>NC_085928.1:52825000-54075000 GCF_028885655.2 Pongo abelii
TCATGTGTGACTCGACTGGCGACATTTTATAACAATTAGTATTCTTGTCTACACAAGGAAGCACTCCAGCCCACAGCAGGACACATAATGGTTCCCTTTATATTGATTTCCATTGAGTCACATTGTGCTTTGCTACCTTGCAAACTGTTTAAATGAATGATTAGTCTGAAAACATAGTTAATGTTTTAGAATAATTAAGACATGAAAACAAACCAAATACATTCTTATTTTGCATCGTAAATCTCATTGCTAAGAGGAATTTTATATCAGGCAATGCAAACTATGTGATCATCTTGAAACTAGGTGAAAAGTGATTACTGACATCACATGATATTGCTGAAAATCAAAGCCTAACAAATTATTAAACCTGAATTTAAATTCTGTGCTCATTTTAATCATACATAATTCGCATTCACATCAGCATTTGCTGTTGAGCAATGCGGTGTCTTTTCTAGACTTTGGTTTATATTTTAATGCTTCCATTTACTATTCATGTTGGAAATGACATCCTATGTCAATGCTTTCATGCAAATTTGAAATTGAAGCTAAATACCAGAAAGGAAAGCAAGAAGTACATGAATTAATAAAAGTGAAACTATCCCAGTTAATCTCATACAAAGAAGCCCTGTGTGGCTCAATAATGTTGGCAGCTCATGATATAAACATTATGTTTCCTCACCAGTTTCACATTCACTGCCCATTATGAACTGCATTATAACAAACATTTTAAATGAAAGCTTCACAGGGAGGAAAGTGGTTGAATAAGTAATAGTGAACACTTGTTGTGATTTCTGAAAATCCTAATTGAACCAGTGAGAGGGTGAATGGTCAGCAGTTTTTGAAACATCTTTAAAAGGTTATAAATAAATTTTGGGCAAGTAGGTTTTTCCATTACAGGTACATGGAAATTGAAAAATACTTTTATTTATGGAAAACAATACTAACATGGATGCTGGTGCAAAGAAAAGCTTTGTAATGGATTATAAGGTACAGGAATAACTTGGTTGAGTATTTAGAAATTTGAAATGGTACTCACTTGGAGAAAGCTTTGGTTCACTGCAGAAGTCATGCAACTAACCTCATCAATTTTGTTGATTCATTATTAAACTTCTGATAAGAGGAAAGCTATAACATTTCTATATTTCAGCAAAAACGTTTGACAATACCTCCTGCATTTCTGAGCACTGCAGTTCCATGGAGTTGTATCTGCCGTGCTTTGTTTTGATGTAAAGCATTTAATAGTCACACAGAACTAGGATCTACTTTAGTATTTTCATAAAGATACTATCTTGGTAAAGATGGGAAAATCATCTGTAAATTTCAGATAATCGTAATATCTCCTCCTGAGAGAATGAGTATGTGTACAATAATGAATAAGTTTAACATGGACCGATTTATACTTTGAAGTAATCCTTACAGATTCTTTGCTGATATTCTAAAATGCATGAATTTCTGTGCATTCATGCAAAACTCAAGATTCCAAACTCAGCATTCTTCTGTTTGCTTATGACCTTCCAAGTTTGCATTATATATGTCCCTGACAATATTCTTGGTGATTCCTGTAGTTATTTTTTAAACTATGTTAAAAATTAAGGACACTTAGTAAAGCAATTGAAAATGCAAAGCTAAATAAAGGAGAGAACCTGCTTCAAGGTGGTGAGAATACATGTTCAAGGTTCCGATTCACACTTCTGTTTCACATGGTAGGCCTATTTATCTTAAGTAACAACTAATTACAATATATTAGAGGTCACTTTATGTATCGATCTTATAGTCTCAGAATGAAAATATTTATATCGTTTAAAATAAAGCACTTTTTTCTGTATTTTCCTGTTGAAATACATATTGCCACCTTTATTTGTGCAGAAGAAAGAATATCAAGAATGCTCTTAATGACCTGAGATTTTTAGGAATGTATTTGAGTGTCTTTTAACAATGAATAAATGTGATGGATTCTTCTAAATAGCTCAGTTCAGCTCTCTTTTGCCAGATGAGAACTATATTGCTCAGAAAATCAAGATGAATAACCAGAGAAATCAATATTTTTTGGACTTAAAAATGAAGGCAGTATTATAAAGGACATTCTCCAGGCTCTGAAAAACCCAGTTGTCTATGTCTCAGAGAAATAAAACAGGTAACAGATACTTAACTCAGTTTTGAGAAGAGAAATTGCAACCTTATAATAAATAGTGCAAATAAAGTATGGGTTCACCCTGCTGCGGTTCCACACACACACTAAATGCACATATATGAATACAATTTCCCAAGCAAAGACAGAGAAGATATTTCAGACTTATTGAAGGCTCTGTTTGGCTGGTTTCTTGTTTTAATTTTTTAAAATAAATATAAGAAGTGCAAGTGCAGTTTTAGAGTTTTTTTTTTTTTAAACAAAAAACAAAAAACAGGGTCTTGCCCTGTTGCCAAGGCTGAAGTGCAATGGCACAATCACTGCTCACTGCAGACTCAACATCTTGAGCTCAAATGATCCCCCCACCGCAGCTTCCCAAGCATCTGGGACTGCAGGTGTGCAGCACCACACCTGGGTATTTTTTGTGTTTTTTTGTGGAAGTGGGGTTTCGCCATGTTGCCCAGGTTGGTCTCAAACTCCTGGGCTGCAGTGGTCTTCCTGCCTCAGCCTCTCAAAGTGCTGGAATTACAGGTGTGAGCCACCACATTTGGCCCAAGTGTAGTTTTTTTTACTTGGATATATTGTATAGTGGTGAAGTCTGGGCTTTTACTGTAACCAGCGTGTGAATAATGTACATTGTACCTGTTAAGTAATTTCTCATCCCTCAGCTCCCTTCCACCCTCCTGCTCTTCCAGGTCTCCAGTGTCTATTATTTCACATTGTGTGACCATGTGTACACTCATTTAGCTCCCACCTATAAGTGAGTACATGTGGTATTTGACATTTTGTTTCTGAGTTGTTTTACTTAAAATAATGGCCTCCAGTTCCATTCATGTTGCTTTAAAGGACATGATTTCATTTTTCTTTATTGCTGAATAGTATTGGTGTGTGTGTGTGTGTGTGTGTGTGTGCAGGTATATGTTTGATATAATGATTTTTTTTCCTTTGGGTAGACACTCAGCAGTGGGGTAGTGGGATTGCTGGAATGAATGATAGTTAATTTTGTGCAGAGAAAAGTAACTTCTTCCAATTACTTTTCTTACACACACACACACACACACACACACACTTACTTTAAGATCTTAGTTTCCCTATGCATTTTGTATTCTTTACTTGATGTTTTCTTTTATTCAGTGTAAACTCACTGTGTAACAATTTGAGGAGATTCCTGGAAAGAAGGCCTGGGAATTTTATAAAGTCAAGAACTAAAGAGGACTTTCTGTTCCAAAACCTAATATAGAGACTTGGTTAAAAAAAAAAAATGTCTTTGCTGAATCATCTGCTGAGCTTATAAAGGAAGAAATACTTTGGTGTATTTGGTGATGATACTAGAAGCATGCACATCTGGTACCATACTGCAGGAAATAACTTACTTTGATTCATGAGAAGGTGGTGATGCTTAGTAAAATGACACAGGAAACTGCAAATGGAGGACTATCTTATTCCATTGGCCATTCTCGGCTGCTTTTTGTTTATTAAAGCTGCTGTATGTAATGTGAAGGCTGAGCTTTACTGCAAAACATTTCCTCGGCCATTGGCAGTTAAACCACAATGGGCCTAAGTAATCAAAAGGCAGAAATAGCACAGCCACTACTCTAGCTATGCTGGCTTCCTGAATCTTTAGAAACAGTTCAAGATGCTAACTTAGGAAGCATCAGCTACTGTATGGTATCGGGGCTGTGCTAGACAGGGGGCAGCTGGAGGATGAATGGTTCCATCTTCCCCTTTAATTTGCTATACCAGACTGTGGCCCCAGGTATAGTGACAGAAATTATGCTAGGAGATTCAAAATAGCATACCACAGATTATATTAATGGGATAACATCAATAACAAAATTTGTTTTAATATAAGTAAAATAAAATATCTTTTCTCCTAATATATTGACAACTTGAACTGCGCATTTTGGGAAGTGGGTTTAACTTTATTATTAAAATTAATAATAATCTTGGTAATATTTTCTTGCTTTTTTTTTGGTAACAGCTTTTATTGAGATATGATAATTCACATGCCAAAAAACTTACCTATTAACATGTATACAAATCAATGTTTTTTATTATATTTGCTATGCAAAATTTACCACAATTGTAGACCATTTTTATTGTATCAAGAAAACCCTTCACCTCCATCCCTAATCCTCTCTCCCTCCCCAGCCTTAGGCAACTAATAATCTACACTTTCTACGTATAAATTTGTCTTTTCTGGATATTTCATGTAAATTGATTCATATAATATCTTGTCCTTTATCACTGGATTCTTTCACTTAGCATAATGTTTTCAAGGATCACGCATTCTGTTGCACGTATCAGTGCTTTATTCGTTTTTGTCGCCTAATGATGTTCCATTGCATGGAAATAACATATTTTGTTTGTCTATGCACCAATTGATGGACATGTAGGTTGTTTGCACATTTAGACTATTATGAACAGTGTTGCTATAAACATTTATTGCAAGATTTTGTGTAAACATATACTTTTATTTCTCTCGTGTATATACCTGAAGAGGATTGCTGGGCCATATAGTAACTATACGTTTTAATCTTTTGAAGAATTGCCAGACTATTTTCCAAAGTGGCTATAGCATTTCACACGGTTATCAGCAATCAGCATTGTATGGAAGATTCCAATTTCTACATATCCTCCACAGCACTTTTTTACTACAGCTATCATAGTGGTTGTGAAGTGATATCTCATTGTGAATTTGAATTTTCATTTCCCTGATGGCTATAACTTTGAACAACTTTCCATGTGTTTATTGTTCATATGTATATCTTCTTTGGAGGTATATCTCTTCTGATTGGGTGACTTTTGTTTTTATTATTGAGTTAAAATATTTCTTTGTATATTTTAGATATAAGTTATCAGATTTGCAATAACTTTCTAATATTCTGTGGGTCTTATTTTTACTCTCTTCACAATATCTGTATTTGTCCATTCTTGCATTGCTATAAAGAAATACCTAAGACTGGGCAATTTATAAAGAAAAAAGGTTTAATTGGCTCACTATTCTGTGGGCTTTACAGGAAGCATAGTGCTGACATCAGCTTGGCTTCTGGTGAAGACTTTATGAGCTTACAATCATGGCGACAGGTGAATGGGGAACAGGGACATCACATGGCAAAAACAAGGGCAAGAGAGAGAGCGAGAGAATGGATGGGAAGATGCCACACAGTTTTAAATGACCAGCTCTCCCCAGAACTAACTCACTATCTTACGGGCAGCACCAAGCCATGAGGGATGCACCCTCATCATTCAGAAACCTCCCACCAGGTGCCATCTCCAGCACTGGGGATTACATTTCAACATGAGATTTGGGCAGGGATAAATATCCAGATGATATCCGTATTCTTTGAACTAAAAAAAGCCTTTTAATTTTGGTGGAGTCCAATTTCTCTATTTTTTTGTTGCTGCTGTGTTTGCTTTTGGTTTCATATCTAAGAAACTACCACCAAATTCAAGATCATTAAGATTTACCCCTATGTTTTCTTCTAAGAGTTTTATATTCTTACATTTCAGCCTTTGAACTATTTTGACTTAGTTTTTTATATGGTATGAGTTAAGGTTCCAATTTTGTTCTCTTACATCTACTTATACAGTTGTCTCAGAATGATTTTTTTGAAAAGACAATTCTTTTCTAATCAAATAGTATTGCACCATTGTTGAAAATCAATTGACTGCGATGTAGGGTTTATGTCTGGACTCTCAGTTATGTTCCATTGATCTGCAATTTTATCCTAATGCCATTTCCACACTGTCTTGATTAGCATACCTTTGTAGTAAATTTTGAAATTGGGAAATGTGAGGTTTCCAGCTTTGTTCTTGTTTTTCAAGATTGTTTTGGCTATTCTGGATCTCTTGAATTTTCATGTGAATTTTAAGATTTACTTGACAGTTTTGCTAAATAAGTACATTTTATATGAAGATATATTACACTGAAATAAAATAAAATGAAAGAATTATGGGACACAGTTGTAGCTTGTTAATTTATACCTATTTATTTTGTGACTGTATGTGAAATATCTCAAATATAATTTTTAAATGACTTCTATACATTAAAATACAGTAGAAATTGTATTGAAAATGATGTTTTATATTAGGTGCATCAGTGAATGAATGTGTTTTTGTTTCATTTCACCATGCTTCATTAGTAGAATTTCTAGCAATCAGTGCCCATTAGACTTATTTTTATTTATGTGAATTAATAATGCATACATGAACAACAAAATATTCAAGATCAATAATTCTTAAGTAATTAAAGAAAACTTAGCATAGCTATTTATTCCAACTTGGTGTTTAATTATGAAGTGTAGGCCAGGCATGGTGGCTCACGCCTGTAATCGCAGCACTTTGGGAGGCCAAGGCGGGCAGATCACGAGGTCAGGGGTTTGAGACCAGCCTGACCAACATGGTGAAACCCCATCTCTACTAAAAATACAAAAATTAGCTGGGCCTGGTGGTGCATGCCTGTAATTCCACCTACTCAGGAGGCTAAGGCAGGAGAACTGCTTGAACCCGGGAGGTGGAGGTTGCAGTGAGCCGAGATTGCGCCGCTGCACTCCAGGCTGGGCGACAGACTGAGACTCCATCTCAAAAAAAAAATTATAAAGTGTACATATTTAATATTTAGAAAAGAAAATAAGCACTACTAGTTCAACAACTGACAAATTTTTTCAAAGATTTGAAAGGCATATGCTGCTTTCTTAACAGACTATATGATTTAGTAAATACATTTCTCTAAACTAAATAAAGGAATAAAGTGAACTCCAAGGGTAAATTTACATATTAATATAATTAATCCATCTATTTAGTTAGTAATGTCTATATTGATTTCATTCACATCCTTTTTTCCACCAAATATTGGAATAGGAATTTATGTTGGAAGAAATATCTAAAGAACCTACAAGGAGAAGAATACTGTTTGTTTGGTTAAATAGATTTGATCAGTTCTTATTTCAAGATTGAAAAAAAAACTTACAAAGTACCTATTACATGATAGACAATAGAGTGATCTTACAGACAAATAATCACATTTAACTCACTCTGTCCAGATAATGTACGTCCTCCCACTTTTACCGTGAGGAAACTGAATTCCTACAAGTTCAAGTGGCTTGACCCAAATCAGCTAAATAACTGGTAAAGCTGGTGTATTAGTCTTTCCTCAGGCTGCTATGGAGAAATACCCAAGACTGGGTAATTTATAAAGGAAGAGGTTTAATTGACTCGCAGTTCTGCGTGGCTAGGGAGGCCTCAGGAAACTTAACAATCATGGCAGAATGCAAAGGAGAAGCAGGCACCTTCTTCACAGGGCAGCAGGTTGGAGTGAGTGCCAGCAGGGGAAATGCCAGAGGCTTATAAAACCATCAGATCTCATGAGACTCACTCACCATCACAAGAACAGCACGGGGGAAACCGCCCCCCATGATCCAGTTACCTCCACCTGGTCCAGCCCTTTCTCATGGGGATTCTGGGGATTACAACTCAAAAATGAGATTATGAGATTTTGGGTGGGGCCACAGCCGAACCACATCAGCTGGGATTCACACTTGGGTCAGAAGACTGCAAGCCTGGTTTTCTTTACACTTACCATCTAGTCTCTCTATTCACTAAATTTCTTTCTCCAGCTTTTTCAGCTCTTTATTTACTGCAGCTAAGCCTTTTTCTAAGACCCAATAGAACAGGACATCAAACCTTTTTGGCACAGAAAGTTGAAGAGAGTTTAGAGAAAGTACAAAAGGAAGAAAATTAGACCCATAACCTTCACTAAGCCTATTGTTCTCCAAGAGCACAACCACTGGGGTACCCACACTCTATCACACCTGTAAGTATGATTTGGTTCCAGGGGAGATAGAAGCAGTTACCGAAATCCAGATGAGGGTTAAACCCTTTTACTTTGGGTTTGCCATCCTCCTAGAAAAAGTTTGAAAAATACGTGGAAACGTGATGGGAAGCCCTGGATCTAAAAGTAACAATGACACTCATAAAATACGAAGAGGAGGATGAAAGTCTAACTCACATAAATAGATTATAAGGGAATCAAACAGTATTAGAAAAATTTTTTAAAAAATGAGAATAGAGAATAGAATAGTAAAATGAAGGGACAAAAAGTTTGAACAAATATTGTATACCACTATAATGCATTTATTTGACATAATTACATATACTTTTATTATTAATTTTTCAATGATATACAAAAATATATAGCATATATAGGTTGAAAGTATTTTACAGCAATAAAACCTGAATATCTTTAATACAATTTAGCCCAAACTAAAATAATGTATTCAGAATTATTGTCAATATAGAATTGATATGAGTAATGTAGTAATAATGTTGATATTAATCAATATAGAATGTGAATAATCTTAGTTTATGTACAAACATACCTTTTCTCATGTTCTCATTTCTTTTCTCTTTAAAGTTTGCCCTCTTGCATAGTCTAGTACACTGAATTTATTAGATCAATAATTTAACTTGTAATTAATAACCATAATTAATGTTAATTTTATTAAACATTAAAGTTAGCTAAAATAGATGTTATACTGAATAACTTTAAAATATGTGCTTTAGGAAAATATTGACTATGAAATTTATAACATGAAGATAATCTGGCCGGGCGCGGTGGCTCACGCCTGTGATCCCAGCACTTTGGGAGGCGAGGCGGGCGGATCACGAGGTCAGGAGATCGAGACCATCCTGGCTAACACCGTGAAACCCCGTCTCTACTAAAAATACAAAAAATTATCCAGGGTGGTGGCGGCGCCTGTGGTCCCAGCTACTTGGGAGGCTGAGGCAGGAGAATGGCGGGAACCCGGGAGGTGGAGCTTGCAGGGAGCCAAGATCCCGCCCCTGCACTCCAGCCTGGAGACAGAGTGAGACTCTGTCTCAGAGAAAAACAAAAAAAGAAGATAATCTATTTTTGCATTAAAAAATGGAGCAGTTCCTTTCTCTCTAGGAGGACATAATCAATTTGAACATTACTGTTAGCAATGGCTAATGTTCCTCAAAATTATTCCATTGCATATTCAAGTTTAACTCAACAGGTGGGATATAATTCAAGCAACAGTGAAGGAACAGAGTGGACCTCTTGGCTAGATATAGTTTCAACAATAACATATAGGATGCCAGTATTTCCTGAGGATTAATGATCAACTGGAAGAGCTTGTGGTCCTGGGACCATTAACTCCACGTGGTCATTAATTTTGTTGGAAATCCCTTACAAGGACATTTGTAACTTTTGCTTCCCCTTTCTTAATACAATTTTTGGGCAAGATTTTTAAGCAATCTTTTTATTTTTGAAAATGTTATTTTCTTACCCACTGACTATAAATCTAATCAATAACTATGATAAGCATTTAAAGCAGATTTATATTTTTGAAACTTCATATGTTATGTGTATTTTGGCACTGTTTCATTTCTTATACCATCACAATAGAAAAGCTGCACTGTTTCTTAATTAATCAAATGGTTCCAAGCACTAAAAGGCAAAATATCTATTTAAATGGCTTGCTATGTAGTACGCATTGGTTGATACAATTTATAAAAATCTAAGTTTCAGAATGTAGAATATTTATCTTTAGGGTTGTTTACTATAGATTAAAGTTCTGAGGAGTTACTTCTGCTTTAAAAATTTTTGTAATGCTTTTAAGATGTAGGTCAAATTCATAGTGAGATTCTAGAACCTAGCTTTGTTTGGACTCTATAAAACATGAGTTTTACCAAAAATATATATTTTTAGGTAAACACAGGTAACTGTCTTAATTTCCTATCACTCATTGCCAGAATGCCCAGGAAAGTATTAATGTTCTATTACAAATTAAAGTTCTTGATTTTCAGGGGAGAAAATTATATTATTTTGTAATTATCACCAAAAGAACTTCAGAATATTATAATTCTTTTAAAAACAGATTTTTTTTGAAATATTATAAAATTAATGTGTATATGTACAAAAATAGTAATTATTACCACCACTAGGAAAATAGAAATATAATTCATATACAATCACCACTAGAAAAATATGAAATAAAGTATAGAATTGTGCTTGGTTATGGTATTTGTGTTATAATATGGAACTGATTATGCTGTTAGCAAATTTTATATTACATGCATATACATAATTAATCTTCATCTTTAATTGATATATATTATTAAAATCGATAGGAAATATAATAAGTAAACCCCTAGGCTGAGACAAGATACAACAAACAGCTAGAAAGACCATGCCAAATTAAGGCACAGTGAATTCCACACTAACTAAAATGAACGTGACATTATAAAAAACGGATGTCATATCTTATTGACAATAAAAGTGCCAAAAGCATGCATATTAGATTAGAGCTCAGCTAATTGGAGGATGTGGGATGTTTGAAGTACAGTAATAGAAGCAGGCGCTAATCTCTGTCATGATACGCCACCCCACCACTACTTGAAATTCCGTTGGGCAATATTAATTCAAGCAGAGGTCTGAGCTACTAATAAATGAGGCAAATTGAGTCAATTACTAATTTCATGCTTTTATGATTTGGGGTTTAGCTAGATAATATCTGCAGTTTAATACGCTGCCCTCTAGAGATCTCGGCCGTTTACAGAGAACGTGCTTTCACAGACCTATTTGCACTGTTCATTTTGTTTAAGTTCCACACTGCCGTGTAGTGGGGGGAGGGAATCACAGGCCACAGTGTTATTTTCTTTCTTAATGCTTCATGTGCGACTTCCCTTTGATTGAAATCTTCATCAGGGTTGAGAGCTGAAGTCCTTGCCTTCTAGCAGTATTCACTTGGCCCTATTTCTCTTTTGGGAACAGTAGTCACAAAATATAACTCAAAACCTATGTAGCAATATATTTTACTGGGATATTGCAAAGGAGTTTATGCCATCAAGAATTCATGCACTTATAAAAAATTAGCCTGATCTTCCACGTTTTTAAAAAGCCAGCTTAAAAAAAAGCCAGTGATATTTTATGTCCAGCTAAAAAAAGCCAGTGATATTTTATGTTCAAATCAGTAATTTAAAATTTCTTTCTTTAATATCCCCTTTCAAAACAACACATCAGTCCTCATAGATTTTTTGTACCACCACTGATTACCACGTTAATTTGTGCATAAATAAGCATTTCCTGGGGAATAGTTTAAAGTTCTCCAAATAATTAACTTCATTTTGTTTCCAAGAATTTTCTTTTTGTATGGCAAACACCTGAAAATGAAGTGTCACATAAAGATAATGTCACATAAGATAATGTCACATAAAGATAATGTCAAATTTAAAATTAAGTGATATTAAAATAATGTATAAAGATCGTTTGTCATGATATATGCTTTTATTCTTGAAAATTATACATTTCTTACTGTTAAAATACATGTATATAAGCTAACTTTATTTGGTAATTAAAAGGTAATTGTGAAACAAAATAAAATATTATGCAACCAATTTACTGATAGGCGCATTACACCATTGTTCATCTTACATCCTGTTAGAAAAGTAGATTTTTAAATAATCAGTTGATGTACTCATTTTTATCGACCCTAAAGGTAAGGCTTTTTTCCAGTTCCACCAAGGGCCAAATAAAAATATACTGTAAATCATGTCTTCCCAACTGTGGTTAACCTGATTAGAAAGAGGTCAGTAGGGGAATGGATGGTTGCCAAAAACCCTCTTTGGTCAGGTCTCCACCACCAAAGTGAAGTAGTAAATTGAGAATTGAACAACTAGGTGAATAAGTCAGGCTAAAAAGCACTTTCCAATGAGCTCTATCAATAATTTACATAACTTGTGTTGTGGGAGTTTGGGCTGTAATCAAGGTCAGAAATCTAGAAGAGAGTACTCTTATTTTCTCTATATGTAGAAATCTCGAAGACAGTACTGTTATTTTCTCTATATGTCAGTCTTTCCTTTGGTCCATCCTCCTCTCATTTCCTTACCTTTTCTTTACCTTTCTCTGAGTTATTTTGATAAGTGTCTTTATTTCCACTTCAATTTGCTGGTGTTGTTCTGACTTTTAATATCACTGTTATTCCTAGCAGATTTATTTTCCTTGTTTCCTTAGAACTGAGACATTCATGCCTCTGATCCTTTGCTCTGAAAACAAAGCCCAAAACAACTTCCTTTCTGAACTGCAGTTTGTGCCTCAAGAGGTTAAGATCAAGAAGTGAATAGATATTAGCAAAATCAAGTATCAAACTACAGAAGTGGTTACCTCAGCCCTGCCCTGATGCTGCACATTTAAAGACCTACTCCAAAGAGAAGCTTCAAATTGTCCCAATGTGCTATTTAGAAAAATAATCTATATTAATGTATATAATAAAATATTATGCCATAAGTCACAGTTTGTAAAAGAAACATTAGTCCTGTATTTTCATATGTATTATCTCCCTAAATACCTTATTAACATGATAATTAAACACTCGCTGAGTATCAATACTTTTCCATTCTTATCTATACTGATCAACAAAATTGGTAGTTTAGTAATAGGGGAAGAAACTCATTTAACATGAAACTGTTAAAATATTAGAAAGGAAAGTTTCATAGAGTAGACGGTAATAGGAAATATTTATGGCAAATGTAATATAAATTTGTCATTTGTAAGCACTTTGCATGGGCTATTATAGCCACTTACAGGTTAGGAAAGTGAGGTACAGCAAAGTTACATAAACTAACGAATGAAGCAGAGGAGACAAGGAATGAAACAGCAGACAAGGAATGAAACAGAGCAGACAAGGAATACATTTTGAATCTGTGCAGGCTGATTCTGCTCTTAATCACCCTGTTATGGTCTAATGAGCATAAACAATACATAATATGATAATAAAAATATATAATTTTCATTTCCCATTATAGTCTCTGTAAGTAGTTTGGGGTGTTTTTTTAACCTTATCCGCCTTTTAAGCAACATTTGAGCTGAAATATTTGTAACTAACCGCCACGTTTTTAGGATGACATTTGGAAAAAAAAAAAAAAAAGATAATAGATGGTTGAGTATTATGCCAGAGCAACAAAATTTGATTTAAATCATTATACTGTGTTTGGAGAAGGTTTTCTCCTATGTGCTCTAATTTTTCACCCTGTTACATTTCCATATTTCAGTAAGACTGGGTATTTATTATAAGAAAACTGATATAAGACAAGAGAGAAATCTGGCAGGATATTTGGGACAAAGCAGTTCAACAAGTTATAATGACAGGTGAAATAAAATTTTCTTACATAATTTGTCTGTGTGTGTATGTGTGTGTCCACAGGCCCATACACGTGTAGGCGTGCATGAACAGGGGCACACTTGTGTTTCTTTTACACCTAAAAGATTGATTATTCACTTTTGTTGCTCTTGAATCCTATTATTAGCATTAAACCTAGGGCTTTAAATTAACGAATGCCTTAAATTCATGTTTTCGATCTAATAGATCTCAGAATGGTAAGACCATTATTTTCCTTTCAAACTCCAGTAACTTGTATTATGAAAGCTATGGAAAAATTATTTTTGCTACTCTCTTCTACTTTTTTAAAAAGTAAAATAAAATGAAAAACTATAATGCAGAATTTTAGGGTAGCTATTACAAACTCAGTGGGATTCATCACGATGTATTTTCTTCATGTCTTTCAAAATTACTGTTCTGAAAACCTTAGCTTTTCTTAGCTGGTCTTTCTTCAACTTGACCAGATAGCTTTCCTGCCTACCTATTTCCAGTTAGAACATGTGGGCACAGCTATATATTACATATGCAAAATCATTAATAACAAAAACAAAACATATAAAATCACAGTTATCTATCATTTAAATTTTTTCATGACTGTATTTAGGAAATCAACATATTAAAGCTAATAAATAGTAGCTCTACCTAATGTTGACAGTTTTTTAAAAAAACCTTGATATTCCGAATATAATTTGATGCTATTAACATTACTGAATAACAGCCATTGAAACTGTTACAGTAGATAGATAGTCAGACATGAGCAGAGCAGGAGAGGGCTCCCTCTGGCCCCCCAACACACACCAAGAATGTTAGGGACCATCAGGTGATGGTCATGCAGTTGTTAACCATCTCTCTAAAATAGTAATTGGTTGCAGCCAGTGCTAGGGAAAGGAAATGCAGTCTCCCCATACATAGAAAAAACCTGAAGCTGGTGATCAGCAGCTTCCTGATGAGATCTCAGGAGTTGGGTGAATGGGCTCAAGCACGCATATCAAGAGGCAAAACGGTGAGTTTAACTGGTTTGTGACCTTCTAGGGACATTCGGCTGGTAAGGGAAGAACATCTCGAGTGAGCATGCATGCAACTCCAGTAAACACACTGCACATGCTCACCTCCCAAGTGCTGGCAGGCCAAGCAGGCAGCCCACCCCAACGGAAGAATTAAGGGAGAAGGGTAGCAAGACCCCAGAAGCATGCCAACCTGTAAAACCCAGGTCAGAAGGTCAAACTGGTCACTTGTCTTTCAAGTTGCCCACTTGGCCCTCTTCCAGGTGTACTTAACTTTCTTTTCATTCTGGCTCTAAAGCTTTTTAGTAAACTTTCATGACGGCTCTGAAAGTTGACCTGGTCTCTTCTGCCTGATGCTCCTCAGTAGAATTCTCTCTTCTGAGGAGGCAAGAATTGAGCTTGCTGCAGACACATAGGCAGACCCTTATGGATTCGCCACTGGTAAAAAATACTTAGTTATTTTTACCTATAGGTGATGATGGCTAAAAAGTTAATTCAAACTATTGTGTAATATGCTGTATTGCAACATTCTAAATCACTAAATATAAGTAATTCACCTAAATGCAATATCATCGCACAGTATGCATTGTTTTCTAGTTTCACTTTCTGTGTGTAGTCTGAAGTCATTAATACCAATTACAATGAAATGTTGCCCATATATCTACAACCACTATCAGCTAAGATCTCTGTGCTTGTGCAAGGGAGTTGTATAAGTTGGTTCCACAACGCTGTTGGGTTTTGTTTTGCTTTTTTTGTCATGGGATTCATTAAGTTTTGAGGACTTTCATTAAGTTTTGAAGAGATAATAAGTTGATAATTCAAAGAAAAACTATTCTTTACCGTAGAAAATCTAAATAAAGCCCTAATGTTAGATTAACATATTATGCTTTTGGTGTGTTATGCGTAGCATGAATATCCTGACATTTATTGATTTGCAATAAGAAAACAAGTGAATACATTGTTAGTGGGAGTAGAAAGGCTTCAACTATCAGAGAAAATAGAGTGTGGCAGAGTTCAAAAAGCTCTGAATTTGTGTTTTGCATTCCAGTAAGGCTATTGACCCCAGCTTGGAGGACATATATCCTCAAATGCAGGGTTATTTGAAAAGCCTTTAATCAGATAGTCACTCTGGTATACATACGGAACACTATAGAAATGTAAAGGAGCTGCCCCTTATAAATTTCTATGACCAAATAGAACTTCTAGTTCTTCAATGTGGATGCTTGTTTTTGTTCTGAATATGAAATGTATGCCACCCAGAACATAGACCTTGTTCCAAGAAAATTTAGTATCCTATAGTATAAGCATAAGACAGTGTTAGAAATAGATTCCTTTCTAACAGAGTTACCAAAGAACTATTTATTGTACACTGAAACTAAGTCAGAAAAGGGCAGATAAGCTGGAGAAAACATAAGACTCATGGCAGCAGTGTGTTTTCAGTCTTAGGACATTTATCTCCAAATACCCTTGCATTTCCTATCAACCATTCTATAGAAGCTATCTATATCCATGTATTACTATATATAATATATATATATATATATATAATATATATATACAAATTTAGCTTTTGTAAAAAAATTTATATGCATACTTAAATCTCTACTCTTCTAAATGACAGTAACATATCAGTTACCATTACTGAAATACATCTCTGAGGAAGACTTAACGCCACCCTGGTAAAAATAGCAGTGGGTTACTGAAGATCGCACATTCTGAGTTCTCACTCCGTAATTTGGTGAGAAAAAAAATCATGCGCTTGGACCGATTTTTCATGGGAGAGAACTATATGAAATGTTGGTATAACGTCAATTTTTTCCTAAAAATAAGAATTTTTTTTTTTCTATATGAAGGGCCTGATGTCCCTGTTGCTGAACAGAAATCTATCTTCCCCTGCCAGAGGTAGCATCTGAGTCACAAGAAATGGTATAGCTTGAGGTCTAGTCTTTCAGTTTTTGAGACCCATTTTCTACCACAGTCATTCCAAAACATACAAAGTCAAAGTTTTACTTTTTAAATTTTTTTTGAGATGGAGTCTCACTTTGTCATCCAGGCTGCAGTGCAGTGGCACAATCTTGGCTCACTGCAGCCTCCACCTGCCGAGTTTAAGTGATTCTCCTGCCTCAGCCTTCTGAGTAACTGGGATTACAGGCGCTCACCATCACACCTGGACAATTTTTGTGTTTTTAGTACAGATGATGTTTCACAATGTTTGCCAGGCTGGTCTCAAACTCCTGACCTCAAGTGATCCACCTGCCTCAGCCTCCCAAAGTGCTGGGATTACAGGCATGAGCCACGGTGCCCAGCCTAAAAACTCGAAAGTTTTTAAGCTAGAAGAAAAAAAGTTTCAAGAAAAATAAAAGCGTCCTTGATTTCAAAGCTTCTGACTTAGTCAATCTCCTGTTGATCAATTTTTGTCTTATCTTCTAAGAAGAGTTACTAATAACATTTGAGTCTATTATTGTTTAAAAAATAATAAAATGTAAACGTCACTCTTAGCAACTCTTGAAAAGTGAAGGAATAGTTTGTGAAATTGAAATATATCTTAGAGGAAATGATCCCCAAAGTCACATACAAATTATTCAAAATAAATCTTTGCTTGTTCTAGATCACTATCCCCAAAATGTCTTCATTCATATCATAATTTTTTAATATTATTTTGATATAGTGCTTGAAATTCTTCCAAGTAAAGATTGGTTTGGTTAGTGGCCTCCTTTAAAAAAACAAATGCAGGTATCTCACTTGAATCTTGTTAAAAGGCTTTCAGTCACTCATACGTAAGTGTGAATTGTTTAGTTAGCATGTTTCCACCCTAACGGCTCTATTCAAACAGGAAGAAGAAAAGGTAAGTTACATACCACACTTCGATGGGAAGGGGTCCTGAGACTTCTTTGGTCCCTAAAATAAGAGACCAAATATGAGAAAACATGAGACCCACGGTAATGGGTTTTCAGTCTTAGGATATTTATCTCCAAATAACCCTTGCATTTCCTATCAACCATTCTATAGAAGCTATCTATATCCATGTATTACTATATATATATATATTATATATATATAAAAATTTAGCTTTTGAAAAAAAATTATATGCATATTTAAAGCTCTACTCTTCTAAATGACAGCTACACATCAGTTACCATTACTGAAACACGTCTCTGAAGAAGACTTAATGCCACCCTGGTAAAAATAGCAGTGGGTTATTGAGGATCACACATTCTGAGTTCTCACTCTGTAATTTGGTGAGAAAAAAAGAAAGATGTGCTTTTTTTGTTTTTTTGTTTTAAAGCTGGTAAATGAGCGCACAAGGCTATTTACATATATTGTTAAACGTTAGCTTTGAACAACCCTGTTCAAGGAAAGGAGAAAATATCTTTTTCTTGCTGTGCCATGTATCCAACAACAATCAAAACTAGGAATTTAGACTTGTTCCATTAGTAACATACTTTAGCTACATTAATGATCACACAGGACTTTGTGTACTGGCTTGTGAACTTGATTATTTCTAATGCTGTTTCTATGGGAAAGCACATGTTGAGTCCTCACATACAAACTTTAAACTTTTTTACTGCATTGGGAAAGTTGGAAACTGCTTTTATTGGTTACTCTTTTCTTTGCTAATTATAAGTGATTGACTCTGAAATGATTGCAATGAGCAAACAGAATAACAACAGTGTAATAATAACAAAACATTTGTCTTCTAATTTTCTCTGAAATCATAATCAGAAGAATGGTTAATGACTGATTCAAGATAGCAAGTAAGAAATTCTTATTTTTTTTTTAGCAAATCTTTACTGAAGGCATATTATACTCCAGATAGTGTGCAAAGCTCTATAGACACAGTGCTTAAAAATAGGTGAACTAGATACCTGTTCTTGGAGAAATTACAGTTTTATGAAATTACATCTTGAGTTCTCCTGGAAAAACCTATGTTAATATTTTGGACTCACCCTCCCATAAACCACAGAAATGGGCTAGAATCTTCTGCATTTCACCAACAACTAAATGAAATGTTACAAGAAGCAATATAATAAAAACATATCAAAGTTGGAAAAAACTTGTGTTAATATTGTTACTTTTTTCATTAATTTGGAATTAGGAATAATTTGAGCATAGATTTACTTTTTTTTTCTTTTTAATTATACTACAAGTTCTAGGGTACATGTGCACAATGTGCAGGTTTGTTACATAGGTATATATGTGCCATGCTGGTTTGCTGCACCCATCAACTTGTCATTTACATTAGGTATTTCTCCTAATGCTATCCCTCCCCAAGCCCCCCACCCCCCAACAGGCCCCAGTGTGTGATGTCCCCCTTCCTGTGTCCAAGTGTTCTCATTGTTCAATTCCCACCTGTGAGTGAGAACATGTGGTATTTGGTTTTCTGTCTTTGTGATAGTTTGCTGAGAATGATGGTTTCCAGCTTCATCCATGTCCCTACAAAGGACATGAACTCATCCTTTTTTGTGGCTGCATAGTATTCCATGGTGTATATGTGTCACATTTTCTTAATCCAGTCTATCATTGTTGGACATTTGGGTTGGTTCCAAGTCTTTGATATTGTGAATAGTGCTGCAATAAACATACATGTTCATGTGTCTTTATAGTAGCATGGTTTATAATCCTTTGAGTATATACCCAGTAATGGGATCACGGGGTCAAATGGTATTTCTAGTTCTAGATCCTGGAGGAATCGCCACAGTGTCTTCCACAATGGTTGAACTAGTTTACAGTCCCACCAACAGTGTAAAAGTGATCCTATTTCTCCATATCCTCTCCAGCACCTATTGTTTCCTGACTTGTTAATGATCGCCATTCTAATAGATGTGAGATGGTATCTCACTGTGGTTTTGATTTGCATTTCTCTGATGGCCAGTGATGATGAGCATTTTCTCATGTGTCTTTTGGCTGCATAAATGTCTTCTTTTGAGAAGTGTCTGTTTATATCCTTTGCCCACTTTTTGATGGGGCTGTTTGCTTTTTTCTTGTAAATTTGTTTGAGTTCATTGTAGATTCTGGATATTAGCCCTTTGTCAGATGAGTAGGTTGCAAACATTTTCTCCCATTCTGTAGGTTGCCTGTTCACTCTGATAGTTTCTTTTGCTGTGCAGAAGCTCTTTAGTTTAATTAGATCCCATTTGTCAATTTTGGCTTTTGTTGCCATTGCTTTTGGTGTTTTAGACATGAATTCCTTGCCCATGCCTATGTCCTGAGTGGTATTGCCTAAGTTTTCTTCTATGGTTTTTATGGTTTTAGGTCTAACATTTAAGTCTTTAATCCATCTTGAATTATTTTTTGTATAAGGTGTAAGGAAGGGATCCAGTTTCAGCTTTCTACATAGGGCTAGCCAGTTTTCCCAGCACCATTTATTAAATAGGGAATCCTTTCCCCATTTCTTGTTTTTGTCAGGTTTGTCAAAGATCACATAGTTGTAGATATGTGACATTATTTCTGAGGGCTCTGTTCTGTTCCATTGGTCTATATCTCTGTTTTGGTACCAGTACCATACTGTTTTGGTTACTGTAGCTTTGTAGTATAGTTTGAAGTCAGGTAGCGTGATGCCTTCAGCTTTGTTCTTTTGGCTTAGGATTGACTTGGCAATGCGGGCTCTTTTTTGGTTCCATATGAACTTTAAAGTAGTTTTTTCCAATTCTGTGAAGAAAGTCATTGGTAACTTGATGGGGATGGCATTGAATCTATAAGTTACCTTGGGCAGTATGGCCATTTTCACGCATTGATTCTTCCTACCCATGAGCATGGAATGTTCTTCCATTTGTTTGTATCCTCTTTTATTTCATTGAGCAGTGGTTTGTCCCATCAGCCATTTTTAATTCAAACTGATCTTCTTTTAATGTCGAGTACATTCTTACCAAGTATTTTCATTCTAAACTATGGTGAATTTTGAAAGAGAGTTTAACAAAGTAAACTAGTCCTTCCTTATTTTATTCTACTAATTGTGCAAAATTATACTATTTTGGTGGCTTCTGGGTCTGATGTTACTGCATGATTAAGTAAAGCATTGCTGACAGTGTCCCCTATCATTATTAACTGTGTCTGCCAGTTTGTCTGCCCCAGTATTATAGATCTGCTTATTGTCTTCTTGTGAATAAGTTAATGAGATGAGTAAAAAGAAGTATTAAGACATAATTAGTGTTTGCTAGATATTTAATTTGTATCCCTTCTTCTGCTTATTCTGAGATAAATTATTTCAGTATTTTAAAATCCCATAGTTATATGCTACTCCATATTTTACAGAAAGTTTTGTTTTAGGTAGTATTAAATAGAAATAATTGTTACTGTTTTTAGTATGCATGAAAAACACAAATTACAACATTTTAATCTATATTGCTCACTTTAATCGATACTTTTTATATATGTGACCATATGTGTTAAAGCATTTTAAACTGATCTGATAGTAGAGGGATATTTGATCTGATAGTAGATGGATAATGTTATACCTTACAATGAATTTCTATTTCTCCTATTATTATATTATTTCTCCTGTTGAGTGATAGTGCTTATTGAACAGTATAATATGTGAAGTCAGTTGTGGGGTCTAATGTTCTTTTACAATTTTTATCAATGACTCTGCTCACTAATTGACAGCATGATCCTTCCGGATGACGCTAAAGTAGAAGAGTTCCCTAATATCTTCGAACACATGGAGAAAGTCTGAAATGGTTTTCAAAGATTAGAGAGGAGTTTTATGAAAGCAATGTAATTATTATGTGACAAGTGAAAAGAAATACCAATAGTGTAAAAAGTAAGAGAAAGACCAGATCAAGAGTGACATGAGAGAGAAGATTGTATAAGTTGAGCTTCTGATGTCTCAGTTTTACATAATGTATCCTCACTGAGCATATCACTTAGTTTTTGCTGCATAAGTATTGACAACAAAACTTAGTGGCTTAAAACAAAACGATTTTATTTTGCTTACGAAGCTGTGGATCTGCAATTTGGTTGTTCTGATCTAGGCAGGGCTTGCTGTTGTATTGCAGCAGTTGCCATGTCAGCTGGGAAATGGCCCAAAATGACCTCAGAGGGAGGGCTTATCTCAGCCCCATTTGCTTTCCCATCATCTAGGAAACTAGCCAGGGCTTATTCACATTTTGGTGCAGGATTCCAACAGGGAGCACAAAAGAACATAAATCCTCTTGAGTCATGGGCTCAGAACAGTTCAACATCACTTGCACTATATTCTATTGGCCAAAGCAAGCCACAGGACCAGCTCAGAATCCAGGGTGGAGAGATTCTATGTCTTCATGGAAGATTCTACAATGGATCGTGGTCAGTTTTACAACCTGACACAGTAAATAGTTATTATACTGGCCTACATGTTAGGGAGCATTGATTGTTGCTTATTTTTGGAAGATAAATTCATTGATATTTGCATTCATCTATTATAATAGATAATGGAGATAAGGACATATCACAGATACTAAAGATGAGAAGAACATTGAAAAGAAAATAAAAGCTAGATTGTGTAAAACATTAACCCGAGAAAGAGAGAAGTTGAAAGTATTTTCAAGAAATCTGGACCAAAAATTTAAAGACAAAGGTCCCAGTCTCTGGTAATATTCACAATGTTTAACATACATACTTTATAGAATTTCAAGAAACTTCCACATACATTTAATCCTTACATGACAAAAATAACATACATGTAATACTCATAATAGTAAGACAAATATTATTACTCACAATTTATAGCTATGGAAACTGAGGCTCATAACATACCGTGTGTAATAGTTCCTTTAAACATAATGGTATTTCCTTTTAGGGAAAAAGTTATACAGGTAATTGAGTACAAAAACCCTTCACATCTTGATATTCTCAAGTGAGTGCACCACTAGCCTATGACTAATTTTCATGCCTGGGGGAGTTTGGTGATTGATGAAACCTATGTGCTGGTAATTCTCTGGAAAGGTTGCGTTAGGTCCACCTTCTCACACACACTGCAGACAGGCTTGCCAAGTATATTGAGGGTGTAAGCCTGATCATAGGAAACATTTTTATTTGCTTAGTAAAACACTTTTTAATGGATCTTAATATTCATATCTATTTATTGAAGCAGACCCAGCAAGCTTTCAACTTATAAGTATTTAATTAACTATAGCTCAAATTAATATTTATATACAAAATCAATGAAACTGCATTAATGTTCCTACTGGCTTTCTCCCAAACTAGTCCATATCCACAGGTCTTTTGTGTTGTGTATTCAGGCTTTCTGCTTGGAGTGATGATGTGCTTGCAGAATACATTTTCAATTATCTACTGAGAGAAGAGAAGTTTTCCTTTTTTTTTTTTTAACTGTAAAATGAGTAATGATCTTGAACACCTATTAATAAGTAAATAGATTGTGGAATGAACTCTTGTTTCTTTACTCAGACTCAGGATTAGTACTGTCACCTATAGCCTGGGTGGTTTTGAATCTGACCATAAGTAAGAGAGGGCACTCAAGGTTATTACAAAATAAAGGCGATAACCCCCTTGTAGATAACTGGGGTTCCTATAAATCCCTTACTCCAGTTAATAGTTTCCTTTACCTTGAAGAGAAAAATGTCCAACACGCCTGCTATTATTTACACTTTTTTTTGAACCTATGTCTTTACAACAGAACAGAGTCAAATGCTTTCGGTGTAGGACTCCTTGTTAAAATAACATTACACAGTTTAGAAATGTCAATCGTGTTTTATCCCCTGGAGAAACTAATTCCAGCTAATGGTATTCATTCTAGTCATCATTACAGAAATTTCAGTTCTTGACTAAATACAGAAAAGACCCACAATTTAGCAAGAAATGTGTGTCAAGACTGATAACATGCATGAGGAGGGAGCCCTTGGGATTTGTATAAGATACACTTTTCAAGAGTTGTATGCTTTCTGCCACTGTTGAGGCTCCTAATGCAGGCCTTATTCTGCTGTGCTGATTTTCATCTTTCTAAGTAGGTACTTTCCAATTTAGTATAGAAACATATACACCTTTGTGTTCTTTGTCTGTTTCCTGTGTTGTTTTTCTTAAAAATTGGTAAAGTTGAAGATATGGATAAATTTTCATTGCTTTTGTATCCTCCTGCAACCAGCACAATACATGATATACAGCAGGTGTTCACCACATGCTTCCTAGTAAATTTCTGGCTCTCTGCACTCTTTTGCTCCCAACATTTCCAGAGTTATTTTATTCCTCCTTTATGTTACACTTCAACCTGTGTCTAGATGGCCTGATTAATGTCCAATGAGAAAAGGAAAAAAGAACCAGGTCCTGATTTTGGCCAAAAATACTCCCCAAGACCTTTAAGAATCTTCCCCTTAGAAACAGACCACTGAGGAAGTTATTTCGCTCATGTGCTGTGATCAGATGTACATGGACTCTATAAACCTGAGTGATTCCCTTATATCTGCACATATACCTGGTAGGTCAGTGAAGGTCTTTGGGTCCTATAAGAATCATAAAAACAGCAAATACTAACTTCTAAGCACCCAATAGATCCACACCCTGCCTCCAGAGCTTCCCCTTTGCCAGCCTCTCAGTCTGGACGCTTCTCCCTCAGTTTATCTCCTTATTCAAGGCCCTGCATCTCCTCTAAACTTCCAACTAGTCTAAGCATCTGCTACTTATTTCAGGCAGAGTGGTTATTCCTTCTTCTGAACTCTTTCAATATTTATGTTTACAAACACCCATTAGAAACTTATTTATAGGTAGCTGGCATTTTCATGACTTTTTTTCTAAGCGTGGCTTCTTCAAATGTCCTAAAAATCCCTGAAGACAAAGATAGTGTCTTACATGTCTTTGTGTGCAAAGTTCCTAAGACAGAGCTTTGAATCTAGCAAATAATTGGTAAACATTTTTAATGATAATACCCATTGAAGAAAGTTATTTTGAATATAAGAAAGTGGAATGGGTGTAGAAATGCATCTATAAAGTGATAGTAAAATAAATAAATAAGTATTATAAATAAATAAATAAAATAAATAAATAATACCTTTCACATCTAAAGTGCTTTTTAGTTTAAAAGTGTGTTCACAGATGTTACCTCATTTGTTACACACATTTGTAAAATCTGAATAATAAAATGCTTTAGATCCAGAGGTAATTTCCAAAACATGACATGACATGCTATGAGTCTTAACACATCCAGTTTAGCACCATATATTTAAGAGCCACGGTGAAGTTTTTCAAGTTTACCCAACAGACATCATTTGTGTGCCTGCTAAATTTCTAGATACGAACACCAACTCTAAAACGGTGAATGTTGGTTTCACCTAAGAACAAAGAAGCAACAGTATAGTTCCACTTCTTTCTCCCTCTAACATTATATTGCATAAATGAAATCTGATATCGTACTTTGAGCAAAATAGGGCAGGAGCAGAGCTATTACTTTAAAGCAGACTCATTTTCAAGGAGAAATCCAAATTGGAATGTCAGCTAATGCCAGTAGTATCAGAGTTTTGGCTACAAAACCATCAGTTTACGGACTTATTAACAGTTCATAAAATGTGTGGCATTCTTCTGGTTCTTGTCACTGGTCAACATATGCTCTAAATTTACAACATACTAAAACACCATTTCATTGGTATTAAAAATAGTTGTGAGTATCACAATAGAAATATCACAAACCACAGCAGAAATATGATGCTTATTCAAAGAACAGCAGATCCTTTCACATATGGTCAGTGATGGACAACTCTGCCAACACATGAACAGGGGGGTTTGAGAGGGGATTTTGAAGGGGGATTTCTAAATGATGAAAATTGTAACTTCTCCATTTCGTAAACATCATCCTGTTTCAAATCTATGATTCTTCTAGACTAGAACTCCAAATGGGCTAATGGTGCCAAGATTCTCTATGTGTGGGCAAGCTCTTCCTCATAATATCAAACTCAAACAGTAATGACATCATGAACATCCTTCTAACCCTTAATAAGCTAACAATTCTAGAACTATATATGAAGTTGTTCTTTTCTTTTTGCTCCAAAAATCTTTCTGCTTAATATGTTCTGTTGCACACGTGTGTGACCATCTGCTCAGAATGTGAGCTGATCAATGTGAAGGATCCTATCTTCTTTTTTGTGTTTCCTCACTATTTACTAATTTTCACAAGGCACATAGCAAAATAACTAGCCCAAATCAGGAATTAATGTGTAATTTTTAAATAAAAGCATTTTTAAGTTTACTATATTATTGGAGAGAGTATGGTAACATACTTGTAGAAATGTGTGTGAATCTTGTATTACTAATTATCGTGCATGAATTTACCTTTTAAAATAAATTTAACTTTTCAGTCGTATTAACATTTATAGTACTAAATTTTATGTGTTCAAATTAATAATTTATTTGTCCCTAGATTATCTCTTTCATGTACTAGAAATGACCCTTATAGCCTATATTATGGGACTTGATGACAAATTAATTCTAAATTTATAATTGTTATTAATGTATATCTTAACTTATACACCACATAAAGTGTTTCTTTCTCTAAAAATTTATGATGCTTATATATATTCAAAATTTAAATCTTAAGCATGACTGGCTATATTTAAGGGTGTGACTTATATTGATAATACTTTATTTTGTATTAAAATATTCATCATATTTTATCATTGTCTATTTTATAATCACAGATAATTTGAAATTATAAAATTAATACTTTAGTAAAGTAACTTAAAAGTATTCAAAAATCCAATTACTATTAGAATAAAAACATAGTCATGATTCTACTTATAATTTAATATTAAAAAGGGACATCTTTAGTTCCTAAGAAGATCTAATATACAAATATAATAATTCATTTAAGCTTTGAAATTTCTAATCTTGTCTAAACAAAATTAGAAATTTCAAATAATTTCAAGTTGGATTTTAGTCTTCAATGATATCTTTTTGTCTCAGTCTCTAAATCTCACCCATAGATAATTATTAATTTAGTTGTGGTTTATGTTACCTTTTTATGTTTTCCTTTTTGATTTGGCACACCCATGAAAGTCAGGGAAATAGTACAATAATATTTACTTAGTCTATGTTCAGAATACATATTAAAGAAAGAGGCAAACACCTACTCAAATATTCATGTATAATGACAACATCAAAGCATTCTGATGACTGACCATATGTCTAGAAATACACTGTAATTAAGGTAGATCAGAAATCTCCCCAAGAGTCTTTCATAGTTTAACTACAAGGAAAAATAAAAGGAGAAAGCAAGCTATCTCTTGAGTGCTTTGACTATATTATTCTCTAGTTTTTACCTCTATACAGTTTCTAATATTTTTCTATATACATTTGTGAATATAGTCAATGCATAATAAATATTCTTTGTTATGTAGCACCTTTGTAGTTCCTTAAATTACTTGGAAGCAATAACCTTCATGAAATAAGAATCACCACATTACTTTACAGTTCTGAAAGCATACTTGATAATTACTGCCCCTGTAGCTGCAGAAAATATGGGAGCAAGACACCTCCATATCCAGGAAGAATTTAGAATAGGCAATAAGATAGGAAATTTCTTTCGGAGGAACACTTTAGTGATATTACCTAGCTCACAGTGCTGTGAGGCTAAATAAGATAGTACATATAAACAAGTTTGAAAAGTATGTTGTATATACTCAATGCTCAACACAAGAACAATTATAATCACCATTAGTCTTTGTTTTTTTTCCCATGCCTTTCTTCACAACCACTTCTCTACTCAGTTTAGACTGACTGCCGGGTAGACTTTCCAGACATGGAGGGTTTTTTTTCTTTGTTTGTTTGTTTTTTGAGACAGAGTCTCTCTCTGTCACTCAGGCTGGAGTGCAATGGTGCGATATCGGCTCACTGCAAGCTTCGCCTCCCGGGTTCAAGCAATTCTCCTACCTCAGCCTCCCATTACAAGCACCTGCCACCATACCCAGCTAAGTTTTGTATTTTTAATAGAGACAGTGTTTTGCCATGTTGACAAGGCTGGTCCCGAACTCCTGACCTCAGGTGATCCACCTGCCTCGGCCAAGTTCTGGGATTACTGGCGTGAGCCACCACGCCCGGCCGACATGGAGGTTCTTTAATCAGATCCAGTGAATATTTTCTGAAAAAGTTGTGAGATGCATGTTTTCTCTCTCTGTCTGGGATTTATCTAGTTGGATGCTCTAATACAGGCATTTATTATGAATATGGCAGTCTCAGAATATATAATCAAACTTAAAACATGTTTTTATACAGAAATGTATGCTCACTTCTTTGATTTTGTTGCGGCTGATAAATCAGTTTTTAAAAACTTTGAAAATCTTAAAGTCTCATCTGAATCAAAGATAATTAACTTTTAGTGCCTTTATAATAAAGGTCTATATCATAAACTCTGGGTACATCAATAACAGAACTATTTTGTTGTCATGTTAAACTTTTTAGAAATCTCAGGATTTAATGACTATTGACATTAATTAAATCTTCATAGCTCTTTTGGTTGCTTTCTCAAATACAGGAATAGGCTTTGTGGCTTGTAATCCTGCCAATGGTATGAAAAGAAGAAAGAGGTCTAAAGAAAATCCATAGGCAACAATGGCTTCCGCTTTTAGTTCTTTGTTGCTTGCCGGCAACTAGTTGAGTAATAGTTCAGGATTGAACGTAGAAGGAGAGACTGCAATTGAAGCTATGCCTACTGCCACATTTTACTCCCTGTGAAAATAGAAACCCTGTTAGGTCAGTCACTTGCCTGAAGCTATACAACGTCCGTGGTATTTCTAACTTATCCAGGAAAGCAATCTAAACCAAATGTCTAAATTCACTTGAAAGCTGCTTATCATCAAAGTTCCCATTCATGCTTTTGGGACCAAAATGATTATTGAGAGTTGTGTAGTAGAGTCAGAAGAAAGCCCCATTACAGCATAGGCATTTCGCTTTGAGTAAAATGTTTTGGTGCTGATATTTGTTTTCTCAAATATTTTTCAGACAGTTTTCTAAAATAATGTCATGATGATGACATAAACCATTCCTTCTATAAAGTTAGACTCCATCTACCTTAGCAGCTTCACCGGGCTTCTCATGCAGTCCCCATCTTACTTACACATTTCAGACACAGTATTCCCCATAAACACCATGCCTGGCTAGGTGTCCAAGGAAGAAAATGTGGTCATGGGTTCTTAGTTTCCGATTGGGCCAGTAAAGTCCCTTTCTCATCCCTCTTCTACACTTATCACTAGAGACAGAAACGAAAAAGCATGGCTTCGGGCTGCTAAAAGCCTAAAACAAAACAAAACAGAACAACAACAACAACAAAATAAGACAGGTTGGACGAGCTTGGCAGGCTTTTCCCTTTACCTACGCTTTTGTTCCCACTCAGACCTTGTCAAACCTCTCCCCATTCAAATGACACCACCACTGAAAAGCTTGTCCTGACTCCGTGGCCGCTGCCTTGCTGTGGTGTGCCAGGTGCTGCGTTTTAAGTATCTGAAAACACAGTTTGCCTCCAGCCACCTTGGGAGTTTTTGCCCAAGTCTTTACATTTGTAATGACGAGCACCAAGCACAGCTTCTGGAACGGATTTGATCCTATTATCCTATTAATTGCCAATAATGGACCATCTGTTTGGCATATCGTTCCTTATATTTGTTGTTCAATATATTTTATAAAGCAAAATGGGCATATGCTGTAAAGACAGATCATCCTTCAATTCTAATGAACTGATTTCATTTATGCTTCAAAATGGGCTTTATGTTTTTATAATGAGAAGAAAAGAAGTTTTGTTGAAAGTGGTGGTGTACCTATGGATCTTCTTTTAGGACTAATAAATATTGTACTCTGTGGAGTAAAGGGAACAAAATAAGAATGCTATAAATGACAGTAGAAGGTTGTAAGGAAACAAGACTAGTAATTCATGGATTGGCCAGTTGATGTTGTTTCCACCATGGTAGTGGATTATTTATGATTTCTGAGGAAACCTGACCCAGAATGTGAATTTGGTTTCTAAAGCTGCCCTGGCCTCAAAGTTATAAAGAAGATTATGCCACAAAGAAGGATGCAGTGTTCTAGTCTGACTTGTGTTTACACCAGAACTTGACACTACTCACAAATATTCTGTCTCTTTGTCCTTCAAAGAATGTATTGGTTTTCTGAATGGTTGCTTTTTAATGAGTCAATTATTAGACGAAATGCTTTCTTGGAAAACTAGTTTAATAATAACCTTCTAGTATAAATTATATAAAATCAAGTTAGTCTTATTTGAGCTTTAGATATATTTGCTTATAGACTTTTCTTTTCAGATTCTTTTAGCTACCCGTTAATCTTTACCACATAAAGGGTAAAGACAGTCACTTCTACAGTTATTCACACGTCAGTAGTACAAGCAGTCTTTCCTGCCTGTTATGTTTGTTAAGGGTTCACTATACCTTTAAGACTCAGGCGTCATCCAACCAGGACCATCTGTGTGATTAATAGGAATATAGAAATCAAAAATAGACACATATAATGTATATACTGGCCAAATGTTGATAATAGGATTTTAATATTAGAGTGCGTACGTGTGTGTGAGTGTGTGTGTGTTCAAGAAAGCTGTCTGATTTAGAAATCCCCTTGAAAAGTTCGACGTACATGCAGGTTTGGGGGAAACTAAAGGAAAGATAATAGAAGTAAGAGAAAAACCACAGCAAATTAAGACTTTTCAAAAGTTGCTTTGGGAATATATCTGTGAAAGTGACAAGAGGAACGAGAAGGTCATGGAGTGAAATGGGAAAAAAAGAAACAGAGAGAGTTAGATGAACAAAGCTACTCGATAGAACTGGTAAAATAGTCTATGGAATGATGTCTAGGAATATGCTTTGTAAATGATAAAGCACTCTTGAAATATTTATTATCATTACTCTACACTGGGAGAAATAATGGAATTTAGGGAAATGACTTTGGAGGTCTAAATCCAAGGCCTAAGAGAATAAAAATTTGAAAGAGAAATAAAGAAGTTTAAAGTAATATCATAAAACTGCTATAATGACAAGACATAAGTGCTAAAAAAAAGGAAAGAAAATTATAAAAATCAAAAGTTAAATACTACTCAATATATTAGGAAGTATAAGATATTTATTAGTTCAAGTTAAAAAAGATAACATACCTTTCTTAGGAAGAATGGGGGAAATATATGGTGGTTAAGTAAAAGGTTAAAAATAATTTGTACCTTAAATCTGTTAAAACTTTAAAGCCATAGTCCCAAGCAAGATAAGAGTGAATTCATTCCAGATGCAAACAAAGGAGCCACACATTCTTTAACCAACAGAGAAGACTCTTATGAGAGGAAAGAATACACAGACAATGCCCAGGAAAACCAGGCAGATAAAAGTGAGAATTGCCTTCTTCCAACTGGCATCAAAGCCTGGGATGAGAAAATACACATCAACTCAAATCCTTTGTTAAAAGCTTTGATTTATAACTGTTCATAATTTATGTAATCATCAATGCATTAATTAAAATGTAGGGGATAGTAATTATGAATTCATCACAAATGACAGGTACATGCATTTTTTCAGGTGTTGCTTTTATTACATATTTTTTTCCTATTTTATCCAACCAAATCTTCACTGTATAAGGTACTAAAAATATGAACATCCATCCTCATACCATACATTATTCCAATCACATTTCTCAGAGGTTGCCTCCTGGGTCTATATATTTACAGATCTTCCTCCTGCCTATTTTTTTCTGCGTTTCTTCGAAAACACACATACCCTCATTTACACAGTTTACTTTTTAAACAAAGTGGGACTTTTACTATAGACGACATTCTGCAACGTGGTTTTCTTGAAGGGATTTTTGTATCTTCAAAATATTTTCATGGCAGTAAATAGCATAGCATCCTATACTATGCATATATGATAGTTTATCCTTTTCTGCACCTGTTAATTTTAAGCTTGATTGTTTTCTGTTATTGAAAAGAATCCTGAAGCATCTTTGTACAAACATCTTTGAGCATCTGAGAGATACATTTCTATAAGGTACATTCCTATAAGGGAAATCCTTGGGTCTGAGTATGAATGCTTTTAAAAATAATTTTAATTAAAATCACTCTCCAAAAGGACTTTATTTTTTATAGTATAATGTTCATATTTACTTGCCAAAGAATTATGTACAATATTGTTATTTAAATGACTTTCAACACTGCATAATTTAATCCAATTTGATATATACTATTATCAGAATATATAGTTATTGTGAAAATTACATATTTAAACATTTTTAATGTCATAGCTCATTATTTCCCATCAGGGAACTTTAGATACTATCAGAAAGCTCAAGTCCAAGTTTCTGATGCTTCATGCATATTATATTAAAATTATAAAATCATTATATTCTAAGAATATTGCTCTATGAATTATTCCCCAGAAAAAAAAAAGTTTGGTTTCTTGAAATTTAAAACAAACCAACCCCATTCAAATTAAATTAAATGTGGTCTGTGTAATTGGTGTTATAAAAAAATCAACTGAAACTATAATTATTATAGAAGAGAGAGAACAGTTTATCTTCTCTTTAAGAACAAGCATTTCTTAAGAAATGTTGGTTTTTTTCTAAGTGAAATTATTTGTAGCATCCATATCTGATTACTTTCATTGCTGCCTATATGTATATGACTGACTCATATTCCAAAGCAATAATAGATAAAGGTGGTAAAATGTACATAGCTTGTAATCAATCATAGATAGGTGAGATGAGGGAGAAATATACGACAATAGTAACTCCAGGTTTGTTTCCTTTGTGGGTGGGGAATAGTGATCTTATTGCTTGAGGAACATTTAAGAAGGAGAAAGAATAGATTCCTTTGGACTCTACTTCATATCTGAGAAGGTGATGCAGCATATACGTAGATGACACACAGGGTAGCTGAAAACATGCACCTGAAAGATTGGGGTTAGAGATATAGAATTGGAAAACATTTGTCAAGATATGAAAATTAGGGACTTGTTTCAGGTTGGCACGAAATCATTTAGGAAAAAACATAGAATATACACTAAATAGAAAACTTAAAGGGCCTGAATGAGAACACTTCATGAAAGCAGAGAATTTGTTCTTTTGTTTTGTTCATAACTTTATCCCTAGCATCTGGAATTACGTATGATACAAAACAGAAGCTCAATAACAATTTGCTGAGTAAATGTATAGACTATTGTTTATTTTGTTCCTTCTTTTGGATGTGTACCCATTATAAGATTATGATACAGATATTATAATGAAATCAATAGTCAGGATACTGAAGCATTCTTACCATGTCGTCAATTTCCTTACTCTCCGATAAAAATAAATACTTCTTAAAAAGTAAGATTAAATGAGATAACCTGTTTGAAGGATTTAGCCCAGTGACTAACTGATCCTTGAAAACACATGACACATAAGTGGTAGCTATTCCCATTATCATTCATTTAAACTCTGGACTGATAATTCAGTTTGTGAATATTTACCATCATTCCACCAATAACTTACTGAAATACTGAGAAAATTGATTGAGGGTTGCAGTTAACTTCTCCCTTTGAGTAAATCACTGTTAACCAGACTACTTACCATAATTTAAATTTAGAGTAAATGTCCAAACAATATATCAAATCTAAGTTTTTAACAATTTTTACAAAAATAAAAACTTTAATCCAATATTGTTTACATTTTTTATAATTGGCATTTCTTCTCCAAATAAAAATTGTATTTAATGTGCCAAACTATTTTGGAAACAACGTTTAAGTACTCTATGGTGTTAATAACATTTTCTCACAGCTGGTCTTCATAATTTTGTATGTTGTTTAGTTGCCAAAGCCCAAAATACAAAACCATTATAAGAAATAATTTATTCTAAAATTATGTATTTTTACTGATGAATATACTATTTAAAAATCACTCTTGGGTCCATGGTGGCTCATGCCCGTAATCCCAGCCCTTTGGGGAGGGTCACCTGAGGTCAGGAGTTCAAGACCAGCTTGGCCATCATGGTGAAAACCCATCTCTACTAAAAATACAAAAATTAGCTGGGTGTGGTGGCGGGTTCTTGTCATCTCAGATACTTGGGAGGCAGAGGCAGGAGAATCACTTGAACCTGGGAGGTGGAGGTTGCAGTGAGCCGAAGTCGTGCCATGCACTCCAGTCTGGGTGACAGAGTGAGACTCTGTCTAAAAAAACAAACAAAAAAAAAGTCACCCTTATAACCAAGTCAGGCCTTGTTTTATAGACACATTTGCCTTTTAGGTTTATTTGGTATAATCTCAGAATTCTATTAACTTAATTGCCACAAATAATCTATACAAGCAAAATCAGAAAGCCTATCCAAAGTATCAGATTTTAGGTTTGGTTTTATGTTGTTTTCACTGAACTTGGTTTATTTCAGAAACACGGAGGATTGCCCATTCAAAATTCATATTAGTTTGGTGTCAATAAAATTGAAGTATATATGTAGAAATGATTGTCAATCAAGAACTTGATTCCCCTCTTTCTCTCTACCTACCACCAGTCCTCAACACCCTAATCTTCTGCCTGGACTGTTACAGTAGTTTTATAACCTGCTTTCTGTTTCTCCTCCTGAAGGAAGAGTAATCAATTTAGAAAACACAAAACTAAACTAAAATTAGATCACAACTCTGCTGCTTAACATTCTCCAAAGACATCTCCACGTTTATAATAAAAGTCCACCTCTTTATAAATGACCCATGATTCCACATGTGACCAGGCTGGATCTTCCATTCCAACCTCAGTGCTGATCAGACTCTCCCAAATTATGGGCTCCTTCTCAGCCCTTTGTTTTCTTCCCTGAGCACATCAGTCCTGACCCAGTTTCAGGACCTTTACCCTTGCTGTTCCTTCTTCCTCAGATGCCTTTCTTCAGATGGTCCCATGGCTGGCTCCTCTCAGTTCTTGTTTTTCTCCCAGAGGCTTTTTATTGAACTCTTAACTAAAACAACGCTGGAATCTATGCCTCATTCAGTTTCTATCCTCTGATTTACTTAATGTTCTTCATATTCTTATAGAACCTGAAGGTCTTTCTTTCTCTCCTTCCTTCCTTCCTTCCTCCCTCTCTCCCTCCCTTCCTACCTTCCTTCCTCCCTCCCTCTCTTTCTTCTCCTTCCTTTCTTCCTTCCTTCCTCCCCCGCTTTCTTCTCTTTCGTTCCTTTCTGCCTCTCCCTCTCTGTATTGCTTTTCCTTCCTTCCCTCCTTCCTTCCTTTCTTTCATTTGTTCTTTCTTTCTGCTGGTCCTTCCTTCCTTCTTTCTCTCTTTCTTTTTTCTTTCTTTCTGTCTGTCTGTCTGTCTTTTTTCTTTCTTTCTTTCTTTTTTCTTTCCCTCCCTCCCTTCCTTCCTTCCTTTCCCTGTTTATATACAGAAAGTAAGTTCAATGAATGTAGGAATATAGTCTGTTTTCTTTGCTATCATATCTTTAGTACCTAGTTCAGGGTCTGACCTATAGTAAGCCTTCAAATAAATACGTCAAATGAATAAATATCAATTTTTCACATGCAAATTAAAATAAGTATGCATATTAGTAATGTCAAAAGGCATGTTTCTGTGTTGAGTATCTTCAGCTTATTCCTCAAAATTCGTCTCCAAACGCTTTACCCTGCTAAGTGCCCTGGAGAAACGGGTCCATTTGGACAGCATCAGTAGCTTGGCTTCTGCTTGACTTTGGCCAACGTTAAGCATTTACAAGTGATTATAGGGTAAGGGGAGGGTGAGCTTAGGAGTGTTTCCCAACCAGATTGATCCTAATTGGTTGCAGCCCTGTAACCCTCTGCAAAAGGCCTCAGATCTATCAGATGAACATCTCTCTACGGCTACTTTTTCAGGACTGAGTGGTAAGAATTTCTCCTTCTGACAAGCCCAAGGGTAGTTTTCCTTAAACTTTGCATAAAGTTTTGTTAATTGCCCCTTTGTTAAGCTCTACTCAAAATATCATTATAATGTGCTATTTCCTGGTGAGAGCTTTATTTTGAAATTTTATGCAAAAGATTTTTCATCCAGGTTTCAAAATCAATGATGAATTGATTCCTCATTTGGTGTCATGACATAACAAGAAAAGAGATATGAGGAGCACCCAACTTAAAACAAATTTATGTAGGCTTGAAATTTTTTGGAAGGTATTATTCTCTTTCTGTAATCTAAAAATGAATATATATAGATATTCATTTGAATATACATATTCATTTGAATATATTTATTTTTATATTCAAATAGTCACTAAGTAAAGCAAATTACCTAAGTGAAGCAACTTAGGTAATTTGTCCACTAGAAGACCTTGGTCATATCTATATGACTATTTGAAGGGCAATGAATACATGAAACATTTTGCTCCATAATGTATTTGTATTCATTGTAATATAAATAAATAAATAAGATATAAAAAATTTGATACTTCAGGAATGTGTGCAGTTTATAAGTGGTCTTCTGTACTCTTGGCCCCACTACAGCATACCCTGGAATAACCTGTGGTCCATTTTGAGATATGTGACTTTGGAGAAGACAAGCACCAAATAATAGAAATGTACAAGTTTGTCTTTGGATCTTACCTCTTTTGTTTACTTTCTACTTCAAGGCTTCATGAAACTTTCAGCCTAAAGATTAATTCCCCTGTTAAAAACAAAAGTTCACGCTCATAAATTACAAAAGTTAAATGATTCAATGACACCATCAAACTAATTAGAATAACATATGTGAATTTAATCTCCTGGAAATAGTATGTATGCTTTGCTGTGATTTTAAGAGTCACTTGATAATGAATATCAGCTACATGGATAGATAAAAAATAAGATGACCACTGGGTGAGTTACATGGATGGATAGAAAAATATGATTGCCACTGGGTGAGAAGCTTTTATTGTCAAAATTTGTCGACTGAAATCTTGTAAACCAGTGATTCCCAGCTTTGGCTGATAGTTAGAATTACTAATACACTTTTAAAAATTCAGGTTGTCAGACCCTGGCACTACTGAATTCAAATGTCTAGGATTTAGCCTGATAATTATTATTTCAGCCACCCCAGGTTATCCTGGTGATCAACTTTTGTGAATTACCTTTTGTGGCATCTTAGGAAACTCAGTCCAATTATATTTCCCCAAATCTGTAAATTTTTATTAATTTATTTTGCATTCCCAGATGTGTTACCAATTACATTTCACTGTATGATTTCCGTTTCTTCAATAGCACCATTTTTTGAGAGGAGGAAGTGTTTTAATTTTGATCTTGATTTATTCGTGGGGGAGGAAGTGTTTCTAAGTATGAATTAGAAAATATGGTTGACTCAAGATGTATTCATTTAAGAGAAAGAAATATAAATTTCTATAAAATCCTTTTAGCTTTAAGCATTAGCCAATATTAGTGTCTTAATGTAATTTGCAATCACAAGGCATCATATCCTTAATCTAATAAGAATTGAAATATTTTGGAAAGAGAGTAGAAAAATAATGATAAGATAAATTAAATTATAGGTGCACCTTAATTTATAAGATAGATGGTTTCTGAGAGATTGGCTGTTTAGGTAATTTCTATTAACTAAATTATATTTTCCCATCGAGTTGGGTTTATAATGGAAAAGGCATGATTTTGGAGTGAAATACAAAGGAGAATGTGGTTTTGAGGCAAAAAAGAAGGCAAACATAACTTTGATGTAAAATTATTTTAAAACTCGTATATTAAATTTAAATTATCAATGTTGATAAAATAATACCTAAATACATCAAAAATAGTGCAACCCAATTCCTAAGCCTTTAAGGTTCTGACCGTAATTAAAGGAAATGAATCCTGTAGGTAGAAACAGCCTAGATAATGCACATTGTTGCTTCCTCCATTGGTGTAATGTGGTATGTCTTTATCCCCAGTAAGAATTGCCTTTAAAAAAATTCCTAAGCTTATAACAAACTTTAATTCTTACTGATGCCGCAATTATTTTTGTTTACTATGAGTATGCAAAACTATTGTGACTGAGGAGGTGTAGTTAGAAACGGTGTTTATAAATGCTAGATTTATTTTCTGCACCTTCAGTAACCTAGAACAGTTCATATCAGTTAACGTGCATTTAGTATTTTGATACACTTTCGTTTCTCCATGTTAACTTCCTTTTACTGAGGTCTGTACAAATACTTTCAAAATCATTACAGTTGTGTGAAATCTCATTTTCTTCATTTTTGAGGCTGAATTTTAGAGGGTATAAACATACAGTCAACAGACTCTAAATTTTAAATGCACTGAATTTTTTTTAAAGGCTGCCAAATTGTCGCTGTCTCTTATTCTACATTCCCACACTACGACCTAATGGATTACTACGTCATTTGACATTCCTCTCTCACAAGCAGCGTAGGTAATTTGTCCACTAGAAGACCCTGGTAAAACTCTGATTCAGCTCACAACAACAGGAGGTGGAATTCAGTCCATCCCCTGCCAGGGCTGTGCTCGAATAGAGATCTGATGGAGATACTCACAAGGTGAACTGCGTAACTGTGTGTGACTCCAAAGCGAGCTGCAGCCATGTAATGCTGATCCCAGCAGTTTTCACACTCACTTTCTAAGATGCAAGACCTCTGAGAACATGTCATCGGGTTGGAAGTCCTCCTGATCGGTCTCCTGCATCTCTGTTTAAACTGTAAGAGCTGTCTCCTGAAGTAAAATGCAAGGTGTTGTATTAGAAAAGACCTGGTTTTGTGAAGGGAATGAACAATCAGGAGTAGTTGGAGACTGAGGGTGGTCAAAGGACCACCTAAGTTTCACTCTATTATCAGAGGGAAGAAAAGGAGAGCCAGGTGATGGCCATTTGCAAGAGAGAGAGAGAGAGAGAAAGAAAGCCAGCTTACATGAACAAGCAGAGTTTCATTTAACATCTGCCCTCCTGGTTTTTAGGCTTTTGTTGAATAATGGAGCTTTTACTCTATTAATCATGTTTTTATTTAATGTATCATGTTTCTATTCTTTAAAAATCATAGATTAAAATTATAACTAATGAATTCTAATGAACTTAGGTTTGAAGACAGATGTTCCTTTCTGAATCGTATTGTTCCTACATCTAAAAGTTCAACTTGTAAAAAAAAAAGTACACATTTAAGAACAAAAAAAGGAAAAAATCATTTCTAGCCAGTGTTTCAGGAAAAATCTTGTCATTTCCCTCCAATGCAGCTCATCATAAAAGCTCTAAGGAAATAGTGTTTAAAATCAATTAACCAAAAAGGCCAAAATCAATTTAACAAGAGTTAGCTAATGTTTTACTAAAGCAAACTCTCTTTTCTTTAAACATGATTAATATCATTTAAGGGTTGTTATTAGTGGTGTCACTTCTAAAAAGTGTGACCAATTTGTAATGAAAGAGCCTTTGTGTACACGTATGGGATTTATGGTAGGCACAGAAATTTAATGTGGTATTAGTGATTACATCTTTTCCTTGCCTTTGATATTTTAAGAGAACACTCCATTTTTACTCTGTCTCCTTGGAATGTCTCCTAAAAGGTCACTGAAGGATCAAGAAATATTTAACCTATAACCGTCCACGATTATAGCAGCTCTATGCAAATTAGATTCTAGGATGACATTTAACAATGTTGGCGTTGGGTAGCATCATAAAAATCAATGAATTTTAGAGTTAGAAGGGGCTAAACAATATGGGCCAATAATTTTCAAACATTTTAACAGCTTATTTCTCATACAAAACCCAATATATACAAATGCTTTAAAATGCATCTGCTATGACTGAAAAGAAGGGCTATTCAAGCTGGGCCTATTGCTGGGCTCTCCAGCATCACAGTTACCTGCTCCAGCCCCAGGCCCACAATTTGAAGAACAAACAACCGTCTCCTATCTTAACACAATAGAAATCTAAAACATAATGTATTTAAATCTCGTGTCTACATTAGCACAGCATATCCCTACATTTGAAATATAACTTGATCGAAATATGGTATTCATGCCATAATCTTTTGTTTTTCCTTCTCACCATCCATGTTCTAATTTTTTTTTTTTGAGACAGAGTCTCACTCTGTCGCCCAGGCTGGAGTTCAGTGGTGCGATCTCGGCTCACTGCAAGCTCTGCCTCCCAGATTCACGCCATTCTCCTGCCTCAGCCTCCCGAGTAGCTGGGACTACAGGCGCCCGCCACCACACCCGGCTAATTTTTCATATTTTTAGTAGAGACGGGGTTTCACCATGTTAGCGGGGATGATCTCGATCTCCTGACCTCGTGATCCACCCGCCTCGGCCTCCCAAAGTGCTGGGATTACAGGCATGAGCCACGGCGCCTGGCCCTAATATGTTATTTTGTACGACTGAGTTTCAGAGTTTTGCACTTGAATTAGTTTTGGCAGGTCATGGTGCCACTGTAAATCAGATCTATAAATAAATCTATGTCTCTCCATTAAAGAACAAAACCAAAAATGCTCCACTGTTCATTGCAAATACCATATTTTCCCTATCTTCGTATGCATAGAAGACCCCCAGCCACCAAAATCTATGTATGTTTATCTTTGTAAATCCAGCTTTTGGCAATAGCAATGTTAGTAGCAATAGTTACCAGTTCAGTCAGGTAAGTTAGGTTGAATCCTACAAAACGCCAGTATTTGAACTCTTTAATCTACAAAAACAGTTTCACGTGGTTTAACCTAATGCAATTTCTAGTCCTTTCAATAGCTCTGTAATGCAACCATTATCACCATGCTATAGGTGAGGAACCTGCAGTTCACAGAAGAGCTTTGCCCGAGGCCACACCACCAGGAGTGTTAGGGGGATCTCGAAGTACACATCACTACAATCTCATGCCTTTTCTCTTGTGCCATGCTGCACTAAAAGCTCTGAGCATTTGAATATACAAGAAAAGCAATTTTGTTCAAAGCATAACTTAGTTCTCTATGTACGTGAAAGTGGGAAATATACATCTCAGAATATATTTCTTGATGAAGTGAGCTTCATATATTATAATAATATTTACTAAAGTTATGATCAGATGTCAGCAGAATAGGTCATCTGCAATTTTTCTGCCACCTCTAAATGCTTCAACAACATCAGCTGTCAGTCTTACTTAATATACTACAGCTCATATGCGCAATAATCTTACCATAAGTCCTCATCAACAGGAAGATCTTTATTTTGTCTAGAATTTTGAACGGAAATAAAAACATATTAAGCCAAAAAATAACAAAAGAAGTCTACTAGAATGTAAGAATGTTGTCTTGGCATTTGTATCTAATTTTATAAACTGCTAGGCGGAAAAATAATCAGTCTTTGGGTCTGTGACCTTTCGTCTTTTAAATTCAAAGGAAATGAGTTAAAAACAAAACAACCACAACAAAAAACCTTTTTTCTGTAAAAGAAAGATAAAGTAAATAGATAAGGGAAGTAACATTGATTTGTTAAAAGATTATTTGACCCCGTCAGAGATAGCTCAAATGACTAACAGGACCCAAGAAATTAAATGTATATTAAGTAGATTGGACATGGTTTTCTTCCACAATTATTCTTGAGCATTAGTTCATGAAAAGTGCACCAGAGTTGCTTAAGTTGAGATAATTTGAGAAAATTTTAGGCTTTAATTACATTTCTCCTTATCACAAGAAAAGACTTCTAGGGCTCTTATGTAAATAATTTATTTTAAAAAGGGCAAAATTAAAAATAAGACACATCAGGTAGAAACACAAACTCACGAAAGTTTTCATAGTATTTACTGCTTTTATAGTTTACTGTTAAATCAATGCTGACTTCACATAATTTTTTAAAAGTAATTTTTCTATTTTTTAAATTGACCTGCACCCTAATTTTTAATGAAAAATACTTTGGGCATAAGGTTGCATCATCTAATATTTTGCTTTTGCTTTTTATTTATGTTAACCCATTTATGCCTGAGGTGGCAATTTTTTGAATTTTTGCAATCAGACCTTGGCAATGACCTTGAACAGTAGGATGTAAATAACTCCCACATGTTTAGCATTCCAATAATGGAACACTAGGCATAAATTGGGCAATAGAATGTCGAAAGCCTACCCCAAATCTCGTGATATCACCTGCATATTAAAGAGCTTAATAAACATGATATATTTAGTAAGACAAAGAAAAGTTGTTCTTTATGAATTCAGAAACAATATGTTTATATATACATTTGAGACAGGATCTCACTCTGTCGCCCAGGCTGGAGTGCAGTGGCGCAATCTCAGCTCACCACAACCCCAGCCTCCAAGGATCAAGCAATTCTCCTGCCTCAGCCTCCCAAGTAGCTGGGATTACAGGCACACTTTTGTATTTGTTGGTAGAGACGGGGTTTCACCATGTTGGCCAGACTATTCTTGAACCTGACCTCAAGTGATCTGCCCGCCTCAGCCTCCCACAGTGCTGGGATTACAGGCGTGAGCCACTGTGCCCAGTTAACAATATTCTAAATATATCCTATTTCTAACATGTACACACTCAATATGTTTGAAAGAGGCATTTTGAAAGAATTCTATGTTGATAATGAGGTACTTAGGTTTCTTTTCTTACTTTTCACTACAAGGCTATATCCTCTTAGCAGAGTGTTTGAATTCCTTTAACTCTAAAAATACTAAAATATGTGACATATAACAGGTTATTAAAATTATTTTACATTACTACATATTTTTATCCAGTCATAATATGTCTCAACTATTGTTATAAAGTTTTGCAGCCTGTTTGACCTTTTATGATTTTGTTTTATTTGGTTTACTTTCTAGTACTTTCATGAAAGAAAAAAAATGGTTTGCAAAAATGTTCATTCCCAAGCCAGTCACAAAAAAGACAAATATTGTGTAATTCCACTACATGAGATTCTAGAGTAGTAAAATTTATAGAGACCAAAACCAGAATGGTGGTTGTCAGAGGCTAAGGAGAGGGAAGATACAAATCCAAATTACTAGGAGTAAGGGTAATCTGGCTGCATCGCCTGTCAACTGATTATCAGAGTTGATTTCACTGCTCTGAATTATCATGAAAAAACAGCCCTCCCTGTCCCTGATCCAAGTACATCCCCTCTCAAGTTGATATGGGGCAACAAGGGCATCCTTCCAAATTAGAGCATCTTTCTTCTATGAAGGATTTAGCATGGGTTTCTGGAGCCTCAGAGAGGCTAAGATGAATTTCAAATAAGTTATCTTAGTCCACCTGGGCTGATATAACAAAATACCATAAACTAGGTAGCTTATAGACAACAGAAATATATTTCTCACAGCTCTGGAGGCAGGAAAGTCCAAATTCGATGAACAGGCAGATTCAATGCTTGTTGAGTGCCATTTTCTGGTTCATAAATGGCACTTTCCAGCTGTGTCTTCCATAGTGGACGGGGCAAGGCAGCTCTGTGTGGCCTCTTTTATAAGGGCTTTAATCCCATCCATAAGGCTTCCACCCTCGGGACATCATCATCCCCCAAAAACCCTACTAACTGATAACATCACATTGGGAATTAGGATTTCAACATATGAATTCGAGGGAGACACAAACATGCAAACCATGGCACAACTGCCCAGAAATAAGTATAAGGCAGAAGAGCTATTTGGGGCCAAATGACATAAGAAAATTCTTCATGAGCCGATGGGCCTTAAATGGAGTGAAAGGGAGAAGATACATACAAGGAATACGTAGGGAATTCCATGAAAGGAAATGTCCCACTGGTGAAACCAGTGTCAGGAAAACTCGAACTACCAGATCCTTGATTTTCAGGATTTTATCACTTTTAGTTTAAATAATTTTTGGTGACCCTTTCCTCTGCAAGTATGTGTAACTAAGAAATTTGAAACCATTTGTTTCTAAAATTCTGTGAAAAACTTTTTAAAAAGAAGGTAAAAGAAACAGATTGGTTTCTATAAAATGATAGTTCAACGTTGCCTCTTGAAGTTAAAACTTTGGATCCTAGATTCAGATACATTTGAATTTGAACCACGCCTCATTTCTTCCTGTTTGACTTGGTTATGGGGCTTAATAATTGTGGGAACCTGGTAGTGAGGTTCCAAAGGATCCTCATGAAGTTTAATTGAGACACTGTATATGATATGCTTAGCAGAGCACATATAGAGCCCAACCATTTATTCTAGTCATTGTAATTTCTGATATATTTTTAAAAACTATTAAAAGGGGACATGCTTTTTTAAAATAGAACAAGAATTATTTAATAAATGAAAACTGAATACTTTAGAAGTTCACCTCACCCTATACTAAAATAGAAAATACATCTTGATTTTACAGTTAAATGTAAAAATAAAGCCACAGACAAAGCAGTAAAAACTCAGCACTGAATAATTTATCAAATATTTGGAAGGAGAGAACTTTCTATATATAAAAGCATTGGAAAACAGAAGTCCTTATTCACAGCTGGTGAGAGTGTAAATATTTTGTTTTTCTCAGAAACATTTTTGCAATGCATGTTAGAAAACCTTAAAAATGTTCATGCTCTTTGAGTCAGTAAATCGGTCTATTTAAGCAAATACTTAAATACTAATGAAGCCATAAAAAATTTGCACAATGACTCTTAGAAAAAAAATGTTCATGCCAGTATTGTTCATATAAGGAAACAAAGAATAATGCTGGAAGTGACCTAAATGTCCAACAATAAGGGGACAGTAAATAAAATGTGGTATATCCACATTATCTAATATCAACAACCAAATAAAATTGCATTTACCAGTTTAATAACATTAGAAAGCTTTATTTTTCAGCATTAAGTGGAAAAAGGCGGGATACAAAATCATAATTAGTTTGCAACTATAATGCATTATGCAGAGAAAATGGGAAGACATTAAAATAATGTGTTTATTTCTTGAATGGTAAGATACAGTTTATATACATTATTTTCTTTATAATTTTTAGGACTGAAATATTTTCTGTAACAAACAGTGGGAAAAGATACTAAACAAAGATAGTCTGGGAGCTCAGAAGACCATACTCTCGCCAGGTGTGGTGGCTCATGCCTGAAATCCAAACACATTGGTAGGCCGAGGTGGAAGGGTTGCTTGAGCTCAGGAGTTCAAGACCAGTCTGGGCAACACAGTGTGACCCCATCTCTATGAAATATTTTTTTAAAACATTATCTGGGTGTGGTGGCATACACCTGGGTCCTGGGAGGCTGAGGTGAGAGGAATACATGAGCCTGGGAGGTTGAGGCTGCAGTGAGCTATAACTGCACCACTGCACTATAGCCTGGGTGACAGAGCAAGACTGTCTCCAAAAAAAAAAGAAAGAGAGAAAGAAGGAAAGAAGAAAGGAAAAGAAAGAAAAGAAAGAGAAAGCAAGAAAGAAAGCAAGAAAGGAAGGAAGGAAGGAAGGAAGGAAAGAAGGAAGAAAAGAATACCCCAAAGTATGGTGCTGTGGCATGCTGAGTACTTTGAACTAAGGGATATTGGAATGCCTTCAGAAGCAAAGTCTCTCCCTGACCTTCTCTTACCCTCCTGTCTCTTGCCCCTCTTTCATTTCCAAGGCAAGACATAAAAGCTAGAATTCCTGTTCCAAAGTCATAGAAACTAGAATCTCTCTCCCTCAAAGTACACATAAAACTTAGAAATATCACTCTAACCCTCCCCTTCCTATATGGGTAAGAGCTGGCCATAAAAAATTATCTGACCTACCTTGTCTGAAAGTAAGTTATAAGAACCTCATTCCAGAGGAGGTCCTGCCCTATACCCAACAGGAAGGATAGTTACACAGGAAGGCCAAGTAAAATCTGAACAAATGTATCCTGTTTCCATGTCCCTTCCAAAATCAATGTTCAAATTTCATTGCTGTTGTAATGATACTCAGAAGGTGAGACTTTTTAAGAGGTTCCTGGGTCATGATGGCCCTGCCCTATGAATGGATTAATGCTGTTATTGTGGGAGTGGATTACTTATCACAGACGTGGGTTTCTGATAAATCAAATGAATTTGGCCCCCTTCCTCCCTCTGTCTTGTGCACTTGCTTGTCTTCTGCCTTCCACTGTCAGAGGACTAAGCAGGAAGGTCTTCACCAGATGAAGCCCCTTGATCTTGGACTTCCCAGCCTCCAGAAATATGAGAAATACATTTATTTAAAAACTACCCAGAGGCCAGGTGTAGTGGCTCACACCTATAATCCCAACACTTTAGGAGGCAGAAGTGGGAGGATTGTTTGAGCTCAGGAGTTCAAGACCAGTGTGGGCAAAATAATGAAACCTCATCTCTTAAAAACAAACAGGCCAGGAATGGTGGCTTATGCCTGTAATCCCAGCACTTTGGGAAGCCAAGGCAGGCAGATCACTTGAGGTCAGGGGTTCAAGATCCGCCTGGCCAACATGGTGAAATCCCATCTCTACTAAAAATACAAAAATTAGCTGGACTTGGTGACAAGCGCCTGTAATCCCAGCTTCTCAGGAGGGTGAGGTAGGATAATCGCTTGAACCCAGCAGGCAGAGGTTGCAGTGAGCCGAGCTCGTGCCACTGCACTCCAGCCTGGGTGACAGAGTGAGCCTCTGTCTCAAACAAGCAAACAAACAAGCAAACGAACAAATAAACAAAATCAAACAAAAACCCAAGCTGTTGTAGTGTTCCATTATAGCAACAGAAAATATATTAAGACACTGGCTTTCCCCACCTCAGTTTATTCCTGTTAGATCGTATGCTTTCTGTCCAGTCAGAATTCTATAAGGCCGTCCATTCTTCATCAAACCTAAACATAAAAATGGACAATTTTCCCTAGGTCTTGGAGTCTTCATTTTGGAAGGGCCTCATGTCACGTAAAACTTTGACTAAACAAATTTTTATGCTTTTCCCTTGTTAACGTGTCTTTTTCTTAGGAGTGTTAGCCTTGACACTCATGACGCGTGAGGAAAGATATCACACCTTTCTGTTCCTAAAATGACGTGAGAATTAATATTTTTTTCAATTGCAGTAAAATATATGTAACATAAAATTTACCATTTTAACCATTTTCAAGTTTCCAGTTCGGTGGCATTAAGAATATTCACATTGTTGTGCGGCCACCACCACCATCCACCTCCAGAATGTTTTTCATCTTCTGAAACTGAAACCCTGTATCTATTAAACAATAATTCCCATTCTTCCCTCTCCTTAGCCTCTGGCAACCACCATTCTAGTTTCAGTCTCTATAAATTTGACTAATCTAGGAATCTCATATATACAATGGACATGATTTGGCTGTGTCCCCACCCAAATCTCAACTTGAAATGTGTCTCCCAGAATTCCCACATGTTGTGGGAGGGACCCAGGGGGAGGTAGTTGAATCATGGGGCCAGTCTTTCTCTTGCTATTCTCATGATAGTGAAAAGTCTCAAGAGATCTGATGGGCTTATCAGGGGTTACTGCTTTTGCTTCTTCCTCGTTTTTCTCTTGCCGCCACCATATAAGAAGTGCCTCTCTCCTCCCACTGTGATTGTGAGGCCTCCCCAGCCATGTGAAACTGTAAGTCCAGTGAAACTTTTTTTTCTTCCCAGTCTTGGGTATGTTTTTATCAGCAGCATGAAAACGAACTAATACAACAAGGTTTGTCCTTTTGTGACTGGCTCGTGAATTAACTTTTTTGTAAACCATTTTTTTCTTTCATGAAAGTACTAGAAAGTAAACCAAATGAAATAAAATCACAAAAGGTCAAGCAGGCTCCAAAAGCTTATAATAATAGTTAAAACATATTATGATTGGACAAAACTATGTAGTGATGTAAAATAATTTTAATAACTTTTTGTATGTCACATATTTTAGTGCTTTTAGAGTTCAAGGAATTGAAACATTCTGCTAAAAGGATATAGCCTTGTAGTGAAAAGTAAGAAACCTAAGTACCTCCTTATCAACACAGAATTCTTTTAAAATGCCTCTTTCAAACATAAAACTAGACAGAAAAAGTTAAAACCTGCCTATACTAATGAAATTCTCATGCCAAAGTCCAGGCCTCTCATTTTAATGAGTCTGTTAGCCTACTATATCTACAGCTGAAGCAGTTTTTAAAAATGTTCTGATTATAGTTAAGTCACATAATAAATATAAAATGGCATAATAAAAGATACCTATCTACATTTTTGAAAATTAAGAATATATACAGTATGCCTTATAGTTATAAATAGCAACCTTAATTTAAGTGCTTCAAGTATAAAAATGTGGTATTAGTATCACATTTTCTTCAGGTCTAATAATTCATATTTTTTGTAGATCGTGTATATATATGACAAACACATGTGAAGAAAGTCAGTTCTACATAGAAGAAACAGACACATCAACATAGATTTACCTAGCTGTCTTACGTTCTTAGCATTGCCCCCACAGTGTGGCATTATCGATTGCCTGATTTAAGTTAGGTAGAGAAATGTGTGAACATTTCAGCATAGAACAGGATTGCTTCAAAAATGTTTAGAGGGAATCCATTGGCAGAGGACACAGGATGGGTAAGTTGAAGTGTCAGGGACATCAGGTGGAACGTTCTTAGTTGTCGTGTTTATTGTTCGGAATATTAGTTTCAATGCAGAAACGAGTCTAACACTGAGCTAACCTGTGTCAGAAATGAAGCAGAAAAGTGGATAGCTTGAGACACTGATGGACGGAATCAGCAAAACAGGGAGTCATCTCAGCTACAGAGAGAAATTGTTTGTGAATTCCATGAACATAAGCATATACAATGCTATGATCTGGTGTTTAGGGAGAATGGTGTACTTAATGTTAAAACTAATGTTAGGGATTTGTGGACTCTAACTGCACTGAGGGAAATAACTAAGACCTGGGAGACCTGACTCCACACTAAGAGAACTAACTAAGAGTTGGAGATTTGGAGACTCTATACATACCAGTTGTTCTGGATTCTACTTTGCATAATAATAAACCAAATGAAGAGAGAAAATAAATTTTAATTTTGCTTTTATCACATGAATCTCAGTGTGACCATTTTGGAGCATTTTTGAATGTTAACTATTGTTGCAAAAATCTGCGTTGTTTTTTGAACTATGGAGTTAATTCCATATTGGAAGGGGAAAAGACATGTTTTGGAATATACAAATACCATAAAGTGAAGACACAAGTATTAGGGAAATGACCATTAGCCTGACCTTTTTCTGTTTTGTCTTCTCCTCTTAGCTTTTTTTTTTTTTTTTTTTTTAAAAAAGGACAGAAGTTCTGTTCTTTGGCAGTAAATTAATTAATTAATTTAGTGTGCTTTCTTAAAAAGGGCAGGAGACAAGGAGACAGGGTGGCTAGCTCCTCCCTTTAACATGTGTGGTGGTGAAGTCTAAGGGAAGTCACCCTAAACTTCTAATACAAAATGTTTAAACATAATGAAAACGTTATTTCTTTCAATTTTGATTATTAGGCATTTAAGGTCAATTAATGTCCTTTGCATTTGAGCTCTTAGTTATTATTTTGGACTTGTCTTTACTAATATGCTTAAACCTGCTATCAGCTCATAAGACTCCTCCAGAATAGTTTCTATTAGGGTTCTGTTAACCATTTTGAGCCTAGAAAACAAAATAGAATAGACTATGTCCCAAGTGACATCAGTAATTAATTTTGTGGAGGCTTTCCAGTTCCCTTGGTGTAACAAATCCAAATATAAATTTATTGCTAAGGGCAAAACTAATGTCCTGCAGTGACTTGGAAATTTGGTTAACAAAAGTTTCTAAAAGAATAGACAAATTGCTCCCAAATGAACATAAAGGGGGATGACATAAGGTTAGACAAAAGATTCATGATTTAAGTGAATTTCTTTTGAAATGCAAACAACCTCAAAGAATCTTTACAGCTCTCTTAGGAAAAATCTCCTGGGTGGTATCATTTGTGCTCAGAGGTCTTAGAATGGGCTGGTAGGGTGCTAATGGAAAGTCTTGCTGCTGTGGCATTTGGGGAATTACACGTGCAAATCCCTGGAGCACTTACTGAAAATACCCACATAAATCACTGCATCAGTCCTTGAGAGGTATTTTTCTTATTGCTGCTTTTAGCTGGATGTTTTACACCATTTTGTTTCTTAAGAGGTACCTGATAAGAAAACAGCCTCAACACTATCAACAGGCAGACACAATTAATTCTGCTACGAGCACCTCAATGTTTCAATTTATGTATTTATTTTAGAAATTGCCTTCACTACGATTGCCACCACCACCATCGGCAGTCAGAATTAAATGTTTATAGTAAGGAGGTCCTCAAAAGACAGCAAAGTTTATATGTGCATATGCTTGGTGTTAAGTCAGTCTCTGCCTCTCTGCTTCTTGTTTTAATCATGAGATCCTACTGTAATTTCCTTCAATACTACAGGTTTTTAATAATATAACTCCAACTCTGTGGAATCCTTGTAGACCCCTTAATATCTAGGGATAAATTTTGACCTTTGTGATATACGTATCTGTATTATTAAAAGCTGTGTTATATTAAGGATGCTAGTGTGCTGTTTGAATAAATATAGAGGATTGTGATATTAGAATAAGGCAGATACCTTATTTCTATGAAATATAGTAGATGAACTAGCTACCAATAACAACCACAACTCTCTAGTCATCACTGGCCCCAGAGAACAGCTGCTAACACTGGGACAGCAATTTCACATAAATACAAGCATGATGGATTAGACCAGATGTGTCAATGCAAGACTACCAAAATCATCACCATTTCTTATCGCCGCTTTCAAAGTAACTTTATTTCACAGAATCTGAAACCCAAAGCCATGATTCTTTATGTTCTGCAAAGGGCTCAGACTCAATTATTGATACAAGAGGTGAAATCCTTCGAAATATTTCTAGCTGAGCAAAGTAAGTAACAGAATGTTCCGGGGAGGACTAGGCTTTAGAAGTCACTATTTCATCTCTGTCATTTTACAGATAAAGGAACTAAAGTTCAGAAAAGCAAAGTATCTTTATAAGACAGACGCTATTCATATCATATCCTGGCATATAACAGCACTCAATAAAAAATTGTTAAGTGAATTGAATAAATTATCATTTTCCCCTCGATTTTATTTATTCCAACCATTGTAACTTCTCATACCTAGAAGACCGATCTACAAATAGGTACAGGCATTTTGACTAAGATAATACATTTCAGTGTTTTTCTTTGGTAAAAAAAGCTGCTGTTATTAAAGCAACAGGTTTTTAGAAGGGAGGTTAATGGATTTTTAACTACAAGAATAGAGTCATACTGCAACTTATCAAACATTCAGATAAAAAACTAAATTACATCAGCAGTGAAAAGTCATGTAGCTTGAGCATCAATTCTAATTTAAAAGCATTTCTGGAGACAAGGCAAAATATAATTCTGTTCCTCAGTTGAAGCACTATTATTTTGAGGAAAATTAGTGTAGAAGCCTGACAAACAATAATGTTAATAATCCCCTCATATGTCTTTCTGATGACAACGGTGATGACAACATCATATTACAAAAAGAAATTTCAGCCTGAGCAAAGTAGGTAGGAAGAATTCACCAGAAACGCCTAATGCAGTTAGGCGTCTATTCTAAAGCTAAGGGCCCAAACACTCATAAAGTGACATCTGCACAGACCTGCCATTGTGGGTGTAAGAGAGGCTGGCACTTCCAAAGTTCATCTGAAAGCAGACGCAGAAATGATCGGTAAACATTCCAGAGAGCATATATAGCATCAAAAGTAAATTGGGCAATCAATGTAAAACCAAATTCTGAGGAGCAAATTACTACACGGCAATTGCTAAGTTGCTTTGTTTAACTCTTTTGGTATTAAATGATGGGAACTGTTAAAAAAAAAATCTTTGCTACATTTATGTCAGTATGGTACTTTATTGAACTACAGTAGTTAGTGGAGTCCTCTGAGCACTGAAAGCCAGCTGTCGGACCATGGAGGGTCCAATTCAGAACTGTAGTAAGGGTGCTAGCCAAGCACCTGTACTGCTCTCAGATACACACAGTGTGTTTAATTAAGTGTGTGCCTGTGTGCCAGGGGAGGGAGGAATCACCGCTAAGCTGGCTGGGAAGTTCTGTGGTGTGAACTAATGAGGCCAGATCACATTGTGTCCTACAAGACACAAGTGAAGCAGGTAGAAAGAAATTAGAAAGAAGATTACTCAATAAAAGCTACAAAGCAAAATTTAGAAGCCCAACGACTATTAAATCACATGGCTTTCTCTAGTTTTTGTTTCAGCGAAACCAAGCCTGTGGAATATTCCTCTCTACTTCCTCACTCTCCGGCTTTTCTGTCTTCCCAGCTTGTTTTTCTTTTATTCTGTTTCATTTCCTTACTCCTCTTCGTAACCCACTATGGCAAACCAACAAGGAATTGCTCATTAAATCCCCTTCTTCAGCAACTGCCAACGTTTTTCTCAAGTTAAAACTGTTCTGCACATGCTCCCTGTTGTCGGAAAACAATGATTAACATTCAATGATTCCACATAGCATGCAGTGGAAATAAAAGGGACTTTGAAGTGAATCAGGTCCAGTGCTCTTGTTTATTTCTGTACTCTTCTGCCGAAGTCACTTCATTTCTCAGAGCCTCAGTTTTCTTCATTCATAATGGATGTCTTTTACTCCATCTCTGATCTGTTATAGGTCCTCCAAAAACTTAACAAACTATCTGACATCTGGGCTGGGCATAGTGGCTCATGCCTGTAATCCCAGCACTTTGGGAGACTGAGGCAGGCGGATCACCTGAGGTAAGGAGTTCAAGACCAGCCTGACCAACATGGTGAAACCCTGTCTCTAATTAAAAAAATACAAAAAACTAACTGGGCATGGTGGCATGCGCCTGTAATTCCAGCTTCTCGGGAGGCTGGGGCAGGAGAACTGCTTGAACCTGGGAGACAGAGGTTGCAGTGAGCCAAGATCGTGTCACCGCACTCTAGCCTAGGTGACACAGCAAGACTCCATCTCAAAAAAAAAAAAAAAAAAAAAAAAGAAAAAAAATCTGCTATCTGATTTACTAAATTCCTGGTCCTATGCACACAGGACTTTTCACTTTCCTCCAATTTTGATTCCATGTTGCCATATATATAGCTGAATATTTGTGAAATGTTCTCTGTACCTTTTATTGTGTGTGTGTGAATATAAGAAAACCACTATATCCTTCTTTCTTTCCAATCCCTGTTGTTCACACTAAGGTTTTGGTACAACACAGGGCACTGAATATGCACAGTATAATTGATCAGCATATCTTCTTATGAATTTGGTCCAGGACTTTTGTCTGGATTCATATATGTTTCTCTGTATAAATATTGCTAGTGATACATTTCCATCTTTATTATGGATGTTGTTTTAGACTGAATGTAACAGACTGATTGGACTATATTCCTTCAGCTTGACTTATGAGGCCCAGCATCTTTATTTGTGCACGTGGGCTGTGTGGTGTGTGTGTATTTATCAGTACTTATTAATGATTATGAAGACTGTTTGGCTTCTGTCATGTCTAATGTACATATGAAAAAGTTCCCAAGATAGATCATATGTTAGGTAATTTGGGGAGCTTTTAAAATTGGAGAGAATTTTCTTTTTTATTTATTTAACTGAATGTAGAAGAAAAATGATGAGGGAAATGGGGTAGTGACATAGAAATTGAAATCTGGCTAATTCTTATATTTTAAAACAGGAAAGCTGTAAAAAGATGAGAGTTAAGCCTCTCTAAGACAACATTAAATAAATTAACAGAGGAAACGACTTAAGATTCTATTTGCTGCCATAGGCAATTGTGTAAATCTGGTTCTGTGATAACCTTTACTACATTTTGCAAGAGGCATTTTATAATTAACATAAATAAAACCAGGACTGAATATTTTTATTTAACATTTTCACATAGAGACTATATTTATTTAATATTTCTTCTAAGATGTTCATGGTATAGAATTACTTTTAAATTTTGATATGATCCTTATACAAACAATTAAAAATGTGCTAAAATGTATACAATTAAATTATAATCAGAAACCACTGGCCATTGCAATAACTATTAACAAAAGACAATATCTAAATTACCAAAGATGTCTTGGTTAAATTGATATACATTTTCAAATACTACTATATGAATAAGGTTTCTTTATTAATTTAAATAGGCCTCCTATCCTTGAGCTATATGATGAAAAGATTATCGTAAAAATACCACTCAGTTCTTTTTTTTTTTTTTTTTTTTTTTAAGACAGAGTCTCACTCTGTCGCCCAGGCTGGAGTGCAGTGGTGCGATCTCGGCTAACTGCAAGCTCCACCTCCTGGGTTCCCGCCATTCTTCTGCCTCAGCCTCCCGAGTAGCTGGGACCACAGGCACCGCCACCACGCCCGGCTAATTTTTTGTATTTTTAGTAGAGATGGGGTTTCACCGTGTTAGCCAGGATGGTCTCGATCTCCTGACCTCATGATCCGCCCGCCTCGGCCTCCCAGAGTGCTGGGATCACAGGCGTGAGCCACCGTGCCTGGCAAAAATACCATTCAGTTCTGAACTAAAATAGAGTTTTTTAAGTAAACTTTATACATTTAAATTTTCTTTCTATTTAGATATACATGTATTTATTTGTGTGTGTGTACATATATAATATGCACTTTTCACTTAAACAGGATTAAAATGCATGTTACCATTTTCCAAGAATTCTACTAATTTATCATTAATCCACTTGGCTTTTGGTATGTACAAAGTTTCCCATTTTGAATTCATCAGAACAGGTAATAGCTATATTCATTTCCTAGGATTGCCATAACAAAGTAATACAGATTTAGTGGCTTAAAACAAGAGGACATTTATCCTCACAGTTATAAAGACTAGACCTCCAGAGTCACGGTGTTGGCAAGCGCATGCTCTTGAGGACGGCTCTAGAGAAAAATTGGTTCTTGTTGCATCTGGTGGCCTGTTATTCCCCAGCTTGTGGCAATATACTGCCAACTCTTCCATAATCTTCATGTAGCTTATGTATCTCTGTCCAAATTTCCCTCTCTTGATAAGGACACGAATCACTGGATTGGGGCTCATTCAAATCCAGTGTGAACTCATCTTCCCTGGATTATATCTGCAAAAACCCTATTTTGAAATAACATTCCGTTCAGAGATTCTTCATGGACATTCATTTGAAGGACCCTATTCAACCCAGTACAGAAGCACACGATGGTCAGTCATTTTGCTTTAGCCTGCAATACCCGTATTGCCACCATGAATTTACACTATTTCCTCCAAAAGCGAAGGAGTCTGCAAGAGTCGGATACGCGTGATAGCAGGTACAGCTGGTAACAAATATTTCCAGCTTTCTCCCACCCTTGAAGGTGGGGCTTGTGTTTTAGTTTGGTAGTGAAGATATAAGAAATTGTGTTATTTGTTCCAGCCAGATTTAACAACCATTTTCTGCCTTTTCATTTGTTTGGAAAATGAGTGCTTTAGCAGCCTGGGTCCTGGAAAGAGGATGATGTGGAGGAGTTCCCAGCTGATTCCCAATATAACAAGAAATAGCCGTTTTTGTTTGAGATCTTAGAATAGTTTGTATTTGTAGAATATTCATTCTCAATGGGGATGATGGGAAGATGGTTCTTGGGGCAAAAAAACACACTTTTCTCTTTTTACATATCAAAAACTTTCTTTTTTATATATAATTATGTCTGTACAGTGCATATGCATATACATGTTTATTATATAATATATAGTATATAAATGATATGACTATTATATATAATAAATATATAAAATATATTTAAATATATCTATTATATAATATATTCATTTGTATATTTAATAATATATTTTATATATTATTAAATTACTAATATATACACAAATTATTAAATTATAATTTATATCACACTATTAATATAAATTAATTATATCTTTATATATGATACTTAATATATAATATATTAAATTTAATGTAATTAATTATGATATAATACATTATAATCATATTATTATATATAATAAATATATATTAAATATGTAGTTTATATGTCATATTGAAATTCCATGGGGAGGTATTGGGCAGAAATGCATAAAAATGTTCCTGTCTTAGTCCATTCAGGCTGCTATAACATGATACCACAAACTGGGTGGATTATAAACAACAGCAATTTATTTTTCACCATTCTGGAAGCTGGGAAGTTCAAGATCAAGGCACTAGCAGATTCCGTGTCTGGTGAGGGCTCTATTTCCGGTTCATGAGTGGTACGTTCTCACTGTGTCATCACGTGGTGGAAGAGACTATTTCTCCAAGGTTTCTTTTATGAGGACACTAGTCCCAATTATGAGGAATCTGCCCTCATCACCCAATTACCTCCCAAAGGCCCTACGTTCTAATACTATCACATTGGGTGTTAAGATGTCATCATGAGAATTTTGAAGCCAGTGGGAGGGAGTGCAAAAACATTCAGACCATAGCAGTTTCTTAGAGAAGTGACAATGAAAAAAATGTTGAGAAATCACTGCTGGCGAATACATTAGCCTATCCTGGGTGATTCTGTAGGCTTTATTGATACTGGATATGAATTACAGCTACAAACTATGACACTTTCAAAGTTTCAAAGTTACATCATCCATTTGAGCTTTCATTAACTACTGTGAATTATGAGGCTAAACCACCTTCATATGCTTCATGAGAATTTAATAAGACAATTAATTTAAAAGGTATATTGCAGTGCTTGTCATATAGTAATTGTTTTAAAAATTTAGGTGTTATTATTCTTTAATTTTTATAATATTAACCATAGTTTAATGTCCTAAGAAGAAGTATATTGCAACATAAAGTTTAAATGAATATTTAAACTTTAGGCAACATTCAAAGTGGCTGATTATATTTGTCAGCACAGGTGAAGTCCTAAAACAAAGAATACCAAACTTCGATAATTCGACACACATTACAAGACATCTATTGCTCAACTCACAGTGCAAAGCATACAACAGAGAGTGAGATGTTCTGAGTCTGCTTACACACTCATCCTGAAATTCATGCATTTTATCCGATGGCTCAGTGTTTTCTATTTGGCCATCCAAAAAGTGAGGTAACAGCCAGAGCACCAAGGGGTATGGTATAGGTGAGACCTTAGAGGGCAAATCTAGAAGTGCCTGCATTCCATTGGCCAGAACTCAATCACATGATCCAACACAACTACAAGGAAGGCTGGGGAATTCTGTGTGGAAGAAAGGAAGGAGAGGATTCTTGGGTAACAATCAGCATTGTCTCTGTCATGATGGAGGATTATTAGTACACTCCAATGACCCTAAGTGTTGTAAACAATTAAAATGTGCACTGGACCAAGTTCTTTAAATGCAACATCCGACTACCTTGTGAGTAGGCACTATTGTTATCTTTGTTTTATAGTTAAGGTAATTGTCAAGATTGCACTGCAAGTACCAAAATTAGAATGCAGATAGGTACTCAACATCCAATTTCAGAGCTCTATCTCAGTATTCTCTATTGTGTCCTTATTTAGGAAGCCATTCATTACCCCTTCTCTTTGCAGAGATAATTGAGTGGAAATGCTACTTCAGTGTTAGATTAGAGAAGACTAATATTTTCCTGATGACAAGTGAATGGTTTACTTAAGAATACTGTGAAATCTCCTATGAAAATCTTTAAAATAAAACAGGTTTTCATCCTTTTTTGATAGTTTAAACATGACTCAGAATGAGGGCTGGTATCCAGACTACCAGAACTCCTATAAATGTGCCTCTAGCTTTGTGATGAAATGTGTTTTTAATGTGTTTGGTAGAGAAGGGAGAAATAAAATAATAGGTTAAGTCACAAGCTGGACCTAAGCCAGTTATAGAGGCAAGCTAAAACAACAAAAACAATAAGGAAACAAAATAACCTTATGCTTATCATGCCACAAAATTTCCATTGACATTGTCTATACTAGTCATACCTGAAAGTCTACTATTTGCTCAAAGGCTGAAGAAAAAGATTACAGATGAGTAATCTTAGAAAACTGAAAAATTAAGATAAAAATTGATGAAAATTTTTCACATTGCTAAAAACCAAAAATTAATTTCACATTGATAAAAACCGAAAATTAATTTGGATGGCAAATATATATTAAAGTGTAAATTTATTTACATTTTATATTTCTGATAAATATAAGAAACCAGCCATTGAAACTTTTTTTTAAAATTACGTTAAAACAGAAAGCAATCCAGTGACGTGAGGGGTTCTATAAAATTTGTATCTAGTTGTCAAAAACTTGACTAGCATTTTTCAATATTAAGTATCTGGTCCTTTGGATCCTTTAAATTTGTATTAGTATATAATGAAAAAGCCAAAATTGCTCAGAGAAAAAAAAATCACTTATTGCTATCATCCTTTTTTGCTAAGTGAAAGACTAAACAGTAGAAACTGTTTAAGAGAGAGAGAGAGAGAGACGTCTTACTCAAATTAAAATATTATGAAATGAAGTATATGTCATATTATTGCTTTATTTGCAAGTTTGTCTATAAACTTGGGCCATGGAGATTTTTTTCATTTATTTCACTTTATCACTTACGGATGACAATGTGTATTTACATCTCTAATTTGAGCAAAATTCTATTACTTATATTCCTGGCTGGTATTGTATCTAACAACTTAAGAACTTAGTATTCTTTGTAAAACAAAACAAAACAAAATAAAACAAAAAACAAAACAAAACAAAAAAAACTTCAGGTACTCCACAAGTAGTCAGAATTTGTTTTATCAGGCAGAAATAAAACAAATTGGATATTGGAAGAAAATCAGAATCTGCTCCCAAACAGATTAGTTCTTCTACACATGATAAAACCACAGACAGTTCAATTAGATTACATGTACCCTTGGATTAATTCCATGACACTACTGCAAGGGAGAATAAGCAATTTTTTTCTAATTTGAAGTATCCATTGTGAAACATGCCTCGAAGAGATTCAGTGAGCATACAACTGTAAAAATCCACGGGTATCTATAGGACCCATGGGTATCATTGGCCTTTTCCTAAATCCTTGACAATCTCTTCTTTTTATGAACAACAAAAAATTCTGTTTTGGATTTAAAATAAATTTTCCTATTAGGATTACAGCTACGTGTTGCTAAAATTTAATTATACAAATTCCAGATTGGAGCAGATGGACTTGGAATTATTCAGAAAGAATCAAAGGGATTTTCTTGGGTTCATGAAAGTGTGGTGTAAAATTAGCAAAAGGTGTATTATTTTATGTCATTGAAGTTAAGCTATATACTAAAATAATAACTTGATATCAGTAACAAGAAATGATAAAATAATGGGCAGGAAAAAAAATCCTTGCACACACATTAACTCTAGCCTGTTATGGTTAATGACTGAAGTTGCACTTTCAAATAATAAGTGGTTTTGCGAGGCTATTCTGCTCATTTTGTAAAACCATTAGCCTAGTATAGATGAGAGGTTATCATTTTGCTACCAAAGAACTCCTTTTTAACTTTAGTTTAGGTTTTGCAATTTACTAAGATGGGGCTGAGGGGGTAATGGACCTTCTTGAACTGACACTATGAAGATAAATAAAATCTCATCCATGACCTCTAAGGAACCTCTAAGTGTATTCAAAATTTTACCTTAAAATTTTGAATTTTAAGGTATACACACTTAAAGAAATTTGGTCTCAATGTTACATACCACTTACTGTAATATTTGTTTACTCAATAGTTATGTTAATTTGGAAGTATCACCGAACTCTTCGATCAAGATAAATAATGATTTTCCAAATAGATTTTGGACTCTAAAGGAAGAAAGATTTTCTTTCTTTCTTGAAAATACGTGATTTTATTCTGCAGAGAAAACTCTTTTAAATGAACTATTACTATATTTTAGTCAACTTAAATTCCAGATTAATAACTCCATGTAATATACCAAAAATGCTATTCATAAACAGCTACACAGACAGACTTATATAGAGACAAGTATTGGTGACCACTTCAAAATGAATCAAATCAAATCAGATACTTAGAACCTATTTCGGAAGAACAATATTCATTTTATCTTGGCTCCCTCAAATCCTTTCTGGAACAAGGTCAAGTGTAGTAAAGAAAAAATCATGTAGGGACAAATGAGCCGTCTCTCTATGATCAGGATTTTTAATGCTTCACTTACTTTAGTTGTCCTGTGTCCTTTTGTAGATAATAACCCATACGTGTCATTTAATGTGATGTTTCTGCATAGTATAATAAGACAATCTTATATAGAAAAATTCGAGCTTAGCAATGGCTTTAAAGAGGTTCTTAAATTTTGAAGAAAAATTGATTATATATTTCTGTATATTTTGGTACACTGCGGTTTTCTTAAATTGATCAGAGTAATGTATTATAGTGTTATACTATTTCTGCAATGTGGTAGACGTCTTAAATCAATCTCAAGAAGGTCTTGAGAACATAGATTTTGTATTCAGGTCTGGATTCAAAGGAAGATTGTGCCTTTTATTAACTTGGGTTGATTATCTAATCTTCATTTTTCTCATCTGTACAATGGGAATAGTATCAACCACATAAGCCTCTTATAAGAATTTAACAATATGATGAATTTTTAAAAACTAGAAGAATTCCCTGACACGTGGTTAGTGCTCACCACATGGCAGTATATGTTAAAATTATTATCATTGATCAAACCTTTGATTTTTATATAAATGCTGCCTTGCAATTATAACAAGGGCATGATGAAAAGAGTAAAAAAGTGGATTAGGGTTTTGTAGTTTTTACCACATCCTTGGGGAATCTGGTATGAAAAAAGAAATATTTAATATGTTACACTGTGCAGATTTCCTTCATATGGTTATTTTATACTTCTCCTGGAATACGAACTCAGAGGTTCAATCACAAAGAAGGCCATTGGATAACCTTACCCAAATTAGGGATAATGACAGTTTCTTACAATCTTTAGAAGTATTAAAATATATAGGCACATTTTAAATATATAATACCATTCCAGGTTTTACATAAAAGAAGCCTAGATTTCCATCTACATTTATCTATTCAGCTGCTTGTTTGGAAAAGAAAAAAACAATTTATATTTAGAAAGACATTGAAGCCAGATCCCCATTTGTTTTTTCTGTATCTTAAGCTCTCTGATTTGGTAGTCATGGGGCTTCATTGTTCTAAGCCATTGCTGTTTCTTTTTGGCCTAAGGAAAACCTTAATTTTTTTTTTTTTTTTTTTTTTTTTGCTAAAGTACTGCTAAAACGTAATTTCCAACTTCTACTAGAAGCTTCAGATTTTAAAGACTTTCCTTTAATTAAACATTTGGAGTGAGAAATCCATTTTTTATATAGGCAGTGCTCACTAAAAGTGTCTTAAGTATAATTGAAATATGCACATTTTTCTGGTATAGATCTTATCATATATCTCAGAAGATAATGTCTTTGTTCTTTTGGAATTAATGTTGTCCATAACAAATTTCTGACTGGCAACTCGTTACTGTTGCTAATTTCATGTGAGATGTTTGGTCATAATCCTAAACTATCATTTGGGATGAGATTGTTATAAAATAATGTTTTTTAGTCACATTTCATATCACATGAGACATTGACAAAGCATTCTTTTAAAAAATCAGTTATGAACTTGACTACAAGAAAAGCAGAAAACATGGATTCCAAAATGTTTTGGTAAAGATATTATTCCATAAGGTAGCTAGTGTATGGCAAACAACAACAACCACAACAACAAAAGCCATTTAAAAAATGGCACCAGTCTAAAATCACTGGCTTGCTTTGTCACTTTTAGTAGGTAAAGTAGTTATGAATGCAAAATGTTGATGCTTGGTAAAAAATGCCAGTATAACCAAAGCGATTTCCCTTATACAAAGCTCTTCTCTGTATGATATAATTTGTTATACCCTACACAAGGATAACTTTCTATGAATAGGGCAACATTTTCTGCTCTAGAGGACAATGGCAGTTGGTGGGAGGTTGATCTCACCCAATCTATCCGTTCTGTTTCCCACACACACTCTTTCTGCCTCTGAGTGATTTTATAGGTTACTTAAGGAAAGGCATTTACAGATGGTGAGTCTATCAAGTATAAAATAGAATCTATATTTTGCCTGATAAATAAATAGTCATGAGAAAACACTTCTAGTTGAAATCCTCCAATGTCTTCCTTTCTGTGAACCATCTTAAAATTAAGGGTCTTATAAGTCTATATGATGTGTTAATTCCTGCATTATTGTATTAGGAAGACTTTATCTTCCGAATATCTTAAAAATTTCACCCGCATAAGGAAATTTGCCCGAGATAAGCTGGTGGTGTATATTATTTGGAGACATGAGTTAGACATCGTAATCCTAAACTGGGTAAACCAAGCCCAAGTGTTTAAAATGAAACTTTTCGAGAATTTTAATTACTTTCCTGTTCCAGAGATAAAAGAGATGTTAATAGTGCACTTTTGGATTTTTCTAAACCACAGTATTATCCAATTTAGACGTATTGGACCTTTGGGGTGGTGGAGAGTGAACTAGTTTCTCCTTAACGGTGAAGCCTTTTTTCACGGGGTGCTAAAACAACAGCACATTCAGAATTATTACGGTGAGAATTCAAGTGATTCAACTTTAACAACCGAATGCACTTTGTTTCTTCACAAGTAAATACTGTAGATTAAAGAGTGAGCTAAAATTACTCTTAACGCTTTACAAGAAGAGTGGTTGTTTTATTCTTTCGCAAGACTAATTTTCAAGCATGCTGAGGTGTCATAATGTCTCTTCCAATTGCTTGAACGTCGCTGACCTTTTTTTAAAAGAACACACAGCGCCCCTAACATGCAAGGGAGCCCTAAGTTAAGCAGCAGCACCCAAATGTATCCACCAAACAAAGGCTCTTCCTCTAACGGCCCCGTGTAGAGAGAACCTTTCCTCATATTTTCCAGTAGGGGGAGCTAAAGACTCGCCATCCGGCATTGAGCTCGGCTCAGAGACCTGCGCGCGTTCTCATCACCTGAACCAGCATCAAACGGCACCAGCGAGCCTGTGATCACACCTGGGCTCCGCCGCACCTGCCGCACCCGGGCGGGCACCGCCGGCACCGGCGCCCCTTTGATCTAGCGCGACCTCCCTTCGCCATCCCCGGTCCCGAACGGCACCCCTCGGTGGTCTCGGCCTTCATTTTCAGGGTTGTGTCGTCTTTGGGCTGAAATTGGGCTTCTTTTTGAGCTTCCGTGAGCTCAGCGGGGCTTTCGGCTTTCCACACCCAGAGCCCGCGTTTCCCGAATTTCCTTCTGGAGGTGCTGGTCTCCGGAGGGTAAAGACTTCGGGGATCCCCCGCCCCCAAGCTCTGTGCTCCCCGCTCCCCCGGGGAGTTCCATCTTCTGCGGAACTCCCTCGCCTTGCGCGATCGCGCCTCAAACTCCTGGTTGAGGGGTCAAAAGGCAACTGAGTGACATAAGAGGGGCTGCCTCCCCTTCCTCTCCCCCCTTCCTCGGGGGTGCGCGGGGGCCGCAGGTCTCGGCTAACAGGAGCCGCTGGAGGTTCCAGAACCCTGCGCCCTCCTCTTCTCCCCCTCGTGCTTTTGAATCACCTAGGAAGCATCTACACACAACCTTCCCCCCTAGGAAGCATCTACACAACCTTCCCCCTAGGAAGCATCTACACACAACCTTCCCCGCTAGGAAGCACCTACACACAGCCTTCCCCCTAGGAAGCATCTGCACACAACCTTCCCCCTAGGAAGCATCTACACACAACCTTCCCCCTAGGAGGCATCTACACACAACCTTCCCCCTAGGAAGCATCTACACAACCTTCCCCCTAGGAAGCATCTACACAACCTTCCCCCTAGAAAGCATCTACACACAACCTTCCCCCTAGGAAGCATCTACACAACCTTCCCCCTAGGAAGCATCTACACAACCTTCCCCCTAGGAAGCATCTACACAACCTTCCCCCTAGGAAGCATCTACACAACCTTCCCCCTAGGAAGCATCTACACACAACCTTCCCCCTAGGAAGCATCTACACACAACCTTCCCCCTAGGAAGCATCTACACAGCCTTCCCCCTAGGACGCATCTACACACAACCTTCCCCCTAGGAAGCACCTGCACACAACCCCCTAGGAAGCATCTACACACAACCTTCCCCCTAGGAAGCATCTACACAACCTTCCCCCTAGGAAGCATCTACACACAACCTTCCCCCTAGGAAGCATCTACACACAACCTTCCCCCTAGGAAGCATCTGCACACAACCTCCCCCCTAGGAAGCATCTGCACACAACCTTCCCCCTAGGAAGCATCTACACAACCTTCCCCCTAGGAAGCATCTACACAACCTTCCCCCTAGGACGCATCTACACACAACCTTCCCCCTAGGAAGCATCTACACAACCTTCCCCCTAGGAAGCATCTACACAACCTTCCCCCTAGGAAGCATCTACACAACCTTCCCCCTAGGAAGCATCTACACACAACCTTTCCAGTGCAAAAGGCGCTTCTGTGCCCTTTTTCCTTTCCTTCCTCCCTCCGGGCTTCCCATGTGGCTGAAAGGTGCAGAGTGAGCGCGTGTGTGATTTTCACGCGTGGCGAGGCTGCGCCCCGCGTCCTGGAGGGGGATCCTTTCCGGAAAGCGCTTGCGGCTCCGGCAGACGGAGGGATGAATAATTAGGAAGGGGCTTCCCTGAAATCCCTCCCCGAGGAAATCACCTGCCCGTTGAACGGGACGCGGCGAGGAGGAGCGGGAGGCCCTCCCGGGGCGCGGAGAAGGGCACGGGGCGGCCCTCGGCAGCCGGCGGGACTCTCCGAATCGCTTCCCCTCCGTCCCCCGGGACCCTCGGCCCCCCAGGACGCCTCCCCTCTCCCCGGCGGGCGCGCGGCCGACCCCAGGCCGCCCTCGTCCCTCCCCGCCCCGCCCGCCCCCCTCCTCCGAGTCCTTCCACCCGCGGCAGCCGCCGGAGGAGGCCGGACCCGGGCGAGGGGCTGGCCCGGCGCCCCCTTCCTCCGCTCGCGCCCGCAGCCGCCGGGTGCACGGTCCTCGGGGGCGGCCCCGCGGGGGACGCTCAGCCTCCGCCTCCGCCTCCGCCTCCGCCTCCTCCCCGCCTCCCTCCCCGCGGCCCCACCACGTAGGAAGGAGTTCGGATGCTCCACCCGGCTCGTCCTGATTTCGCTTCTCCTCTCTTTTGCAAGCCGGAGAGGTGGAGCGAGGCGACGAGGCTGCCAAGGCGAGGCCCGCCAAGTCTGCCCGCCTGCAAAGTGTGGCTCTGACACATCCTTCTTATGGAAGTTAAGTCAAAATAGATGCATATTAAAAAATAGCTCCGGACGTGGAGCTGCCACGGAGAAGGAAACCGGGGGAAAGAACAGCAGTAGGCAGAGGCCGGTGGCAAGTTTGCGGAACACTTTCTAGGAATTAGGTCTTTTCCTCCCCCTTCATCATCTTGACTTCTGAAGACAGAACTTGGCTTTGGATTGCAGTGGAGCCTGAGGAGAGGGGGTTAGACACACTCGAATAATCCCTCTGGCTGGGCTGAATTTGCGGGAATGTAGGAAGCCAGAGTGCTGGAAATACAGCAGCCTTTGAAGTGCCCTCTGCTAATGTGGATGGATCTCCATGTGCCCCGTTCAAGACCTCTGCACCAACCCCTTCTGATCTTGCGATTTGCTCTTCTTGACTTTAATTAGTAGCTAGGAAAGTCTAAACTTTGGACCTACCTCTTTTTTTGATACTCATTTTTGTACTTTTGCTCTCTGGGATTGGTTTCTGAAACAATCTGGATCCTTTTGAATATGTCAAAATGAGTCTGCTGATGTTTACACAACTACTGCTCTGTGGATTTTTATATGTTCGGGTTGATGGTAAGTTAAAAATGCTTTCATCTTTTTTGGCGCCCCCCACCCCCTCCAATCCCCCAAAACCATTTCTTTTTGAATTTGATGTGGGTTATAAATGAAATGACATTATGTCTGTTAGTCCGTTTTGGCCGGGCACGGGCTCCTTGGGGGCAGAGGTTTTATTTAAGTCTTTTGTTTCTAAACTGCTGGAAGTGGAACGTGTTGGTAGTCACCTATTGTTGTTATTGTTGTTGTAATTTACTTCACTGATTAAGGAGTTGGATAATAAATGATTGGGCTCCCGGTTTTGTTAGAAAAAGAAATAGTACAGTCAATCTCCTGAAAGAGCCTGATACTATTGTGCCTGCTCTCTGTTTGATGTTTGCTCTTGTGTCTGAACTTTGGCTGAGACGTTCAAGTGAAGAGATACAGTAATAGACACTCTAAGGAAGGTTCAATGGGTTAGGAATTTGAGACTGAGATCAATGTGTATCACCTGCGTGCCAGTGAATGCTCTCCTAGCGTTAAATCAGAATGAAGAATTTAGATCCTAGGGAGAAAACTGTCAAAAGTGAGACTGGGCGAGGCTCCACGAAGGGGGAAGCATCAGCTATCGGCTGGCCACAGGAGTGGAACACTTAGCTCAGTCCCCAGTGGGCAAACACAATGGGGACCTTAAACAGGTGCTGTAGGTGTCTCCCTCTAGGTTGAGTCAGTCTGTCAAGCCCACAGCATTCTGCCTCTGATTCTCTTGTCTTTTGTTCCAATTTGGTTTACTGGGATATTTTCACACGATGTCAATTTCCTGTGCGGCGATTGCAAAATCCTTTTTTGTGGCTTTTTTGAATGAAGAGTGGAAATAATCATTAACATGCTTTTCGGTTTGTATTCAAAAGAAAAAAGTTAAAAGAATATTTGCTATTAACCTTCTAGAGGCTTTCATTTTTATATCGATGGAAAGAATTGGTATAAGGGGAGTACTAGGTATTTTTTTTTCCCTAACTGGATTGCAGTACTTTAGGTTTTTAATTACTTACTGTACTTGTAAAGAACCTAAAGTGTATTAGTCCAACTGTTCGAACCATCACAATAGCTTGCTGCCACATAAACTTTCCTCCAGCATTTGCATTGTGGATGAATTCATTATTTGGGACACTGCCTGTTTTTGCCCATCTGTGGTAGCTAACTTTGTTCCTGGCAGCTACTGCTGCATAGAGCCCAATGTATTGGACTCAAAAAGGAAGGCTTTCTATAAACATGAGGCAATACAGAAGAGTTTACCTACTGTCAAGTGGCTGTTTTCAATCATGGACTACATGAGTACCTTTGCCCCCCAGCGATGGTAAGGGAGGGATGCGTGTGTGTGCACTTCTTCTCTCTTTTCCCAGTCTAAGCAGTAGATGTTTAAGATTTAATTATTGTGAATTATACTATGGCAACATCTATAATTATTTTTCATGCATTTATTTTTCAGTACATTAAAATACATGTACATTACCATAACAAAATAGGTTTACCTATTTGTCCCAGGTGTGTTTGATTTTCATGATAAGAAGACTGTGGTATAACTTTGTAAAGAATATGTCCTCATAAATCATGAATTTACATATCTCAACAGAAATGCATGTATAAACTATACATTAGACTACAAAATTATCACCAAGGGTTTTTTTATATATGTGTTTTTAAATCAGTGTGTTGCTAGGAGGAATACAATTAAATTGCTCAGTGGAAGTGACAGAGGAAATCAGAAGAGCTTGGTGTTACAGAATGTAATTAATATACCAGGGTGTTTGGAGATATATGAAACAAATGCAATTAACCAGCTTGCTGGAACAGCAGTAGCAAGACACCATTTCTGTCTGCCTTCCCTCCCTCCCTCCTTTCATTCCTCCCTCCCTTCTTTCTCTCCCTTTTATTCCTCTCTCTTCTTTCCTTCCTTCTCTCCCACGCCACCCTTCTCCTGCCCCCAAAGACAACCTAGAACCTTTGTTCTGATTTAACATTATAGGATAGCGGGGCAGTTTGTGTCTGGGCCACAATTATGCAGCAGAATTCATAGTAATGTAGTGAAAAATGCCAAAATTGAGGAGCTGAGACTGAAAAGGCAATGTTAAATTTTTTTGTGTGTGAAACTAGTTTTGTATTTAGCATCTGCTGTGTCAAAAGCAAAGGAAACCCTGGACAGTCTTACTAAATTAATATGTAAATCATACGTTTGACATTGGATTGCCTTTGGATACTTCAGAATGACAGTTTCTCCACGGGGATGCTTGAAAATTTGGGATGTGGACAACACTGCCCTCTAGGCTGTTTCAACACTTTGAGACTCAGCTTTCACATATACAGTGAAGAGGTTGGTTTGTAGGATCTCTAAGCTTTGTTACACTTCCAGGATTCTATGAATTCTATTTACTTATTCTTCTTAGAGGTGTGTGCTTATACTCCACATGAATTTCAAATGTACAGAAGCTTGTACCATTTCAAAGATATACTGAACATCCTTGTGCTAGACACAGATATTAATTTTATTCAGTGACAAATGATACATAGATTTGCATTGATATTTGCTTGGTGGGTTATTTATATGTGCATTTTTATAGTACATGAAAAATGTTAGAGTTTTGCCACCTCATAGAAGCTATGTGCTAATATTATTTATAATTTTTCAGTATTGTGTCCCTGTAGCAATCCATAGAGAGCAAATATTAAGTTAGTTGAGAACTGTAGATAAACTTTTCTATTTGGGATGTAAATAATGGTTTTCTTATTGATGCAGATTAATCATATCTAGACTTTTCTGTATGATCATATAGGAGAATGTATGTTAAGGTTAGCCTTTGTTTTCCAGCTTTTGTTTATTTTTGAATAAGAATAGGGTTTTGCAGTCATTTATGAGGAATTAATATGAACTGTGGCAACACTTTTACATGACATCTATATGCCATATATTACATGAGTCTGATAATTTTATAATACTTGTGAAAAGGTGTTTTAAAATGAGATGTTTTTCTCATCTTTACCCTTTAACTATTCTTAAATGAAAGTGGCACACATGATATTAGGGGAGATAAATATAATAAAGATAATGTATGTGCATAGCACAGACGTATAATCTCATAGAGGTTTATACATGTTGCTAAAGTGCTCTGTTTCACTAATGGGCTTATTATCATAGCCATATGTAGTCTATTTCAGAACTTAAATTGTATATAAGTAACCTGAAATGTGTTTTTGAAGCTATGCAGTAATACCACATTTGAATTGGCTTTGTTTGAATAATCTTTGATGCTATGCAACACGTGGACCATTAAAAAAAAGGATTTCTTAGACCATTAAACAAAACTATTGTAAAAAAAAAAAAAAAGTAACGATTATATAAAAAGAGCAGTTCTGGCCATCTCATCCCTGAGCAGCTTGTATAAAATAGCATGTTTGACAATAAAAATATAGATATATGAGCACATTGTATAAGTTGGGATACATACATAGCAATGAAGGGAGCTGATGTATGTGGGATGTGTGTGTGCCTGGTAATATCTGCTGAAATAGTTCCGGCAGTCTACAGGAGGTACATTTACTTCCCATGTGCAATTTGGTTTTTGAAGATTATTAGAAAAAAAGATTATCATCTTATTTACTATTTCTCCTTTTCCTCCTTTTTCTCCTCCTTCTCCTCTCCTTCTCTTTCTTCTTCTCATTCATCGTCTCTTTCCTTTTCTTCTTATTCTCCTCTTTTTTTCTTTTTTGGATCTAATGAAAGGAATTAGAGAAACACTTGAAGAGTGAAGAAGATAGATGAGGGTGTTTCCTGAATGATAATTTAGAAAATCTGCGTTTAAAGGAAAAATGTGAATAATATTTTACCTTTAGCTATATCCAATTGGGGTTTTGACTTTCTCACTTTTCCCCCACGATACTATATATAGCTTTATGCAAAATGTTTTGCATGGATCCTATCATTTTCCAGTTTAGACAAGTAAAAGTTGTCAGATCTGAGTTCAAGCAAACAGTGGAGATTTATAGAGTGCCATTTTACAGATTTATTTCTAAAGAAAAGTATTGCTGTGTTTCTTACAGGGTCTCCAGGTATATATAGATCTATCAACCTAAATCAATACATTGGCATAGATATTGCTTTTCTCCTTCTTCGTCTTCTTTTTTTTTCCAAGTGTGCCTTTATTAGCTGAGCCACTACTTGAGGTTCAAGGTCTTTGTGAGGGGCTTGAAACACCCAATTTTGGGGGAGGGAGGTGGGGTGGAGGGAAAGTATCCAAAAGAACTTCCTGAGCCAGCTGTAGGCTTTTCTTCTTCTTTTAAAAAAAAATATTATATAAAGAATGAAGGAATGATTATAAACTCTTTTTAAAAAATAAATACCTATCAACTCTACTATTTTAGCAGCGTGTTATACAATGATAGACGCATATAGCATCTAGGGTAGCATGCTTACCCAAAATACTTGACTCAACACAGTGTTGGAGTAATGGAGGCCTCAATCCTTAGTGTTTTGTCCTCCATTTGCAGCCAGTCCTTAGGATCTTCCACCTAATCACATGAGGTTTAAATACATGTTTGGATTGATGATTCTAAAATTGCCCTAATCATTGCATGGAGGGATATAAGATCCATAAGCACATAACTTGGCTGTTTTATATACTGTTGTATCTCCAGTGCTTGCATCAGTGCTTGACATACTCACCTGACTACTTGACATCTTTTCTTCATGTCCAATGAGAATATACAAAACTCAAGCCTAAGACAGAATCTTCTCCTCTTTCTAGCCATTCCCATCGCAGTAAATGGCTTCCACCATTCATAGGCTTGTCATGACCCCCAGTGAGGAACCATTTTTCACTTGTTCTCACAACTTGTATTCAACTTGTTCTCAGAATTGTGCAACCATCACAACAATCTAACTTTAAAATGTTTTTAATTACCCAAGAAAGAAACTATGTACCTTGTTCTACCATCCCTCCAACAACCACAAGAAACCACCATGCTACTTCTGCCTGTATGGATTTGTCTTTTCTGGACATTTTATATAAATGCAATCATACAATATATGATGTCATTTTGTGACTAGCTTCTTTTCTTTAGCATGACGTTTTCAAGGGTCATCCATGTCATGGCATGTAACAGTACATCATTCCTTTTTATTGCCAAATAATATTCCATATCATCTGTCCTTTGGTTTACTAGTTGATGAACATTTAAGTTATTTCCATTTTTGGCTATTATAGATATTGCTGCTTTGAACATCCACGTACTAACTTTTGTGTGAACATATGTCTTCATTTAACCCGGGGTGGAAATGCTAGGTCGTATGTTTAGTCTGTGTTTCACATTTTGAGGAACTGCAAGATATTTTCCAAAGCAGCTGTGCTACTTTACATTCCCATTAGCAATATATGAGGTAAATATTTTCTTTTAATTGATCATGGAAAGAAAGAGTTGAAGGGTCTTATGAGTTGGATATGATGGTTTGAAATGAAACAATTTTATATTATACTAATCTGTCTCAAATCCCCAATAGTCCTGATTTCTAATCCCTTCAGTGATTGTTGTCTTCTAAGTCTTCCTCAGTTGCCTTGTAAAACTTTACAAAGATAGTACCTCAGTTGAACTTGTCACTTTTAGCAGAGATCTCAGCAATAGTAAATATAAATCATAGAATGATAGCATCTCAGAGCCATTATAAATATTTGCAGCTGTATTGCACAACTCTCTTATTGGTTGGGCACATGGAGAACTGAAGCTTAGAGATTTTATGTGCCTTGTCACAGATCCCATTGCTACTTAGTGGTAGAGCAGAAACCAGACTCCAGGGATGCTTCATCTCTGTACCATGCTTCTGCCTATGAGAGACTGTTTCTGGATTCTTAGCCCTGGAACTCCTTAACAAGAATTCCAGGCTCTTGTTACTGAAAATGACCAGCTATTTTCTGAAGAGTCCATGAGAAAATTAGCTTGAATATGTTTAGGTTATTCATTTGATTCAACACATGCATATTGGCAACATAACTTGCTTGGCTCTGTGAAGAACATACTGACCTGTGAAAATGTTCCCACATTCAAGGAAATCATGACTTAGTAGGGAAGGTACCAAATGTTCAAGTCACTAGAACAAAAAAAGTAGTGTCTGATAAATAAGAAGTTTGAAGGTGTACACAGTATAGTCTTGGGAACTCAGAGAAGGAATAGGTGATTTCCAGCTGGTACAATCTGGGAAGGGTCAACACTAAATGGGTCTCTTAACATGGACCTTAGAGGAACAGTGGGATTTTGGTGGGCAAAAGGATTGGAAATTGAATTCCAGGAAAAGAAGTAACCAGAAAAATGGCATGAAGATGACAAAGGGGTGCTAAGGAAATGGCAAGAAGTCTAGATTGATTACAACATAGTTTGCCTGTAGGGAAGAAGGATGAGATGCTTATTGAAAGACTACTGAGCAAACACTACTGAATGAGTATGAACAAGTAATTTAACCTTTTTATGCCTCAGTGTCCTTACCTGTAAAATAGGCATGGCAATAATGTATATCTCATACAGCTATAATGACAAATAAAATAGTTTTAAAAATATAATGATATATAGGCCGGTCATGGTGGCTCACGCCTGTAATACCAGCACTTTGGGAGGCCGAGGCGTGTGGATCACCTGAGGTCAGGAGTTCAAGACCAGCCTGGCCATCATGGTGAAACCCCCTCTCTACTAAAAAAAATACAAAAATTGGCTGAGCATGGTGGCAGGTGCCTGTAATCCCAGCTACTCAGGAGGCTGAGGAAGGAGAATCATTGGAACCCAGGAGGTGGAGGTTGCAGTGAGCCAAAATTGTGCCATTACACTCCAGCCTAGGCAACGGGCAAAACTCCGTCTCAAAAAAATATATATAACGATATAAATAAATAAATAAATAAATATATATATATATATATAATAAAGATGTATATAAAGATATATATGGGCTGGGCGTGGTGGCTCACGCCTGTAATCCCAGCACTTTGCGAGGCTGAGGCAGGTGGATCACAAGGTCAGGAGGTCGAGACTATCCTGGCTAACACGGTGAAACCCCGTCTCTACTAAAAATACAAAAAAAAATTAGCCAGGTGTGGTGGCAGGCACCTGTAGTCCCAGCTACTTGGGAGACTGAGGCAGGAGAATGGCATGAACCTGGGAGGCGGAACTGGCAGTGAGCCGAGATTGAGCCACTGCACTCCAGCCTGGGTGACAGAGTGGGACTCCGTCTCAAAAAAAAAAAAAAAAAAAAAAAGATATATATGATGCCATGAACAGTGTACTTTATAAATGCCACTCAAGCATAACTTATTGTTATAATTAGTAGCATTTTTATTAGATTATTATTCCCTGCCTAGTATGAACAAGGAAAATAACTAGAAGAGGACGTTGCTATCAGACTAATTATGGACTACAATTGGGGTGCATGTTAGGACAATTTTAATAAGATTTTTCAGCGGTGAGTCTTCAGGTGACTGATTAAGAATTTTTGTTGCCTCTTAAGGGAACTTATCGGCAGCCTCACCTATGCAACTATGACAATTGTGCTATGACATGTGTGTTTCCATTGCATCATAAGCTGATTACAAAACACATGTGATTCCCAAGTGAAAGGTGCTACGAATGATGACAGTAAACAAGAGAAGAATCACACAAATGGCAATTTGTTAGCAAGTAGACCATGCTTGTCTAAGCCTGCATTTTGGCTCATGTTGGCTGATTTACATTTCATCCTGGGTAATTTTTACCTGGTGCTTTGATATAATGTACCGTGGAGATAAATCTTGTGTAAGACAAACTAAATAAACACTTTGAGAACCGAAGACCTAAGTAAAAATTAACATTTGGTATCCACTCACTAATTCTTTTTCTAGATAGCCCCCTTAGCTTCCCTTCATTTAGTATAAGACATTGAATCTAATAACTTTTTATAATTATCCATTAGTTACATTTGCACAATGAGTAGTTATGTATATCAGAAAGGATAGCCTGAATAAAACAATATCATTACTATTGTGGAAGTGACATACCTTTGGTGACCAGATCTCTGGACTGCACTGTGTAGCTTCCCTAGTAGATTGTTAATTGTGTAGCCCTAGAACCTTACCAAAAATGATTTCATTTGACTGTGTAATTTCCAAGGTTTTCATCAACCTTAGGTTCTATTATCCCAAGTACTTCTGTTTAATGTTCCAACATTTATTGTTATATCTGGGAACTTTTAAAGAAGAAAATTTAGCCTGGGCTCGGCACAGCGGCTCACACCTGCAATCCCAACAATTTGGGGGGCTGAGGCTGAAGGACGGCTTGAGCCTGGGTGTTTGAGACCAGCCTGGGCAACATAGTGAAACCCTGTCTCTACAAAAAAGAAAAAAAGTTAGCTGGGCATGGTGGTGTCCACTTGTGCTCTCAGATACTTGGGAGGCTGAGATGAGAGGATTCCTTGAGCCCAGGAGGTTGAGGCTGCAGCGAGCCATGATCACACCACTGCACTTTAGCCTGGGTGACAGAGGCCCCATCTCCACACACACACTCACACAAACTTAGGCTTGAAAAGAATTATCCAAAACCATAAACATTCATCTTTAAAAACAGTAACAGTCTATTGTCTAATATGCATGTAGCATATCTGTGTTTTGGTGTGGGTTCAATGATATGGCTATGGATACACATGACAGCCAAAATTAACTAGTCTTATGATTCACATCCACTCTCATTCATTAATGACCAGTGGCACTTAGGCTTTCCTTATCAACAAATGGAATTTTAAAAATTTAATACTAAGGAGACAATAGTCTTAGGTCAATGTGCTTAGTTTATGGCCGCTGTAACTAGAACCATATGCAACATGGAAGTTTTAGCTCAGGAGAGGGGGTTAACAGCCACCTTTTAATTTCTGTTGTAAGGATTGATGTGGGATCTCTTTCCCTAGACTTTGGTTCCAAGCTTTTTGGAAATGAGCTGGAGAACATGGAATATAACTCAACTATCCCATTGAAAGGCTTTTCAAGTTTAAGCAAGGAACACCCAGTTGAAACCAGACTGGAATTTAAGGGATTTGGCCCAAACCTCTGCAGCACTTATAACCAATTAAAATGTTCATAAGTGTGATTCAAAAAGGGAGAACTTTTGACTTTCCAAAAAACTTGAGTTAAGAGTTATTCATGATAAAGGTAAGTTTATAAGTTTTTATAAATCAAGGTTAGAGTCATACTTTGAAGTTTTATAATACATATATTTCCAAATACCAGCAAATGCTAGAATATGATTCAACTTATTTAGATATATCCAATTATTATAGAATATAGATTTCAGGGTTAGAGTAAATTAAGGGAAATTTAGAATGAATCTAGCAACAGGCACTCTTGTATTTTATATCTCTATTATAAAGTAAATTTTAATGCGTTGCCAACAGTTATTGAAAACCAAGCTTATTATTGTTCCATTAAATCAGAGACGGCATTTCACCTTCCTCTTCTTAAGTATATAACCGCTCGTGTATTCTAAGTACCTTTGAATGCCAGCAACAACAAGCTATTACTCAAACGCCAATTGTTTTAGTGCTCCTTACCCCATCTCTGTCATGGGTTAGAGTAGAAACTGAGTAGGAGAAATGTAACCTTTTAAAAAGAAAATGCCATTTCTGTTTCTTTACTACTCTAATAAAGTTACTTTCATTTAAAAAAAGAAAAGCAAAGAAAAGAAAATGCTAGGTACAACATTCTCACTGTTTGCTTTTGTGTGTGTGTGTGTGTGGTTTTTTTTCCCCCATGCAAAATTGGCTATGAAGAGTTAGAACATTTAATGTGGTGGTCTCAAAACATTTTTTTTTTGCATTGTAGTTCTTTTCGCATAATTTCAAGAGTTAAACAATAATAATGAAAAAATGTTTCAGGCCACACAGCGTGGCTCGTGCCTGTAATCTCAGTACTTTGGGAGACTGGGAGGATCTCTTGAGCCCATGAGTTTGAGATCAGCCTGGGCAACATGGTGAAACCCTATCTTTGCAAAAAAAAAAAAAAACATTAGTTGGGCACGGTGGTGCTCACCTGTAGTCCCAGCTACTTGGGAGGCTGAAGTAGAAGGATTGCTTGTGTCTGCGAGGTCAAGGCTGCAGTGAGCTGTGAGTACACCACTGCATTCCAGCCAGGGTGACAGAGGGAGACCTTGTCTCAAAAAAAAAAAATATATATATATATATATATATATATTCATCAGATTGGCACATGAGCCCTGCACTCACAAATCAAGTTGTCGTTCAGTTGAGGTTTGAGGCCTCTTTTTCTGCCCAAAACCAGATTTAACTGGGTTATTCCTCACTGGCTATCATGAAACATGTAAATAAATTTCATAGCTAAGTATGTTTTTAAGTGTTTCAGTCCCACCTTTCTGATTTGAAAGCCTGAATAATGTCAACTTTTAATACAAAAGTGAAAGAAAAAAGAATCAGAAAATATGTACAACATGTGGGTACAGATTTTGGGCAAATATAGCTCTTACCCCTTGCCTCCCACCTCCCTATATACATGGCAATAAGATATGAATAAACTGAGTTGTTTGATGCCTGCCCTCTACTCACAATCCAACAGCCAACTTGTATTTTAAGAACCCTTTCCAGGCTGTGAATTCTTATTACACTTTGCTGTTAAACTGTAGCACCTGTGATGTTCATCACTTGGATCTTATGAAACTCTCCAGATTTTTGAGGCTCTCAGTAAATGTGTCTCATCTTGGTAAATTTAAATTCGAAGTTTATTCAACATTTCTTTTCAGAAAGCAGTTTTTAACTTTTGAAGCAGTGGCTACACATGACATGCAAATAAAATGACCAGGCAATTGCTTGTATTGTCTGTCTGTATCAGGATTCAATTCTAAGCTTTCCAAACATGGATCTCTATAGGAGGTTATGCCTAATCTTTGCATTTGAAATGGTCTAGGAGGTGCAAGGATATACCTGGGAGGGGCAATCTCCCTGAACTATAAGGGGAGGGGACGAAAGAGTATGTTGGAAAAGTGAAAAACTGAACATTTGAATGAAGTGGGTTGGATTAGCATTTGACACTCAACTATATAGCAAGCGGACATGCTGATATTTAGTTCTATGGATTGTTAACATTCACATAAAACAGAATTATTTAGCATTTACTGAATCCTTTTTGATAATCAATTTGGGATCAAATGCAAAAGAACATGTGTCTGCTTTGTATGACCCCAGATTCTTCCGTTTTCTCTTTGAGCAGATGACATGCCTTCTTTGCTGACTGATGTTGGTTGCTAGGAGAAGTGCACTGGTTTAGTCCCTTCTTATCCAGCAGTAAAACTAAAGAGTGTATTGAGTAAGAGAAAGAGGCAGAACACAGTACAGGCCATGAATCATGACTGTCTCCAATATGTCCACTTTGCTCCCATTTTTTTTCCCTTTAAAAACTTTTGTTTTTACCAATGATGCTTTCTTTCAGCCATTATCTATAATCCTTTTGGAGCCTGAGGGGATGAGGGTTGCTAAAGAGAGGCTGTGCTGCTGAGAGTCCACTCAGAGCAATAATAAAAGCCTTGAGAGTTATTCATGGGGCCACATTAGTGAGAATGCCCTACTCAGTGAATAGCAGCAGTCAGCTGCCTTTGAGATCGAGTGATTAATACCTTCTGTTTTGAAGGGGGGAAAAGGCAGACAAGAAAGGTCTTCATACTACTTTGGCTATTTTGCAAATTAGATCTTACATATTGTCAAACCTTTTGACAAAGAAATTGCTAAAATATCAATACCTGCAATAGTCTTTTTTAAAAGCTAGTTTTTCATGAAACTGTTAATTGTGGCCACTGTCAAATAAAATTGAAACGGTAATAATATCCCAAATGAACACTGAAAAAAATCAGTTAGCCATTCTTAGATTTTGGCAGTCTTTATGATGACATCAAACTAAGAACGTGATGTTAGTGATCATATTCAGAATGTTATCTAGGCAGATCTATTTGACAACAGCCAAATAGCATTTTTGTTTGTTTGATAAAAGAACTAATTGCAATACTCTTGAGAGTTTACAGAAGCAGCTAATGAGAAAGTGTTAAGGGTGGCAGGTGTTAGTTTTCCATAAGCACTTGGATATGAGGGACAGTCTGTGAATTACAAAGAAGTTGATATTTATATATGTATGCCAGTATGTTTATATCTATAGGCTGGTTCAGCATATGGGATTAAAAAATGGCACTATTATAATCCTCATCATCTCTCCTTTTATCTTTTGATTATATTATGTACATGGCACAGTTCAAATAAAATTGCTCAAGGTTTATTAAACTTGTCAACCATCTGAGTCACACAGTTAGAAAAGCTTCTGGTTTTGGTGGCCTGAGTGTGGCAGCTAGAAAATCCAAGGGGATGCTTTGCCATACTGTTTTTCAACATGATTCCAACATTAAGCAGGCTGTTAATATTTAGACAGAAAATTAAGCCATGTCTTTGTTTTTAAAAAGTCATTCTCATTCTATTCTTCATTTTACATTTTAAACTTATTTTTTATATAGCAGCTTAGTCTGGCCCTTCTATATATACTCATGCTCATTCCAAAGGCTTTACTTTCATCTGAATATGAGAACAAACAACACGTTAAAGACTCTGTGTGATGCTTCCTGTAATCTGTTTTCGCTCTGTGGAAGTGAAGTATCTTGTTAAGAGGGGCTAATACCCAAAGGCAATCAGAGATAAAAATGTAACGATTTGGTGGGTGATGTCTCAAGATCAGCTTTAAGTGAGGTCTGATGTAACATCTTTATTAGTCATTTAAAAGAGAAATGATAAAGAAATTATAAATCTCAACATTGGAATACCATCAGAACCTCCCCTCACTGTCCCTGAAATCACATATAATGATATACAAAAATTTAGGCAGCAGAAAATATTAGTGGAGTAAAAACGAATGCTTTATTTGGTATATAAATGTAAACTAATTCTTCAGGGAAATAATCAGAAATCTAGAAATCTAACTAGAGGGAGAAGCCAGCAAAGCAATAACACTGAAAGGGCCCTGGGGATAAGTACAGGAGTTGGCACAAGGAGAGAATGTGATTTAGATTAGGAGTGTTATATCCCAGTTTAAAGGTCACGCGATTATAGTGCCCATTTAGGGAGGATTGTATCACTGACGAGGGAGATTCTCTTTCAATGAATGTGGCTTAAGTGCAATTGAAATACTTCTTTCATTTTGTACTTCATTGCCAGAACATGAGAGAGATTGTGGCAGAATAGAAACAAGGGTTAGTACAAAGAGAGATTCTTTAGGAAGATGCTTGTCTACTTAACACTAGAAAAGGAGTTTCCATTGGAAAGTTCAAATAGTTCCTTTTTAGAGAGAATATAGCATCTTCAAAACCAAGACCAAATTCACAAAGCCTTCCAAGAGAAATTTCTACCATCTGTCAGTATACAGCAAAGCCCATGTTTGTGTTTTAGTTCATTTTATATGTACTGTATTACACGTATTAGGGCTTAATTAAGGTTGGGTGAATTAAATTGATCTTTAATAGACAACTTGTATGCAGAAACCTATACAACGTATGCCATCTGACCCCAGATAAATTCAAGAGTAATATTTTCTGTGGAAGTCAAGGGTCTTCCCTCCAGCAGAAGAAAGTATTGGATGGCATAGAGAAGCACAGACAATGAATGACTCTTCAGATGAAGTATGTCGCATTTACCACGTTCCTGGTTAATAAGGATACTAGGTCTGATGATAAAGACTAGAGAAGGTTGTACAAGTGAGAGTCTCTGCTTGCTGCACAATTATATGTTGGTTCCTTTTCCCTAGTCCTTAGATAGAAATCGCCATTTTTTTTTTCTCCTGATGTAAGAGAGTGATAGAAATAGAATGGAGCCAACATCTTAGTAAAACAGAAGTAAAAACAAATTAAGATGGGCAGTGAGAGGTAATGGAGGCCAATTCCTAGGGCTTCTGATTGGTTTTATTTTGTCAATTTTACATTCCCATCAATGCTGTGGGGCTACTTCATAGCCAACATTTGAAAGCAGATGGGCATCCTGCCGTAATGTCACTGCAGCCAGTGACTGAGAGACGCCTGCACTCCACAAAATCTCGTGTGTGTGTGTGTGTGTAAAACTTGGTTAACGTGTCATTCATCAGTAATAACATTAGAGCCCTCATAATAAAGTCCCTACATGTTAATTGTGGAATTATCATGTAACAATAAGTAGAGAAACACTCATTCTTTAAAAAAAAAAATACCAGATACAAAATCTATTCATTTGGAACTCACTCTTCTATGATTTTTATTCACTACTTTTACAGTTAATTTTTTAAAGATTTTCTTTTATTCAACTTCCACTGCATCTTCCCACTAACATCAAACCCTTCTGCATCCAGTATTCATCATTTTGTAACAAAGAGCATATAAATATTATAAGGGATGGTCTTGATATTAGGGATGTCTATATAAAATCCATTCTACTGGTCTAGTGATTGGGCCAGTAAGTTGCATACTGTATTGATAAAAGGGCTTTCATTCTCATAATAGTCTGTGAACTCATTGGGGACTCCTTTTCTGGGGAGTCATGTATAAATGACGAGAACTATACAAAATCTCATGAGGAATTTATCATAGAAATAGAGGTGCTGGAAAAGAAAATATGGTAGACTCATACTCCTTTTTGCCTTGATGTTCTAACACGTCATCCTGTCACAGGATTTCTGCATACCTTGATTCCATGTGAGGGTTATAAAGAGTTAGAGAAAAATATACATTTGGAAGACTCATTTAAGTGTAATATATCCACATATAAACTTCCATGAATTGGATTGGATTATAACTTGTGTGATATAAATGTAACAAAACCACATTTTTGGACCCTGAGGAACTAATCAAAGCCAGAGGCTAACTTTATTACACCCATTCCTGATAGGTTTATTTCTGTAAATTTATATAACTACTAGATGATTTCTTACTTTTTCACTTCTAATTTTAAGTTTTAAAAGTAAAATTAACCAAAAGAATGTTTATAAGGTGAACTCTGGCCAAATGGTGATTGTCATAAAACGTAACTTTTTAAGTAGTTGTGAAATGCATTAAATTGAAAAGATAAATAGAGAAGTTGAACTGTCCTTACAAATGACTGCACAATACCAGCAATGTCTTTTGAGAGAGGATTTAGGACATAGTGTGTAGGTATTTATCTCACACAAAGAGAAAAATTTCCTTCCGTGGGAAAACATTAGATCATAGGAAGGCCTGAAATATCTGAGTTACAGCTTTGTGAAACCACACTCAGTCTAAACAAGTTACAACAAGACAAAGTCCTCAGAATACGAGGAAGGGATGATGACTACAAAGATCCACCACTGTGTTTCCCAGCTTTTTTCTCTAACGTAGCTAAGACTTTCTTTGATGAAGTCATCCTTTCTTGATCCATTTGTGTAAAAACTTGTCCCCCAACCACCTTTTGTTAAGGGAGGCAGTATTTAGCAAACTTGGTAGAGTTTATAAAGACCTAATTTTGTTGGATGAGATTCACTAGGATTAGACAACAAATTAAAGACAAAAATGACATATATTAGTAAATGAAAGATCCTGCTTATTATTACTATCTTAATTCATGCAGTGTTTTTTTTTTTACTTATAAGAAGACACCATGCTGTATAACATTCCATTTGAGATTGTTATGTTGGCAACCTCTTATTTCTTTGAAATTGGGTGGGCAATTCAAAAAAATTAAAAACAGGGTAATATAGGGAACTGAGCATTTAGGAAAAAATTGTATATTTGGTGTAAATTTCATAGTTTTAAATCCACAGATAACTCAAAACTCAGACACAAGACATATAATATTTTGGCAATTTGTTTTAAGGCTGTAACTTTTTTTCAAATGTATTATTGCTTAATATTTCTAACATGAAACCTAAGGTGCTTGAATTAAGGCCATGTCATAATCCAGGGAAGATGTTTTATAAATCAAGGAATTGACGTGTAATATATACATATACACAGATGAATATATACATGTCACACATATACATACATATGTCTATGCATGCGTACATACATATAATTTTGTAAAAAAACGACCAAGTTCATAGAAATGCCATTTGACCCAGCGATCCCATTACTGGGTATATACCCAAAGGACTATAAATCATGCTGCTATAAAGACACATATGCACACATATGTTTATTGCAGCACTATTCACAATAGCAAAGACTTGGAACCAACCCAAATGTCCATCAAGGATAGACTGGATTAAGAAAATGTGGCACATATACACCATGGAATACTATGCAGCCATAAAAAAAGATGGGTTCATGTCCTTTGTAGGGAAATGGATGAAGCTGGAAACCATTATTCTGAGCAAACTATTGCAAGGACAGAAAACCAAACACCACATGTTCTCACTCGCAGGTGGGAATTGAACAATGACAACACTTGGACACAGGATGGGGAACATCACACCCCGGGGCCTGTTGTGGGGTGGGGGGAGCGGGGAGGGATAGCATTAGGAGCTGTACCTAATGTAAATGACGAGTTAATGGGTGCAGCACACCAACATGGCACATGTATACATATGTAACTAACCTGCATGTTGTGCACATGTACCCTAGAACGTAAGGTATATATATTAAAAAAAGACCAAGTTCAAAGGCTTTGGCACGTCTGTCTTTTAGTCATTGCATTTTTGTGAGTTGATTACTAATGTGGAAGCTATACTTTTCAGATTCCAGAGGATTTTTTTTTTTTTTTTTTTTTTGAGATGGAGTCTCGCTCTGTTGCCAGGCTGGAGTGCAGTGGCATGATCTCGGCTCACTGCAACCTCTGCCTCCTTGGTTCAAGTGATTCTCATGCCTCAGCCTCCCGAGTAGCTGGGATTATAGGCATGTGCCACCACACCCAGCTAATTTTTGTATTTTTAGTAGAGATGGGGTTTCACCATGTTGACCAGGATGGTCTCGATCTCTTGACCTCGTGATCTGCCCACCTTGACCTCCCAAAGTGTTGGGATTACAGGTGTGAGCCACCGCGTCCTGGCAAGATATTTTAAAAAATATGTGGCTGACGGGTTGATAGGTGCATCAAACCACCATGACACATGTATACCTGTGTAACAAAGCTGCACGTTCTGCACATGTATCCAAAACTTAAAGTAAAATTTAAAAAAAAGAAAGAAAAATATGTGGCTGGATTTTGAACGTTAATGTTATTTGGGGTGTATGTGTTTTTTTTTTTTCATTAAAAAGGAGAATACTCAGATGTTTTCCCAATTGTTATTAAGAAAATTCTTAGATTATTGGGATAACAAAGGTCTTCAAAGTCTTTCACTAAGCTTCCAAGTATCACCTGAATAAAATAGGTGAATAGAAAACTGAGCTTAGATATTTTTTGCTTGATAGCCATCTAGTTTTATTCAGTTGCCTTGAGACAAAAAATGGAAATTGAAAAGTATAATACACTAATGTTTAGTTACCTGGAAAGTTCCAGCTAAATATAAGTAATATTCACAATAGCCTGCTATTGTAATTTTAAATAAAAGATTATTGTGTGCCATCTGGAATAACCTGTGCACCTCTTCTGTAACTTTCCTGCTCCTGTGAGGGTTAATAAAGATCTCAAGTGATATTTTCAGTATGCTTCAAAAAGTAATTGAAAAAATGCACCTATGAAATATATCACTAACATATAGTTGCTTTTATTTTTATTTGTTTATTTGTTTTTGAGATAGGGTCTCACTCCTCTCGCCCAGGCTGGAGTATAGTGGTGCAATCTTGGCTCACTGCAGCCTTGACTTCCTGGGCTCAGGTGGTCCTCCCACTTCAGCTTGAGTAGCTGGGATTATAGGCCTGCACCACTACACTTGGCTAATTTTTTTTTTTGTATTTTTTATAGAGATGGGGTTTCACCATGTTGCCCAGGCTGGTCTCCAACTCCTGGGCTCAAGCGATCCACCCACCTCGACCTCCCAAAGTACTGGGATTACAGAGGCGAGCCACCACACCTGGACTTAGTTGCTTTTTAATTGCATGCTGTTTTACTATTTCCAAGTTTTTGACCATTATTGTTAATTAGTTAGATGGTAGCACACAATCACATGTATATATTAATTCATTAGAATGTATTTACTGAGCATCTGCAATGTGCTGAATACTTGTAAAAGTGTGGTGAGTTTTTACTTTGGTGAGAAAGACAAATAATCGTGCTGAATATGTTTATACCTGTCATTGAATTTTTAAGTATTGTGAAAGAAAAATATAGGGTGTCATAAGCAGATTATAAAATCTATGAAATTTAGATTTTTGTGCCTGGAGAACTCCCTGGGGAAGTAACAATTATGTTGAGGACTGGAGATAGCTATGTGAAGAGTGAGATCTGAAAAAAGAATTCTAGGTAGAAGGAAGGTCCCGAAGGGGACAGGGATTGGAGTCCCTTTGAAAGCCTGGAAGAAAGTCAAGTGGCTGGTAAAGCTGCCAGCAATGAAAGGTGGAAGAAGTCTGGGCTGGATGACACAGATTATGTAGGTAATGATAAAAGAAAAATGTAAGTACATTTAAATTTCAAGCAGTGTATTTGAACATTTGAGGATTCATGATTTGGAGTAGCACTAGCCTATAAGGCATAAAATTTCACTGAGAAGGGCAAGAGAGGAATCTTTTATAAAGTGTTCACATAAGCAAGACAAAGAAAACAATTTTGGTTACAGTGGAAAGACCCTATTTAAAGGTTAGTTGGTGGTTTCTGATTGGTAGTTTCTAGTTTCAATCTACTATTGATATTGGGCTTTGATTTATTGATGTGGGAATTTAAATTGCCAGAGACACCCCAGTTTAATAGTTTCCCAATTACAATTTTTTTAATTGTCTCCTTTTGATCAGCCTCTCATTTATGAGAGATTGACCAAAGTTTGGGCATAAGCATCACTCTCTGTCACTGTCTTGGCTGGGTTGTCTTTATCTCAGTGTAAAACTCATAAGTCATGACATCAGGCTCATTGAAGAAAGGTTCTTATTTTTGCTTATCTCATTTTTGTTGCTCTAATCACAGTGAGACGATCTGGCATACCGTTGATGGCTGCACACATACATTTGAGACCCTTCAGAGTATATACTATACCAGGGGGATTACAGTGGTTACTATCAGGAGAATAATACCAAGAGACTGAAGTATGCGCCTCAGCCAAGGTCATCACAAATCAAACCAACTAGTATTTCTATGGAAATAAAAGAAAAATAAAGACCAATGACTAGAGCAAACTATAAATTCAGTCTCTGAGTCCAGAGGGTAATTAGTCAAGACTTCTAGATTTGAGTTCAAATAATGTTTTCCTGGTTTGCAGTTTGAGTGTCTTTGGTTATAGCATTGGGTGTTTTGGTGAACTCCTGGAGTCATGCACACATCAGGAATGAGGGTTGTCCTCTGAAATTATACCAGGCTACCCATTCCAGCTCATGGCATTTCAGGAACAGAGGAGTTCTTGTTCTTAGTAATCCCAAGTTGGAAAAATGGGAGAAAATTGAATTGGAGAAACCTAGAAGAATTCCGCATCTAGTCCATTCTACAGGTGGAAAATAAAACTTGAGAACAATGAACAGAGCTACCTTTATTTCATTGATATTTACCTAATTCACTTGTTCTTAACACTTGTGCTTGGATTGCTCATAAAAAATTTCATGAGACACTAAACACAGCTAGCCATTGAAGGAGTTCAAGAAATGTCACCTCAAGCTATTCCACTTTGGTATATTGATCACTTTGAGCTAAAGGGACTTGAAAAATAGCAAATGCAGAGAGAGGCTTTCCCTAGACCACCTCCTGTTTGCCAAATCCAGATCCACCACAGCAGCTCAACTGTCATCAGTCACTACCCTACCCCATCATCTTATTTCATTTGTGTTTACAGGTCAGGCAAATATCAAAATTATCACAGAAGGAAAGAAACTGAAAAGTTAAACATTATTCTTTCCTCTCTGTCTTTTTCTAACTTCTGTAGCTAACAGGCACCAGGCAATTCATGTTTACTGCATATTTTACTCTTTGGTTGGATTTATTGACTTAAACATCTAGCAGAGATAATACAAACCCATCTGACCAGCAACCCAGGAAAATCTAACATTTTTTTTTTTTTAAAGAGACAGGGTCTTGCCCTGTCACCAAGGCTGGAAGACAGTGGTGCGATCATAGCTCAATGCTGCCTTGAACTCCTGGGTTCAAGGGATTCTTCTGCCTCAGACTCCTGAGTAGCTGGGACTACAGGTGCAGGACAGTGCCAGCTCACTTTTTTTAATTTCATAAATTTGTTTAGTAATATCATCCCAAAACATCACATACACATAACATACATATGTTCATACAAAGACATGCATGTACATACAGATGGAAGCAGATAAATTGTTGATTTAAAAGTCACTTATTAGGAGAAGTCTGAAGGTCAGTCTAAATTGTTGGTTGCCCTGGAGTTGCTATAATTGCAAGGCTGTTAATTTGGAAGCCCTTTGTTTCTTACCTTGTTCTAAGGTTCTTTACAAATGTTCAGCTAACCTAGCTAAACCTATGGCTTATTTCCTTACCTTTTTTAAATTTTTTAACTTTTTTTCCTACGTCTCCAAATAATACCCGGGGAGAATCTTTTTACAAAAAGGGCAGCAAGGGTAGGCTGGGTTGCCTGGAATGCCGTAAGAAAAACGAAAGCTCGAAGTGGTTTTTGAAATCAGTAGCAGATTCATCTTTCTTCTGTCTGTAGGTCTGGTTGATTGTCCAGTCAGTGTAAGTGGGGGAAAGAACTTAGGAATGGCTTTCAGAAGATTGTTTTTAGTTTTTTGAGCTTTTTCTGGCACATATGTGAACCAAATGGGGACTCATCACCATGGATCGTGTCCTCACGATGATACCATTATGCCTCTTGCATCCATTTTTGAGCTTTCCTTGGTCCTGTCAATATGTGTTTAACAGGATTACTGAGTTCCGGGTGGAATCAATTAACATATAGGGACAAAGCATTTTCTATGCAGGACAGGAATACCATTTATTATTCCTCTGAGCTCAAGACTTTGAACAAGGAATAACAGTGGTTATAAAGCAGACCTGGTTGATCTGACATCCTTTTGTCAACACTGATCTGGTTCTTTCTTTTTTTTCCCTTTGAGGTGAGCAGGTAAACCAGTGAAAACATCAGTAGATTCAAAGTAGGCAAAGGACAAAAGAGAGAAACAGAGAGTTTAGAGGTCTCTACATGTCAGTCAAAACTGCATCCTATGGTTTTGAGGTGTTTGGGATCTCTTTTTATGTATGTGCCCTATAGATGAGCAATTTTACCTAGGTTAAAACTTTCCCATTGTGGCCACCAAAATTCTAAATTATATTTGTTAAGATTCACCCATTTCTCTAGAAAAGCACAGGTTCCAAGATGGAGTCTTAGACTCTCTGGATTTAAATAAACTCATTGTTTCTGTCTTCCGGGAACCTTTCCTACCAGAGGTGTTTAAACCCAATTCAGTTTCTGTCTAACCCAGTCAGGCACCTAAAGGCTCTCTACAGAAAGCAGTGCAGTTTCTATTAAGACTTCCAAACCTAGTTCAGATTTTTAAAAAATACTCAAATAAACTCAGAGAACAGGATCCAAATTGTGGAACTCGTGTATCCAAGAGGACTTAGTGGTGATGACCTCCAAATGTATAGGAAGAAGGAGTGAGCAGAAGGGGCACAGCTGGGTACTTATTCCTGTTTACTTAATTTCTCCCAGAGGTGATGATTGTGCAGTAGCCTTTAGGTCACACTTCTGACACCAGAGTTTATGAAAAAACAACTTAAGCATATTTAACTTTTAAAAAGTTTATCTGGACATCCAGTGGCCCGTAAATTGGAGTTCCACCGCACTGCAAGGTATTTAGCACTCCACCGGGAGGGTTCAAGAGGGGGAACTTCTATAAAGTGTTTACAGAAGCAAGACACACAAGAAAACGCCAGTTTTGATTGATTTGAGTGGAAAGTTCCTAGTGAGAGGTTAGTTGGTGGTTTCTGATTGGTGCAGTTTGAAGTTTCAGTTTGCTATTTACATTGTGCTTTAGTTTGTATATGTATGAGTTTAAAGTGCCAGAGCTAATCTAGTCTAATGGCCTCCCAGTTAAATCTTTTTTAATAATAAAGATTCTGAATTTTATCCCAAGGATAATAAAAATCCATTAGAGAAATGTTATACTGCTGTGGGAATTTAAAGGCAGCTAAGGCCTACTGGTGTATCTGAATACCGTAGAGCATCATCAATTTTTAGCTCAGAAGTAAACCGGTGGACTATTAAAGCATATAGGGTGGGAACTGAAAACATCATGAGGGTGGGAGCAGGATCTAGAAGTGGACAGCTTGGGTTGAGTTCATAGTAAGGTTTCGCCAAGGGCTATGCCCAGCGAACCCCCAACCAGTAACATGAAATGGCTGGGAGAGGAGTGTACTTGTCTGTTTTCTAAAAGCTCTCTCATGTAATTCTTGATGTGCATCTAGATTTGATAATGTGAAGATGGTAAGGAATAAAATAGGAGAAGGTTGCAGAGGAACTGGAAATCAGTAAGACAGGAGCAAAGTGTGTGAAAAGGGGGTGTGTTTAGGGAGATAATTAGGAGTTTCGCCAGAAAAGTAAAACAGTTTCAAGTATGTGCTGCAAGACAGGGAAGCTGATGGAAGTTTGGCAGATCTCCCGACCTCTTCAATTCCCATAATCATGTAACTCTTTCTTCCTTTCTCCTGGATTATAACTTACTTGAATTGTAGTAATTTACATATGTGCTTTATGATTCACACTTACGTTAGGCTACTTCATGTGAGGAGCTCTTTGCTCTTAACTTGATATTGTTTGTAGTCTGTAGCAAAGCAACTTATACATAAGGAAGTGTTTAATAAATATTCGTTGAGTTCAATCGAGATGGCCCATTTAATTCAGCTCTTCATTCTCCCTGCCTATTCTAGACTCAGCCAAAACTACTGATTTCCATTGGTTTTGCTGAATTCATCAATAGAGTGTGCAAATTAAAAATTACTCTATTTATCATCTCCTGAACATATATAATTTATGTATTCAAAGTTTGATTGGGCAATTGCCTATCTATCCTTGTAAGCTTAAAAGGTATTTCTCATTTAAGAAGATTCATAATAAACACTTCGTGTTGTACTTGTTAGTTCACATACCTAGATGAAGGGCAAATCTATTTTCTTCATGTTATCTTTAAAGCCTGTAGAAAAATTATATGCTTATGTTGGTATTGTTAAGCTGTAATGTCATAAAAGGTAAATAAATGCTTGTGTTCATTGCTTTCACTTATTATGCTTTTTGTTATAAACATTTGATTTTATTTTTAAAATTGCCTTAAAAAGGTATTAAATTATATTGTTTATTCCTTTCAAAGAGAGAAAAGTAAGGTGTAAGCATTAGTTTATAAAAGTTTTTAAGACAAAATTCAAGCAAAGGAAAAAATCAGTAGTAAAATATATTTTTATACAAATTGCAATTTTATATTACAAATATTTAAATAAAATTAATACTTTTATATGTCTTTTTTTTGAGACAGAGTCTCACTGTGTTACCCAGGCTAGAGTACAGTGGCACAATCTCAGCTCACTGCAACATCCGCCTCCCAGGTTCAAGCGATTCTCCAGCCTCAGCCTCCCAAGTAGCTGGGATTACAGGCATGCACCACCATGCCCAGCTAACTTTTGTATTTTTAGCAGAGACAAGATTTTGCCATATTGGCCCAGCTGGTCTTGAACTCCCGACCTCAAATGATCTACATCCCTCGGCCTCCCAAAGTGCTGGCATTAAGGTGTGAGCCAACACACTCAGCCTATAAAAACATATTTCATTTCAGAATAAAAAGTGTAGTAGTTTTGAAGAGCTAAAAAAATTGGGACAGTTAGATCCCTGAAGCAGAAACCAATCGATTTCATAATGATTTGTGCTTCCTCACTCAAATATTTTGATTTTCTTCTGAGGGAAATGGAGAATGAATTCTTTTCTATGACAAGGTATTTGCAATAATGATACTCTGGTATTCTCAGGTCTCATTTTTTCGTAAGGTTGATGGCCACCAAGGAATATGGAGGTCTTGATAGCTTTAATTCTCAGCTGAAAGCAAAAATGGGTTTTTGGGAACCGATCAGAATTGCATGACTTCCCAGATTTGGAAAGGAGAGGTGCTCACAACATATTTTTATTCAATGATTCTAATGTAAAGTGGATCTGGCTTAATCAAGGGCACTAAGTAAATCATCTGGAAAAAATACATTAGAGGGAACTGCATATAAAATAATAATAATCACAATAATGTTTAGTAATATTATCACAGTCTTTTCCCAAGGAGCTTCAAGCACTTGGCAATTGTCTCATTAGTTCTCAGAAGCTCCCTGGGAAAGAGTAGAGCAATAAATCACATATTAAAGAGATGTTTTAAATAACAGAGTCAGTCTGATTCTTGATCAATAGAAGTTGGTCAATAAAAGTTGGAATCCAGTTTTATGGAAATAAATTTTGTCTTTTTCTTAACAAGTAATGAATGACCAACAAAAACTTTCTTCAAAATTAATTGTGAAAAATATCCTATTGTTTCTCATTGTAATTTTTGTATCTAAACCCAATTACCTGTCATTCTTGTGACCTATTTTCAAAATTCCGTTAAAGTCAGCAAGTAACAAGATTTCTAGCAATCTTTAGTCAGATGTCATTTGACTATTGGTGATCAAGATTGAGAGTACCTTAAATGAGAAGTTTCAATCAATGGCCATCATCCATGCTATTGATTAAATATTTTGTTACCTTAGTAATGGCCCAAATTTAAACATTTCTTAAAATTGGTTAATTTTAAGGTGCAATTAAAATAGTAAAATAATGTTATTGTTTGCATTAGTAATTAGAAAATTGTTGAAATATGAAGTCAAATATATGTTTCTCTTTGAAAATAGTGCCTCATGCTATTATGGGATATACAAATGACCTTACCACTCTGAGGTCAGAGTTCAAATTAAGCCTCAGTCCTAAGTAAATTGAGATGAATGGTTTGGTCTTTGTCCCTAGTGTAAAATAGTCCATATCGCAAAATCACGATACATCTGTTTTTGCAAAATTGGCGTAATTGGCATTCTCCCAGGACTTTGCTGGCATTGAAACTGAAGCTATTTCCTACTACAAAGGAAAATGCTTTTCTAGGTCATGGGTTTTTTTAAAAATGTATATAAAAATGGCTCAGAATATGTCTGTTCACTTGTGACAAGGGTGAATTATGTCTCATCATAATCAATGTGGTGATCGATAACAGCACAGAAACAATCTAGTATGTTTATTAAGATGGGTGTGATTATGGGAAATGGCAAGATAAACAGATGGAATAATTTTGAAGTGGCCACTTCCTTGTCTTAGTAGTAGTTTTATAAGTATTTTCATTCAATTATATTGAGAAAAATCAAGATTGCCTTTACATTCTAGTTAACTAAATTATTCATTTATGGCAAAACCTTTAACATTTAAATGCATAATTATATTAGATGCCAAAAGACATTGGTAATAATAATTCTGACAACATTAACTGCAGTTGGAAAAAAATTGGCTTCAAAGTCAACTCTTTGTTCTATAGTTTCCTGTATTAATTATAGTCTAATCATATAATTTCTTTAAAAATGTATTACCAATTAGGAAAAGTTTGTTAGACAGCAATCTCTATGTGAAAAGGTGTTTGTATATGGTATTTCCCAGAAATCATATAAGAATGTGAGTACAATCAAAGGACTAACAGTAGGGAAGTAAGTTAATGTATAGAGGTATATATGTTAATGTTAAATAGGATAGTACTTTAATTATATAATCTGTATTTCTTGGGGGAAGTGATTGTTTTTATTTTTGGTTTTAAACACGTTTTGATAGTACAAGCAGGAAATCTAAAGAATTTGTAGGGAATGATTGTTTAGTGTTATGTATTGGGAGGTTAGATTAAGACATAGTACAGTTACTTAATTATCCTTCTATTTTCCCCAAAGAAAAGAAACAGAAAAATCTTTGTTATCCTTGCATTACTTTTAAAAATCAACACCCATTTTTAGTTTGCAAATGTTTGACTCTTCATTTGCTTTTAGTTTAAATATTTTAAGAAAAAGATCCTTTTCCCCTCCCCCCTCCACCCCTGCAACACACACATACACTCACACAATCACACACACACTCACACACACACACACTGCAAAACAAAAACACAAAACAGCTTGCCTTTGTTGCTGGGCCATAGCTCTTTTTCCAAAGATTTCAAAAACTGTCTGTACTTGATTTTTCATGACTGCATAAGTTGTAGTATTGGATTTATCAAAGCTTCCCTTTGCAAAACATCCTAACTGAAGCCAGAGTCCCTCCAAACATGTAATAATTTATAGTGAGTAGGATTTTAAGGTAATTTATAGTGAGTGAGCACTAGTCTTCCATCAGTTGAAAACTCAATGCTCAGTTTTGCTTATTCCCAAACTTTGTATTTACTTTTTACTACTTGCCCCTGGTATTTTTATTAACATCTTTATTTAAGAAAAGTTAAGTCAGCAGACAACTGTGAGTACAGAAAAGGAAGCATTTTATCCCTGTATGCTGAATTAGAAAGAACTGATATATGTGTCATATATGTGTCTCTAAAATTAGCTGCGCTTGAATTGGATATGCATAACAGACTGAAAAGATAGGGGAAAATATCACAGGATTTTTGTGAGAATAACATTAACCAAGGTAACACGTGAAAATACCTAACACCATGCTTGATATAGACTCAGTGCTGAATTGAGTGTTTGGTTTTTCTTTTCATAAATTCTTTGATGAAAGTCACGTGTTTTCTACTGATACATCATCTTTAGCCTCAGTGGACCTTAGAAACAGTAGATGCAGACCTTCAGAAAATAGAAGAGAAAACCATGGCTGATGTTAAAATAAAAGAGTCATCAGAGGAATGCACCCCATATGTCCTGTTTTCTTTCAAAGCTACCAGGTTATCCCAGTTTTAAAGAGCATGCCGAGGATGTTTCAGAACTTTTTTCTTTTTTGTTTTATTGATGCGTACTTTAACACCGTAATTATTATTTTTTTCTAGAGTATACCTGTTTAAGACATAAACATCAATTCTAAATCATGTCTAAATCTTTGCTTTATTTGTGTTTCTCTTTGTGTTATTTTTACTTTATTTACTCTTGGTACATTTTTAGTTCTCAAAATGCTTAGAAGTGTATATTTGTAAAAGTTTCCAAAAATACACCCTTAGTCTTCTGTCATTGTTTTCATAAAGTTGTAACTAAAGGGAAGAGGCTGCCCTTTATTTTGGAGTGCTACTTTTCTCTCACCACTGAGAGTGCGCAGGCTTTTGGGTTAATATTTACATCAAGGAGTTAAGCCTTAATTGATATACGAAAATATATTTTTGTGACGAAAGAAAGCTTTAAGTCTATATGTTTGAAAGGAAATAAAACTAAGACAACTTTTGCCTAGAAGTTTCCTCTATTGTGTCATGATTTCTCAAGGGAAGTGATAGAAGCCATTTTATTTTGACTCTTTTAAAGGAGAATGAATGAATCACCCTATTAAGAATATAATCTTTGTTTAAATGAACATTGCATGGAATAAAGCAGAATCTTTCTTTCCATTGCTGGTTTCTAAAGCCTTAGTCTCTGCATAACTCTTATCTCTGACTAACTTGCCTGTTAGTCACGTAACAGGCAAGTTCAAAATTCACTCCAGAGTATGATATAAATATATCTTGACAATATAATTCAAACACATTACTGATTTGTGAGAAAAAATGAATGGCATCAAAACAGTATAGGGGAAGGCAGAATTGGAAGTAGAATATGTGAATAAAGTGATGTTTTTGTGAACATTAAATTCGACATAATTCCACAGTATAATGCCTAGCCCACTTCCGCAGGCTAGTGTGTTTCTAGGCTTCATTAAATAGGACATATTATCTAAAATAAAGGTGGGCACACTGCAGCCTCTGGACTGCTGCTTGGTTTTGTGACCTGCAAACTATAATACATTTTTTTACATTTTTAAGTCGTTAGTATAAATCAGGAGTAGAATGCTATTTCGTGACTCATAAACTTTTTATTCGGTTGAATTTTCTTGTTCACTAATAAAGTTTTATTTGAGCATGGCGACGCTCAGTTGTTTAAGCACAGTCTATGGCTGCCTTCTTTCTACGAAGGCAGAACTGAGTAGCTGTGACAGATGCTGTGTGGCTCACAGAGCCTAAAATAGTTACTGTCTTGCTCATTAAGGAAGAGTGTGCTGATCTCTGATTTAAACTATAAGGGCACTACGTGTGCTTAATGTGTGCTCTCAGGCCGTATGCAAAAATGCTAAATTTGAAGAGAGAGAGACCACTGGAATTCAGTGAAAGAGTTCACTTAGGAGAAGGAAGAGGTCTGAATATGTTTAAGACAAATAAAAATATGAAAAATACTTGAAAGAATAAGGATGCTTTGTTGGCAAAGAAGTTGATTGGGATCATGATATTCTTCAAATATTCATAATCACATGGGAGAATGATTAGACTTGTCATATTTAACACAAAGGAACGAAATTGGAGTTAAGGTCATAGGTGGACATTTTACTGAAATATATATTGATTCAATGAAGAAAATAAAGACTATACTAATAAAATTATACTTTGATGGAATATCTTTTTTCTTGTAAGTCAGTGACTTCTAGTACTTCAGTCATTCATGCATAGACTACTTGAACATTTTGTTGACACATCTGGCGGTGGTTAGATTGAATAACTTTCTTATTCTTTAATTAATTCAGTAAACATGTATTCAGCACCTCCTTTGTATGAAACACTCTTTTAGGCACTGGGATTAGAGTGGTGAGCAGCACAGACCAGGCGCCTGCTCTTCATGCACTGTCTTGCTAGAGTCCTTGAGGGGGAGAGACAATGCGCAAGCAAGAAATCAAGGTGTTGGTAGGGCCACACTTTCTCTGAAGGCTCTAAGGAAGAGCCCTGATGTGAGTTGAATTGTGTCCCTTCAAAAACATTTGTTAAAATCATAACCCCTGGTGCCTCAGAGTGTGATCTTATTTAGAAATAAGGTCTTTACAGAGAGAGTAAAACTTTAAAAAGGTCATTATTTTGGGCCCAAATTCAGTACAACTAGTGTCCTTATAAAAAGGGAGAATTTGTATACAGAGACACAAAGAGAATCTATATGAAGATGATGCAGAGATTGGGATAATGGATTTCTAAGCCAAGGAATACCACAGATTGCCAGCAAGCCCCCAGAAGCTGGGAGGAGTGGGTGGAAGAGATTCTTCCTCCTGTTCAATAGAAGGAACCAACTCTGCCAACATCTTGGATTTGGACTTCGTAGCCTCCAGAAGTGTGAAACAATACATTTTTGTTGTTTAAGCCACTCAGTTTGTAATAATTGATTATGACAACCCTAGGAAACTAATGCATCTTCCTTGCCTCTTCCAGCTTCGGTGGCTTAGGTGTTCATTGGTTTGTGGCAGTATAACTCTATCTCCGTCTTCACATGGAGTTCTCCACTGTGTGAGCATGTGTGTGTGTGTGTGTGTGCGTGTGTGTGTCTTTTTCTATCTAAGGACATTTTCATTGCATTTAGAACCCACCATAATTCAGTATGATCTCATCTCCATCCTTGCCTTAATTATAGATGTAAAGATCTTATTTCTAAATAAGGTCATACAATGGTGTTGTGGATGGGCATGGATTTTGCAGGGGGACACACTATTCAACGCACTATAACTGTTATGCCAAGAGAGTTGTCAGCAAAGGGGCAGGAGTGATATCAAATGAAGGTAAAGCAGGCATGGAATGGGATAGATAGGGTATTGTGGATCCCAGTTAGCAGTCTGGATTTTGTTCTAAATATAAAGAAAATTTCTTGGCAGGTTTTAAGCTGAGAAGTAGCACAACTTGATTTATATTTCAAAGAGGTATCTCGGGCTATTGCGTAGAGGATGGACTGTGATGGGGAAAGAGTAGAAACAAGGGCAAGCTTTGTGGGTCTTTGTGAGAAGGAGTGAAAGGTGCTCAGTACAAATAAGAAACAGGCCAGGTTTGGAAGACTTGTCGATGGTTTCGATATACACCAGGATGTAATGAGTGGTGTCTTACAGACTGGGGAAAAGTCATAAGTGGCTTCTTTATCCATTTTTGTTTACTCACATATTTATATGAGTACCAGCAGACTAAGTCTTTCAGAAGCTGCAGAAGGTTATGCTGTGAAAAGAAAATCCCATCTGACCCGCTTCTCGCAGTGTCTTTACTTTAAGAACAGCTACTATTAGCAATTTTATCTACATCCTTCTGAGGAAATATTTTACGTAGAGCATTCTCTTTCTAAGAAGGCATATACCTTCTCCTAAAGTAGGGCTATTCTTCTTCCATAAAATCCAATAAATGAACATGTTTCCAGGCCCGGAAAACTAACATTTTAGAAACACCTGCTCATTCAGTAAAAATATGTCAGTAAAGTCTAAAATAGCATTAAATTAAAATGAAATTGGTAGTTTTATGATACATGTCCTTTACGATTGTTGGATAATGAGTACTTGTAAAGTTAGCTAAGACTTCATAGCCTAGGCTCTATGCCTAGAAAATAAGAAGAACACCTTCTTCCCCATTCGCAAAACTCATAAATGAAAAATGAAGTGGATTTTGCCATCCATTGTTTATCCTGTCACTCCTTTAAGACGAGTGATGGTGTTTTGGAAAGCATGGCTATTAAGCAGCTTGCCTGAGGGTCATGGAGCCTATTCCACAGAGTCCATTTGAGGGGAAGGCTGGAGTTGGTTGTGTATGTAGATGCTGTCTTCTGCCAGCCACTGCTGTCTTTGCTGTTTCAGGGTCTTTCTAGGCCATTTAAAACGTGATTAGGAAAACATCAGTTTCCTATGGCAAAGGGATTGAACATAATCAAGTTTCCTTACTTCCATGAGGCTGAGCTCTGTCCTGTGGAGTCTACCTTCCAAATCAATAACAAATCTATCCACCACTCTCATTCCTCACAAGTAACAGTCGTCTTCTATCTGGGTTACTGCAAGAGCCTCCAAGTTGATGTTGGGAGTTCCTCCTGAATTTCCTTAGAATAGCCAAGGGTGCTTTTTGAAAATGACCCGGATCATGTTAGCCTTCTGATGTGTTCAAAACATCTTAATTGTTTCTATTGCATTTATGATGGGTTTTTAATAATTAACATAGCCTTATACATTTCTGCATAGTTTTGACTCTAACTACTTACTTTTCAACTATTCCAATACTGTTTCTCTTATTCTATACTCTAGCTACACTGACATTATTCTAGTCTCTAGAACAGGAGTCCCCAACCCCTGGGCCCTGGACCAGTACCGCTCAAGACTTGTTAGGAACTGGGCCACACAGCAGGATATGAGTGGTGGGTGAGAGAGTGAAACTTCATCTGTATTTACAGCCTCTCCCCTTCGTTCGCATTACTGACTGAGTGGCGTCTCGTGTCAGATCAGCGGTGGCGTTAGATTCTCGTAGGAGCGAGAACCCTGTTGTGAACTGTGCATTTGAGGGCTCTGGGTTGCGTGCTGCCTATGGGAACCTAATGCTTGATGATCTGTCACTGTCTCCCATCACCCCCAGATGGGACTGTCTACTTACAGGAAAACAAGCTCAAGGCTGTCACTGATTCTACATTATGGTGAGTTGTATACTTATTTCATTATATATTACAATGTAATAATAATAGAAATAAAGTGCACAATAAATGTAATGCTCTCGAATCATCCCCAAACCCTTCCCCCGCCCCCCACACTAGTCTATGGAAAAAGTGTCACCTGAAAAACCGGTTTCAGGTGCCAAAAGGTTGGGAACGTGTGATCTAGAACTGACCAAGACCTTTTGCATTTAAAGACTACTTGTGCTGGACACTGTGCCAGGAATGTTCTTTTCCACTTCTTACCATGGCTAACTCCATTTATCTTTCAGGGCTATGCTTAAAGAAGGCTTTCTCCCAATAATCAAATTAAATTCTTCCTGTTATATTCCCCTTGATTGCATTTATCATAATTTTGAAGCATATGTACAATGGGATAGTAACCTTCTTCAGTCTCTGTTTTGTTTGCAAGTATATACCCAGTGCTGAGCAGGTAGTAGGTGCTCAACATATATTTGTGAATGAATATATTTTCTGTTTAATATGTAATAGAGAGTATAAACTTCATCATCTTTGGTTTGTGTGCTTTGTGGTTACGTCTTATATTAATCTGTTTTTCTTTAAATTCCGGATTACATTTATATTTATTTACTACAAACATACCAAAATAAAGTTCATTTTGTATTTCAGAAGAACGATTAGGACATCATCATTTAGTTCAATGCAATGAGTAGCAGAAGTCCGAAAGGAAATTATTTTTACAAACATGAACAAAAAATAAATCTGCTAGGCCTTTATGATGTTTATAACATTGTAGCTTTTGAATGGTTTTATAGTTAGGTATTGAGGGAAAGGCTTAATAGATATGAAAACAATTGCCCTTTAAAAATTACAGCAGACAAGTATTTAATCCAAAGGGGCTAATAAATTGCTTAAGGGAAAAGGGTTGTAATTATTTTTAATCATTTCCATTAAAAATAGTCTTTAACAGGTTGAATGCATTTAACTCAGTGTTCTGAATACCAGGTAAACATTGGCCATTATTTTTCTAATGTTTACTTTGTCATAAGAAATGAGCAGAGTGAGAACACATTTCTATTTGCTAAGAGAAGAAAGCATATTGTTTCTTAAATCACCTGTAGGGTGAAGTAAATATGAGAGGAAATAGTCTCCATAATTGTTTAAAATTCATTGAAGATTGCTTTTCCATACAAAAGAGGGGAAAAGATGGTGAGAAGCACATTACAGAAAACAAAGATCAATGGGACAATATGATTAATTCGAAGGTAAAGTAAGGAAGGGCTCTCATTTTTCACCCAGTGCCAATTTGCAGTAAACCTAAGCGTTTCCTCAAAGGGTTGCTATTAACCACTGTAAAGCAATCCACTTTCCTGGAACTGGAACCTAGGGCCTTCCTGAGCCCTCCTTGAGCATACAGACTTGTGGTGATTCATCTTCTCTTCCTTTCTGTCAACATGAATAGTAAGTGATTTCCTCCCTAGTGCATTATGAAGTTGTCTTCTTTAATGTTTCTTTCTGGGGACTGTACAGCTTGACCCTCACACTGAAGGTGACCAGATAGAACTGTCCTGTGGACATGGTGCAATTCTCTACCCTTGAATATGGAATTATGCAGAGTCGTGAAGCTTTATGCCTAGTTGGTGATCGTGACCTGAAAACATACACAAAGAAAGGGATAAGTGAAGTTTGTTAACTAGATCATATGTTTTAATTAATTTAAAATGAGCTATTTTGATAAACATTTTGGTTAAAATAGTTTAATAGAAACGTGGAAGTGTTGTACCTCACCAGGGAACATCCTGAATGTACGAATGAAGACATTTTCATTAAACAGGTGATGTTAATAATTTATTTTTATCACTAGCACTGTGACTATTTATGAATTATAAATGAAAATTTACATTTAGATTTAGCATACATACTCAAGCGTGTCCTGATTGTTTTCACAAATGTTAGTGGGTGAGGTAATGGCACTTTATGTTTCCACACTCATAGGGCTACCTTTAAAGTGTCTCCGGAAGTGTTAACTTACAGCCTCTCACCTTCCTTTTCTCTAAGGTTCTGTTTAAAATATGTCCCCTTCTGCCTATGCTATAACTGTAGGACATAAAAGAAGTAGTTAGGAACAGATGATTTTTGACGTGTCGTGTTTCCGTGCACACTAATGCAATTAGTCCGTTCCCGAGAGGGTCTTTGTATTTATCTATTATATTTTGAATGAATCAATTATATTTTGTATTTATCTATTATATTTTGAATGAATCAAGGCACAGTCTTTTCTAACACATTAGGGAATCTATTAGTTCAGCTAGTTTGCTGACAGGTGTTTCCTTTAGGATGGAAGAAGAACCAATACAGCTAGTTCAATTTTAAAAAAGTTATGTCCTGGGTGAATTCATGACTTTCTATTTTCTCTCCCATTTTTACAATAACCCTCCCTAGAGAAAGCATCACCTTTATTGTTTGATTTCCCCTTCTGTGATGTATATTGCTCACTGGAATATTCAGTATAAATGAATAAGTGATGAATGAATGAATGAATGCAATCCTTTGAAGAAATGATGCTATTTTAGCACAACATAAATGTCCCTAAGGGCAGAATGAGATGATGGTGAGGCAACCTTTTCTTCCAAAACTTCGAGTATTTAAAGTGCTACATGTGGATGTTGCCTTGTTTCTGTTTGCATAGTCTTGAGAAGAAAGACTTAAAGATGGCAAACTTCATATTGTAACTGTTTTCAACTAAATGCTTTTGTTATATTTGTCATATTACTTAAAATTTTGTAACTGGAAAGTTGAATACATCAAAACCTGGCTTTTAGAAAATGATCAATAAATCAAAAAGGTGAAGTCACTTTGTGTCTAGTCATTAAAATATATACACACGTACATAAAACGCATCTCTTTATATATCAGCATTATAATTTATATGTTGACATTCCATATTAGCATTATAGAACAACTGACCAGGTTTTTTGGGACTCATATCTTTCCGACTAAGTTTACCTGAGAATATTTTTTATCATTGAACCTGTATCTAAAAGTATAGTGTGTGGAGTGCTGCACAGACACAGGGATACTTCAGATGAAAATACTGATGAATTTCAGTCATTGAGGCAATTGGGAACATCAGTAAGATTTTAATTTGAGAGTAATGTGTTCCCTCTGTCACTGATGCTAGGCACTATCTGTTGAGATTATTTGAGATTCCTGTTCTCAGATATATCAAAGACTTGAAGCGGGGTAGGGGAGAGGCGCTCCTAGGTAATCACTATGGCAGGGTTGGGCTTTATTGTTTGTTTCCGTTACTCAATAAACTCCAGATGAGAATAACTGGCAGAAAAAGTAACTTTTTTTGCATTTAAATGTTGATATATACAACAAAATATGCTATTTTTTTTATATAGGAGGAATGGTTCAAATATACACTACTATTTCTTTCTTTTTTTTTTTTTTTTTGAGATGGAGTCTTGCTTGTGTCATCCAGGCTGGAGTGCAATGGCACAATCTCTGCTCACTGTAACCTCTGCCTCCCGGGCTCAAGTGATTCTGTTCCTCAGCCTCCCGAGTAGGTGGGATTACAGGTGCCCACCACCATGCCCGGCTAATTTTTGTATTTTTAGTAGAGATGGGGTTTCCCCATGTTGGCCAAGGTGGTTTCAAACTCCTGACCTCAAATGATCCACCCTCCTCGTCCTCCCAAAGTGCTGGGATTACAGGTGGGAGCCACGCACCTGGCCTACATACTGCTGTTTCTTATGGCATCCTAGTGGGTCTTAAAATTACTGTTCTTTGCTGAGGTAAGGAAATATTGGGGGAAAAAAGAAAAAAAAAACAAAAGAAAAACACAAAGGAGATATTAATAGTTTAAAACAGTTTGAAAACCTTGGCACATTTTATTATCTTATAGTTTTATTTAGAAAGACTTATTGTCTTTCCATAATTTATTTTTGACTGTATCATAAAGTATATAAATTCTGTATTTTCTCCTGTATTGATGGTTATTGTCCATTTTAGTGTGTTATCTTATGGTTTCTGCTTTGTTCTATGAAGACTCTTTAACTTTTTAGGGATTTAATTAGACTGGCTCTTAAATTATAGCACCTAATTCAAATATTTAAAACTTCTTTGGGGAAGGAAGATATTTTAGCATACGTGGTACTAAAGCATCTAACAGCAGTTTATGTTTTCTTCTTTTTTCTTAAAGTTTGTGTTTTTAAGTGATATTCTAAAATGCAAATAAAATAAGTAAAATGAGAGGAAAATAAATTTTTTTCTGTTATTCTCATAATGAATAATTTTTTCTCTTATTTTAAGCTATGTCTCACCAGCCACCTATAAATTATTTCAAAATCAGATTATATGGAATCTTTACAAATGATTGCCTTAAAACTTAAATAAGATTGTTCAAATAAGGATGAGTTATAGTTTCTAATAGAAATAATGTAGCACTTTGCATTATAAATAACTAAGTCATAACGTACGGATAAATCTATATGAACTTTAATAATTTGCCCTAATTAAGGCGATAAGCTTGGCCTTACAGACAATTTTGAGCTTTGCGTGTGTTTTTTAAAAAAATAAGTCAAAATTAGGGGTTTTCAGTTTTGCCTTATGGATATCAGCAGACTGATACTGATTAGTGCAGATTTTGTTAAAGCTGCAGAAGCTAAAGTTTTTAAGGAAGGGATTAGATAAAGGGAACCTTCAAAGATGATGCTGAAACAGCTCACTTCAACAAACTGGTACTCCTTACTGATAAATGTGCTGTCTCCTGAGCTAAATCTTAGGCAAAAAAACACAATGATGACATATAGCACATGTGAAATATATATTCTTGCCTTTTGAAAAAGAGAGCACAAAAACTTTCAGTTGCGTTTTGAAAGCCTTGAGAACTGTGGATAATGGCAGTTTCCTGTGCATCTACACAAGCTTTTAAAATCTCAGATTCCTCATCTGTAAAACAGAGATCATTACACAAAGCTTGTGGTGAGAATGAAATAAAAGAATCTTGGTAAAGCAGTGGTGTCTAAAAATTCGGTAAATTATAGCTGTATTGATAATTTCTGTTGTTATTATTGGATATTATTATAGTATCATTGAAAGTGAATTAAACATATACATATGTTTATGTTTAACCAGGGTACTGTTATATACCCTGGTTATATACCAGGGTACTGTGCTGGACATCAGAAATACTAAGTTAAATATTCCAGAAGAAACAAGATCTTTATAAATAATCAGAATTCTAGGACAATAATGGATAAACTACTTCTTGAGTTATTGTATACAAGCGACCCGCAAGCCTTGTCAATTCTAGCTTCAGTTAAAGTGGGTGATTGCTGGGGTGGGTCTTGGCACTGAGGCATAAAAGGTTAGAGGAGAAATGATCAGCTGGGACTGTGGTAAAATGGAAGCTGGGACTTTGGTCCGTCATCAACTGGACTCTCCAGTCTTGTAGTCTTGTCTAGATTTTCAAGGGTTTTGTTTTTCAGAGTAGCATTGAGTCCTCTTGACTCTTCATATATACACACACACGTATGTTCTTATCCATCAAGGTCTGCTCTTTGCTGTAACAGAGGTGTGGAATAGATAGGAGTCTTTGAGTGTACTGGTGGCTCAGCTGCGTAGAGAATCATTCCTGGATATTCTAGAATCTCTGCCAGTTTCTGTCTCTGCTTTCTTCTTGAGGCCAGGATTATGAAAGTGGGCTTTTAACCAATACTTTGACAATTTTAAGTCAATTTTGTGAGCCTGTTTGGCACTCAAGGCCACCCCCAGCACACTGTCTGGCATCTAGTACACAGTAACTTTGTTTCAGTAATTAATTACATTATTGATATCAGTGAGGTCACTGTTTTCATATGAGAGCCAATTACAAGTAGCTTATTGACTACATTTTATTTCCACTCATATGGATACACCTCAATGCAGCACCTTAAATAATTATATTATTACAGCTTAATTTGCCTTTGTTATTGAAAAGAAAAATATCATGGAGAAAATACACACTGCTTTTTAGCTACTGAGCAGTTTATAAACATCCAGTTTAAAAACATATTTGAAAACTTACAACGTAAACAAAACACTCTTAGCTTATATGTTTTAGTGGACACACGTTTTCCTGGGATACTTTGTCCCAAACATCCATCTAAGTATGCTACATATGTGAATTCGTTTTCTTCTCATAACAGGGGGTAGGAGATATTATCGTCACCATTTTACACCAAGGTTTGGGAGTTAGCAGTTTGCCCACAGTTACACAACCCCTGAGGCTGGTTCTCAAATTTCAGTCCAGAGTTCATGTTCTTCAGTGGCCTTGCCATACTGTCTTACATTGATATGGTGCGCTTTGGCATTCAAAAAGTGCGGTTTGCATGTCTGATCTCATTTCATCCTTAACATAGTATGTAGCAGCAGATAAAATTTTCACTCCACTCTACAGATGAAACAACTGAGGCTCAGAGAGACAAAGTGTTCAAGGAGCAAATGTAAAACAGAATTGGGCCCAAAAGTATTTGGTTTTATTCATTGAGTGGTGTGTGTCACTGGCTGTTTTAGGGCTGAAATAGAAATGGATCAGGGCCTCCCACACCCCGCAACTCACCAGAGCTACCAGTTTCCCACAGCCCTTTGATTTCTGCAGCTGGGTTTCTCTGGTTATTTTGAACACTCAGTGACCTGGCCACTCGTCTTTTATATCTTATTCTTGTCAGAATTGTAGAAATAGGTTCTATATTTAATTATTTTATTGATTGATTGATTGATTGTGAGACAGAGTCTCGCTCGGTCACCCAGGCTGGAGTGCAGTGGCGCGATCTTGGCTCACTGCAACCTCTGCCTCCTGAGTTCAAGGGCTTCTCCTGCCTCAGCCTCCTGAGTAGCTGGGATTACAGGTGCACACCACCATGCCTGGCTAGTTTTTGTACTTTTAGTAGATATGAAGTTTCACCTTGTTGGTCAGGCTGGTCTCGAGCTCCTGACCTCAGGTGATCCACCCACCTCGGCCTGCCAAAGTGCTGAGATTACACGCGTGAGCCACCGCACCCAGCCCCTATATTTAATTATTTAATTCAACTATTAATACTTTGTGTTATAATTTATGAAGGAACTTTGATGTTTCTGTTTCATAATGTTAATGAGACTGACTTTACAGGTATCCTTCATTCCAAGATAGACTACGTTCTAGATTTAATGATTTTCTTGGCTAGCCTTCTGGGTTTTTCCTAACAACAAAGGTCTTCCTGAAGCCAATTCATCATGTGGCTACATTGAATAAGTGAATATTTCTATTTGATGGTGACTTCGAATTTGAAAAAAAAACCCACAAAACTTTTAAGTATAATCAAGATCTACTATGTAAGAAGTATGGCCATAAGTTAATGAAAGCAACCTCGTAAGTCTCATGTGAAAGTAGTTTACCATAGTGTTTGCCTTTATATGTTCTTAGTCCCTTCTTTATTAATTTATTTTTGCTAATTACTGTGTCCTCATAATGTTGTTCATTCCACAGGTAGTGCCGTCCAGTTTGCTTATAGGGGAATGTTGAATCTGTGACCTTAATTATGGATCACAGTGGAACTTCTGTGGAAGTGAATGTCGGTGCTAGCCAGGGGCTGTGTTGTTTATATCACATAGGCTCAAGTGAATAAATCAGCACATAGTTCTGAAATTCAGAAGCTGATTTGAAGAACATATTGATGAACCAAAGTTGGGTCTCAATATGACTTTGTGGTTATTAGACAAGCTCTTTTAATTCCATAGAGTACACAGGGTAGCTTATTCCATCATACAGTGTTAAATAATATTCTCGCTCCGTGTTTGTGAACTGAAACAAAAGATAGATTGAATTGTAAAGCTCTCTTGACAAATGAGCACGTTTTGCTTTCTTCCTGTATTTTTCTTCTCTTGGCTTTTGTGTCCTGTGTTTTTTCCCAAGCAGTGTTATGCAAATGAACCAATTAATGGTAGATGAAATGGTCTTCCTACCTCCCTGTGTCTGTAACTAGAGGGACAACACCGTAAGTCACGTACCTATTCAGCGGGTTCTATAGGCCACTGCGAGGGTCTGATTAGCTTGACTGTGGAAGACAATCGCAGAGGCATCTGCTTGGTTAATTTTGAGAGAAAATTTACCAGATGGAGGCTGAAGATTTAAGTGATTAGAAGGTAGTAGATTGGAATACAAATTGGATTAAAAGAAATTAGATTGATATAAATCGAATTCAGTCACAACAGTTTGTGTTGTTCGTACCAAGGGCCAGCAGATTATGGGAGAAGCAGATGCTCCAATGAGATAGGAATTGATGTGGCTTTGACAGTCCATCTGCGAAGGTCTGAATATCGAGTACATCCCTAATCTCTCTCTCCATTTATCAATGCCATAATGTTAATTAGTACTTCATTCATTAAGTTACTTACAGGAGAAAAAAATCTCACCCCTATCCCCTCTCTCCTCGAGAATTTGTTATTCTGCCAAGAACTGGAAAGCTCTCTTCAGCTGAGCTAGCTACAGTTGACGGTAAGGGTAGACCTGTGTCCTTTTCCTGATGCATACAACTGCCTTTGGTATGAATGCAGAAAGCTTGAAAACATTTGCTCGTGTATTTCTCTTCACAAATATATAGTTATTTGGAGGCTTACATTATTGCTTAAGCATTATTCCACTAAAAAGGAGTGGATATATTAATCGGATTACATAATTATGTGTATTTTACATTATGGTTTTTATAAGGTATTCACCAGAGTTGCCTGTTTTGTTTCATGGCTCAAGTATTTGACATTAATATTGAGTGGTATTTTTCCTCCTTGAGGGGAAAAATGAGAAAAATTTTGTTCTCATGATTCTATGTGTTTATACTCACGTGCATGTGTGTTGTGTGTTTGATATCTATGGGCTAGTTTATTAGATTATGGAAAATTACAGGTTACTGACACTATCATATATTTTGATATCCAGTGTTTGGCTCTGATTGTTAAAGAAAAAAAGTTAAATGAAATAAAATGAAAATAAACACATCATTGTAAATGCTTGTACTTATATTGGGAATTTGATTCTTTACAATCCAAGGGGCATTGACACAAGAGTCTCATTATTACGCCATTGGCCACAGCAGTGAAATTCAGCAGAAGGCAGTTCTGTCTTGGATGCCATCCAAAGGAACCGAACCAGTGGAGATCCAAAGGTGATCTCACCTCTGAGGCAGCTTGAGAGTGTGCACTCTAAGAATAGCCATGAAGAAATGCCCCTGTGTATTCATAACAATCAGGCAAATACAACTTCTGGAGACTAACGTGATGAGCTGGGCAAAAATGGAACATCAAATCCTGTGATGCAAGAAGCATATCATTAAAGGTTGTGCCAAGTCATTCAGAAATAATCGTGATACAGGCAAGTGTGGGCTGCCTGCCAGTGTGTGAGCACGAAGAATTTCTATTTTTGTTATGTTGAAGGGAGGCAGTGGCTCGTGCAAAAGTGTGTTAAGTATTGTAACATTCTTAGTTTATTGAAGAAAATTCTATGAGCAATGAGCTCTTCAGGCAATGTGCTTAATGTAGGAGTGCTATATAGCTATAAATGGAGATGTAGACACAGATACATATGGCTGTTCCTTATTCAGGCTGACCTGGAATTCTCCTGCATCCTCCCCAAACTCCAATGCTTGGGTGGTTTTTGTAATCACTCTTAATATTGGCTAAAGAATCCAGTGCTTTAAAATTCCCCATACCTTCACTTCAGAAGTAGAAATAACCTGCCCTCCAGGAACCAGGACTGAAACTGAGGTCTGTGAGAATCCAGATTCTATGCGCACCAAGGGCATAGGCCCTAAATTTAAAAACAATGCAGAGCTGATGTTTCTAATCGTATACTAATTGATATAACTTGGTCATAATAAGAGACTGTTTTAAGCTATATTCCAGCAAAATTTAAAAAGGAGAAGGAAAAACGCTAACAGATTAGCCTGCAAAGTATAAAGTATAAAGCAGAATCACTTCTTGTAGTAAAGAAAAATTGCTAACATTTGTTATTGCTATTGTGATAGTGATTAAGTGCCATCTAAAAATAATTTAGTATTCAGAGGTCACTCCTTGTTCCTGTTTTGACACTTTAGTTTTCAGCCTAATTGTCAGTTGTCTAATTGGTGGTGGTTGTCTTCATTAAGAAACATCAGTACATCAAGGTGGTGCTTACTGAGCCTGGCAAAGTCATAGATTATGCTCTCATCCCTGCCTGTGTTTCTGTGACTGATCATTGGGTATTTCATACCTTTTTTAGCCCCTGTGAGGATAATTAAAGAAATTAGTTGGTTGTAAACTAATGATAACAGGGATACAACCTCCCCATTTTCTGATTGTTGATGAACTTTAGACTGTTGATATATTTCTCCTGTGAAACATATCAACAGCTATATTAATTAACATATATATATACACACACTCATATATACAATTTCTTTCAGTGTTTGGTACATTTGATTCAAATGCTACATAGTAACATTCTATATATGTATATACACACAATAGTGTATTGTATGTACACTCTTGTATATACAAATGTACTTGTGACGAGTGAATGTGTATTCATGCTACTACACTTAAAACATTTTTTTTTGGCTAATCTCACAAGGAATGTCCAGAGATTAAATTGAGGCCCCTATTTAATAGGAGATTCTTTAAAAAATTTATACGGTATTTAAATGTACTCACACCAAATGGAAAAAAAGTCAGCCAGATTATATCAGTGCCTCCATCATCATTTCGGGTTTCATATCTGAAGCAGTTGGCCCATGGACCTGATTTCAATATGGGCAGTTTAGATACATATATCAGGCACGAGCTACCTCGATGAAATAGAGAACCCTGCATCTCATTTTTCCCCCTGCAGTCAGTGTGTTTTTTCAAATTTTCAGTGAACTCAAAAAATGAGAAACACAGCCAAGTTCTAATATAGTAAGTGATGTTCTGGCACCTTTGACCATAAATCAGTGTCACAGAGACCTCATGGCAGCCTGAGTAAATTCTGTCCAAATAAATGCTGAGCCCCAGCGTGGAGGTTCAGAGTTTTGTACTTCATCGTAAGACTCATGAGGCAACTTGTATAATTCTCGATGCGTAAGATGGACTTAGGGAAGTCCCAATTTGTAAGTCAATTTGATGAATAAGTAGATTTCTTCTGGCCAAGGGAGTATAAAAATTTAGAAAACCCCATAAAAGTTTGAGATTTGCCTGGGCAACCTATTTTGTGTTGGTTTAAAGAAAAGCAATCACTAACTGTTCCAAAATCCGTATGCATTTTTTTTCTAGGAATGGAGTGATGAGGAAAGGGAAAGAACATACCTGGAAGAGAGAAACGATGAGGCATTTAGAATAATGATAGTGTGAAATTATGTCGAGAGACACAAATGGTGACTGTGGAAATGAGAGGCAGTCAGTTCCAGACACAAACCTGGAGAAAGAAGGAAGAATCCACAGAAATGTATGCCTAAGTGGTTATGATAGAAATGGAAGAGTTAAACCCCACAACTGGGATTCTGAGTATTAGGGATCTTGAGAAAGATGGAGTTGATGTCAGGAAGGAGAGACGATGAAACATGGGACAAGGAGAGAGGTGAGGGTTTCATTCTGAGATAGATGAACCTTGAGTTGATGACTGAGCATTCAGGTGGTCACCCAAACAAAGCCTAGAGCTTTCCTTAGCTGGAGACACTAAACTCACATTTGGCTATTGTTGTTGTAGAGATAATACCTGAACACCATGAGAGGGAATGAGTTCTCTGTGGAATGAGTGAATTATCTTCATTGAAGGGAAGAGTAGACATCTAAGGCATACATACCTTGGGAGGTGGTAACTATTGGGTCAGAAATTATTAGACAATTCAAACTTCTAGTTCACTAGTTTACATAAAACTCAAATATTTTTTCTGTTATTTATAATGGAAATTCATAACAAAAGTAACCAGTAATAATGTTCTTTTTAAAAAAAATTTCAACAGCAGTGAGTGCATCACTAAAACACTAAAATTCAGTTATTATTGCCTCATTTGAAAGTGGGAAAAATTACATGGAATATTAGGCAAACATCATTATACTCTTAACATTTGTATACTTTTCATTTTCTTCCAGATTTTCAGTTGCTGGTTGTTTATGAGATCCAACTTATCAGAGTTTGATATATTGAATATTTGATGGTAAAGGCAACTTCCTACATTTTAGAAATACCACCCTGTTCGAAGCTATCATTATTCTTGTGTTTCACAAAACTTACCACTTTACATTTTTATACCTCTGCCTGTCAGCATTTTTCTTTCCTTTTCGCATAATCCAGAATAATTCTGTGTTCCACTCTTGTGCTTTGTGACAAGAAAGCATTACATTTTGAGAGTGGCTGGATGGGGGTTAATTCCGTGTGTGCATGGTAATAACCTGGGGAAACCTGGGGATGATCAGTTTCATTTGATCCCTCCTCTGATAAGGCTTCAAAGTAAATGGGCTGAGTGGAAAACAACATTATTCCATAACTTTTCTAGAAGCTGCAGATGTTTTTTGAGAGACTCAAGGAATTGAGACTCATATATTTTAGTGAAACATAATTCAAGCAGAAAAAGATCATTTGAAAACGTTTATAGCACTCACATTTGCTGCTCTTCTCCATTCAGCAGAAAAATAAGCTCTTTTTTCTCTGTGCACACAGAATCTTTTAACTGAAAACTACACTCAGTATTTGTGTTGCAGCAGTGATGTTATCTGCTGGTCATTTTGCTCTGAAACAGAAGACATCTCCTGAAAGGAAATTTAAAGTTTTATTAAATCGGTCACTAAAAAGGCATCGATAGATATCATAAATAGACACAAATGAAGAGAAAGTAGATCCCCAAATGAAAAGTATCCTGATCATTAAAGTAACTTATATTCTTTATCTACTAAAATAACTCAAGTTTGCAATCTAAATGTAATCCACTTTGCATAGCCTTACTACAGTTGTCACATCAAAATTGTTATGATTTGCCAAATAAAACTGGAGAAAATGTTTTTATTAAAGATGTAAATGTACACTTATTTATTATTTTAATGCATTGCATAAAGTGAAGGCAAAATACAAACTCCAAAATTTTCTATAAGATTCTATAATTTTGTAAACAGAGCTTATTCCAAATTTTAGTGCTATTTGCAACTGATAAAACATGCCTCTTTTTCAAGCTATTTTATGTCACAAATCTTATCTAAGGTGTTTTTGGTGGAGTAAACACTTAACAATTTAGGTGTATATCCTCCAAATACCCCTGAAGAAATATGATGCTGTCACTTCTGTTCAGTTTGGCCAACTGTGAAAATCCATTCATTCTCAGTATGATACAAAGACAAAGCCATAAGTCCGAGTTGTATTTGGATACCTTTATAAGCCTCCTTTGTTTCAAAGATGCAAACTTCAGGAAAGATTTCCAAAAGCCATTGTACCATATTAAATAAACCAACTCGATTATGGCCATTTCCACCATCCAAGAGGAAATCTTTCTTTTCATCTTTGGGATCACTATACTCATTTTTGACTTGGGCCTTTTATTTAAAGATACACAATTTCATAAAGGTGTCATTTAGAAATTTCTAGGAAAAGTTATTGCTTTAAAAGGACGACAATGATTTTGTTTTGACCATCTCTTGAAACTACTGGTAAAAGTCCGTTTCAGATAATATTCTGATAATATTCCCATTCCTGTTATGTCACTTAAGTCATGTTATTGCGCCCTCAATAAAGTTTATTTAATATCCCTTAGTTCTCTCTAAACTTATAATGGAAAAGCAACCAAAAAAATAAATACATGCTTCCTATGCATTAATCATGGAGTCATTCCAAGATTTTTATAATGAAAAATAAACAGTGTTGGTATATATTTCAGTAAAATAGTTTAGAGGGACACAGGGTTCTTAGGCGTCGACATTTGCTTTAAAAACGCCATATCTTATAGATTGTGGTTCATTGTTTTTAAGGGGGTTACAGACTCCTTTGAGTTTAAAGATAGAGGTTATACTAATAAAAGAGTTATACATTATAATAATGTTTATACTAGTGGGGAACATTTATTGAGTGCTTGCTGTGTACTCAGCACATGGAAAAATCTCATTCAGTCTTCTCAGCAATGTTATTCGACTGATACTGCTATGTTTTATACATAGGGAAACAAGATGCAGAGAAGGTAAGAAATTTGCCTGAGTTCACACTTCTTTTCAGCATTTGAACAGGAGAAATTTCAAGTCAGTCCTCCTACTGACAGATGATTTATATTAACTACCGAAAATATACTTTATCATTTCTTAAAAAGGAACATGCACATATCTGCACAAAATTTTGCATCCAGTGCCTGCAGTACCATCCCTTACCTCCATTCCACATAAACCAACCCATGATTTATGAATCACATTTTTACAAATAATGGAGTAATGCAATGAGATTTGCATCTTAGGCCAAGTTCTGTAGTAGATGAATGTTGATTAGAAATGAACAAGCCTAAAATCAGTCATTGTGCATCCCTTGGACATGATGCAACTAGCGCGTTTGGCTCATGAAAGCTATAATTTTTTTGGTCGTGATTTAGCCATTATTCCTTTAAGAAACTGTTGGACTGTAATCTTATTTTCCATCTGTCTTTTAAAAATCCTTTATAGACTTATATAGCAAAAGAAGTTTGTCTGAAATTTCAAGTAGGATCATTGAATCTCAATTTAACTTTATTATGAAATATTTTGGGGTACAGGAAAAATTATCAGGAGTTCCTGACAAATTTATTAACTAAGTATTTCACAAAGCTTAGCACAAACATGCGTAAGATGTCATTGCTGGTGGGAATGGTGTTCTTTAGACATTGACATTGGGTCTTTTGGCATCTTCAGTTACTAAGATTAATGCTACTGCTACAGAATTTTCAGAATATAGAAATAGAAGGAAATTTAATAGAAGGTCAAAATGATATCACTCCACTCAGAGTTTATTTAAGTAGAATCCCCTTTTCTGGAGACAGACTCATAATCTTCATTAAATAAATGCCAATAGTTCTTAGAAAATTAAACATTATTAGAAAATTTAATGATTTTTGAGATTGTTTCATTGTATCACCTTTTGTAAAGCCAAATGCAATTTCAAACCACATCAAAATATTATAAATATGATAATAAGAAGCCAGATTTTAAAGCTATCTTCCTGGAATAGGGATTGTTTTTGTCATTGTAAGGTAAATCTGCATAAGCCATGAAAACCTCTGATTGGGCAGTAAATCACACTTTAAAGAATACCTTCAACCGTGTAAGATGTAGCAAATTGATTTGAAATAGTATTGGATGAATATCCAGGTTAATACATTGGCTCTTCATTGAATTGTTGGAAATGAATTTATAAAGTAGAAGAGTAATTTGTTATTTCTCAGGAGGAAAATCACCCCTAACAGTTTTCTAGAAAACTTCAGATTAGGAGTTTCAAAATTTATCTTCGATATTATATATACGTGTGTGTGTGTATATATATACACACACGTATATACATGTACACATATATACATATATTTGTGTACACATACATATGTGTGTATGTGTATACATGTGTGTATATATGTATGTATTCATCACGGAGACATAGGAAAGTTGTATATATACACATATATATAGATGCACACATATATAGAGACACACACACATAAATAAGAATATATATATATATTTCTATTTGTATATTCATATATATATTCTTATTTGTCCACCTTTGGTTTGATTGCCTTCAGCTTCTGACTCTAACTTACACAAACCAAGCTTGCGCTCCCTGTGGGTGCTGAGGCTCTACCTGTCACTGAGGCCCACTTGCTCGGGCAGTCAGTGGCTCAATTTTGATGTGGGCATCCAGGAAGTTGAATAGCATTTTAAAAATGTGATTAAGACTTAGCTGATAAAAGCACTGAATAACATGCGGTAGTGGAGGAAAAAATGAGGGGAAAAGTGTTCTAATTTTCATATTTTTAGCAATTTCTGTTAATGGTAGATGAGTAAAGACCTGAAATGCAATTGTGAACTTCAGGTTGAAAGTTTTATGAATCTTTATTACTTACCTTCACCTGAAAGATCAACTCATTCACCCTAAATAAGGAAGGAAATTTTAAAGATCTTTGCTGAATGCTGAAGGTTTTATTTTACATAATTAATGACGTATCTATTTATTTGTTACATTTTATTTTATTTTAAGTTCTGGGATACATATGCAGGATGTACAGGTTTGTTACATAGGTAAATGTGTGCCATGGTGATTTGCTGCACCTGTCAATCCATCACCTACGTATTAACCCTGTAAGCATTAGCTATTTATTCTGATGCTGTCACTCCCCATGCTGCCCCTGACAGACCCCAGTGTGTGGACCTATTTATTTTTAAGATAACTATCCAATATAGCCAGTTAGTCTCTGGCTAAAATGATTTGTAGAGCCATGCATTTACTGACAATATGGATAAATTTTATAGAAATTTAGGAATACATTTCTAAGCTATGTTTTCAGTCTTTTAAATCATTGTTAACTCTTGGAGGGTTTTCTAAGAATTCATGTGATACCCACTGCTTTTGACAGCAGATACAAGACCTACAAAGGCCAACTTTTGTAATCTATACATTTATCAAAAGTATGAACAGTAATCTAAAGTGTGTATTTTTAAAAAAGTGTACCGTGTGTTCATAAATTTAAATTACTACTTATTATGCTTTCTTTTAGATATGTCTGTTAAGATATCATTAATATGACAGCCATAAAGAGTGTGATCCTGCTACAGAACAATGAGGCTGTAGCAATTTACTTTTCCACTTACCTCAGTTTTGGGATGAATAAATAGCACAAAAAACCAGTTTAGGTAATTGCTTAAGGTGATATAACTAACCATATATTGGTCCAGATGAAAAGCCAAACAAAAAACAACTGAAATCTAGTGCTTGGGATTTTCTAATAATATTTTAGACTTCTAAAATGTGGGTAAGAAGAAAAAGTCATCCTGAAAACAGAGCTTGGACCCACAGCTAAGACAACTATATCCTTATATCCTTCTAGTTTTGGTTGTGAGAAAGAAACTTCAGTTCTTTAGTACTCCATTTTTCCTCTTCATCTATAAAATAAGGGTTTGTAAAAGGACCTCTGATAGCTTAATCTTCTGTTTTCTGCATCTGGAAAGCGAGGGCACAGAGATGTTGCAGGGTGCTGTTTTGTACAACTGGAAACTTTCAGAATCAAGGCTGCCTGTTGAGTTTGACAAACCTCTTTTATCCTTACCAATTCCCTTTCACACTATAAGCCCTTTAGTTTTAGGACACTGACAAGTTATTTTGAAATTTTTCTAAAAAATAAGTAGAATTTCTAGGTCTCAATTTTGATTTTGTTTCAAATTTAGACTTATTAAGATGGCACTGCTGTGCTTCCAGAAGGAATAATAATCTTATAAATTTATTTAGGCCAATGGCAAATTAAGAAATCTCCTGAGAGAGTTTTAGCAAAGTTCAAATGGATAAAATGGCCTTCGTGTTTTCCAAATATTGACCTTCTCACCATATCCTATCACATCATTGGACCTCTAGAAAAAAAAAGTTATCTCATAATACTTTTCTATCCACTCCCCCCTCATAAGCAAAGTAAGCTGGAATTTAATAATCACGAAGAATTCAAAGATGGAAAAGTTGTTATGGACAGACTTCATGGATTGATGGAATGATTCATTAATTCCATTTCATTGCAAATTACCTTAGCTCACTAATCAATGTAGACAGCATTTGCAGTGGCACTGAGCTATGTTTCCTTCAGTGAAGGAAATTTTGAATTGGATATATTTTTGACTAATGATAAGTAGTAACAACTAATTCTTTGGAAATCTAGTGTAAAGCTAGCAGCCTGGTCCAGCTAAAATGTATCAAGCAATAAAATATTAATGTCAGAATCATCCTCAGCAAAGATAAACTACTGTCAATGGGATTGTAGAGTTTTATGGGCTAAATTTTGGAAATAAATTTTAGAGTTGGAGTACTTGTCATGTTTTGCAGGAGGAGAAAAAATATTACACTGAATGCTTACTGCCCATCCTGATCCATATATATGATTTCTTTTAATCCTCTAAACCACTCTTTTTTTTTTTTTTTTTTTTTTTTTTTTTTTGAGATGGAGTCTTGCTTTGTCGCCCAGGCTGGAGTCCCGGGTTCCCGCCATTCTCCTGCCTCAGCCTCTGGAGTAGCTGGGACTACAGGCGCCCGCCACCACGCCCGGCTAATTTTTTTTTGTATTTTTAGTAGAGACGAGGTTTCACCGTGTTAGCCAGGATGGTCTCAATCTCCTAACCTTGTGATCCGCCCGCCTTGGCCTCCCAAAGTGTTGGGATTACAGGCATGAGCCACAGCGCCCGGCCTAAACCACTCTTTATAGCATTGATGTCCTGATCTACCTGTTACAAATGAGGCATGAATGTTAACTGATCAATAACCTGTGTTCTTTATTTGTACCACACTGCCTCCTTCCTATTGTGATGTGTCAGGCAACCTTCACCTTTTCGTGTAGTGCTACTGTATCTCTCATTATCAGCAGGTGGCTCTGATCACATTCAGAATTGAAGTAATCCTGTAGAATCTTCCTAGGTTAATTCTGTGTATATCATTTTGGGGAACAATATTTTGTTAAAACAGACATAGTTATGGCTAGAACATGCTGTTACATACATTTTTAAGAGAGAAAAATGAACACAGCATAGAAATTTTGCTGGAGGAAGTATATTTCACACTCTGTCCCTAATTTGCCGAGAATTTCTTCTGCCCTCAGAAAAATTTAGAACAATTTGAAATACAATGCTTGACTTGTGGAGGGACTAATAGTTGATAGGGCTATCCAATTTGTAAAAGAAAAATAAAACTTGGTTCAAGGAAATACTATACTCCAACTCAATGAGGCAGAGACATTTACTCTGTAACACATGAAATGAAACCAACAAGTATTCTAGGTGCATTTTCCTCCTTTATTATACTACGTGATTGAAATCTCTTCCTGAAAACAAATGTTCTCTGGCACTCACTGCGAATGAGTGGTTACTGACTAAAGAAAACTAAACTTAACTATATTCATGAATTATAATTTATACATCACCTTCAAAAATTTGAAGTGCTAATATACCACTCAACTTTTTAAAATATCAAATATTTTATCAAAAATCATTACAAAATCATTGTTTGAGAGTCTCTGAGAAGCAGAAATAATCCATTATGCAAATTAAGGTGCTTAGAACATTATTCACAGATGCACCTGCATCTGGCTGAGGAACTTGATGATGCTGTGGAATGCTGCATTAGCCAGGTCTAAGTGTGTGATGTTCTGGTAAGCATGGAAAAAATGCAGCTTCTTGGAACCTTTCACTGGTAATTTCTGATGCACCTTGCTCACTATGGAGACTAAGAATCTGGTGGCCAGGTAAAGTGGCTCATGCCTGTAACCCCAGCACTTCCGGAGGCCGAAGCAGGAGGCTCGCTTGAGGCCAAGGGTTCGAGACCATCCTGGCCAATATGACGAAAACCTGTCTCTACTAATAATGCAAAAAATTAGCCAGGTGTGGTGGTGTGTGCCTGTAGTCCCAGCTGCACAGGAGTCTGAGGCACGAGAATCGCTTCAACCTGGGAGACGGAGGTTGCAGTGAGCCAAGATCGTGCCACTGCCCTCCAGCTTAAGTGACAGAGTGAGTCTCTGTCTCAAAAAAAATAAATAAATAAAATAAAGAAACAAAGAATCTGTATTTTAAAGAAATATCTTAGTGCTCACTTTGGCAGCACAGATACCAAAATTGGAGCAATACAGAGATGATTAGCATGGTCCCTGGGCCAGGATGACATGCAAATTCACGAAGCATTAGAAAAAAAAAAACCCAGATGATTCTGATGCAGGCAGTCTTGAGAATCAGGCTTTGAAAAACAAGGAAAATGTTTTCTGCTGAAATTAGGACTAGCGACATTCATGTGACACATTTTATTGAAATGAACCTTAGAAGAGGGCTTTGGAATTAGCCTAGATGCCATGTGCATTCTTTACTTGGTCCTCCATTCATTTCTAAAGAATCCTGGCACATTCTGGATTAAAGGTCATGAGTTCCAATTCTGCTTCTTCTGTCTATTCAATTAGGGACAATTTACATGACAATTTCACAACTTACTTTCTTGGACAGTAAAAATAAACATTCGGATATTCATCTTTAGGACCCTCTGACCAATTTTTGTTATCTTTCGTTTATCATTATAAAAGAGACAAAGAATATATATATGTTTATATATAATTTATATATTATTTTAATTAAATATATATTTTATTAATATATATTATATAATATATATTTTATTAATATTTTATATAATATATTTCATTAATATATATTTTATATAATATATTTCATTTATATATATTTTATATAATATATATTTCATTTATATATTATATATAATATGTATTAATTTTTATATAATATATATTAATAATATATATTATTTTAATTAAAACTTGACTGATTGCCCAATTAATAGTTGAGATATAAAAAGATGCCAGACATGATATCAGTCAGAAGCAAAATTAGAATTGTAGATAGTTATTTTCATACATCGCTTAGCATATCTGTTCAAATAGGAGTCTTTGAATAATTTCTCGTTATATGGGCAATAATAACATTGCTGTCAAACTAATTTTCATTTGAAATCTGTAGAAGAGATATTTACAAATTTATAAATTTATTTATAAAACAAATTTAAATTAAAAATGAACTTTGTAATGGACAATGATAATCAGGTACTCTTGAGCAGGGTGGGCAAACCTTAGTAAATATTTCAAGTTTCACAGGCTATATAAGTTTTCTTTGTTACCACTTCCTCCTCCTCATCCCCCTTCTCTTCCCTCTCCTCCTCCTCTTCTTTTAAAAACATTGTTAGCTCAGAGCCATACAAAAACTGGTGTGAGCAGTGCTTATCAAATGGTATTGTACATACAAATACCTGATGAAGAGAGGCGAATCTTGTTAAAACACAGATTCAGATTTCAGATATGCGGGTTTGGGCCTAAGAGCGTCTATTTCTAATACGCCTTTGGATCACACTTTTGTTGCTAGTTGAGGGGCTCACACTTTAGACAGCCAAAATGTTGAGGTTGAGCTGTTTCATGGTACTTCATGTGATGAACAACTCCCACTCCCCCTTACTGTTCTGTTCTCAGTCCCCAGTGAGTTTTGCTGACAACTCAGCTTTATTTTTGACCAAATAATGGAGTTGTTTTAGCCAGTAACATAGAATACCCAGTAGTTTAGTGCTCCTTGATAATCTTAAAGGCCCAACATCTTTGGGAATATAATGAAAGCTACATCCCCCACCCCACACCACCACCACTACTGCCTCCCCTTTACACGATAATACTCATTTCCACACACAGTTTTAAAGAATCCAAAGACTTATGCATTGGGTCCATCGTAAAGACCACTGCTATTGTTATGTAATGTCTGAATTTAAGAAAGCTCAGAATTAATCCCCATATTTTTAATAACATCGTAAAACTTAGATTGTAAAGCTGTATTTTTGTATATCTGTGTCTATCTTTCTAATCTATCTTTCTATCTCTCTCATCTGTCTACCTGGCTGGTGAGACCTTTAAAGTTCACTTTATGTCCTAATTATCTATTGCAGGCCTGATGATTTCATTAGAACCTAAAATTGTAAATGAAGAAAATAACGTTAACTGTTGTTAGGAGTGAGCACAAATTGTTACACACCTTTTATTAAACTTGTTCACAGTGCTCTTTTATCTATCAATTTTTAAAAAATTGCTTGAGATATAATTCATATTCCACAAAATTCACCTAAAGTATACAATATAATAATTTTTATTACATTCACAGAGTAATGCAACCATCACTATAATTAATTTTAGAATATTTTCATCATCCCTAAAGAAATCCCATCTCCATTAGCAGCACTTGCCCAGACCCCCTTCATTCCCCACTTCCATACCCCAGCCCTAGGCAAGCATTAATCTACATTTTATGTCCGTGGATTTTCCTTCTCTGGACATGTCATATAAATGGAATCGTACAGTATATGGTCCATTGCAACTAGCTTCTGTCACTTACATTTTCAAAGTTCATCTATGTTGTAGCATGTATTATTAATACTTCATTTTTAAGGCTGAATAATATTCCATTATATGGATATGGCACATTTTATTTATCCATTCATCATGGATATTTATGTTGTTGATTCTTTCTTTGTTATCCATTCAGTTGGTCATTTGGGTTGTTTCTACTTTTCTGACTATTGTGAATAATACTGCTATGAATATTCATGAGTAAGTTTTGTGTGGATGTAAGGTTTCATTTTGGGGTGATATATATCTAGGAGTGAAATTGCTGGGTCTTATGGTAACTACATGTTTGACATTTTGAGGAACTTCCAGATTGTTTTCCAAAGTGACTGTATGATTTAAATTCACACTAGCAATGGATGAGGCTTTCAGTTTTTCCAACCCTTGACAATACTTGTTATTTTACATTGCTTTGATTATATATGTCCTAGTGGGTGTGAAGTGTATTTCATTGTAGTTTTCATTTGCATTTTTCTAATAGCTAATGATGTTGAGTATCTCTTTATGTGTTTATCGCTATTTGTCTAACTTCTTTGTCAAATTTGTCTAACTACTTATTCTAATCCTTTGCCTATTTTAAAATTTGATTATTTATATTTTTATTGAGTTATGAGTTCTTTATACATTCTAGATGTAAATCCATTATTAGGTATATGATTCACAGATTTTTTTTTCTGATTCTGTGGGTAGTATTCTTTCAAGCACAAGTATTTAAAAATTTTATAACATCCAGTTTATCTCTTTTTTTCTTTTGTTGCTTCTGCTTTTGGTATCATATCCAAGAAGCCATCACCTAACTCAAAATCATAAAAACTTGCCTCTATAATTTCTTGTAATCATTTCATAGTTTTACTTTTTATATTGAGGTTGTAGATGTTCTTTGATGTTTTTGTTAAAGTAGGAGTAAAATTACTAGAAGAGTGTCCTGATATGACAGTACTATAATCTTTATGTAAGATAGTTTACATTATATTGTCATGATAAATGAGTAAAATTCTTTGTGTGCTCATTGGACATACTGGATTTTAATTTTATTGCTAAATAGCTTAGCTATTTTTTCACTTTTTCTTTTATAAATCAATTATTTTATATTTTATTTAATAAGTATTAGCATATTTCAGGTCTTATTCAGCCCTTATCCAGGCCTACTGCCTAATAAGTTAGGGAACAGGTTAATATAGTAAATAGCACCCTCGTAGCATGGATGATTTACTTGCTTACTTTTAATAGTAGAACAGTTTTTGCAGTAGGGAGAATGTAGGTCACTGTGCATAGGGAGATTAATGGAGAACAAAGAGGCTATCTAAACAGATGATTGTAACCTACTATATGCCTGTTACATGAAAAGTGACATAAAACTCTTGATGTATTTTAAGATCAGAGTCTATGGCTATGTATCCAGACCTTTACATTGAGAATATGTTTCTGATTTGCAAGCTACTTATATTCAGCCACTCATATTTAAACACTTTGGGGTCTTTCTTGATTATGAATTTAAAAATTCATTGTTACTTTTGTATTCTGTAAATTCTTCATTGCTTTAAGACCCAGTACTCATGATCTACAACCTTTATTATTGTGATGTATACTGTAATTACCTATCTAGATGCTTTGGATCTCTAGTTTTTTTTAAAGTTCTGACCTGTGAACCGTAAATTACTCTTTTGCTTTAGATATCTAACACTTGTAATGTATACATTCTTTTTTGGTCTGATGTGATTAAAAAAATAGTCAGCAACTTTTAAGAGTTAACCCTCTTCAGAAAAATAAAGTTCATTTAAGACTAAATTAAATTCCTTTTAATACATTGAAATATGTATTTTCAATTAATATTGAGAGTGAACTGAGGTAACATTGACAAGTAAATATTACTGCTGTCTATTGAAGAGAAATGTGCTCATATTCGGTGGTTGGTTGGAAAGTCTTATATAAGAGCAAACTTTTAAGAAGTGCTTATCTATATAATCATTATGTCCCCATATATGTTGATTCCTCTCAGCATCTCCTTTTTATTTACTTGGAGGAGCTGGTAGAACATTTTCATGAATAATGGTAATTGACACCATATAAATGAAAAATATTCAAAATAACACATTATGCAAAAATTTGATTATAAAATATCAACAGATCCTTCCCTTCCTATTTCTTTTCTTTTCTTTTTTTTTTCTTTTTCTTTTTTTTTTGTTTTTGAGATGGAGTTTTACTCTTGCCACTCAGGCTGGATTGCAGTGGCGCGATCTTGGCTCACTGCAATCACTGCAACCTCTGCTTCCTGGGCTCAAGCGATTCTCCTGCCTCAGCCTCCCATGTAGCTGGGATTATAGGCGTCCACCACCATGCCTGGCTAAGTTTTTACATTTTTAGTAGATATGAGGTTTCGCCATGTTGGGCAGGCTGGTCTCGAACTCCTGACCTCAGGTGATCCACCCACCTCGGCCTCCCAAAATACTGGGATTACAGGTGTGAGCCACCGTGCCCGGCCTCTCTTCAGATTTCTTACGCCGCTTATGGCCCCACTTTTATTGCATTCACAGAGAAGTCACTGGTATGATCTTTCTTTGTGCTGTGTATGGCGATATACCAAATTCTGTCAAGCATTTTGATGTGGTGTATTTTTCCTTCTTCTTTTCTACCTAAGCCATCATTTCCCAAGGTCAGGTTCTTTATTTTCCTCTTGAACTATTTAAGTAAATCGCAACTGTCTTCATGTCTCCATTGCTATCCCTTATTGATAATGCAGACTAACAGTATCTTTCAATTATACAGATAGTCATGTCACTGCCCCCTTAAAAATCTGTGAGCCGTGTAAAAGAATAGTCACACCCCTGAGCATGGTACAAAGCCTTGTCTCAGCCTCCAAGACTGCCTTAAACCTTTTCCTGCCGTATCAGCTTCCTTCCTGATTATGAAATGTACCATGCACATAACTCTCATTTCCTTGTCCTTTTGCTGATGGTATCTCTTGGCATGATGCTTTTTTCTTTTAGTTGTCATTTTTCATTCTTTACAGCTCAATCTAAATGTATTTTTTTTTGGGGGGAAGAGGTATCTTATTATGCTTAATTTAGGGTTAACTTTTACTTTTTTTTCTTTCTGCCTATAGTACATTTCTTATATACCTCTATGCAGTGTGTTGCATTTTAACATACGGATTTATACTTGAGCTCTTCAGTCAAACACACCTGAGTTCAAAATTCTGCCTCTGCTGTTTGCCTCATCTACATTTCTGGGCAACTGACATCATTTACTAAGCTTTTGCCTCATCTGTTAAATGCAGATAATATTTGTACATAATTTACAGGTCTCTTTTTGTGTTAGTCTGATAACACATTGGCAGCACATTAAATGATATCTATGTGTGTCTTCTAGGTGCTTGCCAACGTGGCTTTCTTCCCCAGTATATAATAAGCAATCTGAGGACAGGAAATTAGTCTTACTCATCTTAGTACCCATGCTGATCCCAGAAAAACAAGAAAGTCTCTTGTTCTCTTTTACTTTTGCTTGTCATGATTCACGGAACACATTAAACCTAACTCCTTCGAGTTAACATATTAATGTATTGGTATCCCCCATCCTGCAAAGGAGTTGAGATGACTTACGAGATGCATGCACAAAACGAAACATAAAATAATGTTCAATTGGATAATGGAAGAGTTTAATTTCCCCATCAGGAACCTCAGTGACACCGAGGGTTTGGATCAGGAGATGGTAAAGCTTGTCTTTATTCTGTCGTGTTTTGTAGGATCGCGTCTTCGCCAGGAAGATTTTCCGCCGCGGATCGTGGAGCATCCTTCCGATGTCATCGTCTCCAAGGGCGAGCCCACGACTCTCAACTGCAAGGCGGAGGGCCGGCCAACGCCCACCATCGAGTGGTACAAGGATGGGGAGCGAGTGGAGACTGACAAGGACGATCCGCGGTCCCACAGGATGCTGCTGCCCAGCGGGTCCTTATTCTTCCTGCGCATCGTGCATGGGCGCAGGAGTAAACCCGACGAAGGAAGCTACGTGTGTGCCGCGAGGAACTATCTTGGTGAAGCCGTGAGTCGAAATGCGTCTCTGGAAGTGGCACGTAAGTGGACATACTGAACCTCCTGTGCACATTTACTTTTATTTATTTCAAGTAAGTCTGATGTGTTCCCATGGACGCTGAAACCTAAAGAATCAATCCACACACTGCATAATTTTACTGGGTCTTCTTCAGAGAAGTCTGGTCAAGATAATACCAAGCCAGGGCGTTGGAGTAAATTCGTTTATATGAAATCAAGATGACCAATATGTTATTATCAGAACGCAGGCCGGGCGCGGTGGCTCACGCCTGTCATCCCAGCACTTTGGGAGGCCGAGGCGGGCGGATCACGAGGTCGGGAGATCGAGACCATCCTGGCTAACACGGTGAAACCCCGTCTCTACTGAAAATACAAAAAATTCTCCGGGCGTGATGGCGGCGCCTGTGGTCCCAGCTGCTCGGGAGGCTGAGGCAGGAGAATGGCGGGAACCCGGGAGGCGGAGCTTGCAGGGAGCCAAGATGGCGCCGCCGCACTCCAGCCTGGGCGACAGGGCGAGACTCCGCCTCAAAAAAAAAGTTATGGCTTTGATGATGATGGGAATATCTTTTTTACAATTTATATGAAAACTGGCATGTAAATTAATTTTATATCATTTCAAGTATAAAAATACACAGAAGGCCGGGTGCGGTGGCTCACGCCTGTAATCTCAGCTACTCGGGAGGCTGAGGCAGGAGAATGGCGGGAACCCGGGAGGCGGAGCTTGCAGTGAGCCAAGATGGCGCCACCGCACTCCAGCCTGGGCCGCAGAGCGAGACTCCGGCTCAAAACAAAACAAAAGCCAACAAGTATGCCTTAAAATTTTTGCACTCTTCAGCTTCCTTGTCGTTATGTACATGTTCAAAGATAAGAGAATTGGCAGATTTCAGGATGCTGGAGTCTTATGTATATAGCTGTGTATATTTTCTCCTAAATAATAGCTCATGGGCTCATGTCTTTCTTTTGGTAAACAACATTGTACTTTTTTTTCTTTTTCTTTTTTTTTGAGACAGAGCCTCCTGCTGTCACCCAGGCTGGAGTGCAATGGCGCGATCTCTGCTCACTGCAACCTCTGCCTCTCAGGCTTAAGCGATTCTCCTTTCTCAGCCTCCCAAGTAACTGGGATTACAGACACCACGCCCAGCTAATTTTTGTATTTTTAGTAGAGACGGGGTTTCATCGTGTTGCCCAGGCTGGTCTTGAGCTCCTGACCTCAGGTGATCCACTTGCCTACAATTTCTTATGCGGCTATTCCAGTGAAGTTTTTCATTCTCAGGCATCTGCTTCTGACTTACAGTTTGTGCTAAGAAACCTGGAACCCACGGATGCTGGAAATGTATAACTCCAATAGGAAAAGACTAGGAGAATCCTAAGACTCATATTTTTTATTTTTTGTGAAGTGTCTTGAGCTATGAGCATTAGGACTTTAGCTAACAATGGGATTTTGTACTGGCCACCAAATAGTTTTATTTTTATAAAATGATACTTCAAAAAGCCCTTAAATTAAATGCAATTTGAAATACACACACAAAAATTCAAGAATGCAAATATCCATACCTGTTCCATTTTTGTTTTGAAATATCTAATTTTGGAAACTTTTCAAACATATTGAAATACTTCAATACCAAATTTTATTTTTTTCCCCCAGCAGACCCTTTTATGGTGAATATGACTGGCATTATTCTCCCATTTTCAAGATAAAGAAAATGAGGCCCAAAAAGTTTAGGTGACCAAGATTCAGACAATAAATCAATGGGGATGCTAGACCAGGTCCTGAATCTTCTAATTTTTATTTTTAGGGAATTGTGTCATATTTGAAGAAACACTCCAAATGAAATCTGGTCTATTTTAAATATATAAAAATTAAGAAATTTTAATTTTTATTTTAAAAATTTTATCTACTCAGCAGCAAATAACATGTTTAAATCCTTAACAAAATTTTACTTTTCAAAATTAAAGTATATAAAAATTGACCTGTCATTTTATTGTTTCATCTAAAAGAATTGCTTTCTTTTCTAATTGCATCATTAATAATGAATCAAACTGTTTTAGTGGGAATATTTTAAACCATGATTTTTGTGTGTGTGTGTAATGTGACAGTAATTTTTTTTATTTTGAAATAAATGAGCTTTAAGAAATACTTGAATTACTCATGACCTAGAGAGGAAAACAAGAAGGCTTGCAAATTAGATTAGGGAGTGAATAAAATCCCTTTTTCTAATGCCATGTCAACAGTTCATTCCATTTGAGGCATCACAAGGTCAAATAATATTCATTTATATGTTGCTCATCTCTTTGCATTCGCTCATCAGTCTTCTATCTTTCCTTATGTATTTCATAAAACATATTAATATGGAAATTTGGGTCAAAGCATTGTGATTTTTCAGTATCTATTGGTAACTAATATGTATTTTTATAAAATGACAGAGGAACAGCTGTAGAGGAGCAACTTCAGATTATGTTAAATTGGCCTTCATATTTTAGAAAACTGAACATAAGTACTCATTGTGGTTCATTCACTTAGTTTATTAATAGAAGGCGGATATCCACTGAAAGAGGTGTTAAGGAATAGCAGTGAAGACATAGTCCAATGTAGTCTCAAAGAGCTCATATTCTAGTTGGGATGACAAACATGTAAATAAAGAGTTACTATAATAAATTAAATAGACAAACAATAAAGCCTATTATAAAGACATGTAAAAAATACTATGCAAATCCGGAGGGAAGATATTTAATTCTTCCTAGATAGGTAAGCTTAAGAAATGATTCTAAGAGGATACATTATTTTAGCTGTATTTAAGATCATGTAAGAATGTCCCAGGTGGAAATTGAAGTGAAAGACCATCCTGGTAGAAAGAATGGAAGCTTAGATGAACACTGTGTATTCGGAGAACTGCCAGGTGTCTGGATATGAGGTTGAGAGCAGAGTAAATTGGAAAGGTAGGCATGTGCTGAATAAAAATCTAAGCTATTTTGTTAAGAGAAAAGAGAATCTTTGAAAGAGAATTGAAGATTGCATTAAAGGTATGATGATTGAAGTCAGAGAGGCGTTAGGTAGCTGTCAAATAATTCAGAAAAGAGTTGATGCTAGATTCTCAACTGAACATAGCAGTGAAGATTGAAAGGAGGAAACAGCTTGGAACATATTTAGGAATTATAAACTATGTGACATGATCAATGAGAAGTAGAGGATGATTACTAGATTTGTTTTGTTTTTGTTTTGTGTTTTGGCTAAGTGACTAGATATATAGTGCTACAATCCATAGAGGTGAAGGGCAGGTACAGGAGAAATAACTCTAGGGGACAGAACAGTATGGTAAACTTCAGCTGTATTGTTTGACATACCAATGAAATAGTAAGCTTAAAATATCTCAAGCTTCATTAAAGAAACAGCTTCTGGAGTTGAGGGGAGAGGTCTTTCTGAGATAGGTTTGAAGCCACAGAAGTATATAGAAGTAGATGTGATTTCCAGGCAGGCTGTGTTCAGGGAGCAGTTAATAAGGGCTGAGTCCAATTCCAGTGCTTAGAACAGTAATATTTAGTGGTGGCCAAGGCAAGCAATGCTCATGCAAAAGGATCAGGCTCAGGAGAGGTTATCAGAGTGATAGAATATGGGCAGTGAAGTGGCAAGAATAATCAAGGAATACTTTAAAAAATACTAAAAGTGGGGCTGGGTGTGATGGTTCACACCTGTAATCCCAGCACTTTGGGAGGCCCAGGTGGGTGGATCACTTGAGGCCAGGAGTTTGAGACCAGCCTGGGCAACATGATGAAACCCCAACTCTACTAAAAATACAAAACTTATCCAGGTGTGGTGGCTGGCGCCTGTAATCCCAACTACTCAGGAGGCTGAGGCAGAAGAATCACTTGAACCCAGGAAGCAGAGGTGGCAGTGGGCTGGGATTGTGCCACTGCACTCCAGACTGGGTGACAGAGTGAGACTCTATCTCAAACAAACAGACAAACCACAAGAGTACTAAAAGTGGTTGACACGATGCAAATCCCAAATGATGGTCAAATAAACAGTATCTGTGGGCTCCAGTGATGGGGACAGAGCACAACAGCTGAAGAGTGAGTAGTGGTGGGATGGAAGTAGTAAATGCTGCCGGTTCTTTCCTAGAATGGAGCATGGAGAATTAGAGCAGGGTGCCTCAACCTCTGCATTACTGACACTTGGGATCAGAAAATTATTTTGTGTGTGTGTGTGTTGGTGGGGGGGATGGGTGGGTTGTGCTAGGCATTGTAAGATGTTTAGACATACCTCTGGCATTTGTTTACAAGGTGCCAATGGGATCCTCCATAGCCCTGTTGAGACAAACAGTATGTCTCCAGACATTGGAAATACTCCCCAGGAGAGAAAGTCAGTTGAGAACTACTGACATAGATGTACCTAAGTAGTCAAGAATGTATTGATATGTAGGACATAAACATTTCACAACTTTTATTATAAAATGATTATTGATTAAAAATATGGAATTTTTTTACTATTTTTGCTTCACATTAGTTGTCATTTTTAATTTCAAAAATGTTGGATTCTACTGTGATACGAAATGTGGAATTTTATTGATAACCATCTGTCTTGACTGGTTTTTTGGAAGTCAGCCAGTTCTTTACCATACTGCACTCATTTTGGTGTTTGTTTGTTTTCCTTTAATACATGCTTCAGCTTTATGTTCTGGAACAATACAGCGGAGGGGAAAAAAATTCGGGACCAATCATTGCAATGAATCACCTCAAATTTGCTTTTATTTTTTTCTTAGTTTGCAAAAAAAAAAATAGCTATCCAGAAAGTGTTTTTTGAGTCACTTGACCTCAAAAATAATCTCTAGGCAAAAAATGTTTTAAAAATAGTTAGAAAACAGTTGCAGAGTTAATAAACAAGAGGCCTGGTACTCAAAAAGCTAATACATAGTTTTCCAATGGGACCACCAAGAGAGCCATGGTGTACCTGGTGCGGATGAAGTTTCAGTTCTGAACACTGGTGCCCCCTGTTTATGGAGCAGAAGGAGCACAGGGGGTCCTCACAGAGATTGTAGCTGCCTGTGATGCAGCCTGAGTCAGTGGCAGCCTCTAGAGATGGCAGCTGTAGCCCCAGGTGGCAAATATATGACAGCAACTTGATCTATCGACCAGGGTAAGAGGGGGTTCTGGCCTAAATGAAAATTCATAAAAAATTGATGAAGTCCCCAGATTATTTTTTCCGTTTCCTTTTCTCAGCACTGTGCCAGTGCAGAGTAGAGATTCAATGAGGTGCTGAACGCTTTAGTGGCAAGGAGGTTGTGGTTCAAAGGTCAGGGGTCACTTAGAAACCACTCTTTTTTTTTTTTTCTTTTTTCTTAACTGCTAAAGCAAAACACAAGAAACTTTTCAGATTAGCTATGATTTACCTTTGCTTTGATAAATAAAATGACTACATGTTCAAAAGTTGGCTTTTGATGCAGTTACAAGAGAGAACAGAGTGATTCCTAATTCAAGTGCGGAACTGAAAATAGATTGAATTCCATGAGTTCAGGATGATTTTTTTTCTTTTTCTTTTATTTTTTGTCTTCAGTATCAAGACTTACGCTGTATGAAAGTCATTGAGAGAAGGAAAAGGTCTTGCATTATTTATAGGGTCACAGATTGTGAGAATAGCAAAGCTATGGAGCACTGTCCAAACATAATGCTCCTGTTTGCTTTAAATCGAAAATTAAATTGACGGTTTATCTGTACAAAGAAGAGAGGCTACAGAAGTAGACTGACTTTAGTATGAGAGGGCACAGGCGGCATTGAAAATGAAGACAAGGTAAAGAGCTTCCTTGATCTCCTCAAGTTAATAAATATGTAAATGTTTGTTTTTTATTTTATTTTGGCTGTAAATGCATCTTATCTAGGCAAAATACCTTTACACATCATAAAGACACAAGACAAATTAAATTGCAAAAAGGTCAATCAATAGAGAGCTTTTTAAAAAAATGCTTAATTGAGATATATTTAACATACCATATCATTTACTCATTTAATAGATACAGGCAATGTTTTTGGTGTATTCACAGGGTTGTGCAATGAACACTATAATCAAATTTAGAACATTTTCATCAATCCTAAAATAAACTCTATACCCATTAGAACTCAGTTCCCATTCCTGCATCCTCTCATCCCAGCCCTAAGTAAATGCTAATCTACTTTCTATAACTATACATTTTCCTATTCTGGACATTTCATATGTTGGAATCATATAATAGATTGTCTTGTGTGACTATAATAGCATATTTTCCTTAGCTTTAATGTTTTCAAGAATCCTGTTTGTTTAGCATGTATCAGTACTTTATTCTTTATTACTGCTCAATAATATTTCATGGTATCAACATACCACTTTTTATTTATCCATTCATCGTATGATAGACATTTGCGTTACTCCCACTTTTTATCTGCTATGAACAATGTTGCTATGGAAATTTTTGTACACATTTTTGTGTGCACATATGGTTTCATTTGGGTATTCTCTTAAGTTTATGCCTAAGAGTAGAATTGTTGAGTCATATGGTAACTCTGTTTAACTTTTTTGAGGAATTTATATGTAATTATTATTAAGTGTAGATTAAATTATATTTACTGGTGCATTGAAGTAACTGTATCCAACTCCCCTCTCAGTATGAAACACAGTCATAAAACATTTCTACTGTTTAATCAATATTGTTGTATGGCTGTTATGTTAGATTTTCTGTGTCATATGTCCATCATTTCAGGTAAGATTCAAGTATTTAAAAATATAGAACAATTAACCATATGGAAACAACGGATGGCCACAAAGTTCCTAATAAATCCTTGTGTAACTTCTACTAGACTGTTTTCACTTTGGTCCCAGTTAAGTTGGATAATCTTACTGTTTGAGTCTTCACTTCATTTTCTGTTCTGTTTGTATTTGTTCTGAAAGCTGGCAATTTGTCTTCTCAGAAGCTGACATTACCTTTCCTGAGAATAACCGACAGTACTTTCCTCGTTCTCGGGTTACTTTCTCTTCCAAATATACTGAGGTTTTTTCTTTTACTTGTCAGGTTCAGACTAAGAAATTAATGAGCGATTATACTAGAAGTCAGTTAAGTAAGTCTAAGAGTGGGAAAACAAAGAACTATTACCATTCTGTATCTTTCTTAAAACAAAGAAGCATACAAACAAACATATCAACTTAAATGCAAACTCCATGGCGATGAGTTGGACTGGAACTAATATTTACAGGCGAGGACCGAAAAGAATATAGGAGCAACTTTTGTTTTTTGTAATTTTCTCCATTTGCATTTCTACAAATGTCAGGTGAGATTTCAGATATTTTTGGTGGTGATGGTGGGTGGTAGGGGAGGAGGATACTTACACAACTGTAAAACGCTCCCTAGCTGCAGGTACTTCACAGGATCATGCGAATGTGTTATTTTGGCTGTTTTGTGAGTGTGCCTTTTAATTTTGCCATACTCCATCAAATACTTTCAAATGCAGCCTCTCCTTTATCTTCACAAATGAGGGTGTGAAATTGCTACACCTGGGGAACGTGTTTGAATTTGTGATCTATTTAAGTATGTATAATGCTGTATTGTGATACGAGGTTTATTTCTGTTGATTGAATTAACCGTATTCAAACTCTCTCTCAACAAGTCTCAAGTTGCCATTCACTGACAATTAGCCTGAATTAACTCTGACTCCCGGGAAAGCACATAAATGAAGTGAAGTCATTGTGTCCTCTACTTTTCAAATCTTTATTCCCGTAAACAGTATAATTCTGAGTATGATCCTGAGGTCTGCAGTCATGTAGATCTTATCCATAAAATGACAAGGAAACATATTCATAGTGATACTAAGAGTTAAGGAGACAAAATATGTTGAGGTCCGCTCTGGTTTTTGATCCCAGAAACCCTTTTTATATAAAGTTAAGAAAAATAATTTAGGATTTTGAATTTATTTCTTACTTTTTTTTTTTTTTTTTTTTGAGATGGAGTCTCGCTCAGTCACCCAGACTGGAGTGCAGTGGTGCGATCTCAGTTTACTGCAGCCTCTGCCTCCCAGGTTCAAGCGATTCTCCCACCACAGCCTCCCACGTAGCTGGGACTACAGGCAGGTGCCACCACACCTGGCTAATTTTTGTATTTATAGTAGAGACGGGATTTTGCCATGTTGCCCAGGCTGATCTTGAACTCTTGGCCTCAAGCAATCCTCTCGCATTCCCAAAGTGCTGGGATTACAGGTGTGAGCCACCACGCCCGGCCTCTTACTATAAATTTTTAATTTATAAAATTTCAACTGGTGTGTAGATGCAAGTTGATTTTACTGAAAATGTATGTAGGTTGACATTATGCTTAGGAAATATAATTTCGTGCAGTAACTCATATGCTTTTCTCCCATGATTTGTGTTTCGGTGGAATACAGATTTCCAATTTCCCTTCTTTAGATCGAATTTGTTTCTGATAATTATAATATACATCTTTTAATTCTGAAACACCCCCAACAAGGTTTCTGTAATTACTTAAGGAAGGTTACACTTCTTTTAAGTGTGAGTCAGTATATATGATAAGGCCTTTACAGAAGTATAGAAGTAAAAACAATAGGTGAAGTTTTGTTTAACTCTGAAAGTTTTTGCTTTATAGATGTTTCTAATAGTCTATGATTTAGCTGCTAAGGGATGAGGTTCGATAGTATTAAGATATTCTTTCCACTATATACCATTAGAATTGATTTTCCCTCTTAGGAGATTTTCAAAAGCAATTCTCAGCCACCCATTTCTGAATTAAAAATACTTATACATTTTTATGAAGTAGATATTCATCCACTTTTTGTCACTGTCTCCCAAAAAATACTCTATGAAAGCATTACTGAGCCCCAGTTGGGATGTTTCTGTAAACTATTTGAAGTTTTCTAGCATAGTCCTCCTTTGTCTACTAAGACATCAGTAGTTTAATATCTCTGGATGTCTTAGTCTGTTCAAGATACTACAAGAAAATACCATAAATTGGGTAGCTTTTTAGGACAATAAATTTATTTCTCATAGTTCTGGAGCCTATAAGCCTGAGCTCAGAGAGCCAGCATCGTTGGGTTTTGTGAGTCCCCACCTCCTGGTTCATAGATGGTGTCCTCACAAGGTGAAAAGGCACTCCATTTAGAAGAGCTCTGTCTCATGACCTAATCATCTTGCAAAGGTTCCACCTTCAATGACATCACCTTCAGGGATAAGATTTCAACATGTGAATTTTGGGGGGATATAAACATTCTGACCACAGCTCTGGCCTTTGGAGAGACTTCAAGCAAGGGTTGTAAGAGAGGCAGGTGTTTGGATGCAATGACAGACAGGGCCTGGAAATTGAGCTTAAATTAACACCCAAGTAGAGAAAAGGCTCTTCTTTCTCACTGATATTGGCAGCCCTACAGATTCATCGGTTCCTTATCTGAGGAGTTAACCAAGTGCAAATTAAAAATAATTTTAAAAACTAACAAAAATATACCAACAAAAAATATTACAAATCATGTGGTATAGCATCTATTTGCATATCATTTACATAGTATTAGGTATTATAAGTAATCAAGAGTTGATTTAATATATACAGGAAGATGTGTAGCTATATGCAAATACTATGCCATTTTATAAAATGAACTTGAGCATCCAATTCAGGGGTCTTGAGACCAGTCTCCTCTGGATACCAAGGGACGAATGTGCCTCTTTCTGAGAGTCAGGCCGTTTCCTGGTAATGCAAGTATAAAGGCAATCATCACATTTTTTGTGTGTGATTATCTAACATTTAAGTCTGAACCAAGATTTTGGAATAAACATTACAGTATCTATATATGGAAATGAAATGTAACTATTTTTTCCATAACATGAGGTATATTTGATATAAACCATTTTATATAAATCTGCCTGCCTCATTTTCTTTCTTCTTGCTTTCTTTGCTTATTCAAATTGAACAAGTACATTATACATATATGTGTGTGTGTATATAAACATACATATATTTTTTTCTTAACATGAGGTATATTTGATATAAACCATTTTATATAAATCCACCTACCTCATTTTCCTTCTTGCTTTCTTTGCTTATTCATATTGAATGAGTATATTATACATATATGTGTGTATCCATGTTTATATATATACATATATACACATATGCATATATATGTATATATGATGTGATATTAGAGATGTGATCCCACTCACTGTGTTGCCTAGGCTGGCCTGGAACTCCTGGCCTTATGTGACCCCTCTACCTCGGCCTCACGAGGTGCTAGGATTGCAAGTATGAGCCATCAGGGCCAGAGAACACTTTCTCTTAAATCAATTTTTAAACATCTTTGTTGGGTTTCCTAATTGTTAAGAGTAAAACGGGTTTAAGAGCACCTTGGTGGTGCTGGGCTGCATATGAGGAGTCTGAGTTGCCTCATCAGGTGGCAGTGAACCTTCTACCCTGGTGATGTAGGGTAGGGGCCTTCAGACAGGGCATACTGCAGGAGTGAGGAGGGGCCGCAAGTTGCTTCTAGGTGAATCTGAATGAAAGATGGACTTAGAAAACTGGAAAGAAGTATAAAAGCAAAACCCTGAGGTTGTGCTTGGCCAGATTTCGAGCACAAATAATATATTAGCTTAATTGGGGAGTAGATGTAGGGTAGTAGAGGGAGATAATTTAAATAGCGAGGTAGAAATTAGTAATGACTAAATGAATTGATGAGCTTTCATGTTATCCTAGAACCCAAGGGAGCACTGTTTGATGTGGGCTTGTTATGTGGAAGTGAAGTGTAAAAGGAGACATGATAAACACAGTGTGGGGTGGATGGGAGACTAAGAGTGTGGAGGTAGGAGATCTACTATACATTCAGGTATAGTAGCATGAGGGTTAAGTTGATTAATTAAGTTCAGAATAGGAAAAGAGGAGATAAAATGTTAAAAAAATAGTTGATAGAAATTTAAAAAATGAATCTGTAGTTCAAGGGAAGATTTAAATTTAGTTTGCTAGAGTTTTGTACAGTACCTTCTACTTGTCGGTACTCACCTAGGTGTTAGGATACAGATACTTAGAACAAGGTTTGTTTGGTGGGTATAGAGTTTCAGCTGGCAAGATGAAAAAGTTCTAGAGATCTGTTGCACAACAGTGCGAATATACTTAACACTCCTGAACTGTACACTTAATGGCTAAGATGGTATATTTTATGTTATGCATTTTTTGCCACAATTAAAACATGAAAATATTAACAAAACAAATAAACCACCACCACAACAAAAACCAAGGCATGGCTCTTGCCATCAAAGAACATTCAATAGGATGGTCTAGAATGTGGTAAGTGTTAGAGTGAGGGAGGAGGAGCTGCTCTGCTGTGAAAAACAGAGGAGAAGGAGGCCGACTCTGCAAGAGAATGTGAAACAGGTGAAATGATTTTCCTAGGGAGAAAATAATTAATAATAATCTCTGGTGCTTGCTAAGGGCCAGGCTTATTTCTGTGTTTCACACTTATGGCTGATTCAGTTCTCAAAACAAATCTAAAATTTGGGTACTATTATTTTCTCTCTATTGTATTTTGAGGTACACAGAAAGGAGAGCTGGGATTCGAATGCTGGCAGCCTATCTCTCAAGCCTGCTTTCTTAATTACTATGCTAAGCACCCTCACTGATTTACTTGAACAAGCAAACAAAATCACTTGACACTTAAAAGAGTCATTAGCATTTTCTTAGGTATTTTACCCAGAAACAGTTATTCAATTGTATAAATACAATGATGACCCCTGGAATACGTGAAGTCCAAGAGTAGCATTTTGGCACAAATAATTCTGTGATTCCTGAGATATGACAGAAAGAAACAACAGAAAGAGTAATCTTTTCTATTTTTTTATTTAGTTACATATTGACATTTGAGAGCTCATTAGTTTATTCAAGTAATTTGATTTTCTCTGTACAGTTCCTAGTTGTCAAATATTAGCATCAAGAAAATCCATCACTTTCAGTTCTTATTGACATGTTTGCAGGTCAAAGCAGCTTGGAGATTAAGAATCCAATTTATAAGACAAGTCATCTATCATTGAATATCCAAAGATAACTTGACTAAGTTTTATAGAAAAAGAAATATGATAATAGCAATGATATCTTACTACTTTAGGATACTTTCTGGAGTTTTTTGAGTCATTAACATATTTATATGCATTATTTCGTTGCTATATGTATTTGTAGACATTTGCTGACTTCGATAGTTTCTAAGTTCAATACATAGTATCATTAACATTGGTCTATTTGACTTTCAAATTACTCTTTTTTTTATATTTAAAAATGAATCAAAAGAGGAAGCATAGCCTTTTCAACCAATGATGCTGGTGGAATTAAATATCCATAGGCAAAAATATAAATTAACAGAACCTTGACTTAAACCTTACAAATTATGCAAAAATTAATGTAAAATGGATCATACAGTTAAATGTAAGGCATGACTATATATATAAAAATATATAAATGTAAATATAAGTATATATATATATACACATATATATATATATAGCGAGAGAGAGAGAGACAAGGTCTCACTCTGTCACTCAGGCTGGAGTGCAGTGGTGTGATCACAGCACACTGCAGCCTTGACTTCCCAGACTCAAGTGATCCTTCCACCTCAGCCTTCCCAGTAGCTTGTGCTACAGGCATGCGTCACCAAGCCCAGCCAATTTTTGTGCTTTTCGTAGAGACGGGGTTTCACCCTCTTGCCCAGGCTGGTCTCAAACTTCTGAGCTTAAGCTATCCAACTGCCTTGGTCTCCCAAAGTGCTGGAACTACAGGTGTGAACCATTGCGCCTGACTTAAAACTACAAAATGTTTAAAAAATAACAGAGGAGAAAATCCTTTGTGTTTAGAATTTGGTGAAGAGTAAAGCATTAACCAAAAAATAAAATTAATAAATTTGACTTTATTAAAATTAAAACTTTAATTCTCTTAAAGATCTTGTTTATGGAAAAAAAAGGCAAACTATATACAGGGAGAACATACTTGCAAACCACATATCTGAAAAAAGTATATCTAGAATTTATAAAGATATATCAAAATTCAACATTAAATAAAACTAATAATCCATGTGACATCTTTTTTATTTTAAAATAAGTATACACAGGAAGTATGTCTACTACTAGAGATACTAGTAGTATCTCTCTTAGTCCCTGTGAATCTATACTTATCACAAAATAAAATATTAAAATTAGTTGTCAAGCTATCTTAAGTAGACATTAATAATATACATAAAAATGAATTTGGAACTGAATAGTTCTTTGGATAGCTTTTGAATGTTTGTTTTTCTTAAATATTGATGAATTCATATTTTTAAGTGTCCATGATCTGTTAAAAATCTTATTCAAATTCATGTATTTACTGTTTTAAATTTATAAATTTAACTTGTGATACATTCTATGTACAGTTTCATGAATTTATCTTCATATCTTTGATTTTTGTTCCATCACGGTTTTTTAGTTTAAGGATAGATTTTATTTCATTTTCTTTTTTAGGGGAAGGGAAAGAAAAGGGAGGAATGTTTGTTCATGGGAGTTTGGCAAGAATGCCCAAAACATGACTTAATGAGTAGAGTGCATTATGGAGCTGGCAAGAAGTCCCTACTTTAAACGAGGTTAATAAAGAGATGCAATTCATCTTGATTCTTTGCTGCTAAAATTATGCGTGGATTATTGTGAATATTTCTAAGTATCTGTTTAAATTCACCATTACAACTGAAATGTCACTAACGGAGAAAGATGGGCTGGGCGCGGTGGCTCACGCCTGTAATCTCAGCACTTGGGGAGGCCGAGGTGGGCGGGTCGCTTGAGCCCAGGCGTTCCAGATCAGCCGGGGCAGCAGGGTCAGACCCCATCTCTCCAAAAATGCAATAATTAGCCGGGTGTCGCGGACCAGCCGGGGCAGCACGGTCAGACCCCATCTCTCCAAAAATGCAATAATTAGCCGGGTGTCGCGGTGCGCACCTGCAGTCCCAGCTAGTCGAGAAGAGCCCAGGAGGCGGAGCTTGCAATGAGCCGAGATGGCGCCGCCACCGCATTCCAGCCTGGGTGACAGAGCGAGACTTGTCTCAAAAAAAAAAAAAGGGGAAAGATCAAGTATTTTTGGGGGTGGCGGTGGGGACGCGGGGGCCGGAGTCTCGCTCTGTCGCCCAGGCTGGAGTGCGGGGGCGCGATCTCGGCTCCCTGCGACCTCCACCTCCCGGATTCAAGCGATTCGCCTGCCTCAGCCTCACGAGTAGCTGGGATTACAGGCGCCGCCACCGCGCCCGGATAATTTTTGTGTTTTTAGTGGAGACGGGATTTCGCCAGGTTAGCCAGGCTGGTTTCGACCTCCTGATCTGGGCTGATGCGCCCGCCTCGGCCTCCCAAAGTGCGGGGATTACAGGCATGAGCCACCGCGCCCGGCCGGGAAAGATCAAGGATTTAAGACTATGTCACAAGAAGGAAAAGCTAAAGGAATTGGAATTATTGATCCAGGAGCATTAAAGACATCAGTAGATCCTATCGTTCCTACCCGGCACACCAAGAACTATTCTCCCAAAGAGAGAATACATTTATTCTATTTAACCTTAAGAAAGAAAAGGATCAGTGGATAAAAGTTTCAGCTTTTGCCTCGGTGTGCCATACGGTGATTATGCTATATGTGTTCTTTCCTGGGATCTTAAGGAACTGTGGACCAACCAAAACAACATAACCTAATAAACCTAAATAATAAATAAACCTAAAAAGTTGCATAAAATATGTTTTGGTATAGTTTGCCTTACGTTTTTCCTCAAAGGAAAACTGAATCTCCAGGATAAGGAAACAAGGTAACAAGACAGTTCTGATGCACTTTCAGTTGCAAAATAATTCTCAGCACTTTCCTATACACAAGGAATTCAATAAAGTAGAAATAAGTTTATTAAACTTAGCATTATCACTGTTTTGAAAAGTCCTTGAAAAAATCCCATTTGTGCATACATCTTACACATCTTATTTCGAAATCCATTGAGATTGTAAGCAATTAAATCAATTGCATTTTGTAGGCCAACCCCTCACTTGTAACGTGTAATTCCCCAGGACCCACATGTCCAGATTCAAGAGCAGCTTGATAGAAAGACTGATTTATTTTTATTTTCTTCCTGGGTCTGCTTTGAATATTCTTAAAAGAAGGAGGAAAATGCTGTGTTTAATATTCATACAGGATTTTCTATTAAAAGCAGCTTCTCTCAAAAGCCTGTTGTTAAGAAGGACTGCCTATAAAGGGGTCAACTTGTGAAATCCTTCCTAAGTACTTATTTGGTTCTTGGGGATTGATGGATAAGCTGATGGAGTCTAATCTTCAAATGTGTATGTCATTAATAGAGATGTAAGAATCTCAGTGTGCTTTGTCTTTTCCTTTCCTGACACATTATAAGGAAAAGCTTTACTAATGAAGTACCCAATGGCAATAACCCATTATATGCTAGAATCTCTCTTTGTATCAGATGACATGCAAATGAACTGTTCTATTTCTGTGGAGAAAGAGAGACAAGGAGCGGTCTAGTTAATCATACTTGAGGACTGCGTGGTTATCTTCTGGGAAATATTATCATGATTCATTCTTATTTAAGGGTCCTCACCCTATGCATAAGAAAATCTCTCATTCATTCCATTTGGGTTTGATGTTAATTATAGGGGCATTAATGGAAGCTTTCTCATAAGAAATGAATATGGGATTAAATCAGAAAATAATAAGGCAACCTTTAGATGAATCAGGTCATGATAGAGCTATACAGGTAGAAGCTGGCAGGTTGGAGGAATCTTAGAGATCCTCAGTCCGTTTGTTGTTTAGATATGGAAACTGAGTCCTGGAGGAGTGCAATGACTTAATTGAAGTCCCAGCTGATGTCTCATCAGAGGCAGGCATGAGGTGACAAATGAAGTAGCCTCTGTCATCGGGCAGCAATGCAGAGAAAGATAATTCTGGGAGTTTAAGAGACCATGTTCTGACCATTTTCTACTATTAACTACCCTGTGATTTGGGGCAAACTTTTTACCTTCTCTGGATCTGTTTTCTTAAATTTGAGGTGAGACTAGACTAAGCATTTGCCCTCTGGAAACGGGGAAATCTAAGCAAGCTCCTATAGGAGATTAGTGTGTGATTATTATTCCAACTTAGTTCATTGGAAAAAAAGATATTTCTAACGTATCATGTATATTTTGTTTTCAAAATTGAAGACACCAGCCTTGGATATCAAATAAATTTAGTAGCACTTTTAAACTAACCTTTTCCGTAAGCCGTGAAAAGACTTTTTTGTTATTCCAGAAAATATTTTATTTTTATAGCATTTCTTTATCTGTCCTATAGTTGGCAAGTAATTGATAATATTGCTGGTAAAATGAGGCATTTCCTTAATCTTACATGTCTTGAGAAATTAGCTGTTCATGTATCCATGTCTACACAGTCCTCATTCACCTTGTGACCATGTAATTAAGTCATTTTTCTTTTCCAATCAGCCATTCAGGTCTAGGGCAAATGGGTTTTTTAAAGATTATGCACACCTTGTACCAGTACTTCTGGTCCCTTTAGGTTTAAAGTGTACAAGTATAGATTCCTAGTATATCAACTGAATTATTTTGTTTCTTTAAAATAGAAAATAATTTTTTAAAAAAGCAAAGAAGTTTTTTTTTACTCATATATTTGACTTACACCTTGTATATAAAATGTTTTGTTAGGTAAAATGTATTTTATCTATTTACCAAAATATTTTCACCCAAATAGCATAATTTTACAAGTAGCAGTCATATATTAAACCAACATCACATTTGTCCTCTCTTTGAACACACATTATCTGAACTACTGTAAAGATCTTTTTCCTGTGAGTGTTTTTATTTTATTTATTTTTTAAAAAACGTTATTTATTTTGCGTTATTATATTATTTTCCTGGTTATATGTAACATCTTTCCATCTTAGGTATGTTGGAAACTACAGAAAAGTTTTTAAAAATTACCAACAGAAATAAACACCACTTCTTCCATTGTGTTTTAATTTCATTTCTGTCAACTGTATGACTTGAATAGACAATCTGTGGAATGAATTTAGTTTTAGTACTTTAATAAAATAAAATATAAAAATACTACACATGTAAGTAAAGTAATTTAGAGAAATTGAAGAAGTAGTTTTTCTATTTTTCAAAGAATATTTAGAAAGCTTAAATAATAGCTTGCACATGTACTCAGAAAATAGGAGTGATCTAAATTGCAAACTTGTTTAATAAGTTCTTCCATGTATGAGCAGTGTCGTCTTCAAAGTTTTCATATAATTGGCATAGTGCTAAATATTTTATAACATCTCTGTAAAATAAGTTAAAATATTTTCTGCCACAAAACATTGTTTTTTTAGCTTTCTAACTCTTGTGATATCTTTGTGAATATTAGCCCTTTCTCTACTCTATAAACCAAGTAACAAATACAATAAGCCTCACATTTTACATAGTAAAAATAAGCAGAGTCATCATTACTCCATGAACTAACCAGACTTTTATGGTCCCTTTAAAAATGTTCATCTGTTGTTTTGTTTTGGGAGTTTAAAGGTAGTTTATTCTGCATTTAAAGATGCTGTTTACTTCAGTACATAGATGAATTTGAAACTAGAAAGCAAATTTAGAATACTTTTGTATTTGTTTGTGATTATCAGTCCGAGATAAAAACGGTTTATCTTCTCCAACTAGTCTTTCTTTACCTATACCAGTGTCCTCAGCTGGAGTGACCTTTGGAGTGGCTGGTGTCTTGAGTGATGTAGTTAATGAGATCTAGCGACATCATGACCCTGAGGCCTTCGTGGCCCTGACTCCTCTCATCCATCTTCTTAACCCCACAAGGCTGCAAGTCAGTGTGTAGAATCAGGATTAAACAAGTGTGAATAAACAAGCTGAAGAGTCTTCTGTCCGGGCTGCCAGTGCACGGCAGTAGCAAAGTAAGACGTAGAGAACTTAATACCTGAAATACTCTTTGTGCACCTCCACGAATCCTGTTGGAGAAATCACTACTGTTTGTGGTCAGCGTAGTGTGTCTAATCTCCTCAGTTCGCTCCATTCCTGGACAGCGATGGCAGTTGGCCTTTATAATCACATAGCTGTTGGCACATTCAGTGAAACATGGCTGATCTATCACTTACCCAATGTCACACATTGCTAAAGCTTTTATCTCATTAACTGTGATTAATGTTTGTATGGCATGGGCTTGTCATGTAACTGTTCATATTCAGCAATTGTGAATCCCTTAGTTTACTTGATGACTGAAGGGTATTTCTCGTTTCAGAAGAGAACTTATCTAAGGGGCCGAGCAGCCTTATTTGCAAGCCACCATTGTCACATGGCTTGAGAACTGTGTGATGTAGCTCTTCCTTCACTCCTTCTCCATTGCTGTCCTTCAGGGTGTTACTGCCATTAAACTTGGACACTTAGAAAAGAATACAAAAAATGTAGTAGAACTTTAAGGAAGTATTTACCTGTAATTCTTTCGTCTAAACATTGCTTTTCTAGTATGATTTCCAATTAAGTCTGTGTTCCCAAAGTCAGATGGCAAGGGGTAGAGATGATGGATGCAGGTATTTTCTTGCCTTTGGCTATGGTTCTTGTTTTTATCTGTGCTATGCTTGACAAGTCTTTCGCCTTAGCCCAGGGCAGCCTTTGATAAGTTGACCAGTCAGTGATTAAACATATTTATTTAGTTCAGTGGGTCAGAGCTATTGCAACAGATAGAAAATTACTGATGGATTATCAATTTCAGCACCTCTGACATCTGGCCTCAGTGTAGTCCATCATCTGAGGACTCATAACACATTTTCTTCAACAATAACATGCTCAGCTACCTGTGTGATCACACAGCTGAATATTGGAAAGATTTTGTTCAGATTTAATAAGACAAAAGTTGCAGAAATCAGACGAGTTCTGCACCTATACTTGAGAATCTAAAAGCACCCAGTGGTTTACACACAAGGCTGGAATAAGAACTGACTTGCACTGTAAATATGCTTTGTTGATTTTTGTGATATTTTTATAACATTTTTACACTTACATTTTGGATTTGATGAAATAGTTACTTGGAATTATTTTGGAAACAATGTGATTTATAAAAATATTACTCATTTCAAAATATTCTGTTAAAAAAATTTAAGGCATTAAAATAATGGTTTTAAATGTTTGGTCTACTACAGTGATAAAATTACCAAAATAAAACCCCGACTCAAATACCTATGATACTAATTCTTTTAAATTATAAACAAGATGTGAAATAAGATTTGCAAAAATTTTGTGTTTATTGTTAATACTGAATGGTTCTTTTAACCTGAGGGAGTTCTGGTAATAAAGAATAACAACCTTATTGCAAATGCTAATCTAACACAGAAATATATTCTATTCCTCTGTCCATTTTACTAAAATGTATTTCAATATAAATTTCTTCATATCTGTATTTCAAAGTTCCATGTAAATTTAAGAATAATCTTGTGATTCATTTTTCAAATGATTAAGGTTAGCAGTTTGTTTTATGGTAAGTTTATGTCTTTTAAAAACTGGTTATGTTTGTTGAGAAATTAATAGATTTTGGCAGAGAATACATTGTAACTTTTATTTTGGCTTTATTCTCATTTGTAAATCTTTCATGTGATTATCCCTAAAGCTTTATATTCCATGCACCTAATGGCCTACTTTATGATGAGCCTACATTTAATATTTATGTGTGCTGTCATAAAAATATTTGTGAAGCTAAAAATGATTCTTAATCTTCATACGATGCATTTTCACACATTCTCTTGAATTACCAAACTGATAAGAACTTAGAAATGTTACCTTTGTTCACAAAATAAGGATTGAGCCCTTTGGCATTACAGTTTACATTGATTCACTAATACACCAGTGCTGTGTGCCATTAAATTGATAGGCCCTTTGGAGTGTCCAGCTTTTTACAATGTGATATAACGTGGCAATATTACAGGTCATTGTGGGCCATTATTTATTGCCAAAGACTTCCTGATTTGTCTTAAAATTAAGTGAGGTTTCTTCTATAGTTCTGTGGAAACCTTTAGTAGTTGACTATGGTATTTAATTAACCCATCTCTCCTTTGACATCTCAGAGTTGGCTTGGAAAATGTTGGGATGAATTCTAGTCACAGGATATGCTCAGTAATTTAGATTGGGCTGAAAAAACTGCTGTGGATGCCCAAAGAAGACACAATTTAAAAAATGAGGGAGATCAGATCAGAATATGAGTTTGATTTGGAAATTCGTTTGAGCAGTTGTAGGGAAGTCATTGTAACATTTTTTCCTCAAAGATTAATGCCTCTAACAATTAGAACACTAAATATTTATTGGTTTTAAATTCTTAAATGTGATGCCTAGCACTTATGCTTCCTCAGATGTTTTACACAGTTATTTTAAAATTGGAGATGCTCTGTATGTGCACTCTATTTCGCTTGATGCCCAAGTTTCCTTTTGATTTTACTCTACGCCATTGACTTCTCTCTGAAATGACATGTATTTTTTCATTTGCAATTTCTCACGATAATAAACTATACATGACTTGTCAGGAGCAGGTCAACAGATATTTTTATGTAAAGCAAGCATGCAATAACAGAAAAGTTATATACAGTCACGTATTGCTTAACAACAGGGATATGTTTTGAGAAATGAGACATTAGGCAATTTTTACATTGTGTGAACATCATATCCTGAACTTACACAAACCTAGATGGTATAGTCTACTACACACCTTGACTATAACGTGTAGCCTATTGCTTCTAGGCTATAAACCTGTACAGCATGTTAGTATACTGAATATTGTAGGAAATTTGTATGATTTAGCTCTGTGTCCCCACCCAAATCTCATCTTGAATTGTCCACGTGTGGAGGAAGGGACCTGGTGGTGGGAGGTGACTGGATCATGGGGGAGGGTTCCCGTGAATGATAGAGTGAGTTCTCACGAGATCTGATCCTTTCAAAGTGCTTAGCATTTCCCCCTTGCTCTCTCTTCTCCTGCCACCTTGTGAAGAAGGTGCTTTTGCTTCTTTTTCACCTTCTGCCATGATTGTAAGTTTCCTGAGGCCTCCCCAGCCATGCAGAACAGTGAGTCAATTAAACCTCTTTTCTTCGTAAATTACCCAGTCTCAGGTAGTTCTTTATAGAAGTGTGGAAACAGAGTAATACAAAATTGTAATACAATTGTAAGTATTGTGTACCTAAACATGTCTAAACACAGAAAAGTTACAATAAAAATACAGTATTATAACCTTATGGGACTATAGTCATATGTGCAGCCTGTTGTTTGAAACATCATTACGTGGTGTATGACTGTATATTATTTTAGCGTAAAGATTACATGGATCAAACCAGTAGCATGAACATTTTTTCTTCCATCAAAATGAATCAACTTAGAAAAAAATATTTATGAAATGTAACTTGATATGGGTCAAAGTTTCTTTAGATAAAGAAGCATGGATGTAAAATCTCCAGATGCTTTCACATAGAAACGGATCTTATCTGTTACCTCACAGGGAAACTGAGAAATTAAGCAAAGTAATGCATATGAAAGTACCTCACAAACTATAAAGAGCTGTAACAATGCAAAGTATTTTAATGCTGTGTGAGTTTTTTGGTACAGACCAATAAAGAAAGAAAATACATAGCTATCCATTTTTAGAGGCTCTGGACTGGCAGTCTACGAGTTGTGGTTTTATGGAATTCACATTGACATGTAATGATTTTTCATGTGAGCACATTAACATTGTTCAGTTTCATATAGTAAAATGTAATTCAGAACGACACTAAGAACCACAATTTTAAAATACTGCCTTCCTTCTAATGTCCTTGTCATTCAAATGTCCTTGAAAGCATTTGAATCAGTAATTTTGAACAACTGTTATGATAGAATGTTTAATAAACCCTATTAAGCATTAATTATTTTCTTCACTTCTCTTACAATATTGGATTAGTGTTTTGAATCATCAACAACCTTGATTTCTATACTGAAATTCCATTTTGTTAGCATCATGATGACCAATAATGATTACAAGTGAGTAGAGTAACAATTATTTTAACTTGTAATAGACACTGGCATTTATTCCATGTGTCCGGCATGAACATTTGTCCTATGGGCAAGATAGTTTGGAGAGATATGGCAAAGAACTAAGTCAATGATGTTTATATAGCAATCTAATAACTTTACTTTCATGACCTAAAAAGATTTAGGCATTGGGGGAATCTGGAAAATTATGAAGCTTCTAAAATGTGTCCTGAAGAGATTCAAAGGAAATCACATTTTTCTCCTGCTCTGGATTGATTCATACTATAATTTACCTCTCATAAAACTGATCATATGTTAATATTAAGTTAATAGTTGTAAGTTGATAGTAAAATTTTAAATGTGGAGTAGCTGCACAAAACATGGAAGAAAAGAATTTGCTTTTATTCTGTGAATTTAAGATTAGCCTGACATCGTTATGCTAATTTTAGCAGTTGCAAAGATAAAATTCATTGGCATAGCTGGAATTACAGTGATAGGAGTTGGCTTTGAAGAAAAATCAGCTTTGCCACCTATTGCCTTGTCTGTATTCGGAATAGTATACATTTTAGCTAAGTTTGAATGCAGACTTAAATAAAAACCAAAAACTAAAAGATAAGAAAAAGCAGTTGAGCAGCTTTATACTGAGCAGAACAGGGAACTTAAACATGCATTGGTATTTTGAAACTGATTTACATGTAGCCAGCTTTGTTTGCCATACTCCTTACCCTTAGAAACCCAAAATAATTTCTTACTAGTCAGTGTTGTGGGCAAATTAATGGGGGAAAGAATGCAGATGTTTTATTATTGTTGTTATTATTATTATTATTATTATTATTATTTTTGAGATGGAGTCTTACTTTGTCACCCAGGCTGGAGTACAGTGGCGTGATCTGGGCTCACTGCAACCTCCACCTCCTGGGTTCAAGCGATTCTCCTGCCTCAGCCTCCCAAGCAGCTGAGATTACAGGCTCCTGCCACCATGCGAGGCTAATTTTTGTATTTTTAGTAGAGACGGGGTTTCACCATGTTGGCCAGTCTTGTCTCAAACTCCTGACCTGAGGTGATCCACCCACTTCGGCCTCCCAAAGTGCTGGGATTAAAGGCGTGAGCCACCGAGCCCGGCCATAGTATTATTATGCTGACCTGAATACATGCTCAGGTTTTGATATTCTTTTAAAATTCTTTCGTATTCTGTGAGCATAATCATTTTAGCTAATATCCATTTCACTAAGAATTCTTATAAGTCCTTCATTGGTTGAAACTGAGTGAGGAATGGGATATTCTGATTTTAAAATTTTCTGCTTAATGATACCTATTACATTTTTAATTGGCTTCTACTGGAATGGGGAAATACAATTGGATTTTGCATCCAGCAATCTTACTGATCTCTGTTGGGTTCTCTGTGAAATAATTATTTTATCTGCAAATAATGAAAATTTCTCCTATTTGAATAAAAGTCTTATTTACTTAAATTAAATAATAAATTAATTACTATTTTCTGCTTAACTAGTTAAGCCAGATTTGTTTTGTTTAAGCCACCATGCTCTGTTGAAATTTTTCTTGAAGGTATTGTTTTATATTATATATTAGTGTTGGAATTGCTTGGATGATTAAGATCTCATCAGGGTAATAATTCTAAGTGTCAGTGTTCTTTATATTATAGAATTATGAATATACTATGTTACTCTACAGTGTAAAATTCAGTTTTCATCCACATAAATTGAACTTTAATTATGTTCTGGAAGTTTTCATACACATTTCATCTTCACTGCAAGCCACTGATATTTAGAATTTTATTATTATTATTCTTTTTGAGGAAACTTAATGGCAGGGTAGATTTAAAAAAAAAAAATTGCCCAAAGCCTAAGAGCTAGCCAGAGGGGATTTTTGAATTTTCACGTGTTAGTTCAATGACCTGGATTTTTTTTCCACTTCACACAGTATCTAGAGTGTTTAATGTAAGGAAGAGTTCTTAGGATTGATCTCTTTGTGAATATAAAGCGCAACAAGACTTTCTGATTATGGGAGTTCAGGATCTTGATTTACTGAGATGTAACTCTCTTGTTCTACACAGATGAAGTAGGTAACTATTTATAAACACTGAAAGGTGTGTGTGTGTATTTATGTCTAAAGAGAGAGGAAGGTAGTATTCAATATTAATCTGCTCCCCAACTCTAAAAATGTAGACTCTTTGATCTGTGGTCACAAACGTATTTTCTTGTTTGATTTCAAATTTCAGACTAGTGTCCCTTGCCCCTTAGGCTGCAGATGTAAATTTGTGGTCATCCACGCAGATGTGTAAATGAGTAAGTGTTGCCCTGGCAAAGAGCTGAGGTTATAATTTAGCCGTCGCTGCCCCTTTGATTTTGTGTGGATTAAAATAGTTAATATGTAAAATCTTCATTAATTTTCATATTCGGAGCATATGTAGAAATCCACAAAGTTAGCTAATTTAAAATCAGATTATTATTACACCCATAGTAAACCCATAGAGAATGGCCACTTAAAAGGCTGAAGTCCAGTCATAAAGAATGAACCAATGATGCCTCACCTTCTCAGATCTGTTCCACATGTGGTGTTGTGGTAATATTGTGAGCACTGAAGTATTAAAACAGTTTTGTCTTGTGTTCTTTCATTCTGACAGGCCAATGACATAATGTCGACAAGCCATCTCTGATAGATTCAAATTTAAAAGTGAATACACTGCCTCTTTTTCCTAGTTCACACTAATGGTGTTTGAGTCAACGTGATAATTTCACTGCTTCCAACATACAGTCCTCCCTAGTAAGTCTGGGAACAGCTTGTGAGGGGCTTTTTCAGGCTGCAAAGAACTGTTTGATCAAAGCCATATTACTTTGTTATTAAAGGAGAAGAATGGAGAGGAATCAGCAATAAAAGCAAAGACAAGTTTAGGATCTGAACTCTGAAAAGCAGTTCGCCAATAAAGATATTAACTCTGTATATATGATTTAATATCGTCACAACAATGTTAATCAGTTGATTTTCATAAACATACATGGACTGGGAGCATTAACAATAGTAAAGGAAGAAATTTAAAATGTTCTGTGAATTGATTTTTAGTTCTATTCCATATTATACAGTCCTATAAAGGAAGATAATAAACTATAAATGGAACCAGACCTTATCAGCCAGGCAAATTTTTGTTTGTTTGTTTGTGTTTTTTCTGCAGCGGTTTCCAGGAAATCAAAAGTTTTGCTTCTCTGGCTATATAATTCAAGATGATTCATCAAATTATTGCTTTTACAAAGGTGCAAAAACTTTGAGGAGTTAGAAAATAATTGAGGTTGATTATTAGAGCACTTTGGAAGTATTTTGTTCATTTATTTATTTAATCAGTGAAATAGTTACTAGAGCTTTCTGTGAATTTAGCTTGTTTTGGTGTGTATTAAGGTGTGGCCCTTGCCTTTTGACTGCTTGCACACTAATTTGAAAAATTAGACATACACATATGAAACTGTTTAACAATTCTGGAGAGTGGACAAGAAAATGATAAATGTAGGCAAGGGTAGAGGACAGCAGCTTTCATATATATATGTATCTATATAGATATATATATGTTCACAATGGTGTGTAAAACATACGTGTGTAAAACATTTGAAGAACTGCTTTCTTGCAATAAAATCCTACCAGAAATTCCAGTGCCCAGCGTCCAGATGGGTTAAAGGCAGATATTTTCTGCTCCTGTCGTTCTGGATACCTCAAAGTTCAAATGATTGAAAACTATTTTTGTAGGATCAGGGAGGCTTGAGTCGAATGAAAGATATGGGTTAGAGAAGGTGATGAAGCCTTCCTTCTTGAGGCGATGTCTTTTGAATGGAACAAAATTTGAAAAATTGGAAGAGAGGAAAATGGGGCATATCCGAAGGAAGCAACATGGTGAAAGCAGACATTTGGAGTCGGGAAAGAGTAGCGTTTCTGGACTGTGAGAAGACCCATGTGATAGGAGTAGAGGTTATATTACTGATTCATGAGGAACCTGGGTTAGGGGAAAGCCAAACTAACAGGAGCCACAAATGCCAGGCATAGATTTTTCAAAGACCATCCAGCAGTCAGTAGTATGTATATATTCAGGAACCTTTGAAAATGGTTCAGTGACACAATGTGATATAACATAAGTTATATAAATGTGGAGTTGTAGGAGTAGGTTACTGTGCAAAATATCATCAGGGTAGGAGAAACTTGAGGGGTCCGTTGTATTCTTGTATTCACTTTTGGTAAAAGGTATACTGGCTTCAGAAATAGTAGTGCAGTTACCTTAATTTTAGTCATAAACTAAGTATACATCTTGTTTAGGCAACCATTTTTAATTCCAATTAAAAGTAGCAAATAAAGTATCCATTATAATTTCTTACAGTTTGCAAGGTCTTACCCTCTTTTCCTCCCTCCCTTCTTCCCTTTACCTTTTCTCTCTTCTTACTCTCTATCTTTATTCTCCCTTTCTTTCTTTTTTCCCCCTTTCTTTCCTTTTTCCTCTTCCTTTCCTCTTTCTGAATCTCTTCCTACCATATAATATCCTGGACTTTTACTCATTATAAATACTTAACTCTAATATGATATGATTATATCCTCATATTCCAGTAACATCAGAATTCCAATGGGAAGAATCTAGGCAATTTTAAGATATATAATTTAAATAATGACATGTCCCTACTTTTGCTCATTTTCCAGGTAGTTTTTAGATACAAGCTTTATTTGCTATGAAATCTGGAACTATAATAAAATTTAGGCCAGATATTCACACTTAGTGGAAAAACCATATTATCTATAATAGTTGTGGTCTGTCTGCACCACGCCAATCACAGTCACATGCGTATCTGTGGACTTCTACTTCTAAGGGTGCTGTTTATGTAAGTAAACCAGGTGATTATAGTGAAGGAAGAGATTTGCTTTTGAAGCATAAATCACTACAAATTTCAACCCGTCCAGGACTTATATCATCTGTAGGTGTTTGTTTTGTTAATTACTTTGCATTTCATTCAGATGTGGTACTATTACTTTAGTATTCTAAGATTAATTCTGCTGAATTTGGGGGTCTAGGTCTCTATCATTTGTTTCACTGATAGGTACACAATATTCTTTCTTCTTAACAACAAAAAGATTGCGCGGTGAAAGAAGACAAACGCTGACCAAGCTACACATCGGTATTTATGTCAGCGTGCCTGATCAAAGGTGTGATCTGAGTGAATCTAAACTTTTCAGCATGAGGAAATATGAAAAAAAGTGTCTTAGATATAGAAAACGTTTGCTTCACCATAATTATAATGCTTTTTCAATACAGGTATTTACCAGTTATTTAGTATATAATAAAGTTGTTGTGAAGTATTCCTGAAGTATAAGTTGATTAACACCCAATTTTAGAGTGCAATTTTTTAGTAATTCATATCACAAAATAAACTATATACAATTGTCATAAAAATATGGCTATGTTTAGTTCACTTCTACTTCTGAAGTACTATTAGTTGTTTCACTTATATAATTAAAGGAAAACATGTTTGCAGAGTCTAGAGCCTACAAATTCAAAACTGGTTATTATCATTTATTCAGCTCCCAGCGATTGCACACATTTGACCCTAAATGACAAAGTAAATGAAAGCCCTTTTTCAAAGTAATACAATCAGTTCAAAAAATATTGTGCTAATAAAGTTATACATTCTAATTGAAAGATTGATGGCAATCCATTTAGTTGTTACTAGGTTATTTGTGACAGACAGATGCAGAGTAACCTCATTACAGTCAGAATTGTGATGACTTGTAGCTGAGGAGAGGAATAAAGCTTTGAACCATTGTCACAGTCCCTTTCCAAAATGTATTCGAAGATGATTTAAAAGAAAATATATGACCATTAAATATAAGTTTGAATTGGTTGCCTAGGAGTGTTATTATAGAAGCAATGAAGTAATCATCTGTTTGATCCATAATTGGCCTACTTAAAATTCACAAATCACATTTACAGATTCCAATTTGTGTAAGAGAAAAACGGTGCCAAATACTGGATTAAAAAGATTATCCCTTGTGGTTTGGAATTTTTAGTTTATATTTGTAGTTGTTTTCTCCTTGATCATTAAATATATATCGGTATTTTAGACGTTTCTGTCCACAATCACCAGTTCATGATAAATTATTCCGCAGTATTCATTTGTACGTTGTCCAGTAGTTTAAAGTCAGGCTTTCAGCACTAGTACTCAAGGGAACTCTATCAACATTCTGAAGTTATGTAATTGAGAAAAAGAAGGAATATGGGTAGATATATATATATATATATATATATATATTTTCCTTTGAAGATGGTGAAGTCTTTGTGAGATATATTTCATGTGTATTTGATTTTGAAATTTCTTTCTTTTTTTTTTTTTTTTGAGATGGAGTCTTGCTCTGTCACCCAGGCTGGAGTGCAGTGGCGCGATCTCGGCTCATTGCAAGCTCCACCTCCCGGGTTCACGCCATTCTCCTGCCTCAGCCTCCCGAGTAGCTGGGACTGCGGGCACCCGCCAACCACGCCTGGCTAATTTTTTTTTGTATTTTTAGTAGAGAAGGGGTTTCACCAAGTTAGCCAGGATGGTCTCGATCTCCTGACCTCGTGATCTGCCCGCCTCGGCCTCCCAAAGTGCTGGGATTACATGCATGAGCCACCACGCCAGGCCGAAACTTCTTTTTTTCTTAATGAAGAACAAGGTGGAAATGTTGACCTACAGGAAGCTCCGTCTGCTCCTCGTAGTCTTCCTACTGCAATATTTGCATGTATCTCTAAAATTTCTTATGTTCAGGAGCACCATTTTTGTTTCAAATGTGACAGTCCGGTGCTATGGTTGGCACATAAAACCCGTTTTATTCTGATCACTTCTCATTTGTGGTGCAATCTCACGCACAGTTGTCCTTGCCTCTCTCCTGTCTCAGCATTTGCACTTTCTCTTACTCTTCTACATACTGAACTTTTTCTTCTGCTCCTCACTATCACCACCATGTCTTTTATTATAGATATCTTTCACCATGAATCCTTTTATTATAGATTATTTTTCACCATGAATTCTAAAATTCTCTTACATTGACAAAAATACTTTTTGCAAGAAGACCATTTACAAACTTGAATGAAGGCTAATTCTATTTCTTTTAAAGTGGATTTCTCAAAAGAAGATTTTCATTGTGTGGGTAAGTCAATTAAATATCTATTGGGTATTTCTTATCTGCTAGTAAACTTAAAAAGGTGTTCTGCCTAAGGTAGTGTCTTTGCATAAAGTTGACATTTTGTCTTTCCTAATCAGGAAAATTAAGGCCCCATTCCCTTGTAGGTTGTGTTATCAGTTAAGGCTAAAGTTTTGACTTATCCAAGCAGGTGAATTAAAAAATATGTAATAATACAGTCTTAACCAACAGAACACCAGTCAGTTGAGAGGTTGTGTGTTGAGGTGAAAGACCAAGGACTGAAGTGGGAATGAAGGACCTTCCATTCAATCCTAGTTATAGATCATTTACCAAAGATTACTTACTAGCTATGAAAGGCCTCAGGCAAATTATTTAGTGTCTGAGTCACAGTTTTTCGCCTATAACGTTAACCAGCTTTGATGGTTCTAAATTTGTAAGGGTGTGGTGATACTTATATTTTATAATTAAACATGATTTATTCATTTATGTTTCATTAAGATAGAAAATGTTTCAAAAATTATCCCTACTTCTCATTTATTTAAGCAGATGATTATAGGAGTTCTTCTAGATGCCAGGCGCACATCCGGGTGTTAAGGCTATGTCAGCGAATAAGCTAGAAAAAAGCCTCCTAGAGCTTATATTCTCAGTGCTTACCTATTCAGTGCAGAAACTTGAAACATATGTGAATGTAAACACAGTAGTCCTTTCCTCTGCTTTCTGGGGGTGCTACCTCTCATTTGTCATTTAGTAGGCTTCTTGGTTATCAGATCAAAAAAACATGGTATATACTGTACGGTATAAGCTTTGGTACTATCCCTGGTTTCAGATATCCAGTGGGGGTTTTCGAATGTATCCCTCATGGATAAGAAGGGACTGCTGTACACAAAAATAAAACTACTCAACATTTCACTATTAACAATATGTGGATGACTAGTTTTTTGCATGTTTTTGTGTATACTGTGTTTTGCAATTTTTTCAGATTGCTGGTGTAGTCCATCTATTTTGCTTATTTGTATGAATTTCATAAATATTTTCCCATATTATGTTTTTCTTCACCATGATATTTAATGGTGGACCTTTCATCCCGTGTTCTGTGCTAATTTTCTTAATTCTTTGTCATTGGATATTTAGGATGTATGTAGTTTTTCAGGGTTGCATATGAATATATGAACTATGAAGAACATACTGTGATACAAATCCTTTTACTCATCCTTGGTTATTTCCTTTGAATAAATTCATACAGTAGAATTACCAGTCAGTGAGTATACATATAAATTTAAACTTCCATCAAAAGTATCTGAAAATTCAGGCTTACTCATTTCTTTTCCTTGGATATTTTCCTTTGCTAATACGATAGGTGAAAATATTATTGCATAATAATTTTACTTTTTATTTCTAGTGAAGCTAAAAGCTGTTGCATGAGTATTGGCTTAATCTTTCTCTTTTTGTGAATTGCCTATTTATGTTTAAGTATTTTCTGCTTTTGGAGTGCTCTTTTTAGAAACTTTTACAACTGTCTTTTTTTCTACTAATTATTTCTTTATTTTTAATAATAATTATTAATTGTTACTAATTATGTCTTTATTTTTCAATTTTATTAATGTTTACTTGTCAAGTAAAACTCGTATATATTTATGGTGTACAGTGGGATGTTTTGATATATGTACACATTGTGCAATGACTAAATCAAGCTATTAGGTTGGTGCAAAAGTAATTGTGGTTTTGGACCATGAATTTTAAATCATTATAACTAGGCTCAAACACATCTTTATTAATCAAAATAGGAACTATTACAATCAACACATTTTTGCCAAGGAGAAATAAGTTTGTTTATTCGTGTAGCATAAAAATCTGTGATTCGGGATTTGACGAACTCTTGGAAAGCATTTTCTGTATTCTGCAGGTTGTGGAAGCGTCTTTCCCTGCAAAAAGTTGTCGAGATGCTTGAAGAAGTGATAGTCAGTTGGTGAGAGGACAGGTGATTATGGCAGATGAGAAACTTTGTAGCCCAATTCGTTCAACTTTTGAAGTGTTGGTTGTGCAACGTGCGGTCGGGTGTTGTTGAGAAGAATTGGGCCCTTTCTGTTGACCACTGCCAGCTGCAGCATTGCGGTTTTTGGTGCATCTCATGGATTTGCTGAGCATACTTCCCAGGTGTAATGGTTTTGCCGGGATTCAGAAAGCTGTTGTAGTTCAGACCTGCAGCAGACCACCAAACAGTGACCATGACCCTTTTTTGGTGCAAGTTTGGCTTTGAGAAGTGCTTTGGAGCTTCTTCTGGGTCCCACCACTGAGCTGGTTGTCACCGGTTGTCACATAAAATCCACTTTTCATCGCACGTCACAATCAGATTGAGAAATGACTTCTTGTTGCGTAGAATAAGAGAAGACAACGCTTCAAAACAACAATTTTGTTTTATTTTCACTCAGCTCTTGAGGCAACCACTGTGCAAGCTCTTTTGTCTTTTTCCAATTTGCTTCAACTGCTAAACAACCACAGAACAGTTGAAATTGAGTTCTTCGGCAACTTTTCGTGTAGTTGTAAGAGGGTCAGCTTCCATGATGACTCTCAACTGGTCGTTGTCAACTTGCGATGGCCGGCCGCTGCGCTCCTCATCTTGAAGGCTCTTATCTCCTTTGCAAACCTTCTTGCATCACCACTGCTAACATTCGTTAGCAGTTCCTGGGCCAAATGCATGGCTGTTGTCGTGAATTGCCTCCGCTTCTTCACGACACATTTTGAACTCGAATAAGAAAGTCGCTTGAATTTGCTTTTTGTCTAACTTCATTTCCGTAATCTAAAATAAATATAGAATAAACAGCAAGTAATAAGTAATTAACAAAAATAAAGTGAGAAATGTGCATTAAAATGATGTGTAACATAACCACATTTATTTATGAATGCATTCCAATACCAAATGGCAAATTTTAACAATGCAAAAGCTGCAATTATGTTTGCACAAACCTAATATTTAACACAGGCATCACCTCACATACGTGTCTTGTTTAATGGTGAAAATATTTAAGATCTGAGCCATTTTTAAGTACATACATTATTATTAACTACAGTCACCATGCTTTATGGAGTTTTTCTTGATATGTACTTCAATGCTTGGTATATATGTAACACATTATCCTCTTTTCATGAACCTCTGTGTGTGTGCATAAAGGTTTTTCATTTTCTATGTAGAAAAACTTCAAAGTAATCTCCATGATTTTCTAGTGATTACTTTAAAATTGAAACATATATGATTTTCCACCATTTATATATGAATTATTTTGATATACTGACAGTATGGTTAGCATTATGTTGTGCAAACTTCTTTTGTTAACTAGTTATGGAAGTGAAATTTTTTTATTTCTCCTTTTTTTTCTTATTAGAGTATTAGAATTTCTTACTGCTTTTTCCTTTAATATATATTATCGGATAAGTTTGGGACACTGCTAGCCAAAAGTGAAAATGGCACTGATGGGACCGAGATGTACGGATCCAGCATGTTCTTTATGTGGGTATCATTTCTGCCTTTCTAATTCTAATGGGTTTGTGGAACCTTAGGCCTACACTGGATCTTTGGTTGAAAGATGCTCCCCTCCACACATACGCACAAACCTTTCCCTCTGAGATATGCTGAAGGCATCTGAATTTTCTTCCTTAGTATTCATATTTTAGAGCAGGCAACCAAAAAGGCTATGTATAGACAAGTTCTTTTAGCCTTCAGTAGCTTGCTGTTTTGTTGTGTTCTAATGGCATTAAATGTTTCTAGATAAGTCTCTTCTCTCCAGATTTACTCATGTCTAGCATGTTTTTCATACAGATTACTTGACTGTATCCAGGTGGCATGTATGTTTAAGATAGCTAAGCAAAAACAAACAAATGAACAAACAAAAATCAATAGTAAAAAGAGATTTGAGATCCTCAGGAGATATTAAACCTGCCAATAACATAAGGGGAAATATATAACCTTCAAGAATCCATAAATATGAAAAGTAAGTTGTTGATAAGCTCTAAACTCAATGAGGGAAGGAACTATGTATTTCTTTAAATTAAAAAAAAAATCTATAACATGTATTAAAGTGTCTAGCATAGTTATCAATGCTCCATAAAATGTGTTGAATGAGTATAGCATAGTCTCCATTCTCTTTTTATAATTTACTTGTGAGACTAGAGAATTTAGGAAATATTCTTTTGTTTATCAGATTTGACAATTTAATTTTTAAAATAAATTAATTGGAAGAAAATTACTACAACTTTCTGGTAAAGTGTTTATATATGTTTGTGAGTAGCTGTGTTGTTTTAAAAGAGTAATATTCTAAAATAGTGTCATTAAAATAGGGAAAATACATTATTAAGTTATAAAGTGAATTCATTTGAAATCAGTCATTTAAAATATATTTAAATTGGATTAATTTGGGTGCATGTTTTCCTTTAGAATAGGACCTAATATATTGCCATGGCTCACTCTTAAAATTATGAAAATTAAAAGAAGCTTATTATAATCTTTACCTACAAAATGTGTGTGATTTATTATACGGTTGTGATTTTTATCCAACACTCTTGTATTGAATGATGATGTTTAATAATATTGTAATACTGTATGTCAGAAGATTTATTGTAGTTTTAATTTCTCTGAGCCAAGAGACAGAGTACTTGGATGCGTTTTGGTGGTTATTGACTGATAAGCAATAAAATGATCCTACATAGAGCTCAGTGGTAAATGTTTTTCCAACTCTCTCTGATTAATATGGGTTTTTTTGGTGTAATATGTCAATTTTATCAGATTTAAATTTATCATTAAACTAGCTGGTAGTTTCAGCTCACAGAAAGGCTATTTTGTCTGAGCTATCATATTTTAAACAATATTATTTATACCACAAGGAAGGTCCTGATGAAAAAAAGTCATTCTTGATTACTGTTTGATTAACCAAAAATGTCTCTATAACATTAGATGAAATGAATGAACTGTATAGCTGTAGAATTTGAAACTTTCACCTATTGCTAATAGATGAGTAGAAGTTTCCATTCACTAAAGAGTCACTAAATCTCTTTTGGCCACTGATGTTTTTTTTTAAGTACAAGAGTCTTTATTCTCTAGAGTGTGAAAATGTCTACAATAATGTGAGGCACTGGAAAAATGAAGATTACTAAAGATCGAAAATAATTCATGTAAACCATGCTTGGGAAGTTTACAATATTTTTGAGTTTAATTCAACAAATATGTTTTGAACATCTCCATGTTAGGCAGTGTGCTAGGCTGAAGGTTTACAGAAGTGAATGTATCTTAAGGGAGAGATGAGTGGAGAGGAGATGTTTATGGTTGCTCCATATGAAATAGCCAAGCATAGAAGCATGCTGTATAAATGCTCCACATACAGTTAACTATGAATAGGAGCATCTAAATAACTTTTAACTTCTTGCTTCTTATAGTCTTCAATATGTCTCTGTGCTTATTTATTTATATAGCAAAATGCATAATAGGACATTGTGTGGCAATTATGGTTTATAAGTACAATGTCAAAGTTTTTGGGGGGTCATTGGGAGCAAAAAGCTGTTAGCGATTTGAAGGGCAAACACACACTATGGAATAAAAATTTTCCATTTTTTTGTCAGGTGATATTTTGAGAGGGTAGTGATGAGGCCACTGGGGAGGAAGACAATTGAACATATATGTGATTTTCAAGGTAGCAAAAGACTCTGGAACCCACATTGTCCCATTTCTATGAATTGCATCATGCCTTTGTTATCACTGTGCTAACAATAAGATTTCACTCAGGGAAATCAAATAACAACTCTATTAAGAACTTTGAAACCATCAAAAGAAATCTTGGCATTATATTTATCAAATACTTGAAATCTATGTATAAAACAAATTATGATTAGGAAAGGAATTATGTGGATCTAAAGAACTGTGTATTTTGCAAAAGGCAAAGAAACAGCAATTTAGTACTCTTCTCTATTAAAATACATTCCGTCCTGGGATTCCTTTAGTTTTTATATTTATTCCTAATGAAAATTCACCCTGTAATTTTGCTTGGTATTTTAAAATAACATTACTGAGAAAATTGGACATATTTGGTAGTACACAGGGATAATTTCTAGAATACAACTATAAGTATTTACAAAATATAGTAATTTTTAGTATCCTACCATATTTGTTTGTCATGTATGTCGGGAGAGATGTCATTTTCTTATCTCTTTATTTTATTCAGAAGAAAATAAATCTGATGATGCTCATATATTTTCAAAATTCCAAGCAAAATTGTTCAGAAAAAGAGGTGGAAACAACTGAAGTTTATTCTGTTTTATTTCCCAAAGTTTTATCATAGAAACATAAAAACAACCTGACCAACATGGAGAAACCCCATCTCTACTAAAAATACAAAATTAGCCAGGTGTGGTGGCACATGCCTATAATCCCAGCTACTTGAGAGGCTGAGGCAGGAGAATCTCTTGAACCCGGGAGGCAGAGGTTGCAGTGAGCCGAGACTGCACCATTGCACTCCAGCCTGGGCAACAAGAGTGAAACTCTGGCTCAAAAAAAAAAAAAAAAAAAAAAAAAAAAAGGAAAAGAAACATAAAAACAAGGATAGGTGATCTTTATGAGAAAATGCTTAAAAGCTATTTCCACAGAGTCTTTTTGGCCTTTTTCTCCATGATAGGTAACCTTTTAAAAACCAAAAGAATTAAAAAATATACCACACATTTGACTTTTTATTTTTGTAGTACTGATTTTGGTCAAAGCATTCTTGAAAAATTTAAAAACACATTTGCGACTTTTAATCTACTAATCTATTCTTCTCAGACAGCATAACAAGAATACCTTGCTTTCCAGGTAACTAGGATTATGGTACCACAAACAGGAAGGATAAACTGAAGGATAAAGGTTAATTTAGGATTGGGTTTTTTCAAGAAGTTTCCAGTGTTGGCACAGACACAGTCTCTATCTATGCCCCTTTCAATTATAAACCAACAGCTCTGCAGTGAGGATATTGTGAATGTTCACATCTTTACCTGTCAACACTTCTGAAACCCTTTCAGCACCTATGTCTCAGTCTATTCTTGATCAAAGCATGACCTACTCACTAAAGCTTTCATAAGATAATAATTTAATAAGAAACTCCCAGCCAGAAGACAAAGGAAAAGATTGTGAAGGAGGCCACTGCTAATTTCCCTCCCTACATAATCAAATCAGTACAGCTATCCAGCCAGGACTCATAACCCTTAATAAGTCACTCTACTCGATTAAGAGAAATTGATTTTCCTCTACTGTGGATCATAGTGATTATGATAAATATGGTATCTGCCGTTCACTGCGCTCCCCGGGCCCACCCCCCATTTGCTGCCAGTGTCCATTTGTTTGCAGGACGGCAGGTAAACGAGCTAGAGAGATGACGCCGTGTCATTAACTGCAGTTGGTATCAGTGCTTTGACAGCTGTGGAATTGAGTGGTTCCATAGATCAGCCTAGAAGCCCATGATAAGAGGCTTGGGCAGCAATTACACCTCCTGACAACTCTACCAGCAGCCTTCAACATGCAAAACTCTTGGGCTGCGATTTTTAATTGGAAATAGGGAAAGAAAACAGATAGGTGGGAATGACTGCAGTTTGAACTCTAGTTTTAGGATATGAAGAGTGATGTATAGAGGCCAAAGAGCCACATGCTACCTTCACTAGATTCTAACTTGATCCTAAAGTTATTTGGAGTCTGTGGTGGGTGTGTCTTGTTGTGATCACTGTAATCAAATCTAGATTTCCAGAGAAATCAATCTCTTTTTAATTGAATTTACATTTTTTTTAGAGACAGGGTTTCTCTCTGTCACCCAGGTTGGAGTGCAGTGATGTGATGTCTACTCACTGCAGTCTTGACCTCCCAGGCTCAGGTGATTCTCCCACTTCAGCCTCCTGAATAGCTGGGATTACAGGCATGCGCCACCATACCCGGCTAATTTTTTTTTTTTTTATTTTTAGTAGAGAAGGGGTTTCGCTGTGTTGCCCAGGCTGCTGTTGACCTCCTGGAATCCAGCAATCTGCCTGCATTGGCCTCTCAGAGTGCTGGGATTTACAAGCATGAGCCACCGCACCCAGCCGCAATATCTTAATACACTAATGTTGACTGTAGAAACGTTTCTGCCCTTTCTACTCACTTACCTGAAGAATCTTGAAGCAGTTGGTTTTATTTTGAATCATTTTCCATCACTGTACATCATTCAATAGTGCTTGATATTTTAACGTCAGTAAACAAACAAACAAATAAAAAACAGGAAAGTAATATATTCTGTCAGAGCAGAATTATTCAATTGCTTAAAGTTTTCATATAAACTTTCCATGTAGCATGTTGAATGTTTGTTTCTATAATTAAAAATACCTAAGATTATTGACTGGGTATCTGAAAGGGATTTTATATAGCACAGTACATAGAGTAGCAGTAATAAAGATGTATTTTTTACTGGTTTTTGCCTTTGTGAGTATTTTGGGTTTGGGACATTGTTGTACATATTTCCTGTTTATATATTCTACACGTAATGTGGTATTACAGAATGATGAATTATAGAAAGATCTGAAATATTATTCTTAACTAAGGAGGCAGTAAGATAATTAAGGAGACATTGAAAGTAGACTTCAGAGTTCTTTTCATAAAATAATAGATTTATTTCTCTTAAGGTTTTTATTTGGCCTAAGTCTGACTTAAGATTTTTATAAATTAGCTTCATCATTAAATACCAATGTACTTTTTTTATGGCATACTAAATTGTTGCTCCATTTGAGAATATTCTAATAGTATTAGGGAAAGTTAGTCTTGTTAATTCATATCTTTTTCTATATATGAATAAGAAAGGGCATAAAATCTGTGTGTGTGTTTTTTTTTTTAAGAAATAGGGTTTTGCTCTGTCACACAGACTGGAATGAATTAGTGCAGCCTCAGACTTTTGGGCTCAAGTAATCCTCCAACCTCAGCGTCCCCAGTAGCTGGGACTACAAGCATGTGCCACTACACCCAATTAATTTTTTTTTTTTTTTTTGAGACTGAGTTTCACTCTGTCACCAGGCTGGAGTGCAGTGGCATGGTCTTGGCTCACTGCAACCTCCATCTCCCTGGTTCAAGTGATTCTCCTGCCTCAGCCTCCTGAGTAGCTGGGACTACAGGTGCGCACCACCATGCCCAGCTAATTTTTGTATTTTTAGTAGAGACGGGATTTCACCATGTTGGCCAGAATGGTCTCGATCTCCTGACCTTGTGATCCGCCCGCCTCGGCCTCCCAAAGTGCTGGGATTACAGGCCTGAGCCACCGTGCCTGGCCATACCCAGTTAATTTTTTAAATTATTTTTTGTAGAGACAGGGTGTTGTTATGCTACCCAGGCTGGTCTTAAACTCCTAGCCTCAAGCAGTCCTCCCACTTTGGCCTCCCAGAGTGCTGGGATTGCAGTTGTGAGCCTCTGCATCCAGCCTCTTTTCTAATTTTAAAGATGAACTGGAGAGTTTCACTTTATTCTCACTACTCTTATTGCAGAGTCCGCTGTCCTTTAAAGTAACTTTAGTGTTATTACTTCTTAGCTTTTCTCAAGAAAATAAAGCCATCACAGTGCAATTTGGTGATATTGTATATATAACATCTTATTTTTTTTTTTGAGATGGGGTTTTGCTCTTGTTGCCCAGGCTGGAGTGCAATGGTGCGATCTTGGCTCACCGCAACCTGCGCCTCCCAGGTTCAAGCGATGCCCCTGCCTCAGCCTCCTGAATAGCTGGGATTACAGGCATGCACCACCACGCCCAGCTAATTTTGTATTTCTAGTAGAGATGGGGTTTCTCCGTGTTGGTCAGGCTGGTCTCGAACTCTCAACCTCAGGTGATCCGCCCGCCTCAGCCTCCCAAAGTGCTGGGATTACAGGTGTGAGCCAGGGCGCCCGGCCGCATATATAACATCTTAAGCACATTTAATTTTTCTTTAATTTGCATTCAACTTTTTGTCCCTTGAGAAATAACAAAATGATGATAAAAGTTGTTAAAACTCTGGCTGTATCCCCACTGATTTTGAGGGACATCCTCCTCCTGTTACCCAGGGGATTCTGATTGTACAGTCTGTTGAGCCCGGACAAGTCTGTGCTTGAGAGAACCTCCCCAAACGGCTGCCTGCCTGTAAGAGACGGCGAGGAAACACAAGGAAGGAGACACATTTTCTTCAGTTCTATCTGCGTAAGCCTGAAACTTTATGTATTGAAATACAGCCAGATATATTCATAATCATCTCTTAGCGCTTGGCCATCCCAGTATCTTCAGTTCTGTGACCTTGACAGGGAAGGTCATTGGTGCAGCCCTTCCAAGCAAACGCAGTTAAATTTAACAGAATTTTTTTTTCCAATATGCCAGACACAGTGGTAAACGTGTAATATAAAGATCGCTCTGACACTCATTTGAATCTGACCAACTACCAGGAACTTTCCTTCTTATTATCCAAAGCCTTTTTCTTGCAATTCGTTCTTTCTTAGCTTTTATAATAAGGGTTGATTATTTGAAAGTATGGTTCAATTATCCTTACCAGCACTATAAGCAATTTTAGTTTCTCACTAGTTTTCATTTGCTTTTCATTTTTTGCAATGAAACCCATCACAATCTATTGACCTACTACAATTATTAAGTCTGTTTTATTTGTGATTATATTTTGTGAAAATACAATTAATTACTCATATTATCAATAATAGTACAATGTAGCATAATTTCCACCACACATTGTTAATTTACCAAACTACTTAAATCTGATTTATGGATTTTTTTTCTCAATAGTAGTTTAGATGCCATGATACTTTCAAGATGATGAGAGAATCATGAACAGAGAAGTTCCTTTCAAATGAAAAATGCAACTGTCACAGAATCTCTAGTGTATCCAGGTTAGAATATTTACAAATATGTATTCATATTAGAGAGACATCATGGGATATGATAAGCAGAAAAGAGAGACACTAATTGTGAACAGATAAAAGGATTCACATATGTCTGAAAGCTTTTAAATAAAATATGCAGAGTGAGTTTTTAAAACTTTTTTCCTGTTTATCCCTTGTTTAACATTCCGTTTTAGTTCTAAGTCGATCCTACAACTAATAACAGATATGAAAAGACTTGGAATGATTGTCTCTGTGTTCTTTGTGCCATAATTTAAAGTGGCCAGAAGCAAGCAAGTGGAAGAAACAGGACAATTGCAGAGTTTATGGAGGATTAGGCCGATTGCAGGCTTCCACACTTAGGGAGGAGAAAACATCCTCATGAATATGAGATTGGAGGTGTCTAGCTGTGAGAAAGGAAAAAAAAACACATGTCTGGCTCTGGCTCTGTGTTGTAAAGCATGCTGGTCTCTGTGCTAGACCATGACTTAGCAACCGAGCTGTTTTTAAAAGTATTTGTGTTATAAGAATTTATTATATAATTATATTATATTAAAGGTAAAACAGGAGCAATCTGGCCAGTTCTAATCACTGAATCTATAGTACAATTTGAGTTGAGATGAAACAAAAACAGCAATAGAGGAAAATGTTAAGAGTTTAAATTTAATGTTACTGAGGGTTAATCTGATTATGCTTAAGACTGTGGAGTTGGAGACAAACTGCTTCCGAATTCCCTGATTAAAAAAAATTGAAAGATTTTATTTTATACAAGTAATTTTCTGATGTTGAAAACCTTGTATTATACCTCCAAAATCTGAATGTTTTAACAAAAGGAAAAATCTCCTTCCATGTACTTTATTCCATTAATACACTCGATTCATATTTGAAAATTATTAAATTTTAAATTCAATAGTAGATTGTACTTGGAGCGGTTCATCAAACCAGCCATTTACCTAGGGTGTATTAATACTAAGCAGCCTTGCAGCCACATCTACCAGTGTTTTAAGAGCCTACTAATAAAAATATGATTTACTGCCTAAAGTTTCTTTTTGAATCCTGCATCACTTGTCTGATTTGGAACGCAGATATGAAACCAGCTCAAAGTTAACAGTTCGTAGCTGTGAAGATCAGTGCCTGCTCACGGCAGAACAATTTTCAGAGTATGTTGGTATTATTGCCATTTTGCATTTTCCAATAAAACGTTTTGTTCATGTAGGCTGTATCTTCTGCACTCAGGCTTTAAAAAGACCTTTCATCCCCACTTTCTCTGAAGTTGGACAGCAGCCGCAGTAGCAGCTGCCTCTTTAGTCACTTTGCTTCCCCTCATTTTGATAATTATGGGCGAAGGTCAATCATTTTCCCATCAAGGAAGATCCTGACAACCCCACATGTCAGAGCCTAAGTTATAGATGACATGCTTGTCAACACCAAAACTCAGAGAGTGTATCTTTACCCCTCATGACCAGCTGAAAGTCAAAACCCTACTGCAAACCAGGGCAGGAGGGGATGAAGGAAGGGTGGCTGTTTGCCCTGACTTTGTCAACTGCAGACATAGTTCCAGGGAGATTTTTGTAATTTTAAACTCTATAAATGAACAATTACATTCCACTTGATAAACATGAACTGTGAGCGTCCTGATTGAATGCAAATGCTTCTGTTAACAGCATGACCTTGTAGTGCCTTAGACGGAGAGACTTTGGTTTTATTGTGGAGATTGTTCTTAAACCTAGCTGAGTTTTTTAGATTAAGATGAAATGTTTTAAAGCTGGGAGGGGGGACAAATAATGATCTTTTAAAATAATAACTAGATTCCGGGTGAACTAAAAGCCTGGCTAGGACCATTATAGGAATACAGACACTCAATTCAGTTCAGTAAACACTGAAGGGATATGGAGAGAGACATTTTATTTATATTATGAAATTGGATATTAAATTTGCACTGCTCAGATTATGTCAGATATTGATTTGGATTCACTTACGTAATACCTCCCAGTATCCCTAGAATCAGCATTCAAAGAAATATGCATTAGTGTGAGCATGGTGGTAACTGGGTGCTAAAAGCCTGGGCCAAGCAAATCACAGAACCATCTGCAATGGAGAGTTTGTGCTCCAGGGGTCCTAGGGTATTTGAATTTCTGACCATCTACGAACATATTACCTACATGTACCTTCAATACTCCCAACACTTTGTCCTCCCAGAATATGATATGAGGTTAAAATTTAGCCCAGCGTCCCAATTTAATACCTACTCATGGCGTCCCTTTCTTTATATAATCAAACCTTTTTGTAAAATTCTTTGGGTAATTTTATTACAAATACTTTTTAAGGGCTTTCTGTTTCAAAGAAACCTGTAATAACTCTTCTTTTTCTTCTTGTTAGAACAATAATAAATCCTCCTATACAGTAAATCATTACCTCCTCACTTCTCACTTGTTTAAATCGAAATTTTTATTTACTTCATTCTATGAGTGTCAGATAGTGAGTTACTTACAGGTATGCTGTGATAAATTGATAATAGGACGTTCATTGTCAGGATGAAAGAATACATTACTTTCCAAGAAAGTTATGACCCAATGTGATAATTTAGGATTACAAAGAAAATGTATGAAGTATTTCCTGAAATGAACAATGTGATTTGATCTTATAGCAAGTAATATTTATCCCAGATTCTTGAGAATTAAAGTCTGCATAGAAATGTAATAGGTTGTGAGTCTATGATTCTGTGTTGTAGCTGAGCAGTACTTAACTCTTTCCTTTATATGCTAAGATGGGATGTACATATAAAGCCCCCCCTTGTAATAGGCTTATAACAGATGTACTTCTTTTATAAACAGCCATTATCCTTGGACGTATATCTGTTCAGGCAGAATGACCTACTGTTGGTCCCACTCTTGAAGACCATTGCTTTGCTTCTCTTCTGCTCTGGTCCATTTCCTTGTTGCCTACATTCCAGTTGTTCACTTTCCATGATACCCATAAGAAGGGAGTCAAAGGCTGTTGACAAATGCACAGGTGTTTTGTCACTTTTCTTACATCCTACCCCCTTTCAGTTATTCATTATGGTAATGGCACTTTGTGATATGCAATTTCTGGATTTATGACCCATTCTTGATAAGCATGAATCCAGACTGCGTGTGCATCTTTGATAAGGTTCTAATTGGATAGCGGTGACCTTTCTGGATGTAATTGTGGAAGGAAGATTAAAAAGCAGTCCAGAAAGTGACAGGTTTGGGACAATAACGTATGAATTTGGCTCTGCTGGCAGGCAAGAGATGTAAGCCGTGATAAATTAGAGGCAAACCAAACAAGCTTACTGAATGATTTTTCATTTCTGCTACATCCTTGGGTAAAAGTCTATTGTATGAATTGCACTAATACTGCCATATTCCTCTAGCCCTGTGTTAGACTACTTGTTTACTAATTGCAGAAACTGGCAAATTATTCCTTTAATGTAGTTTTACAGTAACCGAAGGCTGCATACTCAATTAAAAATATGGGCTCCATTTTGCATACTTGTGCTGTCTTATACATTGAACAGTCAGTGAGCATTTGGAAGAGAGTCATCCAAACTCATAAAAACCTCTCTCTCTGTTTCTTTCTCTCTCTTTCCTTCCACCCCCTTTCTTATATTTGTAAGAAAGGCTATTAGAAATTTCCATGTATACACCCAAATCCTGAGGACATCTTTTCCAAGTTTAGAGATTTAAAGATGGATTATAAAGAGAATCCATTTATCAAGGTAACTTGTTAATACACTGTCATTAATATTCTTCTGTATTTGATAAAGTCTTAAACTCTTAATGTATCTTCCATGTTGAATATATAGCGGAAATACACTTGTACAGATAATTATGTTTATTACATATTTAAAGGATAAGAACACATACACTGACGTGCAAGCACATATACCCCTTCAGAGAAAGACAGACAAAGATTTGTTTTCCTCCAAAGTGATACTTCTGAGGAGTGCTAATATATAATAACCTAATCTTAAGGACATTACTATAATAAAGGCTAAAGAGCAGTGGCTTTGTAAATCTGTCTTCCTTGCTATTGGAGCCTGTTGCTTATACACACATGGAATACAAAATAAATTGTCCACATAGCAGGCAAATCAATACGTGGGTGTCCCTACCAGGATTAATCATGGGAGGAGTTCCGTCACCACTCACACATGGCTGCATTCAGGGTGCACAGGGCCTATTACTTCTGCACCTGCCTTTAAAGGGAGCCCTCTAGAGCTTGCTACAAGGGCAGGAGAAGACAGCTACCTCTTCTGAGGGCCTGAGGTGGGTCAGACACCAGGCTAGGCATGTGCACGTACAGAGTTCTGTTCTAGCCTCAATGCAATGCAGGGACCTGTCGCTAGTAGCCCTGTTTTTACAAGTGAAAAGAGAAGTGTGTTTCCCTACCCCTTCCTCAGCAGGAAGTCTGGCACCCAGCAGTCACTCTCTCAATGGAAAACAAAATGAATAAGGCCGGGAGAAATGAAGTAACTCAACTAAGATTGTACTAATTGAAAGCCCAGCAAATCCAGATTTGAATCGGACTCTGTGTGTCTTAATACAAGCAAGCAAGCAAATAAACAAAAAGCAAACTGCCAGCTGCAGTACCTTATGACAGCTTTGCAATTTACCTACCAGACACCATTTTCTTAAACAACAGCTTTTTTTTTTTTTTTTTTTTTTTTTTTTAGATGGAGTCTGGCTGTGTCGCCCAGGCTGGAGTGCAGTGGTGCAATCTTGGCTCGCTGCAACCTCTGCCTCTCAGGTTCAAGCAATTCTCCTGCCTCAGCCTCCCGAGTAGCTGGGACTACAGGCATGCACCATCACGCCTGGCTAATTTTTTCTATTTTTAGTAGACATGGGGTTTCACCATGTTGGCCAGGTTGTTCTTGAACTTCTGACCTCAAGTGATCCGCCCACCTCAGCCTCCCAAAGTACTGGGATTACAGGTGTCAGCCACTGCATCCGGCCCCACAGCTTTTTTGAAATATAATTCATGTACCATACAACTCATCCACTTATAGTGTCAGACATCACTTTAATATTTATATTTTATACTTATTGTAAACTCAGTATATATAAAATCATAGTGCCTCTTCTTTTAGCTGCGTTTAATACTTACGGACTGAAGACCTGTTCATTTTTAACCTAAGTAGAGAAAATATAGAGTCGAGAGTATTTTTCTCACTTGAAATCAGTAGTGCCTATTTTTGCTAAATTTTTTGATTCCTAATTATTGCTATTCTTCCTGCATTTCTCTGACATCCATCATTTCTTGCCCTTTTTTTTTTCATATTTTTTACTATACTGGTGCCTTCATATTTTTACCATACTGGTGTGTCAGGCATTGGGACTATTCTTAGAAGATGTTTTGCTACTCTATTCCACTCTGTAAACTTACGGACAATTTAATTGTCCTAAAACATTTACCTTCTCCATGACACGTGCTATTCTTAAAATAAGTTATATCAGGTTAAATTAAAAAGAAAGGCCTTCAATGACTCTCAGTGTCCTGCATGATCCGATCTTACCTTATTTAGACAACCTTTCCTTTCGTAATTCCTATCAGAAAATGCCTTTTCTACACAGACCAGCCACTTCATGTCTCACTTACAGTAATGTTTATTTCTGACTTCGTAGCTTACCTGACTTGTTTAACCAGTTTACTCTCCCTTTTATTTCCCTAATTCATATGACCCAGGATGAGAATTCAATAGTATTTCCTTTATCAAGTCTTACTCTCCCACACATTCTCCTAATACCTTTGCCTGCCTTGAAATCCTACTGGGCTTGCAATTTGTCCCCCATATTTAACTCTTGGCAGACAGTGGTCCCATATTTTTTTCCTCATGAGTATTTCATATGTGGACATCTTGACTCTCCAACAATTTTAAATTTCTTGAGAATCTGTTCCATGCCTGATTTCTCCCTCAGCAGCTTTCTACCCTCTTTGCAGTATGTTCTTCTTAAAATAATACATTTTGATTTGTCTCAACTATATATAAAATACACATGCATATGCATATGTACATAGTTTTGTTTGAAAAGAAAAATGATTTACAATTTATTTAAACTTTGTAAACTTCAAATAAAATATTGGATCGACTACATTAACTCACATTTGAAAGGACTGTACTGATTAAAAATATGACAAATATATGGCACTGGGGTTCTAATGTAAAGTTAGTCACTAATTTTTAGAAAGTAAGCGGACTGGGAGAAGGAAGTGTAGATAAGTAGATTTTCATCAATTCCAAGATACATGCTTTCGTGATAAACTTAAATATAATTAGTTTTCCTTCAGGCCTCAAATACCAGATAGTTGTGGGCCTTGTGAAATAATTTTGTATTAATGCCTTGCCAAGTGGAACGTGATGATAAAAATGGACAGTAGCTACTTCTCTCATCATTTTTTTGTCCTATTTTAATATCTCTAAAGGTAAAAACGTATATTATGATAGGAAGTAGTCAGTTGCCCTGGCACATTTTTTTTTTTTGTCATTTGCTCTTAAGTGTTAATATTATATATAATGAAGGTACTTAGATTCAAACTGAAATGAATAAAGTTAATTGGCTTTATACCTGGTTTGCAGTTCAGAGTCTCTATGATAGATACCTGGAGAGTGACTAGTATAGTTTAGCTGGGTGTGCATGGGCTGAAAGGATAATATGAAGATTACATTTTTATGGGAGTCCAACAAAGGAGTTCTAAGTAAAAGTGATCTGTGAGCCTTAAAAAAGTATTAAAATAAAATAAGATGAATATTGATTCCTGAGAAACATGTTTGAAGTTTGAACCTTCGGCTCTAACAATTATGGTTAACAAAAAAAATGTATATTTATATTTTCAAGGATATTATTGTGATTGCTTGTAGCTAATGTTCTGAAGGAACCACTGTGTTTTAAGTCATGTCTTTTGGCTTGTTTTTTTTTTTATATGGCATGAAGTTCTAAATAGCTTTATACAATTAACAGAGGCATTATTTTTAAATGTTAACTAGGCTAGGTTAATATTGTTCAGGCTTTTATGTGTTTAAAAATATTCCCACATACTCTAAAAATTAAGCAAACTATGGAACTATGATGGATCTAGTAAGGTAGCACTTTTCTTGGTGTAACATCATTTTTTTTTTGCCTCCATCCCACATCAACTGAATGAGATAATCGATGGAAAGACTTGAAATAAGTGTGGCATAAACACATCAGTTTATGTGTTTCTAGAAAAGATCTTTTCTGTCACAGTAAACGCCATGGTAAATTCTTATTTTCTAATTAATATTCCCTCATGTTAACAATCTAACAGCATGCTTCTTCATTTGTTCTTCATTCCAGTGTGGCATTATTGCTGTTTGTTGGTTGAACATTGGCTGTGATCTGAGACGCCTGGTATCTTGAGTTTCTGAGGTGATGCTGTCATGCTCTTCACCTGCCTGAGGTGCTGATTAGAAAGCACAGTTACAGCCACTGCTCAAGTCATCTGAAAATTTCCTTCCTGCTAAATGTTACAGGGTAGAGGCCATTAGTTCTTCTACAAGCTACACACTCCCAGCCTGCTGCCATGTCATGAAGCCAGAGAAATCAAAAAGCCACCTACTGACCCTCCCTATTGTCTGGGCTTGTCGTCTTCTATCAGTAGTGTGCCACAATCAGCGAGATACACATGTACCTCCTGCCTGCTCAGGGTTTGGCCGCCCCCTGCTCCCTGCACCTGTTTGCTTATACATGAGCTTTGCATGTTTGAATTTAAATAGACACAGGAGGGTGGAGCGAGGGAGGAAGGGCGATGCCTCTGTCAGCCGCGGTTCATTACTACAGAGGAGCCAAACCCAGCGAGCAGGGAAACGGGGAAGCCTGATAACATGGTAGTAGGTGATGAAAGATGAGTTTTCTCTGTGGGAATCATTTTTTCCCCTTTTAAAGTTGAATGGGGTGGGTGATTATTAAGACAAGATTAATAATCATTTTGATTATCGTATCTATCAATAGATGATGTTTTCAATTATATAGAGAATTAGAAATCAGATGGTGAATTGCTACCTGAGTCTTTTCCAAAGTTACCTTTCCTTGATCTCTTCCAATGATGTCATTGCAAAAAATTGTCTAATTTATCAAAGAAACAACATGAAATTCAGGCATGCATACAGGTGTAAAAAGGCCAAGATTTGGCCGGGCATGGTGGCTCACGCTTGTAATCCCAGCACTTTGGGAGGCCGAGGCAGGCAGATCACCTGAGGTGAGGAGTTCGAGACCAGCCTGGCCAAAATGGTGAAGCCCCATCTCTACTAAAAACATAAAAAATTAGCTGGGTGTGGTGGCACGCGCCTGCAGTCCCAGCCACTCAGAGGCTGAGGCACGAGAATCGCTTGAACCCAGGAGACTGAGGTTGCGGTGAGCCAAAATTGCGCCACTGCACTCCAACCTGGGTGACACAGCGAGACTCTGTCTCAAAAAACAAAAAAAAAAAAAGAAAAATGGCCAAGATTTAGTAAATATATACACTGGGGACTCATATCTGGGATATATGCGATATGAACCTGTTTATGGTAGAAATTTTTTTACCTAACAAGAAACAATACTATCATCTTTCTTTTTCAACATGTTTACTAAATTATAATTTTCTTAGGTTTAGCAAATGCTCATTTAGTAATTGTGTCATCCTGCATCTGGGCTTCTAGGCTTTGAATTAGAAAATCTGAGACTGCTTGCTGCCTTTGGTATTTATTAGTTCCATGACCTTCGGTGAGTTCTTTAATCTGCCTGAGGCTCAGTATCTTCATCCACAAAAAGGGAGCACTGCTGCCCATTTGAGGGGGCCCCAAAGGGTGGAAATTTAATGACATAATAATTGTGAGTGCTCTTTTCAAACTGTAATGTGTTATATAAACATCAGATATTGTTTCTATTAAGACTGATGTCATGTAAGATTAACCATGGTCTCCAAAAGATACGATACTCATAGTTTCATTACTAAATAAACTTATAAAGTAAAACCAAAATACTTTCAAAAATAAATTGTATTAATTATTACCACCACAATACTGAAAGTTTTATGGAAATATTTCCTGTGTAAAGCACACCGTTGTATGTTAAAATGTTTTCCTGGTGACTTTCTTCCTATGTGTAATTTTAAAAATAATTCTACACTATCAAGATAGAATTTTATTATAATATTACTGCTTAATATGACACTGTCTTCTAATTTTATTGTGCCAAGAATTTGTGCAAAAGTTACACAGGCAGATAGTTACATTCTTTTTTCCTTTGGGTTTTCAATACGTACTCTAACAAAGGAAAGATGAAAGAAATCAGGGAGAAGATCTGGCATTTAGAAACACACACTCCCTCCCACACACACATCCACTCTGAAAAGTTATAAAGGATCTGTTGAATTTGGGGGATACCTTGAAGAACTTCAAGCTGTCACCATTTCACTACCCCATGCGGTTTGAGCAAATGAGCAGCCTTGAACTTTGCACACAGAGACATGAGTCCTGGGCAGAAGGCAGTGCATCTGCAGGTCCTTGCATGACTAATTTCCTGTCAGCAAGTGATTTTATTATCATTTAAATAAGAATGTATAATAATAGCTGTAAACTTGGCAGATGGCTGAATTGGTAAATTTTAAAGGAGATAGGTTTGAAATACTTCTGTGCTTGCTCCTTCAATGCCTTCACCCACTCCTTAAGCCCCGTGGCAATCAACTATTTTGGTTACTACTTTTGATTTAACCACTGTGTTCATTCCTGTCGATTAAAGGGGCTTTAATAGCACAATATTGTGATGGCTGTTTAAGCAGAGGACATACTGTGTTTCACTGCTTCTTCTTTACACCGGGCATGGGGGAGGCCCAGTTATTGGTAGGTACTTCCCTTTTCTTCTAATAATTTCTGCATGAAAAGTTTTTTCTTTCTCTCTTCACTCAACACTGAAGAGGAAAGGAAAACTACCTGAACTTCTTGGTTCGTATTTCTCATATAAAGTTAAAACAGTGTATAAAAAGAACTATTGTGTATTCAGTTCTCATGTTCCCGTTCCTTCATCAACACAGCCTTATCAATACGGCAATAAATGAGGACAGTCTGAAGCACAGGAGAGACCACTAATATTGCAGCCAATTTTCTTTCCTAAAAAGTACAGGTGCAAAAAGAATTCATATCAGATGAGATCTTACAAATATTAAACACCATTATGTCAAGCAAATACCGCTAAATATGAAACAAAATATTGACTCTATTACATAATATAGTTATGGTTAACAAAATAAATCTAATAGGGAATTTTAAACTACCAATTTAGCTTAATTAAAAGGTACAATTTCCTCAATCCTGATTAAATAACAGTAAAAGCATAGATTGAATCCACTCCCTCTGAGATTTTTAAAAGAATGTTTGAGAAAGCTTGATGTTGGAGTTATAATTACACAACAGTAATCTGCTTATTCCTTTGACTTAAGATATTAAGATCACTACTAACCAAAGTTCATTAATTGAAAGCTTGGAGACAAAGTAAATTTTTTTTTCTTTTTTTTGGAGACAGAGTCTTGCACTGTCACCCAGGCTGGAGTGCGGTGGCATGATCTCAGCTCACTGCAACTTCTGCCACCTGGGTTCAAGCGATTCTCCTGCCTAGCCTCCTGAGTAGCTGGGACAATAGGTGCACACCACCATGCCTGGCTAATTTTTTGTATTTTCAGTAGAGACAGGGTTTCACCATGTTGGCCAGGCTGGTCTTGAACTCCTGACCTCGTGATTTGCTCGCCTCAGGCTCCTAAAGTGCTGGGATTACAGGCGTGAGCCACTGCACCCGGCCCAAAGTAAATTTTAATGGTGTCTTACAAACATATGTGTGAAGATGGTAGTATTTAATGTAGACTAGCCATGCTAGCTTGGGGAATTAGTATTTATGCATGCCCTTACTAAGCTTTCTTAGCAGGTATCACCATGCTTAGAAAAGTCAACTTGCAACCCGTGTGTAAGACAAAACATTTGTCACGAGTTCAGTACTTGTCAAGTGGGATGTACATTCTCAGAGGTCAATAGTGGCTTATAGGAGATTTAGATGTGTCTGTTGGCATTAATCGGCTACACACATCAGTCTCATCCAACTCACAGCTTGAACTTCCTTACCTACCAATATCTGTGTTGGCTGCCTGAAAAGCAAACGGTTTAGCAACAGATTTGAGAATAGATGATTGACTTGGTTCCATTCAGTCTTGTCCCAGATGTGATCTTTATTAAATATTTTGGTGATGAGGCCTTATTTTTTTTTCTGCTTTTGTGATTCCATTGTCAATTAGTGTTGTGGTTCTCATTTCCTTTCTCTCTAAATTCTGCACATTTATTTGTTAATGTACTGTACTCAGTCTACTGTTTAGGGGGGATTACAACTAACTTGTGAAGTAACAGGAAAATTGATGAAAAAAGAAAGAGCAAAAGAAAATGCTTCCTCGGGAAAATGTCACATTGGATGATTATTTTATTTATTCCTGATTTTTTCTTTTTCTGCAGATACATGATTATATCATTGTTTCAGTTATATGAAACAAAAATTAGATGTGGAGGAAAACTCTAAATAGGGAACTCTAATGTTCTTTTAAAATGAAGAATTTAACAAAAACACTCAAAACTCCCCTGCTGGGCTCAAGCAGGTTGAAATTAATTCAAGACGGCAGATAAAATTTTTAACCAGGCCGAGTGGAGATGACGGATGTGACAGCTCTCAGTTAAAATGTCTTTTAGTGGCGAATGCATGCGTATTAGTCAAGGGATGTGACATAGCTGTCCCGGGTGAGAGAAAATGAACCAATGACCATTTGCATTGAGAACAAAAGAAAAATTCTTTATAGTAAAATGTAAAGAAAGACAAGTAACTTGAGGTTTCATATTTATTTGTTCGTGTTTGACAATATTTTTGGTAATCTTTTTACCGCAAGAAAACCTCTGAAAGTTAGCATAAGCATATTTTTTAAGCAGTGATTCTTTTCTTTCTCCTCCATATATCAGAAAATAAATGTTGAGTAAAATGTCTGTGCCCAAGACAGTCAGTTAAACTTTTTTTTTCCCCTGCGAAGAACAACAGAAAAGTATCTGTAGATGGTCATACTTCAAAAGTTGTACAAAAAAAGCCTTACCAACTGAAAACTCAGTTTCAAATTTGTCTAACGTGAATAAAATACTGGAATGAGAAGCCTTTTTTTTTTTTTTGTTATAAGAACACTGGCTCCCTACTTTTCTTCTTTCTAATAATAAGACAACTTGGTTGTGTATTATAAAGCAAAGCAAATAAAACAAAAATGGATGTGATTCTATGGCAGAATGTTATAGGGAAGGAAAATTATTTGGAAACTACAATTGGCAGGATTTGACCATGTGAAAGTCAAGTTTCATTAACTTTAGGAACAGATGCTTTCAAGACATAGCAGTTACCAGTTAGAGCTACAAGTATAATTGAGTTTTATAGTATAGGGTTTATTTTTCCAATTAAAATCAAATTGCATTATCATAATTTTGTTATTAGAAGATGTAACACTCTGGCTTAAAAGGAGTACTCAAATGTAGACCTAGATCTTGTCCTCTTTTGATCAAAAGAAAAGAATGGACAAAGATGTATTTTAGTCTCAACATTAAATACAATTTCCACTTTAGAAGGTAGTCGTTACTTCCTTGAATAATGTATCCTCCCCAAAATGGTATATGAGAACATAAAAATTTATTACAACATTAGAGCCAAAAATAGAATACAAATATTTGTATACAAATATTTGTATACAAATATTCAGTGATGCTAAGTGGATTCAGAAAATGCTACCGAATTAAAATTATAATTTATCTGGATCTTCGGTGATAAATAGGAATCCCTTACTTAAGGGAGATGAAGTTTCTTTAAGGTGAGGTAAATGGAGAAGTAAGTTTTTCTCTTGTATTTTTGGCCTTTTCTTGTCTCTCTTTTCTGGAATTATCAAGCTTTCCCTCATTCAGAGTGAATGCTTTGTGAATCTTTTTGTGAATCTGCAGTGTAATTCTATGTGGACAGACAGCTTTCTGTTAACGTACACTATTTTGACAGACTGCAACTTTGATTTGCTGTTCAGGCTTTGACTATATTCACATTATGGCTTAAGTATTTTTTTTCATAGTCATTTACCAAGTGCCCAACACATTTTTACATCAGAGAAAAATACATTTTATTTACTTTCCATGCCCAGCTCAGCAAGAAATGGTATTTTCATCTATGTCTTGCATTAAAAATTGCATTTGCAAATGGCATATTTAGATGATGTTGAAGAAATTAAGCAATATCAATTGTACCTTTTCATAACGTGAACATGTAAAATTTGTCTTTAAATAGGAAAATACTATTGGTTTTCTTGGAACTGCTCCCATTTAAAGTCTATCCTTTAGATTTTTTTTCAGTCCAATGCCTTTGCAAATTTCTAGTACACACTTTCTACTACTGTAACTTTACTACAGTCCTCAGTTTTACTACACTACTTGAAAACATGCATTTTTAACAATCTCCTGCTCTTTTGCTTTTGATTTTCTGGGCATATTCCTGTTACCCATTGTATTCATTCAGCAGAGTACATTTATGCTACAACCATGGACTACCTGTTCACAGCTGTAGATTATTCAGAATCTTCTTGATACTGATAATATCTTCTTATTTACAGTTTGCTGGTATACTGAGAAAATGCGGTAGAATAACTTTAACAGAAGTACAATGTAAGCCACATAAATAATTTAAAATTTACTAGGTTCTGTAGTAAAGAGGAAAACAAAACAGCTAAAATTAATTTAATATTGTATCTAGCCTAATATCCCAAATTTTATATCAATATGCAATCAGTAAAACATATTATTAATGAAATATTTTAATTCTTTTTTATTACACTGAGTCTTCGAAATCCAGTGCGTACTTAATACTTGCAGCACATTTAATTCTAACTAGCCATATTTTGGTGATCAATAGCCACTGCTGACTGTGGCCACCATACTGGATAGCGCCACTCTAAGACCTTGATACTCAAAGTGCCCCATGAACAGAGAGCATCCACATCACCTGTGAGTATGTTGGTTGTATAAAATCTCAGCCCCATGCCAGGCCTACTGGATCCAAATCTTCCTTTCAACAAGATCCTGAAGTTACTGGATGCACATTAAAGAAAGAAAATCACTACATTTCTGGTTTCCCAAATGTATAGAAAATTGGTGTTAATATTACTTCCCATGCCATAGATTCTTTTCCAAACAGCTTTATTGAGATAAAATTCATATTCCTTATAACTCACCCTTTTAACATTCAAAGCTCAATGTTTTTTAGTGTATTCACAATTGTGCAACTATTTCAGTTATCTAACTTGATAATATTTTCCTCGCCCCAGAAGAAACACTTCTACCCATGAGCAATCACTCAGCTCTTCCTTCTTTGCCCAGTGACTGACAACCACTGATCTACTCTATCTATGGAATTTCCACTTCTGGACATCTTACATAAATGGAGTTATTTAAGATGTGGTCTGTTTTGTTTCACTTAGCATACTGTTTTTAAGATTCATAACTGTTGTAGCATGTATTAGTACTTTATCCCATTTTATGGCCCAAAAGTAATCCATTGCCTACGTATACCACATTTTGTTTATCCATTCATCGATTGGTGGATGTTTTAGATGTTTATACCTTTTGACTGTTATGAATAATGTTTTTATGAACATTTGTATACACGTTTTTGTTTGTAAATATGTTTTCAATTCTGTTGGAAGTATATCTAGGAGTGAAATTGGTGGGTCATGTATTAACTCTGTTTAATTTTTGAAGGAACCACCAGACTGTTTCCAAATCAGCTGCACTATTTAACATATCCACCAACAATGTAGGAGGGTTTCAGTTTTCCCACATCCTTACCAACACATATCGTTGTTGTTGTTGTTTTTAATTCTAGTCATTCTCATGGGTGTAAGTTGTATATCATTTGGTTTTCATTTTCTTTCTTTAATTACTAATCATATTGAAAATTTTACATGCTTATTTACCATTTCTATTCCTTTTTTGATAAATGTCTATTCAGATCCTTTGCCATTTTTTGATATTTTTTTTTATTGTTGAGTTGTAAGAGTTGTTTATACATTTTGAGTACCAGTCCCTTATCAGATATATAATTTGCAAATACTTTCTCCCATTCTGTGCATTGTCTTTTCACTTTCTTTATGGAATTGCTTGAACCACAAAAGTTTTAAATTTAATGTCCTATCTATCTAACTATCTATCTATCTGTCTGTCTATCTATCTATCTATCTATCTATCTATCTATCTATCTATGTATCCGCTTGTGCTTTTGGTGTCATATCTAAGAAACCATGGGAAATTCACCAATCAGATGTAGATTTGGTCTTTTCACATAGTCCCATATTTCTTGGAGGCTTTGTTCATTTCTTTTTACTCTTTTTTCTCTAAATGTCTCTTCTTGCTTCATTTCATTCATTTGATCTTCAATCACTGATACCCTTTCTTCCAGTTGATCGAATCGGTTACTGAAGCTTCTGCATTCATCACGTAGTTCTCGTGCCATGGTTTTTAGCTCCATCAGGTCATTTAAGGACTTCTCTACACTGGTTATTCTAGCTAGCCATTAGTCTAATCTTTTTTCAAGGTTTTTATCTTCTTTGCGGTGGGTTCAAAATTCCTCCTTTAGCTCGGAGAAGTTTGATCGTCTGAAGCCTTCTTCTCTTAACTCATCAAAGTCATTCTCTGTCCAGCTTTGTTCCGTTGCTGGTGAGGAGCTGCGTTCCTTTGGAGGGGAGAGGCGCTCTTACTTTTAGAATTTGCAGCTTTTCTGCTCTGTTTTTTCCCCATCTTTGTGGTTTTATCTACCTTTGGTCTTTGATGATGGTGATGTACAGATGGGGTTTTGGTGTGGATGTCCTTTCTGTTTGTTGGTTTTCCTTCTACCAGTCAGGACCCTCAGCTGCAGGTCTGTTGGAGTTTGCTAGATGTCCACTCCAGATCTTGTTTGCCTGGGTATCAGCAGCGGAGGCTGCAGAACAGTGAATATTACTGTTTTATTACCTATTTTATTTTTTACATGTTGATATCTAGTTGTATTGGCACTCTTTGTTGGAAAAACTATTCTTTTCCTCATTGAGTTGTCTTTGCAACACTGTCCATTATCAAATAATCATTAATGTAAGGATTTATTTTTGGAATCTAAGTTATATTCCTTTGATCTATATGTCTGTTTTTATGCTAGGACCACACCGTCTTGGTTACCAAAGCCTTGTAGTAAGCTTTGAAGTTGGGAAGCCTGGGTTATCTAATTCTGTTCTCCTTTTTCAAGACTGATTATTCCAGGTCCCTTACATTTTTATATACATTTTAGGACCAGATTATCAGTTTCTGCCAAAAAAAAAAAAAAAGGAGCTAGGAATTTTATAGAGATTATATTGACTCTATAGGTCAATTTGGGGAGTATTGCTATCTTAAAAATATTGTCTTCCCATTCATGAATATGGAATATTATTTCATTTATTTAGACTTTTGTTTATTTCTTTTAATGGTGTGTTCTAGTTTTCAGTGTATAATTCTTACACTTATTTTGTTAAATTTATTTTTCATATTTTATTCTTTTGGATATAATTATAAATTATATTTAAGTTTCATAACTGTTGTAGCATGTATTAGTACTTTATCCCACCTGCATCAAACACTGTTGAATGGTTTCTTTTGCCTTTAAAATTAGGGCAGACCTTCTAAAACTGTATGCACTATTCCAGTTTGCTAAAACCTTTCAGTAGTTCTAGTAGCAAGTGAAGTAACCTCTCAATAATATCATTTTTAGCACAGTTTGTCTCATTTTTTTACCTTTAGACCACAAATATTAGAAACCATGACATTGAAAAGATAGAAAATATACAATATGGAACAAAGATTTCCCAGCTTTTTTCCCCAGTATTCTCCTTCGGTATTGCTATAAATTTCGTGTCTTTCTGTACTGGTTGAGAAGGGTTGAGACCGGGTAGAAAATGCATGGCAAATGTGGTCAGGTTTGATTTTACTTTAGAGCGTGTTAAACAATGTAACATTGTATATTTATGCATATGAATCATTTTGTATTTTTCATAATTAAATTGATGTCAATCCCAATTTTATTGAATCCCAAATATCAGCTGGCTCTGCAGTCACCAAGAACTGTTGTTAATGTGCTGTTGTACCTATGACATTGGAAAACCATTATTAGTTAAACCAATTGTCATACATATTAGTTATTTGAAATTCAGTGGGAGGAACATTTTCCTGTGTATTGCAGGTTGCTGTGAGAAATGATAAATTTTCTTTCAAGGATTTCAGTTGTGTATGTGAAATAAATTCTTAACATTTTTAAGCTCCTGTAATATTGCAGGCATTTTACTTTAGTAAAATAGTAAATAAAATATACTTCATTTAATTTTAACAAATTTGTGCTGGTGATTAGTACTTTTTAATATATTTATTAGAATATTAATTAGAATATATGAAAATATTTGTTAGAATATATAAAAATATTCATTAGAATATTCATTAGAATATATAAAAAAACAAGAATTAAGCTAAGTAATTATTAAAAAGACAAGAATTTGAATAGAGTTCTTCTGTTTCTAATGCTTATATTATTTTTATCTATATCAGTTGTTCCCAAAGTTTGGTCCCCACACCAGCAACATCAATATCACTTGGGAACTTCATAGAAATACAAATTCTTGGACCACCCCAAATGTACTTAATCAGAAACTCTGGGATGGAGCCCAGTAATTGGGATTGACTGGACAGGTGATGTCAATGATGAGTCTGCACATTAAATAGGCCCTACAGATGAGTTTGATACACACTAAATGTAGAAAACCATATTGTTATACCACTGATTATATGTCTATAGATGTGACCCGCCCCTATCTTTCTTATTATTCTTCTTTGACTCACTAATTTTTGCTGCTAAAGCAGAACCAGGAAATAATTCAATGTTTTATTCCAACTTACTAAGAGATTCCATACTTAACAATGAGTATTCCTAAATATATTAAGGTTAGCATATAATTGAAAGGTTAAAATATCTAAAATTCGATTGAATGTTTTCACTGTAAACTATATTCAGCTTCAATGTCTTGTGCTAAAAGTCTTATTTTACTTCATTATGGCAGCTTAATGATTCTCCAATTCCCAGGTTGAATTTCCAAGGAAAGAAACTTATAAAAAGTTCATGCTCGGGGAATTCTTTTGCTTTCTGTGTGGGAGTGGAGCAGTTCTTTACCCATCTTCCTTACCTCCATTAAAAAAGACAAGGTAACTGAAGGCCGTTGGAGTCCATGGGATGAGGACTTGTTAGCAATTAGTAATATGTGAAGAAACTGTCTGTTCCCTATTTTTTGGTATGCTGACCATAAATTGATTTGAGTATTCTTGCTTTACTTTATTGTAGGTTGAAGGGAGCTATTGCTTATGAGGAAATTCATTGTGTTCTAAAGCCAATTCTTTTTTTTTTAATTTGTAAAAACTTTTTTATTATTACTATTATTATACTTTAAGTTTTAGGGTACATGTGCACGATGTGCAGGTTAGTTACATATGTATACATGTGCCATGCTGGTGTGCTGCATCCACTAACTTGTCATCTAGCATTAGGTATATCTCCCAATGCTATCCCTCCCCCCTCCCCCAACTAAAGCCAATTCTTAATCAGAGTTTGAGACACTGTTTCTATATCATAGATTATCTATATTTTATTCTGGAGGGCAAAAATTGCCACTTAGATATTACATGTCAGCGCATATATATTCTAAATTTCTCAGGGGAGTTGTGGGAGATAAACAATGATAGTACACAGCAAAAGTCCTGAAATACAGCCCTGATTGTCCCTGCTTTTAGCCTAGATGTTCATATTTCAGTTGTTTGATTTAATGAATAGAAAGGGAAACATAATAATTACAACTCAAAATTCTCATATGCAATGAATCTAATCTCATTCAAGTTGCCTAGTCCCTAAACATGGTCGGTAAAAGTATACTTTAGAGCTGTTCTCTTGCAGGCTGAGCTGAGGAGTGAAAAAGGTTAACTGAAAAGTTTGAAGGATATTTAAGTTGACAATGTGCAATGCATGAATTGGACACCAGCCAGGACCCAGTAAACCCCCTGTGCCAACGTTAGGTAGAACTCATTGATAACCAAAAGCGGTTAGTAGAACCTGTCTCAGTGAGTACGTTGGTCAATACAGGCTTCATGGGAATGGCCCCTGTTATTAATGTTTGAAGACTATGACTTGCCCTTAAATAGCTATGATTTAGAGAACTACCCACTCAAGTCACTAATGTAGTTCAGTGTGTGAAAAACAGACGGCAAGCCATATGAGGTAAGTTAATACATGTAACTGGGGATACTGCGGGAAGGAGACAGTTGATTCTTTGGAGGAAAAGTGGTTTACAAATTGAATATATTAAAAATGAATATTATTACTGGTTTACTCATCACATGAAGAATAGAGCCAGGGGATAAATACCTCTCTAGCTCTTGCAACTCAAGAGATGTTTTTCATATCTTAGATAATAAATACTTGCAGTAGGTTTAACTCATAACTAAAAGTGTGTGCTAAGAGACTCCCCTAGAAGAGTGTGTCTTCCGACATGCTGAATTGCCCTGGGGTTGGTGGCAGCTTAATAAAATATGTGAGTGTTCAGTGCGGAGCTGTTAAGTTATTTATTCCACTTCTGATACTGCATGCATGAACTGCCACTGTTTGATGAATCACTGAAGAGAATGGGAACTGACAAACAACTCTTCCTTTAGCGGCTGGTCACACTGACAGCATCAATAGAAAAACACATCATGGGTTCTAAAATGCCACATTTTCACCATTTACCCTGAATAAGACATGAAGCTCTTTAAGGAAAGCAGTAGTACGTTATCATTAAGGGCCAGCTGACAGAGAGGCAAGTGTGCTTTGAACTCTCTCAAGTCATCATTCTTAATTTCTTCTCTTCTTAGATGGAAGGCCCACCCACATGGGTTCTGAGCAAGGCAGGGACTATTGCACCTTTTAAAATCTCATTGATAGATTGGTTTCATCAACACCCATCCTGGCTCCTGCCCATCAGGAGAAGATCCTGTTCTCATTAGGGTCCTGTAATGTCTGCAGCTAACATTGTTCTCATGCAAATAGAATGACAGAGAAGATCAGTGCCATGAAAATTCAATTTGCCCCGACCATCATTACCCTTTTTCTTTTCGTTATTCCCACTCCAATCTGCAGGAGGTAATGTGTGCAATCTGCTGGTGCTGTGCAAGATGATTACTACATTTTAGTAATGAATTTCCCAGCTATTGCACTAGGGGGTGTTTTAGCAGGTTCCCTGATACACCTAATGTAGATGTGGCAGCAGTCCTTGCAGTCCTTACCCAGCACTTCCATAGTGGATTTCCATAAGGAGTGGATGCCTGGTCAGTAGAACTTGTATTCAGTACTGTTCATTCTTTAGTCATCAATGGCAATTGTGAAAGTAGTGATTTGTTTAATGTTATCTGAAAAATAAAAATAAAATATATCTCTACCTGTCCAAATTGAAGGATTAAAAGCTCTGTCAAAAGAAATGTAGTAATTTTTGTCTTTAGTCTATGATCAAACTTAGGATTTAAAATTCAGGGCAGCTCATATAAACATATTGAAATTATAAAAGTGTATAAGTTAAATAAAAATTCTGTTTTAGAAAGAACTATGGAGAAGTCCTACTTGGGTTCAGCTGAAAAGTAAGATAATTACCAAGGTATATTTCAAATTCCTATACTTGATACTATCCTTTATCTTTGAAGTTTCCTCAACAATGGGATTAAATATGTAAACATTATATTGTCAATGGTTTATTATGTTTTAGAAGTTATTTGTTTCTTCTGAAATTATCCCCTTGCTTCTTCATTAGTCTGGGAGTTAGCTGTAAGAAAAAATAAAGGGAGAGAGAATGAAGAAAAAATATATAGATTCACCAGGCATTACAGATTTCTATGTATGCGCCTGTTCACCACAAACACAAAACATGAATTATAGTTTCTCTGGTGATTATTAGCCTAATAATAATTGTAAAGGGCAACTATACAAGGCACAATTTTCCATGCAATTTTTATAAAACTTATTTATTCATAAATAAATAGATATAGTCTTTCCCAATGAATAAAATACTTCACATATGGTAGCATTTTGTGTACAAAGGTGACTAAAAGAATTCAGAGTTTTAAACATTTATTTGAAAGAAAGAATGATAGTTATTTTATAAAGATTTTCTTGGAAAGTACTTTTTTCTTACACATGGTGAGATGTATTTGTAGATAAATTGTATTTATGCAATTCCATTCACATGATCTTGAGATGTTTTCATTGGATTGATTCACTGGCTGAATCAGACATTTTTAAATTAGTGAAACGTACCCTCAATAATATACCCTTATAAGTCAGAGATGCTGAAATAATGAAAAAAGGAGTCAAGTTATTTCTTTACCTGAATTATTCCATTCTATAAATTGATATATGTAATACATTTCAGTAACTGTGGCGAAACCATTTAGACTGGCTGTGGGACACACCATGCAGTTTAGATGTGAGCAGTTGCCTACGTGTGGCACAGAAAGTCATATTTGAACTACAGTTTTAGTGCCGCTACTTTAAGATAGATTCTGAGCATGTAATTACTGCAGTCTTGGCATGTAATTACCCTGGAGTTACAGTTTATATTGACCTCCAGAAATACTGAGACTGTAATTTTAAAGTAAAACATAGAACTTGAGTGTAAAATTGTACGTTGATTTTGAACTGCTTGCATTGTGAGTTTGTTCTCCTGAAGAATAACTTATTACTATGATAATTATCCCAGTTTCCTATGGAATCAGAATATGTAGAGTGTTATTAAGGCATCCTTTATGACTGAGTGGTTAACTGGTTACACAGATAGGTAAAAGAAGGAGTACTCCAGTGGGCTGAAAGAAGCTGCTGATAACGAAAGCTCCCTCCCTGTAAGCCTCATGGCCTGCACTTCTCAGAAAGATAGACTCAATGGAGCATGACTGCCTAGGGCATCTGGGTCCCAGGAGGTTTTAGTTGTTTGTTTAGGTGTTGAGAAAAACACATTATGACCGTAATAATAATTATGTATTTGGAATTGGATTTTTGCATCTATAACAGGAAGTTCCATCTTGCATAAAATGCAACCTCAGCACCATTTTATGCTTAATTTGCATATGAAGCAATATGGGACTATTCAAATATAGGCTTCATTTGACTACGTACCACCAGTGTTAATTTAGTATAGTATTAAATGTTTCTGATGACCACTCTTCAAGCAATGTTTGGACTCTTTATTAAGGACAAATGTGTGTACACACTCTTAGATGATATTAAAACTAAGGTTAAAAGATTTTAAATTATTTTCAGTAGTGTGTCACTTTTAAATACTTTTGCATAATATGAAGAGAGTAAAGTAGTTGAACTTTATTTAGATAGTGATTTCATAGCAATTGGTTTTTTATTTTCTGAAATATAGCCCAGAGATATTTTATTTTTGGCTTATTACAAGAAATCACATTTCAAAATACACAATTCAGTTTGAAAATCACTAAGTTAGCTTTATTTATTCCCAGGTGTTTTCTGAAAATATGTTTTTTTTCTTAGCCTTTCTTAAGGCAAGAAGCAGTCATTCAATTTCCCTTATTCTTTTCTCCCTCCTTCTTCTTTCTCCTTTCTTACCCCTTTTTCTGTTGTCATGGTTTTTTACTAAAGCATGTAGTTTTTCTTCTGTACAAAAACATTCCATGTAATTCTCAAATTAATAACTTCATCCAAATTATCTACAAAGTCCTGGTTTGACAGTAACGTACCAACAATATTTCTCTAGTGCAAATTCAGCTGTAGCAGTAATGTGTTAAAAAAATCATCCTTTTCTAAAGAAGCTATAGACAGAATTCATCTCTTCTTGAATTCAATTTGTAAAACTTTGAGAGTTAACTTACCATATTTTAACTTGGAACATTTGCAAACCTTCTTATGTCATAGCTTCTCAGTATTAAAAAAAATAGGGCATATGGCAGAAAACCATACTCTGTAAAACACAATAGCTCAAGAGAAAAAATAAAACAGCTTAAGAACAAATATTATGTCCATATACTAATAACAACATGGTGTATATTTGTACTATATTTTTTATTTTCATGATTTAATTTGAAATTCTTGGATGCTTTAAATATATAATTCTGAATGGTGGATAGATATTAAAATAGTATTTAGCTTCAGAAGTATTGACCTTACACATTTAGATGTCCTCCAGACAAAGAATGAACATGAAGGTGTCGTGCTAGGAAAAGAATTACTGTTGTCTTCTGTGTTTCATTAAAATAGCTTTCAGGCAGATAAACAACTGTTTCCATACGTGAGATCCAAGAAATACCATTTTATGGATGCCAAGTTCAGTGTCTTAATGAGTTCTGGAAACTTACATAACGGCAACAGTACACACCTGCCTCTGTGTCACTCTCTCCCTGATTAAAAGTGATATGGCTAAGGACATGAAGAACAATCTCCCTCTTTTACGAATCAAATATCACATGCTTTATAAATGGTATGTATTTCTTTTTTCCTCTAATAAGACTACACATAGGTTTAAAGCATTGAGGCCTGTGTTAGGGAGATCAGCACTAGAGGTCAGAGACATTCAGAATCCTGCAGTTTAGCATTTAGCAGTGTTACTTTCTTTCTTCTTTTCTTTTTTTTCTTTTGAGATGGAGTCTTGCTCTGTCTCCCAGGCTGGAGTTTAGTGGCACAATCTCGGCTTACTGCAACCTTGGCCTCCTGGGTTCAAGCAGTTGTCCTGACTCAGCCTCCTGAGTAGCTGGGATCACAAGCATGTGCCACCATGCCCAGCTGATTTTTTTTTTTTTGTATTTTTAGTAACAACAAGGTTTCACCATGTTGGCCAGGCTGGTCTCGAACTCCTGACCTCAGGTGATCCGCCTGCCTCTTCCTCCCACAGTGCTGGGATTACAGGCGTGAGCCACCGTACCTGGCCAAGGGTATTACTTTTGAGTTTTCAATAAAGGCGGTGTTACAGATTTTGCCTCATTTGAATTCTATGCAATGTTTTTGTAGTTCCTGATATCAAAGATGTCTATTAGCTTTTAAAATGTAAATAATTAAAGAATTCCTCTTGCCATCTAAACATGCATCAAGAATAAAGAATCTATACATAGATTTTACAAAAGTTATTTTACATTACATAAATCATTCAGAAATTTCTATTCATTCATGTAAGGCAGAGGCATAGCTGATTCTAATGATAGTCCTGGTAATCATTCAACTGCTAACTTACAGAGAGTCCAATAACCCAATGTCATACATTGTGTTGTTGTGTTGTGAACCATTCATTTCACAATGCTGTGTATTTTTAAACTCTTTAAACACAGAGCTCAACTATAATTGCTGGCATCAATTTAGAGTCCTCCTGCTCTTTTCTTTCATAATGCTCCATTGTCGCATGCTACAGTATTTATAATAATTTGAAATTATATCTGTATGTTCATGTGTTTGATGTCTGTTTTCTCAACTTGACCGACAATTCTATTTGTTTTGTTCACCAACTTACACCTAATATTTGGACATGGTCTGGGACACATACTAAGAGCTCAAGAAAAGCGCACTGAATACTCATGGTTTATAATCTTTGAACTGAATATCTTAGTGTTACTTTTTTTAAAAAAAATCTGTATTTCAAACTTATTTCTAGCATAGTCAAAAATGGTTTCTCTCAAAGGATGGATGTATAGCTAGGCAGACATACATACAGATAAAATTGATATATTCATATGCACATAGAGTTCTGTTCTTAAGTTGTAATTATGTTTGAATCAACTAGATATTTCTAGATGATTTCTACATCTGGTTCAGTTTTCACACAAATGCCACATACCACTTTTTTATTTTTTATTTTGAGATAATTGTAGATTCGTACCCAGCTACAAGAAACAATACAAAGATAAACGGCACCCTTTACCTGGTTTCCACCAATGGTTACATCTTGCAAACCTATAGTACAATATCACAACCAGAGTATCAACATTCATGTAGCATCTCTACACATCTATGTATGTTTCTGTATTAGAATGGATCCTCTAATCAGACTGCTTCTATGCAGACTAGATATTTCTAGATATATTACAGGTGGCTCACACCTGTAATCCCAGCACTTTGGGAGGCTGAGGCAGGAGGTTCATTTGAGGTCAGGAGTTTGAGACCAGCCTGGCCAACAAGTGAAATCCTGTCTTTACTAAAAATACAAAAAGTAGTAGAAAATGAGATGTAAAACATCTCTTTTTATTATTACTTTAGCATGAGTGACATTCCATATTTATCATTTGCATATTTAAATAGTAGGGCCAGGCTGGTATAAAGCCTTTAAAAAAAAATCAGTGATAATTTGTTAATTTGTTGATACAGTCATTAGTTGTCCACATTCCCTAACTCCTATATTTTTGTAAATTTTTAATTGAAGTATAACATATATACAGAAAAGTAACAAGAAGGCTTGATGAATTTTTGCAAACTGAACACATCTGTATCACCAGCACCCGGATTGTGAAATAGACCATGAAAAGCACCACAGAAGCCCTCTCATGCCCCATCTCAATCTTTAGCAAGAGAACCTATCTTCTGACTCCATAAAGGAGTCTTCTTTTATCCCTAACTTTTCTGTGTTTAAAAATTTCAGTATATAGAAATTTCAAAGAGTAGTGTAAATAGTAGCAAGCATTACCCATCATGTAGATGCAGTATTTGTTACTATTTTGCTGAAGTCTATCTCTTTCTCTGTATGTACAACGCGTACCATTTGAGTGTGTAATTTGCAGATGGTGATACTTTACCCATAAGCATGTATCTCCAGCCTGATCAACATGGCAAAACCAACTCTCTACTAAGAATACAAAAATTAGCCAGATGTGGTGGCATGTGCCCATAGTCCCAGCTGCTTGGGTGGCTGAGGCATAAGAATAGCTTGAACCCAGGAGGCGGAGGTTGTAGTAAGCCAAGATCCTGCCACCGCACTCCAGCTTGGGCAACAGGGAGAAACTCTGTCTCAAAATTAAAAAAAAAAAAAAAAAAGGAAAAAGAAAGATTCTTCTACATAATCACAATATTTTCACACTCAGGAAATTTAATATTGATATAATCTTATTATTTAATAAAAATTCCATATCCAGATATCCCCAATTGATTCAATTGTATCTATCATAATGTTTTTGACACAAGATCTAATTCGGGATTATGCATTGCCTTTGGCCCAATATCAGTTTTTTCTTTTCTCTTGTTCTATCTTTTAGTTTGAAAACTTTCCAGCCTTTTAAAAAATATTTAATGACACGGAAGTGTTTTTTGTTTGTTTGTTTTTGAGGCGGAGTCTCGCTCTGTCGCCCGGGCTGGAGTGCGGCGGCGCCATCTTGACTCTCTGCAAGCTCCGCCTCCCGGGTTCCCGCCATTCTCCCGCCTTAGCCTCCCGAGGAGCTGGGACCACAGGCGCTGCCACGCCCGGAGAATTTTTGTATTTTTAGTAGCAACGGGGTTTCGCCATGTTGGCCAGGCTTGTGTGGACTCCTGACTTCAGGTGATCCGCCCGCCTCGGTCTCCCAAAGTGCTGGGACTACAGGCGCCGCCACCACGCCCGGCTAATTTTTTGTATTTTTAGTAGAGACGGGGTTTCACCGTGTTAGGCAGCATGGTCTCGATCTCCTGACCTCGTGATCCACCCACCTCGGCCTCCTAAAGTGCTGGGATGACAAGCGTGAGCCACCGCGCCCGGCCGACACGGAAGTTTTTAAGCAGTCCTGGCCAATTGTTTCATAGATAGATGCCTCATACATATTTATGTCTCATAGAAAAAGTTACAAATGTCAACTCATTGCTATTTATGGTATGTTTCTTTATTCTTTCTTGCACTTACATGGTTCAGCATCTGGCCTGTAGGAAGTACCAAATGGTGATAAGTTCATCATACTATCAGTTTAAAAACTTGTCTACCAGCTCTGTGACAATCTGTACAAATTTGAGTAAGCCTGTTAGCCCCTTTAGACCTAAATATCTCATCTTTGAGTAAATTGACTGCATTATCTTCCATTGATAAAATTGTGTTATTTATTTAAACATTCTATTTGGCCATGTTACCATATTTGAAGTTAGTATTACTACCATGGGATGGAAAATTATATAAATATTTCATCATCTAATATTCTGAATAGAGTATCAACTAATTGTACAATCTTATGAATGGTTACCAAAGAATTTCAGAACATTCTGTGTAGAAAATATAGTATAAAAATTCTTTGCAATTGCTCTAATTTAGACTTCCAAGTTGTTAAAACATCTTTTGAAGACCTAGGTGGCCTCACTGCTAGGTATACTCTCTTTATTCACTTTATCTGTTGCATCCTTTATAGCCTACTTGGGAACTTTTCTTTTTTTCCTTGAGTTCCCAGCATAAGAGAGGCTACTGGGGTGGCGGTTAAACCCATATGTGTATAATTTTGCCCTGTATTTCATTTCATAACTATATAAGTGTTTTTCTGTATTCTTCAAAACACTGAATTTTCTGCATGATATTTAGGCCTTAACAAGTTATGGTAGTTTAGAAAACGAAATTTAAAAAACATTTTATCTTGTTGTGTACATTAGTACTGTTGCAAAGGTTAATACATATTTTTTTAATATGCTGAATTAGCCCTTGGGTCTTCTCACTTAACAATTTTGACAAGGTTTATGGAAGTTCCCCTGACACTTCCATTAGTTATTGGACAACTGGACCTGCTTTTCTAATTGTCTTCCAAAAAAGGGGACATGATGTTTCTCCGCCACATTAATTTTGTTGTTTCCTGTAAAACTTAACAGGCAAAAATCTGAGCTTGTAAATGAGAGACTTGTCTTCGTCTTTATCAGAGAAATGAAATTTGTAATTTAAATGAGAAAAAATAATGAACTTAATGCATACCTTGAAAGAAGTGTTGTAATGTGCCAATTTGGTTCTCATAAAGTTGATTCTACACATCCCTATGAAGGTATTGATTGTGTCCATGTAGCAAAGCTGAGGGTGCCGTGAACTCCCCAGTGACTTGGCATTTCATCATTACAGTCAATCAGCCTTCCAAGCACTTGGCTTAACATACCTCCAGCCCCTAAATACATGACGAAGTCGGTGGCAGAATGGCTGTGCAAGTAGTCTGGCTCTTAACCTTAATGCTAGCTTTGGTCTTAGGAAATCTTGTTATTAAGAAAACCTCATGGCTACATACAGTTAAAATGAATGTCACTATGAAATCTCTACTTTTAAGGAGTTATCTGGCCTCCACAGGTAGTATTTGCCTACTCACTTACATTTGTCAAGTTATTCCCTTGAAAACTAGCAGGAAGAATAGGAAATAAGAAGTCTGATTTGAAATCTTGGAGTTCCTTTTCTTATTTCCTTTACCCTAGAGACCCAGAAAATGGAGCTAGCTACATTTCTCACACTTACTATCATAGTTGCATGTTTATACTCTATTATGTTGTAATTATTTTTTACCTATTCTCTCATTAGAATGTTATACCTATAGAGCAGATACCATTCCAGTTTTAATTTTTTGCCCCGACTCCTAGTAACTACATGACCTATTACAGGGAACTTAAAACAAACAAAAAGTCTGCTGAGTCTGGGATGTTTTAAGGATCGAAGGAACATGTTGGTCCAATTTGCCTTCACAGAGGGTTCCCTCTGCTTTCTACCAAACGTGAATTGCTCCCATGTGATTTTGAAGAATTCCAGCCTACCTCAGGGAAGGACCGCATGTAATGCCAGAGTCGGCAAACTTGGCGGCTTTTACCCTCTCTCATCTGTGGGATTGTTTTGTCCTGGGATTAGATAGCTAAGTGTCTGTAAAAAGATTCTTTTTGTCCTTAAGGAGCAACAGGAAATGGAGAGTAGCAGTGACTCCATTTCCAGTGTCTAAAGAAGAAGACTTAAGCACAAAATAAGGACTTTCCCTCTCCATTTGTTTAATATAATGCTCTGATTGCATCCACACATATGCAAATGGAAACATTCAGATTCCAGCTCCTAAAGATATGTGAATAAATGAAATATGTGTCTGTGTTCTTATTTGCTGAGTGAATTTATGAACAAGTCAATAGGCTGTTATAGATAAAGTGATTATTTAACATTGTGTTAAAAACTTCACTTGGAAACTTAGATTATTTCTTAATGTTTATAATTGGCTATCTTAGATACCTATGATTAAAATAGCCCCGTTTGAATTTTTGTCTTCAAATTTGTCAAGTTTTAGTAAGCATGTGTCATTATCTACCAGGCCCCCTCTAAACTAAAATCAAAAGAGATAATCAGAATACTGACTTGTCAAGTTGTTTGTGAATCACACTTACCAGGTACCAGATTTGTAGTTAAACTCCTCCCAGAATGTTTCCATTATTGTTATAAAAATTTCACATGCTAAACACAGTGCAAGTATATACTGTTAAAATTTTCAGAATATTGTTTCTGAAAATTACTTTGCTCCCTGCAAATCCAACCTACTCACCTGTATCATCTGAGTGAAAACTTTGCTGTGTAACTATGACTGAGCAGTTAAACCAGAAACCTGCTTTAGGTAAGGACTGCCTTGATGTTTGCAATTTTTCCCGCTTTTTTCTTTTCCTTTCTTTTTTTATTTTTTCATTTTAAAGATAAAGGTCACTCTAAGAAGGTAGTTCCTGAGTTAAAAGTATTCCATAGGGTTGGAGATTACAATGGAAGCAGACACCATTCCCCACCAAGGGGGCAGGATTTGAGCATGAGCCTCCCCACTGTGGTCGTCCTGGGGTCTCTCGGGGGTGGGATGGCATCTGACAGTGATGGGCTTTTCTTGATGGCTTCCTTTCTTTGTACCTAACTCTGGTCCATAAATAGAGCATCACATCATGCTCCCAGACTGACACTGGGGAAGCTTCATAAATCAGCAAGTGAGTGTTCCGGCATGATCCTTTGGCCACTGCCTTCCCTCCAGAGCTGACACCTGTCACCTTTTAAAGAGTGTACATTCTCTGTCACTGTAGCTGATTCCCGTCTTTTCTTTATTCATTCTCATATGCTGCCTAGGTGCTGTTATCCGGGTGGCTGCCCATATATTATTAAATCATTACCAGTATGGCCTAGGTAGGTTTTTAATTACGCCTAAAAACTTGATAGTTCCAGATAGTTATCGGGTATACAACTAAGAACATAATACAAAATGCATTTTATTTTTTAAAAAACATACATATGTGTTTAACAGATCTAATTATGTATATTTATAATCAACAATAGAATATTGCATTTGGGTGGCTTATAAATAATACCTTAAAGCACTTAAAATGATAAGAATTCTTAAGAATCTTTAAGAATCTGGGGGTTAATGAAAGTGCTTTGAATATCCTCAGACTGTAACCTTTTCCAATAAGTCAGTAAGCATTGGTGATTCATTAATATTATAAAATACGTATCTTCTCTGTGGTACACGTCACTTTATTGAAGAAACATACGTGACTCAACTCAACTGTTATCTGGTCCTATTTTGCCCTAATTATGGTTCCTATTTAAATGGCATTATAGAATCCCTTAGCTTTTAAAAAGGGGCAGTGGAAAAGATCTGTAAAACTTTAGCAAGTCTATAATCTACATGAGCAGAAATTTACCTCTCTTAAATGTCTACATATTAATGACATTAAAAATAAAATAATCGACCCATGTCGGGGATTTCTCTGCTTCCCTCAAATGAATGTTTAAAATTTTATTTTGAATTCTATTAAGGTGAATAATGACCACAAGGTGTTTGTAATTGGGGGGATATTAAGTGCAAAATGCAAGCAGAGGATGCTTAAAAAGGACAGAAAAAGTCTGTTTCTTATTGATTGGCCTCTGGTGGGATAAATGTGTGGCTTCTGCCCTTAATGGAAGCTGATTGTTCAGGGATGTGCCGGTGAGACTGGTCGATTCTTGAGCTGTTGTTTACTGGGAAGGACAATATCAGTCTTCTAGAGGGATGATTGGTGGATGTCAAGGCTGTCACCCTTTTCTCCTGGTCACTGACAGCCCAGTGACAATTACCAGTGATGGGACATTGTCTGCATTGGCATATACACTAGAGGATATAACTGGCAAACAACAAGAGAGGAAAGCACTCCTGGAAAAAAGATATAATCAGCAGTTGTCAGGACTGGTTACATATATGATGTCTGAGTAACAGGGCCAAGGCACATTAGCTTTACCACTGGGGTAACATGCAGCCTGGTTCGTCCTGCTTAGAAAACTGATCTTAGAAATTTGGGGACGTTTAGAGGATAACATTAATTGTTGGCATTCTTTCTACTTGACAGTTAATATAAGAAAAAAAGTATTTTACTTATTTTTTCTAATTAAAATAAACTTTGGGGAATTCAAATGGACTTGAAAGTAGGTATTTGTATGCTTTACAGAAATAGTTATATTTGCAATATGTTTCCTCGTGAGTTAAGATAACTTTTATGACTTTTCCTGCCAGGCTTCTGTTATTGGCAAAAGTCCAAATGTACACTAATAAGTTGCGTTGTACAGGTATCAGAATGAGAGACTCAATTCCATAATTTGGCCAGAGAAGCATCATTTAAATGGTGGAGTATGTTCTATGCTAGGTAGGTAGTACATAGCCATATCCACCAGATTTTCTATAAAGATTCTTCTGTCAGTCTCATGCTGTCTATTTCCTTCTGTTCCATTGCTTCGGAATTTCAAATAAGCTTAAAGAAAAAGATCAGCATTTCCAAAGCCTACCTTAACATATAGAGAAACTAATACCTAAATTAGACCACCTGGAATAAAAAGAGATGTCAAGTAGCTGTATTTATTTCTCAGCAAGAGATTATTCTTTGTGTTAATTTACAAATGCAACTTATTTAATTAATCATGTTTAGGCTAATCACCTCTTAGAGTCAATGTATTCTGCTGGAAGTGTACTGTTTGGAAAAATTCACAATAAGTATAGTTTTATACAATCAAATTTACATATTTTTGTTCTGTAGGAATTAGACATCTCTTTCCACACAGGGTTTTCTTAACATCAAAATGAAAATGTCTCCGCATGCTCAGGTAAGAAGATTTTTTCAGTTTCCCACCAAAAGTATGGATTGGGAACACCTTGTAAGCGTCTACTCAAATGCCTAATGAGGATTACTTTTTTCAGAACTGGTCACTGTAGAGAAGAAAATAATTGGCTATCTAATGTTGGTTATCTCCTATCTGTGTGGCATCCATGACTTACATTAGATGTATTTCTCTTTTTGTGAGAATTATTTTCTTAAATGTTTTTTCTGATTTTTTAAAAAAAATATGTGTTAATTACAGAATTTGGCAAACATTATAAAGTGCAAATAACAGTATGAAAATCACGCATTAGTCTACCATTCAGAGGAGTGCATTGTTAACATTTTAATATTTTTTCCATTTGGCTTTTGTTTGAAGATTTTAACTGTTTACATGTGTGTATGTTCTATTGAGTGTTTTCAGTGATGCCATTTTTCATCTTGAATAAATATATAGACAAGTAGTGTGATTTTGGCAGCGTCCTTTTATTTTAAATAAGTAGGTTTTAATATTGCTGAGTGATTACATATGGTGGTTATTTCTGGTTGGGCTTATAAGATGCCATATAAAAGTTATCATTAATTTCCTTCCTTAAACCAAGGGCTAATTGATTTTCCATTGCACTCATTAAAAATAGATACTTAGCTTTTCAGAAGATTGTCTCAGAAACCCAAGGCAGGGCCCAGGCCCTCTGGGATGCCATCAACTGACCATTCCATCAGTCCTAGAATAGTGACCCTCCTACTTGTCAGAACTGAAGTATTTATCCCATTTCCCAGCAGATAAACATTTGCAAGGCAAATAATAAATTAGCCATTAATCAGAAGAATGTTTGCATTCGATGAACTCTGAATGGAGTGGAGATGTCAGGTAGATAGACAAGGTAAATCAACATGGCAGAATCAATCACAAGAAAGAGCCAGCCATAATTTAGAAAGCATTGACTCTAATATTTAACGACTTTGGAAGGTAAGAATATTTTGAAAAGGAAGAAAGCTATTTAGAAAAAGGTGTGGGTAGATTTTAATAATAGATAGCAATTAAGTTTTAAACATTTAAGGCTTCAGCCTGATGATAGACATTTGGAAGTTTGATTTGAAAAAAGAGACACTGTCAAATATTTATTTGTAAAGGCCCATGTGTTCAAATAAATTTTTCATTCTCAGGAGTGCTCTCATGAAATGTACCCACATTATTTTTTTTTCAAATAAACAATTTAACAAGTATATTGTTTTAAAAGCAAGAAGTGACCTTGTTATGTTGTTCTTTGATTCCTAATTGTGTTTGCCCCTTCTTGTGTATGATGCAAAGACTTTCAGATTGAGAGTCTGAAAGTCTCGTGTGTTGAGCTTTGCTTGGCCAGTTAATAATCACGTGGTCCTGGGGAAGTAACTTAACCTTTTATGACCTGCAATTTCCTCATTTGTAAAACAGGTCTTGGCACCATTCTTTTTTTTTTACATAGAAGACATATGTATGTTGTATAAATTTATTCTAAGGCATTATTCATATTTTAAAATTCTGAAAAAAATCAGTTATTGTTACATATCTTATTTTCATGTCTAATCAGTTAGTGCATATCTTGTTTCTGAATTATACCTAAAGGGATTAAAAGGCTCAGTGGTTATAAAAAACAATATTATCTCTCCTAATTCTCATGAGGTTAGAAACTACAACCTTTGTTTTCTTAGAATTGACCATCAGGAAAATTGCTTTTGACTCCAAACACCTACCATCTGGCATATCCTATCTTCTCATTATAACATGTGATGCCTAAATTTGCGATACATCCTGGACTCTCCACGTGTGTGTTTTTCATTTATTGACCCCAAAGTAGAAGAAAGGATGGAAGTAAATGGAATAACCATAATACTCACCGTTGCTTTCCTAGCTCTTCATTTCTCACTTACTCACTTTCTTCCCATGAGTACAATTCTGTCCCCCAGTTAGATTGTGCAGACTAGGTATCTTTTCAAGTAATGACACCTTTAAACCAAAACATTAACTGAGTCATGGGTGTCCCCCTCCCCATAGCTTTGCTTGACTAAGAAAATTCTTCTAATCAGAAATTTTAAATGAAAACATGTAATGTTGATTAACATTGCCTGAAGCATGGAGTACGATTAAAATGTTTTGAAATTTTAGAATATATAAATTACTCATGCAAAAAAAAGAGTTTTCTTTATACAATCTAGAAACAATTATATTAGCCCATATTAATAGGCTTCAAATGAAAAACATTGAAGCCAATACATCTCAACTGGGTCTTCATGCTACTTGCTGTGGAGTTTTTAAAAAATTTATTTGTAGTTAATACCCCTTATCCCCATGCCATCTTTGTCTTTCTGTCTTAGCATGTAACTTTAACCTAAATTTCCTGAAGAAATAGGAAGTTATTGTATGTGAATTATTTATTGTTTACCTCAAAATTTCTCCAAATCTTCATTTATCATTTTCTATTTCTGTTCTGATACTCAGGTCTGTGACTAACAAACCTATCTGCTTAGGTTTATGATTTTCATTTACTCCAGTCGAAACCTGTCAAATAGCTACTCTTTCAGTCTCATTCTTTATTAATTCTTCCTTACAATATAAGCATACCCAGTTCTCCTCCATCTTAAAGACAGGATAGTATAGATAAAAAGAAAAATTCTATAAGATTTCATGAAGAAAAGGAATTATGTTTAGCTTTGGATTTCAAAAAGGCTTCATAAAAGAAATGGCATTTAAAAATATCCTGAAACACTAATATTATAAAGCCTGTTTTAACATAAATACTACTTACTGTCATCATACGGTTTTTGTTTTTAAATTTGCTCACTTTTAATACCCGAGGCTACAATAAGGCACATCATCTTCCTAACAATTTCTATTTATAACTCATATTTTTCATGACAACCCTGTCAGGTAAGTTTTATTACTATTCTCATTCTACAGATGTGGAAACTGAGTCAAAGAGAGATTAAACAACTTACCTGAAACTATATATTTAGTAATAATTGTTAGAACCAGAGTTTGTACCTAGTTGGTTCCAGGTTCTGTGCCTGGCCACCATTCTTATTGCTTCTCCACATAGTACTTGTGTATATGATTAACCATAAAGCTGTTGGCTTTAGAAGTCTTGCAAATCCATTTTCAGAATTAGTTTGGGTTTTTGGGTTTTTTTCAGGGGTTTATAGAGCATCAATAGGGAAATAGCATGAAAGAGGAACAGAAATGTAGATTGGAATGATAATGTAGAGGTCCTTGAATTCTAGACTGAAGAATTCTGACTTAATTTAATTGGCACACAATGAGGAATCACTCAAAATTTTGAACATGAAGTGATATTGTTGGATCTACATGTTAGCAACAGTGGACAGATTGAGGCAGGAAGTATGTGAAATGGATAATGATTTAGAAGCTATTGCAACCGTGTGGGTGAGAAACCAGGAAGCCTAAATCAGGAAGGTGACTGGAAAGGAGATACATTTGTGAGAATGGTTTAGGTAGCATTTACAGGATTGGCCAAGCTGGGATAGTCATAGATCAAGGCAAGCAGGGAGAGAGGTGACTCCAAGATTTTAAATCATAACTTAGAAGATAAGGAGCCGTTATCTGAACACTGATCAAATCAGCCTGAATATTTATTAATAATTTGGGAAATATCTGCCTTGGTACATGTTAACTTTGATATATTAATGGAAATTTCAGATAACGTTTTGGAAACGTCATTCTGTAAGTAGGGAGAAAAATCAGAGACAGAAGTATAATTTTGGAAGTATCTAGCCAAAGGAAGTTGAAACCATTTGAGTAGATGGAATAATGAGAGAATGAAGTATGGAAGCTGAGGTGGAGAAAGCCTGAAAAATTAGTCTGCGGTAGGACCTCCGTTTAATCAGCAAATATCAGGAACAGAAAGAAGGAGCTGGGTAAGGAGAGCTCCAAAAGATTGAGGGAGAACTAGAATAAGGAAGAATCATAAACAATAAAAGGAAAGGGAATTCTAAGAAGCAAGAGAGGGTCAAAATTCATTTACTTCAGAGCTAATTGAGAAGAAAAGGTGTTTAATTCATCCAAAATCTCTAAAGAAAACCTTCTGTTGGCCATTATTACAGATAACCTTTAACAATGACAAATGTAGAGTAACCACTTGCATATGAATGAGTCAGTGAAAATACTCGGACGGATTTTTCCCTTTCAGTACATTCAGGGTCTGTGTGGAAGAATTAATGCTTTCAGAATGTTTGTTTATAAACACACCATCTCTAAAGAAAATTTTAGGGTTTCTATTGGTTTTTTGATCAGGTGTTCACATATGTTTAAAATTATAATGGAAGTCAATAGATAAACGTGACTTGGTATCCAATATTTACCTATACATGGCATTCTAGATGCATATATCATTAGAAAGATCACAACGTACTTTGTTCCATTTTATGAATTGATTCTTATTTATCTCTGCTGCCAAAAACTTGTGGATCCCACTAAAGCCACACATGCTTAAACTTAAAAAACAAAAAGATTTTAGATTAGTGAAATCCAAAATTTACATTTTACATTTTTTAGGAATAAACTGCATTATGTTAAAACTGTATCACTGGTTTGCTTGCTAGATCAGAATAAATTTTGATCCAGAAGACTGTGACCTCTTATTTTGATCAAGGGTTGTTTCTTATTTATAAAACTTACAAGTTCAATACTGAGACTGAAACAAAGCCAGGAAACAAAAATATAAATTTGATATGGTCTGTTTGCCGAAAAGACAATAAAAATGTCAAGTACTTATTTACAAAGCATGTCTTTAAATTTTTCTTTAAAGAATCTGTAGGTGATTTGTATCGTGGATTCATTAAGTTTTTGGCTTAAAAAAATGGAAAAAACACAAAAGTAGAAAAAAGAGATTTCTGAAAGGTTATTGTTACCACTGGTTACTTGTAAACCTATAGTTCGCTTTGTACTAAAACTTTGGATATGTCTCATTGATTAGAATTTTAAAATATAAAAATGCAGCCAAAATATTTTGTTTTTCATTTTAACAAAATTTCAAGTCCAAAACCTCTGAAGATGTTTTTTCTCATCGAACTAGACAAGTAGGAAACATACTCTTAATCCTGTCAATGGTTCTGAGAGCCTCTCTGCTTTAAATACATGATAATACTTTGTTTCATGTCATCTTATTATTGGTAGTACAGTCATCCCTCAGTATCTGTCGGAGATTGCTTCTAGGACTTCCAGGGGATATCAACATCCATGGAGGCTCAAGTCTCTTCTTTAAAAAAAGACTTTAAAAGTACTGTTTGCATATAATCTATGTGCATCCTCCTTCATACTTTAAATTATTTCTAAATCACTTATAATATCTAATGTAATATAAATGCTATGTAACTAGTTGTTATACTGTATTTTTTATTTGTATTACCATTTATTGTTGTATTGCTATTCTTAAATTTTTCCCAAATATTTTTATCTGAGCTTGATTGAATCCACAGATGGGGGCCTGTGGATATGGACAGCCAACTGTAGTTTACAGTCTAGTTTTCTATTTTTCTAGTTAAATATATAAGTTGAAAATTAAATTTTTAATCAATAGGCAAAAAGAGAGCAAGGCCATATACTTTACAAAGACCATGAATGATTTGTGAAGAAGATCTTTTTCCCCCTTCATGTTCTCCAATAAATCAACACAAATCTCTCTTGCATTTATAACTACGTATGTATATGTGCTAAATAAATATTATGCTTCCCATTCATACTTCTGCAACTCCTTCATTATTTTCTATTTCCTTCATTCAGCTAATATTTTTCTGAATATCTATGTGCCTAGAAGTGTTTAGGTTCAAAGAGAGAGCAGTAGACAATAGAGACAAAGCGCTGTCTCTACTGAACTTCCCGGGGAAAGAGCTCGATTGAACACAAATCTATAAACAACATAAAATTTAAGATTAAGTAGAGAGTAAAGACAACATCACATAAGATAAGGGGCTAGAACATGCTGTTGAGGTATGGGCACGCTACAAGGTAGGATAGATGAAGACAATGGAGAAAAGCAATGTGTTACATACTATTTCCGTGCCATATGATCCAGATTTATCTTACCCCTCCATTGATCATTTTGCCCTGTAGATCTGAAGTTCCCAATGCACAAAGATACAATGGCAGAATACCTCAAATCTCTGCCATTTAGAACTTTTTGTTGATGCCTAGATGGTTGGTTTTGTTTCTTAAAGGGAAAAAGTACTCTTTCAGTGTGTTTGCTCTCAACTCATGCTGAACAGCAATGATCTCAAATCTCCAACACTTGCTCACCAAAAAATATATGCTTGCAAATAGATTTCAATGCTTCAGATTAATGAAAAGATACCCATCCTTACTAAACAGGTGAGAATGCAAGCTCAAGAGAGCCAGCAAAGAGAACATTTTAAAAAATCTTAGGCACTAATAACACTTTGAATAAGTGTCATTTTTTGAAATAAATTTTATACCCTCCACAGTGTGTATATAATTATATATTGCCATGTACATATTTTTAAAAAATTACATAGGACCTATTTTACTCAGATTGTATTTAAATATTCTCTTAAATATACTTCTGAAGACATTCTTATTTTTATTGCTTTACAGAAATATTTTGAAAATAGGAAGGCTACTATTAGTAAGAGCAAATTGAATTTGAGTTTGATTTGTTAAGAAATACTTAACTCTGTTCTCTCTAGTCTTAGTGTGGTTTAGGCATTAGTCTTATTCGAGGCAGTTGAATACTGATATGATTGCAGATAACTTGGGAATCTGCTAATGGCTCCAAATGGTTCATTTTGATGTATTTAGTGTATCTTAGGTAGGTAGGTATGTACTAACATATCATAATATGTGGTACTTTATATATATGCTCCTCTTATTTACAGCTAGCTACAAAATATTCCTTAGAAACACTGAAATGAAAGGCTATTTTTTAAAAAAACTGTCTTTTCCTAATAAAAATTCGAGAGCTTTAATATTTAGTGACTGCCTTTAGGTTTAGTTTGTCAGTGCCCTTCACACGCTTAATAATAGGCTTCAAAACTCCTGGTCACTTACTAATAACTTCACTTCTCGGGAGATTGAATTGCTATAGGCTAGTTTTCTTAATATGCCTGCAAAAAAAAAAAAAAGTTAAATTGAAGACTCATGTACATGTTTCCTTTTCAGCTATTTTTTATACATTGCCATGCAAATATATTTCATTTTTTCATATGGCTAATGAATGTGCATGAATACATACATATGCATTTAACAAAAATTTTGTTTTGAAAAAAATACTGTGGTATATGAGAAAAATCGTAATATTTTAAATGAAGATATTAGTACCAGAGAAATAGCTAATCAAATGTAAGAGGCAAGAAAAAAAAGGCCACACATTAAATTTGTGCATCATCAAGACCAAAAAAATTAATAGCATTAAAAACAGTTGGTTAACATTCTTTTCTTTTGCTATCTATGTCCAGTTTCTTTTAAACCTTGAATGTAACATATAATATTTAATCTCCTATAAAATTGTAATTATTTTCCACCAAAACACAAATGAGTAAACATAAACAAAACAGAAACAAGATTGGCCATTATGAAGGAATTACATGTGACTACAAGAAGAGATTTTAAACAACTGCTAGAGTGGGGTTAAATTGTCTCTTAAAAGTTGCGGTTCTGGATGTACTCTGTTAAGGAGACAGTTTCATGAACAGGAGCCCATTTGTAATTAGATAAGGAAAACTGACAGCAGCAGTTGAGTTAGTGGCTCCCATGGAATGACAGGTATTGACTGAACCCTGGGCTGTGTTTGAGATGGTGAGGGAGTCGATAAAAGCATCAGGGCTTGTTTGGAGTAACACTGCCAGCAATGCTTTAATTTGCCGCCTGGAAAAGAGCCACGGACATTCTTCCCCCATGTTTAGTGTTGATGAGATCTAACACTTACATTTAATCTTCTGTTTACCACTAAAAACACTTGTAAGTGGTATATAGCACCACAAAGAGGAGATAGAACAGGGAAGCATATTTTGTAGGAATTTGGTGTTGCAGCCCAAGTCTAGAAAAAAACACCTCATTTGAATCATTGAATCAAGTGTGGAAGAAAAAATTTAACAACCACAAAAAAATCAGTTTAGAACAAATGTTTTAACTGATTTTGAAGAAGAGATAGGGAGTAGAAAATGTTTCTAAACTACCTTTCGAATTCTCTCTCTCTGTCTCTCTCTCTCTCTCTATATATATATATATATATATATTTTTTTTTTGAGACAGAGTCTCACTGTGTCGCCCAGGCTAGAGTGCAGTGGGATGAGCTCGGCTCACTGCAATCTTCACCTCCTGGGTTCAAGCGATTCTCCTGCCTCAGCTTCCCAAGTAGCTGGGAGTACACAAATTCTTTATCTGTTTTTCTATATACCATATTGGTTTAATGAAAAAAAGACTGTAAATGGAAAAGCTGTGATGTTCATAGACACATTAGGGATGTATTACTATCTCTACATAATTTAAAGATTCCATTTTGTACTCTGTGTAAAAGCAAATGTATTCTTAGTAAATACTTCCCAGATATTTTTGAAATGTCTTACATAAAAATATATTATATAAATTCTGTGATAAAATATTAATGTATAGTTTTATATGTGGTATACACTTTGACCCATAATAGCTACCCATAAAATTCCACAAAAGCACCCAGATTCTAATACTGACCATTAGAGAACTCAAGCAAAATGACTTTTGAAAAAGAGTTACTTCTGGACCAGATCCAACCTAGCTGCATTTAACTTGCTGCCAAACTCCACAGACACCATTATAAAATTTGTGCCTACTTATTATTACAAATTCAAGTAATCACCTAACTGTGACCTTCAGTGCCTAATTAAATAAGGGCAGCATTTACAAATACTAGATTACTTCAATCTTACTTAGTTGCCAGTGCTTAATGCTTCCCACCTGTTGTAACACAGAAAATGCCCAAGGTAGACTGCAATGCCTTTGGTTTTGCCAGGAAATTTCAAAAGCTTAGGGTTTTGTAGCGAATCCACACTAAACTCCTGTTAGGCTCAATTAGATGACGTACTGAGATTATCTGACTTGTTGTGGAGATAATTACTGTACCAGGGATGAGATGCCACCCATGCTTCCAGGGGAAGCTCATTGAGGAGGCTCTTCCCCTATTTCCGTATATATTCCAAAGCTGTGTGTGTCTCTGGAAAAGGAATTCACCAGTGACTGAGAATACGGGTCTGGATTTATTAAAATAGGACTTGCTGTGCTGAAAGAATTTTATTTCGGTATATAATTTTAAGCATGGAAAAGTAAAGAAAATCAAGAGATAAGTATAATAGCTAGTACTGTCTCACACATACCTAGGATCCCTTAGATGCGTAAAATATATCCCCCTTTCCAAAGTCTCCGCAGAAATTAAAGAGCAGAGGAATTAGGATTTAACCAAATAAAATGTTTCGCTTGAAAATGCATTAATGAATACTATAATTAAGAAAATGATGCTCAATATGCTTGCTTTTAGTGTTTTTCAGAATGTATCAATAATGTTGGATCACATTACTTTTGGAATATGTAAATTTTCAAGTATTTAATTATAGTGAAAATATTTTAAAATGCAAAGTCACATATCAATTACTTAACATATTTTAGCACCAAGTCCAATAAACTTGATTCAGTCAGCCATTACATAAGTAGGGACAGCTATTAACATCTCTCTTACTGGTACAATGATTGATTTTAGTTAGGATAACCTTGAGTACTTCATGTTTCACAAAAGCAGTATGATTTTAGCTATATGTATCCTACTGTTATGAAAGTTTTCAGTCACCTTCTGATATTTTGTAGATGGTTATTTCTTTGTGTACAGTTGTTTTATGCATAGAGCTTTATTTTATTTCTTTGCAAAGAAATATTTAATTTATATTGTCAGCTTTTGTAACCATGATTAACGAGACTAATTGAGATTAAAGTACTCCCTATCAAAAAATTTCCAACAGTTGGGACTGAATATTTGGGCAATTCATATGAATTTATATTTATGGTGGTGGAAAAAGCCAAATAATTCAGAATTTACTTGTTCATTCAACAACTAATGTTTGAGAACTGTACTTGGGGTTAAGCTGGGACAACAGAAGTATACACAAGTTCCTTTCTTAAAGGATCCCTTGTCTAGGAGGAGAGAAAGACATGTAAATAAATGATTGTAGAGTACAGTGTGATCAGCACAGTAATAGAGGTATGTACAAGCTTGAACTGTTATTCTGAAGGAGGGAGCAATTAATTCTGTCTGAGATGGGACAGGGGAAGGATTGAATTTGAGCCCATTCTTTTGAATAATACATGAAAGAGCACTAGTCCATCCTCCTAAATTGAGTAGTTTAGCCAAAGAGAGCTGCCAACCTATCGATCAACTGATGAGAAGACAGAACTTAGACCTAGCAGGCCTAAATGAATAGTGCGCTGACACAAGCAGGTATGAGTGCCATTTGTAGCTTTGTCCCTGAAACTACAATGAGTTGGTGCTCTCAACAATCTCTCCATAGAGACTCGGTGTTCCCACAGCTGAAGAAACTTTCTACAAAGGTGTTAAGTAAAGAATGTCGACAGATGGAGGTAACTAGGTGGATAAATGGTATTATATGAGATCTCCTGAATGCAAGAACTTTTCATAAAATACAAGTCACCAAATTTCTTTGAATGAAAATGTTATTTAAGCATTTCTGTATGTTTGGTAAGGTATTCTCCCTATCTTAGGGAATAGAAGGAATAAACAAAATGAAACAAACAAACAAAAAACCTTTACTTGATTTTGTTCTCTGCCTCAGGTCATTATAATCTACCCGGTCAGTCTCCAGACTGTCTCTGTAATTTCATACTCTGTAATTCACTGATGCTGGCTCCTGTTTTATCACTAACCCATTAAGCTTTCTCAAAAATAAAACAAAAAACAAAAAATTGTATTTGTCCTAGCCTCCAAAGCTGAAACATTATTTCCTTTATCTTCTCCCCCATAAGCTTTAAAATTTTCAGGAAATCTAGAGTTCCACATTCTCCAGTGTTGCTATAGGGATTACCTTCTCAACTGGACACGTCTCCAAGTGGTCTATAATACTTATGGGCTGAGTTATTTCCTCACAAACTTTGAATGTTAAAATTCTAAACCCTAGTCTCTCAGGAAGTAACTGAATTTGGAGATAGGGTCTTTAGAGAAGTAATTAAGCTAAGATGAAGTCATTGGGGTGGGTCCTAGACTAATGTGACAGGTGCCCTCATAAGCAGAAGAAATTAGAACACAAACACACACAGTGGAAAGACCACGTGAGATCATAGGAAGAAGATGGCCATCAAGGACAGAGGCCTTAGAAAGAACCAACCCTGCTGACCCCTTGATCTTGAACTTCTAGGATGCAGAATTGTGAGACAATATATTTCTTCTGTGTCGGCCACCCAGAATGTGGTATTGTGTTATGGCATCCCCAGCCAACTACTACAATAGTGATGACAGGTATTGTTTGTGTATTTCATCAGTTCATTAGCATTGATATTTTGTTCCAACTGGAGTTTCTTAATCACCTCTTGTGAACATCATACAGATCACTGTTCCCAGAGTAAGCACCAATACATTGCTGCTGAATTCATTAACTTTCTTTTCATGTTTTCAAATGATATGCCACAATTCACAAGTTGATTTGCACTGTGCTGCTTATCACATTAGCACACAGTGTCAGTTTTTCTGCTGTCTTTAACCACCATATATTTCACATTAGGTTGCATATGAGCTTAGTATCTTTTTCCTTCTGATCTTGGACATCGTTAGATCCCATGAAACAGCAACTGAACCTCCAGGATAAAAATATTTATAGCTCTGCTCACTGAATGAAGAGGAGTATGTTTATAAGATGGTTTTAATGAATGAAGGCTCTGGGGATTTTCTTACTGCTGGACAACATAACCTGAATCTCCAGAGCTGGTTTTCACTAATTACAAAGTATATGCATTTTCTCCTTATAAATCCTGCATCAGCTTTATTTTTAAATTCTGAGACTTGTGAAATACTGGGTTTTAAAATCAAAAATGCAAAACCAGAAATACAATCATTCATTTATCAAAAAATTTTGAGGCAGCTGTGCGTGAAGCACTGTGGGAGATAGAAAGATGAATTAGAAGTGGACTTTGCCATTTATAACCTTACATTATAATAAAGGGAATATTATGTGCAAATAAGGAATTATGAGTGAGTGGAAAAATATATGATCCAGAAGTGATGCAGAGAGAATGTTAAGAGTTCAAAGGATCACTTCTGTTTATGGGAACAAAATAATTACTTATAGAAAGTTGGTGATTGATTTTAGCATGCCTAAAAAAGAGGATGGGGTTTGGGTTTGCCCATCAGGGAGATAAAAGAGTGGAAATTTCAAGCTGGTGGGACAATGTGAGCAAAAGGTAAGAAAATATATGTATTCCCCTTATCTGGATTGAAAGAAAACATTGAAATAAGTTTGCTTAACATTAGTTAATCCTTCAATGTTAGCTTAAAGAAATTATAGGAAGTAAAAATACATCTACTGTTTCTGAGTATGGGTTTCACATGAAAATGTGCTGTGTCTTTTATATATACAATGAATTGTGAAGAAAAGCTTTGGATAATATTTCAGGATCTATAATTGGGCAAGTAAGACTGAGATGATATAATGCTTATTTTTACATCCTCAGATTCTAGCATCATACGTGGCATGTAGTAGCTTACAGAACTTCTTGATGAATTCGTTGTAATTTCAGCTTGAAATAGCTAAGTAGCCGTAGAAATAGAGTATAAGGCATGGAGCAGATATTTGAAAACGGATTCGGCAAAATTTGACAAGTCTCTGGGTTCAGGGCTGCCATAAACAGAATTGTCAAATATGATTTTAAGGCTTGAAGCTGGGATGAGAGGTAGAATGATAGTTCCATCAAAAATGAGGACAGGAGTCAGTTTATTGAAAGAGAATGACTTCATTTGGTGATCTGCTGTTGGAAATACAGGATAGTGGATAGGCATCTTAGATTCAGATATAGGTAAAGTGGAAGAATTATCTGTTTGGAATGGTTGTTAAAGACAGATTACTGAAGGAGAAAGTACAGAGAGTCAAAGGTGATGCTGAAGATCAGGTTTTTAGTGAATGAATATTTTTGAAGGAGAGAAGAAATGGAAGCATAGAAGGAAAGAAGGCAGTAGTCAGACAAGTAGAAGATACGTCAGAACGTCAGTTAACAAAACCACAATGTGATACCACGTTAGTCCTGCAAGAATGGCCATAATCAAAAAATCAAAAAGTAATAGATGTCGGCGTGGATGCAGTGAACAGGGAACACTGCTGGTGGGAATGTAAACTAGTACACCCATTATGGAAAACAGTGTGGAGAGTCCTTAAAGAACTAAAAGTAGAACCACCATTTGACCCAGTGATCTCACTACTGGGTATCTACCCAGAGGAAAAGAAGTAATTATACGAAAAAGATAATTGCACAAACATGTGTATAGCAGCACACTTCACAATTACAGAAAAGTGCAACCAACTCAAATGTCCATCAATCAACGAGTGAATAAATAAACTGTGATATATATATCACATCATATATATATATGATGGAATACTAGTCAGCCATAAAAAGGAATGAATTAATAGCATTTGCAGCAACCTGGATGAGATTGGAGATTATTGTTCTAAGTGAAGTAACTCAGGAGCGGAAAACCAAACACTTATGGGTTCTCACTCATAAGTGGTTGCTAAGCTACGAGGATGCAAAGGCATAAGAATGACACAATGGACTTTGGGAACTTAGTGGGAAAGGATGGAAAGGGGGTGAAGGATAAAAGACTACAAATTGGGTGCAGTGTGTACTGCTCGAGTGATGGGGGCACCCAAATCTCACAATCACCATGAAATAACTTGCTCATGTAACCAAACACCATCTCTTCCCCAATAACCTATGGAAATGTTTTTTTTTTTTTTTTAAGTCAGTATCATAGCAATAGGAGGTTAGCAGTAGACAAAAATGTTTAATGTCATGGGGAGATTAAAATGAAGTTAGGGGGAAAAGCCTTTGGTTTTGAAGACCAGAAGCTTTACTGGTGATCTTGTAGAGAGCAAATTCTATAGATTAATAACTTTAGATTCTAACTGGTAACAGAGTAAGAAATAAATGAGAGATTATTAATAGAGTAGGAGGTGATGGTTTACAGGACCAGTAAGATGAGAAGAAAAGCCCTTTGGAATCAAGGGAGAGCATGCAGGCGAGGCTGAGGAACTGAAGTTATAATAGAAAGCTAGTCAGTGAAGCAGAACTTTAGTCAAATGCAAAAGAGATTATACGGAGCACAGGGGGCAGTCTAGGACTTTTACAAAACTAGGGATGTTCATTTTTCCCCCATATTGAGAGAATTGCTTTTAATAGTCATCTCCTTAAATGTGTTAACAATCCTTGAAGGCTGATATTAGTAATTTCATTTTAGACATCAAAACTGAGATTTTTTTTTGAGAGTAAGCAATGTGATTCCAAAGATACAACCTGGCTTTAAAACCTGCAGCCTTTCTGCTATTACCATGTTGTTTTTTAATGTTTGTCCTGACTGATTAGCTAATTTTAAAAATGCTTTAACTTCCTTTGATTAGGCAATATTATTTATAGATTGAACTGGATTGCTGAATTGTTACATGTTATGTAATGTAGTATGAACCATGTCAGTGTCAGCTGATTGTAACTCACACGGTATTCAAGAGGCAGGAAGTGAAAGCTGTAAGTTTTCTGTAATCATTGTCACAAATGTAATCACAGCTGTTGTTTCTTCTGTAAGATTCTCATTGAAGTAAATGAAAACGAAGACAACAATAAGACTGATCCTTCATTGTAAAAAGCAAAAACAGGAAAGCAGTATCAGGATTAAATAAGACATCTATATTAAAATATTTCTTCTATGAAGTGGATAGGTTAGAAGAATATGAAATTATTATTAGATCCTCTTAAGCTAACTTATCTATCTAGATTAACCTGAAACTGGCCATTCAGCAAAGTGCAAACTATTAATAATGCTTTCAGGTTAAAATGAAATATACATAAGATTTGTTTTTGCCATTCTTAGGCATCCAGAAGTTCTGATTGGTATCCCAAAGGCCCAACATCCAAATTGTACCAAAACTTTGAATACAGTTCAAAATAAATACACTTAAAATTAGCAAAATCTATGTCAAAACAGTAAAATGTCCTTATATTTTGATGATTGTTTTTTATCTCTATAGTTGTTTTTGGTCTTGTTTTTACAGGCAGGTGAATATACTGACTTGTTGCACTTATAAGATACTTCAGTGCCACTGCAGAGTCTGTGGATCATCCTTACAGTCACTGCCTCATGAGCAATTCTACATATTAGTATTTTTTTAAAAGACTTTAGGCAATCTCTTCAATTTTATTTATTTTGGCACTTGGAATCTCTCTTCATATTAAATGATAGAAAAATCAGGTCTGTAATTATTTTCAGTCCCCAAAAGTTCAGTCTTTTCAAGAATAAAAAAGTGTATTATGTTTAAAATGAATGTATAGAAGTATAATTAGTATATTTGTATTTTCTTTCATCGTAGACCATTGAAATAAGTAGCAGAAAACGACTTTGCTTTTTTACTTTAAAGCCCAGTAAGGGATGAAAGTTGGTAGGTAATAAAACATATTAAATGTAATCAAGAATACCGACTGTCTAAATGTATGCTATAAATAAAATTATTTCCAACCTCTCTATTACCATAAACTATTAGAATAGTATTTTCAAAGAAGGTGAATGAGTAAGACCATAATTTTTGTAACATTAAACATAAGAAGTCCTAGATCTATTATGTCTTGCTTATGTATCAATTATCTTTGATATTATGTGGATTATTCTTTTGAATTATCAGTGTTACTAAAAAAAAAGACAGAGACAGAAAGATTTGAAATGAAGTAGGCTTATTTACTTATATATTATTTGCTCTGAAGGGTAAAAGCCAATTAAATGGACCTACAAACATATGAAAAAATTAATGTATTGGATATTTTTCCAACCGAAGGATTAAATAATATGAAAGAGAAACACTAATACTAGTCAAAACAGAGCTACCTTTACCCTAGAGAGTTATTAAAGTCTAGATGTGTTTTATATGCAAAATCGCCTGTCAGGATTATGGAAAAAAATTCTGACACCTGCTTCTCATCAGTGCCCCAGAAACAAAGGTGAAGAAATGGGTTTCTGAGCATGGGACCGCATTGCTTACTGGGTTTGTCTTAAAAATACGTGTGCTTTTATGTGGCATTTTCATACTTATGTATGAGTCTTTCATTCGTTTAAGGCAGAAAAAGTGCCAGTAAAAGTAAATGTCTGGTGCTGAAACAAAATACACCCTTTTCAGGATAAAACTGGCAACAAGCATTTTATTATGTTGTAAGAGAACATTTTTACTGTTTTCTCATATCCTGTTACATCTCTCTAGATTCTGCGTTCACCAAAAATTTAAAAATCGCTAGTCCTGAAATTATGAAACTCTGCCACTAGAATATTTGACTAATATATATTTAGAATTATAGTCTTACATAGAGCCAAGTAGCAGACTAGAATAAAAGGGGTTATTTTAATATATTTTTAAACAATGCATGGTAGGAAATGATAACATTTCTAGTTCACGATCAAATATTTAAAACTTGAAGCCAGATTACTTTTGTAATCTTGTGTGTGTGTGTGTGTGTGTGTGTGTGTAGAGAGAGAGAGAGAGAAACAGAGAGACTCGGCTTTCTGATTCAAAATACAGAACTTTTTCTTATATAAAATATGTGTTTAAGTAGACATACTGTGTCAGACACTATTTAAAAATGACTAAGATTATTCCAGCTGAATTAGAACCCTTCTCACAGATTATCACAGTTATTTGGCCTCCTAATGAAATTTCTGAGAATTTTATACTTGTGATGTAACAAATTTTGTAAATGATTATTGTACTACTTTGTTTTGGTTTGAAATTTTAAACTCTTACAACTAGGTATGATAGGGTTAAAATGTGGAACATCTTGAAGATTATATGGAAACTGAAGAAGTTACAGGTTTGCTGAGACAAGAACACTGAAGATAAGATGTGTAACACTCCCTCTTAGAAATGACTGTGGAAAGATGATAAATGATATTTACCTCATATGTCATGATAACTGTTTTTTAAGGAAGATATCTGTGCCCTCTTTTATCAGGGGTATGGGAAAATGCATCACTTACAAGCACGCAATCACCATGACATAAAGAAATAGCAAACCTTGAACATGTCAGAACCGTGCCTGTTCAATCTACTTCTGTTTCTTGAACACCAAGTTTATTCTCAATATTGTATCCCCAAAACAAGGGGTCTTTAAAATATGATGTTTACTTTCTGGTGAGACTTTTATAAAACATGTAAGCGGGTATATGAGTATACACAGTATATAACAATTTAATAAAAATATATTTTAGAGGCAAAAACTATTTCGATAGAACAGCAATATATCTGTAGTTGTATCTTAAACTGTTAATATTTATTGAATGCTTTCTATATGCCAGATGCTTTGCTAAGAGCTCATATTAAACACAGGCTGGTACTGTTTTTACTCCCATTTTACAGATACAAAAACTGAGGCATAAAGAGATTAAGTAAGGAGTTCAAGGTTTCCCAGATGTAGTTCTACCTTAAGTAGAATTTACCACATTATTTGAATTTTCTGATACTAAATTCAATCGGCTTAGGTTTTAGCACTCTTGTCCGTGATCTTTATAAAGTATACACTTTTCATCTCCATGAAAAAGAGGAAGTAGTTTGGGTTGATTTAACATTGACTTTGAAATGACGTATTTGTTCTTCTGTAGTAATATAGTATTTTTCTGGAGGAAAATTTGACCCTTGTTTCTAAAGAATGCATGAAATTTCTGCAAAGACCCTGTCTATATTAAACATGGATTGTATTCCAAACATTTATGAAAGACTAGTGTACAAGTAAAATTGGATAGTTATCTTAAAGTTACTAGAAAATTCTAGCTCTGCTCAGAAAAAGTCTTGTTTTGTGGGCATTTGCAACTTTTTCAGAGTTGCATTATCTGTGTGTAAAATATAAACATGAATTCTGACCTCTAAACTGTTGCACCAGATGTTTCTCAAAATAAACGATATTGTCTGAGTGCTCTATAAACGAATTGCAACCTGAATGCCTCCTTTTAGCATCCCTCCCAATTTAACAGGTAAATATGGACTCTATTTTCTTTTCAGACAAAACCTGTATAGTGTAACTTTTTTAAGAGAAAACAGTGAAATGGAGCATTATAATCTGTGAACGACACCCAGGATCTTGGCAGGCAGAGTCTAGCAAGGAAGTCTTGTGTTTTGGCTGAACATACTCTGGACTTTTATCTTGGCTAAAGCTTTTTTTAAAAGAAAATGCCTTAAAATAATTTGTTTCTGCTGCTCTATGCTACATTTTGAAGAGTTTTATTTAGTGCTTAGACTCCTAGTCTATGAGGAATGTGAAGTCTGTATACAAAACCATTATACTGATGACACTTTAAGGAACTTCTAAGATGGTAGTAAATTTGTGTTCTTTATATAAATTATAGAATGATGTACAAGAATGCTTAGGTAACCTTTTTTAAAGGTGAATAGCCCTGCTGGCAAGAAACATAAATATGAACCTCAGAAAAAAATGCGTCACAGAAGTCCATTTTTAAATAGGTGCTCCTGGAAATATTTCAAATGTTGTAAGCAAAAAATCAAAACACAGAACTTCAGGAAGATAAAAACGAATTAACAACCTTGCCTTTTGACTATAGACTCTCATTAAATGCTAAATAAACACATTATACGTGTGTGGGATATTTGTCTAAGTTCTTATGGTCAGTTAATAGTAATAGAATACACTGTAATACTAGCTACATGTATTAATGACTTACTGGGTGACAGACATTTTGCTTCGAGTATATTATTTCATTTAACCCTGAAATAACTCTAATCGGTATTGTAAGTTTACCGTGAAAACAGATTAATGTGAGCACCTTAATTTTTTGACCTGTTGTGCCACTGGTTAGTCCAGTTGAGAGCCATAAATTGAGCAGAGAGCCTTAATTGTTCAGGGACTCTGTGATAGGGCTAAATAGTCATGAGGGATTTCACTAGATCATTCAACTCTTTAAAATTGTGACCTAAGACAGATAGGAACCGTGATCTCTAGGGATAAGAGGCTAATACATTAAACTTGTATACCATCTTGCTTTTGGCATTTACCATTTTGCCCTTGTATTCCATTTTATCTAATAAAATTCAAGGCACTTGGAGTTTTTTAAACGTGGATATTGCTGAAAGTTTCATCTAACTGGGCAAAGGCTACAATTTATGATTTAGTTGTTAATTAGACTTAAAGAACAAAGCTAATGCTGTTCCATTTAGTGAGAAAGGCCTCTGAGGACCTGAGAACTGACCAATATTGGTTCTCCTGCTGGGAAAACACTATGCATAAACAAGCCCCCAGGGTTTCATTACTGGGCCTTTTAGACAAACACAAAATGCATCTTAGTTTATTTGAAAATCCTTACAATGAAGCTTTATTGCATATCTATAAATTTTTCACGTTGACATGTCAGAGACTTGTAAAAGTCTACTGGCGAGAGAACGATAAACATTATAAATAACACTTTCCCTTTAAATGTAAGAAGATTGTAGATAGTACACTGCATGGTCATAAAATGAATACAGTTCTGTTTGGGGAAGCAATTGTGGGAATGAGTAGTAATGTCTAAACAGGATGGCAAGCTCTTTATTGAGAAAGTAAGCAGTGTAACATTAAGCGAAGTTGGATATGCAATTTTTGAAGATTAGGAGACAAGATATGTCATTTTATTTGGTGATTTTATTAAAAGACAGTTCAAAAATAAATTTTAAATGTCAATATTCTCAATGATATTATTCTATCTTTGCAAGTATTTTTAATGTTCTGCCTTATGTGTATGTTTTAATATGCTGACCATGATTTTTTATTTTAAAAAAGGGAAAGTACATTTTCCTAAGAATTTAAAATGTAATTCCTTCATTTCATAAAGTCTGTGGGTCATACTACTACAGATTTTTCTGCCATGTTTTTTATACATATTTCTTAGGACCAATTCCTATAGAATAAATATAACTTTAAATGTTGAGTGTAGCTATTCAAGTTTGATCATCATTGGAATGTTAGTATTTCTATTTATCTACCAACTAATTTGAACCACTGGGTAAACATTCTTAGCTAATAATTGTTTCAGGTATTTTCTACTGGTCATGCAGATATCAAATGTGGGGCTCTAAACTCAGTATTTCTCATTAAATTTGGAAAATCTTTTCCTCTTTATGAACAAACACAATTCCTTTTTTTTTTTTTTTTTTTTTTTTTGAGACAGAGTCTCACCCAGGTTGGAGTGCAGTGGTGCAATCTTGGCTCACTGCAACCTCTGCCTCCTGGGTTCAAGCAATTCCGGTGCCTCAGCCCCCCAAGTAGCTGGGACTATGGGACTGTGCCACCTCACCTGGCTTATTTTTGTATTTTTGTATTTTAAGTAGAGATGGGGGTTCACCATGTTGGCCAGGCTGGTCTCAAACTCCTGGCCTCAAGTGATCCACCTGCCTCAGTCTCCCAAAATGCTGGGATTACAGGCATGAGCCACCAAGCCCGGCCCACATTTCCATTTTTAATATATATTGTGCTTTACAAATATTAGAATATGTTTTAAAATATGTTCACAGAAGCACCTGGTCTGTGAATGGCATGCCAACATTAAAAAAATTAGCATTCTTTGAATATATATTTAGTTTTTAATGTGGTAGGAAAAATCAAAGCCAGAGGGAGTAGAAACAAAATTTGTGTTTTTCTAAATACTTCTTGGCTGCAGAGAGGAAACCATGTCCCAGGCGAAGTCCTACCTAATTCGATGATAAAATTACATGGAAGGGATTCTTCTTGGCATGAGGACCTACCAAGATGGTCAACAGAGAATTCAAAAAAAAAAAAAAAGTTAGAGACAAGGTCTTGTTCTGTTGTCCAGACCGGGTTGTAGTGCATTGGCTCTATCATAGCTCACTGCAGCTTTGAACACCTGGGCTCAAGCGATCCTCCCACCTCAGCCTCCTGAGTAGCTGGGAATACAATAGTGCACCACCATGCCCAGCTAAGTTTTTATTTTTTTTATTTTTTGTGAAGACAGGGTCTTGCTACGTTGCCTAGGCTGGTCTCAGACTTCTAACCTCAAGTGATTCCAACAGATAACTTTTGATGAATGTGAGAACCTTTGTAATCTTCTATGTACTTATATTAACCAAGTAATTTTATAGACAAATTTCCTTCTTTTTGCTAATTGGGCCATGACCTTGGAGTAGCAAAGGGTGAGGATAGGTCATGACCTAATCAGCACGGGGAAATAAAATTATATCATCACTCTGGTTTAAGCATTTGCACCATAGGGAATTGTTCTTTGAACAAGTTCTTGTTCTGACTGATGCAAAACCCCTGATGTTTCTTAAAATTTATACAAATTTTTCCAGTTTCCATAAAACTGGAAAAAAAAAAAAGAATAAAGTGAAGCCTACCCCCTCCTTTTTGAAGTTCTGCATACTAAGTATAGTGGTACTAGGAATTATTTATTTGACAAATAAGTATTCATCTCTTTTTTAATGTGAAAATCAGGAAACTATATTTTCAGATATTTAGATTAATTTTATATTCCGTTTTGTTTTTCCCACACAACTGTCAAAATCAAAAGCAAATAAAAGCAAAGTAACATGTTGTGTGAGATGACAGTTGATGACAGACACAAATGGGCATGAATATTGATTCAAATATTTTGTTTTTATTATTTCACATCCAACCCAGAAACATTTGTATAATAAGCTAGTTCTTATAGTTACAGTTGATAGTAGGATCATTGGCAGCCTAATCCAATCAATCAATTTACAGCCTCCCTCCAGATTCTCTGGGGGTCTCTGCACTGAAGCTCTCTTCTTGTCATTGGCCCCATTCCTGCTAATTAATGCCTAGTTGTCCTGTGGTCCCTGGACCTACTGTTCTTTACGTAAGTTCACGTATGCCAAACTTAACAGGGCTATTAGTTACCTTTAGCAGCTCCTTTCTTTGGCTATTACTTAATCTCACTTCCATACTTTCTGGTTACTTCAGACTCCTTCTTATATTAAAATCTTCTGATTACATATACTAGTTTTGTATTTAAGATTTGTTTTAGTGACTGCAGAAAGTTGAGTTCATTTATTCAATTCAACAAGTTGAATTCATTACTTGAATTCATTACTGGGAATTCATTAGTTGACATATGTATATTCATTGGGTAAATCTTGTTTACAAATCTCTTTTTACCAATTTGAAAAAGAATTCCAAAATTTTCTGGAATCAGTGTTAGGTTAACTATAATTATTAGTTTATTGTGTCTTTGACCTGTTGTATTGTTTAAAACTTTGCCCGAAATGATTGATTTTTGGCCATTAGGACAAAATAGAAAATGTAAAATTGCATTATTGGGTTATTAGAAATATGGCATTGGATGAAGGAATAGTTATAGTATAAAGCTTGATTTATAATATTTTATTTCTATCACAAATGCATTTTACACTAATCATTGTAATTTCTTGGAAATTAAATATTAGGTGGCTCTTGGAAGAAAGAATGTCATAATATAGGGGCAACGTAATTAGGATTCTGCATGTTGGAAATGGCAGTAAAATCTACCAATATCTTCCCTTTTATAAATCTCAACCCATGAGAGAAGTGTGGTGTTGTTTCCTTTCAGTGCCTAACCACTTTTGAAACCTTCAAATAAGTTTTTCCCCTAGTTTCGTTAAATTCAGATAAATAGGACGCTACACAGAGTATAAATCTAATATTCTTTTTCCCCGTTAAATTTGCCATATGAGCAATTTGTCATTGCATCTTTTTATATTATATCTGACTTGTTTACAAAATGTAGAACAATTTATTATCTTAATTTTTACATGTCCAATACTTTGGTGAAGTGGAGAATTACAGGAAGTCAATCAATGAAATATTAAGCAGTTATAAACAGAATGATGTAAACATTTTTCAAAGGAAATTTTATTTAAGTTAGGTTTATATAGCTTTTTCTCTTTCAAATGAAGATAAATGCACTGACGAGCAGTTCAAGAAAAAAAAATCTAAACTGACAGCAAAATTGCAAATGAAATTAAGGAAAAAGGAACAGAACACAAAATAATTTTAAAGCTTCTATTCTTTTTAACAACTGGACATTTAAAGTTCCTAGAAGTATAGTTCACAGCAAACATTTTAAATCTGTCTATCTATATTAATAAAACATTCTAGGCTTGCTTTATAAGAAAACTTTTTAGAATGAAATATAAGCAGTTTTAGACTTCCAGATATAGCTTATAATAATTGCCTGTACTTGCCTTGCAAAATTATATTACAAGAAGAAACACACTTGTTATAGAAGTGCTGAAATGTATAGAACCTAAATCTGTCAAGTTACCTGTCTTTCAGGTCCCTCTCCCCACCTACCAGACCTCATTATATTATCCTGAAAAGAACACGATCTCTTTAAGGCTAGGCAAGTATTGTGCTGATGAGCCAGGGACTGCCCACCAATTGGCAGGCCCATTGGGTGATAAATGTCCAAGGACCTCTAGGCTGACGACACATTTTTCATCATTAATCCAGCCTATTGTAACCAGGGCCACTCACATTGATTTGGACTAGGGGGCATCATCTGCTGTTAGGAGGGTGATGACTCGCTAAAAATGAAGGCCTGAAACTAATCAAATATATTTAGAGCCTTCCCTGGCAACTTGCTGGGAGAGCAGCAGTAGACGGCTAATAGGGGAGCCCCAGACAGGTAGCGCGGTGCTCAGCATGCTTTGTATGGGAATGTGAGAAATCCATTTGGAAGCCTGTTGTGTAATTCCAGCTATTACACATTGTAGTACAAATGTGTGTGGGATTAGTCCAATCCTACCATACTTGAATGTTGCATTAAAAATATAGTTGGAAAATACCCTGCTTTTTTTTTAACCTGGAACTCAATTACAAAGAACAGAGAATTCTCAAACCCAGATCTCTTCGGAATTGCTAAATTGTTTTTGTGTTTTTGAAAGTTTGCAACAGATGGTTTGAGACATACGCTTAATATTTATTTTACTGAAGTTGCAAAATTTGATGAGGAGGGCATCTTTTTTTCCCGTTTGCAGAACTCAACAAATAGTTACATTTTGCTCTTTTATACTTTTTAAAACCTAATTAATGTGTATTTAATCAGAATATACTTAAATACATTGTGGCAGTTCAAGGGCATATGTACATGTTATTTATTGATTTTTATTATTAATTCAGGCATATATATTCATTTTAGATAAATCTTTATTATTTTAATTTGCATTAATAAAAAAATGGCTTAAGTCGTAGCTGGAGTTGCAAACTTGTTTGCCTTAGGCAAGTGTAGAAATATATGTTTATTTCCTGCTTACACCTGATTAAGCAAAATCAGATGCAAGTAGGAAATAAATTTAACTGATTAGACTTGTTCAATGGAAAATTTCACTTATATATTGAGCCTAATAACCATATATAATACAATCAAAAAAAGGGCAAAATATGAGAACAATTTGGCTTAATTAAAAAAAAAAAGAGACCTAATGAAATTCCTTTTGATAAAGAAGAAGGTAGAGAGAAAAAAAAAAAAACAGAAAAAGTAAAATGAATAATGCAGACCTTCCAATTGTTCAAGCAGTCCTAATGTTCTACACAGGAAACCACTGACTATCTTCTAAAATATTTTATGGAATCATGAAAAAATATTTCTGCTGGGCGGGAAGGCTTCTGTGTGATTTCTCTTGAAGAAAGTCTTCAATCCCATTTTGAAATCTCAATTCCTCCAAGTTCCAAAGCTGAAATTTCACACCTTTCATGTTTGCAAGTTTTAATGAGAATTATATGTATATTTAGTTATCAACTGCTTCTAGTGTTGGATGAGCTTAGGTGGAAAGCTTCATTAATGAGTAATAGACAACCTCACTGAATCTACTTCGCAATGAATATTCAGTCCGGAGTTCATCTTAACTGGGTCCGTGAGGCACACTGCTAAAAAGCAACTTGTTATTAAGCATCAGGTAGGAGCAGAAAAGAGACTGGGTAAAATAATTACGTTCTTTAAAAAACAGGTTCGATTATGGAATCTGTTTAGGTCCTGTTGCTTCTAGTGAAGTTGAGTCAGGGCTAGTAAGAAAATGTCTGGAAAAAGAGGAACTGATTTGAACTCAGATGACCTTTATGATTCTGCCATCAGAAAGGGGGTGATACTTCAACAGCCAATGCAAAGGAAGCTGAGAAAAAATCAATTTAGCTTCCTCTGCTAGACAGAATAAAGGTTTCTAAAGATATCCACATTCTAATTCCCAGAAACCATGAATTGTTATTTTACGGCTCAAAAGGGATGGTACAGATGTGATTAAATTAGGGCCTTGAGATGGGAGGTTATCTCAGATTATCTGGGTGTGGCCAGTCTAGTTACATGCACCTAGAATGTGGAGAACCTTCCCCTTTTGTATTCAAAGGGAGATGTGATTATGGAAGGCAGGTCAGAGAGATACAACATTGCTCTCTTTGAAGATGGGGGTGAGGGGGAATGAGCTAAGTCTATTTGTGTGTTTGTACTCCAGGCCCTAGCTAGAATGTCAGCTTCACAGGGGCCAGAATGTTGTCCTATTCACATTTGTATCACTGGCACCCAGCACAGTGCCTGACACATAGTAGGTGATTCATAAATATTTGATTGAATGAGTGAACTAGTGAACAAATGAATCAATTACCACAGGCACAGTTTTTCAAATTTTGATAACCCATAAGCATAAAGAAATTGCATGATCTCCTTGTTGCTTACATTATTTATTTAGAAATAATGTCTATTCATTATACATTAAAGCAAGGGGTGATAGAGAGAAGCAGGAAGGCCTGGTCAAGGTGGTCAGCACTGAGAAGGAAACATTTAAGTTGAAACTCAAGGATGAGAAAGAGTCAGTCTTATAAAGACCTAGGGGAAGGAAATTTTAGATGGCAAAAACCACCTGCTTAAACTTCCTAAGGTGAAAAAGCAGTTGGCTGATTTAAAGCAATGAAAGAAGGTCCAGTGGCTGGAGAGCAGTGAACAAAGGCTAGAGTTAACTAATGGGAGGTTAGAAGGTCATTGTGGCTAATGTCCCAATAGTGGGACATTTGAGGACCAAAGGAATGAGTTCAGATTGTACATGGCTTCTTTCAGCCAGGCACCAAAATATTTCTTAGAAAGACATTTTATTTACAGCCAGGCGCAGTAGCTCACACCTGTAATCCCAGCAGTTTGGGAGGCCGAGGCAGGCGGATCATCTGAGGTCAGGAATTCGAGACTAGCCTAGCCAACATGGTGAAACCCTGTCTCTATTAAAGATACAAAAAAATTAGCCAGACATGGTGGTGTGTGCCTGTAATCCCAGCTACTCGGGAGGCTGAGGCAGGAGAATTGCTTGAACCCTGGAGGTGGAGGTTGCAGTGAGCTGAGATTGCACCATTGCACTCCAGCTTGGACGACAGGGAGAGACTCTGTCCAAAAAAAAAAGACATTTTATTTTACCAAGTATTTTGTAAAAATATGCTCTATGTTCATGTGCTTGGCATTCAATGGTCCCTACCCTCAAAGATTCCAGACTCAAGGGAGACAAGTGTGTAAACAGATAAATAAAATACAGAGTGATGCATACAAATGACATTGTAACCAACAGCAATGATTCCCAGCAGGATAATATTCAGTGGTAGATAAAGTGTTTGCCCCTCTGGTGAAAGATATTTTATCTTCTCATGCAAGATTCCTTCCTGGATTTGTATCTCTTTGAGGCAGTACCCACTCCTTCACTTTTTCATGCAATTGTTTTCCCTCTTATTTTGCCATACCTTGGAGTTTTCAGTTTTCATTTTTATTTTTTATTTTTTTTTAGCCAGAAAAATCCGACTTTTATTTCTTAAATACTGTGAAGGAAGAGGGGGAAACAGTCCCTCATGAGGAAGAGCCATAGAGCAAAGAGCTAAGGATCATCAGCAGAGGCCCGCCGGGCATTGAGGAAGCCTGGGGACTGTAGTTGGGGTTTTCCTGCAGTCGTTTTTGTGCATCGGACCGGAGCTGCTGCCTGTAGCCCTCCTGAACCTCTGGTGCCTCCAGGCCCGGGCTCAGGCTCTCGGGGCTCGTCAGGGCCTGAGCTCCGGCTGCCCTAGCTGCGGGGCTCACAGCCTCTGAGAGAAGCAGCTGGAGGCCCTCACCCTGCATCATCTTGCGTCTCTGGGCAGGCGCACCACTGAGGCAGGCATCACTCAGAGGGGGCTGGGTTTCACCTTCCGCTGCCTCTGAATGTCCTGCTGGATAATAGGGACCCATTCTGGGGGGACTGCAGCTGCCCAAGGTTCTGTCTCAGCTGAAGCTCCATGGTGTTCATCCCGGGAGCCCCCCTCAGGAGCAGGAGGTGGACCTCGGGACATGCCTCTTCTGCTGTTGTTCCAGGGGCTGGGGAAGCATTCTCCCTTGGAGGCTCAGGGGAAGCTCTTTCTGCTCCCTGAACTTCCACTGGCTCCTCAGGAAGTGGCTGGGGGGGGGATCACCAACCCTGCGAGCATCTGAGAATGGCATCAGGGCCTACAGGCATGTGCTCCAGTGCCACCTGAAGCCTCAGTCCCAGCATAGTGGTCAGCCAGCTCACCAAGGAGGGATTCACCCCAAGAGACATATGACGAATTCGGCCATTGATAACAGCAGCAAGCTCCATCTGCTGTCCCCCCAAGCAGTGCAGGTTCAGGGCCAGGCATTCAAACAGGCCTTGGTTACACAACACCTTGGAGTTTTTAATCTAACAGGTCTTAAATCATCATTGCCTGTTTCCCTGGGAAACCAAGGAGAACCTGGTTGAACACCAGCTGGGGAACTAGGGATGTTGCCTGAGCTTGCAGATGGCAGGAGCAGACACAGTCAGCCACCAGTCTTTAAATGCTGGTGGCCAGGAGGTGACCAGGGAGCCAGCACAAGGATATTCAGAGAAAAATCGCATTGGCAAGTTCAGCTGTTTTTATTACAGGTTAAAGATCAGTGATTTCTTAGCCAAAATGGTTGATGTCTTGTTCTTCAGCTGATTCATCTATTCATAGTGGACACTCAGTGATTGAGGCTGTTTTCATTCTAATGGACTCAGTCACCATTTTTTTTTTTTTTTTTTTTTGAGACAGATTCTCACTGTGGTCACCTCAGGCCGGAGTGCAGTGGTACAATTTTGGCCCACTGCAGCCTCAACCTCCTGTGCTCAAGCAATCCCCCCACCTCAGCCTCCTGAGTAGATGGGACAACACGCTTGTGCTACCGGGCCTCGCTAATTTTTTTTATTTTTTATTTTTTATAGAGATGATGACCCCACTATGTTGTCAAGGCTGGTCTTGAACTCCTGTGCCCAAGTGATCCTCCTGTCTCAGCCTCCCAAAGTGTTGGGATTACAGGCATGAGCCACTGCGCCTGGCCTAATTAGTTATTCTTTACATTCCATTGAAATATACTCTTAGAGATATTGTAATGGAAATTATAATTACAGTTGTAATGGAAATATTCTTATTATGTATTATTGCATGCAAGAAGTAAGTGAATAAAAGAGCAGGATTTTATTTATATAAATTTAAAAAGTATACACTTTTAGATGTATAAGTATGTATAAAAACGACATTAGAAGGAGACACACAAAGCTATCTACTATGTGAAAGAAGATTGCATTTGGAAGGTGTTATGAATGAGTTTCCTTTTAACAATATTTTTTCAACATTTTACAACGTAGTAGTAAAGAAGTATATGCTAATAATTTGTGTGTGTGTGTGTGTATCCTAAATAATATATATTTTATATATATATATATATTTTAGTTTCTATAGGTAAAGGGAATAAAGCAGGAAACATTTCAGATTCCAGACCTGATTACTTTTGGTAGGTGTCCTTATTATTAAACCAATTTTAGAGCCACGAAGAAAAACACAATCCATGCAACTTCTAAAAATTTCAAAAATTAAGTTGGTATCACCCCCTCATCAGTCATATAAAAGCTTTCCAAAAGCAATATTTATATTGTGTTATGTGGAGGCTGAGGGTCCCACGAACAATTCTTTTGTCTTGCATAGAGACGATGTTCCTCGTCTACATGCAGACCGGATGTTCTGTCCATTGTAAAGCTTTCTCAGAAGGGCTGTAGTTCAGCTCCTTTCTTAGTCACCATGTGACCTTGAACAATGAAGATGAAAACAATCACAATGACAATGTTCTTAAAAGGAGAAATACCTAAAAGCCATTTTATTTTCTAAGATGTTATATGGTGTGTTAGTTAGCAGCAACTGGAGGGCTGATATGGTTAAGCACATTGTGTCTGAATAACATACCAAAGGGCAGGCAAGGATTACCACAGACACCATAGGCCAGGCCACCTTTTGCCCACCAAGGCCTCCAATTCCAGGCAATCAATAACTACACAGTAGCACAAGTCTTTTGGCTGAAATGATTATATATAATTCGAATGCAATTATTAAACTTGCTACCTCTGTCATTGCTCCTGTTCTTTCTAGTTATCAGGTATGAAGCTCCTATGAGTGTTCATCATTATCACTTACCTAACTAGGCAAGCTATATGACTTCATTATTCTTATAACAACTTTGTAGGGTAAGATAGTATTAACCTCCTTATGCTCAGTGTGGAAAACGAAAGCTACAGAGATTTCATGTAACTTGCTCAAGGTCACACTGCTCATAAAATAGAACAACCTGGAGTTGAACCCAGAACTTTCTAGATTTTGTGCTCTTTCTACAACTTCACATTCTTTTTCTTTTTAGTGAGGGAATACCTGACCATTTCGCCACTAAGAAGTTTTATAAATGTTACAGGATAAAGTAAGTGGAAAATCTTTCCAGAAAGCAGCAAACTCCATTGCAGCTATTTGTGCTTGACTTGGAACTTGAGCACATAATAACAATTACAGTTTAATTTTTCTTATTTTTTAAGTTATATTTATGATGTTACTCTTTGTGCCTCTAAGTTGATTTAATAACAAGGCCTCCGAACTTTGAAGACCAAGGAACATGATAAAAGTATTTTAGAAACTCATTTTTTTTACATTTGAAGATATAATATCAATTTTTCATATTTAAGTTTTACGTAAAAGTATTTTGGTCTGTTTCCTTTCACTGTATGTGACATTGCAACAGGGCATTTATTTCTGTATGTCTTAGCATGTGCATATTGAACTGAACTTGTGCATATTCATTGTATTTGTTGCCTAAAATTTATACAATAGCGGGATCTTGATTTTGAAGTCACGGGTATTATTTCCATGAGGGGAAAAAACACAAAAACTAGACTTGTATTCTGAAATATACAGTAAGAAACAGTGGGATATAACTGCCAACAACCAGCTTCCTAAATATTGTTTATCTTTAGATTTTTGCCTGATCTTCAAGGACGAAACAAATTACGGGTGGCCTAATGGGTTTTACTAACTTAAAAATTGTACATTTAGATTACTCACAAATTCCTAGGATTAAAACAAATTATATATACAAGCTATTTAGAGCTAATTGAGAAGTGTGTATGTTTCTCAATCTACATTTTTAATTAAAGCAATAGCTTTAATTCCTCCATGCACATTTTAGAAGTCAAAGAAAGAGTCAAGAATAGTATCCACGATCAGAGGGAAGCCACCCAACTGTGAAATTACTGCTCATGAGTTTTTTCTGAGTTTTAATCATATGTGTTAATAGCATTTGTCTATACAAAGTGTTGATCATTTTGACTATACAAAATGCTATCAACACATTTTCTGCAGTGTACAACACTTCTACCTCATGATACTTTATTCTAATTTGCTTTATCTGATTACATCTACATTTTAGAGTGATAGAGAAATGCTGAATGGTTTGAAGAAAGTCAAATTAATGATACTTCTGGAGGGGTGATGTAGTAACAACTACTAGTGTTTTTAATATACACCTGTCATCCTTATCATTAAAACTTAGGGAAATGACCTGGGAGGAGGTTGTTCTGAAATATAGTTATTTCTGTCCTTATAACTTCATCATTTGCTTTAAAAATTATTATTCATAGGTAATTTGGTTTTTCTTAGCATGAGTAATGGAATCTAAGAAATCTAAGACAGCCCTCAACTTATTACTTGACTCCCCGACTTCATTCTTTTCCATCTTCCTTCCTCTTTTCTCTCTTTCCCCATTCCCTTCCCTCCTTCCTTCTTCCTCACATTCTTCTTTTCTTTCTTTCTTCCTTTATTTCCTTCATTCATCAAATATTTATTATAGTGCCTATCAAGTGCCTCCCTGGGTAATGGTAGCAGCTTCATGAAATGAAATTTTTCACCTTCTCAAGATCATATGAGCAAGTTTAAGGCAAAGGCCTTAGGACAGAAAATACTCATCCAGGACAGTTTCTAGCAGAGCTGTGGTTCAGAACTTTTCCAGCAGAGATGCCCTTATCCACAGTGTATTTTAGCATGTAGGAAAACATAATCTCAGCCACTCACAGGAATGTAGCTGGATTGGTTGGCAGCAGAGAGCTTTCAATATCGAATCATGGTGTAAAGTCAGTTGGGATTTGAAGGGGGGTATGTCTCCCTATCATGACGTTTTGTTTTATGTCCAACGAATCAATAAAACAAGTAATTTATTGTTCTAGTTCCAAATATGCTTAAAGAATAAAAGCACTGCACATAAATGTGCTACCCTAATTGTGTGAAGGATTTATGCGATTTGTAAAATATTTTTTGCTAGATCACTTTATCCACACTTCTGATTGTGTTGACTAACAGAATTAAGTAATCTTTGATGAAAATATGTCATGGGAGTGATTGATCACACTCAGTTCTTGGGGGTGGGGTACTGTTACGGCATATTGAGAATTCGCAAATAATCTTAGGTTAAGCATGTGTTTTTTTCTTAGACTGCTTACTGTGTAAAAATAAATCAGGTTTTATATCTTTGGGAAGGAAAACCTGAATAAGGAAGACTGATGTGTAACCGAGTTATCAGAAGCCGACGATGGTGCTGAAATTTAAAATGTCAGTTTTAAAGTGTTTGAATATAGTTTCTCTGTAAAAGTTACTGAATCAGACTTGTCTTTTTCAAGAAACCAAATGCCAATTTATTATTCACATAGATTTCATTTTTTCGTCCCTTATACTACTTTATATTTTTATTGAAAGAGGCTTAGAGGCTTCTCTTTACAAGACATTTTGATGGTGATTGTGTTGATAGTGGCGGCTGAAACTGCCACGTTGGAATTGACTTACCAGTATTTTCTCATTCAGTTTTTGCTGCAACTCTATGAGACAGGAACTTTATTCATGCCTATTTTGCAGATGAGCAAACTAAAGCACAAGTGAATTATGAGTGTCTTCAAGGCCACACAGCTTCCAAAACTTATGCACTTAACCATGATGCAAAGTTGCCTCTGCATGGAAAAAGTAACTTAAATAAAAGTAAGGTCTCTCTTTTTGCAACTATCTCTTTTAGGATAAAATACGGCCCACAATTTGGCCTGGCCTTAACCTCATGAACACAATGTACAGAGGAGATAAATGTGCTTTATAGTAGAAAGTAAATAAGAATGATTCACCATCTTGGTCATGTAAAATATATTGAGGTCTATTTTGAGTTAGGGCTCCCAGCAAAACCTGGTTTAATTCTTCAGGATCCTAGGAGAAACTAGAGATGTAGTTTCAGCAGCCCAGCACAACTCCATTTTTACCTCTGAACCTGCTTCCTCACCATCAATAGTAATTCCCTGATCGTAACATTGCATTCAGTGCATGCAACTAAAATATACTACTTTTATTTTTTTAGCAAAATATACTACTTTTATTTTATTTGCATTATCCAAACTGTAAGAATTTTTACTTTAAAATAAACTATATTTGATGCTAAATTGATAGATGATAAAGAATTAAGGTTCAGCTTTTTTTGTCCCTCAACAAATATGTGAAATCATTTTTAGGATGCATTTATGGCAAGAGTTTTGTGGCTGTAAGTGCCATTTTTTTGTTAGGCCCTTATAATTTAAAAATCTATATGTTTAAGTTTGTATTTTGTAACTTTTTAGACTTCTAGGCCTCCCTTCATTTCTAATAAACATGGAAAAATAGTTAACAATTTTTCTAGAATATGCAATTTTCATCCTTCCTTTTAGAGGTCCAATTGACTATCCAGTGGGCCACCTGACAGCATGTTTTATAATTTAGTGTTTTCTCTCAAATTGTAAATGTGTCCACCACAACAAAAAAATAAGCTTCAGGACAGATTATCCATGTTGTTTTGTTGAAATGTGTAATACTGCCCAATTAAATTAACTAAAATTTAGGTAGCGAGATACGAATGTATCAAGATTGGTATCAGCAGTTCCATTGAAATGGGACAGTCTGCTGATTCCCCTTGCGGGGCATGTGACAGGGTTGTGGCTCCCCTGTTCAGTTGCTGTGGCTGCTCAGACCCCTGACGGGAGGGGAGCACAGACTGGCAGGTGCAGGAGCCGGGGCAAGTGCTCTGGGCTCCAGCCCCGTGGTGGTATCTAGGGGTGGGTGCCTGGGGCCCCAGTGTTGCAATGCACTTTTAGCCTTTCTGTCCGCAGACAGCTTAAGTGTTAACCAGCTCAGTGGAACCATTACCTTTTCACCAGGGCAGAGGACCAGTGTGACAGCTTTCTATATCCTGAATTCTTGTCCAGTGTCCCAGAAGGATCAGGTCACACATGGGCTTGAAGGATGAATTTATTGAGTGGCGGAGGTAGCTCTCAGTGGGGAGCTGGGCGGGGGCAATGGAGTGGGAAGATGATCCTCCCCTAAAGTTTGGCTGTCCAGCAGCCAAACTCCTCTCTGAGCACCCCCAACTGAACTCGGCTCAGTGTTCAGACTCCTTCTCTTCTCTCTCTTTCTCTGTCGTGCCGTTGTGCTGTTCTTCTGCTTGTCTCCTCATCTCCTTGCCTCCTTCTCTGCTCCTGGAGCCTGGGGTTGGGAGTTTATGTGGGTACAGGATGGGGGGACATGGCAGGCCAAAAGGCAACTTCTTGGGCTTGAAAACAGAAATGCCTATTCCCCCTTAGGGCAGCAGGTATCCAGGCTTGAGGGTGGGGCCTTTGCATGGGAACCTTCCTCTTCTACCGTATGTATTTCCCTGTCTCCTCTCCATATCACATGGACATGTAGTGTTAAAACCAGCTTAATAAGTTGTACTATTGTAGAAACAATTTTACTTTTTTAATGTATGGGCAAAAATAATACTGCTGATTGTATTTCAAAGATAAGGAACTCACTTTGAGTGAAGATAAGGCAAATATTGAAATACATAGAAAGGTTCTCACTTGAAACATGCGTAAGATCAGGGTTACAGGGAATAAGAATGTGTTAGTTCACTAGGGTGACTGTAACAATTTACTACAAAATGAGTGGCTTAAAACAACAGAAATGCATTATCTTACAGTTTTGGGGACTGGAAATTTGAAATCAAGGGCCACACTCCTTCTGAATGCTCTGAGGAAGGATCTTTCTTTGTGTCTCCATTTTCTGGTGCCCTCAGGCATTCCTTGGTTGGGCTGCGTAACTCCAGTCTCTGCCTTCTCTTCACACACTGTCTTCGCTTTTTTTCTGTCTTCACATGATGCTCTTCCTGCATCTCTCTCTCTCTCTCTGTTTTTTTCTTATTTTATTTTATTTTGAGACGGAATTTCGCTCTTGTTGTTCAGGCTAGAGTGCAATGGCATGATCTCAGCTCACTGCAACCTCCACCTCCCAGGTTCAAGCGATTGTCCTGCCTCAGCCTCCCGAGCAGTTGAGATTACAGATGCCCACCACCACGCCTGGCTAATTTTTGCATTTTTAGTGGAGACGGGTTTTCACCACATTGGCCTGGCTGGTCTCGACCTCCTGACCTTGTGATTGGCCCGCCTTGGCCTCCCATAGTGCTGGGATGACAGGGTGAGCCACCGTGCGCAGATCGTTTTTACTGTAAGACTCCAGTCTTATTGTATTAAAGGACCACCTACCCAAGTATGACTTCACCTTAACTTGATTATGCCTGCAAAGACCCTATTCCAAATGGGGTCACATTTATAGGCACTGGGATTTAGAATTTCAATATATCTTTTTGAGGAACACAGTCTCACTCATAAAGAAGAGAATATATATTTTTAAAATTTTTATATTATTTCTTTTCGGAATAAGATAATTTTAATGCTAGCCTTTTTTGCATGAAATTAATGTAGCAGTACTCTCATCAGAAAATAATTATTTGGCATTTTTAAGTTTTTGATGTACATTCTAAATAACGTTGCAATATTCTTGAATTGATACGGAATTCAAGAATTCTGTAATCCATTGATGAAACCATTCAAGAATTCCAGAATCCATTGATGAAAGAAGAAAAAAAATAGACAAACAGCTGAAACCAAGGCTATGCATTATGTGGGACCAGCTTGTTAATGGTACACAGTATTTTTTATGCTTTCATTAATGGATTGGTAATTTCAAGGACACTAACTAACCTTTGCATCATAAACATTTTGTACCCATAAACTACAAATAAAGAATATAGTTTAAACAATTGTATGCAAATATGGGCATAATATTAATTGAATTGATTTATTTGGCAGTGCAAACTATAGTTATAAATAATATAAAGACTATTTTTATTTATGTTTTGTTTTTCTCACTTACCATTTATCTGCTTCTCTAATCATCTCTCTTATAAGAGATCTAAAATTTTGAAGGAGTTTGGGATATGGGAGCATTTAACTGGACAATTACTTCTTTTTCTATTTTAGTTAGTTGGAATCATTCTAAAATAGGATAGACTTTATATGACACCAAAAATCCATTCAGGCAGTCACATTTTTCATAGTAGGCATCAATTTAAACTAACTCTTCTATATGACATAAGTCAGAATTTGAGTTTTGATCTGAATCATGTATTTAGATACTTAAATGCCTCTCATTAACTTGTGATTTTTGCTGATGCTTCCATCTTTTGTTCACATTAGCCATCATTTTATCTTTAAGATATGCATAGGAATGTACATAAGTGGAGTCATAACATCATTTTTAGATAAAGATAAAGGTTAAAAATGAGACTGTAATTCATTTTTAATATATTTGTATGTCGTGGCTGTACGAAATCCAAAAGTATTTTCACTCTCCAATGGGGATGATATGCAGCTCCCAAAATGGAAATAGAGGTAACATTCCAGTGATCATAAAAGGACAGTCATAAGCTTTTAGTGTGCAGCAGTTTTAAGAGTATCCTCAGTTAATGTGAGGCAATTGCAGATTCACTGCATCTGAGTTTAAACCTCTTACTACTTTGAGTGAAGTCTATTAATGATATGCCTTCCATACAGCTGACATTTTAAGATCCTTGCTGCTTTTCAAAACATGTGGGCACTAAAGATGTCTTCTTGCTCTTGAGAATTGATTTCATACACAACAGGAGCTTGTGATGGATTCACTCCCACTGTGGGAATTGTCCGTGAGTATCCGAGGGCAGGAATTGGCTCAGATAAAGGATCTATCGTGAGCGCTCTCCTGTAAAGAGTAAGATGTGCACATTAGAACTAGCTGACGCCGAGTTTAATTCCCAGTCTCTTCTGTGATTCTAAACCATTTGACAAGCCTCTGCCTAGTGTGAGCAGACTGATCAGGAAATGTATTCATTTCATGACCTTGTGTACTCGTTTATAGCTCTTACAAAAGTGCCTCACCTGGAACTCAAAGCTCCCTAAGAATTTAAAAATTATGAATATATTTCTTTCATCTATAAAACTACATTTTGCTTTGGATAAAATATCTAGCATTTGAGGACAATGTCATGTTAGTGCGATTGATCAGGCTCTATGTTACATAGATACATCATAAATTGCTTTTATAATAAATTTATATTTTCTTTTGTTTTAAAGGACATAGGGATTGAATTGCAGCCAATAGGTACAGTTACACAAGCTGGCATGGTCAATAGCATGTGGATAGCTGATAACAAAAAGTACCAGAATTGTCAGTGTGTTTTCATTGACTCCTGACCTGTTAAAACTTAGCTCCTGAAGACCCATTAGACTGGACAAAATATACCCATTTGAATGGACAGAACTAATAGGCAGATACTATTATTATAAAGCCATGAATGAGCAATCAGTCTCATGTGTGTTTGACGATAGACTATAGATTATGGTCCTATGACTTATGACACAATTACTGGGTTATTTGTGTAATTTGAAATTTGGGTTTTAAGAAAACCATATTTTCTTATTTCTTGAGGAGAAGAAAGAAAACCGATATGGTTGGTCATAGTAGGTAATGAGAAAAATGACAGAAGATAAGTTGGAGAGAAAGGCATGTCCAGATGACATTGGGCTGTGTAGGTTAAAATAAGGTACTTGGACTTCATTTTATCTGCAAAAAGAAGCCACTGGACTGCTTTAAATAATAACCTGATATGTTTCATATATTTTTGAGAGATTATTATGGTTGATGTATTACAAAAAATTCTGCTTCATTTCTGACGATTTATAAAATGATTTCAAGAAGCAGATCTCACATGTGATTCTTTGAAAAGCAGGCATGATCTTCTAAAGTAAATAAAGATTTTTGTACAGATATTCATCTATTGTCTATTAATAACTTTATTCCAGAATTATCTGGTAATGTTAATTTCATACAGCCAATATGAACGGTAATGAAGAAAATGGAACTCAGTTATTTTTGTTTCATGATCTATGAATCTAAGACAAACTAAATAATAAAAAATAATTATTTGCCTTAGATAATCAAAAAACATCTCTGTTGCTGATTATCAAAATATTTATATTACAAAAAGGTTGATGGATTAGTGTCACATAAAAACATCTTAACTGAAGGCAAAATTGCATAACGGTATTTTACTTTTGCAATGCCATCTAATTTTAAATAGGTTCAAGGTAAAAAAAAAAAAGCAATAACATGGAAATGGGAATAAACATAATTCATTAGGCACACACTCCACTCTATGAGATGATGCAATGAATGTCATCAGACAATCCATTTCTTTCCTGGTTGGTCATTTAATGGTAGAGCCAGTGGGCTTATTACAACGTGGGTATGCCATATTGACAACTGAGGCAAAATAATATAGTGGAAAGAACACTCGTTTGAGACTTAGAAAGCCTTGATCAGCCTATTCAACTAGAGAGTTGCACAAAAACCATGTTTTTGGAGTTAGTTTCCTAATCTACAAAACTAGAAGATTGAAGTAGATAGTAGATCCAAAATGCTGGTCCAAGGATGAATGTCAGGCTGGCCTTATCAGAATTATTTGGATAACTTTTAAATACAGTTGATTCCCAGATTCTTCACTCAGAAATCTTTACTTCCTATGCCCAGAGTGGGGTTCAAGGACAGAGAGTTGTAAAAATCACCCAGGTGATTCTAATGTGTAGGGATCTTTTACAACAGGTGGAATGTATGACCCCCAAAAGATCTTTCTTTTTAAAAGAAAAAAACTTTGAATTCTGTGTTTCTCTAGGCTGTTTCCAAGAATCTTTACATTATAAATTAGGTTACATTACATTTGTGGATTTGGTACTAAAGCTCAAGATTTTTTTTCTTTTGCTTTGGAGGTAAGCTTATGCTTCTTCTATAGTTAGCAGCATCCTGCACAGACATTTGTACAAATATCTCAATTTTCCTCCTTCATTGTGGAAAATGGCCTAAAAATTTGCATGCATTTTAGCCTAGCCATTTTCTTCTAGTAATTATTCCTAAATTATGTTCAAAAATGTATGCATAATTAATGTTCTTCAACATATTTTGTAATAGTAATTAAAACATTACAAATATCTGCAAACAAGACATAGGTTAAAAGAATTTTATGATAATAATATAATATTGTTAAAAATTGTCATATAACAATACAATATACTCGACAGGACATAAAATTTCTGTTCTAGAACGATGTTTATTGACATAAAAAGTATTCACCATATACTGCTCGGTAAAGAAACATCAAATGGTATTCCCCTATATTTCTAAAGAAAAGATGAAAAATAAAATCTCACAAATAATTTTTTTTATTATACTTTAAGTTTTAGGGTACACGTGCACAGCGTGCAGGTTTGTTACATATGTATACATGTGCCATGTTGGTGTGCTGCACCCATTAACTCGTCATTTAACATTAGGTATATCTCCTAATGCTATCAGTCCCCCCTCCCCCCACCCCAAAACAGGCCCCAGACTGTGATGTTCCCCTTCCTGTGTCCATGAGTTCTCATTGTTCAATTCTCACCTATGAGTGAGAACATGCAGTGTTTGTTTTTCTCATCTTGCGATAGTTTGCTGAGAATGATGGTTTCCAGCTTCATCCATGTCCCTACAAAGGACATGAACTCATCATTTTTTATGGCTGCATAGTATTCCATGGTGTATATGTGCCACATTTTCTTAATCCAGTCTACCATTGGTGGACATTTGGTTTGGTTCCAAGTCTTTGCTATTGTGAATAGCGCCGCAATAAACATACGTGTGCATGTGTCTTTATAGCCACATGTTTTATAATCCTTTGGGTATATACCCAGTAATGGGATGGCTGGGTCAAATGGTATTTCTAGTTCTAGGTCCCTGAGGAATCGCCACACTGACTTCCACAATGGTTGAACTAGTTTACAGTCCCACCAACAGTGTAAAGGTGATCCTATTTCTCCACATCCTCTCTAGCACGTGTTGTTTCCTGACTTTTTAATGATCACCATTCTAACTGGTGTGAGATGATATCTCATTGTGGTTTTGATTTGCATTTCTCTGATGGCCAGTGAGGATGAGCATTTTTTCATGTGTCTTTTGGCTGCATAAATGTCTTCTTTTGAGAAGTGTCTGTTCATATCCTTTGCCCACTTGTTGATGGGGTTGTTTGTTTTTTTCTTGTAGATTTGTTGGAGTTCATTGTAGATTCTGCATATTAGCCCTTTGTCAGATGAGTAGGTTGCAAACATTTTCTCCCATTCTGTAGGTTGCCTGTTCACTCTGATGGTAGTTTCTTTTGCTGTGCAGAAGCTCTTTAGTTTAATTAGATCCCATTTGTCAATTTTGGCTTTTGTTGCCATTGCTTTTGGTGTTTTAGACATGAAGTCCTTGCCCATGCCTATGTCCTGAACGGTATTGCCTAGGTTTTCTTCTATGGTTTTTATGGTTTTAGGTCTAAAATTTAAGTCTTTAATCCATTTTGAATTAATTTTTGTATAAAGTGTAAGGAAGGGATCCAGTTTCAGCTTTCTACATATGGCTAGCCAGTTTTCCCAGCACCATTTATTAAATAGGGAATCCTTTCCCCATTGCTTGTTTTTGTCAGATTTGTCAAAGATCAGATAGTTGCAGATATGTGGCATTATTTCTGAGGGCTCTGTTCTGTTCCATTGGTCTATATCTCTATTTTGGTACCAGTACCATGCTGTTTTGGTTCTTGTAGCCTTGTAGTATAGTTTGAAGTCAGGTAGCGTGATGCCTCCAGCTTTGTTCTTCTGGCTTAGGTTTGACTTGACAATGCAGGCTCTTTTTCGGTTCCATATAAACTTTAAAGCAGTTTTTTCCAGTTCTGTGAAGAAAGTCATTGGTAGCTTGATGAGGATGGCATTGAACCTATAAATTACCTTGGGCAGTATGGCCATTTTCACGATATTGATTCTTCCTACCCATGAGCATGGAATGTTCTTCCATTTGTTTGTATGCTCTTTTGTTTCATTGAGCAGTGGTTTGTAGGTCTCCTTGAAGAGGTCCTTCACATCCCTTGTAAGTCGGATTCCTAGGTATTTTATTCTCTTTGAAGCAATTGTGAATGGGAGTTCACTCATGATTTGGGTCTCTGTCTGTTATTGTTGTATAAGAATGCTTGTGATTTTTGGACATTGATTTTGTATCCTGAGACTTTGCTGAAGTTGCCTATCAGCTTAAGGAGATTTTGGGCTGAGACGATGGGGTTTTCTAGATATACAATCATGTCATATGCAAACAGGGACAATTTGACTTCCTCTTTTCCTAACTGAATACCCTTTATTTCCTTCTCCTGCCTGATTGCCCTGGCCAGAACTTCCAACACTATGTTGAATAGGAGTGGTGAGAGAAGGCATCCCTGTCTTGTGCCAGTTTTCAAAGGGAATGCTTGCAGTTTTTGCCTATTCAGTATGATATTGGCTGTGGGTTTGTCGTAGATAGCTCTTATTATTTTGAGATATGTCCCATCAATACCTAATTTATTGAGAGTTTTTAGAATGAAGCGTTGTTGAATTTTGTCAGAGGCCTTTTCTGCATCTATTGAGATAATCATGTGGTTTTTGTCATTGGTTCTGTTTATATGCCGGATTACGTTTATTGATTTGCGTATGTTGAACCAGCCTTGCATCCCAGGGATGAAGCCCACTTGATCATGGTGGATAAGCTTTTTGATGTGCTGCTGGATTCGGTTTACCGGTATTTTGTTGAGGATTTTTGCATCGATGTTCATCAGGGATATTGGTCTAAAATTCTCTTTTTTTTGTTGTGTCTCTGCCAGGCTTTGGTATCAGGATGATGCTGGCCTCATAAAATGAGTTAGGGAGGATTCCCTCTTTTTCTATTGATTGGAATAGTTTCAGAAGGAATGGTACCAGCTCCTCCTTTTACCTCTGGTAGAATTCGGCAGTGAATCCATCTGGTTCTGGACTTTTTTTGGTTGGTAAGCTATTAATTATTGCTTCAATTTCAGAGCTTGTTTTTGGTCTATTCAGAGATTCAACTTCTTCCTGGTTTAGTCTTGGGAGGGTGTATGTGTCCTGGAATTTATCCATTTCTTCTAGATTTTCTAGTTTATTTGCTTAGAGATGTTTATAGTATTCTCTGATGGTAGTTTGTATTTCTGTGGGATCGGTGGTGATATCCCCTTTATCATTTTTTATTGTGTCTATTTGATTCTTCTCTCTTTTCTTCTTTATTAGTCTTGCTAGCGGCCTATCAATTTTGTCGATCTTTTCAAAAAATCAGCTCCTGGATTCATTGATTTTTTGAAGGGTTTTTTGTGTCTCTATTTCCTTCAGTTCTGCTCTGATCTTAGTTATTTCTCGCCTGCTGCTGGCTTTTGAATGTGTTTGCTCTTGCTTCTCTAGTTCTTTTCATTGTGATGTTAGGGTGTCAATTTTAGATCTTTCCTGCTTTCTCTTGTGGGCATTTAGCGCTATAAATTTCCCTCTACACACTGCTTTGAATGTGTCCCAGAGATTCTGTTATGTTGTGTCTTTGTTCTCGTTGCTTTCAAAGAACATCTTTATTCTGCCTTCATTTCGTGTGTACCCAGTAGTCATTCAGGAGCAGGTTGTTCAGTTTCCATGTAGTTGAGCGGTTTTGAGTGAGTTTCTTAATCCTGAGTTCTAGTTTGCTTGCACTGTGGTCTGAGAGACAGTTTGTTATGATTTCTGTTTTTTTTACAGTTGCTTAGGAGAGCTTTACTTCCAACTATGTGGTCAATTTTGGAATAGGTGTGCTGTGGTGCTGAAAAGAATGTATATTCTGTTGATTTGGTGTGGAGAGTTCTGTAGATGTCTATTAGGTCCTCTTGGTGCAGAGCTGAGTTCAGTTCCTGGATATCCTTGTTAACTTTCTGTCTCGTTGATCTTTCTAATGTTGACAGTGGGGTGTTAAATTCTCCCATTATTATTGTGTGGGAGTCTGAGTCTCTTTGTAGGTCTCTAAGGACTTGCTTTATGAGTCTGGGTGCTCCTGTATTGGGTTCATATATATTTAGGATAGTTAGCTCTTCTTGTTGAATTCATCCCTTTACCATTATGTAATGGCCTTCTTTGTCTCTTTTGATCTTTGTTGGTTTAAAGTCTGTTTTAGTAGAGACTAGGATTGCAACCCCTGCATTTTTTTGTTTTCCATTTGCTTGGTAGATCTTCCTCCATCCCTTTATTTTGAGCCTATGTGTGTCTCTGCACGTGAAATGGGTTTGCTGAATACAGCACACTGATGGCTCTTGCCTCTTTATCCAATTTGCCAGTCTGTGTCTTTTAATTGGAGCATTTAGCCCATTTACATTTAAGGTTAATATTGTTATGTGTGAATTTGATCCTGCCATTATGATGTTAGCTGATTATTTTGCTCATTAGTTGATACAGTTTCTTCCTAGCCTTCATGGTCTTTACAATTTGGCATGTTTTTGCAGTGGCTGGTACCAGTTGTTCCTTTCCATGTTTAGTGCTTCCTTCAGGAGCTCTTTTAGGGCAGGCCTGGTGATGACAAAATCTCTCAGCATTTGCTTGTCTGTGAAGTATTTTATTTCTCCTTCACTTATGAAGCTTAGTTTGGCTGGATATGAAATTCTGGGTTGAAAATTCTTTTCTTTAAGATTGTTGAATATTGGCCCTCACTCTCTTCTGGCTTGTAGAGTGTCTGCCGAGAGATCAACTGTTAGTCTGATGGGCTTCCCTTTGTGGGTAACCTGACCTTTCTCTCTGGCTGCCCTTAACATTTTTTCCTTCATTTCAACTTTGGTGAATCTGACAATTATGTGTCTTGGAGTTGCTCTTCTCGAGGAGTATCTTTGTGGCATTCTCTGTATTTCCTGAATCTGAATGTTGGCCTGCCTTGCTAGATTGGGGAAGTTCTCCTGGATAATATCCTGCAGAGTGTTTTCCAACTTGGTTCCATTCTCCCCGTCACTTTCAGGTACACCAATCAGACATAGGTTTGGTCTTTTCACATAGTCCCATATTTCTTGGAGGCTTTGTTCATTTCTTTTTATTCTTTTTTCTCTAAACTTCTCTTCTCGCTTCATTTCATTCATTTCATCTTCCATCACTCATACCCTTTCTTCCAGTTGATCGCATCGGCTCCTGAGGCTTGTGTATTCATCACGTAGTTCTCGTGCCATGGTTTGCCATGATTTTCAGCTCTATCAGGTCCTTTAAGGACTTCTCTGCATTGGTTATTCTAGTTAGCCGTTCATCTAACTTTTTTTCAAGGTTTTTAACTTCTTTGCCATGGGTTCGCACTTCTTCCTTTAGCTCAGAGTAGTTTGATTGTCTGAAGCCTTCTGCTCTCAACTCGTCAAAGTCATTCTCCATCCAGCTTTGTTCCGTTGCTGGTGAGGAGCTGCGTTCCTTTGGAGGAGGAGAGGTGCTCTGATTTTTAGAGTTTCTGGTTTTTCTGCTCTGTTTTTTCCCCATCTTTGTGGTTTTGTCTACCTTTGGTCTTTGATGATGGTGACGTACAGATGGGGTTTTGGTGTGGATGTCCTTTCTGTTTGTTAGTTTTCCTTCTACCAGTCAGGACCCTCAGCTGCAGGTCTGTTGGAGTTTGCTGGATGTCCACTCCAGACCCTGTTTGCCTGGGTATCAGCAGCAGAGGCTGCAGAACAGTGGATATTGGTGAACTGCAAATGCTGCTGCCTGATTGTTCCTCTGGAAGTTTTGTCTCAGAGGAGTACCTGGCCGTGTGAGATGTCAGTCTGCACCTATTGGGGGAATGCCTCCCAGTTAGGCTACTTGGGGTTCAGGGACCCACTTGAGGAGGCAGTCTGTCTGTTCTCAGATCTCAAGCTGCGTGCTGGGAGAACCACTACTCTCTTCAAAGCTGTCAGACAGGGACATTTAAGTCTGCAGAGGTTTCTGCTGCCTTTTGTTTGGCTATGCCCTGCCCCCAGAGGTGGAGTCTACAGAGGCAGGCAGGCCTCCTTGAGCTGCGGTGGGCTCCACGCAGTTCGAGGTTCCTGGCTGCTTTGTTTACCTACTCAAGCCTCAGCAATGGTGGGCACCCCTCCCCCAGCCTCACTGCCGCCTTGCAGTTTGATCTCAGACTGCTGTGCTAGCAGTGAGTGAGACTCTGTGGGCATAGGACCCTCTGAGCCAGGCGCAGGATATAATCTCCTGGTATGCCGTTTACTAAGACCATTGGAAAAATGCAGTATTAGGGTGGGAGTGACCCGATTTTCCAGGTGCCATCTGTCACCCCTTTCTTTGACTAGGAAAGGGAATTCCCTGACCCCTTGTGCTTCCCGGGTGAGGCAATGCCTCGCCCTGCTTCAGCTAATGCTCAGTGCACTGCACTCACTGTCCTGCACCCACTGTCCGACACTCCCCAGTGAGATGAACCTGGTACCTCAGTTGGAAATGCAGAAATCACCCGTCTTCTGCGTCACTCATGCTCAGAGCTGTAGACTGGAGCTGTTCCTATTCGGCCATCTTGGCTCCACCCCACAAATAATTTTTTTAAACAACCTAATGCAAAAGTAATTTAATATGAAGCTACTTCTATCTCTAAAGAGATGGAATTACAAAATATTATTTTGTTTTTATTTAGACTGCCATATTTTTTTCAAAATATATATTTATTGCTTATATTACTGTATTTTAAAAAAAATCACTCTTATCAAGTGTGTCAGATAGATTAGGGAGAACAGGGCATAAAGCCACTTTTATTCTTCTCAACCTGAAAATGTAAAGATCCATTTCAAGACACCAATAATTGATGTTAGAGCTTCAAAGGACAGGACAGAGCTTGTCAAGGGAAAATTAGAGTGGTAAAGCTGACACCCATACATGCAAGGCCCTTAATCAATCTTTCTTTCTTTCTTTCTTCCTTCCTTCCTTCTTTCTTTCTTTCTTTCTTTCTCCTTCCTTCCTTCCTTCTTCTTTTCTTTTCTTTTCTTTCCTTTTTTTCTTTTCTTTTCTGGAGTCTCACTCTGTTGCCCAGGCTGGAGTGCAGTGGTGTGATCTCAGCTCACTGCAACCTCTGCCTCCTGGGTTCAAGCAATTCTCCTACCTCAGCCTCCCAAGTAGCTGAGACCACAGGTGCACATCACCACGCCTGGCTACTTTTTGTATTTTTAGTAGAGATGGGGTTTCACCATGTTGGCTAGGCTAGTCTCAAACTCCTGACCTCAGGTGATCTACCTGCCTCGGCCTCCCAAAGTGCTGGGATTACAGGCATTAGCCATCATGCCTGGCCTATTTTTCTACTGTCAACTTGAAAATAAGCATACTTAATGTCAGCGTGGACCTGATTTAGCCATGTAACACTTGGCTGCTGAAAAAGCATGATGATGTGTTTTTTGTTCCTGGTCATCTTCTGTCAATAATTCTTTATTTTGTCCTAGTTTCATATTGTAATTAGTGGAATTATATTTGAAGAGCTCAAAACGAAATGCTTAATTATATTCAGCTGCAATTGTAGTGATTAATTGATCCAAACTTATTAGCATGACACCTAAAGGAAACCAGTTATATAAAAATTGTAGGAGGCAATACTTTGAGTATGACACTCATGTGAGCTAGCTATCTAGATTAATTCTATTGTATTAAATTGACAAAGATTTACAGCTTTTGGAATTCATATTGGAAACCCAGGGTCTAGACTAAACTGTTATTTTATAAACAAGGACAAAAGAACCCAAAAAAGTAAATGAAATATTACAGACAGGAGTCGTTCTCCCTCAAATGAAATTATCTCATTATTTTGAAATTATTTTTATATTTCCCAGTTTGGATGCATTGTCAGCTCTTGATTATCCAAGCCAAAGACAGCTTTAAATCTCAAAAAAGAGATTTTATCAAATCTATATGCATTTCCCAAATCTCAAGAAAATTATGAGTCATAGTTTAGAGCATAGACATCCTGTTTCAGTGAACGCTTTGTAGGGTCTAATCATCATGCACGGATGTGTTCAATCCCATTGCTCTGGATGCTTTCACTGGACTGGGTATTAAAAAGCAAATTATTCAAACTCTGTGCTTCCACCATGCCTGCCCCCTCATTTCTTTCATACGCCAAACTCCTTCTCATACTAATGCATTTTGTACATTTCTGCCTGGAATTTTCTCGATCCTTAGGCTTTTCTTGCTTAATTCCTACCATCCTTCATAGCTCAGCTGAAATTATACTTTCTTTTTTTTTTTTTTGAAATGGAGTCTCTTTCTGTAACCCAAGCTAGAGTGCAGTGGCGTGACCTTGCCTCACGCAACCTCTGCCTCCCGGGTTCAAGCAGTTCTCTGCCTCAGCCTCTCAAGTAGTTGGCATTACAGGCACCCACCAGCACGCCCGGCTAATTTTTGTATTTTTTAGTAGAGATAGGGTTTCACCATCTTGGCCAGGCTGGTCTTGAACTCTTGACCTTGTGATCCACCCGCCTTGGACTTCCAAAGTGCTGGGATTACACAGGTGAGCCACCGTGCCCGGCCTGAAATTATACTTTCCTGTAGAGGAAGTATAATTAGGTTATCATATCACCCTCTTCTTTTCCATTGTAAGTATTCTGCAGTTTGTAGTGACACATTTATTTGTGACTGACTAACGCGTCTGACTTTTCCTTTAGAATGGAAGTGCTACAATATCAAGAGCTGCACATTTTCATTGACACTCTACATCCAGAATCCAGCACAGAACACAGCACATTGAAAGTATTTCATTAAATGTTCTTGAATGAGTGGCGTTTTCATCTTTCTAATATCTTTAGCAGTATGTTTGATCGATTTTTGTTTGTTGTTTGTTTGTTTGTTTGTTTGTTGAGACGGAGTCTGGCTCTTGTCGCCCAGGATGGAGTGCAGTGGTGCAATCTCTGCTCACTGCAACCTTTGCCTTCTGGGTTCAAGCGATTCTCCTGCCTCAGCCTCCCGAGTAGCTGGGATTACAGGTGCCCACCACCACGCCCCGCTAATTTTTGTATTTCTGTAGAGATGGGGGTTTCACCATGTTGGCAAGGCTGGTCTCAAACTCTGGACCTCAAGTCATCTGCCTGCCTCAGCCTCCCAGAGTTCCGAGATTACAGACAGGCATGAGTCACCACACTGGGCCTCAACTTCTTTTTAGATACAGTGCCCATTATTGCTCCTTTTCATCTGTCTGGTAGTTCTCCTTCTTTTGCAATTTGGTTAAATGATTATAACCAAACTCATTAAGCTTTATTTTATATGTAAAATTTTGAGAGAATCATCTTGACTGTATATATATATGTATATATATATATACACATATATATATCTGTGTGTATATATGTTTGTGTATATATATATCTGTATATATAATCTGTAGATATATATCTGTATATATATATCTGTATAGATATATATCTGTATATGTATATATCTGTATAGATATATATCTGTATAGATATATATCTGTATATATATATCTGTATAGATATATCTGTGTGTATATATATATACATATATATATATATATATCTCACCTGAGTGCTTTCTTTTGTTGGTAAAGTATTTGACTGAGACACTAAAGATTTGAATTGTTGTTCTGCATTTTACTATTGACCATGGGCCTTAAGGAAGTCATTTAGCTCCTGTTAGCATCAGTTTGCTGATTTATAAAATGGTTGAACAGTAGTATTTGCCCTCTACAAGTCACAAAGCTATTGTGAAGATCGAATCACATATGACATTCAAAAATGCTTTGCAAATGTTAGACCTTTACTAATTTCAGTCCATATCAAAAATCCACATTGTGTAGAAAATTTGTAGATATTTGAAATTACATAATCTTAAAAATATTTGTGAAATACGAGATGTAGATCTGAATTTCTTTAAGACAAAGTTCTTTAGTAATATGGAAACAATGACATATCCAATCAGAAGCATAGATGGCAATAGAATATGTTCAGAACATGGCTTCAGAAAGCATACTAATAGTTTGTTTTTTTGGTTGTTTTGTTTTGTTTTGAGACGGAGTCTCACTCTGTCACCCATGGTGGAGTGCAGTGGTGCGATCTTGGCTCACTGCAACCTCCGCCTCTCAGGTTCAAGTGATTCTCCTGCCTCAGCCTCCCGAGTAGCCAGGACTACAGGCACATGCCACCACACCTGGCTAATTTTTGTATTTTTTAGTACAGACAGGGTTTCACCATATTGTCCAGGCTGGTCTCGAATTCCTGACCTTGTGATCTGCCCACCTCGGCCTCCCAAAGTGCTGGAATTACAGGCATGAGCCACTGCACCTGGCCAAGAAAGCATACTATAGCTTTTCACAGACAAATTGGCAACTTCTCCATACATAAAAATTACATTTTGACTGCAAATGAAAATATAGACATACTAAGAGTATGTAAAAAATTGATTATTAATTTAAAATTAATCATTTTAACTCAATGCTTTACATATATTAAAAAGTATTCGTTTATATATGTCATTTTTATAAGAATAAAATATTTAAATATTATAATCTCTATTATTTTAATATAGTTCAATTATATTCCTTGTGGAAATTATAAATGATTCTCTAAAAAAATAAAGTCATTATTCTGTCAAGATGATTAAATGGACATTTTTCCTAATCTTCCAGTTGAACCATAGAGTCTTCCAGTGATGTATACTTAAAATCATGTAAGTTATAAATAAACTTTCATGGTAGGTGTAGCTAACTTCATCTGACTCATGAAGAGAGATTAGTATCTCTTTTATCATTTAGACGTTAATGAACTTTCAGTCCTACCCAGCAAAGTTACCCATTCATCTTTTTGAAAAAAAGATGAATTATTGTTGAACTCGCCTCCTAAGTATTGCTATGTTGTATAATAGTAGAAATAATAGTAGAATAATAGTAGAAACCATACTTTTTCTATTACAAAAAAATAGAGGAAGTAGATTGGAAAATATAATCTGAATGAAGTCAAAGTTAGCATGGAGTGTTAAATACCATTTTCAGTGTCCTTTATGTATGTAATGGTAAAGCTTTCCAATGCATCTTGGATTACGTGAGCTAAATATTTTTGGCAAGGAAAACATCAGTTATATGAACACTGCAGACCCACATAGGCCTGGTGTACAGCTTTGTCTGTTCATGGCTCTGGTGGTTCATACCTCTGCTGCACTTGTTCTTGACTAGGCACCCTCTGACAGTGCTGTGTGAGCTCCCCAGTTCCTTGCTGTCCTTATGTGGTTCCGTAAGCTGACATTTCATCATTCAGACCAAGTAGATAGAAGGTGTTGCTTACTCTTTTAAAATGAGTTGTATAGGATTACATTGTTTTATTTGATAACCTTTTGGTAAATACAGCAGAAATACAACTTCAACCAGTTTAAACTAAAAAGGGGCTTTTGTTTTAAAGCTAGTAAGGGTGACACTGATCCAATGCAAAAGAAGGAAGCAGAGGCTAATATTGGGGTTCAGACTCAATCCAGTCTTTTGTGTATCTCATATCTAAACCTCCCACAAATATTTGTTGTCTGCCCCCTCTTCTCTCTCTCTCTCTTTTAGTCTCTCCCTAGATTGATCTTCTTAAATATCTTCTTGTCATACATCTTACCTAGTGTTCCCCAGATGAAAATAACTCAATGACTAGTCTATGTCAAGTGCCCATCCATTCACCAGTTCACCAAGATATGTAAAAACTTGGCAGTTTGGAAAAGATCTATAAAATAACAATTCCCGAAAGAAGGGTATTTCTGTGAAGATACACAATAGTTGTCCAAAAAATATATGCTATATATTTGTTTTAAAAAATTGATAGCCCAATGGACTTTTTCTTTTTTCTTTTCTTTTCTTTTCTTTTCTTTTTTTCTTTGACACAGAGTCTTGCTCTGTCACCAGTCTGTATTGTAGTGGCGCGATCTCGGCTCACTACAACCTCCGCCTCCCAGGTTCAAGCCATTCTCTTACCTCAGCCTCCAGAGCAGCTGGGACTATAGGCACCCGCCACTACTCCCAGCTAATTTTTGCGTTTTTAGTAGAGATGGGGTTTCACCATGTTGGCCAGGAGGGTCTCGATCTCTTGACCTTGTGATCCACCCACCTCAGCCTCCCAAAGTGCTGGGATTACAGGCATGAGCCACCGTGCCCGGCCCAATGGACTCTCAATACACTATCTTACTTTACCCTCCTGTCCAAAAGCACTAGGTGGAAAAGAGATGTTACATTTATTTTTAAAAGTTGAGATATAGGTCATATCCAAAACCTGCTATAGAAATATACTACATTGTCAATATGAATAATTAGGTATAGAGAATGGTACCTGCTTAAAATCCTTTAATCTCACTGATTTGGTGTGTGTTGTTTCCCCAGTGGGTTACATGTTACCGATAACCTGTCAGAATTTGAATATTGCAGAGGATTTTCAAAGTCAGAAGAACTTAGTAATAAGGAGATGAAAGACTTTTTCAGAAGACTTTTTTTTAATGGAAACTTATTTTTAAATATAGAGGAATGTAAGAACTTGCAAGTAAGAGTGAATTGGTTTGCAAAGTAGATTCTGTTTTCCCTTCATGTGATCTTTATTGGTTTATATTCTCTTCAAATTTTCTTCATGTCATTTGGAAACAACTGCTGTTCAAAAACTATATCTTCATATGCAAGCATTTACTATAAGACTTTTCTTTAATGTGTTTAAAGCATTTCTTTTTCACTTAAACATTTTTCCTTTATTTTAAGCTAGTGATAAGACAGAATGGTGATATGTCCATTTGCTTCATTTGATATGCACATTTGTTCTATGGGAAAATGTGGTCTACTCCTAATTTCATTTTCGTTTCCTAAATAAGAAGACCCATTAAAAAGCAGACATCTGGTGTACAAAGCACTTAAAGCTGTAGCTCCCAAGGAGTGCTTTCTTCCCTCTTTAAATATGCATGAACTGTTGTTTTGGTAATCCACTTCACCCTGTCAAAATAGAATCAAATAGAATGTATGTGTGACCTCTTCCCCTTCTATCCTGGGAAAATGAGTTTCAAGATCACTGAGGTGTACAGTATCCCGAAGCCTTCACTTTCCGTTTTATTCACCCTGAAAGCTCTTACAGTTACAGAAGCTTAAAGTTTAGCTGAATCTAGTTTAGTAATAGCTACACTGTTCTAGTTATAAAGAATGACTCTATGAACTTTAAATATTTGAACCATAAAGAAAGAATGTAAACTTTAAAAAAATAGGCTTTGAAAGGAGTTTAAGAATATCTGTACCTTCATTGATTTTTTTATATCAGATAGAGTGCAAGGTTTTTAATACAGTTACCTCAAAAATTCTATGTGCAAAATAGTTATATTTAATGGATATTGAAACGAAATATGGTTAACTTATTTTCCTAGGAGAAGAGAACAACTAAAACAGGTGCACTAAACATTTTTCTTTTTCAGTTGATGCACATTTAATGTCAGTTTGCTTCCTTGAAATTTAGACCCACATTCCCCAAGATTAAGTCCTGTAGAATATTAACTTTCCATATCCACCCACTCTGTTCCATGCAAAAGGATGACATGGTCAAATGGCACATACCTTGCTTTCTCCTATAGATTCATAATTGAAATTTGGATATTATACTTTCTAACAATGCTTTCAGTAAATATAGCTGTGCTACCTTGGTTCACCCAATTTGCCTAAGTATATTTAACACCTAAACATTAAAGAAAAATCACTTTTTAAAACTGTGACCTAGATTATGTTTATGTGCAGATTATATCAGACAATAGTACAAAACTTTATTAAGACAAGAGAAGTATCTCATTTTTTCTTCCTTCTGGTTTGAATTGTTTATTTTTATATAATTGTATCAGTCTGATTTGGTTAGCTTGGAATTTTATTTTGTTATTGTTCTATGAGTAGCTGCATTATCCATAATAGTTCATATGTATCTTATTTGTGTGTGTCATCCTCAATACTGTTCAAATATTTTAAGGGAGAGAAATGGATACTTTTGCTTTTAGAATCTATTTACAAGTTTTATGCTTCTAAATTTCGGTAAAGGAGTCTGTGCCACTTCTATGTTTTAAGATATTTTGTTGTAATTAGAGTACTTCTAACCAATGATCATGAAAGTAGTAGTCTATTAATTTTAAATCATATTTTCTAACATTGTCTATTAATGTGTTTTTGACAAATGTGATGACTATGAGAAGACAGCTTCTTCACCAGAGGAAAGTAAAAGGAGTTTTTGAACCTTGACCCAAATCTCTGAATTTATTTACCATGTTGTCCCAATCGAAAGGCATTGAACATAGTTTTTCACAAGCCACAAATGTTTGAGTATCAGAGCTGAAAGATTGCTTAAGTAAAATACAGTATTTATAGGATGCTTGGGGAAAAGATATCTGGCTAATTTAAAATTATGCCAGTGATATTTTTTGCTTATCTATTTGCGACAAATCCTTATCGGCCTTAGAAAATGCACATAATAATGTACAGAGAACAACATTTGCTTATTCTTTAAACTTATGGTCTTGTAATGCTGCAGTGCTATCACAATGGGTATTAATGATCATTGTATTTATTGTATATTTGAGTTAAATCCATATCAATCCTAGGGCTTATCATAAAATTGTGTGGGTTTTTTTTGTTTGTTTGATTTATTTGGAAGATGTTTTTTGTTTTTGTTTTTGTTTTGTTTTAGAACTAAACTCCTCAAATGACTTATTTACTAGCTTTAGGTATCTTTCTCCTAAAACAACAGAAAGAGTCATGATCAGGGGCTGGGCAGAAGAATCTTGATAGTTTGAATTTCAAAGCTACACAGATTATAGATAAGATATACTTTATGTTATTAGACATTTATTTTTCCCTAGATAAGACCGCTGATAGTGGACGATAAGACTGATGAATAATATTTGATTAGTCAAGTTTCCATCAAATATAGGAAAAGTTTTAAATTGCAGCTATAGGTTTAACATAAATAGCCAAATTTATCATTATATGAATTTTTTACTTTTATTATGAAAATTTTTAAACAGAGTATTAGAAAAAAGTAGCATAATGATTGATACATAATCATGAGCTAGATATAATCATAAGTAATATTTTCCCACAATTTTTATCTATCCCTCCTGTTCTTTACTGTGAAGTACATTAAAGCATTCATTTCACTGCTAGATAATTCGTTGTTCACAAAATATATACAGACCTCTTCTCACAAAATAATTAAAATTTATTGTAGGCACTTTATTTTTTAAGTGGGAGATAAAAAATAATTGGAATTACTATGCTCATGTTGTTTCATTGTACTGAAAGCAAAAATGGATTTTTTTCAGGGATATTTCCTCCCATTTTACTTTTATTAATAGATTCTAATTCCGTCAACTTTGCATAATATAGAATGATGAAAAAGCCCCTTTTTATTCCTTCTGACAGCTTTTGGATTCCATTGCTCAGAGAAAGCTTGTCTTCAACAATATGCTGGAATTGTGTGAAGTCTTGTTATTTTTTTTCTCCCTGTTCTTCAAAGTACAATTTCTTGAATGTACCTGCAGCCATGCATTATCAGGCAATCTATTTTATAAATTCTATAATAAATTAAATAAGCATCTCTGTGGGTCATTTTTGATTAACCTGATTTAAAATAAAATGATTTACTAAAGATATAGAGGGAGGAAATACTACGTGCTTCTAAATCAATCCTATGCATATTCACTGTCAAACAATTGCATGCAATAGCGTATTAAATGCACTTAATAGTGTAAAAAAAGACTCACTGCAATTGAATTAACACTTGCAAGCTGATAATAATGTTTAAAAGCCACAAACATTTAAGTAAAATTCATTTTTATCCAGAAATAGAATTTCTACATATGACTTCCTGCTATGGAGATTTTATCACAGGAAGATGTTCAAGATGTTTAATTTAGGACAGCATGTCTTCTAAGTTCAGATTATAACGAGGAGCATTTTAATTACAATAGTATCATGAGACTCATGTAAGCGTATGATATTACACGTCGGTATTTTCTCTATAATCTGGAATATTGCTGGAATGAAAACTTAGAGATGCATTTTTACTTCTCCAGCACATGCAAGAAATCATACAACATGAATCCTTTTTTATTTTAGGAATGTTATACCCACAAAACATTGAAATATGTTTTAAGTTAAACAAACAACAAGTTTTGACCAAGAAAATTAAAAAATAAGGTTTTCTTAGAAAACAAACAAACAAAGTTATAGCAAGAAATTACTATCCTAGTAAAATAAGATGACCCTATATGGAATATTTATGTCTTTATTTTTTTCAGTTTCACATATATTCTTTATTGAACACGAGAATACAGTTTTAGTTTTCATTTGATGGCAGTTTTCTTCACTCTCCATTTCTTTACCACCTCCTCCTATTTTCTGCCCCTTTTTTCTACTGTTTCCCCGCTCTTCATCACACTTACCTGGCTTTGAGTTGCTGGTAGATTTTGGTGCCCACGCTAACATGTGAACGGAAGGAGCAGTGTAAAGATGAGCTGAAGTAAATCTTGAACACCTGCTATTTTGACTTCTTATAGCATCTCAATTGACAAAATCAAGATTGCAGACTGCCTTGACTTATGATGGGGTTATGTCCTGATAAACTCAAGGTAAGTTGGAAATATTGTAAGTCAAAAAGGCATTTAATATACCTAACCTACCCAACATCATAGCTTAGTCTATCTTAAACATGCTCAGAACACTTCCATTAGCCTGCAGTTGGGCAAAATCATCTCACACAAAGCCTACAATAAAGTGTTAAATATCTCATATAATTTACCAAATACTGTACTTGAAAGTGAAAACCAGAACGGTTGTATGGGTACTCAAATACAGTTGCTACTGAATATGTATTACTTTTGCACCATTGTGAAGTCAAAAAATCATAAGTTGGTGATTGTACTCAGTTAAAAAATAGTGGTTGCTGACCAACTTCATTTTTCTTTAACAGCTTAATTGTGATGTCAAAGTAAATGTAACTTTTTTCAACAAATTTTTGTCCTTTAATACAACAAAAATGTTGCATCTTAAAAGCATTTTTTTAATGAAAAGAATTTTAGGCTTACAATTTTCTTGTAACAGTGGAAAATAGAGGCTCTGATTTTCTTTTTTTGTGGTGCACAAAGCCACCTTTTCTTAATAGTTACGTTGTTTTAGCTACCTCAAAATATAAGTTAAAAAATAAAAGCAAGAAACATGGGCTAAAAATGATATTGCAGGTGGTCATAAACCGCAGTTAAAACATATGTCTTTAAAATATTCACATAAGATTCAGACATATCATTGTACAACTTTTTCATTTTGCCTTTTACCTCCAACTCCATTTAGGACAATTAAGGAAAATACCTTCAAATGTATTATTTTTATGGCATAAATGAATTTGAACAAGATATTTCAAAAGGTGAATATTGAAAAAACTCTACTGCAATACATTTTGACTCCTAAAATAGGATTGTGATAAAATAATTAAAATTTGATTTTTTAATGCAGTTGAAGAAACACCCAGCACAGCCCATTTCTAAGGAAAGAACAAGTTAAGGATAACATAAAACGAAGTTGACTTTTTGTAAAGTTGATCTTTTCACTTTTAAAACAGCACTCAATGATTCTGCCAGAGACAGTGTCTACAAGTAAAAACTTGTTTGTATGTGATGGGTTTGACTGACAGGTTGGATCAAGTTGAGGTGGGGAATTGGGGTGGACAAAGGAGAGGAAACAGGTTATGCTGTTCACTCAAGTCAATCAAATAATCTGACTGTTCTTTCAACTGCCTTACTCTGTCATTGACTGTCAAGTCAGTCAAAATAGTGAAACTAGTTTTCACATGTATGCAGAGATTTATTTTATGAGTGCTATTACCTCACCCTTGTAAACACAGACATAACAAATATTTAAGTCCACATGTTGAAAATTAGACACAAATATTGCAGATGTTTATGGGTGCAGAGGTATGTAGAAGAGAAAACATGTGGAACTTAAAGCCAACACTGTAATTTCCTAATATTTGACTTACTATTTGACAGAGACTGATATAATTGGTCAAGCATACACTAAGATGCTTCTTTACAGAAACATTCAGCAATATTTTTCTGTATTATAGTAACCAAACTAGTAATATTTACAGGAATTTTATTTTTATTTTTGTTTCTTTTTTTGAGGCAGAGTTTTGCTGTATCACCCAGGCTGGAGTGCAGTGGCATGATCGCAGCTTAATGTAGCCTTGAACTCCTGGGCTCAAGGGATCCTCCCACCTCAGCCTCTGGAGTAGCTGGGACTACAGGCAAACACCAACACACCCAGCTAATTTTTCTATTTATTACAGGAATATTACAGAGAGTTTGCATTAAATAGCTCAGAAAACAGATATTGTATTACATGCACAACACACACACATACACACACACCCTTTTTTTAATTTCAAAAATTACTTTGCCCACTTTTTGATGTGTGTTTTGTTTTTTTTTTTTCTTGTAAATTTGTTTCAGTTCCTTGTTGAACAACGAGAACATATGGGCAGAGGGAGGGGAACATCACACACTGGGGCCTGCCGCACGGTTGGGGGAAGGGGAGGGATGGCATTAGGAGAAAACCTAATGTAGGTGACGGGTTGATGGGTGCAGCAAACCAACATGGCACATGTATACCTATGTAACAAACCTGCACGTTCTGCACATGTATCCCAGAACTTAAGTATAATAATAAAAAAAAACTTGCAAGATTAAAAAGAACATCTTAACAAAATCCGGAAACACTAAACTGAGTCAATAAGAAGACCCAATTATGTCTGATCTCTTGACATTACTCTGTTGAAATGCTCAAGTCCAGGTTAACCTCATCAATCTACATGGATTAGCTTAATTCATTTAAACTTAGAAATAGTTGAACTACTCATTTTTAAGTCTCATGCAATTTACCTGTGTGACTCAACATCAAGTCTGTCTGCTAGGTTCATTTGGCATGTTTTGTCACTAAGATATCTGCCAAACCAATGCAATCAACCTCTCAGAAGCTTTTTTCACATTTAAGAACTGCTTTTAATTTCTAAGCCTTCGCCATGGTTTCTGTCATGTATTTCTCACAAATGACAGCTACTGATATGGCGGCAGCTCTTGGTTATTGGGAGGGAGATGGGATTCAATGTTATATAGCTATGTATGGTTTTGAGATTATTTGATGTACATTACCTAATTCTCTCTTCAGAAACATCCCAAGAGTATTATTACTACTATTACTATACTCCCCAGAGTAGTATTAATACTATACTATTAATAACAGTGTACTATAATGCTAATATTATTACTATACTATGAACAGATAAATCAGTGGAGGCTTAAGGACGTTAAAGGAATGGACCACATTGCACCAGGTGTGGTGGCTCATGCCTGTAATCTCAGCACTTTGGGAGGCCGAGGCAGGTGGATCACCTGAGGATAAAATTATTCTTTTATTCTACTAAAAATTAAAAAAATATATAGCTAGGCGTGGTGGTGGGCTCTTGTAATTCCAGCTACTTGGGAGGCTGAGGCAGGCGGATCACTTGAACCCAGGAGGTGGAGGCTGCAGTAAGCTGAGATTGTGCCACTGCACCCCAGCCCAGGCAACAGAGTAAGGGTAAGACTCTGTCTCCAAAAATAAATAAATAAAAAAGAGGGAACGGACCAAATTGGACTAGCTTATCATGGTGACAGAATAGGCAGGGGAGGCCAGTGCTTGCTGCAGTGTGGGGCAGCGCCGTTCTCTCCTTGTGCTGCCAATTGTTCTTCCTTCTAGGTGATACTTATTTCAACCCGTTGAAATCAAGAGGTTATTATTTTTCCTGACAATTTATTATTGAGATTCCCCCCATGAAGAGAGATCAAGTTTTTACTTCAAAGGGACGGTAAAAAAATAAAAATTGTTTAACCATCCTTGTCTTAGGCTTGATGGTGAGAGTATAAGTTAAAGTAAACTATTGTTTTATCTGGTGAATAAAAAGCTTGATCTTTATTAAGTGATTTTCCCTTGGTATTGGGAAGTATATCTTTTGGCTGTGTCCAAGAACTCTAGGGTTGTTACTTGAATCACCCATGCTAGATAGCTTTTTTTTTTTTGAGACAGAATCTCTCTGTCACCCAGGCTGGAGTGCAGTGGCGTAAGCTCATCTCACTGCAGCCTGGATCTCCTATACTCAAGCGATCCTCCCACCTCAGCCTCCCGAGGAGCTGGGACTAAAGGCATGCACCACCACGCCCGGCTAATTTTGTTTGCTTTTTGTAGAGACAGGGTCTCACTATGTTGCCCAGATTGATCTCTAACTCCAGAGCTCAAGGGGTCCTCCTCCCTTGGCCTCCTACATTGCTGGGATTACAGATGTGAGCCACCACGCCTGGCCTACATAGCTTTTTTTAAAATACAAGAGCAGCAACAATAATATAAATGAAAGTTATTCAACAAATGTAATATTAACCTAGATGTATTTGAAGGTGAAAGTGAATGCAGTTGGATGTGCCAAAGGCAATGTAGGAAAAACAATTAATTCCTTTTTGTTAGAATTGGACATATGTATTCGCACCAAATGGAACCATTTCTAGGGCATATTACTTTTATATTAGTTTACTTTTCTATTAGAATCTTTCAAGCAAATCTCAAAGTTTTTATCTGAAAATTGTTCTGTTTCAAATTTCTTTAATGAAAATACTGTAAGGTTGGCTTCTTCCACATTAAATATACAGAAACTAAAGTTATTAGAAAACACATGTTAGTTATTAAATTGAGAAAAACATTGAACATTTGATGGTAAGGAATTATGCAAACAAGATCCGGATTTTCCTAAAATTAGACTTTTTAATGCAAAATTATTCTTTTACTATCTTTTTATGAAAATAATTAATTTAGCCTTTAGTGTATCTAGATTCTGATTTTATGCATTATTTTTAGCATGTTTCTAAGATATTACCTTCATAGGCAAATTAATTTTTAGTTAATAAAAGAAAATAATTTGTGTGATTGAACATGTGCTTGGAAATTTAGTAAAAAGAAAAATATTGCTTTACTTAGAACTGGGATCTACTTTCTCACCAGTTAAGAATCCTTCTAGGCCCGGTGCGGTAGCTCAGGCCTGTAATTCCAGCACTTTGGGAGGCTGAGGTGGGCGGATCATTTGAGTCCAGGAGTTCGAGACCCACCTGACCCATGGTGAAACCTCGTCTCTACAAAAAATACAAAAATTAACCAGTTGTGGTGGCGGGCGCATGTAATTCCAGCTACTCTGTACGCTGAGGTACAAGAATCACTTGAACCTGGGAGGCGGAGGCTGCAGTGAGCCGAGATCGCGCCACTGCACTCCAGCCTAGGCAACAGTGAGTGAGACTCTGTCCAAAAAAAGAAAAAAAAAAAAAAGACACTAAGGTAAAATAAAAGTCTCATATTCTCTTAAAAAGTGGGGAAGGATACACACTTAGGACCCCTGATGAGGTCCCCTTATCCTTTATTGGGTGCTTTAATTATATGCCTTACTTTATTCTTTGAGTTTTTAAAACCTCACCTCCTACTTTACTAATAGAGGTGGCCATGCTGGAATCTTTTTTCACCTGTAAGTTCTTAATACATTATATTATTATTTTTTTCCTTAAAATCTCAGGACAGACCTGACTCTACTGTTTTTCCCCGCTGAAAATCTCGAATTGGTGTTTCTATTTCTCATCCTGTCAGCCTTCTCTGGAGTGTTATTTTGTCATTTTTGACTTTCATACATCTATTTGTTTTCTCTCCACGGATTCTTTGCTTCCACTTACGATCTTTGATCAGCAAAAAGTAGATTATTCCAGTCTTTTAACTTTTAAGAATCTGGTCTCTATCTTTGAGGCTCTACTGAAACCACTCTCTCCAACGTCTTTTAATGTTTTACCCTGTCCTTGTTTTCTGTAGCTTTCAAATTATTGACTATCCTGTCATCTTTGGATATTTTTCTTTCTTTGAATTCAGTAATATTATACACTCTAGGTTCTCTTCCTATCATCAACTTTGCTGTATTGTTTCTTCTTTCCAAAATTCCATTTCTTTTCATCGCTATTTATTACATACCTGCTATGAGTCGAGTACTTTTAGTGAAACTGGGGATACAAAAGTGACTGAGAAAATGTCCCGCTATTATAAAGTTGCATGCTGGTGAAAGAGAAATAAAATCAATTAGGAAGCATAAGCAGTATAAGTTGGTGGTTAAATTCTATGGGAATGTATTATAAATCAATGGAGTAGGTGGCCAGGGAGAGCTATTTGGCTGGCGTGGTCAGGAATTTCCTTTCTTGGTGAGTGGCATTTAAATGGAGACCCTTTTGGCCTTTCTGAGAGGCTGTTCTGTAAAGTCCTGAGTAGAGAAACTAGTGGAAGAAAACAGAACCAGTGGAAAGAGTGAGAGACAAGAATGGTGAATCTGATAAAAATGGATTCTTTGATTCGTAGGAGAATGGTTTGAGGAAATGGGAAATGAAAAGGTGGAGACCAGGAGTTAACTGTTTCTAAAAGCAAGCTCTGATAGGCTTGAGATACGAGACATTAAAAATGCAGATATTGTGACACATTTGTATGCTACATGGAATTACCCAGGATTGAGGGGGACATTGCCTGTGCAGAAAGGGATGGTGATTGTTGGAGTGAACTCCAGCAATGTTGGTGCTCTTGGTATTTTGTTGGTTGTTTTTGTCAGTAATGTGATGGTGATGGTCTAACTTGTACTTTGGTAAGTTATATGTATGTCTATGTCTTTCAGTAGATTAAAATTAAAATATTTCTTACTCTTCTTTGTCCTGCCCATGATTGCCTTTTCTAACATCTAGTGCAGTGCTCAAAAGTGTCTGTAGATTTTGGTTGCCTCATCATTTTCAAAACGTTTCTGGGTTTAAGCCTAAAATTATATATGATTTCATTTAATGTAAACCATGGCCTTTAAATTACCAATACCAGTTGCATCTGAGGCATATCGAAGAGCTTTAAATCCAAGTTAGTGTGTATGAGACTAGTGCTTACAATATAAGCAGGTGGAATACATTTACTCTACTTACATGGAAAAACTAAAGGGGAAAAAAGTCTACAACCGAGTCATATAATAGTTTTTAACCTAACTTCCTGGTCAGTTTTCAGCTCTGCATAGCTACTCTGATTGATTGTTGCCCCATCAACTAATATGTTTGAAAATTCAAAGTGAATAATACCATGAACAATTCAGTAATATCAATAAGGTGAAGCCTGGTTGTATTATTTTTGGAATACAATTAAAATAATGTAAAAGAAATCATCCTTGCCCCGCCCCCGTTTTTTTGTTTTTGTTTTCAGCAGTTGTGTGGTTTGCAGGTAGCACATCTGAAGCTGGTATGCACTGGTAAAACCAATGTGGATGACAAGAATACACTATTAGGCCCTGGTGACAGGAGACAAAAGCAACATCTGCTTCCTAGGCTTTCTGTGTTACAGAAGCGAAGCCCTGCCCATCACTATATGTAAAATCACTGTATTATCCAGTGCCTGGAATACTCATATTAGGATCTAGAAGCTAGTGGGGATTTAACTGTATTTCAAATTTTAGTATAATACTAGTATAATACTTTTATATCAGTATCCCATGTTAACTGTATATGCACTTTATTATTTTAATATTTAATAATTGAAATCAAGTCTTATGTGTTTATGTAAATTTTTATATGTTACATTCATATACTGATGTTTATATCAATTTAGAAAAGAAAATGTGAGCAATTAATTCTTATTAATTACCTTATATCTGGTTTTCTCTCAAGAAAATAATACTTAAATGAATTGAAATTTATTTGCTTCTAATGTCTACATAAAAGACAAAATATCCACTAGTGAATCCACACAGCATACAAATATATACGTTAATATTTGCACAACTTAAAAATATGCATACTGTATTTGTGTTTCTGTTCTCTAAAATAAAAACCTTGGGATTTATAAATATTCCTGAAGAAATTCCTTGTATTTCCTAGCCAAATTAGTTCTGAGTTTGGCATTTGCTCTTTACAGCCTAACCAGGGAGTGGACCATTAGTTTTCCTGGAGCTTTGGGACTTCAGGTTTTTGCCTTTGGAAATTAAATATGTAATATTGCTTTGTCTGGGCTGGCTTAGGACAGGATCCTCCCTTCATTCCAGGGCAACGTCAAAATTCACAGAAGAGCAACAGCTCATATTGTCTATTGAAATCAAATCTGATTCATCCCCCTCCCATCTCCCACGCCTGCCCTTGGGATTGTGACATCATTACCATCTCAAGAACCCCTAGGGTTGTTTTTCCTGTTAAAATGAAGTGAGATTAGGGTTCTAGGAGAGAGCAGTCAAATATTTGAGCACTAATCATGCCTGGATGTCTTTTATTACTTTTCAGGCAGTGGAATTCTTTTGGTTTCAAGAATTACACCACAGTCGTTTAATGTAAATGTGGACAGAAAAGAATACAATTAGGTGAATCACACAGACAATCTGCTTTTTTTACAGCAATCCTTGAAATGACAGATGCATATATTAGAAGGTTATCTGGCATATGAAAGGGACATTTATTCCCCAAGGAGAGAAGGAAACTACTTAAAAGAAATAAGGTTTTATTAACATTTTTCAATTAAATGTTGCACTTTCTTTATCCTTTATCCTTTTGTAATTTTCATGTTGACCTATGTAAGTGCTTTGTTCATGTAGCATTCACTCTTTCTTGGCAAGTCATCAGATGGAGCAAGTTTATTGAAAAAGAAACAGAATTAAAAATTCAATGACAAAAATTCAAATAGTGTCTGTTTAGAGCTTATCTTCTTAATGTTAGGGCTTTCATGGTTATTGGTTGGGGACTTTTGGGATTGTTTCTTAATGCTCAGGTGGGTGATGCCAGTATCAAGGGAAGCAATGGCGTTACTTTAATTCCAAGGGTTTTGATGATTGCATCATGTTTAAGCATTGTGGATATATATATATAATTTTAGCATACAAAAGTGAAGCAGTTTTGTGATGGAATTATTTAAATTAGAAAAGACAGAATAGCACAATCATACAAAATGAAAGGTACTTTCTTTATATCTTCTCCCAAAATATGGTTAATGGAAAAACAATTACTTTTTATTATATTTTGGTAAATTTTGTAATCTATGGTGATAAACAATATTCAATAACCTTTATTAAAATACATATTTGGGAGACTATCATACATAGAATTATGACTAATCATGAAAGGCAGAACAGCATTCAATGCTATTGTTTTTAAATCTATAAAATGAAGAATTGCTGCCTGATCTGCAAGATTTCATCCAGCTCTAAAATCTTATGCATTCTATAATATGAGAGGAGAATATTGTAATGATGTCAACAGAATTTACCTAAACATAAAATATGAATGTGAACCTATTATACCTCTATACATTCCTTTTTAATGAATTACTCAAAATTGTGATATTATATATCAGCAAAATGATAAATTCAACTATATATTAAAGAGAAAGTCTCAGAGATTTCAGAATACTTATTTAAAAATATTTCTACCATGCTTTCTGCCAAAAATGAAATGTAATTCAAAAGCATCCATTGGAAAAATTAAACTTCTTTCTGCCAGAATAATCTAGTATTAGCATTTCATGCCTTTTTAAAAACAGATTTTATTTTGTAAATCAGTTTGAAGTTTACAGTGAAATTGAGAAGGTATAGAGATTTCCCATATACTCTTCCCCCTAGACATACATAGGCCCCCTCACTATCAACATCCCACACTGACGTGGTACATCTGTTACAATTAATGGACTTACATTGACACATCATTTTCACCCAAAGTCCACAGCTGATGTTAGGGTGTTGACCAAAAGAGTCAAACTCTGTAAAATATTTGAAGAGATTTATTCTGAGCCAAATATGAGTGACCAATGACCTGTGACACAGCCCTCAGGAGACCCTGAGAACATGTGTCCAAGGCGGTCAGGGCACAGTCTAGTTTTATACATTTTAGAAAAACATGAGACATTAATCAAATACCTGTAAGACGTACATTGGCAGTTCTGTCTGGAAAGTTGGGGCAACTTAAACATTTTCTAATTGGCAATTGGCTGAAAGAGTTAAGCTATTATCTAGAGACCTGGAATCAATTGAAAGAAATGCCTGGGATGATGATAAGATGATAAGAGTTGTAGAGACCAAAGTTTTATCATGCAGATAAACCCTCTAGGTTGCAGGCTTCGCAGAGAACAGATGGTAAATGTTCCTCATCAGACTTAAGGTCTGTGCCGATGCTAATGCTGGTCAGCTTTTCCTGAAATCCGAAAGAGAAGAAGGAATGATGATGCATGTCCAACTCTCGCTTCCCATCACGGCCTGAGCCAGTTTTTCAGGGTAACTTTGGAATGCCCTGGCCAAGAGAAGGGGTCCAACCAGATGTTTGGGAGTCCTTAAAATTTTATTTTTGGTTTACATGGGTACACTCTTGGTTGGTAGGCATTATACGGATTTGGACAAATGCATAATGATATGTATTTACTCTTCTGGTATTATACAGAATAGTTTCACTGTCCTAAAAATTATCTGTTCTCCATCTATTATCCATCCTTTCCACTAACCCTTGGCCCCTGCAAACCGCTGATCTTTTTTAACTGTCTCCATAGTTTTATCTTTTCCACAATGTCAGACAGTATGGAATCATATAGTGTAGCCTTTTCAGATTGACTTCTTCAGTAATATGCATTTAAGTTTATTCCATATTTCATTGTGGCTTGATAACCATTCCTTTGAGACAAGGTATTGCTTTGTTGCCTAGATTGCCTAGGCTGGAGTGCAGTGGTGCAGTCACAGCTCACAGCAGCCTCAACCTCCTGGGCTCAAGCGATCCCCCAACTCCAGCTACTGGAGTAGCTAGAACTACAGGCACGTGCCACCATGCCCAGTACTTTCTAAATTTTGTATAGAGTCACTGTCTCATCATGTGGGCCAGGCTCTTCTCAAACTCCTGGCCTCAAGCAATTCTCCTGCCTCAGACTCCCAAAGTGCTGGGTTTACAGGCGTGAGCCATCATGCTGGGCTTACAGGCGTGAGCCATCGTGCCTGGCCACTTGACCTTTCTCTTTTTTTTTTTTCATTTTTCTTTTGTGTTTTTGAGAGTGTCTTCCTCTGTCTTCCAGGGTGGACGGCAGTGGTGTGATCACAGCTCACTGCAGTCTCAACTTCTCGGGCTCAAGCAATCCTCCCATCTCAGTCCCCCAAGTAGCGGGGACCATACTGTACACCACCACACCTAGCTTTTCTTTCTTTTTCTTTTTTTTTCTTTTCCCTGTTTTTGTTTTGTTGTTTTGTTTCTGTGTGTGTGTGTGTGTGTGTGTGTGTGTGTATGTGTGTTTGTTGGTGAAAAGGTCTCACTATCTTGCCCAAGCTGGTCTTGAACTCCTGGTCCCCAATGATCCTCCCAGCTTGGCCTCCCAGAATGTTGAGATTATAGGCATGAACCACCACACCTGGTGATAGCTCCTTTTTAAGTGCTGAATAGTATTACATTGGATGTAACACAAGTCCATATAGTGTATCTATCCATTCACCTATTGACATGTCAGTTACTTCCTAGTTTTGGCAACATTATGAATAAAGCTGCTATAAATATCTGTGTGCAGTTTTGTTGTTGTTGTTGCTTTTCAGCTCCTTTAGGTAAATGCCAAACAGTGGAATTGCTACATTGTGTCATAAAAGTATGTCTAGTTTTGAAAGGAACTGCCAGACTGCCTTTCCAAGTGGCTGTACCGTTTTGTCTTCTCCCCAACAATGAATGACAGTTCCTGTTGATCCACATCCTCGCCAGCATTTGGTGTTGTCGTTGTTCTGTATTTTGCCCAGTCTAATAGATGTGCAGCAGTATCTCATTGTTTTGATTTGCATTTACCTGATGACATTTGATGTGGAGCATCTTTTCATATGCTCATTTGCCATGTACACATCTTCTTTGGTAAGATGTCTGTGGAAGTCTCTGACACAATTTCTAATCAGATTTTTTTTTTATTGTTGAGATTTTAGGGTTCTTTATATACTTGCATAACAGTCCTTTATCAAGTAGGTCTTTTACAAATATTTTCTCTCAGCCCGTGTTTGTCTATTCATTCGCTAGACAGCATCTTTCATGTAGCATATAGTTTTTATTTTAACGAAGTCCATTTTATCAATTATTTATTTCCTGGATCTTGCCTTTGATGCCATATCTAAAAAGTCATTGACAAATCCAAATTCATCTAGATTTTCTCTTGTGCCATATTCTAGAAGTTTTCTAGTTTTACGTTTTACATTTAGGTCTGTAGTTAATTTTGAGATAACTTTTCTGAAGGATATCTGGTGTTAGCATTCCAAGGTCTGTAATTAATTTTTTTTTTTTTTTTTGAGACAGTCTTGCTCTGCCACCCAGGTTGGAGTGCAGTGGCACGATCTCGGCTCCAGGTTCACGTCATTCTCCTGCCTCAGCCTCCCCAGCAGCTGGGACTACACGCGCACGCCGCCACGCCCGGCTAATTTTTTTGTATTTTTAGTAGAGACGGAGTTTCACCGTGTTAGCCAGGATGGTCTCGATCTCCTGACCTCGTGATCTGCCTGCCTCGGCCTCCCAAAGTGCTGGGATTACAGGCGTGAGCCACTGCGCCCGGCCTTGTAATTAATTTTGAGGTAACTTTTCTGAAGGATATCTGGTGTTAGCATTCCATGCCTTTTTGATACCACTTATCCCTGAAAATAAAGTCTACATCATTATTATTATTTTCCATTTTGCCAATTTGAGAATTCTTATGATTTAATAATAGCTTTCTACTAAAATAGATTTGAATGAAAAAATATTTCTATGAGGAACATTTACATTTCTAAATATTCGTTTTAATATAACTTCAACTATATTTTAAATCTAATTTTCTTTTTTAGAAACAGATTTCACTTAGTGGGCTAAAGCTACTTTCCTAATACTATGGTAATATTTAATTTTTTTATAAATATAATTTGTATGAGTTTGGGCCTTTTTAGGCAAACAGACCATCTTGATCCTCAACATATACTTTCTCCCAGTGTATATTCAGTATCCCCTGTGTACATGGTATCATAGTGACATAGATGTTTACACTGGAGCAATTCTGTTTTCTCCCCTACTTGCAGATAGAGGAAGTGGTAGATATCTTGAGCAATTTCATTCATTTCCTTGTGTCTCTAAAGATGCAGATTCATCCCTTGGTTCCAGGACCACCCCACTCCCCAAGAATACCAAAATCTGCAGATACTCAAGTCCTGCAGTCAGCCCTGTGGAATACACAGACACAAAAGGTCAGTCCCCCACGTCCTTGGGATCCTCATCCCTCTGTGTTCAGAATTGGTGGGTTCTTGGTCTCGCTGACTTCAAGAATGAAGCCACGGACCCTCACAGTGAGTGTTACAGTTCTTCAAGGTGGTGTGTCCACAGTTTGTTCCTTCTGCTGTTCAGACGTGTTCGGAGTTTCTTCCTTCTGGTGGGTTCGTGGTCTCGCTGGCTCAGGAGTGAAGCTGCAGACCTTTGCAGTGAGTGTTGCAGCTCTTAAGGCAGCGCGTCTGGAGTTGTTCTTTCCTCCCGTCCAGAGTTGTTCATTCCTCCTGGTGGGTTCGTGGTCTCGCTGGCCTCAGGAGTGAAGCTGCAGACCTTCGCAGTAAGTGTTACAGCTCATAAAGGCAGTGTGGAACCAAAGAGTGAGCAGCAGCAGGATTTATTGCAAAGAGGGAAAGAACAAACCTTCCACAGTGTGGAAGGGGACCTGAGGGGGTTGCTGCTGCTGGCTCAGGCAGCCTGCTTTTATTCCCTTATCTGACCCCACCCACATCCTGCTGATTGGCCCATTTTACAGAGAGCTGATAGGTCCATTTTACAGAGAGCTGATTGGTCAGTTTTGACAGGGTGCTGGTTGTTGCATTTACAATCCCTGAGCTAGACACACAGTGCTGATTGATGCATCCATGAACCCCGAGCTAGACACAGAGTGCTGATTGGTGCATATACAATCCTCCAGCTAAACATAAAAGTTCTCTAAGTCCCCACCTGACTCAGGAGCTCAGCTGGCTTTGCCTAGTGGATCCCACACCAGGGCCACTGGCGGATCTGCCTGCTTGTCCCGCCCTGGGTGCCTGCACTCCTCAGCCCTTGGGCAGTCGATGGGACCAGGCGCCGTGGAACCCGGGGCAGAGCCCGCTAGGGAGGCTCGGGCAGTGCAGGAGCCCAGGGCAGTGGGGCTCGGGCATGGCAGGCTGCAGGTCCCGAGCCCTGCCCCGCAGGGAGGCGGCTGAGGCCCAGCAAGAATTTGAGGGCGTGGCAGACAGGCCGGCAGGGCTGGGGGACCCGGCACTCTCTCTGCAGCTGCTAGCCCGGGTGCTAAGCCCCTCACTGCCCGGGCCGTCGGCGCCAGCCCCCGCTCCGATTGATTGCGGGGCCAGCCAAGCCCATGCCCCCCGAGAACTTGCACTGGCCCGCGATTGCTGCGTGCAGCCCCGGTTCCCGTCCACGCCTCTCCCTCCACACCTCCCTGCAGGCAGAGGGAGCCGGCTCCAGCCTCGGCCAGCCCAGAGAGGGGCTCCCACAGTGCAGCGGTGGCTCCTCAAGCGTGGCCAGAGCGGACGCCGTGGCCGAGGAGGGGCTGAGAGCGAGCGAGGGCCACCAGCATGTTGTCACCTCTCACCTCGAATACTGTATTCTTGACTCACTGTTAGCTGAGTCCAATGATGTGGAACCCATGGATATGGAGAGCCAACTGTATAGTTATTTGATTAAATTTATACTTCTTTACTGCCTTTCAGAAAAGTTGACATTTCTACTGAAAAGAAGCTGCTACTCTTTGCCCAGATAGAGCAGAGAAAATGAGAGTTGAATGGGCATGTTTAGGGAAACTTGTACAATCTAACTTTATAAAGCAGCCCAAGTGTCACATGAAAGTGAAAACACACAACGAAAATGAACACCAGCCTCCAGTAATTCTAAATTTGAGCTACAAGTATATTCACAATTTACTTTTGATATTTTTTTCTGATGATTAGCCAAAGGTCCGGGATGATTGGCAGGGTACAACAGTTCAAATAGAAGTAGTTCACAAACTGCCTATAAGCCTCTCTTGATAAACAGTTTTGATGAATTAGTAAATAAAGTGTTTTATTTTATACAGAAATCTCTGTACTTTTACATACTTGATCATTTGTGCATCCAGTGACATATTGTAGACATATACATTCACTGAACTTATTACTGGTTGCCAAGATAGTAATAGCACAATCCCAAAGGCTGCATGACAGGAATTATTTAAATAGTTCTATATACTGATTAATCAAGGTTTAACTTTACAACGCCCTCTAGTCTGATGGAAGTAGAAATTACTTGTGAAAATTACACTTTATTTTGAATGTTCACAAATAATGTTATCTTTTTATTTGTAAGTTTGACTCAAACTATAAACTACACAAATAAAAAAGTAAAATAATTATAGTAAGTAGCCAAATTTTATTCTAGTTTTCTTGTTTCATTCAAATTCAGTTTGTGCTCCTTAATGATAACACTATTGTCAATAAAACTTTACACTTTAAGTACCTTTCCACAGTTTTCCTATCTGGTAAGAATGGTACTGATAAATAAAAAACAACATGCACTATCCGTCTTACTTTCATCGACTAGAGATAAATCATTATGAACCCCAAATGGCAGAGGAGAAAATTTGGGTGCAGACAAATTAAGTCAGGTGGCAGATTCACACAAGAAATAAATAGTGGCCATGCTCGTATAAAAACATCAATCTTCTGACCTGTAATTCAGGGCTTTTCCAGCACTGCAGTATGATTAATCAATACCCGGAAGCAAACTAAGTATCAAGAAAAGATCATCCATTTGTATCAGTCTTTCCTTTATGTGGTTGGAATCTAAAATACCAAGTGCATAAAGGAATCAAAAGTCGGAAGCTTTGACCATTTGTGAACAATCTTTTCTGTTATATTAAGAGGTCTGATGATAAACACAGACATTTACTAGGCCCAAATTGTGAAAAACTTTGTAGACATTTTGCTAATAAATATGCGAGAAATAAGCTCTTTCTTTTAGCAACTTACTTTGATTTTCTTTTATTTTTATGCTGCTAAGAAAGCACTCAGATGCATGCTGAAATATGTATTGCCTTATGGATTGCAGTTGGCAGGGACTATTAGTGTTAAAGATTCACACATTTCAAGTAAGATTGGATACATTTATATTTGTGTCAGGAAAAAAATAATAATAGAATTTAAGGATTTAAAATGTAACCAAAAGGCAGAATCATGGCTTTTGGCTGAAGAGATTAGCAGCATTCTTCTCTGTTCCCTTTTTTTCTGAAGCTTAGTTTTCTAGCTAAGTTTTGGCAAACAAAATTCTTTTCTGTGGTATGTATTCTATTTTAACATCTTCCACTGAAAAGAAAAGATAATGATATAAATAAAGCAATTTAAATCAAGTCTAAGGTATAGGAAGGTATTTAAGAAAGAAGCAAACATTCTCTAGATGTTGTTATCCAAGATATATTGTTTTGCAGTTTACTGAAATAATTTCTTCAGTGTGTGGGAATTTCCTTTGCATCCAGCTTTACTATAGAGATGACATCACACCAACAGTGACACGACTTGTTTACAAGAGGGTGGTATAAACAGCAAATGTTCTTCCTTAAAACAGATTTCTTGTTGAACTTCAACAGAAAAAGAAGCGTAAATGTAGAAGGAAGAACAAGAGATAGTCTTTAACATGTAGGGTAAAATCTAAGGTAGAGGAGAGAGCAGCTGATAATGTCTTTATGTGTTTGCTACTTTTTTTTATTAGGAAGTCTACTTCCTTCTTTTCCATATCTAGTAAAGAGTCTTCAAGTTGTACATTGTCTTTATATTAATATATAATGGCCTATTGTACTATGTCTTAATAGTTTCATATCTTCCCTGGTTTACATGAATTAAATGAGAGTGGTAACATCAGAAAAGGAAAGAGAGAGAGAGTGAATATGTGTGTGTGTGCATGCGTGCGTGCGTGTTTGTGTATGTGTTTCTGTGTCTGTGAGAGAGAGAAAAGAGGGACAATGAAAATGAAAATAAATATCTTCTCCAACCTATCTTAGCCAACTTTCTGATCTAGGATGTTAGGACAGTCAGTCACTGAAGGAATTTTAGTTATAGCAAAGCGTCATCCATCTTTTTCAACTGTGTTAACTTTAATTTCCCATAAATAATAATAGTTTGCAGAACACATCTCAGATTGTACCTGACCATATTGCAAAATAATAATTTGCTTCTTCTGTAAGAATCATTATTTAAGACTAAATAAAACTAGGTATAAGTAAAATAAGTTAAATTCAGTTCTTTGAATAATCATTTAGATCATGACTGCTAACTGTAGTCTAGTACTAATTAAAGACCTACATGGTTATTTTTCTTAGAACGTGAGAAGTCTTAGGAGCAACAATTTGAACACCCTGATCCGGAGGGAGGAGTCCTTACCAGGAGCTTTCTGGAGCTGGGTGTGGAGGGTAGTTCAGTTTCCACACATTAGCCCATAAGAGAAAATCATCTGGGTAAAATAGGGTGACTATTCTAGACACAGTCTTGGCTTTGCTGCTATAGTCCCCTCCATTTTTCTTGGGAGATGCATTGGTGCTTTGCAAAGCTGTGCAGTCATTGAAGGTGCTCAGCACTGGTTTTTGTCATTAAAATACTTGAGCTTGAAACCCAGCACTGTGAATTTAGTGAGTGCGGCCTTACACAAAGTTATCTAATTTCTCTAAGTTTCAGTTTTATGATCTATGACACAGGTTAGTAATCCCTCCTTTATAGGAATGTTTAACATTAAATAATGCATTAAAAGCACTTTAGATACTATTAATCTCAAGGCAAATGTCATGTTATGTGGTATGGGGCATGTAAGTTTCCCTGGCATTCTCAAAACCTGAACCCTACACTCCAACTCAAAGCTCCTTATAGACAAGGACCGTATTATGAAATTCTGTTGTGTTTTTCATAGTATAGGATGTACACATTGTGGGATTTCAAAACTGGATTGCTTCTTGGTATCAAGTATCCAAATTGCTCAGAGCTATAGTAGTAAAACAATGGAGAGACAGTAGTGACTGTATCATTATAATATACGTAAGTGTTCATGTTAGTTTGCTTAACATTTATTGAATTCCTGATACATAAAAGGCCTCAGGCTAAATTTTGTCAATTATATAAAAGTACTTTTTCCTCAATAAAGGCAACTTACTGGAAGAATCATGTTTTAGTGGGGGAAATTAACATATAGGCTTTATAAACAAATGAATTAAGTGCTAAAGAGATGAATAAGACACATATTGTAAGAGATCAGAAGGAGAAATTATAGGGGAAGACAGTCGTTGTCAGGAAAACATGGTAAAAATACAACTGTTGGACTTAGGAAGGATTTCAGTAGTTTAAGAGGCAAAAAGATAGGGAAAAGTATAGCATGCACAAAGTCAAAGTCAGGGATCCATAAATATCATTGGGTGTGTAATGAATTGTTAGTAGTTGGATGGGGGATGCTAAAATACAAAGTGAGAGATCCTTCATATATTTTCTTTTCCTACCCTTAGTTCCAGATATTGATAGAGATGTTTTAGAAAATCTCAACTTAAGGCTGGGTGCGGTGGCTCACGCCTGTAATCCCAGCAATTTGGGAGGCCAAGGTGGGAGGATCACGAGGTCAGGAGATCCAGACCATCCTGGCCAATATAGTGAAACCCCATCTCTACTAAAATACAGAAAATTAGCCAGATGTGGTGGTGCACACCTGTAGTCCCAGCTACTCGGGAGGCTGAGGCAGGGGAATCACTTGAACCTGGGAGGCGGAGCTTGCAGTGAGCCAAGATCCTGCCATTGCACTCCAGCCTGGGTGACACTCCAGCCTGCACTCCAAAAGAGAGACTTGGTCTCAAAAAAAAATTAAAAAAGAAAAGAAAAGAAAATCCCAACTTAAGTATATGTGAACAAATGAACAGCTAATTTTTTTATCAAAAAAGCAAAGGTCTTTAAAATAATTTTATTCAGATTTTGCTCACAAATATTATATTTCCAATTTTATTTAAAATTATGAGGATGATGGCTAAAAATAAAATGAACCAAGTTTTATGCATGTTGCATTTTAACAAGTTGGGTGTCTCATTGGAATGCACTGCCTTCTTGTTCCACATTTATTTTTGGAATTTAATAAGGCGCCTGTCATATCTGCCTCAAGGCTAAAAAACATCATGGGGGAGAAATCCAAAGTACTGTCATGTTTGAATGACATGGAGCCAATTTTATTTTATTTCCTTTTCATGGGGGGTGGCTCAAATTAGCCAGGCTCACTTCTGAAAATGCATTGCTACATCATCTGTTCTAAAGGCCTTGTGCTGGTTAACTGGTAATGACATTGCCCAGTGACATTTGTTAGGTAGATTTGACTCAGAAAACCAGTGGAGGATTTTCATTAAAAAATCAATTCTGTGCATTTTACTGCAAAGCTCATTCTCATGATAGATTCTGGTACAGTGCCACATATCTCCAGAAGTGCGTCTCATTACCTGAGAAACTTTGGAAGGTAATAACTTCTTTATTTCTTCTTTGTGCTCCCAGAGCACATAATTAACGTACTGACTCATTTAGCTCAACTCTCCAAAGGATGAAGCTGTGTGGATACAAGGGAGATTCAGAGAAACTGGCAAACAAGTATGGTTTCTGATTCTCATTCCGAGTGAGGGAAAAACTCTGCCATCTTCTACTTCTTTCTTTTAAGCTGATGTTTAGTACAATGTGACTGTGTTAAGCAGAACATAATATGTTAGGATTACAATGGAACCACCATATTTTTAGGAAGTTTAAGTGAGACTTGGGATAGATGTCACAGAACGATGTTGCCATGGCTGAGTTAGTCATAAAATTAGAAATCACAGTAAGCTGAAGGATGTCTGAGGCATAAAAATAAACCATGTACCATGTAATGGGTGTGTTATTGTAATAACTAAGATAAGCGTTTCAAATGTTTTACTGATTAAATCAGAATTAAGGCCTGTGTTTTTTAGTGGTGACTATCAGGAAGTAGATTGTTTAAATAACATGAACTTAAAACATGTAAACATAGTATTTTTTATGTTAGAAATATATAGTGTAGACAAAATCAATAATTTGTAGCTAGAAAGCTCTTTCTACCTTCATTTAGGACTTCCTGCCTCATGGGTAAATGGAAAAGGAATAGTAAATCTAAGCAACTTTTTCATGAGTTTATACCTTCTTAGGCACAAAGAGAAATCTGGGATCTCTTCCCTGTGTCCTAGAAGACCTCTGCGACAGGAGTGAGAATTGAATTTGGCTACAAACTACTGAGAGTGTATGTGTATATGTGTGTGTCCGTGTGTGTGTTTTGCATGTTGGCGAAGTATGGGGCAAGGGAATCATTGTAGGAAAATTTAATCCTGAGATTTTGTGGCTACACTCGCTTTAAGCCCAAATATGTGGGTTGGATCAATCCTTGCTTATATACAGAAGATCACTTAGTGGTAAGGCCAGGTCTAAACCATTAGGTATTGAGCCACTGTGGAACAAATAAAGATGAAATATGAGACTTCAAAATGAGCCCCGCCCCGTGTTAAACGTGCTCTGCACTTCAGTATGCTCCAGAAACTGTGAATCAGAAAAAGTCAACCGCATTTTGAAGTGTCAGCACATAACATTTTATTTTCCTTTGTTATGGAATTCCAAAACGGTACTGTACAGATTTCCTAATATATTCTGAAAGCTATCAAGCAAGCAATGTAACACTTTTTTGTGGACAATGATTTTAATTAAATAAATGCCATTTCTTGGAGACAATTTACTTCTTGATTATAGCTGGTCTTCATCTTATTTTACACAAGCTATCTCTTGGGGGCATAAATTTCCAGGCAAGGAAACAGGAAAATTTATTGGCTATTTGATTTACATGTTTATTGGGCTCTGCAAAGGCTTTACTATTTAACTGGTCATTGAAAGTAGAAGAGGGGGGAGGGATAGCATTAAGAGATATACCTAATGCTAAATGACGAGTTAATGGGTGCAGCACACCAGCATGGCACATGTATACATATGTAACTAACCTGCACATTGTGCACATGTACCCTAAAACTTAAAGTGTAATAATAATAAAAAAAAAAGAAAGTAGAAGGGGGTGGGGTGGATTATATTCAATTTAATGGAAGATTTAGGTAAATTCTTTTGAAGGAAAAAATATGGGTCAACTTTTAAAATATTTCACTTTCAGTAAACAATTGTATCTATTATTTTAGTGGCTATCTACCAAGAGCTGAATCATTCTCTACAGACTAAATTCTTTAGTCCATGTCTCGAGTTTTAAGTTTTTCATGCTTAGAAGTGCTTTAACTTAAATGTGTCAATAAAGATACTGCTGTGGAATTGTGTCATACTATTCCCACGAGCAGCCCAGAATAGCTCCCAGGCTTGGAGTCTAATCTTTATTCCTGGAGGTGGCAAGAGTAGGTTGTCATGGAGCTAGTGGAGAAATCAGCAGACTCTATTTATGTGGCAAGGGAGAGGATACAGTCTTTCTTCTGTAAAATTTTAGAATGAGGCTGTTCCGCAAGGACATTAGTCTGAGTGCTTTAAAAAAAGAGAGTGTACTCTACACATGGAGGCTCAATAAAGTTTGTTTACAGTGCTGAGAGTGATTCCATATTCACATCCCAAATATAAGGCCAGTTGCCACCCTTCAATTATTCTCTCACAAATACGGTGGCTCCTCCTCTCTTCAGTAAGAGTAATTGTATCTCTTAGAGAATATTTCCTTTGCTACCAGGAATTCTGAGGATTAGAATCATCTTCCTTGATGGAAAGGCAGTAGACTGACAATTTCGCAAATGCATGTGCTCTCTTTTTCCTTTAGGTTATCATTCTTGCGGACCATTTCCCTTAGTATCTCAAAGCGTCTGACTGACTGGGTTTGAATCCCAGATCTGCCACTTACTTACTAATCCTTTGAAACTAAGCAAGTAAAAGAATGTTATTAAATTCATAATACTGATAGGAACAGGGAGATTCTGGGCAGAAGACAATGGGTCTCTGGCAAGGGCCCCACCCTCAAGCTGAAAAGCCTGGAACCATGGCCAAAAGTAAGAGCTTGCACCCCTGTTTTCCTGCTGGAATGTTGCCTTTCCACCCACGGCCCCACCCCACCCCCATCCTGTGCCTATAAAACCCCAGAGCTCAGCCAGCAGAGAGGAGAAGCAGCTGAATGTCAGAGACTGGGATGGACGTTGGAGAGAAGTGGTTTGACTTCAGAGGGACAGCTTAACGGTGTAGCTTCGGAGAGGAGTCTGGCGGGGATGGCCTGACTCTAGGGGAAGATCACCTTCTTGCTCCATCCCCTCTTCACCTCCCCTTTCTGCTGAGAGCCACTTTCACTGGCAATGAAATCCCCTGCATTTACCATCTCCAGTTAGTTCATGCAACCTCATTCCTCCTGGATCCAGATAAGAACTCGGGTGCCAGGAGTGTGGGTGCAAACACCGTCACATTGACCCTCCACTGAGCTGTTAACACTGAAAAACTGTCACACTGACCCTCCGCTGAGCTGTTAACACCGAAGCCATCTGCAGATGGCAAAGCTCAAAGGATGCTGTCATACTCCGTCTGGGGCTTCAGGGGTCACGGGCACACCCCTGGAGGCTGTCGCGGGGCCCACATGGAGTTTTGCTCCTGCCAGCACCCAGAAGTGCTCACCCCAGCTCCTGCGCTCGCTCATCTGCACCCCCTCCTGTGAGGAGTGGAGGGGAGACCAAAGGGGTGAGTCCGCCCCGCCAGCACGAAAGCAGCCGGCGAGGTCCAGGGCCTGTGCGCTCCAGTTCCCGCACGAAAGGGGCAGGGAAATAGCTGCTTCAATACCACTTGCTCTTTTTTTTTTTTTTTTTTGAAGGAAGAATTCGTAAAATAAGTTAGGAGGTCACTTGAGCATACATATTTTGGAATATGAGCCCACTCATAAATGTGAAAGTTATTACTTTTTTTTTTAGACAGAGTGTCAGTCTGTTACCCAGGCTGGAGTGCAGGGACTCAATCTCAGCTCACTGCAACCTCCGCCTCCCGGGTTCAAGCGATTCTCCTGCCTCAGCCTCCTGAGTAGCTGGGACTAACTTTTGTATTTTTAGTAGAGACGGGGTTTCTCCATTTTGGCCAGGCTGGTCTCAAACTCCTGACCTCAGGTGATCCAACCGCCTCTGCTCCCAAAGTGCTGGGATTACAGGCGTGAGCCACCGCCCCTGCCCACATTTTTGTTTTAATTTGGGTTTTTGTCGCAGTGAGAACTGGAAAAACAAAACAAAACAGAAAAACCTCTGCTGAATTACCTGTAAAGGACCTTATGATAAAATATTCTGTTTTGTCTTCTGCGTATATATATTTTTTACAATTGCCTTAGTTTCAGATAATATTCTGTACAATTTGTAATTTAGAGAGAAATAATCAAATATTCATACGTATATGAAGCATCAAAGAAAAATTTCAAAAACTCTAAAACATCATGGCATGCAGTAAGAACAAAGTTTCTGTAGGAATTTGCATAGAAAAAGGCAGCTGGACTTAACATAGCATCTCATGGCACCTTTAAAAGGCCCTTAGCTGTAGCAGCCAGCCCTATCTTCATATTGCAAGAGATAATTAGTTTCAGCTGAACAGTCCCATCCATCACTTTAAAATGAGATATTGACTCAAATTTTAGAAGTTACAACCTTTTTTTATATTTAAAAATGTTATAGTTGCCCAAGGACATAAACATACAAAACTTAAACCCAGTTTTATATTTGCTAACTTACATTTATATTTAAGTAATGCAAAATAAATATCAGTCAGAAATCAGAGTGTTTCTTTGAAACCAATTGTCTTACACTAATCAAATTTGAATATAGCTACTATATTTTATTATTATTATTATTATATAGGACCCATATGCATAAATACTGAAAACTAAGACCTGGCTATAAAGTTACTAAGTGTTAGATTTAATTGGGTTTTTTTCCTGATTTTCCATATGTTTAAAAGTTTTACTTGAAGAACTCTGCATTTAAGGAAGCATCCAAAGTAATTTTTTTCTATAAAAACACAGAAAAACTGTATTATAGCATACCAGTAATGCACAAGGAGAAAGTCAAATTACAGAATTAAAATATTGCTATTATATAAAAAATGCCATAAGATTACTTTAAAACCTCCTACCTAGCTTGCTTCAACCATAATTCAGAATAACATATTAATTTTATATCTAGAAAGGCCTAGAGCTGAATTCTGTCTCAGCTTTTGATTGATTCAGTTTTCATTCTTGGTCAAGTTATTTAATATTGGTGAATTTTAGCGCTCCTCATCTGTAAAATGGAGACCCTAAGGCTACCTGGGAAGATCATTTTGAGGATTCCGTCTGGTATTGTGAAAGACGTCTGGTCTGTGCTATTCCATACCGGGCCTCCAACAGATGTTTAGCCTTTTTCCCACTGTCTCCATAGTTTCATAAATGGAAATGCCTTTTCCCTTCCCCTTTAATATCAGGCCTCCTTCACATCTTCTCCTGGTGACGAGACATTGCTGCGTTCCATATATCCAGCCAGTCAAAGTCTGTGTGTGCCATGACTGAGTTGCACACATAAAATAGCAGCTGAGGCAGACACGGTCTTTTTTTCCCTTGAATCACACATCCATGTGTTAACTGACTGTCTTAGTCTCTTGTGTTTTGCTAAAGCAGAATACCTGAGACTAAGTAATTTACAATGAACAGAAATTGATCTGGCTTGCAGTTCTGGAGTTTGGATCGAGGAGATGCATCTGGTGTTGGCCTTCTTGCTGCAGCATTCCATAGCAAAAAGGTGGGAGGGCAAAAGATCTCATATGAGAGATGGAGGGTAAGGGGGCTGAACTCATCTTTTCATCAGGAACTGACTCCCACTAAGTCACTCCATCATAATAGCATTAATCCGTCCATGAGGGCAGAGTCTTCATGACTTAATCACTTCTGAAAGATCCTACTTCCCAACAGTGTTGTAGTGGAGATTAGGTTTCTATAACATAAACGTTGGGGGTCACACTCAAACATTTCGCCCTCGCTCTCCAGGGTTGCAGTGTCAAGTCTGCAGCTTTCTCAGGCTGCAGTTGCAATCTGGTGGCCCTGCAGTTCCAGGGGCTCAGGGGCTGCTCCACTCTCAAGCCTTCACTAGGCATTGCCCTAGTGGGGAATCTCTGTGATGAGCCCACCCCCGTGGCAAGTCTCTGCCTGGGCCCCCAGGCTGTCTGATACGTCCTTGGAAATCTTAGTGGAGATTGGCCACTAAACCGTGGCCCCACAGCTCTTCCATTTCAGGGACCTGCAGATTTAATATGATGTGGACATCGCCAAGGTTTACAGCTTGTACCTTCTAGAGCCATGGGTCAAGCCACACACACCTGGTCTCACTTGAATTACAAGTGTGGTAGCCAAAGCGTGCTGTTTTGGAATTCAGGGAGCACAGTTCTAGGGCAGTGCAGGGCAGTGAATGCTGAGGTCTTGCAGGCACCCCTCTCAAAACCTTGCTCTCAAGGTCCTAGCTTGCTTGGAAGATCTCAGATTTGCCTTTATGGTCATTATCTCTTTATCCTGATGAAGAGAACCTGGCTTTCTTCTGTCCACGTTAATTACTTTAGGAAAGGGTTGATTAGCCACACCCTTAGTGATACGGATTTGTTGCATCCCGACCCAAATCTCATCTTGAATTGTAGCTCCCATAATTGTTGTTAGGAGGGACCTGGAGGGAGATGATTGAATCGTGGGGGCAGTCTCCCCCATACTGTTCTTGTGTTAGTGAATAAGTCTCACGAGATCTGATGGTTTTACAAGGGGTTTCCTCTTTTACTTGACTCTCTGTCTGCCACCATGTAAGATGTGCCTTTCGCCATCCCCCCTGATTGTGAGGGCTCCCCAGCTGCGTGGAACTGCGAGTCCATTAAACCTTTTTCTTTATGAATTACCGAGTCTCAGGTATGTCTTTATCAGTAGCATGAAAATGGACTGACAGATTTTTTTTATTATTTACACGGCCAGCCTGGAAAATTTCAAAATCTATCCATTTTACTTCCCTTTTAATTATACATTTTATCTTTAAATTATTTTTTCTTCCCCAATTTTAGTGTAAGCAGCCAAAAGAAGCCGTGTAGCACTTTGAACACTGTGCTACTTAGATATTTCCTCAGCCAGATATCTTAGTACATTGCTCATAAGTTTTGCCTTTCAGTCTTAGGACATGAATATTATTCTGTCAAATTTTTGCAACTGTGTAATAAGGATTGCCTTTACTCCATTCTCCAACACTTTGTTCCTCATTTTTGTCTGAGATCTCATCAGAATGGCCTTGAATATTCATATTTCCAGCAACATTCTGATCATAACCACTTAAGTAATCCCTAAGAATATTTAGGCTTTCCCTATATCTGTTGTCTTCTTCTGAGAAGAGACCACTCTTTTTGAAATAAACAAACCAACAAAAACAATTACTGACTCAGAGCAACAAGATGTGTGCATAGCTTATTCATGAATCAATTCATTCATTTTAAATGACACGATACATTTGAAAGAGCATTTTATATATCATTATTAAATTAGAAATAGGGCTGGCTGCAGTGGCTCACGCCTGTAATCCCAGCACTTTGGGAGGCCGAGGCGGGTGGATCGTGAGGTCAGGAGATCGAGACCATCCTGGCTAACACGGTGACACCCCGTCTCTACTAAAAATACAAAAAATTAGCCTGGCGCAGTGGCGGGCGCCTCTAGTCCCAGCTACTCGGGAGGCTGAAGCAGGAGAATGGCTTGAACCCAGGAGGCAGAGCTTGCAGTGAGCCGAGATGGTACCACTGCACTCCAGCCTGGGCGACAGATTGAGACTCCGTCTAAAAAAAAAAAAAAAAAAAAAAGAGAAATAAACAGAAAGTTTTAATAAATGAATTCCAACCTGTTTAGAAAGGGTACTCTATTTGATAAAAGAATATTAAATTAATTTGTATGGCTAGCTGTACTAATTTCAAATTATGTCGTTTTGGAAAAAAATATGGATGTCCCAAAGTTAACATTACAGATATTTGTGGGGCATTTTAAGATCTAAGTTAAAGAGAACTAGGAAGTGTTCTAAGTAAATTTCTGAGACACCACAGGGTAAGGGTTCTCAGCTAGCATGTCTCCATGTTACTTCAGATGACTGTCAGATGCTCATATCTGATTCTGTAAAAAGTGGATTATCTCTGAAGTCATGGTTTCAACGTGCAAATTTTGATTTTAATGAGAATATTTAAAAGATAATTGTGGTTCCTAGGAGACTTTTTAAAAAATGGATTTAGAAATTAACTGTAAAAGTTCACAGAAGCCAAGCAAGCATTACTATGAGTTGAATTATGTATTTAAATATACTTGTGTGGAAGGGGTATGTAAAGTCAGATCAGCTACAGAAAAATGACTTCTCGAGAAGTTATTCACATAAAGACCCATGTGACATAAACTGCAAAGTTTAATATTCACTGAAAAGCTCTATTCCAAAAATAATATTAAATTTTATCTTTTTTAAAAAATTAAATCTGGTATTCTTAAGCTATTATGAGGTGTCTGTCCCAATGTGAAACAAAGTTTTCCCTAGGTGGGAGGAATCTACATCTGTTTGGGCAATGGAAATCATATGATTTGAGTGATGGGCCTAGACAATTATTTTCTTCTTTGTCAATGAGAAATACCAATAAATGTCATCAGAGAGGCAATGGCATATTCTTGTGTTCTAAATATTTGGGTCATTTCCATAAAAAGCTTGCAGTTTTCACAGAGACAAATGTGGATCCTGAACTCTAGAACCAGATAATATTCATACCACTAGAGATAGTGGTAAAGAAATGACCTACAACTATGAATATAAACTGATATTATTTAAGAACCTCTAATCTGTAATATTTGAAATATTTTGTTCAAAATAATAAAGAAAAAGGGTATATCTTGGACATAATTTTTCTTTTGCTATTCTGTTTTTATACTTTGCTTGAGCACTATAAGGAGACTTTGGCAAAGTAGTTAGCCTTTGATTAATTTGAAAAGGTAATGGAAATGTTTCTTTGTTTTTTCTTTAAAGAGATATAGCCTGAGCAACTTAGCGAGACCCTATCTCTACAAAAATAAATAAATAAGTAAATTAGCCAGGTATGGTGGTACACCTGTAGTCTTAGCTACTCTCTGAGGTCTGACGATGGCTTAAGCCCAGGAGTAGTTAGAGGCTGCAGTGAACTGTGATTGCCACTCCACTAGAGCCTGGGTGACAGAGACCCTATCTCAAAAAGAAAGAAAAAATGGTTTTCTGCTCTTCTAGTGAATAGTGATTTCTACATTAAGTCAATATATTCATTTTTTAATTGAATCAATACAAAGCCTAATTTGTCTAACGCAGTAGATATTTTCCAAAGAGTAAACAGAGGAAGCAGCTTTACAGTATATTAAGCAATTAAACTACTTCTTTTCTTTTTTTACTTTTTGAGAGAATGGTGATTTTGGACCCCTCTCCTATGGTGGAAACTTAACATCTGAAAACTAAAGTACAAAATATTCTTTTTTTAGGGTCTTACATGATGTTGAAGTTGAATACCTTTCGGAACTATTAGAGAGGAGGAGAAAATTGTTCCACTTTTTAAAGTTTGGTTTTATTATAAGTTGTGTTTATTCTTAATAATCTTTAGTTTGTTGTCAAACAAGATTGAGAACTTAAAGCAGTTCTGATATCACATTTGTTAAAGGCCCACTCTGTTCTAGGCACTTATTTCACTTACTTTTATTTACTCGTTATTTCCATATTGAACCAGCATTTTCTCTTGACATAAGGGGAAACTGAGAGTCAAAGGGGTTAAGTGTCTTGCTCCGAGTCACCCATCAAAAAGTGGCAGAATAAGAACAAGGTCAGATCTTCTGACACAAGGTCTAATGACTTTTCCATTAAACTTCAATTGCCAGTTTTGTGTGTAATAGGGGCAGGTTACTCTATCTGTCTTTTCTGAGCGGGAAACGTATTCCGAAATGTAAAGTTTAAACTGTGCTGTTAAAAGGAAGAACTAGAGAAGGTGAGACTTTCCACTAAGATTCCAAAGATCTAGGAAAGTAAATTTTAGATTAACACTGGAGAGATTTGATTTTCTTTTGGTAAAGGAACAGAGAAATGTAAGATTACCCAGTGAAATATGAACTCAGAGGAACAAAAATCTATTTGGAGGTTTTGAAATCAAATTAAGTTACATGAGTCCAAAATGTTGAGCAAGCCTTTCTTAAAGGCACCTGTAAATGTAAAGAAAAAAGTTGGTAAAGTGAAAATTACAAGAATTCATAAAATCAGCATTCTGTAAAGTGTGTGAAGTTTTAAAACCAATTCAACTATGAGTAGATGTCATATAGGCAGTGAATATAGTTAAGCCCCATTCTTTGGAGTTGCTAACCATGTGACCACAAGTCTCCACTGCCACCTTGTGGTGCTATGTAGATTTCAGAGACAGGCTCTGCGAAGAAAATTAACCTCTGAAGTGCTGAGAGGAAAAATAAAAGGTGTCTGGTGATAACCAACCTCCCACGTTCTGAACTCAGGAACCAGACAGATTTGGGGAACACAGGATCCCTCTTCTGGAGTTACTATCCAAATTCCTACCACAGCGATTTAGGAGATACCATATATTTGGAGACCAGGGCTATTATACAGACATCAATCACAAGGGTGAAAACCTTGAGCAAGAGTAGGAACTGAATTTTCTTTCAGATTCTTTTGTGTTCATGGTGGAGGAAGATATTCTATTTTTAAGAGGATCCTAAATATACAATGCAGTTTTCATCTAGAAAAAAAATTTTAATCTATTCTGTATAAAGCAATGAGGTAACAGTCTCGTCAAAGGAAATCCTATGGGTATGTGAGAATGGAAGGCTTCCAGTCACTTCTTTACATTTAGTTGCATTCATAAACGTGACCAACGGTGTTTCTGTCTGGAGCTTAACGGGTTACTTCCGCTTATACACCAGTTGTGCTTTCAACTCTGAGCATGACATCAAGAAATGTGTTTGATTCCAAAATGATCAATTACCGAAGCATGTGATAGCTAATGTGCCTGTAAACTCATTAACCAAATGAAGCCACCTAATTGTCAACAGTTCAACAGAATTTTGTCTGCAGGTTATTTGTTTTTAGGTGTCAGTGGTATTCCTGTTTTAATTTCGCCAGCAGAAGTGGGATTAATAGATCAAAATAGTATTATAGCACATGACAATAGATGACAACCAAAGACAAATCCAAAATTATCCTGATTGATGATTCCATAAATGTAATAAAACATCAGTACTTAAGTGCAGTCATCATTTATTTTATTTTTTATAATGCTCAAAAATATTTATAATGTATCTGTGCTAAAAACAAGTCTCTACCAATCGCATAACATGTAATTTGAGCAAATTATTTAACCTCTTCCCTTTTATGCACAATGAAGATAACATTAACATCATTAAGAATAAATGGGTAATAAAAGTAAATCATGGGACATTCTCAATAACTGTGTGTGTGTATGTGTGCATGTGAAAACTATAAACAAAAAAAAATCTCTTTTATTCAGCAGAAACATCTTGACATCTTATATCTTATTAAACCTGCAAGTTAAATAAGAGGAGGGCTCAAGCATTAGTACAAAAAACTATTATACAGTGCTTTATTTGTGGAGAATATTGATGGAGAAAGGTGGAAAGAGGAAAAGCCTATCCCCAAGAGAGGCTTCTGTGAAGAGCAGAGCATGAAACCAAGGCTCTCGAGGAACACCAAAACAAACAAACTCTGGCGGTGTCTGGGTAAGCCAGCCATCTTTCTCTCAATAATTTTTATTGTGCACCCAGTGATTTCTCAGGCAATTTTTAGAGCCTTTTGGAAAGCGGTCTCCAAATTATGCACTAATACAACACTGCTAATGAAAGCCCTCATTGCAACTCATTAGCTCTCACTTTTTTTTGCTAATCCACAAATTCTATCCTATGTGCTGGACACCTGGCGGTACACCCCTCAGCCCCATATCTCAGCAGAGATGTAGTTGCCAAGCCCTGGAGCGAGGTTTCATATTACCTAGACGTGTGGCTTATGCAAGCTCTTCCATGAGACTGTCTGTTGTCAATAATTAAGAGCTATCAAAACACTTGGCTAATTTACACTTGATAATCTGAAATGAGGGCCCCTGTGATCACCAGCTTCTGTCTTATTATTTAAATACACATAGTGTAAAAAAAGCAGAATGGGGCCAAAGCAAGCCATATCAGGGAAAAGACCGGCTTTCCAGCAAACAAGATATAGCCCAGCGGTTGTAAGCAAGTACAGCACAAGGCTGAACAAACACGGCCCAGTGAGTGCTTTTTATGGCTGAGAAGCTTCACAGAGCAGGTGGGATTGTAGAGGTTCTTTTGAACACTGAGATGTGGGGACCTGGCAAAGTTTAATTGGCAAGCTGTTGTAGTCAAATGCAGAGATCATGAAAATGGGCATGTGTTATGGACATGAGTAGGGAGCTCGCACGGTATTTCAAAAAGAATGATTGCTAGAAATAATAGGAAATAACTATGTATGAACAGAAAAGAAATAAAACCATTAATTTTTAGGAAGTGCAAATAGTAAAAATAAAGAAGGGCAGTGCAGTCTGTATGTAAACAGTGAAAAACCCTTTCCATAGTTGTACTTGGGTTTTCAGCAACATTAGCTTAGCATAGGAATGACTGCGTAACTAATCTCATTATTTGTTCAGAATACAGGGCATTTCTGATTTTCTAATTCCAACTTACAAGATAAGAGATCAGTGACGTAATTGAAGATGTTGTTACCAGTATTTTTGATTCATATTATGGGTTAAGTTCAGTAATACATATTGAGAAAAAATAATGTATAATAACAAGGAAGAATGCTATAAAAACCTTTTTATAATAATATGTCAAGATATGTCATTTTAACCTGTCTGATAAGGAAAGTGCTTTGTTATAATGCCATTTAAACCTTTTTTAGCTAAAATGTCTTGACTAGAATCTGGGGAAAAATAACTTACATTAAACTCTGCTATACTGGAAGTGTATGAAAAAGAGTGTTGATTTTATAACCTGTTGGTGGGACACATTCCCTTAGGAATGAAAATACAGTGGGCTGTAAAGTTTGAAGTAAGGTGTCAACATGTCAGAGTAAGGGCAACATGCCGTGAAGAATGTGTATAAGAGATTTGAAAGGTGCATGTAGTTCAGATTCACTTGTATAAAGTTCAAGTGAAAATGTAGCTGGAAATTTTAGGTCAACACTCAAATTAAAAGCAAGATTACTGCTGGCTTAAGTTATAACCAAAATAATGAGAAAATATACTAAATAACCTGTGAGAGGGAAATATGAGTGCTATAAAAGTTTAAGTCTATGTTACTTTTTACCTAATTGTATATTCCTCCCCAATATTTTTAAGTTTAGAAATTGAGAAATTATACTAATTTTTGTTGGAGGAAGAGATAGTTTTAAAAGTCTAGGTAAGATTAGCTGGCCATGATGGTGCACGCCTGTAATCCCAGCTGCTCAGGAGGCTGAGGAACGAGAATTGTTTGAACCCGGGAGGTTAAGATTGCAGTGAGCCGAGATCGCATCACTGCACTCCAGTCTGGGCGACAGAGCGAGACTCCATCTCAAAAAAAAAAAAAAAAGAAAAAAAGAAAAAAAAAGTCCGATTAAGAATTTCATGCCTTTCAACACTTCCCTTTGCTGATCCTCTTCTTTTAAATCCTGCCTCATCTTCAAAGTCTAGCATGAAGGCCTCCTTAATGACCTTCTAGCTATGAATAAGCTAAATCTCTCTTCTTAACTTCCAAAATACCATTCTTTGGGAATTTATATATGTATAAGAATTTATGTACCTGTCTAATCTCCCCAGTCAGGTTGTCTTGAGGACAAAATTTCTTTTAATTCATGGATGCTTTGCAAGGAGTTTCCTTATGTACAAATCCTTTTTGATTGGATGGTGCTGGATTCTGTCTTTGCTTCTTTCTATATTCTCCACTTTACATTCCAACTCTGCTGAACAGTTGACTGATCTCTGCACAGTCAGTTCTCTTTTCCTTCCTGCGTGTCTCCTTGGCTAATTTCTTCTAATCCTTCAGCTTTCATTTAAGGTCTCACTTCCTGATACTCTCCTCATATTCACATCCAATTTAACGACTCTTCGCTCTGTTCTCAGAAAATTACCTTCTGCTATTAAGGTTAGCATTTCACACACCTGTTATTGCCTGCTTTCTTGTCTGTCTCCTTGAACAGAATTTCTTCTCTCTCTGAGATGAGAATCATAAGATTCATGGTCAGTGCTAAAAAAAATATTAGGAATACATGTAAGAATTAGCGTTCACAGAATGTAAGCACCATGGAAGTTGCAAATTTGTTTTGTGTGTATCTATATCTCTGGTGCTTGGAACCATGCCTGGCCCACAGTATATCTTCAATAAAATAGTGGTTGAATGAATCAGTGAATAAAGGAATGAAAATATTATGTATTTTAAAAAGAAAACAATTGGTTACTAAGAGGTTGTGTTATAAATAATGATTACAGCTGAATGAAAGTACTAAAAATGTAAATGATGACAAAATGATAGATGAGAGTAAATAGAACTTAGTATTTGGAAGTAAAATAAAGAGCAGGAACAAAAAAGGATGATTGCTTACTAGCTGCTGTTCTTAGACAAATAAACCCTTATTCTCTGAAAGTTTACCTTAGCATTTCAGCAGCTGACAATAATAAAAAGGAGTAAGAGGTATGAAAAATTACATGTCGTTTTACAATCACTTGCGTGCTTTGTCTGTTTGCTCCATTGTGATGGTTCAGGTGGTTCCATTTGACCCCAACCTCTAGCTGTTCCAACCTCAGAACCAATATTTATTGCCACATATGGGCTGCGCATGGCAGCTGCAAAATCCAGATGCCAAGCTTTGGAATGTATTTTTACGGCAGCACCATCTGGGGCTCTGGCCAGCCTTCTTTATTGTCTCTTGAATGTTTACACTAATAGCTTTGCTGGGCTGTGGCGCTACCTGTGGGACACGGTGAGGGTCAGGCCATTTAGGAGCTCATCTTGTCATTCTAGTTAGAATTTCCCTTTAAATGTCTCTCACATGCTATCAACTTATTCCTTTTAATGTATCTACAATGTCTGACGAAAGTAATAAAACAGGTGGCCATCGAGACTAGGAAAGAAAAGGACTGTTTTCACAGCGGTGGGTCCATGTTATTCACGGGTTCTCAGCAGCCCATTTGTGAGTTTTGGGGGGAAATAAAATACTTTTTCAATTTACCAAATATATTATTTTGCTTATGTATCATTGAAATAGAAGATATACATTATTATAGCCCTCAACTCAACTTACTGGAGTGGCATACTGATCTCTAAGGGAGGTGATAATACTCCACAGCACAAATGAACAGTATTTTAATTCCTAGGGAAACTTAAAAAAATAGTTTATTTTTAGCAATCAATGAGTTGAGTTATTTGAAGATTCACTTGCAACTTAGGATGGATAAAATGACTATTTGTGATCCTTAGAACCATGATTAAGGAAATTCCTCAAAGGTTATTCAAGCAGATTCACGGTTTTGAATTGTGAGGAACCCATCATTCTAAAAGAACCAATGCAACACGAAGATTCAGCTCAAGTAATAATTTAGCATGTTATATCCAGGAAAAGGAATCGGCTCTGAGAGTTTAACTGACTTATCCAAGGGACACAAGCCATAGATCCAGAGTCAAAGTGAAGATGAAGTTTGTCCAATTATTCGATGACAGTAGGACTTGTCAGGAGAGTCAATCCTGATCATTGAGTCCCCGAAATGATGAAATGACGTGCATGATTGTACGACATCCCTATTTGCTTTCACTGCCCCGACACTCGTTCTGCCCCAGTGGGTAACCTCACCTTTTGGGGGTGGTTTTGGGGGTGGAGGCTGTGGAGCAGGACTGCAGTCAGACAAGGAACATGAAGGAAACTGCATCTGTGTGACCTCTTGGAAACCTCCTCCTGGTAGCTGGGCTTCCTGGGATTGTCACAGAGAGGCTGCCAACTCAGAAGCAGTGACAAAATTAGGCACTCCCAGGCTCACGGTTTCCAATCAATCAGCCTGTCACGTATCTGAGGAGATATTTCAGGGTGAAGACAGCGTATGGGAAAGCAATTTCCTTGGACTTCTGCCTCTGAGTTCTACGTCTGGAGTAGAAATGAGGTGCTTAGTGTTAAATAAAGCCAAGTAGACAGACAGTGATACGACTCTTATGCCTGGACCAAAATGGCAAATGTGTGCTTGGGGAAGCCACAGGAGGCTCCCAGAAGCAGCCTTCCAGGTTCTGCAGACACTTAAGAAAACCGTCACAATTAGGTCCAAGGGAAGGGTGATATTCTCTCCAAAGACAATTTAAATAGGAAAGAGCTGTTAAAGCTTTCCTGTAGGCTGAGGATAGACCTTTTAAAATGATATTTAGTCTCAGGAAAAAAGAAGTCATATTGCTATAATGTGTTGTCAGTTCTCTAAGGAAATGGCATAAAAAGGAGATTTTATTGTGGCTTAATCCTTTGTTCTGGAGAATTTGTGCTTTTATGTACAGTATATATTTTAATGAAAACCATGACAAGATTACTATTCATAAATCAGCAGTGAAATACTAAGGACATAGATGCTCACAGCTGCATGCATGTGTATAGGAGGTGGGGGGGGGGTGCATGTATTTTTTCAAATGGCTTCATTACCACAATTGGAAGAAAATCAATGCAACTATGGCAAAACCTCATTGCTTTGTTGCCAAAGGATTTCTGATTTCATTTTTTTTTTTTTTTGTAAGACAGGGTCTTGCTGTCACTCAATCTGGAGTTCAGTGGCATAATCATACCTCACTGCAGCCTCAAACCCCTGGGCTCAAGCAATCTTCCCACCTTGGCCCCCCAAAACATTGGGATTACAGGCATGAGCCACCACACCTGGCTTGATTTCATTCTTTGTATGAATGAGATAGGAGAAAGGCTTTCAGCACTCTGAAGTATCCTTAAATTGACTGATGTATTCTCACACTCTCTGAAAAATAGTGGCTTCAAGTTGCCCGCCTCATAATTTTTGCCACTTCAAATTTGTACATTCTATTTCTGGTTGGAAAATAAATACTTCACAAAAATATTATAGTTGGACACAAATATATCAACAACTCCATCATTTCATACAATAGCTGGAGGATATCTTTGAGATGAAGGTCAAGCAAACATTCTCAAGTAAAGCCATAGGTTATATGTGGTGGATAATGTCCAGTAATTGGAAACACATCAGAGGAGCTACTATTTTGTCTTTGTTTGGAAATCTGTTTTGCATATTGAAAAATGACAGCATTGTGATGCATAAATTACTAGAGACTTACAAGGAATAAAGAAAGTAAGTAGTAAGTTAAACAATCAATTGGAACCCAATTTTTATTGCATGAAGTACTCACAAATGAGTACTTGTGCTGATAGGTGTACTGGGAGTTGTGTATTCACAATGAGAAAGAGTAAGTGTCTTTGGGTGGGCCTTAGCTATACATCCTTGTAAGTAATATATTACAACTGAAGAAATCCCTGAGGTACTTCTGGCAGGGCCCCAGCTTCAAGTTGAACCTGAAGTAGAGAGTGAGCTTACAACTCTTGCGCATGAGTGCACACACACACTCGCACTCCCAAATATATGTGAAAAAAAAAGCTTCCCGGAAAAAAATAATTAAAAAAAAATCCCTGAAAGCTACTTGGAAAGTCATACGTATGTTAACTTTGGTCATTTAGCATCATAAATTGAAGATGGAATATCATAAAATAGGCAGATCTGACCCTCCCACATTCCCCAGCATTTACAGTAAGTCTGAGACAGCAGAGGTTGGATGGCGATGGTGATAATGGTGATGAATATGATGAATGTGATGATGAAAGTGACAGCTAACCTTTATTGAGTTTTGCCATAAACTAAGTGCCACTCTAAATACTTTAATTCATAAAATTCTCACAACAGTTTATTTTACATCTGAGAACACTGAGACACAATGCTTAGATTGTCTGAGTAACACAGTTAACTAAATGCAAGATTCTGTTTTCTATGTTGTAGTGAAATACCATCGATCGCAGTGGAACAAGTTGCAAAATACTTTGTAGAATCATTAAGTCAATTGAGGAATTTAAAATTCTGAACTATGGTGGTAGAAAAAAAGCCCCATTTCAAATAGACATGACTTCAGAGAGGTAAAGCTAAAATTTAAGCCATTTACTTGACAATTTTTATTTTTATTTTAATGTTTTTAAGTTTTATTTTAAGTTCAGGGAAAATGTGCAGGTTTGTTACACAGGTAAACTTGTGTCATGAGAGTTTGTTGTACAGATTATTTCATCACCCAGATATTAGGCCTAGTACTCTTTAGTAGATTTTCCTGATCCTCTTCTTCCTTCCACCGTCCATTCTCTGATAGGCCTCAGTGTGTGTTCTTCCCCTCCAGGTGTCCATGGGTCCACATCATTTGGCTCCCACTTGTGAGTGAGAACATGTGGTATTTGGTTTTCTGTTCCTGTGTTAGTTTGCTAATGATAAGAGCCTCCAGCTCCATCCATGTCCCTGCAAAGGATATAATCGCGTTCTTTTATGGCTGCATAGTATTCCATGGTGTATATGCACCCCATTTTCTTTATCCAGTCTATCACTGATGGGCATTTATGTGGATTCCATGTCTTTGCTGTTGTGAATTGGGTTACAGTGAACATGAGTGAATGTGTCTTTATAATAGAATAATTTATATTCCTTTGGGTATATACCCAGTAATGGGATTGCTGGTCAAATGTTATTTCTGTCTTTAAAGTTAGAATTTCTTAACTTTACTATGAACTACTCAAAAATACTTTAATTTGCACATGCACACACACACACACACACAGTTAGTGTTACTTAATCTAAGAATTGTGTCTTGGTGTTCTCCGATGTAAAATAAACTGTTGTGAGAATTTAATGAATTAATTAAAGTATTTAGAGTGGCACTTGGTTCATAGCAAAACTCAATAAAGGTTAGCTATCACCTTCATCATCACATTCATCATATTCATCACCATCATCATCACCATCATCGTTATCCACCTCATCTGCCAATTTTTAACCCCACTGCCATAGATGCCACTCTAAATACTTTAATTTTTAAATTTAGTGCTTTTAACAAATGGAAAAAACAGCCATAATTTTCTTCTAAAAGATTTTTAAACAAAAATTATATAAGTAGTTATAAAAACAGAAGATTGTTCATAAATCTTGATCTAGGTATAAACTTAAAAAGACCCAGAAAAATTTCACTTTTCAGCTTTGTTGGTCTTATTTTTTTAACAATCCCTGACTTTGTTCATTGTTCGCCGAATCCATCTCGGCTCCTTTTATTTCACACCAAACTGGTTTTGTGCAATTGCCATTTCACATGAGCATCTGGATTTTTTTTTTCTCCTGTGCTTGTGCACATTTGGAGAAAGATAGTAATTTTCATCCAAATTTATTCTACTTTACTCAGGTTTATTCTCAGCCATCAGAGGAATGTTAACTGTACATGTTCATAATGTTTTTTTTAATTCTAAAAAAGATCTATGTCTGCTAGGAAGAGAAATATCCTTTAGTTTGTCAACTGGATCCTTCTAGAGGAGTCAATAGTATTTTTGTTTTTGATATGATCTTCCATCACCATTCACAGACTTCTAGAATCACAGCTTTATATGCTGGTTAATTCTACCATATAGATACATATATAGTAAGATGGAGGCATTTCTCTCTAGTTCCTTTAACACTCTCTGTTTCTTTGATATTCTTCTTAGTCATTGCTGCACTTCTGACAAGTCTGAATAGACAGTTGTCTTTTTGTTTATTGTTAAATAGATGAAGAGTATAGTTAAGATATTATATTTCAACATTTTTAAAAGCTATAATGCAGTCTGTTACTTTAGGTGTATCACTATAGAAAAATCTCTTTATTCTTGTTCCTTTAGAAATACCTTGAACAATTAGAAAATTTCCTGGATTGATGATTGCCCGTTTTGCTACTTAAACACTAAATTTGGTCACACGACTTGATGGAATTGGAATATGGTATCATTAAATATCTATTGCAACTCAGAAACCAGTTTCTTCTAATGTGCTCCTCCAAGGGCTTCATTTACATTGCCTGATTCATCCTTACATCCCTATGACATAAATGAAGGGCAGGCATCACATTATCCTCATTTTCCAATTGAGGAGTCTGCGAGCAGAAAATGGAGGCACTTGCCTGTAGTTACACACTATGTCAGAGGCAGGAGTAGGCAAAGATACTACTTTTGTTCACTGCCAATCCACCCTTCTTTTCATTAGTCACTAGCCTCCTTATTTTGTAAGGTGTAGGCCATTAGAAGATTGATCTTGTGGGGAAAATAACATCTGTTTTAAAACTCAATGCCTTTTACAAGTTTATATGCCTTCATATAATTTTAATAGGTGCATCATTGCCTGCTTTTCTTTATGAGAGATGATATAAATGTGAAAAAATACACTTGCAGAAATGAAATGAAAATAATAAATAAAGCCCTCTTCCATTTCCATTATTCTAAGTCATGCTCCTTGAGACTTCAATCTCAATATGATGTTAATAGAACCATTAGATATAATTCATATCCCACATAAGACATTTCTATTGACAATTTCATCTTGACCAAGGGTCAATGGATCCATTACAATGCAAATCTTACTGTATACTTTCCATCTAAATCAAAAGAATTTGGTCTTGTGTCCACTCTAATATGTTTCATGAAGTAGAATCCAATCTCAGACATGAAGTACACATCTGTTTCTCATACTAAATCATGCCTGTTCCTATTTGCTCTCAATTTAAAAGATAATTAATTACGTTTTACATCAATAGACTACTTTGGAGTATTTAAAGAAATGCATAGGGTTTATGGGAATCCAGGTTTGCCTGTTTAATACATACCAACCTGTAAGAAAAATTCATTCATGCATGGATGTGCATCTCTTAATTTTGGGGGTGCATATAAAGCTATTCTACATATATAGTAAGATTTGCAGAATCAGGACATGTTCCAAAAGATTACCTAACCCAGTCTTGTAAAGTACAAGAACAAACTGAGATTTCAATCAGTTTTTCAGATAAGCTGAAGAATGTCTCACTAGGCACAGGATTTTTTTTTTTTTTAACTTTCGCTTTTCCCCATACTATTTATTTCTACTGTTTTTTTTTTTTAAATCTTCATCTTTTGTTCCTGCACTCTTGGGCATCTTTCAGAATCCTTCTCTATTCAGTGCTCTAGGTAGCTTATAAATTGCAATCTAACCTTGATATGGACAATCTTTGAGCCCATTTCTGGCCACCTTTAAGTTTCAGGGCTGTCCTGATCTCTTGTTATCTGTTCCATTTCCTTGTCTGTATTATTTTCCTTCTAGAACTGTGCTACTGCTTCTATTTGTGCACCACAACAGAAAGACCTGCTGCTGATGAAGGCTTCCTGTTACAGATGAGGTTAAAGTAGCTGAGGAGTAGCTGAACAAGACCTTACATAAAGGCCTTTTCTCCCCTAGGGTTCCATGACATTGCATCCATACTCTGGTCTCACCACACTCCTCCATCTTCCTTTCTTCTTTCTTGGAACGTTGGGTAGTGATGAACTTTGGACCAGGAAGAGTTCTGTGTAAATCCCTGATCTACTAATTCTCACGGTGTGATCTTGGGCAAATCCTTTAATCTTGTCTAATCCTCAGTTTTGTCATCCATAAAATAGTGATAATAATTATCCACATTGGAAGATTGTTGTGAGAAGGAAATTAAGTGATTTATGTAAGGGTCACAATGCCCGACTCAAAGTAGGTATTTAAGCAGGTTGTTGCCTTACTCCTTCTTTACTCTCTCTTTTTTTCCCATTTCTCTCCAAAATATTCGATTTTGTGAAACAAAAAATGTTGATTTTTTCAAGCTTTCCACTATCCAATTACATAGCTACCAACTGACGAGTTTTCCAATATTTATTTATTTTCAAATTGCTTTACTTCTTGTGGGTTATCAACAGCTAGACATATTTTTTCCTCTTTCAGTTATGAAAGATATTCTCAGACTCAACAAAGCTTTAAATTTTGTTCAAGGCATTGAAACATAAAAGTTCAGGGATTATTCAACGGTGTTAACTATTGAATGTACACAAAATGATTTTAGTTGCAATCTAGTTTGTATGCTGGTTCAAACATGCCCAGGACTCCCAAGTTCAAAGGTTCTCTCTACATGTAAGTGGTAGTCAAAAATATTAGTTGTTTTATTGTGGACAGCCTTAATTTATAAATGGAAAACATCTAAAACTGCAAAGTGCAATAGTCCAGAAACTTTTCATTAGCAATCCAGTTCTTGGACATCACAGGGAAACTTGGCAGAAAGAAATGATAAGTTAATTGTTGAAATGTTTCATATTCTCAGGTTCAGTTTCTTATAGGTATTCACACCTGCCTCACCTGCACCTCTGTTACTCTCTGTGACATGCTCCACCACCCTGGACAAGACAAATGTCTATTTGAAAGAATAAGGGTGTTTGTTAGTGGGTAGGTGTGATTATGGAGGCAATTCTAGTGTGGAAAAGATGGGTTGGAGTACGGGGCAGCAGCGAGGAAAAATAAATAAAAGAGTTTATTTTTAGTGGGACTGATCCCTCTTGCTCATGCATTAGCGCTTGGCTACAGTAGAGTAGTAATTTATTGATGCAGATGGCTATGTAAAGTGCATGCAATTTGTGAGGGGGCCTGACCCTTGACTGACGGGCCATATGTTGTAAAGCCCTAGGGGTGTCATTTGCCTCAGCTTTCTTCCTCTCTCTGTCTCTGCACCTATGGTCCTTGTTCAATCACCACATATTGAACTATAGACTTACCAACTCCCCCAATAAATCTCCAACTAATGGCTCACAAAGGCCGTAACTTAACCCTTTCTACACAACAGAACACATTATTTTGCATCACGATCACACTCAGTGAAATAAAAGATAAATATTATATGACCTGCCTAGAATAGAAAGCAAATTGTTGTAAAATGCTGTTCCCTGCTGGGTATTCACTGTGTTTGGATGTAGTAGGGTTGCTTTGAGCTTGCTGAATTATATCGTTATATTCTGCCATGTTATAATTACAGCTTACTGTTATAATTCTTAAATACTGTTAATACACCACACTAGAGAAACATTTAATGATTTTTAATTAGCTTCTTTTGTCTGAGTCTTCTTTTTTCGCTAGTAAAATATGGAATATATGCTCAGTGAAAAAATGCATATATTTTTATTCTCATGTAGAAGCAAGTTTTTATAAAATCTATTAGGGCATTTCTATGGAATAACAGAAAAAGAAGTACAGCATACGTTTTAAATACTTACTGTGCCCTAAATTTTCTGTAGGACCCATTCCAGCAGAAAGACTTAATGAAATTATTCATTCTCCACTGAAGCACTGGGATTTCCTTATAATGTGGGTTATCTGAGTCCTAAATGCCACCTGAAAGAGTTTAGGACACCAAGACTAGAAAAAAGTCATTGCTGCTTATCTATTAACTTCATTTTTTCCCATCCAATAGTAAAACCGAATAAACGATACTATTCAGTGATGTGCACATCAGTACAATTTCTCTAATATTAGGAATACCAGTCAGTTGCCTTATGCTTATTCCCATCACTTGGGTAAGGGAGCAGAAGGTGTCTTCCTTGGAATCTTGAGACAACATCACTGCAAGCAAGAAGCAGACATCTATTGCTAAACTCAAGTTGAATTTTTGTATCTACTCCTTTTCCCCTTTTCCGGGCACAGCTCTTGGTAGATTTAGCAGCAATTTAGAGAGGCTGGCAGAGTGTAGGAAGACCACAGGTTCCACCAGTGCGTAGCCCATCTGTAGAAATAGTAGTCAGAGCTGCGTATCTCTACTTATATTCCATGTTTGTAATAATTAGCTTCCCATAAAACAGTTTGTCTTCTAGATAGCTTGCTACTAGAGTGTTCACAGCTTGTGTGTGATATGGTTTACATAATATCTCTGAGTATCTTAATTCAGTAGGAATATAATGTTTGATTTCTACCAGATCAGGTTTCATATCCCGTGTTGGTATAAAAAATAGGTTTCGTAATTTTTTTTCTCCTAACTAATGAATAATTTCCTTACACTATAGTGAAAATCCAGCTCTCTGAACCAATTAAAAGAAAGATGAAATTTCATGTACACATATGATGTGTCAAAATGTTCATTTATGAGTCACTAGTCTCATCAACATGGATAACTGATGTAAAAAAAATATTCAAATATACAGAAAAGAAGAAGTCATTGTCTTCTGTCCTAAACCCAGTAGACCTAACACATACAATGCAGGCAGAAAGGAAATCAGCATAAATAAACCATGCGTTCCCAATTGAATCTCAATAATTTAAACATAAATCCTTTAGGCTTTGGTACCTTTTTTCCACATGGGCTTTTCTTTTGGATTTGGCGTTCTTAACATCATTTAGAATTCATCTGCAAGCCACAAGTAAATAGAGTTTCCATAAACCTTAAATAAACAATCCCCTTTGAGGTTATATTCCATAATTTAAGGAATTCCAATGAAAACATGGTTGATAAGGAGTTTTCCAAGATGTGTGTGTGTATCAATATATTTGCCTATAAAAAGGAACCAACATGTTAAAGCATAAATTACCAACTTTCCCACATATACCATATGCACAAGGGAGGGACATCTATAATGTATATATTTCTGAGATTGATAACAAGCAAGGATGAATTGCTAATATTCTGCTTACCATGTATTCAGAAAGTCTCCATAGTTTTCAGAAAATGTGGTGAGAAAAACTTTTCTCTGTTCTGATGTATTTTCTCTCTAATTATAATTTGGCATCTAGAATTTGTTGTTTCTTTTAAAAATAAACTAAACTGCATAGCAAACTATATTGATTTTAAAAGCCCTCTAATTAAAATAGCAACTTAACAGCAAATGACCATGAAGTATTTCAAAATAAAAAATGATGATGTAAACTGAATGTGTCAACTAAAATTGGTACAAATGAAGATTAAGAAAATAGTTATCTTCATTTACTCTATGTTTCATATCATGCCTTTTCCCAGTTCTTCAGTTAGTTAATATAGCTATAATGAGTTCATACTCCTTAGAAGCAGCCAACAGAGAAGCTTTTCTTTAAGAACATTCTAAATGGCTCAAATCAATACCATTTCCTAAATAAAAACTTTCTTGGCTCAGATTTAAAACACCTATGGCTGTTGGCTTATTCTTTATGCTAGCCCAACAAAATGCCAAGTAATCTTGCAAGTAAGACTCTGCCACATTCTGATATCAACGTTTTCAATGAGAAAACTCTGTGTATATACATTCAGAAACATTCCATTATAATTTGCCTCTTAAAGTCATATAATTATCTGGTATTAAATTATTATTGAACATATTAATTAAAATGCCTCAGTATTTAACTCAATGGTTCAAACTATTTGCATAACCCAAAAACCCTTAATCATTGACATTTGAAGATTGCTGTTGGTTTTTTTAACTAATAGGACAAAATTTATTTTTAGTACAAAAATTTCAAGAAGATATAAAAATAGTTACTTAGGATTGATATGGCATGTTAAATACTAAAGGAAAATTGGAATTTGTTTTGTTTTTTAAAATGGTTTCTGGCCAGGTGCAGTGGCTCACACCTGTAATCCCAGCACTTTGGGAGGCCAAGGCAGGCAGATCATGAGCTCAGGAGTTCGAGACCAGCCTGGCCAACATGGTGAAACCCCGTCTCTACTAAAAATACAAAAAGTAGCTGTGCTTGGTGGCTCGCGCCTGTAGTCCCAGCTACTTGGGAGGCTGAGGCAGCAGAATCACTTGAACACGGAAGGCGGAGGTTGCAGTGAGCCAAGTTTGTGCCACTGCACTTCAGCCTGGGCGACAGAGCGAGACTTCATTTCAAAAAAAAAAAAAAAAAAGGTTACTATGTCATTGTTGAAAGTGATAATAATTTTTATGTATATGATTATATGAGAAATAATATTTTACCAATGCACATGTAGGGTACATTTTTATATTTTTTATTCATGAGGAAGTCCACATTTTTTGTGCAAACACTATATGTTATCATTATTTTGTGTCTTCTATGTAATATATACAATAAATCAACAAATATTTATTGAACACCTACTCTGTGCTAGGTGTTAGAATGATAACATTGAATAATGTTATCTCCTCTGCCTTGAAGAACTTTCAGTGTAAGCTACCATAATATTTACCTGAGGATTTTTCATGTTTTTCTAACAGTGTATAAAATTCCTATATTTGGAGGCTCTCCAGAAACAGAGGGAAAGGGACTAGTAAAATTATAGTTGAAAGGTACAGTGTATTTTGGGGGACAAATATTTATGTTATTGTATTTGTTTTATATGATATTTTTAAAACACGGCACTATTCTCCTGACAGAAGTGAATTTGCCAAGCATTAGCCTAGGGTATTTAGAAGTAACAGCTGAAAGATTAAGGAAGCATCAGCATTGAGTGTGAGGAATTCAGCATAAAGTGTGATTAGAGCCTCCACAGTCTGCTATTCTTAGCTATTCATTCGCTACAAAATCACATCAGTAATTTTCAGTGACATTTTTAATTGTCCCTGTACAAAAGATAATAAAGTAGAAGAAAATAAAATCAAAAGTGAAAAAATTCAAGTACTACTAAGATGTACCCTGGTGTGTGTTGGTTTTGGGTGCCCTAAATTACATATTAACAGAGAACTGCCTTGTAGTAAAATTAGATGCCCCCATGGGCCCTGACTTTACCTTTATCATGTAGTTTCATCATTTCAAGGATCTTTCCTTATGGTTAACCCCTTTTCATCTTCTGAACAGGTTCTTACAGCCAGAGGGTTCGCGTGCTATTTTTAGCATGCTTCTTTGAGTGGTGGATAGTGGTTGGGAATTTCTTTGCCTGCTGCATGAATACACTTCCCTGCAGAGTGTAGAAAGAAGCACTTAATTTAGAGCTTTTCATTTTGGTTAGTGACACAGCAAACATAGCACAGGTGGCTATAATTTTACACCATGTGAGTAAAAATATTATTTTTCTTTCCCCGTCAACCTTCTTGTTTGATCGTCTTAAACCCACAAGATGGGGAATTACAGAAACTGATATTTTAAATTGATGAACTAGTTTAAGATACTCTTTGAAAAGGAATCCAAACTTGCTATGTAATCTGTATTAGTCTGTTCTCACACTGCTATAAAGAAATACCTGAGATTGGGTAATTTATAAAGAAAAGAGGTTTAACTGTCTCACAGTTCCACAAGCTGTAGAGGCAGCATGGCTGAGAAGGCCTCAGGAAGCTTACAGTTGTAGCAGAAGGTGAAGGGAAAGCAGACATGCCTTACACGGCAGGAGCAGGAGGAAGAGAACGGCGGGGCGAGGCGTCACACCCTTTTAACCAACCAGATTTCATGAGGACTCACTATCACAAGAACAGCAAGGGGGAACTATGCCCCACCTCAAAACACTGGGGATTACAAGTTTGGCATGAGATTTGAGTGGGAACACAAATCCAAACCATATCATAAGCAAAATGTAAAATTGTTAAGGATGGGGAAAGATTTATAAATGTAGGGTTCAAGTTAATGTAAAAGTGATAGCACTGTCCACCAGTGACTGTTACTGGGCCTGCATCTTTATCATAGTGGATCATAGTTCCGTTATTGTAATTATGCCATAGTTTTGTAAAAACCTTTACCTGTTATTTGAGATATAAAAGGTTGCTATTTGGCAATTTTTAGGTTGTAGTCTCATCTTGTAGGTTAGAAAGCATCCTTATTTTATAAAAAATCTCTCTCTATGTATATTTAGATTAATTTTCTATTAAGGATCAGATATTCATGTTCAAACATTAGGTTTTCCTGATAATCCACTTTTTAGATAGTCTCAGCTTTTATTTTAGATTTAGGGGCACACATTACAGGTTTGTTGCAGGGGGTTACGGCATGACAATGAAGTTTGGGTATGAATGATCCCATTACCCAGGTAGTGAGCATAGTAACCAATACGTAGTTTTTCAGACCATTTCCCTTCCTTTTTCCCCCCTCTAGTAGCCCCCACTGTCCATTTTTCTTATCTTTGTTTCCATGTGTACACAATATTTAGCTTCCACATATAAGAAAATGTGGCACATATACACTATGGGATATGTGCAGCTGTATAAAAAGAACAAAATGCATATATGCAGCAACATAGATGTAGCTGCAGGCCATTCCCCTAAGCAAATTGATGCAGGAACAGAAAACTAAACACCACATGTTCTCACTTAGAAGGTATCTTTGAATGGCATTGCCAGACAAACTCAAGCAAGGATCCTTGCTGAAGTACCAGAATCTTGACTGGTTATGGTTCAGAAACAACTGAATAGTATTCATGGATCTGAGTCTTAGATACAAAAGATGAAAGAAATCTAGTAGTTTTATTTAGCTGGTTTTGAAGTGTAGATGATGTATTGCATAAAATTATAGCAAGTCATACAATTTCCTTTGGCTAGTTGGTCATTCCCTTTCTCTTTATGGTTTCTATTCTTGCACAGAATTCTAACTAGTGATACAGAACAATAACTTGGATGACTTAAAAACATTATGCTAAATAAAAGAAGACAGACTCAAATGACTATATGTTTAATGGTTTGCTTTATATAAACTTCTTGAAGAGGTAAAACTGGATTGTCGGAAAGTTGATCAGTGCTTTGCAGGGGCCAGGGTTGGGGAGGGAATTAACTGCAAAGACCAGAGGGAACTTTTTGGTGTGGTGACCATGGTCTGCACCACCACTGTGTCATGAGTATCAAGACTCATCCAATCTTTTCTAAACTTTATTAATTTTTTGCCTGAAAATTACATCCAAAAAAAGATGTTAGAATTCCACTTTGGTGTGAATTTAACCTAGACAAGTTGATATTTTTTCCTGTATTCTTTTTTCCCCATAAGTTAAAGCTATACTGAATTTGTTAATGAAGTTGTTAATAAATCATTTATAACCCTAATATAGTCCTAGTTCTATATAAGCTGACTTTACCTGTAGTTACTATGTATTTGAACAGAGTCAATTGAAGTATAAATTTTAAACCGAAACTAAACACTTTTTTCCCAAGAAACATTCATCACACAGGTGCATATAAAATACATGCATTTTACATCTGAATTTGCATATAAAGTGTTGTAGGAAAATTAGAAAGCATATGGTCTTTTCTTCTTTTTCATTGTCTAAGAAGCACTAAAGCCAAATAACCTGGAATGGTTCTTCCAGTTTTACTCTTTTTAAATAGCTTTATTGTCAGGCAGATAGGGAGTGCTAGCCACTTATTAAAATTACACTTGTATATATCGTAAGAATGTTTTATATTTATTCATGAATATAAAATTTTTAGAATTGGCATTTAAAACCAAAAAAAACCTGTCATAGAGTTGAGTAACAACTGTATTTGTCACTTTGAAACCACTTTGAAATATGTTGCAGCATGGACGGTTGCCTAATTAATATTCTGAGATTCAGGTTCTCTTTAATGATGTTTTTGAAAACTCTCCATCTTAGAAAGCAAAAGATAATCATAGAGTAGAGATTGAATTACATGGAAAGAATGAACTTTAAGATGTGGCATCTCTTCCAAGTTGTATTAGGAAAATATATATGGGAAAACATTATCATATACTTTGTAATAAGTACTTTCCCCCACTCTGTGAAGAGTTTAAAAATCAGTACTTACAATGGATAGTTTTCAAGCATCATTTTCTGAGTTAATAATCTGAGCCAAAGAGATGTAACATAGTCCATGAACACCAGACAGTTAAAAGACTCTTCTACTTTAGAGGTGTTTTAAGGACTGATTTAAAATTAAAAGATGGATATCTATTTATTCATCACAATTTGGTGCTACAAATTTGAAGAAGTAGAGGATAACATTCTTTTGGGTACTTAATGAATATTTTTCAATTAAATATCTGAATTACTAATACATCTCTTAGATTCCTATTGCAGCTACAGAAATAACTGCATCATTTGCTGAAGAACATTTGAAAATGTAGAATTTCTTATTTGACACATGAAAGTGTATTACATAATTCAGTATAACAATGAAGACAGGTAAATACATAGATACATACATATATAGATACAAACCAGAATAGGCAGGTAATTGACTTTGAAAATGTGTTCTGAAGACAAAACTTTTAGACAGTTTTGAGGAGATACTATGTGATAAGGCAAATTTTATAAAACTGAAGTCAAAACTAAACTTTCTGTCACTCAAAACTATCATATGTCAAAACTTTTTTAGGTAGAACTTTAATAGAACTTTAGCATCTTATAATGTCATATCTCTGATAAACTTGAGTATATGCAGAGAATCTGCCAAAATTTAATGAGCACATGTCTGAACAACCATTACTTTGTGGCTAAAGATATTTCTTTCCAATTTCTCTCCCCAGTATGGTTACTCCGCCTCTTTAATTTATCCTTGTAATATGTGCAGCAAGTAAAGAAATAGAAAGCTTGGGGGAAAACGAACTGCTATGTAAATGCAAGTATCTCCAGGGTTTTTCTACATTCTCTCTTCTTTATCCCTCTTTATTTCTGTTTTATCAAATAAAATCTTTTTCTCCTCATAGTTGCAGTATCCAAATTGTGTTTTTTAGCACGTGTATCAAATGGATAAAGTTTAATAGTATAAATTGCCAAAGAAAATTGGCATAAGAGTTTCTCCAGGACCACAGTTTGGTGTACAATATGATACCAAATATATCCTAAACATTATTTTCTCTTAATTTAGTTATAGATGAAATGCCAGATGTGGTATTTCAAGGGTGATTAAAATCACCTTAGTTCCTTGGAATCTTTACCTTTGTCTACATAAAGCTGTTAAAGGAAACTGGAACCCCGCTTTTTCTCAGTGATGACATCCAATTGTTTTCCCTTATATATAGTGCTATGAAAGTATTCTATGAGTTTAGCAAACCTATCTTTGCAATGTGTATGTGTTATGTAGCTTGGATTTATTTCAAAATCTGTAGAGGCTGCAAAATTTGTAACCACATTATAGAAAAGTCAGGTGTACTCCCTTCCACTGCCCTTCCCATTTTCATTGTATCCATGCTTTCCTTTGCATGTTCCTCTAAGATAAGAGTTAATATGTTGTAAAAACAAAAAAACAAAACAAAAGAAAAAATGTCTGTGATAACTTAGCATAGTGTTTCTGAACCACTTTCCATTACTGCCCCTTAAAGGAATCTTTTCAAAAATTTTTCCTAATTGCTATTCCCTTGAAATGTTACTACTACAGATAAACTGTACATCTGTTTATATACTATATTTGTGTTTTAATACATAAAATACTTGATTTTTGGCTCACTCCCCTGAATCTATTTTTGCCCCCTTAAGGTTAGCATTGCCTCCGTTGAGAATGCAGGCTGTGGCAGTTATTAGATTGTCCACTCTAGTCAGGTAGGACACATTGTCATGTGCTGTTCTGTATGTTCCCTCTTTTGACTTCCCCTTGGAAATGCTTTAATAATTATGTCATTCAAAGGCATAGCCAGCCATGGCGGCACTCACCTTTGGTTCCAGCTACTCGGGAGGCTTAGGCAGGAGGATCACTTGGGCTCAGGAGTTCAAGACCAGCCTGGGCAACTGGAGTCTGTTCTCACATGACTAATAAAAACATACCCAAGATTGGGTAATGTATAAAGGAAAGAGGTTTAATGGACTCACAGTTCCACACGGTTGGGGAGACCTCACAATCATGGCAGAAGTCGAATGAGGAGCAAAGTCACATATTACATGGTGGCAGGCAAGAGAGCTTGTGCAGGGGAACTTGTATTTATAAAACCATCAGATCTCATAAGACGCATTTACTCAGAATAGTATGGGGAAAACTGCCCTTGTGATTCAATTATCTTCACCTGGCCCTGTGCTTGACTCATGGGGATTATTACAATTTAAGGTGAGATTTGGGTGCGGAGACAGCCAAACCATATCAGCAACATAGTGAAAACCTTGTATTTTAAAAAGAAAAAAAGAGAGAGAGAAATAAAAATGCACCCTCCCTTCCTTCCTTCCTTCTTTCTTTCTTTCTTTCTTTCTTTGTTTCTGTCTTTCTTTTAGAGTTCATTGCATTTTTTTGTCATCAACTATTATTTTAAGTTCAGGTGTACATGTGCAGGATGTGCAGGTTTGTTCCATAGGTAAATGTGTGCCATGGTGGTTTGCTGCACAGATCCACCCATCACCTAGGTATTAAGCCCAGCAGTCATTAGCTGTTCTTCCAGATGATGTCACTCCCGCCACCCTCCCAGCTACAGGCCCCAGTGTGTGTTGTTTCCCCGCTATGTGTCCATGTGTTCTCATCGTTCAGCTCTCACTTATAAGTGAGAACGTGTAGTGTTTGGTTTTCTGTTCCTGTGTTAGTTTGCTGAGGATAACAACTTCCAGCTCCATTTATGTCCCTGCAAAGGACATGATCTTGTTCCTTTTTATGGCTGCATAGTATTCCATGGTGTATATGTACCACATTTTCTTTATCCAGTCTGTCACTGTGGACATTTGGGTTGATTCCATGTCTTTGATGTTGTTAATAGTGCTGCAATGAGCATATACGTACATATATCTTTTTACTAGAATGATTAATATTCCTTTGGGTATATACCCAGTAATGGGATTGCCAGGTCAAATGGGATTGCCTTTCTGGTTCTAGATCCTTGAGGAATCGCCACACCATCTTCCACAATGCTGGAAATAATTTACATTACCACCAACAGTGTAAAAACGTTTTTCTCTGCAAACTCACCATCATCTGTTGTCACCAGAATAATCACCATTCTGACTGGCATGAGATAGTATCTCATTGTGGTTTTGATTTGCAAGGAAATGCAGTTTTCTTTGTCTATTTCAGAAAGAGCACAGAGGATGGGAAAAGATGAGAATAAGCTAGCCCTCTCCTCTCTAAAGAGAGAATTTATATTTTGTTTCTTATAGATGACATTCTTAGAATTAATATATATTCCATGAATGAGAAGCCATGTAAATCTACTTAAACAGCCATGCTAAAGGATTAAGGTTGTTTGCCATTATCATCTCCAGTAGCTCCCATAGACCTCCACTATGTTAATGATAAATAATATGTGTATCCTCCATTCAGCCTCTACTCTGGCCTTCCTGATAACACTGTAACTCATATCTTTCCAAACCCTATAAATAGATGCATATTTAGGGGTTATGTCCTGGACTGAGGTACAGTGTTGCTAGAAAATAAATATAACACAAAACACATGAACCAATTTTATGAATTAGGCTAATTTATGCAAGATGATGATATGTGAATGATTAGAAATTATAAATTATTATTACATATATTAAATGCTTATTAGAATCCAGGTACAGTGTTAAAAACTTTCCGTAGATTTTCTAATTTTTATCCTCACAATAAACCTATAGATACTTTTATTATTTTTACTTTATAGATAAGAAAAATAATATCCAAAGTGCATTTTAAATACTGGTTTAAATAGCTAATTTTATTGATGTTTATAATGCAAGAAGCGATTATAAAAATCAGAATTGACTAATTTTTGCTTCATTTTTTATGGTGGCTTCCTATCTTGCCAGTTGTGGAGATAATAGCATTAGGTACAAAAATAAAATAGCCACCAGGAGGAAAAAAAGCAAACAAAAATATGACTTAAATTCAAACTCAGACTCTAAAATTGGCTGTTTTGAAACTAACAATTGTTCTAATCGTAATCATGGTAACAGCTGGCATTAGTTAACTGCTTACTAAGTCATCTTCACCTTCACAGCAGCATTTTCATTTTACTGAAGAGGAGACAAAGGGTTAGAGATGCTAATCATATTCCTTAGATTCTAGACCTCGATATTTTATTAGTGATGGTCTGGATTATTTGTTGTTGTGAGATGTGTTAAGGGTAATTAAATAGCCTTCTAAGAAAACTGAAAACGTCTCTTTTTTCACGTAAACAATTATCACAATATAAAATGAGTAGAATGTGCCATTTTTTTAAACGCCTAAATTTTTAGAATCGTATATATTTTCTGAATATAATTGCCCATGACCATAAGTTTTTTTAACTCTTTTGAGTTTAATACAATGTACCTTTTCTTTTGAAAATTTTCAGTAACTTAATGACGGCATTGCTTCTACGGGAAACATTATGCAAATGACTCACAATGAAGTCTATGAGTTTAGTTAAGCTTGAGAAAAAGTTTGTAATTAACAAATTAGCATTTGAAAAAGACATTTGAATATGCATAGTAGAAAATTCTACTTAACTTGTGGGGTGTGTTCATAATGATTATTTCGAATTCATGCATATGCATCTTTTAACATGCAAATATTTTAAACCTTAGTGGACTAATCCAGATCTGGCTCATTTCTGTTGTTGTGGTTGTTGTTTTAGTTAAATGTTGAAAATTATAAATAAGGCATCATGAATACACATACTAACGTGTGGAGTCCTCTTTACTTCTCTTTGATATAGTCTTTTTAATAATTAAAGACACACTATTAAATACTTTCTATTCATTATTACTTCACTGTGGATAAAAATAACATTAAAAAAAAAAATCTTGGTATCTGTCTTTTCCTACCAAAGTGTATAATGTGTACTAGAATGCTATAGTCAGGACTTCATTTACCTTATGTTCAATTGTGCTATTAGAAATTGGAGTTTGATGTCTCACATACACACACAGACATTACAGTATTCACAAAAAGTGGCAAGAATACCTTGTGATTACTTTTAAAACTCTTATATAATATATTGGCTTCATTGTAAAGTATATTTTCTTAACAATTTTTTTGTAGGTCATACCCCTCCTCCGTTTAAAAAACTCTACCAGTTCTTGATTAATTATCAGATATGATCTCAGACCTTTAGTTCAGCATTGAGGACTGTTCTCCAATACAAAGCACCTCTCTCGCCTACATCTCTTCACATGTTCCATTCTAATCTGGCCTCGATTCTAATTCTTATGCTCTCTGTAAATGCATGATCGCTAACCCATCTAAATGTTTAGACGAACTGCTCTTCTGCCATTATACCTTACCCACCTTACTTAAGCTACATGGTATTTTCCCTCGATGAATTCCTACAGTATTTATAGTTGAACTATTATGTTCCCTACAAAATGGTTATGTGGAAAGTTATAGCCAATTTAAATCTAAGGTTGATAAATATGGGAATTCTTTGCGTTTCTAGATAGAGAAATTATGTCTTGTCTTGGTTTGGCCAATCTCCTAAAATCCAATAGGCAACTGAGGACAGAAGATTGGGCTTGACTTGGCTTACACAGAGGATGGGTATCTGTTTCTAATGAACTTGTAATTTATGCCCCATCTTGTAGCCAAAAGGAATTAATAGGCCTACAGACATAAAAAATGAATAAACGATTTTTTCCACACTAGTTTGTTCATAACACGACACTGGAAATAAGGTCATTACATGGTCTCGTGAAACCCCTGCCAATCCTGTGACTTGATGTATTTTAGATTCTTTCACTTTGCTTTATATATTTGCTGTGACTATTTGACAATATCTGGTGTTTAACTTTGCCTTCAGAAAATTGCCATGGTTCAACTTCCTTTCAGTGTTCCTGCCTTCCTTTTCAGTTTATTGATAGTTTCCCTTGCCCTAGACACTCATGTGGACACTGATGACACAAAACCAATCACAATCTACATTGGAAAAGCAAAATAATTAAGAATTAAAATCAGCGAGTTCCTGACACTAGCTCCAAGGACTAGACAGGTGACACCTGAACAGAGTGGAAAATAGTTGTTGGGAAGTATTCCAGGCACAAGGAACAGAATATGCAAGGGCATTCAATAATCCATGTCTCTGAGGACATCAAGTGGAATATAAAACTAGCTGTATTATCAGATATCAGAAAGGCCTTATGAGCCACACTTACACTTTCCAATATACTAGAAAAAAACAGCCATTCAAAGGTTGTATAATCAGTCCTAGCTGAAGATGCTTGCAATTATTCATTTTCCTATAAACATGTATGGACAGTGGATAAATCCCAAATTTTTACTCTGAAGCTTGAGTTGTCCAGATTAGATTTGCCGTTTATCTTAGTTTTATTTCCTGACCAATTTTCAATCCTTCTTTCGTTACCTCTCAGAAACTTGCTTTTTAAGAAACTATATTTTTACAAAAACAAAAGGACAAAAGTTTTTTCTAGACAGTTTTAGTGCACATCTTTTCTGACTTCAATACAGAAAGTTTCCAGTTAGACAATATTTTTACTGACTCTATATGAAGACTTCACTTTGCACTAAATATAAAATATTTACACTAAATATAAAATAAATAGAAAAATATAAGGAAGAAGAAATATAAGAAAAAAAACACTAGAAATAGTCTTAGAAATGCATATGTTTGTACATTCATCCCTCAGTATCTGTGGGGAATTTGTTCCAGGACCTCCCGTGGATGCTCAAGTCTCTGATATAAAATAACATATTATTTGCATATCACCGACGTGCATTCTTCTATATACTTTAAATCAGACGTCCCCAACATTTTAGGCACCAGGGACTGGTTGTGTGGAAGATGATGTTTCCATGGATGGTGCAGGGGGAAGGAAGGATGGTTTCAGGATGAAACTCTTTCACCTCGGTCATCAGGTGTTCAAGCAGTAGATTCTCACAAGGAGCACGCAACCTAGATCCCTCACATACGCAGTTCACAATAGGGTAAGCACTTCTATGAGAATCTAATGCCGCTGCTGATCTGACAGGAGGCGGAGCTCAGGCGGTAATGCTTGCTTCCTCCTGCTGTGCAGCCCGTTTCCTACCAGGCCACAAACCAGTATGAGTCCCTGGCCCGGGGGTTGTGGACCCCTGCTTGAAATCATCTCTGGATTACTTTTAATATTTACTACAATGTAAATGCTATGTAAACAGTTATTAATACTGTATTGCTTAGGGAATCATGACAAGGAAAAAACGTCTCTACATGTTCGGTGCAGACATAATCAACCACTTTTTTTCTAAATACTTTTGATGCAGTTTGCAGATATGGAGGGGTGATTTAATTTTGCAAGCTCTTATAATCAACTATTGGGATTCATCATTATTTTCAGGGTTTTTCTCCTCCTTTTATGACTGAATTTATTTTTTTTAAAAAACTGAATTACTGCATAAAATATAATTATTTTTATAACTTATAAGGATGTATAGACTGTAATTAGGCTGTTGTATGATAGCTGACTGGTATTGCTGATGAAATTTTACTACATGACCAGAATAACAAAATTTATTACACAGGTTACTTCCTTTAGAGTTTCTACTTTTTGATCTTCAATATCTAACATAAAGATATTATTAATATAAATATAAAATAGATCTTAATGGTAGGGACAGATTTCTCTCTGTAAATAGAAGTACAAATTTTGTATGAAAAGTTGAAGAGAAATAAATATAATATTCCCAAATCTATCCACAACCATTCATACCTGATAAAATGTAAGTTTACTGTAGAATGAATGAATTATCGATGTACTTAGCAAAACATTATATCTGCACAAAGTCATAAATTAAACAAACTCTAATACATTTTATGATAAGCATAATTTGACCTGAGTCCTTGTTAGCCTCAAAGCATAATATAATAATCAGAAAAATTGGGGGTCTAATCAATTAATGTGAAAATCTGCAATGAGATTATTATTTATCTAGAGTGAATGCTTTACTAGCATACAAATAAGGTTTTTATAAATGAAATAGTATAAATATCTAATTATTGGAACTTTTCCACTAAATAACTGATGGCGTAAAAAGGTTTCTGCTTTTTTTAAAAAAAAAAATAATTGCTGATATAAACTTGAGAATTTAAATGTCAATTATGGCAAAAATATTTTCTGTACAACTTTGTTGTTTTTTAAAACATTATTAATGTAACAGCTACTACATCTTATTATTTTCATCCATTCTGCAAATCCTTGGTGAATCTATTTAGTCTACATCTAGAACAACTAGAAAAATATGTATAATATATGTATCTAAAAGGGAAATGAAGATGCATGAAAATATCTAATTGTGTAAATACTGTTAAGCTAGAGAATTAAAGATGATAACCCCTTTTCACCATTCAGCCGAGCGTGAAAGAGCAAAAGAGATTCAAAACTTCATTAATTGCTCTCACACAACGTTACAAGCCACCTGCACTTCAAAGAATTTACATTGGAGCAGATGGATTGCTGAATGCGATATCAAAGAATTTCAGAATGTTTGTTTTAAAAATAACCTGGATTCTAAGGCAAGCACCAGCGAAGCATACAATTTACAAAGATGACAGAGCTTTTCTTATTAAAACTTCTAAAACATCTAAGTAAAGGCACATTTTTATCTCTAAAATAAGAGTATACATACCAACTACTCTTTAAAATGATCAAAGTTACATGTTTAAATATATAAATGAAATATATTCATGCATTATTTGAGGCTTTTGAACCTACCTAACTGGTTTCCTTTAGTAACTCCTAGATCAGTGAAATCTAGCTTTTTCCCAGTATAAGTTTTCACATCTCTCTGATTATTCAATCTTTCGAATAAAGATGGTCCATATGGAAAATGAGATTTTTAAAAAAGTTTAAGAGTAACTTTTTTTGCAGAAACTCCTTTCACTTGTCATTTGATTCTGACTTGAGCTCGGTACTTTGATTGATAGGTCCTACTCTCAATGCACTGACAGAATCCACATTGGAATAGCTAGTTAAGATGAATCAGAGCTCATCTAAATGCATCTTGGATCAGATTATGCTTTACTTTTGGAACATATTTTAATTTTTGTATTTTACAGAAGTTTCTATAGCTTTACCCACAAATTAAGTTTTACTTGGAATTTGCATCACAATATTTTCATTCTTTAAATATTGATGTATCAAGGGTCAGAAAACAACAACAGCTAGAGGGCTGAATCTGACCTTGTACCTGTTTTTTGGAAATAAGATTTTATTTTAGCACAGTCATACCCATTCAATTACTTATTGTCTGTGGCTGCTTTTGTGCTACAACAATACAGCTGAGAAGTCACAATACACAGTAAGGCTTACCAAGCCCTAAGTGAGATATTTACTATCTGCCTCTTCATAGGAGAATTTTACTAACGCTGATGTGCTAGCACATTTTATAACTTTGGGTAAGTTTTCTTAAGCTCTCTGAGCATTAGGTTCCTCATCTGTAATATAAAGACACCGATGGTGTCTACCCAGATGTCCCTACATGTGGTAATAATAATGGTACCTAGCCATGATGATTAAATGGGATAATATAAGCTGTTAGGAAAAGGTCTCGTTCATAATAGGTCTGATACAAATGTCACCCAACATCAACATCACTGTCATTTTCTCAGGAATAATGCTAGGTCGTGGAGACTGAGAAGAAGGTTTCAAACTACATTATTGTAGTCTGTTCATCTTCACTAGTCAAACAATAAAGTAGGTAGTGTGGTTTTGTATTATGATCATAGAATTTGAAGGTGGAAGCCCTGGGTATGATGAAAATTTGCCTTCTTCTTTGCTGTTTAATAAGACCTTCAGTGAGTAATGTAAACACTCTAATCCTCTCTTTCTTATCTGTACAATTATAATAATATTATTAATAATAATATCATCCCCCAATAGCCTGTATATTGTAAAGGGCCAGTTAAATTAGAAATATGAAGTAGGGTAACTTGTAAGGTTGCAATACAAATCAAAGGTTTTAGTGCCTCATTAACCTTACCTCACTTCCATGCTTTGAACTTTGGGGTAATGAATATGTGTAATTATTTAGCTAAGAGGGCTCAAGATTAACGCTTTTGTGTCGAGTGTTGCCACGCACATCAACATGGATGATCTTACAGGCTAACGAGGGAAAGAAGCCAGAAGCCGAAGGCCACAGGCAGTATTATCCCCTTTATATAAAGTTCTACACCTAGAAAATTAATCTTTGGTGATAGAAAAGAAAATCGGTTACCTTTCAGGGTGTGTGGAAGGGGCATAGGGTATTAATGTAGGAGGCAGGTGACGTTACGGCTCTTCATGTGGGTATAGGTTACAGGGCTGGATTCACTTTCTACACCTTCATTGGCCAAAACACGTACGATTTGTACACTTCACTGTAGGTGTAAAATGCTTACAAGAAGAATGAAATATGAAAAAGAAGAGAAAATGAAAGAAAACAACAAAAGCGTTAAGTCCATCCACTGATCCTGCTTTTAGAGCCATTAAAAAAACGTCTGCTATACAATCTATTTACCTCATCCTCTCACTTACACCAATCTTTCTTTCCATAGTGCCATAAAATCTACCTACATACATGTAAGAAAATGGGACTGTCCTTTAGCCAGCCTTGTCTCCTATACCACCTTGAATACACGATGTTTGACAGAAATGACGTTTTATTTTTCTCTTTATATAAATCTTATGATCTCCACTTTTGCCTGAAGCCTTTTTTAAACTAAAGTATTATGGCCTTAATGAGACTCACAGATCACGTTCACTGTCTATCCTACACGTATCATTGCGCTGTTCTCCAAAGTTCTGTTTGAATTTTATTTTATATCACTCCTTTCCCTAAACTATGTACATGCTCATGAAGACAAGGCAAAACAAAAATAAAAAATAAACAAACGAACAAAAAACCCACAGGTCTTAATAGAGAGATAGGTTTAAGTACAAGAAAATATAGTTTAGAAAATAAATGTTATTTATTTTTAAAAAGATAATGCCCTATATAAAACAAAACCAAAAAGTATAAAAGCTATGAAGGGAAAATCAAGTCTCTATTTTACCCTAACCTTTAGGAAACCCATTCTCTTCTCAGAGGTAACAAATGTTGCTGTTATTTTGTGCAAACTTTCATTATATCTGTGAATAGTCTGCGCATATGCTTATAGCAGTGTGTTTTACAGAAATGGAAGCTTGTCGTAGACATTACCTTGTACTCTGTTTCCATAAGTGAATCATGTATCTTGAACATCTTCCATGTTAATAAATAGTGAATTTAAAATGCCCCGAAAAGTAATGGAAGCCTAGAAACACAAAATTATGGAGCATTTTTTTTTTTTTTTTTTTTTTTTGAGCCTGAGTCTCGCTCTATCGCCCAGGCTGGAGTACATTGGCATGATCTTTGCTCACTGCAACCTCCACCTCCCAGGTTCAAGCAATTCTTTTGCCTCAGCCTTCCGAGTAGCTGGGACTACAGGCACATGCCACCATGCCCAGCTAATTTTTGTATTTTTAGTAGAGATGGGGTTTCACCATGTTGGCCAGGCTGGTCTTGAATTCCTGACCTCAAGTGATCTGCCCGCCTTGGCCTCCCAAAGTGCTGGGATTACAGGCGTGAGTCACCGTACCAGGCCTATGGAGCAATTTTTTAAAAGAACTTTACAAATATTACAAAATTGCCTTCTTTACATCATCCATGTAGAATATTCCTTATAACCACTTTTGCCAGTTTGAGAGGGCTTTTTGTTTTATCTGTGTTTGTTAAACCATATGCTGAAACTGTTTTCTGCTTTCTTCATGAGGCTTTCCCTTATCCTTCACAGAACTACATTGAATAAATATTTAGTCTATTACTCTTGAAGTCTACACTGAAAAATATGTGAAACATTACAAATTTTCCTTATTTGTTTGTGGCATTCTGGCCACGAGTTTGTATAAATTATATTTCAGAAGTTTGGGCTTTTCCAGATGTTGAGTAATATGCTGCTAAGATGTAAGTACAAATGCTTTCACTCCTGACTCCTTTGTACAAGTGAAAGACAACTTGGAATTCTAAACAGATTAGAAATAGAGGTTGCCATTCGTTTGAGCTCTCTTAGAAAAGAAGGCTTTCTTTGACAAATCCCTCTGCTTATTAGACAAAGTGCAAAAAGCATTACATCTGGAGTTCATAAGCCATTGTTTTATGGAATTGATCCATCATAGAATCCCTTACGCTCTTGAAATAAACCCATGAGAATTTAAGTAAGATGCTATATGCACACTTACTAACACATTCAGTTATACACACACACCACCCTCTATGCACACATGCTACCGTTAGAGACTTGTGCCCTTGCAAAAAATCTTATAGAGTAGAATCGCAACATGCTTTTTAAATTGACAGTTTTTTTTTTTTTTTAACATCGTTTATCTTTTGAAAGACTTCTGAATTCAGCTACAGGAATTATTCTTATTCCTTGAAACCTATAACTCCCTATTTTTGGTACTCAAAATGTTTTGTAATACAACATTTTTTTCCATTAAAAAGAGCAAAAGTAAAGCTGCAATTATTTTTGAAACACACCATCCCCAGATACTTCTGGGTTTCTTTTCCTTCCTCAGATCTTGAAGCACATATTATTTCTTTCACATCTTTAGACCGTTAAAACTCAATTGTTCATTCTGTGAGGAGAAAACTTAAAGGAAACATTCAGCAAGTAGCTCTATATGTGGGAGATGGATTTTTAGAGGATTTTAGGTGTTTGAGAAGAATTTCTCATAGATTCCGTTGCATTCAGAATTCCTCAGGATGCCATTCTAAAGGATGACTGCAATTCAGATCAGCAAAGTGCTTTGATGTCTTATTTTTTCTTTTGCAGATTGCACTCCACATGTTCAGAAGGCCTTTCCCTAGAGTATAATTTAATGTAATTGACAGTCATTGTTCCTCGAAAGTTTGAATTAAATTAACCTGAGCGTGAATGAAACTGGTAAAATAACCACGTACAGATTTCATTTTATTTTCCTTTAGGATCAGTGACAATATTATGTATAAAATTGGCAGTTGGCTATTAGATCTTCATTGAATCACCCCAGATTTGATTAAAAGTAGATATTTCAGTGTACAGTAATTTAAGTTCATGAAAAACTCTTAGGTTTCTCATTTAGTTGTTGGGTTTATTGAGGAACAGGGTGTTTTATGTGTGTAATGATGAATTTTGTTCTTTCTCTTTTTCCACTAAGATCAAATACAGACTGCAAAATTGACCGAGCATGAAATTGTTTTTAGAAATTGTAGGAGCTAGTTTCGATGGCAAGAATCAGAGGAACCGTTGTTAGAGAAAATGTGTGTGGAAAGGATGATGGTAATGGGTAGGAGAGAATAGAGGTAGAGAGGTGTTAACATAGGGCAAAAACATTAAACTGACAAACACTTCTCTGTAGAGTAGTTGGCGTGTTAAGCCAGCACGCTTAAAAGCATACAAGTTTTTGGATAGAAAAGTCTTCATTGTTCTGACTGTTTTTCTGGACATGTAGCTGGAAAGGAGACTCAAATCTTCGTATGGATTTTGTGTCTTATGGTCACTGCCACTGCCAAGCAATTAGCCTTCATGATGACCATGCTTATGCAAAATACTAATTAACATGCCCGTTGTGCTGTTTTCCCTATTTGACCATGTGACAGCCCACAGGTCTGACACCCTCTGTGAACCAACAGCTGAGGAAATTTCCAACATGGCAGATTTTTTTTTACAAAATACACCCAAACAAAAATGGAATCACACTTTTCCTGAACAACTGCATTAACAGAATGTGTTACAACGGATCTACAATTAGAGGATTGCATTCATTTGTACTGGGGAAAAAAATAAAGGAGACTAGACCCTACTCAAGCATATGGATACAAATTTATTATACCTGGGTCCAGAATTTCAAAGTGTGATAACACTGTATTATATTATCATGAAGAATATAATTTACCAGTGCAATCACATCTAGTAAAATTATCATTAAAAGTTAGAAGCAAAGTTGTCAATATATTTACAGCACCATGTGAGACCTCTATATTGACGGGCTAATTTAGCAAATTTGTATGTGTTATGACTTTAAGAGTCTGGGCATTGGTGAGTTTTGTTTCTGTGTGTTTGTTCCTGTTGTGAGTGGGACTGGGATACTATGATTAACAAAATCATACACAGGCACTTGATATGTGGATTGTACAGTCTAGTGGGTGAAGTTGGGTGAAGTTTATTTATAGGCTCTACAAATAAATATAAAATTAGCACTGATGTGAGGGGAGGTGCTTGATACTCTGAGATTGTTAATAGAAGTTTTTAGCCAGATTGTAAATTGAGGTAAGTTTCTTTGGAAGCGACAATTGAGAAAGACATAAAGTAAAATTGATGGTTAAATGGGTGAGCCGAGGCTAGAGCACCAAAGACATAAAGTAAAATTGACGGTTAAACGGGTAAGCTGAGGCTAGAACACTAAAGACATAAAGTAAAATTGATTGTTAAACGGGTAAGCTGAGGCCAGAACACTAAAGACATAAAGTAAAATTGATGGTTAAACGGGTAAGCTGAGGCCAGATCACTAAAAACATAAAGTAAAATTGACGGTTAAACGGGTAAGCTGAGGCTAGAGCACAAAGTCACACACTGCTGCACATTGGACTTGCCTCAGATGTTGGTTTTTTGTTTGTCTTGTTTTCTTTTGTTTTGCTTTTTTTCTCTTTTTTTCCTAAATTACTGATACCCGACTCCCATGTCTAGAAAGTCTAATTTAATTGTTCAGGGTATTACCTGGACATTGAGACCTTTAGAATATCCCCAGGTGATTTTGATGTACGACAAAGTTTGAGAAGAATTGATCAGAATATCCTAGGCAGATGGAAAAGGCCTTGTGGTAAGATGAAGCGTGGCAAAATCTTAATAAGGCTGAAAGGTCAGTTGCTGCTCCTGCAGGACAAAGAGAGGAGGGAGCTGGGGAGAGAGGCGTGTGCAACATGAGACTGAAGAGCTGGCCAAGAAGAAGCTTGTAGGCCATTATACTGGTTTGGTGCTTTGCTGAATAGCAGCAAGAAGCCATTCAAGTCTTTCAGTGGACATTTCTTTCCACCACCTCCTGTGAAAAATATGGAAGTGTTGACTTTGCTTTTCTCACATACTTTGACTTATTCATCTGTATGTACCTTTAAATGGACAGGATTTTTTGATATTAAGTTGTTTATGGAGAAACTAAAATATTTTCCTTTTTTTTTTTTTTTTTTTTTTTTTTAGTCTGGAGTTATCACAAAGTTGGAAAATGTATTTTAAAAAATCTAAGATGGTCCATAGTCATTAGATCAGTCTTCAACTGTGGGTCTTCCAGCCACCACAGGTGGATCTGAGATGAGCTCTACTGCAGTGGGCTTTCAACTTCAGCTCCATGTGACAGTCACCTAGGGACATTTTTACAACTACCAATGTTCAGGCTCAAGTTAGTCAATTTATGAGTGATAGTTAAGCATAATTTTTGAGGTTCCTTAGGTGGTTCTAACATTTAGCCAGAGTTAATAACACCTGCTGGATAAATCTTTTTGGATTTAATTAAATTTGGGCATATTGATCTTAGACATGAACTAGAGTCTCTTGATTTTTGAAAATGAGGAGAAGTTAAAATGAACACCTTGAGGTATTTGCTTAAGTGTACTCCCTTCACAGAATAGAGACGAGTCCTTTACAGGCAGATCCAGTTAAAGGAAGCTCCCTCCAGAATGCTGGGTGATGGATGAAATGAGGGAAATATTGCCTCCTCTGGAAGTTTGCCATTGGCTACAGCAGATTTCCCAGGTTGCGTTTTCAAAAGTCGGTCTCTAGGATCTAACTGGAAAGATGTGTACCTCTAACACTTGGTTCTGATTATTTCCCCACAGTCGTGTCAGGTCCACGCAGTTGTATCAATGCTTCTGCTTTTCTAGATGCCAGTTAACACTCAGAGGTTTTACATTTAAGGGAAGAAGAAACTGACAAACAAAGGAAGTAAAGGAAGTTTATATGGAACAGAAAGGGAAGGAAACAGACCTTCAATATGGGTAGAAAGGAGGAAAACAGACTTAGTCCGGAATAGAAGGCCCATTGACATGAGGAGGCATGCTAACAGAGGTCAGAAAGAGTAGGAAGAGTCGTTGGACATGGGCTGAGAAGGTTCAACACCAGGTAGCAGCTGAATGAGTCCATCAGTGGATGGGCTACCTAAGCAGGTAGGGCATTGTGCTTGTGGGTTATTCTGCAAATCCTCCTCAGCCAACAATGAGTGTCATTGGATCCATCAAAGGATTCAGTGAAAATGAAGCTTTTTGGGTGAAGAATTCCAAGGAAATTCTGAAGGTTGTGACATAGATGAAGAAAAATTCTCAGCATGAATTGAATAATAGTCACATGAAGTCTGAAAGTTAAAACTTAGAATAAGTACTGAAACCACACCAACTAGCACCAGGAAACGCAGAGGGCCATTTACTAATAACTCTTAGGAGTTCAAGCATGGAAAATGATTTTCTAAACGTCAAAGTTAGAAGATTATGCCTTTCACCTCCATGAAATTTCATAGCTGGAAAGGAACTCCAATCCCAACCCCTCATTTAACAAATGAGAAAACTGAAGTGAAATGATTTGCCAAGCTAAGGAATTCTTGAGAGCGACGCCTAGAGTCCAGACTTTCTCACTCATGAGTCTTTTGTGTTCTTAGTCTGTCATGCTGCCTTCAGACCAGGGCAAAATATGAGACTGAACTGAAGTGGGAGAAGGTTTACTTCAGTCATGGGAAACCACCATTAAGGGTTATTTGATGCTGGGAAAGTGCACTGTTGTAATAGCTGCACTGTAACAATCACAGCTGACTAACAGCAAGTTATCCTCAGCAGAGCCGTGAACAGAAAACTTTGGTTGGGATTCAGGAGATGAGTTTAAATTATTCTCTGTTACAGACAAATTTGTTATTCATTCCTTCATTCATCTGTGCCTCTTGTGTGCATAGGAGTGTGCTTGGCACACTGTAGAATAGATAAAGCAATGGAACCTGCCCTGAAAGGGCTTATAGTCAGTATGGAAGATAAGATATACATGTACAGAATTACAATAAAACACCGATTGACAAAAGTGTTGTGAGATCTGGAACGAATCAGTAGCCAGAACATTTCAGAAGATAGAGGGGCTATTTTCATCCTCTAGGGCAAACAGAATTGCCAGGGTCAAGATTATTTCATGAAAAAGTAGAATTTAAATTAGATATTGAATGATAAGTAGGATGTGCATGATGAGGAACAGGAAGAAAGCATTTTAGAAAGAGGGAAAAAGAGAAGCATGCATGAAAAAATTAGTGTTTTTTAACAGGATGTGAAACATTTTTTAAAATGTAAGTTGAGATGGCAAGTTGGAATTAGATTCTAAAATATTAGTCTACATATGTTTAAATTGACATTTAAATGGGGGACAGAAAAATGGAATAGATAGGTGTGGTATCAGGATGTGTTTTGGGAAAAGCAACTTAAGAGAGAGTGAAGAGTAGTCTGGAGGTAAGAAGGACTGAAAGCCTAGAGATATATTAGTTTGTTCTAATGCTGCTATGAAGAAATGCCTGAGACTGGGCAACTTATAAAGGAAAGAGGTTTAATTGACTCACAGTTGAATGGGGCTGGAGAGGCTTTAGGAAACTTACAATCATGATGGAAGGAGAAACAAACACGTCCTTCACACGGCAGCAGGAAGGAAAAGTGCTGAGCAAAGGGGAAAAAGCCCCTTATAAAATCATCAGATGCCCTGAGAACTCACTCACTATCATGAGAACAGCACAGGGGTAACTGCACCCATGATTCAATTACCTCCCACTGGTTCTCTTCCATGATACGTGGGGATTATGGGAATTATAATTCAACATGAGATTTGGGTGGGGGACACAGCCAAAACGTATCAGGAGACTTCTTAGATTATGATTGCAAAATCTCAGGTCAGACTAATTGAAAATAGGAATCAGAGAACAACCATAATAATACAGATTATAACAGAGAGGGACGATAGAGCAGTGAGTGACAGGCAGTGTCTGCCAACTAGATAAAAATAAGAGAATGAAAATGGAGACCTCAAGCTGGTTTCAAAGATTCTAAGCCTGGGTAACAGGAGGGAAGACAGAGTCATGAAAATAAATATGGGAGGCAAATGTTTCCATAACACTCATCATATTCTCATAGTTTGGAAAAAAATACCTCATTCTTTCTCCCAAAAATATTTAAATCTGCCATACATATTATGTATTGTATATGTACAACATGTCCATAGATGCAAATTTTATAACTTTAATACTTTGGCAGGTTAGCATAGATTTACAGCAAAAGAGAAATTGACATAGAATTAAATAAATTATGCAGTAGGGAAATAAATTTTTTTTTTTTACTGCTCTTACTCAAACTCTAGACTCTGCCTAGAGTTTTATCATTTGCTATGCTGCCTCACATATTCCAAAAATTATTCTAAGAAAGAGTTATTTGGAGAATTGATTTAGTTTATAGAGCAGCTACTCAGAATTGAAAATAATCAATAGTACCTTAAGATTGAGGCTCTAACTGGATATTTCGGCAGGGACCCAAAGAGACAGTTACTCCTATAACTCCATTTAGTAAAATGTAGAGAGCATGAATGTAGCAGCCCAACCCATCTGTTCTTTTTTTCTAATTTTGAAGAGGTTATTTTTATATTAGTCTTTGGAATTTTTAGCTCTGTCTCTGCTATGCTACAAAAATCCTGATGCTAAAAGACTAAATTAAAAAAAAAAATAAATTGTTGATAAGAGGAAGAGGAAATTGCGGGATATAAACTTAGCCATTTTCCCATTTAGGCAGTATTTCCTTACTTTTTAAATAAACTCTATGACCTTTTACTTTTTCACTATCTCCTCTCTGCATCAGTTTTCTTATTGAAGTCTCAACATTTCTGAAAATGGATGTCTAGAATTTCTTTACAGGAGACATTTAGGGGCAGCTACCTAAAATAGGAGAGTTGGGGGGCTTATTTTAAACCTAAACTGAAATAATAGACAATTTATTTATTTATTTATTTATTTATTTATTAGACAGAGTCTCACTCTGTCACCCAGGCTGGAGTGCAGTGGCATGATCTTGGCCACTAACATCCACCTCTTGGGTTCAAGCAATTCTCCTGCCTCAGCCTCCCGAGTAGCTGGGATTACAGGCATACGCCACTATGCCCAGCTAACTTTTGTATTTTTAGCAGAGACAGGGTTTCACCATGTTGGCCAGGCTGGTCTCGAACTCCTGACCTCAGTTGATCCACCCACCTTGGTCTCTCAAAGTGCTAGGATTACAGGCATGAACCACTGTGTCCGGCCTAATAGACATATTTTTAAATTGAAAATATATGTTACTGATTTTAAAAAATAAAGATTTCTAAGATGATTTTATTCAGGCTTTACATAAGATTTTTAAAGAGTCCAATTTCCTAATATTATTACTAATATTATTATCAGAATAATTATTCTGGGGGAGACTGGTGTTAAAACAATTCCCACCATAGCTGATAATATAATAAATTGCATTGGCTAAGTGTAATTTATGAAACGATGTACAGTGGAGGCTCCTAACTACTTATATGAAGACTCCAATCACTTCTGCAATTGCATATGCATGTATTACTCCAAAATTATAGAATAATATGAATATACAGCAATCTATATATTTATTCAATTATCAATTCATTCACTTATCAAATATTTAAAATGTTCCTATCATACATATAGGTGTGGATATCTAAATTCGCACATGAGCAAAGCAAAATTAAATGGCCTATGCCATTCATTTGAAAAGTTAGGCATAAACACTCAACTGAAAAATCCCTTTTTCTAGCCCTCTTTGTTCTCATCATAGTTATAATGATACCTTCTTTTTACTTTAGAAGCTAACGTTCAAATATTGTAACTCTTTTACTAAATTCATGGTGTAGTGGTTAAATGTATCACTCTGGGGTTAAGCTCCCCAATTTTGTTACATACTTGCTGTGTGTCCTCAGAGAAATTACTTGACCTTTCTGAGCTTCAATTTCCTTTTTTTTTCTAAGTTATTTCTTTTTTAAGAAACAGGGTCTTACTCTGTCACCCAGAGTGGAGTGCAGTGGCACAGTCATGACTCACTGCAGCCTTGACCTCCTGGGCTCAAGCAATCCTCCTGCCTCAGCCTCCCAAGTAGCTGGGACTACTGGTGTGCATCACCACACCTGACTAAGTAAAGAACTTTTTTTTTCCATAGAAACTAAGTAAAGAACATTTTTTGTTTGTTTGTTTTCCATAGAAACAGCATCTAGCCATGTTGCCCAGGCTGGTCTCAAACTACTGGCCTTAAATGATCCTACTGCCTTGGCCTCCCAAAGTGCTGGGATTACAGGTTTGAGCCACCAAACCTGACCTGAGTCTGTTTTCTCAATAAAAAAATAAAGATATTAATAGTACCTATCTCATAGGGTGGTTGTAAAGATTGAACTAATTAATACATATAAACTACTTAGAACAGTGTCTTGTTTGTGGTGCACCCTTAATGCAAGTTTAGTATTCTTCTCACTAAAGCCTTATTTGTCTTCATTAGGTCTTCCACATGCTTACCTTCCTTGCCTCCCATAATCACCCCTAAACAATTATGGGCCATACTAGCTCAGCAAATAAGATCATTAAACCAATAATTGTACCTGTGTGTATTTCTGTATAATTATTATGCATTCTTGGCTAGAAATTCATAAAGGTTATACTGATATGGACACCAAATCTAAGTGATAATGCCAAATTTCCAGATCTCTTATTTAGCATGTTCCAGCTCACTCGATTATTATGAGAGGTTTTAAAGTCAACTGTAATTTCAGGTATCTATTGGAAAATACATTAAATACCCTCTAAATGATAAAAAGATAGAAGAATGCATTAATATAGCTGAAATATAGACTTGGAAGGCAGCAACAGCAGCTGGCTATGACCTTTTTATTGAGAAAGTGACCCAGAAAATGGCCGAGGAAATTTCATCATTTATTTCCTACTTCTGAACCAAAGTCTCAGATGCCTTTAAATCCCCATAGGATAAAGTTGGCTTTAGGTTGTATATAAAATACAAATTGAGTAAGGGAATATTTTATCTTTACTGCTGAGATGTTTTATCAGCTTTGAATAGAAAAACACACTAATATTTATTCCCTTAATATGTGCACATCAGCTTTAATTATAATCAATCTTTCCATAGATGGATTTCATGGGACTTAATGTGCTACCAAATGAAAAGACAGAACTTGCTAATTCTCTAAAATTACACATTTATTTCTGGGCATGTGGGTATAACCGTACCTCCATGCCATGTTCTTTCTATATTGCTACAAAGCACTATAGATTAAATTGTAGGTATGGAGTACCATATTAATTTGGAAGTTTGAATGTCTAGAATATTTTATATTTAAGTACAGATCACACAGAGTGGACACTCCCTAGTTAAGTTGTTAAATGGTTGAAAAAGGTCAAGATAAATGAAGCTGTATGATAAACTATGGAAGACAAAAATAACCTGTCTATAAATTTGATTTTGGGGCTAAGGTAGGTTTCTTTTGATATCACATTTATTCCTGTGTGAAATATAAGTATTCTGTGTTCATAACAGAGTGAAAATGTATACATTTATTCAAATGACTAATATTAAGAGCATCTACTGTGTGGACTTATGAAATAATATATATTTATTGCATTCACAATGCTTATATTTGAGTAGAGAATAAAGACAAGGCCAATTCAAATATAGGGGTATCTTATAACTGAGTTTGTACACTTTGACCATATTTCGTACATAATGGGTGGTGGTGGTTGTGTTAATTAATCTGATTGTATTCATCATTACACAAAGTGTGTGTATACGTATACATAAAAATAAAATCATCATGTTGTGCATCTTGAATATATTCAATCTTTATTTGACAATGAAATATTATTTTTATATATATATGCAAGTGCTAGGGATAAGCAGAAATGTACCTGGGGACATGGAAGGTGGCTCTGTAGGATTATTAAACATTTTGAGAAAAATCACATTTCAACTTCATCTTTGTAAGAGGTTGTGCTGGGCTTCCTTTCCAAATGAAATGCGGTGTGACAGGAAATAGACTCATGTAGCTCTCTTTAGTGAGATAGCTTTCTTTCTCAACATCAACTAACACATCTCCTAGGTGTCCTTAAAGTTTCAACCTATAAATATTCTACCTCATTAAGCATAAGGACCAGCCATGGACATATGCCGCTAGTGTCCACTTTCCTTCAGAGATTTAGGGTGATGAGAAGATAAAGGGTCTGCTTACCAGATGGAGCTTGTCAGATTAGCAATTGGAGCAGAGTAAATATCGCTGTCATATTGTTGTTTTGAAGCACAAAGAACCCCTTTTGTATAACGCATGTGCATATTTAATAGTTTAAAACAAAAAAAGCTCAGCAGAAGGTTGGCTGGTGGTTGTACCTCTAGCAGAGTGGCCATTGCCTGAAGGCACGTTGCTGTTTTCCTCATAATAGGGAACATTAGCAACCAGTGGCTTGAGAAAGGCAGAGTCAAATATGTCTCTTGGGGCCCAGTCGGCCACACGAAGTGAGAGCCGTTAGACGCAGCAATGAGATTACTGCTGCAGAAAGGGTTTGCCACATATATTACTGCAGAGGCTTTTCAGGGCTGCCAGCGCACTCAACTTACAAATGTCAAACATGATTTAAAAGGTTATCATGCTATCAAGAGGGAAGGAGAATCATTTTCCATCACTGAAATTTCTATTTCATTCATCGTGAGATGGCACATACCGCATCTCACGAAGGCCAACATTACTAAATAACCTGCTTTTATCTTTAATAAGTGTTTTATGGACCTTAAATTGGAAGAACCATTTCCACTTTATTTGTATTAGAAAATTTGATCTTTTCTGGTCGAATAACAGCATGATAGATACAGTGTGTGTATCTATGTATTGTGCTTATCAGATTGTTCTTTGAGGGGAGTAAATTTGTTTGTGATGTGTCAGTTAGGGAGAGCATACATAGGTAAGCTGTAGTTTTGATAAATGCATTTGTAGGTCTGCAGTATTTTATGCTAAAAATGACCGGGTGCAGTTCTCTGTGCTGCATTACTCATTTCTCTTTGGGCTTTATTGTGACTGGTGTTTAAAACAAGCAGCTTTCAACCTCTCTGACCCGTTTGGGAATATTTATTTGCTCAATAAGGACTCTATTTGTTGGCCTCAATGAGTTAATTTAAGTACAATTGTATTTGAAAGTTGCTCAATAAAAGCAGAAGACGATTTTTCTTTTATCTGAGGGAGATTTTAAATCTTGTTTTGTAACATTTGAAAAATAAATAATCTTCAAGTGCGGCTGTTAAAATGTGCAATAAACACCTTATTGTCAATGTAGAATTTTTAAACATTGCCTTTGCAGTCATAAAAGAGGGCAAAACAAGAGATTTCAACTGCCCTTTTGGTAGCATTCTTCACTCTGTTTCCTAGCAAATCACTCTGATGGCTTTTTCTGAGTGTGAGACTATAAAACTGAAGGTGGCCTACATTTCCAAGTTCCAGAATGTGCCACGCACAGCAATACATCAGTACTCTAAGCTGACACATTTGAGGATGGTGTTCTCAGGTGGGATGTAAAAAGGACAGAAGGATACAGTCTATGGTGTTGAGATATTGTCTGTTCCCCCTTTATCTGAGACTCTGAAGCATTAAATTAAAATCTGTGAATTCGCCCATGTTCGAATGGGCATTGTGAAAATTAAATTAAAGCTTATGGAAGGAAGCCTTCTCACCTTTCCTCCAAGTTCTGCACCGATTTTGTCATTTGCCAAAGTGCAAGTCACAACAAAAGGAAAAGAAAACAAACCAAAAAAATCTTTGAATTTTGAAAAATAATCAGACTTCTTTCATGGGACAATAGCACTAAAAATTGAAATTTATTCAACGTTCTCCAGATGGAGTATGAAATTAGCTTTCTAACATTTGAACAAGAGTGAACCTGAATATCTACATAAGGATTAATATGTATGTCTGTCTGTGCCCTTTTATTCTTTTGAAGACTTTCTGTAATATATACTGATTTCAGGTAGCTTCTTTATTGTTATGTAAACAAAAATAACAAATCTAGAGATACAAAAATATTTCCAGTTGAGGAAATAATTAGACCATTCAATTTTTCCCTCTTCTTTCATAAAGTAACAATAGAAAGAAAAATCACTTAAATATTGAATGATAATATTTATCTTAGTTTTGAAATTTGATGAAATAATAAATTTATTATAATAATGTATTCATATATTCAGTAACCAATGACATATTTATGTAAGTCTTGAATGTTTAAATAATCCTATTTAAAAATTTTGAAACATTATCTTTTCTAATTGGATTAAAAACTCCCTTTTACAAATCTCTCACATGGTTTCTTTTACTTGAAAACTCTTATAGTACATGTGAAATACAATTCTATTAATAAACTATGAATTCATATACATCTTTTTAAAGCATTCAGTTATTTGGGCAAAGCAATGCAAATGTATAAACTCAAAGATATAAACTATGATGGTTAATTTGATGAAGTATAACTCACATTAAATTGTAAAATGCAACGAAAGTGTTTCTTCTATAGCAAAATCTTAGCTTCTGTTAAAATAAACACACATTTTTAAAAATCCTGTGTGACCCTGTCTTAAAGAGGTAAGTTCACTAATAGACCAGTGAACTATTTTCTAGAAACCAAATTCAATTTTGAAGTAAAATCATGGTCGAAAAAGATGGAGACATATACCACATAACATAAAACTTATGTCAGTCCATATATGGGAGAAAGTTATCTTTCTACTATGATTCTACAATAAAAAATATTCATTTATATCTCATAGCTTAGTAAATAAATCAGAGGAATGTGTAATCTTAGAACTTTTGTTTTCATTCACCCAACATTTTTTTCTAGAATTCTTAAATTGAAAATTAAATGTCACGCTAATAGTGTTTTGCTTCCTTTAGAAACAAAAGCATTGTTTACAAAATGCATTATCTTTGCATGTGACAATACACAATTTCATTTTTCATTCTAGTTATCTTTAAAAAATTTAATAATGCATTCTTGCCACCTCTTTCCCAATGCCAAAATAGATACCTTGTCACCTTAAAATATTTCACAGAACAATTGCAGCCTTTAACATGCAGAACATAGCTGTCTGAGAAATAGGGCACTTTCCAGTGCTTGTGATATACAAACTTCATTTTATAAGTGCCTCCTGCATGCATCCTGGCCTCGTTAATTTATGTCGCTGGGTGGCATGAAAAAGATAAGGAGATGCCAAACTGGTGAGTTGTCTGTGACCAAAAAGAATTATTTATTTTGTTGGAACCGAGTAACCTAACACTAATATTACTTTTTATTTAATATTGGAAAATTATACATTAGATAATGTTTTCTAGAAATTAAGCTAACTATTTTAAAGTAGAGTTTACCATCTTGGCTAAGGGATTGCAAACACAAAAGCATACAGGGGTGAAGTGAATAAAGTCAAAGTGAATGGCTGCAGTGAACTGGACAATCTAAGCTATCACCAAAGACATGTTTCTTTAAACAGTTTGCTGGCAACCTTACCCATGGCTCCCATTGCTGGCTTCTTCATGAAGGCCTGCCATTCTTTATACTACTTGTCAGGCTTTTCGAAAAAGCAGGGGTGGGGACAAGGTGCGGTAGCTCACACCTGTCATCCCAGCACTTTGGGAAGCTGAGGCTGGTGGATCAATTGAGGTCAGGAGTTCAATACCAGCCTGGCCAACATAGCAAAACACCGTCTCTACTGAAAATAGAAAAATTAGCTGAGCATGGTGTTGGGAGCCTGTAATCCCAGCTACTCAGGAGGCTGAGGTGGGAGAATCACTTGAACCCCTGGGGTGGTGGTTGCAGTGAGCTAAGAGCGCACCAGCTACTCAGGAGGCTGAGGTGGGAGAATCACTTGAACCCCTGGGGTGGTGGTTGCAGTGAGCTAAGAGCGCACCAGCTACTCAGGAGGCTGAGGTGGGAGAATCACTTGAACCCCTGGGGTGGTGGTTGCAGTGAGCTAAGAGCGCACCAGCTACTCAGGAGGCTGAGGTGGGAGAATCACTTGAACCCCTGGGGTGGTGGTTGCAGTGAGCTAAGAGCGCACCAGCTACTCAGGAGGCTGAGGTGGGAGAATCACTTGAACCCCTGGGGTGGTGGTTGCAGTGAGCTAAGATCACACCAGCTACTCAGGAGGCCAAGGCAGGAGAATTGCTGGAACCCACAAAGCGGTGGTTGCAGTGAGCTGAGATCGCACCACTGCACTCCAGCCTGAGCAACAGAGTGAAACTCGTCTCAAAAAAAGAAAAAAAAGTAGGAGTGGGGATATTTTTGTCAAATCTAGGAAACGTGAAATTTCTAGAAACCACCTGAATTATATTAAAAATATTGACAATATATGAGTTGGGTAGATGAGTTTTTACCTTAATGAAAGGAGATATTTCCTTTTTTTTTTCTTTTTACTAAATTGCTTTTATACAAAATCTACAAATTAAATCTGCATATAAGGAGAGTTAAATTTAAATATTAATTTTAAGATTTTTGGAAAATGCGTCAGTCATTCTTTTCATGCGAGAGATAAAAAGTCTAAGCCAGTTACTTAGTCATGTTCTGTGTAGGCAGGAAGATCTCATCTGGATTCCCTGGCCTTCTTGGCATTCTGACTCACAATATCTTTATCAGTTTTCTAGTGATACATGAATAAAAGCATAATAAAAGATAAACCAAGGGCATCGTCAGGAGTTCAGGGGAGCCTAGGCATCCGTCTAGCTGGGAGAAAGAACCTAGACTTCCTAAGTGGCTTGGGACTCTCAACATTGTGTGAGTGACGCTGGATATATCCAAATAGACTGACAGAAAAGCCCTGGGAGGAGAAACAGAGGAGCATGGATGCTAGATACTAGACATAAATACTAAAATATATGTTGACAAATTTAAATAGTACCATTTCTGAACATTCTTGTGGTTTCATAACTTTATAGAGCTATGATATATACTAAAGATAATCACCACTTATCAATTTCAGTGAAACGAGTGGGGCCAGGGAATTTCATAGCTTTCCAAAATCTAAAATGCCTATATTGTGCACAGAATTTGTAGGTTACTTGGACATACTGTATTTCTCTCAGATTCTAACTAATTCTTAGAGAGTTGTATTTCTCTCAGATTCTAACTCATACGTAGAGAATTCTATTTCTCTCAGATTCTAACTTGTACTTAGAGAAGTTAAATAACTGACTATATAGATACACGTATAGAAAATGGTTGATCTGGGATTTAATCCAAGGTCAAGATTAAGACTTGACCAAGATTCAGTCTTGATCCAAAACTTTTAGTCCATTGTTTTCTCCACCATAAATCAAGGGGTTAAATGAACATTGGATTCTAATTCTGACTACTTATTCTGACTCTACTAATGATGGGCACTATTTATTGTTTTTGTTTGTTTTATTTTGTTTTGTTTTAATCCCAAGTAATTTCAATTTATAGCTAGGATTGAGAACCACTGGTTTAAAATCTAAGAAAACATAACTTATTTTCCTTTTCCTTTACTTTCATATATATTCTAATAAATGTCAGTTGTTATTAAGCCTTACGTTTATATACTCACAATACATAAATATGTAAATCCATAATTCACAGAAATGAGTTTATGTGCTTAATTATCCATCTCAAAAGCAGATTTAGAGGATTTAGGAGAAATACAGCATGTGATACCAATTACAAGAAAAAATGGGAAGTATTCTTTTGTAGTTGGTTGTTCCTAAATTCTGGTGTTTTCATCTGGAGGGACTGAAAAGAACTTCTATCCGTTGATTATCTATGATGTGCCTTCATGCTTATGGAGAGATTTCTTCATTCCAGATTCTCCTGGAAGAAGCCACTGAGTGATAACGAAAGTCTCATAATTAGGGTTGCCAAGTTTACTACATAAAAATACTTGTATTAAATGTGTTTATCTGGCAACACTGCTACTAAGAGCTTGGCTCTCAAATTCATCTCTGGTCCAGTGTTTTTAGCTCTCTTCCCAGATGAGTGATGGCAACTGCCGTGTCCGCAAAAGGCAAAACATCATCCTTCTCTGCTTTAGAGAAATTGACCTAGCTGAACTGTTTCTCTGGACAATCCAAGAGGAATCAAACATTTACATCAGCAAGAACCACATTTGTGTCTGTGATACTGTTGAAGGGTCCATAGAGAGATGACTGATTTTTAAAGCAGTGGTACTTGTAAAACAGCAACAGTAAGGCTTAAAACAAATTAATGCCAAAAGTGATTTCCTTCATTCCTTAATGTAAAATCTTCATGCATGTAATTCATAGTAACTGAAAATGGAAAGTAAGTGGTAGTTAGACAGTAGCTCTTTCTTCCATTAAAAAAGTTTAAAGGCTTCAAGTTTGTTTTCTATGTACTATCTAACATGGCCATGCAGCTATTCTTCATTCAAAGTTAGATCCCCTCCTAGGGTTTCAGTGACTGGAAGAGGAAAATTTCCTCTTATTTTACATTTCCTTTAATGGATCACATATCAAATTTTACATACACATAAACTCAAATTAAGAACCCGTTTATTGCAAAATTGTCTTTAAAAAGCTAAATCTAACGTTGATAAAATTTAGTCCCTATTTGTAGCCTGATGATATCTAAAAAAAGTTTTGGATAAAAGTAAATTTCTACACCTTCAAATTGAATGTTGCAGCCAATTGAGAACCTATGAGAAATTAAATTGAGAAAGATGTTTTTGAAGACCCATTTTGGAAGAAATGAATTCCTGTGTCTTGAGAACCCTAAAGCAGATAAGAAAGCAAGGCAATGGATCTAATTCTGTTTGGAGCATAAAATTCCTGCAATTGAGGATATATCAGAAAAGATTGATCTTGTGTCTATTTGTCTTGAAGTTCAGTTCAAATCTGGTTCTAGAGAAAAAGAAAGATACTAATTTCCAGACAGAGCAATTGTGTCTTTCGGAAAAAATGTGCATTTCTTCCCAATTGAGATGTCTCAAAATTAAATGGTATGATGCAAAGCTTCATTATCTTGTTTCTCTTAAGATTCAAGCCTAGTTTTTCAGAACAGTTATCCAATATCCTAAGAGATGAAACATAATTTAGAACAACCCTATATTATAAGACCAAGATTTACCAATACAATATCTATTTAAATATAGAATTACTATTTAATATAGAATTCAGTGTGGATAGTAGTGATGAGCTTTAAGTGAAAAAAAAATAAAAGAACAGAAACTCCATAATGGATTAGGTCTAATACAGCCTTTTTGTCATGAGTGAAGAGGCTAATGTAATATAAGCACTCATGAGTAATCAGATGTCTTCTGATGAGTGAATTGAAATGTCATAGCAGAAGTAATCCACTATACATTTTATTATGAATTTTTGTGGGTAGGTTTAAATTTATTTTCTGACTCATTTAATTTATTTAATCAAAATAAAATCTAAGATGCATGGAAAAACCAATTTTGGTAATAAGAGATTTACCCCAATATATTTATTCATTTCTAATGTTTTCTTTTTCTCATTAGTTGACTGGGTTATAATTTTTGCTTGTCATTCTTTATAGCTTTGTTTCTGGTTTTTGCTAAAGGCCACAAAACTACATACATCAAGTATTTCCAACAATATTGTACTATTTTATGTGCACCAGAAATATCCCGGTGCTTTTGGTAGCTCCAATCAAATATGTCTTATACATGATTTGTCAGATTCCACAGATAAACTGTATTTTTGCAAAACTGGATTTTAGAAAATTTAGTCAATTAGAAATATATGTGGCTATGTAATTGGCTTCTATTGTTTTGCTCTTAACTCATCTAAGATGTAATGCTAAGATCGTCATATCATCATGATCTTTGGTGAGAATGTAATTGCTGAAAATGTTTTGAAACCACTGGGTCAGTGATTAAGAACAAAAGGGATTCAGTGTTAAATCAAAGTTCCCATACAACAGTCATCTTGATTTACAGGAAATGGGGATTCTACTGGGTTCACTTGAGAAAGGCTCACTGAACTTCTTAACTTCTCAGGGTTCTTGTAGTATGTTAGTAGGACATGCTTTATGTGGATCACTAATCTCTTTTTCATAATCATTTGTTTCTAATAAACAACTGTCTCATTCTTTCATCTTTTAATACATCACTCAAAACAAATGACTCAGGGCTGGGCGCAGTGGGTCACGCCTGTAATCCCAACACTTTGAGAGGCCGAGGTGGGCAGATCACTTGGGGTCAGGAGTAGGAGACCAGACAGACCAACATGATGAAACCCTGTCTCTACTAAAAATATAAAGATAGCTGGGTGTGGCAGTGCATACCTGTAAACCCAGCTACTGGGGAGGCTGAGGCGGGAGAATTGCTTGAACCTGGGAGGCGGAGGTTGCCGTGAGCTGAGATCACCCCACTGCACTCCAGCCTCAGCAACAGAGCAAGAATACATCTCAAAAAAGAAAAAAAAAGATTCAGAAAATTTTAAAATTTGTTAAGTTTTTATCCTTCTTGAGCATATATATGTGACAGCCAGTTGAATTCCAGATGTTTTTCAGCTTACTTTTATATCTAACACCGGATACTACACAAATAAAAATAGTTAGAAGTTTTGTTTATTGAGTATTTTTGTGGTTACATAGCCAGACAACTTTCAAAACAACCAGTCGGTGGTTTCAAGTATGTTTTGATCTCCATCTTGTATCATATCATTCATATATTGTTAGCAAATGATGACTTTTACCTGTATTATTTGGAAGCATTTTATGAAGCCAGTTTTAGAAGTGCATTTAAAGAAACAGAAAAGCTCATACGCCTGCCTCTAACCAAGGACACAAGAGAAAGTGAATGAAGGTGTTTTAATTTTTATTTTTTGTCTTACCTTTCAATTCACACATAAACCGATATGGAAGTAGTACTATCTAATGTAGAAAATAGAAACCTATATATTTTTAAAGATTTTTGAGTGAGTGTGACTAGACAAGTCAGGTAATTTATCGTTTTCATTCTCAGGCCATAAAGATCCCTCTGGCAAACTGAAGAGTTTAATGACTACATATTTTCTTAAACTTTAACTGTCTTGAGTGAAGGGTACACATAGTTTGCACTATTGGTGAGTGAAAATGTCTGTCTTAAGCAAAGAGAAAACAGTCCTCCTCTGCCATGACAGTGAATAGAGACATACCTGTCAGAATTCAATATGGCAGCTACTCATGGAAATTATTCAGCACACACATTTTAAAAATTCAGAAATCTTAATTATCACCAAATCTAAAAAATCTGTGTCCTTTATTTACCTTTTCTGTTGGCTTTTAGACTCATGCTTAATTTCATAGCTGACAGTGCAAATCTTATCTTCATTTCTTAAAATTTCTAATTGGAACCCAGCAGTTGCATCCATAAAAGAAAATATTTCTTATGTGGAAATGGTGTAGCCTACTCCACTTTCCATCAGATACAGATTAAAGGAACAAGATAGAGCATAAGTGTGCATTTGTTATTTCAAGTACCAATTTTTGTTTTATCACTCAGGATGGGTTAGAGATTCTGTGTTAACAAACAGTCCCAAAATTTCAGTGATTTTTCCATTTAATTTTTTAATTGATACATAACAATTGTATGTATTTGTGAAGTACATAATGATGTTTTGATACATATAATATGCAGTAATCATATCAGGGTAATTAGCATATCTATCATTTCAAACATTAATCATTTCTTTGTGTTGGGAATATTCCATATGGTCCTTCTAACTATCTGAAATTATGTAGTGTATTATTGTTAACTATAGTCATCCTGAAGTGATATAGAATACTAGAACTTATTCCTCATATCTAGCTGTAATTCTGTATTCTTTCACAAATCTCTTCCTATCCCTACCTTCCCCAACCATTCCCAGTCTCTAGATCAGTATTTTGTTTTTTGTTTTGTTTTGTTTTGTGTTTTTTTGTTTGTTTGTTTTTGAGATGGAGTTTCGCTCTTGTTGCCCAGGCTGGAGTGCAATGGCGTGATCTTGGCTCACTGCAACCTCCGCCTCCTGGGTTCAAGCAATTCTCCTGCCTCAGCCTCCTGAGTAGTTAGGATTACAGGCATGCACCACCACGCCTGGCTAATTTTGTATTTTTAGTAGAGATGGGGTTTCTCCACATTGGTCACGCTGGTCTCGAACTCCCAACCTCAGGTGATCTGCCCGCCCTGGCCTCCCAAAGTGCTGGGATTACAGGCATGAGCCACCGCGCCCGAGCAGGATCAGTGTTTTTAAAAACAATTTTTTTAAAAAAAGGTCTAAAGCCTATCAGTCCTTGGGCTACATGCCTATTTCATGTTGGCTGGGGCCTTGCTCTGGCATAAGTATTGACTTTCCTTGAGTATCCAGGGTGAAGGAATGTTGACACTCTGGTGATAGTGGCTGAGGGAAAGGAGAGTTCTGGAAGCTTTTGTATCAACATAAATCAGCCCGTAGTAATGCGTGCCATAATCTGTTACAACTCATGGGCCACAACAAGTCCCATGCCACACATAACCATGAAGAAGTCAGAAGGCAATCTAGCTATGTTTCTGGAAGGAGGGGACCACCACAAACATTCGGCAAGCACCGATAATGATTATCCATATACTACCTGCAAATCTAAAACCCCAATTTAGGTTCCATTGCTACCAATCTTACCTAGTCTACATGCTGAATTAACTCCATATTTTAGGTATCGACTTTTTAAAGAATTGCATCTAGCATTTGGCCTTCTTCTTTAAGCAGAGTTATCTTTTATGTGTTATTGATGTGTTTTTGTTTTAAGGTGTTTTATCTTAAGTCAAAACAAACACTGGTGAATATGTCATTAGTTACTAAGCCTAATAATTATAACATTGATTCAACGGGATTAAAATTTATGCATGAGATTCTGCTATCAGGTTTTTCAGGGAGATGTTCTGTGACTCCAAGACTTACAGTTTCTGTGTTTTGCATGTCATTTTACAAATATACCAGAGAATAGACTGTGAGTCATAGAATTCTAACATCATAGGGTTGACAGGGAAGTGTTAAAAAAAACATCTATTTCTTATATTTTGACAAGATTGTACACAAGGCATTATATATCAAGCCATTGAGGATGGGAGGGAAGACAGAGAAAATTATTTCCCAAAATTGTTTCATTCAGTTCATCATAGAGCAAGGTTGTCCCATATAACTGCTGTAGGGAATGTGGGTAGGGTTTGTCTTGTGAAAAATAAACTTATTTTTGGCCTTCTTTTTGCTTAAATTTCAGTAGCATGTTTTCTCTTTACAACAATTTTCAAACGAATCTACTTGGAAGTTTTGTATTTATCTCATTAGCAAAATTAATATTGTATAAGTTCATGAATATTCTGAATAATAATAAAAATGAAAATAAAACAATGTGTTATAGGGAGAAGAAAGCAGGATCACATTACTGTGATCCCTGAAGTGCCTTAATGTCTTCAAAGCCTCAGTTTCCTTCTCTGTACAATGGAGGAAAAAAAATCAACCTTTTGCAAATTAATAATATGAACTTGGAACTACACAGAGGTCTTATTTGCAGAACAGTCTTAGAATAACTACATAAATAGCAGCATGGTAAGTATAACTGTATGTAAACAAGCACACAATTTTAAATGGAAATTAAATTTTATTATTCAGACCACATTGATTTTATCTGATCAATCTACTCTCACATATTTGAGTTACAAGGTCTGAGGGTGAATGGCATTGTGTGATGAATTCCAGCAAATCTGGGCTTTACTTAATCAACTTTTACAGTGTTGGACCAAACAGTAAATGCTGGTAAAGTTGATTTGTTCCTCTCTCCTTAACTTTGAGACGCTTAATCAAATAAAACCATAAAATTTAAAAGCTAGAAGTGACTTTGAATTCATATCCTCTAATCCCTTCACTCACATTTTTTAAAACTGGGCTGTTATCAGTTAGGAATTTTATTCAACTGCTAGCGAAAGATTTTTGAAAGTTAATGCTGTATACAAATTATAAATATATACCTCCAATGTTTTTGCAAGTTTCTTGGCCTTCCCTATGTAACTGCCTACAGGGATGGCAAGGTTTGCACAGCGTCTTATTTATAAAATAATAAGAATGACGTTCAACCAAGGAAGCTGATTTTAAAAAGAAAGAAAAGAATGATAAAAGGCAAAAGGGTAAGTGGCTGATAAGTTTGTCTCATCTTAAAAACAGCCAGGGTTTTTTGGTTGTAACTTATTGCCCAGCATTTTTTTTTTTTGAGTCTTCAATATTTTATTCAAGTTTCTGTAAGTGATGTTAATTACAGCATTTGAAGGGGAGGATCTAATTCCACACAAAATGGAAGACTTTAAAATGTACCCATTAAACTGCTAAAAAACCAGTTGAGTGATGAGAATACAAAAGAAGTCCAATTTAGAGTCTGAGTGTTGTCACCATGTGATTACAATCACACAGACTCTTCCAATTATAGCTGGAGCTCCTGGAAGCTATTTCTTACTCTGGTGCAAGGGCAAAAAAATACAACACAGGAAGGAATAAGTCCTGAATTATTGGCTTCATCACATCCACCTTTCTCCACCCCAAAATGGCACGGAAGAAACAGTGACCACACCCTGCAGACCATCTGGTGTAAAAGAAGAGATGACGATGAACTGGGGTGGGAACAGGTCATGAAGATCTGTCTAAAAAAGTCTCATTCTGGTGAGTTTGTAACACTGTGAAGCAGCGAGGCTCTCACCAATTAGGGTTAGGAAACCAAGGTTCGATTCTCAGGAAATCACAGTTTCATTCATTTACCCAATATGAATTTACAAAGTGCCTACATATTACCAGCTACCACTTGAAGGCATTTCTAGATAAAAAAGAAACTTGGCATCTCAAAGGGGCTACCGAGTTCCCCCCAAGCCTACCACTGAAAGGACCTTTTTTGGAAATGGGTTTCTTTTGTACCTCTGAAAGGGTAACATCTTAAAGCTGAATCATCTTTAACCTCGAGGTCTAACATGTTTAACAATACTTGCATCCCAGTCATACAACATTAAAAGATACACTAAATTCTGAAGGTAGCTATGCTGCAAAATAGTTTAAAATTAAACAATTGTACGGTATTCATTCATGCTTGAAATTTCAGGCCTAGACCAAGCTTGTGGCCACCAGCCTTGATGTTCTTGCCATCCAGGAGAGCTGACAGTGTCAGTTTGATACCTGGCTGCAGGGTCTGAGTGCATCCTAAACCTATCAGGCTGGAGTTGTTGACTTTAATGGAGAAGCAGGCATGAGGGTCAATCTGATACTTGGCTGCTATTCCGAAGTGCATGTTACTGTTTCCTGCTGTCCAGACGAGATTGACAGCGGTCTCCAACTTCTTGTTCACCTTCTGGTGGATGGAGCCGCCAAACTCTGCCCCGTCATTCACATTAGTGTGAAGCCGGAATTCATCAGTCTTGGAGCCAATTGCAAAGTTGCTCTGGGTCACTCAGGAAGGACTTTGCAGTCTCAAAATGCATCTGGTACCCAGCCAGCCAGCCCGGTAACCCGGCACTAGAGCACCCCGGATGGAAGCCCAGCAATGTGGAAATCCACGTCACAGCCCAGGGGAATGTGCTCCCACTTGCACCCTGTCTTGATTTTAGCATTTTTTTTTCCCCCAGTGTTAGGTGAGGATGAATGGAAGGTCAGCCTCAGGGCACGTGCAAGCTGACCGTCCACGCTCATCTCGGTGCTTAGTGTATTGTCGGGGTTTCATTTCTCAGTAGACCTCAAGCCACAGTCCGTCCATCGGTACCTGGTTTCCAGACTGCCCGTCACTTTGGTGCTCTCAGTGTTGGCTGAGCCTGAGCTTGTAAACTCCGATCCATCCTCCGATTTCGTTTTCAAATCAAGCTTTATTAAGCCAATCCATAGCCCTTGGTGAAGACATCCCTAGCAGATTTGCCAAGATTGGCATACGTGGGTGGCACAGCCGTCTTCTGCTCAAAGGTGGCGGCGGGCTCGGCGGGGGCTGCTGGGGGGCTGCTGGGGGGCTGCTGGGGGCTGCTGGGGGGCTACTGGGAGCTGCTGGGGGCTTCTGGGGGGCTACTGGGGGGCTGCTGGGGGGCTGCTGGGGCTGCTGGCGGGCTCGGCGGGGGCTGCTGGGGGGCTGCTAGGGGGCTGCTGGGGGGCTACTGGGGGGCTGCTGGGGGCTGCTGGGGGGCTTCTGGGGGACTACTGGGGGCTGCTGGGGGCTGCTGGAGGGCTGCTAGGGGGCTGCTGGTGGGCTGTTGGGGGGCTGCTAGGGGGCTGCTGGGGGCCTGCTGGGGGGCTGTTGGGGGCTGCTGGAGGCTGCTGGGGGGCTGCTGGGGAGCTACTGGGGGCTGCTGGGGGGCTGCTGGGGGGCTGCTGGGGCTGCTGGGGGGCTGCTAGGGGGATGCTGGGGGCCTGCTGGGGGGCTGTTGGGGGGCTGCTGGGGGGCTGCTGGGGGGCTGCTGGGGCTGCTGGGGGGCTGCTGGGGGGCTGCTGGGGGCTACTGGAGGGCTGCTGGGGGCCTGCTGGGGGGCTGCTGGGGCTGCTGGGGGGCTGCTGGGGGGCTGCTGGGGGCTACTGGGGGCTGCTGGGGGGCTGCTGGGGTTGCTGGGGGGCTGCTGGGGGCTGCTGGGGGCTGCTGGGGCTGCTGGGGGGCTGCTAGGGGGCTGCTGGGGGGCTGCAGCACCGAGGCAGGGAGTTGCCCAACATTTTAATACAAGGCTCCACATTGCAAAGAAGGTGGGGTGATTTATTTTATGTTATTTATTTATTTTATTTTATTTCATTTTATTTTAATTTTACTATTTTTTTGAGACAGGGTCTTGCTCTGTAGCCCAGGCTGTAGTATAGTGGCATAGTCTCGACTCACTGCAACCTCCGCCTCCCGAGTTCAAGCGATTATCGTGTCTCAGCCTCCTGAGTAGCCAGAATCACAGGCACCTGCTATTTTTGTATTTTTAGTAGAGATGAGGTTTCGCCATGTTGGCCCGGCTGGTCTTGAACTACTGACCTCGGGTGATCCGCCCACCTCAGCCTCCCAAAGTACTGGGATTACAGGCTTGAGCCACCACGCCCAGCCAGTGATATAGTTTTATGACTGGTCACCTTATGTATTCTTCCAATTCTCAAGTTCTATTAATAAAAAATGAAAGAATATAGATAATGCATTAGAAACATCTGCTGCAGGGGCCTGTTTTACCATTACGGATAACGTTATGAATACAAGTATTTCTGTTATTTATATTTGCCATTATGTCTGTTCTGGAATATTATCAAACCAGAATTATAATTAGCAAGAGACTATATAAATTAAAATCACACATTTTAAAGTAAAACTGAAGTTGGCTCAAACTAGGACTCCACCACTTGAGCAAACTACTTAGCACAAATTACTTAAACCTCGATGTTCTCATCTATAAAATAAGGGCTTTACAAGGTCAAGGACTAAATTAGATAATACATGTAAAGTGAAACGCCTAAATACAATGCCTAGGATATAGTAATTGCCCTGTAAGTTGTGAGTGCTACTATGAACCAGCCAATGGTCTCTGCTACATACTATGATTGAGAAATTAAAGATGGTTGACATTTTATATAAATCAATGTCAAGGTCATATTATTTATGAAATTATTGTACTTCAGGTCATCAGGATTGCTTTAGTGCATTTGAGACTCGTTTCTTAGATGACAATGATTCTAATCCATCTTCTATCAAAGTCTCTATTTCTCCGTTTAAATCTGGCAGTTCCATCTTCTAGAGACATGACCAAGTCAATGATTTTGATTAGTCTGTGCTCCTTACCCAATATTACAATACCTGGAAAGTAATTATGTTTCTATTTTTCATTTTAATCTGCTCTTATCATATTGACAATATGGGCAATGGCCAAGTCCATTATGAGTTTCATTGCTTATGTGCCAGGTGTTCGGAAGTTCATTCTTTGAATCTAACGAAAGTAAAAGATAAAGTCACAGAACTCTGGTTCATTTTATGCATACATTATTCTAACTTTGGATAAAGAATTAACCATTCTTTTATATCCTGTATTGTTTAATGTCTCCCTTGCCCAGAAATAAGGATTTTTATTACAGTGACTTCAGTCACTGATGAGGCATACATACAGAAATCTCTTGTTAAGTAAGATTAGAATTTGTCTTTGGGCCTTTTTAAAGTTTCTGCAAACGGATAACCCAATTGCTCATGCTGATTGACAGAACAACATTGAATATCTAAGTAGTCTAGGCCTTTGTCTGGTCATTAGAATTTGTCTTTTTGAGGTCCATTGGCTGGAAAGTTCATACTACAATTGAGTGTGCTATGAGTAAGACAGCTTTAATTGAAGCCTCTGAAGAGGGAAGGAAAATAACAAAGAAGACTCTTTTGTATCTTTTCCCGTTATCAATAATGCTTGGAGTGGACAGTGGTGGTGAATGACAATATAGAACATGCCTTTTTTCATGTGAAATTATTCAAATGATGCTCTGGCTATGTCATAATGTCTGCATTCTCCAGGTATATGTGAAACAGATTTTAATGGATGTTGGGTGGCTTCCATTCACTGTTTCATAGTTGAGAAAGTTGCTTATGCTGTGGATCCTCCTTTTCTGTTGCTGTTCAGTCTGCCCCCAAGTGGTAGAGAGCCTAAAAACCCAAAAAGATAACAACGTGGTCAATCCATGACTTATGGCTGCAATTGTATGCCTGATTGATTTTTGTTGGTATACAACAGCTGAACAATTTGAAATTTATCACATGGAATATGAATTCACCTGTTCAAATCATGGCAGTATAATAATTCTTGAAATTGTAGCTGCACATTTTAATTCATTACACCAAGTAAATAAACTTCAAGACATTCAGCCACCATTCATGAAATAGATTTCTAAAGGTTTTGTGGGGATCATTTTCTTTCTCTTACCCTCTTGTTTTAAAACTCCTCTCCCCACCATGGCCTTATACTGGAAGACATTTTTACTCTTGATTTCTAGCAATTGCTGGCTGGTATTGTTGAGTTATAATATTTCAGTGTGATTCAGAGCTCTGACCATTTTCAAGTTCTTAGGAGCCCTCTCGTCTCATTTTTAAACATGGTCTTTGGGGAATGACAGTGATTGTGACAGATGGTAAAGGAATAAGATTGCACTTTGGCGCTGCTTCTGTCTTTGCCTCTTGATCTTTTCCCACTTTCTCAAGGCAAATTATAGATTTCCTTTTGCCTCTAGAGGGACGCAAATTGCAGTTGCCAGTTATATGGTTCTTTGTTTCTCTTTCTAGCTCTTAAAAAAAAAAGAAGGGCTCTTATTTAATTAAACATTGTCATTACATTTATTGTTGATGAAGGGTACTGATTTGTATGTTGGCCAAATATCTGACCAGACAAGGGAGAGGACTTGTTGAACTACAGGCAAAAAAAGAAAAAGAAAAAGGAAAAGAAACTTTTGTTGCTTTTGAAGGTAGCTTCCCTCTAGTGGCAAAAACTGGTACTTCATGTGTAGACTACAAGGGATTTTTAAAAAAAAATTTTTTTGTTATCTCTTTTTAAAACACTATCTGATATGTATAATTTATATATCACACATTTTAATGAATGTGGCTTGCAACTAAAATCGAGTTTCCTAAAAAGTTTAGAAATCTTTTCAGTTATCAAATTCATAATATTAGGTATGCAAAGTAGGCAAGGTGCTTTACTGTTCATTTTGTTCTTCAGTAATCCCACACATACAACACACAATTCCAAATGAAAGGATTCTAGTTGACTCACAAGATAGTTAATAAAGGGGTTCTAGATTTTTTTCATAATTTATCAAAGGAGTGTGAAGGAACTTAAAAAGTATCACATAAGTTCGGATAGTGGGCATATTGCTGTACTTCTCTGTATATTAGAAATATTTTAGGCTCGGCACAGTGGCTCATACCTGTAAACCCAGCACTTTTAGAGGTCAAGGTGGAGGGTTACTTGAGCCCGGGAGTTCAAGATCTGCCTGGGCAACATAGGGAGACCCCATCTCCACAAAATATTAAGAAATTAGCCAAGCATGGTGGCACACACCTGTGGTTCCAGCTGCTTGGGCAGCTGAGATAGGAAGATCACTTGAGCCCAGGAGTTCGAAGCTGCAGTGAGCTGTGATTATGCCACTGCACTCTCCAGCCTGGGTGACAGAGAGAGAGAGACCCTGTCTCAAAAAAAGAAAGAAAGAAAAAGGAAAAGTTTTATACTGGAAAAATTTTAGAGAGAGGTGATAGAATCACTAGATAGTTAAAATTTAAGTATTAGAATTTAAAGGGCACTAGAGATTAGTCGAGTGTTACAGTTTTAACTTGAACTTACTCGTTCACATTCATGTAACCACTAAGAAAGGATTTAAGCAATGCCAAGAATGCGCTATAATTTAGACAATGTGCAGGAAATACAAGAACAACTTAGACAGGCAAGCGGCAAGTGAACAGAGAACTGAGCAAAGAGATGAGTGCTAATAGAAATATGTATAACAAACTAAGGGAGCACACCAAGGACAAAGTGGCCCTTTGTTTGAGATGGAGAAAAGGACAGTTAAGTACAGAAGATAGGTGTAAATGATCAAGAGTTTGGGCACAGTGCACGGGTATTTTCCATGCACATAGCACCATGGGAAGTGGTTCTGAGCAATCAGGAGACAACAGGGCTTCAAGTATGGAAGGCTTAAATGGAGAGAGCTGAGGGAGACTTGTTGTTAATAACTTTGCTAGAGCAAGTCCTAAGCAGGCACTGTTTTATACCATAATAATCAAATGAGAGAATATGAGGTTTGGTTCCCCAGGCTCCACATGTGACTATGAATAATCTTGTAAATAATATATTCCTTCACAAAACACAAGATAGTCTAAAATAACCGAATGAAATGATGTTTTTTTGCTTCTTTGACTTCTGACCAAATATGGTGTTCCTTGGAAGGAATTATGTTTGACACTGTATTGTATGACTGGAAAAAAATCTATAATGAAGAGGTGCTCAAATTTGAAGTATCACTGAGAAAATTCACTTCAACAGAAGTCTGGTGATGGGAGAATTAAGCATACTCAAAAGTTCTAGTTGCATTCTGAAGTCAATTTCAAGTTGTCAGTCCTAATTGGGAGTGGGGTTTGTCTAACATAATGCTTAAGACATTTTTGGTGGCAAAATTTCACAATTTAAAGGAACACGATACAAGCTTGGAAGAAATGCAGCAGATTGATGACCAAGACCTAGGCAATCTGTAAGTAAGGAAATGGGATGTCAGGAGAGAAATTGACAGTTGTTTAGATAATATCCACACTTGGTTGGATGGACTATATTTTATAGATATTTTCATCCTTGAATAGTTTAGTTTCTAAGATCTTTATTATGAAACAAGAACATAGGTATAATATATATGTTATATATAACATATATATTACAGTTATAAAGAAAGTGTATGTAATTACTTGTATCAAATAGTGTTTTATCTGACTCCCTCCATGTCCATAAACGTATTTTCCACACTGGCTATCACCCATGTTCACTCCCACCTTTACATTCTCAAGGATTTCCAACTGCCCAGGACTATGACCTTCATGCCCCAAGCACATTAACCCTCCTTTGGCAATACTCACCTGCTGTTGACTTTTCATACTCTCCTGAGTTGAGCCTTAATTGCGTCTTATGACAGTTATCTCAAGACTCTGATATAAGGTATAAGATGAGATCAAGTTTGTAATCTAAGAAGCTCCTCCATGCTAATAGAATAACGCATTTGCATTTTGACCTGTTCTTTCTTCCAAAATTAACCAAGAAAAATAGCTTTTCTGTAGAACATGGGCTATTTGAGAAAATGTGTGTCAAATGACTTTGTCATCATTTAATCACACCAAGTGCATGCCTTTGGACTCTAGTTGTGTATAGAGCTAAACCAATATTTGATAAATGTTTGCAATACTGATAACAAATTTCTGAGATAATTGGGCAATGTTATTCTTGTCTTTTAAGGATGAAACTCCTGAAAATGATTACAAAGCCCATTGCTTCATCACACACAAACACATCCACACAAACACATCATACACACACACACACAATTTTCAAGCTTTGAAAGGCTCATGTGTAAGACAAAGGGTATTTTCAGTAGGCTTGGAAATCACTTGGCGTTTTTGAGATTTGCCAAACAGCTTGAGATACTTAAAAATATTTTTGTTCAACCAAATTCCAAACATGTTTTTTCGAGTACTTTTTTTAGGTCAATTTTTATAACCATGTGTAATTTCAAGAAAATTTAACCCATATGTTTGTTTCTGTTAGTGTATAATCAGATTGATTTATAACACAGATGTAAGTATTTCCCTTAACACTGGTATATGAAGAGGGTGAGAGGGTCCCCCAATTTGCTGCTTGGGACAGTCCACAGTGAGACTTTAGATTAATGATCACAGACTATAACCCAGTTCTAATCTCAACACAGTCTCCATGATAAAAGTCACAGAGGACTGGCTATAAGTGTCAGCAAAAGATCAGATCCAGTTACTGCAGTATGTTGATGAATGTGTGTTCCTAGCACGGACTCAAAAGATGGAACTCCGATTGATGACTGTACGGCACTGTGAGAATGAAGCCTTTAAGTGCTACTAAAGGTCTTTACCAACTGTGATGAAAAACTGCATCTGTGAGTAATGCTACTTACTGGCAAAATAGGACTGTGACCTGCCAACATATTCCATTATTTTTTGTGGCATTGAGTATAAAAGTAGACCTGTTGTCCTGTTGCAGGGCAAGTAGAAACACAAGTCAAAATAATACCGTACTTTATAGGCCAGGCGCGGTGGCTCACGCCTGTAATCCCAGCACTTTGGGAGGCCGAGGCGGGCAGATCACGAGGTCAGGAGATCGAGACCATCTGGTTAACACGGTGAAACCCCGTCTCTACTAAAAATATAAAAATAAATAAATAAATAAATAACTGGATGTGGTGGCGGGCGCCTGTAGTCCCAGCTGCTGGGGAGGCTGAGGCAGGAGAATGGTGTGAACCCGGGAGTTGGAGCTTGCAGGGAGCTGAGATTGTGCCACTGCACTCCAGCCTGGGTGACAGAGCAAGACTCCATCTCAAAAAAAAAAAAAAAAAAAAAATACTACCATACTTTACAGGGATAGCAAAAATGAATTTTTAAACTAGCATGTGTTTCCTATAAGTAATTCTTAAAATTAAACGGAAATAGAAAAACCCTAACGAGAACCTCAGAGTCAGCCAATGTGCCACCTTAGAAGTAAGTGATACTCTCTCCATGGTCAAGATGCTGTAGGTAGGAATGGATAATAACAGGATGTCAGAGTAAGTGCCAAGTGGAAGGAAATTAAAGTATAGTTATGATGTAAGGGGGCAGACATAGGTAATTTTAAAAACAAGGATATTTTAGAAATAAGAAATGATTCATAAGTATTGCTTGTGAATGCAAACCAAAAGTCAGATATCACATGCATAATGATGTCTGACTCTATCCAAATACTTACAACATTTTCAGGGAAAAAAAAATATACTCTCTGATCCTGAATGTTGTCCCTACAGAGGAAAGAAAATGAACCTGTTTACCAGAGGGAGAAATCTCAGTGACTGAAGAAGTCAAACAACTTTTTGAACTCTGAGAGCCACCTTAGCTGTTCTGCTTCAGGGTTTTGGGCAACATAACAACATCTTTATGAATGTTACCTTATAGAACGTTAGTTATACCAGAGCAGACGCAACTGGGGATTTGACAACTCTGCCACACTTTGACTGGACTGACATTTCCTTAGCAGTAACAAGCTGCTACTGTCTGGTGCCATGGGGGCCCTGGGCTTGATTTAGTAGCACTGACATTGACTGCTTGTTATTTCATATCTTAGAGCTGTCAGGAGGCAACTGATGTCAGCATAAAATTATTTGATAGCTCTGCATCTTGGGCAAAATGTGAATCTATCGATGTTATAAAATAGTCATCAAATTCTTGGAATTAGGGGGTGGAGATAATTGAGAAAGAATACTTACCTGGTTTATTGTTAAATAATCTTTTGTTTAAAATTTGGTTCACATAAATATGAACTGTAACTATCTATTAGGGACATACTGGTTGTACTCATTAAACTACATGCTCATCTAATTCTAACAACAGTTTCAGAGGATAAATAGTATTATTTTGATCCTCATTTGACAGTACAGATTATACTCCTGGAAGATGGAAAAGCTGGGACGCAAATGCAAACAATCTGGTTCCAAGATCCGTGCTTTCACCTTGAGTTACATGGTTTTTCCCATGGAATTGAAGATCCTAGATAAATGGAATTATTTCCTTGAGTTGCCGTTGATTTTTTTCTTTAGTTTTAATTTTAGAAAACATCTGTTATTTTATTGAGGGAAAATAGCAATTAGTGCCTTGTATGATCTGATAAATACTCACTGAATGAAAATTGGAACTTTTTATCATCCTCATAGCTTTTCTGGAGTAACCATGTATCCAATGGAATGATTCTAGTCCTAAATGGAGTTGGTCAAAGACTAATTCTCTCATTACAGTACTTACTTTAACACAGTATTTGAGAACACTTTGAAAATTTGAGGAGTAGTGAGTAAATGTGGGGAATTTTGATTAATAATCTCAGTAATAAAGACTATTAGAAGCTCAGAAGCTCGCAAAAAATAAGCAAGAAATACTTATCAAATTTATGAATTGTAGCTCAGTTTACCATTCTGTTGATCAAATCACTTATTTTTAAACACAGTGATCTTCAAATATAGCCATTTCTAAAGAATGCATTTGCTTCTTTCTGAAAATCACCGGACAACCCCAAATCATTTCCATTTATAGTATTTTGTATGTCCATTGATCTTGTTTTGTGTTGTTTAAAAGTATAATCTTTTATGTTTTTTGATTAACTTGAACAATGACAGATCACAATTTAATTTCTAGAATGTGTCTTTGTATGTGAATGTGTTCCTTTTTTTCAAACAAATCACAAAGATCTAGGGGAATTGTGATTCTCTAATTCGAGCTCAGTATATACCAGTTGAAAGCATTTAGTTGTGATTAAAACAGATTGAAGGAGATAATCCCTCTGAGAAAGCAGCTTCAAATAGCTTAGCAGTGCTTCTTCGGGGATAAGAACTAACACAACACAAGCTAATTCCTCCAAAGTCTCCCTGGTGGAGCTGCAGACGTACCTTTCATTTGTTGTTTTTCTTCCCTATAGCGTTCTATTTGAATTCCTCTTCAATATGAATTCTGCTTTAATAACAGTTTACTCATTTTGTTTTCCAAGAACCAACACTTACCCTTTTGTGCTAACTGATACAGGGAGATACACTTCATATAGTATTAATAAATGAAGAGTGTGCAGGCAGCTCTCAATTTACAATTGAATGATATTATAAAAGTTCATAGGTAAGTCATAGACAATTTAGAACTCGGGATAGAATTTATCATAGAAATGTTGTTCTATAAAATTTGGTTTCTTGGTTAACCCTTCAAAGCCTATTGAACTCACAATGTAGCTGAATATACCTTATGTAACTAGTACAAGTTCTGTATAGCAGCAGTTCTATGAGAATACTTCCAACCAATATTCTGGATTCAATATTGGGAAGAAAAAACGCCTTTTCCTTGGGAATGCCTTCAGATTTATTTCATTCACAGTGTATGTCATTTCGAGGATCAGAGAAACTGACAGGTCTGTATCTTCTCGGAGTAGTGTGCTGGAGATAGGAGAAAGAGGAAGAACTAGATAAATAACAAGTTGTAGGGTGAGATTTTCTTCATTTTCCTATCCCCTTGGATATGCTGTAACTCCATTTTACAATTTAAGAACATGCCCTTGAAAACCGGACCCATTATTGGAGAAGGGATGAGTAAAGTGCATATATGGACCCCAACTATCAAAGGCTAAGAAAAGAAAATAGGAAGCAAATGCCCAATGACAATAGGCAAAGAAGTTATGACTCCTTCAGCCAAGCCCAATTGAAGATAGAAGTGGTACAGATCTCATGCTCCTGGATATTAGACACATATGGAGCAATGAAATTTCAAAAACTATGTTGACCCTTAACTATCTGTATTAAAAAACATTGAAGATTTAATGGCCAGGTGTGGTAACTCACGCCTGTAATCCCAGCACTTTGGGAGGCCGAGGTGGGTCGATCACCTGAGGTCAGGAGTTTGAGACTAGCCTGGACAACAATGGCAAAACCCCGTCTCTACTAAAAATACAAAAAATAGCCAGGCATGGTGATGTGCACCTGTAATTCCAGCTACTTGGGAGGCTAAGGCATGAGAATCGCTTGAACCCAGGAGACGGAGACAGAGGCAGAGGTTGCAGTGAGTGGAGATCGCACCACTGCCTTCCAGCCCGGGTGACAGAGTGAGACCCTATCTCAAAAAAAAAAAAAAAAAAGAACATTAGAAATGTTCCTGTTTACTCACCCCCTTTTCCTTCCCCAATTCCCCCACACCCCTCTGCCCCCATCACTTCCTCTTCCCTCCCAAAATTGCTTTAAGGATTTTCCTTTCTGCTGTACCCATGATGCAGTGATGGTGAGCCACACAGTACATTACTATAAGTCCCTGTTGAGTTGAGGAATTAACCAAATGCTACCACAGAGTTTATTAATAAAGTTTAGGCCAAATTGTGAAGGGAATTATATTTTAAGACACAGAACACAGTTTGCTATGTAAAGTTTTGTAAGCTGGAGCAACAATGCACAAACTAATATTCTATGAAGAGTTCCTAGCAAGCCAGAATTAATTGACTACCAGCATCTAACCAAACCTAAAGTTTTAATCTAGCTTTTATATACAGATCACCTGCCAGCACTTCATCATTTTTGTATATGCTGTTTGCTGTGCTATTATGTGGTGATTGATCTGCTGTTTAATTTATAGTAATGATGATGGCCTGGCATTAACAATAATGGCATATGTTAATAATGTAAGAGAGCATCTCAGCAATAAAAGAGATAGATATAGTTCAGAACCTTTTAACATTGCATTGCCCCGTTAATGTTTCACAACACTTTATACTCTGAAAAAAATAAAATAAAATAAGGAAGTGGCATAAAAATAGCATGTAAAGTGTTATTCCCACATGCTGTTCTTGGTCTTTGGCATGCCTGTTATCCCCACATTCTCCGAAAATGACAAGAATGCATCCCATCTGATACATCCTGTGAAAAATTTAACAGCATATTTGAAAACACAAAATACTGTTTTCATAAACTGCTGAAATCTGTGATAGTTTGGCAGTAATCACAGGAACAATGCTGGAACACAACTTTTAATTTTTTCTTTTCCTTGCGTTCTCTTGTCAAACTCACTGAACTTCCCTGTTCTGTGTTGCTTTCTGATGCGTTGATCCAAGTCTCCCTAAAACACACATGCTAATGCCTAAACAGAGCTTAACACTTGACTTTTCCCCATTAATTAATAGTCCAGTGTTGATATTGATGTAGTCTTTCTTTTGCGGATAAAAAGAAACAATCTGAAGCTAATTTAGCATTGGGTAAAGTAGTAACACAGCTTTTAAGAAAAAGAGGAATGAAGCAATGGGCAAAACCAGATGTAAGATCTTCTAGACGGATACGTGTGGCTACAATTCTATCAAGGCAGAACACTGGAAACTTCTGTTTCTATTTTCATTCTCTTATACTCCTTCAGAATTTAAGAATCACTCCTTGTCTCCATGACAAAACATAACAAATGCTGTTTGTTCTAGTGTTCAGGCTAATGACATAGTGTTTAGTTAACCCTTGGTTACACAAAATAACCTTCACATTAAGAGTAATCCTGCACCATTTATGAAACAGAAGCATCATACCTGGCAGCTTTTTGTCAATAAGCATATTAAAAAGAAATTCCAAAAGAAAGAGTTCAGTGTAGTGACAGTGATACTATAGTGACTTCTTCAGCCATTTTTTGCTGGAGAATTAATTCTCCTTAATTCCGCTTCTCTCCTGCCCTGTGCCGCACATTGGGTCTCTACTTCCCCACAGTGCTTAGGAGACGTGCATTCATCCAATTTGTACAGTCAGTCTAAGGATTCAGGCAGACTACATAATTCATTGGAATACACTGACTGTGTAGACCAGATTATAACCTGTCTCTGCTTTTGGTGTTATGTGAGGGTGGCACAATGACAAAAACAATGGTAGCTAATACCTATGTATGCTTAGTATATTTGACATATATTATCTCATTTAGTTTTCACAGTCTGGAGCTTGGAGTTATAAAGGAAGGATTCTTGGAGATGATGGAAGCTCAGTAAAGCCAAAAAACATGAACTTCAGCATTAGACAAACTCAAACTAACTTAGTAATATTTCTACTTTTCCTTTTTTTTCTTTTTTAATATAAATTAAACCATTTACTCCTCCACTCTACCCTAAAGTCCAAATGTAATATATATAACGGCGTATGATTTGTCCTGATTTGTTGTCCATACAAATTCTCTGTGTCAGAGAATAACCTAGAACTTGGTATGCTTTATGTTTAATAATCATCCAATATGTTGTTAAAGATTTTATTTATACTTGTGGCTGGGCGCAGTGGCTCATGCCTGTAATCCCAGCACTTTGGGAGGCCGAAGCGGGTGGATCACTTGAGGCCAGGAATTTGAGACCAGCCTGGCCAACATGGCAAAACCTTGTTTCCACTAAAAATACAAAAATTAGTCTGGCGTGGTGGCACATGCTGGTAATCTTAGCTACTCAGGAGGCTGAGGCAGGAGGATTGCTTGAATCTGGTAGGTGGAGGTTGCTTTGAGCTAAGATCACACCACTGCACTCCAGCCTGGGCAACAGAGCGATTTATTTAATCTTTATTTTCTCCAAAAAGAAAATAAAGATTATACTTGAATAGCAGTCAGTTATAAATGAGCTGAGAGGGTGAAGTAAAGAAGCCTGTATAGACAATGAACAGAGACAGACTTTTGTGATGCGTGTTTAAGGGATTATTAGAAAATCATTTTGGATTGGACAACTCAAGAAAGAAAACTTTGGTGGGAGGTTTTACAAGGTCTTCAAAGCAGGCAAAGAAATGTGGGTTTTGATCTGACCACATTATACGCACTTTGCTTATTTATTGTTGAGGTATATTACTAAACACCATCTTATCCTATTTCAGTAATAATCTTTGTTTATTTGGTAAAGTGTTATTTTTTTTAAGGGTTAGCAATTCTAAGTTCCACTGTGAAACAGTCAAGTGATATTGTTTCTCAATATTTGATTGACTTGATTCATCCATTTTCAAAGAAAAGGTAAATCATATAGTATTCTGTATGATGTAGACTGTGTCACTCAGAGTGAAAAAGTTACCTTTGTCTTCCACCATTTGAGAATGTGCTGTTGAATTTGAGAAGAAGAGAGCCCCGGGGTATTAACCACACACATTCTCCAATCTCGATTTCAAAATGTTCAGTAGAGGTTTAGGGTATGACAGAAAAACATTAAGCCCATTAATATGGTAATTACAGTGTTTCTTGCTTCCTTGTACCCTGAACTGATTAATCCATAAACAGGACTCAAAATATAAACTTTATGTTTAGTGAGAGTGCAAATATCTATGTCTGAATTCATCAATGCCATCTTAGGAGCCAGGCAATGTCTGTTCACTGCCTAGTGCCTTAGGGAGACTGTTTAATGAGGAGATGTGAAGCCTTTTACAGTTTATTGTTGATGACATTTTAGGGACACTTGCAGTGGGGTAGACTGAAAAACAATAAAGCTGGGTATTTTCTTGGATGTGGTTTATGTGCCCCAGAGTGTTGTATCAGATTTTATCAGTAATCAAATTTCTACTTGATAGCAAAAACAAAAACAAAACCTTTTTAGAAACTTAATTTCATATATTGAAGGCAAAGAAAAAAATACTTGTAAATCTGATACCTGAATTTTCTTAAAATTCAAAGAATTTCAATTTTTCTAGTTATTCAGTTGAATTAAAAGTTACTACCACTGTTTTTACAAGCTTGAACGGCCTATTTATTTATTTATTTATTTATATATTTTGAGATGGAGTCTCCCTCTGTCACCTAGGCTGGAGTGCAGTGGCGCGATCTCGGCTCACTGCAACCTCCATCATCCAGGTTCAAGCGATTCTCCTGCCTCAGCCTCCCGAGTAGCTGGGATTACAGGCACGTGCCACCACGCCCAGCTAATTTTTGTATTTTTTGTGGAGACGGGGTTTCACCATGTTGGCCAGGCTGGTCTCAAACTCCTGACCTCAGGTGATCCACCTGCCTCGGCCTCCCAAAGTGCTGGGATTCCAGGCGTGAGCCAGGGCGCCCGGCCTGAAATGCTTGTCTTTTCGGTTAGATATGGTAGTGTTATAACTATTGATATCCTTTGTAGTCTGTACTTAAAAACCCTGAAATGGCTTGAGGCAGTTCCACAGCAAAAATTCGATATGAAAGTCTATTCAGATAACGATTCTTATATTGTGTACTATATTAATATACGTAATGTGTTTTTATGTCTGTTGCCTAATACTTTCAAAATGAAAAGAAATTGAACAATATATTTTTCTCTTGCCTTTGTTTTCATTGGAACCTTTTGTGACCACCTTGTACTTACTAACATTGTGAGACTGGCACAACGCTGTGGTGAAATGTGAGCCATCAGAGTCTGTCCAGGTGGGCTGGTGTTGGTGTGTCTTCATGATCGGGTCTGGTCCTCAGCTCTGTAGGTACCTTTTACAGAGGTAGTATTATGGGGTGTGTGGTTAAAAGCTCTGGAAATGCACTTTGTAGACTTGAATCCGACCCCATCAATTTCTTAGTGTGTATAGTTATGTTAACTCATAGTCATGTAACTCATAGTCATGTATGTAATCTCAGTATGTTACATAACTTAGTGTGACACAGTTACATAAGTTATGCACATAACATAGCATAAATAACTACATAACATACATACTTAACATACATAACTGTTATGTACATAATGTATATTTAGTACATAAAAGTTGCATAATAGACATATTTGTGTAATTAGGCATTAACTCCAAAAGATGTAGTACATATTTGTACCTGCTTGGGTTATCATCATAATAAAAACAGATAATGTTTGTAAATACATTAGCTCTAATGTATAACACAAAATTAACCAGTATTAGTTGCTGCTGTTAATATTAATGCTAACATTAATTAATTAATATTACTGTGTAATCATCTGAAAAGCGCTTGCTCAATACCAGGTTAAAAACAGAGAGCGCTAGAGCGACTTATTACAAATTTACCCAGGTAATAGAAAACCCGAATACCCTTCCTCACTTAAAGCAGAAAATGTGTCTGTGATGATTTGCTCTTCTGGAACCATTTCCGGTTGGTATTAAGTGAAATCTACTAAATTTTGTATCCCAGGTTTCTCTTCTCTGTACTTTGTGCAGATACCTCTGTTTCCCTAAAAAGAATTATCTGACCAGATACAATGCATATGATTATGGTTATTCTAGCTTAAGCCAGTTTATTATAATAGATTTAGTTGAAGCTTGGTTATATTCTGGCGTCCGTCATTTTATTAATCATGAAGAGGTTATAGCTTTAGATTTGTTGATTCAACCATGCATTCTTAAGATGATGTCGCAGACACCTTAATTAAACCTGGATGTTCCTAAATTTCCTCAGACATTACTTTCACCATATTTCTAACGTTACACTTAGAAGGGAAGCTTTCTGCTTCTGTGCAGTTGAAATGGTAAAGAATCCTAGATTTTAGTTTTATTAGATTGATTAGAACAGAATGCAAGTATAGAAGCTTTTAAGTGAAAAGATCTATGTGAATAAAAATATATGCCTATATTTTTGTTACAAACCAGTGATTTAAATTTAAATGCATATGTTTATGTAGAGAAGTATGTTTGTTATTATAATAAACAATAAAAAGCCATTGCTCACGTGACTCATGAAAGCAAACCTGACAATGACTTTTCTCTCATATGTCTGTAGCTATCACATATGCCTACATTTTTACGAATGTGTGTCCACTATATTGTTATAACCATCTGCAATCAAATGTGTTATGCAAAACAAAGACTCAATTGGTACAACTAATTCTTTGATTCAATGATGAAAATCATCACATTATGTTATTTAGAGTAATTACTTATAGCTTAGGTTGGGATGGACACTTTTCCGGAAGAAAATGTGTACTTCGTTTCTGTTTTTTTCTGAAATAGGGATGGAAAGGGTATTAATCTACCATTAAAAAGGGCGAAGCAACAAGCTTCCCTGATTGGAGTGTAGGTCCCAAGCATTTTACTGATAAATTCATTCAGATTGAGTAAGCTCTTTAAGCTCTTTCTTTCTTCCTTTCTTTCTTTTTTTAAAGCCTCATACTCTAACACCTATTCTCCTGCCCACAACTATACCTTTGAGTAAATGTTCTTCAAACTAACAGGTACTTCTCTCCTAACGCCTAAATGAGCTCAACCACCATGGAGAAGTGATAGTTTTGATTGGTAGATACAAAGTGATCATTTCAGCACTGTATGAAGCTGTACACGGATTAGGTAGTAGCCAAAGAAACAGTAGGGTGGCCAGAGATTTTGAGGGAACAAAGGCAGAACAGAAAGTGAGAAGAGGCCAAAACAATACATCAGTCGTGTAAATCTGCCTTGGGCACTGCTGACCTATATGAAGCTGAATATCATCTTCAGTGACATCTTCGGTGTACCTGTCCTGGATTGCCTGTGCTTGGCTTCGGGCACTAATTTTCTTTCCTCATACAATCCAATCCATTAAACGTCTGCTATAGTTTTTCTGGCCTGAAGAGAAATTTTGTTTGTTTGCTTGTTTGTTTTGGCCTAGTTCCAGGCCCAGGATAAGATGAAGCATACACTGCTTTCATTCATTCATACATCACATATATGCTTCTCTTCAACCTTCTCTTCCTTGCTCTCTGACATACACAGGCACTTCTAAAGCTCTGGGATATCCCTTACCATATAACAAACTTCCTGGCAGAAGCAGAGGCAATAGCTCTCTAGTAGTGCTTGGGGGAGTGACAGATACTTTCAAGACTGACAGAAAAAAGAAAACACAAGCTCTTTTTCAGGAACTGTATATATAGTGGGTCTTAGTGAGACACAAATCTGCCACTAAGGTAGCAATTATTAGGCTTTATAATTGAGATTTACTTGTGGACCTGAAAACTCTACACAGTCCGTAAGAGAATTTCCTATATTCCCTGCATAGTAGGAGCAAGACGCTTATCTATCGTAAGATTATGTGTATTATTCCATTTGACATTTTTAAGTCTATTGAAGTAGGCGAGAAAGGTGGACCTTTGCAAAGATACTGATTGCCCAAACTAAAAGAAGTTAAAACTTGAAGTGGTAATTTAGTGTTCTCTTCAAAGGTTGTTTAAGTACACACATTATTAATATACACTTAGTTTATGCTTTTGACATAGCAGATCAGACTTTACACCTGGAAAAATTGTAAAGACAAAGGTCAACGTCAGGCATGGTGGCTCACCCCTGTAATCCCAGTACTTAGGGAGATTCTTTGAGGACAGGAGTCTGAGACCAGCCTGACCAACATCTTGAAAGCTTGTCTCTACTAAAAATACAGAAATTAGCCGGGCATGGTGATGCATACTTGTAATCCCAGCTACTTGGGAGGCTGAGGCGCGAGAATCACTTGAACCCGGGAGGTGGAGGTTGCAGTGAACCATCACATCATTGCACTCCAGCCTGGGTGACAGAGGGAAACTCGTCTCAAAAAACAAACAAACAAAAAAAGCAGAGATAAAAAAAAATCTGTATGTTCATCTATAGCCACAGCTATACCTATGTTCTTTAACTTAATTATAAAACAAACATGATAGTATTTAGTTTGCCAAAATGTAAATATTTTCCACTTCTATTCACTCACCTAGGCTGGCTTCTTTACAATAGACCCCAAGCCCATTCATAATTGACCTATCCCCTACTTGAGTCTACATATGATCATAAATAACAGCTCTCACTACTGAGTCATTATTAAACAGGAAGCATACCAAGTGTTACGTTACTCTCTGATTCATAGTAGCCATCAAGAAAAAGGAAGAAACATAGAAAATAATTTATAGTGATTTATTGAATGGCAACTGAGCCTAACTGTGTGTTAGGTAAGGCAACTTTGATTTTAAAGAGCTGACACTACAATAGAAGAGAGAGATATCCATCAAAGATAAGCAATGCAACCTTGTTAACGGCTAACTGAGTCAGTTAATGATGCCCTAATGGTTTGATGGGGAGAAAAACCTCAGAAATTAAATGTTGAAATTGTAATAATGGAGGCATATGCAAGGTACTGTAAGAACAAAAGAGAAGCTTTATGAACAGCCTTTTAAGAGTAGAATGGACTATAAAGTTCCAGTAACTCTGTCTGAGAAAGTCAAGAATGGCCTCATAGTGATGGCTTTGGAGATAGGATAATCAATGGGCAGAAATATGCCTGGTGAAGAAAAAAGGAGATAAACCAAGGGTTCTACTTGCACAAGTGCAGTTTTCGAAGGGTCCCTTTGGACTTTGTAGGTGAACAAAGAGCCAGGCTTTCGGGTGCAGGTGCATGGTGTACAGAGTATCGCATCATGGAAGATGAGACTGAATAGTCAGAGAGAAGGCAGAGTGAAAAGGACCTCTCAGGTTCAGCAAAAGATTGTAACATTTATCCAACGAGCAACACAAGGTCAAGAGGGACCTGTTTGTCTACTAGTCTTCTTTGTGTCTCCCTCTCCTTCCCTTTGGATCTTCCTTATTTCTTTTTTCTGTTCATCTTCCTTTTTTCTCCTCCTCCTCCTGCTCCTCCTCTTCTTCCTTTTAACCCGTCTCTTTCTCCTCTTCCTCTTCCTTTTTTTTCTTTTGCTTATAAATGAAGGATGATCCTTTCAATAGTAGTGTGGTGGATGGACTAGGATTGGGAAAGATGATTAGCATACTGAATAATTAGAAATTTTAGTAATATGTTATGAGGGAACTAATGAGGGCCTTCCGTAAGAAAGTAGCTGATAAAAGCAGATACAACCTTGTATGGCAAAGGCAGGCAAAATCTGTTGTTCCCCTCCCTAAGCCTGGTGTACCACACCAACGCTTGACACAAAACAGGCAGACTGTGAAGTTTTATTATTTGCAAATAAACAAACAAAAACTTGTGAATAATGCGTAGCTTCTATTTTGTGATGCTGAATGAATTGGTGATGCCTTTCCCAAGGCCAGAAACAAAGCTTGTGTAAAATAGTAGTGAGGAAAAAAGGAACAGACAAGTTCCACTTTTGTTTTGCTAAATTCGGTATATGTCTCCAGGATAAAATAATGTCTGTATTCAACAAATATTTGGAAATAAATATGAGTTCTAGCATAAGGGAAAGAAGGAAAAACCATCTACAAGAGATGAAGTTTCATTGCAATTTTTATAGGACAGATGATGTAAAGGGTTGGTTTTCTGTTAGGAAGAAATTAATTATTCACTTTCTGAATGAACGTCAGGAATTTCTAGCTGTTAGAAAGTCAAGTCATATTTCTAAAGAGGCACTGTCACAAAGATACATTTGGAAGCCTTCAAATATCTTTTTGTTCTTTTAAAATTAGCATTTTGCCGTTTCCATTCATAAGGCAGCCAATGATCAGAAAGTAATCTCTTTCTTCTTTGGAAAGAAAACCTTTGCCCTAAGAAAAATGGCATCTCTTCCTCAAGATTAGCCCCCAAAATATTAAACTTGGAGTAAAGCAGCCAATTCTGTTCATGGTTATGACCAAAAAGAAAATGGAGAGTTTATTTTCTTAAAGGCGGCTCAACTTCAAAAATTTGTGTTTGATCCCTCAAAATTCATTTCATGTTGAATATGTTACCTGAACTTAAGTTGAGTTTACAATATTCTTCAAAAAATACTATAACAACAAAGCATTTATTTTGATATAAAATTATGTTTCTTATATTGTTACTTTATTTTATTTGAACCTAATAGTTAACTCGCAAATTGCCTATCTTGCCCAAAAATAAGCTATTGCTTTAGGCCTACATAAAACATTAAATGAGAACACAACAAAGCTAATTGATTCTGGGATTACATAAACATCCCCTAATCTTAGTATAAAATTCATTCCTTTTAGGAATACATTGCAAAAATTAGGGAAGAAAGGTTTTGAATTACTTTCCGGTATGAAATGGTAAGGTCTTCTAAATGTATGGATAATCAGTAAAATCATTTTATTAGTCGTGTTTCTGCTTCCTTGGCAGAAAACATTCCAGCTTGACTCCACAAACCAGCATAACCAAATTTGTTATAGTAAATAATAAATCTGTAAGTATTGGTTGATGTTTAATTTCAGCATCCTTGAAATATTCCATGGACCTTTCATATTTCCAGTAAATAACTACGATCAGTAATAATATGCTTGGGTAAAACAAAGAAAATGTGGTTATTTCTTTCCAATTATAAAGCTAAGTTTTAGAAAACAGACACCAGAAAAGGGGTACCACAGATCTATTTTTCATATTCAATACAAGTTAGAGCTCATATTTTATTTTGGTCCAGGATTAAGAAAAAAAATTGTTTGGAGATAGTATTTTACTTCAGCATTTCCACACTGAGTCTTTTCTATTTCTCATTGTTTGTGATGCTGTTAAATAAAGTGCACTTTGTTTTTTAGCTAACATCTGCTCCCCCCTTGTTCTGGTCAGACTTTCAACACGTAGTTGCTCCGAGATTGTTGATGAGATCTCAGACAGGATCACCATGACCTTACCTGAGAGTGGTCAAAAAAGGAGCAGATGCATGTTGTGAAGATTAAGCTTATGTTTCTCTGACAAATGACCTTAAAGATAAAATGCAGAAAGCAAAACTCACAAATGTGGTTGATGCAGAGCAATGAGACAATGTTGTGGCAATTATTTTTAAATAACTTATTAAACTTTATAAAATGAAAAGATTTTTTTAATGGCAGACATAGGTCTTTAAGGAACCACAGAGTGCAGTTATTGAATTAAAATATTGATGTGAACATATTTTTCAAATATGCTTCAAATGGTAAGTATCTGCCATCACAAATATTCAATGTTTTTAAAATGCTAATATATTTAGGTATAGGTCAAGAAAATTACTAGGATTAGGTATTTGCTACTAGCAAAGCAATGCCATTTTTCCTAGCTATTGCTTTTTCTATTGAGTAAATTATTGAAATAATTGTTTGAATTTATATTTTACTCACAGTTGAGGCTAGAATAGTAAAGCCAGTGTATTGATAGAGTTGATTTGTTTTTGAATTATAGATCTAATAATAGAAACAGCTCTAGAGGTGAGTACTTGATAACATCTCAAAATGGTTGTTTAATTTTCCATATTAGAGGAGTATTATGATAGAACAACAAACAGAGCTGCTTTCAGACAAGAAACATTTCATTTAAAACATTTTCTTTTTAGTTAATTTCTAATATATTTCTAATATACTTAACTTATTTTGCAGGAGATGAGGACGTTAAGAAAGCTTTTCTTTATTTTTTGGCAAATGATAAAAAAATTAACACTCTTTTTTTAATCATATATATATTCCGTATGGTTGAAGTAGCCACACTGAGGATTAGATTAGAGTTAGAAGTTATCTGCAGTTAGCCTGGCAAATGTTGACTGTAATTAAATGAGCAAAGATAATTTGAATGTACAGATAATTTCAACCAAAGAAGATGCCAAACTGGTCAGGTGATAAGGAAAAGTGTGGTGAGCTTGAAAGTTCCAAATATTTTTCACCATCTTCTTCATATAAGAACACATTTTCAAGACTTGAATTTCAGCTTTCGCAAAAATATTTGAAATAGTGTTGATGTGCTGAATAGGAAATTTCAATGCAGCTTACATCTGCGGACAACATCAGTGTCCCTAAAAATGCAAGAAATGATCTTGGTCAGTATAGCCTTAAAATAATCCACTTAATGAAAGAAAAGTTGTTTATTTGGTTTTCTCAATCTTTGGGTAGACTTTTAGAATCTATATCATTTTCAGTTCTGCAAAAAGCCATTATTGTCATGTCCTTTTCATAGAACTAAAACATATATCTATGGGAATGATGACCTTCTCTTGAATTAGTGGTTTTAGGCATTATAATATATATTAAAAAAAAAGAGTTGGAGTGGCTAGCAAAACACATGAAAACATTTTATAGGGCTTTTTTCCCCTTTCCACTTCAATGCATTTATTTGAAAACTACTTATTTGCCTGAATTTGCCCTGCTGGCAAAATTTTTATACCAGATAGCTACTTTGTATTGTTGATGTACATCATGAATAACAGCTTTATTTGATGGCAAATGAGATGCCCCAAGTTGCAAGCTTTCCATAAACATATCTGAATTGTTCAATTTCCTTCTCATTGTATAATTTCCACTCTGGCCATTTGCCTGCTGATATTCAGATAAAGATTTCATTCAAGTAATTTTCAGAACTGTCCTATGTTCTTCGCTATCATAAGTGGTAAGATTGCTCAATTCGTATTAGCTATAATACAAGTGCTGCACAGGTTTTTTATCAGATATTTCTAAAATCATTTCTTTGTCATGAATGGTAACGAAAATAATAAAATAATGCCTCCAGTTGGGTTTCCAAACACTGGTGGTTTATTACCAACAGAATTAGTAATATGAACGTGAAAAGTCACTTTTCTAAAGAACATATCTTAATGAATTATTTTGATTCCTTTTCTTTCATGTCTCCTAACATGGATTTGAAAATTATCATTGCTGAATGATTCCAAATGACTTGGGCCTTTGTTTCTCAAATAGGTAAGTGATTCTGATTCTTTGGTATTCTTAGGAGTCCATGATTGTATTTTAAAATAAATATTCGTTGCCTATTTGCACTGTTGAATTTTCTGGCGAAATAGGGTAAAAATTGAACATAAGACAAATCATCATTTTCAGAAATATACTTCAGATCTTTTGCATTAGTTGGCACAGGAAACAGACTAACAAGAAGACCCAGTTTGAGTTGTACCTATTCATAGGAGCCATATGTTCAAAATCATTTAAGTCCTTTTTGCTGGCTAGCTTTTGTATTTTAAAGCAGGTTGGTCATATTTTGCCCATGTTGTTCTAGGTCACACTAGACTAGTTACTAATCATAATACTGTATGACTTACCCAGGTATAAGAAAGCATTTCATATGGCAGCCAGTAATGGCTTGATACACAATAATTAGCTAACAATTTTCCTGATCTCAAAGATACTAGGCTGAAAAAAAGTTTAGCTTTAGGTTCTGTGGTATCGTCACTTGTAGAGCTGGGATCAACAAGCTAGTCTATGGGCCAAATCTGGCCAACTATGAGTTAAGAATATTTTTTACATTTTTAATGGCTGACAAAAAAATCAAAAGAAAAATAATATTTCATAATGTGTGAAAATAATGTGAAATTCATATTTTGGTGTTCAAAAGTATTGTTGGAACATAGCCATGCTTATCACTTTACATATTCTCTATTGCTGTTTTCATACTACAATTATATGGCCCATGAATCCTAAAATATTTACATTCTGGCCCTTAACAGAACAAGTTTGCTGACTCCATTGTTTGAGTACCAGCATATAAGAGGTTAATTCCCCGAACCTCTTACTTTGGAGATACTATTAGAGCAGAGGTGAAATCATTATATATCTGACCTTTTCTTAGTCACAAGGGAATCCACCATATCTAAAATGACCAGGTCAGAACAAACGGAAGAGTAAATCTTGACTGTAGATTTAAATTTTCCCGAAATAGTCTTTTACATAGTTATATTTCTCATACATTTTAAGCCCTACAACATTCAACCCATTAAGTCTAATTTATTTTACTGCCAGCAAGTCTTTGAGCTTTTGCCCACAGATATTCAGAGTCCCGTAGTTGATGGGAACTGGGGAAGTGGCATTTTGTGGCTAGTGAAGCAGCAACACGTTGTATAATGAAAAGAAATATCCTCAAACTTTTCAATAGTTCTCAAGGCTCTGTTCCACCAAAGAAAATACGAACATTCTATAGACACTGCCTGTTCTGAATTACATTTGACAGTGTTGGAAAAGTGTAATAGTCATCACTGTAATCCAGCTTAGCATCTAAAATAACACAAGTAAGTACAGTTGTGCTTTGTGGAATAGATTTTGCAGAATTTTTCAGAGGCCATGTGGATCATGAGTGGTTATATGCATATTCTAATTTAAAAAAAACTTTAAAAATAATTATAAATATATTGTAGTTCTTTTCATATTGGCATTTATCAGAAATAGATGCATTTGTAGTTTGAGAAAGAAAGAAATAAAAGAGAACAAAGAAAGCATATTCTTGGAATATTGCAAGAGAGAGCAATGTAGAAATTGCTGGATATTAAGAATATGCATTATCTTCTAGGTTTAGGCCACTGGGAAATAAAGCTTCCGTGCGTGTATTTGATGTATAATGACAGGCACAAAGAAAAAGGCAAACATACTATAGATATTCTAGTATGGTACAATTATACAGTATGTGTTCTAACCCTTTTCATGAAAATTTGACATTACTGCACCTCAGATAGAAGCAGCAGGAATCACCAGGGAAAGAACAGCTGGATGCTTTATTAGGTTTTATGTTGTACATAAGGAGACCATGTTTTCCGTTGTCAGTGTGTAAAAGAAAATGAAAGCTCTGGGCATCATTAAAGTCTCGAAAGCGTAAGATGTGTCAGCTCCATTCTCTCAACACCTGGATTGAAAGTGCAGTGTGAGGTCACTGTAAAACAAAAACAGACCGTCTTCTCTGGTTGGAATTGCAAGAGTTGATTTTTAAAAATAAAATAATTCATAATTGTTGCAGAGAGAATTCTTCCCTTATAACTAGAGAGTTGCATGTATGAACATAAACTTATATGTCTACCCGAAGACATTTTCTATAAACTGCATCTGAATATCTTTTTCCTGCACCTTAAGGGGCGCTAGGAGCCTTCTTGGAGTCAGAGAGCTAGAAGACTCCCCATTTGCTGACACTATGGTATTGTCCTTTTGATGAACATTTCTCCCTGGCTTTTCATTTGCCTCCTTTTGTGGAACCATTTTTGTTGGCACCCGCCGCCCAACACACACATTATATTCTCACTGGTGTGGCCATTGTGTCCCTTGTTGCAAGTACCTTTATGTTGGAGACCGTTTTACCTTATACCTTTGTGTATCCCACAAAGCTTATCACTGTGTTCCTCTTATTGTGGTTGCCTTTAAGGTGCTGTATTAGTTGGCTTAGGCTAGTGTAACAGAATACCATTGGCTGGATGGCGTAAACCATAGAAATCTATTTCCTCACCGTCCTGGAGGCCGCAAGTCTGAAATTGAGGTACAGGCATGGTCAGGCTCTGGTAGGGTCTGTCTTCCTGGCTTGCAGATAGCTCCTTTTCTCTCTGTCTTCACGTGACAAAGGGGATAGGTAGATGGAGGGAGAGAGAGAGAGAGAGAGAGAGAGAGAGAGACCTTTCTTATAAGACCACAATCTTATTCGATAAGGATGCTGCCCTTATGACCTCATTTAGCCTTAATTATTGCCTAAAGATCCTATATAGTCATGTTGGAGTTAGGACTTTAAGATATAAATTTTGACAGAACATAGTTCAGTCCAGAGCAAGTACCTCTGACACAAATTGAGTTACATAAGCGGAAGAGAGGACTGAATTTTTCCCTTCACATGAAAATATAAGAGCTCTTTGCCTATAGGCTTTGGCCACTTCTGTTTTCTCCAAGAGCTGCTCATATTAAATATAGTAAATAATAAAGATGTGTTTCAAATGTTAAAGGATGTTCTATGTTCTGGTGCTAATCTCTACTCTTATCATCTTAAAAAACATACAAGAGATTTACTATTGATTTTATTAATCAATTTACTATTGATTTTATGAATCCACTTATTTATGTATTTAACATTGATAAGTTGCCCAACCATATGCAGGAGGCATACAGACCAAGGGGCTTAGGATCTAAAGAATGTCCTGACAACATTATACCCTTTAGGAACTCCTAGTTAGCAAGAAAGACAGTCTCAGAGCAATGTGTCAAGTGCTTAATATAATTTGCTCTTGAAATAAAAATGAAGCAGTGCCCATGATCTTTTGTAAATTAGAGACTTTTCAATAATGATAGCATCTGATCATGAGACTGAGTTTGACAGTTGAAGAAATAAAGAGAGTAAACAAACACCAGGCAAAAAGAATGGCAAGTACAAAGCAAACACATGGGTGAATGAGAAGGCTTTACTGCAGTCTGCAAACCATTTATGCTGAACAAAATGAAGAAAATACAATGCTCTTAAAGTTTGTTTGTTTGTTTGTTGAGCTCCTACTATGTTTCAGGTTCCAGGTTATATGAGTCAGCATAGAGTGGTAAACAATAATAAGCTCCCTGTTCTTGAGCCAATTTTCAAAGGTGAGGAGATAATAAATGATTAGTAAATAAGTGATCAAGAGCTGTAAATGCAAAGAAGAATATAAACATGACCTTGATATAGCAAGATGGGCTACAGTGAACCTCCTTTTATGGTCAGAGAGGTCCTCCTGAGAAGATGATGAGAAGGAGATGTTTGATGTAAAATTTGAATGACAAAGAAGAGTCAGCCATGTGAAGATCCAGGTATACAGAACAGCTTCTTTCATGTATCAAAAATATTTTTTTCTTAAAATATATGACATATTAATCTTGCTTTAAAATATGCAAGAGGAAAAGTGGGAGGATGCCATGGACTCTGAGCATTTGTGTCCTGCAAAATTCATGTGTTGAAATCCTAATCCCTGAGGTGATGGTGTTAGGAGGTAGAGCCTTTGGCAGGTGATTAGGCCATGAGGGCAGACCCCCTCATGAATGGGATTAGTGTCCTTATAAAACAGGTCCATGAAAGCTCTCTAGTCCCTTCTACCAGGTGAGGACACAGCAGAAAGATGCCATCTGTGAGCCAGACGGTGGGCTCTTGCCACACTCCAAATTTGCCAGTGACTCAATTTGGATTTCCCAGCCTCCAGAAGGAATAAGAGATGAATTTCTGTTGTTTATAATCTACCCAGTATAGAGTGTTTTTTGTTACAGCAGCCCGAATGGACTAAAACAGAAGATAAAAATAGTGAGATCAGTAAGTGAGATGGGGCCGTGGTAGAGCAGTAAGACATTGAATGGTTGTTAAAGATAGGTGATGAGTACTTAGGAATCTGTGAGAATTTTCTCTCATTTCATGTACCTTTGAAAACATTAATATTGAAAGGTTTTTTTTTTGTCTCAAATGTTTTCTCCACGAACATACTGTTTCTTCTTGATATATTCCTTATTTATTAAACTAATATAAAGAACATTATGATAAACAATTATTGAAAGGAATTGCATTCCTTATCTACTTCAGCATGACAAATTACCCCAAAGCTTAGAGGCTTAAAACAACAATAAGCATTTATTAGCCCTCACAGTTTATGTGGGTCAATAAGTTGTGGTTTTAGCTTGAGAAACACCCTCAAAAAAACCGTAAAAACTCTTATGAGATTTGAGTTAAGATGTCAGCCAAAACTACAGTTATCTAAACTAGCTTGACTAGGTGAAGGATTTGCATCAAAGGTGGTTGACTCAGAATTGACTAGTTGATGATGTTGGTTGGTGGCAGGAGGCCTTAGCTCCTCCCTGCTGGGTCTCCCCACAGGGTTGCTTGTATGTCCTTAAAATATGGTGTCTGGCTTTTTCTGAAGCAATCCAAGAGAAGGTAGAAACATGACAGACTTGGAAATCACACACCCTTACCACGCATGATTGTATTGGTCATAGATGTCAGCCCCATTCAAGGTGAGAGGGGTCTACATGAGGACATGAATACCAGGAGATGGTGATAATTGGTGGACATATTGAAGGCTAGCTGCCACAGGGAGAAACAGTGTATTTGGTATTTAAACAAATAATCTTGACATGCTCACTGAATTGATGCCCCCCCCCAAAATAAATCCCTCATTAATTTGTTGTTTTCAAGTCATAACTCACACAATTATCTTTAAACCTCTGTGTCTATATTTAGTTTGTAGGGTACGTTTATATAATGATGTCTTTCTTCTGATTAGGCACTTAAATTAGCTGTATTTAATGGAATAATAATATTAAATAACTTTGTAAATCAAAAGGTGAAAATATATGCCTAGAATAAATTATCAAGACTTTGTCCAGTATAATGGGTGGTGATTATTTTCCTGTATACTCTTCAATTTATTACTGTAATAATCTTTTAAACCCATTAACAGTCAATTTGCTCTGTGATATTAAAATGTTAGCCACATTATTTGCCTGTTAATGTAGGTTAAATGTTAATTATGCTGTTGTATGGTGGCTAAGATGGTACATCTAGAAATTACACATAATATTGGTTGGTTCTTTGGCCGTCATACACTAATGTGCTTCATTATTATTGTGCTAATTTTAGTAATTTTAGTAGAAACCACATCATACTCTGTTACTAAAACAGAACTACCCATGATATATTGCTTGCAACCAAACATTAGGCACTTTTGGCCCCATCATTTAGGAGTAGTTTACATGACTAAACAAGTAATGATTCTGTAATTCTCAAACTTGCATTTAGTATATTTAGAATGAATTGCTTAGTATATTTTAAACATTTGTAGATCAAAGTGTAATCCATTTTAAAACAAATGTAAGTCATGATTTTTAAGCTAAATGTACATTTAAACTTCATGAGTGTAGTGATTATAAATACAGCTAGGATTATTCCTCCAATTGTACTAATAATAGAATGGCATATCAACCTTCTCCGTGAGTCCAGTTTTATTACTCCTCATTCTACTCTTACAACTATTTTAAAATAATACTTAGCAGTATTTTGAGAAATAGGGTTTCTTTTAGTAACCTATCACTGTGTAACCTGCTGTCACAAACTTAGTGGCTTAAAATGACACTCATTTATTATTTCACATTTCTGTGGGTAAGAAGTTTAGGCTCAGCTACCTTTCTGCAGTAGGTTCACATCCCCGGAATCAAGGTGTTGGCCTTTCTGGAAATTCTATGGATGAATCTGCTTTTTAGCTCATCCAGGTTGTTGCAGGAATTCAGTGTTTTGCAGTTGCAGGACTGAGATTCCTGCCTTCTTGGTAGCTGTGGGCTGGGGTTAGTTCTCACCTTCTAGAGGCTGCCTGCATTCCTCATCGGATACCCTCTTCCTCCATTTTCAAAGCCAGCAAAAGGATCAAGTCCTTTTCCGTCTTAGGATCTCTCTTAATCCCTTTCTCCTTTGTCCTTTCTCCCTTCTGGCAGAGAAGTTTCTCTCTTCTTAAAGGCCCATGTTATTAGATTGGGTCTACCTGTATAATTCAAGGAAATCTTCTTATTTTAAGGTCAGTTGGTAAGTAACCTTAATTCCAACTGCAGAGTCCCTTCACAGTAGTACCTGAGGGAGTAACTGTGGGAAAAGAATCTCCCAGGGATATCTTTGGAATTCTGCTTTCCACAGTGTTGTTGTTTGATTAGAAACTTAGAGTAATGTAACTTGAGAGAGCCCATTCAGGAAAAGTTACATTTAAGTTTAGTTCTCAGTGACACAAGGAATCATAGAAAGATGTGGAGAGAAAACCAGAAAAAGAGCATGCTAATTGCAAGTACACCATAAAGCTGTAAGGTTCATATTTGATTTATTCAAAGGTCTATAAAGCAAAACAGATACCACTACTAACCAAAACAATACGAATTAAATACCTTGCATTCCAGACCTGAAATATTATAAGTATATATTAATAAATAAGCAGACATCATAATTTGCGCTTCCATGTTCTTAAAACATTTTTGTAGCAATTTTCCCTCTTTCCTTCCCTCTTACCGAATCATTCCTATCAGCATAGGACTATAATGTTTATTTCTGCCAAAAGAAAATAGAAGAACCTATAGTGTGTTATATCTCCCCTTATCTCTCCCTATCTATATTTTCTGCTCATAATTTGTATTTTTTTTTCTTAAGCCACCTCTAAAATTCAGCTCTTTTTTCCCCAAATATTCTATGCAAACTGCCCTTATGACCCACGGTGACTTACACATTACTAATTATGATGGTCTTGTTAGAGTTTGTATCTAAATAGACCCCAAAATTAGGATTTGACACAGACGGTCACACTGTCATCATTGATATACTTTCTTCACTAGGCTTCCAGAACAATCAGCCTTGCATTGTTTTTCTCCTGTCTGCCTGGAAGCTCCTTCTCTCATGTATGTGTTAATTTCACCTTCTTGCCCAAACCCTTTTCTTTAGAGTGCTTCAGCTCAGGGTTTTTAGACCTCATTTTCTATCTTAAAGTACTTTCTAGGTGATCTCATCAATTCTCATGGATTTCACTATCGTCTCTAACTTTACTCCTAAGATTTCTACTTTTCTTCCTAAAAACTGCTCCACCCACACTTTTCTACTCAATTAACCCCAGGATCTTTGATTTTATACACGTTTTTTCCTCTAATCCCTTTCCTGTGGTGAGAAAAGCTGTTACCAGACAGGGGTCCTGATCCAGATCCCAAGAGAGGGTTCTTGGATCTTGAGCAAGAACGAATTCAGGGAGAGTCCATACAGTGAAGTGAAAGCAAGTTTATTAAGAAAGTAAAGGTTTTAAAGAAGGGCTACTCCACAGACAGGGCAGCCTCAAGGGCTGCTGGTTGCCCATTTTTATGGTTATTTCTTGATGATATGCTAAACAAGGGGTGGATTATTCATCCTCCCCTTTTTAGACCATATAGGGTAACTTCCTGATGTTGCCATAGCATTTGTAAACCGTCATGGCGCTGGCGTGAGTATAACAGTGAGAACCACCAGAGGTCACTCTCATCACCATCTTGGTTTTGGTGGGTTGGACTGCCTTCTTTACTGCAAGCTCTTTTATCAGCAAGGTCTTTATGACCTTGTGCCAACCTCCTATCTCATACTGTGACTTAGAATGACTAACTGTATGGGAATACAGCCCAGTAAGTTTCAGCCTTATTTTACCCAGCTCCTATTCAAGATGGAGTAGCTCTGGTTTACACGCCTCTGACAAAGCTATTTGTTCTATTTTCAGAATATATCCAGATTGTGTTCATTTCCTTTGCCACTGCCTAAAGTCAAGCAAGCACTATCTTTCACCTGAATTATGGCAAACCCCTCCTAACAAGTCTCCCTAATCCTGCCCTTGCCTTCAGGTATCAGTGCCCACCACATCTCTGACCTCTCTGCTGTTAGTCTCTCCCCAGGGCTAAGTCCTCATTATCTTCCTTGCTTTTTCTTGCAGATGCATCACCTGTTGGCTCTGCTTCATTATCTTTTCCAACAGATATTCATTTGTCTAGCTCTCTCACTTTCTTCACTTCTTCTCCCAAAAAGCTTCTTCTCGGAGAGGCCTTTCTTTACATTGCAATCCCCGCCTGCACCTGAGGTTTTGTATTCCCGTTTCCTGCCTTGCGTCTTCTTCTCACTTACCTAACATCAGCCTAGCCTCTAAATTCTGTGTGAGAAGGTATTTTTGTCTGCTTTTTTCTCTCTGCCAATGCTAGATGAGAGCCTTGAATATAACAGGTGGTCAATAAATAATACTGAGAAAAAAGAATAAAACATGAAAGTACATTGATAAATGGTATGTTTTGGTGCTGGCTATAACACTTTGAGGTAGATAGTACAGGTATTATTTTCTTTATTTTCCAAATGAAGGCAATTATACATCTTGCCCAAGGTCACAAAACTAGTTAAGTATCAAAGATTAAACCAAAACTCAATTCTCTTGACTCCTAACCCGGTTTCCATTCCACTACAATAGGTGCTAAAAATATAGTGTTGTCTGTTCTTGGGAGCTACAGTACAGCAGCCCTCAAGAACCTGGAAATAAAGAAATAAGATTGCCTTCTGAGAGTTACACTATGAAATCGACATGTAATGAGTCACTTACCTTAAAGAGCTAGAATTGCTTTTAAACCAAAGGGACCATTACTGATTAAATGGTTTAACATTTCCAAAGAAAGAACATTTTAATAAGAAAAGGCAGACATAGAGGCACTTCAAAAGGATACTCCAAAGCAAAAGTTGGGCAAATGAATCCTAGGGGCTGGAGTCTAAGCCAGTGAATTATGAGAATTCCAGAACTTCCTGGGTTCACGGATGCATCAGACTCTGTTAGCTAATGACAATAAACATTTGATTCGTCTGACCAACTCACTTTTTTTCAGAGGCCTTTCTTTGTCACCCCACTTTATATTGCAATCATGATCACAAAACAGCCTTATGATTAATAATTAATTTTCCATGCAGCTCTGCCTCTCTATAGAAGAAAAATCCCTTCTAATAGGTACTTCCAGCAGTCTGGTCCTGATGTTAGTTATTTCTTATTGAAAATTAGTTGACCTGATTGCAGTATGGCTTTTGTAAAGCTTACTTTTGGAAGAAAAGACATCCTGATTTCACTGACACCTGTATATCCCTGCGATTGGTACATTAAAAAAAAAAAAAAATATATATATGTACACACACACATTCATATATATATATATATATATATATGCCGTGTGCAGTGGCTCATGCCTGTAATTTCAGCACTTTGGGAGACTGAGGCAGGAGGATCGCTTGAGCCCAGGAGTTCAAGACCAGCCTGTGCAACATAGCTATTAACCCAGTAATTTTGGGAGGCTGAGGTAAGAAGATTGCTTGAGCCCAGGAGGTTGAGGCTGCAGTGAGCCCTGATAGTGTCTCTGCACTCCAGCTTGGGTGACAATGTGGGACCCTGTCTTGAAGTAAATATACACTGAATTGTGATTTTATGTATCAGTCTCCCTTACTTGGTTAATTGAATGTGAGTCTCTTCTGCACCTCCCTCACTTCCACTGAATATGGAGACACTCTTAACATTTCAGTGTGAAGCAAAATCAACCACTCCAGAACTTCCTAGCATCATTCTGTACTCGAAGTGCTGCACAAGAGCAGGCTCTGAAGGAGGCTCCTAAATTAGAGACGAAGGACAGACTTTTTTTTTTTATGGAGTCTTAACAGAAGGTGTCAGGTGAAATTCAGCATTTTAGGGAATAGTGGGCCAAGGATAATTCTGGGTTTTCATAGAAGGAAGGAATCCTCTTGCAGATTAGCTGCCGTTGTTTTGGCAACTTAGATTTTTATCAAGAGGCAGTGGGAAGGGCACTTGTCATTAAGGTCACTTGCAAGAGGGAGCCCAGAGGAACAGCTACACAGAACTGGACACAAGAGAGGCCCAGAAGAGGGGTCTCAGTCTTTTGTTGTCTCTCAACAGAAGCAAATTAGGTTTCTAAATCAGCCAGCCAGAGAGCTAAACACACACTTGGTGGCTTTCTGATTTATCGAGCACAGTTTGGCACAAATTGTTTTTAATGCTTGCATGTATGCATTTCTATATGTGTCAGTAAGTTATGCTTTGGTGATTTCTCCCTTTTAAAGTGTTGAATAATAGTTAACAAAGCACTCAGGGAAAATATTTTATTTCTAGCAAGAAAGCTTCCTTCCTTCCTATTTGTTTGTTTTACTACTGACTTGTCTTTTTAAATTATTTCACCTTGGAAGATACATCTTAGGGAAGTTTATTGTGACAACTTCAAAATTCTGTTGTACTATAGTCAAATCTCGAATAAATAATTAATTTTAGGGAACAAAAAAGAGCGACATAAACATATCAAAACATACTGGCATTGTGATGGCATAAGAACACCTGAATTTAAGTCTGAGAGTTAAAAATTCGTCTTTAACATCAAGATATCACTCAGTTACCACAGAAATGAAAAATGAGCCGTTGAAGGTGGATAGACAATGAGTGGCATGACTTTTATATTGGGCAGGAAACAAATTATGATGGCAGGTGAAGATATTGATCATGAGAATGAGAAAGGGTAGCTCCAAGCCCAGGAACTGGGATCGGCAAAAATGAAGGAAAAAACTGAGATAAAGTGTTCCTTGGTTGAGAATCGTAAGGTGCCTCACTACAATCACCAGATACATTTTCCCTTAACAAAGTGGCAGAGTCATCTATGTTGAAATACAAGGAGGTGCCTCCTTAGACATCAAGAAGGTCTCATTTATCAGCAAGTAGAATGGAGGATCACTGTCATAATTAACCAGGTTCTCTAATCAGCCTAAAGCTGTTGAGAGTGAATCAGGAAGGACTTGTTATATTAACATTCTAAGTGGAGAGAGCACAACAATATAATCTGGGGTCTCCAGCAATAAGAGTCGCAGGTATCAGCATTTTACTCTAGCATTCTAGAGGAGCTTATTTTAAACTTGGTGCAAAGCACTACAGAAATGCATAATGAATGATTTATGCTCTCTCTTTCTTTTCTGAAAAAAAAAAAACATTAAAAAAGGCCTAGGATTTGAACATGTAGGCAGGAGTGACTATAGAAGTGTTGTCAAAACTCTTGACTTCAGGAGTAACGACAAGGGCTTCTTTACAATTCGTGCATCATTCTATTTCATAGAAGATATTCTCATGCGGGTGGTCTGACATCGTGTGTCTATACACAGCAACATCAGCCCAGAGACAGACATCAGTTTTTACACAAAACACCGATATATTTTTTTTTTCCCCAGAGTCTAGAGTCAATGACATCGTAACGGGAGAAATTGCAAGGCTACGAAATGTTTTTCTTGTTCATTTGGTAAGCCATGAAGAAATTAGAACTTGATTTTTTTTTTTCCGATAGAAGAAAACTATGACACGGAATGAATAGTCTCAAAAAAAGTTCAAAATTTTTGCTTTTTAAAAAATAGTCATATTATTGTCTTCATCTTAGTTTTTTGCCTTCACCTTATTTTTGGAGTGTTCAACCTTAGCAACATCAAAGTCATCAACTGAAAAGTCACCAGTGGGCACGAAGTCTCTTCTGTTAGTTCACTGTAGACCCCGGATGTGGGAAGTGACTTCTCTCTGTGACAAGATGGCTAGAGAGAGCGTTCAGGAAAACGCAGATGGCGAGTATTTCTTGATTTAAACAGCTAATTTCACATGGTCCATCACATAATCCTTTTAAATAAAGTAGTTTGTCTCAACAGACTTTATTAATCTTGTTGGTCATGTGCTACCTGTGTTTGATTAAATCTCAGTGTTTACAACTTATCCACAGAATTATTTTCAGAATTGTTCTTTTAAATTCTATGATGAAGGAATAAATTCTTACTGGCTTAAACTTTTTCATAGGTTATAATCAGTGTTAATATTTATTTTTAAAAATGTTACTCTTACACCCCCTTTTTGAACCTGCTGCTCAAATTAATATTGTAACTTTGTAGTCTCTCCTCTAAGAAGTTTTCGAAGCTGTACATTGAACCAGATGATATATTTCTGTGACGTGGGCCACCCAAACATTTGGGGTGCTGTCAATAGTGTAAAAGATTTGAGCAATTACTGCTACTTCTAAAAGGGTGAATTCTATCACAGTCCTTGTTTTAGATAAAGCATAGTTGGAAGAGTCTGTATTTCTTGACGTGATTGAGGACCAAGGAGAGCTTTGGTCAAATCCATCTATTCTATTTGGATCAAGATAGGGAGTTCTGAAACAAAAATGTTCAAAGGATAAATGTACTTGGCATCTAATTATTCAGTATGCCTCAAAATACCTTTCATACCTAGGGAACTTTTTTTTTGAGATGGAGTCTCGCTCTGTTGCCCAGGTTGGAGTGCAGTGACATGATCTTGGCTCACTGCAACCTCTGCCTCCCGGGTTCAGGCAATTCTCCTACCTCAGCCTCCCGAGTAGCTGGGACTACAGGCATGCACCACCATGCCTGGCTAATTTTTGTACTTTTAGTAGAGATAGGGTTTCACCATGTTGGCCAGGCTGGTCTCAAACTGCTGGCCTCAAGTGATCTGCCCACCTTGGCCTCCCAAAGTGCTGGAATTATAAGTGTGAGCCACAGCACCGGGCCTGGAACCTTTAAAAAAAAACTAGTAATTATTAATACTGCTCAGAACATACAATGGAAAATATTGATGTAGATATTCTGAAATCTCTTCTTGGATTAAACTCTAAGAATAGAAAATGTGTAAATGAATTACATTAATTACCACTTCTTCCCACCACTGCTCCTGAAACTCCATACCCTGAATTGTTTTTACTGAATTGTACTTTGAAATTATGCCCTTGGGCCACATTGAGGATCATTAGAAAAAACAGCCCTGAGAATCTCATTACTTTATTTACTGTAAGATGTTGTTTGAGGATGTGGTTCTCTGCATTGCCCTTTGGACACCTTTTGAGAACCCCCAGAAGAAATAGATCTCAAAGGGCAATACCAGGAATAGTCTTCTATTTCCTGAACAAGTAGTTGTTGGTCTCATGGACACTGACAATTACAATTTTTTTTCTTTTCCAGTTTACACTGGAGTCTAGATAATACAGAGCAACCTAGGGCACATCTCTACCCTTAGTACAGAATATTGCAGAATTTTTTCTCCTGGTCTCATTGCAGGTTTCATTTTATTGTTCCTTTGTTAATTTTCCTTTGCCTTGATGCACTTGTTGACTTAATTTTATTTTGTGGCATGAATTTGCATCTAAAGTCTGGAAAAAGAGTATAAACAACCAAATTGCCTTTATAATGTGAGTGAGACCAAGGCACCTCTGGGAAACCAAAGGCCTAGTCTTAGATGAAGAATTTGGGGAAAGATTGTCAACTGAAATGTCCGTATTTTCATGAAGTGTCTCAGTGTGGAAGTTCAGTAGAATTAAGGTGTTAACTGAATCAGAATCCCTGGAAACAACACCCGAGCATAGGTATTTTTTGAATTATAACATGTATAATTAAAAGATGGCATTTCTGGCATGGAAAAGAGCAAGTCCAAATGCCCTGAGAAGGGAAGAAGCTTGGCATGATTTCAAAAGAGCGAAAAGTCACACATGGCTGGGACAGAACGCGTGAAAGGGAGAGGTTTGGGAGATAAAGTTGAGAAGTAGACAGGCCAGATGTCAGGAAGAGCCTTACAAACCATAATAAGACGTTGCATCCCATTTCAAACACGCTAGAAATACCGAAGGTTTCTTTGTTAAGTCAAGTTTGTTGAAGTAGAATCGGTATACAGTAAAATTTACTTTTTTAGAATAAAGTTCTGTGGGTTTTGATAAGCACATGGAGTCAGGTAGGCATCTCTACAACCAAAACCAAAACATTTCTCTCACTCCAAAGAGTTCTATCACATACCTTTATGACCAACCCTTCCTCCCATCCCCATTCCCTAGGAGTTCTATCACATACCTTTATGCTCGACCCTTCCTCCCATCCTCATACCCTAGGAGTTTGGCTCTGCTTTCTCTCGCATAGTTTTGCGTTTTCCAGAATATCTTATAAATTAGATCATACAATCTGTAGTCCTCTGAGTCTGGCTTCTTGCACTTAGCAAAATGCATTTGCTGTTCATTCATGCTAGTGTTTGTACACCAAGAGTTTTGAGTGGGGGAATGATACAAACTGCTTTGTGTTTTATAGAAATAACTCCTTTGCTGTGGTAATTGTGGGACTGGGGTTGTGAAGAGGTGACTGTAGCAGGTGAGATTAAGGGAGAGGATGGGTCACAGCAGGAAGGTGCTGAGATGCAGATTCAGGAAATATGGTGAAGGCTCATCTGTCATGAGTGCTAGTGATGCAGATATGAGTAGGAAAGATAATTTTCTACTTAGGAAAAATAATTTCAAAACATTAAATACTAAAAAACAATGAAAGTACTAAAAGGATTCATAGGAAAGTCTAATATAATTTTAGATCGAAGAAAAACTTATTCATCAAAACAAAACATAACAAAAGTGGAAAAAAATTACAATATGAAAAAGTTAAATTTGCATAAGGTGAAGGACACCATAATCAAAACTGTAAAATAGTGTCAGCCAGGGAGACACATTAATAGCATATATAACCAAGTATTGATATACACACTATATAATGAGCAGCTGTCAATCTCTGAGGCAGAAAATCCAAAAAAAATGGGTAAAGTGGAGAAGACAATTAACTGAAGAAATATAGATGTCCAATATACGTATAAAAAGATGCTTATTCTCGTTACTTTTTGATTCAGCAATTCCACATCTGGCAATCCATTCTATGGTAATACTTATGTATGTGGGCATAGATTGTTTTGCATCAATAGGGAAATAAATATGTAAATGTTGGTTCATTGGCATAATCAAATATTATGCAACCATTAAGAAGAATGAGCTAGATCTGTATTAAAAGAATGAGCTAGATCTCAGTTAAAAGAGTGAGCTAGATCATGGAAAGTTCTATGTTAAATGAAAAAGTTACAAAACAGTTTGTTCAGCATGATTCTACTGATAGTTAAAAAGAAAAGCACATTTGTGACTATGTGTGCATAAAAGAGAGACAGGGAGAATGAAAGAGAGAAACAGAAAGAAAGAAGGGAAGGAGAGACAGAGAGAAAGAGAGACTAAATTCAAAGGAAAACAACTGTATGCACATCAAATGGCCAACAGGTTAATAGCAGTTCCTATTCACAGAGGATCTTAGAATTGGGTTGGGTATGTAGAGGAAAAGAAATACATTTTTCTTACCCGTCCCTGGGTTCATGACTGAGGCCTCTATAACAAAAGGCAGATTAATAGAAAAACTTGCAAGTTGATTTAACATAAGTTTTACATGATATGAGAACTTTTGAAATGAAAACACAATTTATATATTGTTTTGGGGAAATACCCATTAGTAAACGGTGAAAATATGCAAGGAATGATACCATACAGTCTCAGGAAAGTGGTTAATTCAGGAGGAGATGGCAAAGTTGGGCTTCGTTTCTATAATTTTTGACTATTAAAAAATATAAAGTATATATGACATGATATTTAATGTTTGGTGACCTAGATGATTGAAATATGTGGACATGTTATTTTCTGTTTCCTGATAGTTTGAAGTTTTTGTTATTAAAAATATGGAGAATATTTTGCTTAGATGATGACTAAAGAAGACATTATGGAGTAACATAAGGAAATATATTAAATATTGCCTAAAATAGGGGAAGGAAGAAGTGTTTAGTTTGGAACAGGGTGCTACCGTTGCGACCTTTCTTGAATTATTATAATACAAGCAGTAACTTGCATCTATTGAGAAGTTATTGTGTACCAGATACTTTGCAAGGGCCTTTCTGTATTTTATCATTTAATCCTCACAACAGCTGTTAGGTGACGCTATGGTTTGAGTGTGTCACCCAAAGTTCACATGATGGAAACTTAATCCCCAATGCAACAGTGTCGAGAGGTAAGACCTTTATGAGATGTTTTTCATTTCCCTAGCAAAAGACTCTGCCCTCTGAATGGATTAATACAGTTATTGCAGGAGTGGGTCCCTTATCTCATGGGAGTTAAGTTCCTGATAAAAGCATGAGTTCAGTTGGCCCCTTTCCCTCTCTCCTTCTGTCCTGAGTACTGTCACTCCCTGTCACGCCTTCCACCATGTTATGATGCAGCAGGAAGGTCCACAACAGATGCAGCCCTTCAATCTTGGACTTTCCAGCTACCAGAACTGTAAGACATAAATTTCTGATTTTTATACATTACCCAGTCTCAGGTATTCTATCATAGCAACACAAAACAGGCTAAGACAGCCTGTATCACAGATGTAGAAAATGGACACAGATTGGTTTTGAATCTTATTCATGGTCACCCAGCAGCAGTCAAGTGACAGAACCAAGATTTTAACCAAAGCCTTCTGACTCCCTTAAAAGCTTGTAACTCCAAACTTCCATGTTCTGTAATAAATAGCATTTTTCTGTTGAGAAAGGAAATGTGGAGGAGACTGGTGCTAGCCTTAAATCAGATGGGTTATTAGGAAATAAAGTAGGGAAATGGAAAGTAAAGTTTAAGGGATAGAAGAAAAGAGGTTAGGGCTGAAAACTACCTTTCCCTATGAAAATAAAATAACCAGAGAATTAAACTCTGAAAGATCCATGAGGATTGGTGTAAAATTCTTGTCTTTTCACTTTTGAACTGGTAGTTCAAGCATAAGAAAGAAACAGTGTCTTCTCAGGAAGATCCTATTTAAAATGCGTTCCTCGTTGGAAATGCTAAAGGGTACGCAGGTGTATTTGTTTGCAAGAGCTGTTGTAACCAAATACTACAAACTGGGTATTTGGTTACAACCAATACTGAGTTTTTGTTGCAAACTGTCATAAATTGTCAGAATAATTCTGATAATTCTGGAGTCTAGAAGTTTGAAATCCAAATGTCAGCAGGGCCGTGTTCTCTTGGAGACTCTGGGTAGACTCTTTCCATGCCTTTTCCTAGCCTCTGGTGGTGGTTGTCAGTTCTTGTCCCTCAACTTGCTGGGGTTAGAACTCCAGTTCGTTCCTCTGTTCTCTCATTCTTTCTTTGTTTCTTCCCATTGACTTTTTATAACAACACTGCTTAGATTAGATTGAGTGCACCTTACTCCGATGTGACATCATCATAACTAATTTTATCTGCAACAAACTTATTTCCAAGTAAAGTCACATTCTGAGCTACTGAGAATTAGGACTTCAACATGTCTTTCTGTAGGTCACAATTCAACCCATAACAACAGGAAAACACAATAAGGCAATCATTATAAGTTTTATGTTTCATTCTTGAACTTGGTAGACATTGAGCATTTAAAATAAATCAAAATATGTTAAATGTGTAAATAACTATGTGTACATATCCATGTGAATCTACGCATGCAGTGTTTTATTTCTAAATAGTACATCATTTAAGCGTTTAGCAATTTGTATTATGTACTGAGATTTTATATCTAGACAACAATGCATTTAGAAAGAGATTTTTAAATATCACCCCAATAAAGAAACCAGTGGAAGAAAACTGTATTACCTTTCCTCCAATTCCTTATTCAGAAGAGCATATAGTATGCAAGTCAAATAAGTTGTTGAATAAATGACCTTTTGGTAAGGTAAATTATTATAGTAGGCCTGCAAGATGAGCACAATCATTGCAGGAAAATCTGTTGCTGAGTATGCTTTGTGTTCTTTTTCATTTAGTTGCTCTGTTTGGTTTTGCTTTGTTTTCTTCTCTGACTGAAAGCCTTAACAGAAACAAAAGTGTTTCTCTCATGTGAAATGATTAGCGCTCTTTCTCACCCTGCCTTCCTGTCCCGACTTGAATAGAAAGCAATGCATGAGTATCTAAACAGGAATAAAATGTTCTTTGACAAAGATGCAAAAGAAACAAGAAAACAACTGGATTTTATTCGTTTCTCAGGGACATGTTCACTGAACTGCGAAAGCCAAAGCACCTGGGAAAATCTGCCTAGGCAGGCAGGGCTGTGACCAGTAATGGAAAATGCATCTCTGTGTCGGCTTAGAGGGCTGGGAACTCTCATAGACTGTGGCTGGAGTGTGATCAAGTAAGATTCAAAAGAGAGAGATTATTTCAGAACCATATAGCATAAAACTGAAACGCAGAGAACAGATAAATGTATGTGTCTGTCCTTTTAGGCAGAAAGCATCCATTTTGAAAAAACATTTACCTGTGCTGATTTGAAGATTTCGATATGTGCCTTTCCAGAGTACTTGCAATTATCATTGTCTAGTGAGCCTTCAAAAATTAAGTCTTGCTGAAGAACACCATTACCTGTGAGTCTGAGTGTGTTGTGGGTCGGGTCATCCACCAGAGCAGATAGCGTGGAGAGGGCATCTGTAGACTACTAAGTAAAAGAAAACATCTGAAATACCACCTTCTTTATTCAGCCCTTTGGTTTGTTTGTTTGAAACGAGGTCTCGCCCTTTCACCCAGGTTGGAGTGCAGTGGCTTGATAACAGTTCAGTGTAGCCTCAAACTCCTGGGCTCAAGTGATTCTCTCACCTCAGCCTCCCAAGTAGCTGGGACTGCAGGCACATGCCACCACACTCACCAAATATTTTTATCGTTTATTTTCTGTAGAGACTGGGTTTCACTCTCTTGCCCAGGCTGATGTTGAACTCCTGAGCTCAAGTGATCTACCAAACTGATCCAGCCTTTCAGTGCCAGGATTTCAGGCATGAGCCACTGTGCCCAACCTCAGCCCTTTAATCAAAGAAATAGTAAGCTGCATAGATGCCAAGTGTAGAAATTGAAGTACTAAATCTCTACTGTGTTCCAGCATTGCTAGGGATGAAATCCCCTAAGTTTATTGAGCACTTAAAATAATACTCTCTAGTATCCAAGGGCCTGACCACCTCTTTATCAGTCACCACATACAGGAAGCAGTGTCAGGGCCGGGGCGGAGCAGGGGTGCTTAAATATTCTATTTGCAAATGCACTAAGTTGCAACAGTTAGAATGTAATCAAGCCCCCCCAAATTTAGAAGCCCAGGAAGGATTTATTCTACCCATAAGTAGCAATGAATTTGACACTTGAAGAAAGTTATTTTGTATAAATCAAGAATTCAGTGATTAGAAATTTTGAAGTTTTGTTTGAGATGGAGGGTGGAGAGGAAATGTGGGAGTAGGTAAAAATAAATCCATCGAGGTAATTAAAGTCAATGAACTTTGTCAGTATCTATTATCATAAAATGCTATAACTGTCACCTTGGGCTTATACAGATAATGAGGACTATTTGTGTTTTATCAATAAATTTCGTTGTGTTGGTTTAGCACAAGCCTTATGCAAGCACTGAAAATGCTAGGAGTAATTTTTTTTCTTTTCCAGTTGACTTTTTTTTTTAACAAAACTGTAACATGTGATTTGCAATTAGCTTTAATTTCAAACCAAACATATTTTAAGAAGCAAAGTCGTTTTTATGCATACAAAGTTTCAGGATTCCTCTCCTCTCTGACTTTTTAAGCAAATTGCTGTGTCTGGGCCCCACCTCCATATTTTCACAATTTAATTCTTAGCACTTTCATCTGACCACATTCTATATTTTGGGAAGCATCCAAAGGTTTTCTTAGGGACTTGAGGTGGGTGCTAAAATATTTTTGTTTGCAATTTTTTTTTTTCTGGCTACATTAGTTTCTTGTTGGTAGTGAGTGATTTTTCTTAATTTGGTGATTTTCTTATATTAAGATTATGACTTTTTAAATTGCATAGGCAAAAATTATTAGTTTAAAATTCAATATCCCTTCATTTCTATCAGGCATATCTATTGATAATTTTATCAATGTTTATGCTTATGCCTAGTTAGTACTTCAATTAGCAAATTAATTGTACTTTCCATAAAATACCTTTTTAAAGTAAGGTTGCCAGATTAAGTGCAGTTTGCCCAGTTAAATTTGAAGTTCAGATAAACAACAGTTTTGTTCCAGTTAAATTTGAATTTCAGATAAGAGCAAATCGTTTTGTTTTATTTTCAGACATACTTTTTCACATAGTAAGTACCTATACAAAAAAGTATTTGTTATTCATCTGAAATACAAATTTCACTATTTTTTCTTTGTTATTTATTTGTATATTTATTTTATTTTTATCTGGAAATCCCACTATAAAGAAAGAAGTATAGGAAAATTTATTGGTTAAAAACATGTTATATATCAAGCTATCTGTCTTAGTTGGTTCAGGTTGCTATACGAAAGACCTTAGGCTGAGTAATTTAGACACAATCTATTTCTCACAGTTCTGGGTGCTAGAACCTCCAAGATCAAGGTGCCAGCAGATTCAGCATCTGGTGAGGGTCTCTGCTTCAAAGTTGGCACCTTCTGTATTTCCTCACATAGTGGAAAGGAGGGTCAAGCTGCCCTGGGCCTCTTTTATAAGGACACCAATTCCATTTATGAGGATGGAGCTCTTATGACCTAAACACCCTTGGCCCCGACCTCTTAGTATTATAGCACCGGGGATTAAGTTTCCAACTGGAATTTTGGAGGGACATGAACATTCAGACTGTAGGATTATCTCTAAAAATGTGTGTAATTGACTCAGTTACATTTCAATGATTAGAGAGGGAAGGGGAAATCCAAATTTAAGATCTTGTTAACTTTGATTCATTAATTCATTTTACAAATGTTCACCAAATGCCTAAAATGTCAGGTCTTAAGGGATTAGCAAAACAAACTTAATTCTTGCCTTAATGATATTTATAACTTAGTGGAGAAGAACATTAACCAAATAATCTCACAAATACATGATAAACTGTAATAAATACAATAATGCAGAAGGATAACATTCATACATATAGGGGAATGTGTTGGAAAGGGAAAGTCAGGCAAGATTTCTCTGAAGAAGTGAAATTTGAATTGTTAAAGAAAACAGTCAGTCAATGATACTTGTTAAAGCACAGTGAGGCAGACTTTAGTCAGGTCTATTGCAATAGACATACGGACTTTGAAAATGGAATTTTGCAATGGGGGAGAGATATTGAACGAAACTCCAAATATAACATGCACAAGTAGGAATTTATAGCCAAGAAGTAGAGTGGGGTCAGTGGATGGAAATTTGCTAAGAGGAAGCATCTGGAGTAAGAAAGATTCAAACTAAACCATCCTAACATGAATCTTGCTGAAGACAGAATAGGGTGATTAGATATCATCTGGGGGATAGTGGAGGATGAAGAACCTGCTCAGATATTGAGAGTGATCAGATATCTGTGGTGGAGGATTCTTGCTAAACTGACTTAGCAGGATTCTTGCTAAAACTGGATTTTACAAGGAAGTACACAGGAGAGCTTAGGAGGAGGCTGACTGAATTTTGGTTGAGCAAAGGATAATTGTCAGAACTAAAACCAAAGCCCCAATGGGACTAAATTAGGCAAAAAAGAGTGTATAAGTCTGTTCTCATACTGCTAATTAAGACATACCCAAGACTGGGTAATTTATAAAGGAAAGAGGATTAATTGACTCCCAGTTCACATGGCTGGGGAGGCCTCACAATCATGGTGGAAGGCAAATAAGGAGCAAAGTCACGTCTTACATGGTGGCAGGCAAGGTGGTGCGTTGAGAGGAACTCCCTTTTATAAAACCATCAGATCTTGTGAGACTTATTCATTATCAGGAGAACAGCACAGGAAAAAGCTGCCCCCAAGATTCAACTACCTCCCACCAGGTCCCTCCCACAACATGTGGGAATTATGGGAGCTACAATTCAAGATGAGATTTGGGTGGGGACACAGTCAAACCATATCAAACAGGTAGAGGAAAGGAAGTGAATTTATACGTAGATGAGGCATCAGGAACAAAAGAATTGGAAGTATGTGTCAGGTTGAACACAGTGAGCGTAGAAAGTGTTACTAAAAATTCTGCAAAGGAAGTCTGTAACCACATCAAGCGTGAATCAGCAAGCCATTTCAATTTTGATGCTAAAACTCAATGGAAAGATCTACCAAGGTTTTAAAAGACTAGTAAGATTTGCATTTGAAAAGATGAATCTAGCTGCTCAAAAGCAAGAAGATTATTGTTGAAGGCACCATTTATAAAGCATTTCCTGGTGGCCTGTATATTCTTGTAGCAAAAAGAAAATGATAGCTCAATGTATATCAGATATTGGCAAACTTTTTCCATAAGGGGTCAGATAGTAAATGTTTCAGGATTTGCAGGCCATACGATCTCTGTTGCAAGTTAATAAGAGAAAGGTATAACAAATTAATCAAGATTTATGTGACACAAGAGCCTTCAGAAATGAAGACCCAAAGATGTAGGGAAAGCTATCTGTTTTTCTGCTAAGTTTAGTGTGGAATGGACAGCCGTACAGAAATGTGACTGGACAAAAGGTTATGATTTACTGATAATAGACTGAGAGTGTGGCAAACCGAGCCAGGCTGTCCAGACGCTTCTTGGTCTCTCTGTGTAACATTGCTGCCTCCCTGGTATAGGGCACGGCCCCACTGGAATGAGGGTCTTCAAGGAAGAAGGGAGAAGGGAGAGAGTAACCTTTCAGAAGTTTTATGACTTGCTGTGGGAAGAGAGGGATTCAAGTGTCTATGACCTGCCTTGGAGAAGACGAATTTTATTTCCTATGAACTCACTATGGGGGAGAAAGGGGAGCAGAAGACAGGAGGCTGGGAGAAGGGCAGACAGAGGCTTTGCTTTGAGGCCTTCTAATTTCCTTTAGTTCAAAGTCCTTGGGATGCCAAAGCATTATATTTTGGAGTATTCTCTTCTAAGCCACAACAAACTAAAAAAATGAAAATCATTTTATCTGAATACAAGGTATATGAGGCAATTGAAGCCAGCAGGGGCGGACATCTTCTATAATGCTTAATTGCTAAAGTCTTTCCAATGCTTCTCCATTCTGGGTATATCTTTAATTATCTCCACTTTCCTTCCCTGCTCTATGTCTTATTTTCTGGTACGTTTGTTTATCTACTGGTGATTATCAGCTCTGCTCCCTATCACCACTTGTTGAACTATATTCTCCATGATTTTTAATATTATCTAGTGTGGTGCCTCCCAGGCAATGTTCATGACCTCCCAAATAGGTCACTTGTTAGCCTTGGGGCACCAGGGCAGAGTTTGATGAGGCTTTGGATGGGCTGACCACAGTGATCATATATAGCTAAAAGTGGCCTCTTTCATTATTCTTGACAGTATGAGTGTATTACTATTTTCTCTCTATGCCTTGACTTGGAAAAATTTGGAAAACCCTGATCAGCTCTAACGGAGAGAGTCAGTAACAGGCATATCAGAGGTTCTCTGGTTAAGGAAGTAGATATTGAAAAGAGAACCATTTTGGGGTCAGAACACTGGTTCTCATATACCAGCTGATATAACCTTGGGCAAATAGTTTCTCTAAGCTCAACTGACTAATTTGTAAAAAGAGAATAATAATAGTTGAACTTAAGAAGTAACTGTTATGCTTTTTTTGAGAGTATTTAATTAGATAATACTTTTAACTTCTAGTATGGTGTTGAGAGGAAAACTTTCTCTGTCCCAACTTAGGTGTGTGTGATGGGAGAGGAGGATGTGAATCAATTGACAACAGATAGATTAACAAGGAGAAAAGTTTTAATTCATATGCATGCAGGAGGCAGAAGCAGTGAGTAAGCTTGCTGAATAGCCAAGGATAAGCAGTATACCTAGTTAATGTCAGGAGTTCGAGACCAGCCTGGCCAACATGGTGAAAACCCGTCTCCACTAAAAATACAAAAATTAGCTAGGCATGGTGGTGCATGCCTGTAATCCTAGCTACTCAGGAGGCTGAGGCAGGAGAATTGCTTGAACCCAGGAGGAGGAGGTTGCAGTGAGCTGAGACTGCACCACTGCACTCCAGCCTGCTGGGTGACAGAGTGAGACTCCATCTCAGGAAAAAAAAAAAAAAAGAAAAAAAGAAAAAGAAGAGGTTCTAAGACTTCAGTGGGAAAGTATGGAAGGTTCTACTGTTTTTTATTTGTTTGTTTTCATCCTGATGCTAATGGAGTTTTCTTCTTGACTGAAAGCTCCACTGATGGAGGGTTTATGGCAGCTGAATTTGTACATCCTTGTGTTAAGGGTCTGTCTTCTCCCAAGCAGGAAACACCCTCAGAGGGGAGCTAGTGACAGCTATTTTTTTTGGAGGCTCTGCTTGAATTTAGATAAGAATATTTTTTTCTTTTTCCTGCAGTTAGTTCAGATGTTTTCAGTTTAAAGTAATATTTACACCAATCTGATGGGTTATTGGTCCCTTCAGTAGCAATAGTATACCCTTGTCTAAGTCACTGTTCTATTCCTACAACTAGACTCAAAAGAATTGTCTTATCTTAGGAAGATTCATCACTTTGTGTAACACTCACTTCGTGTACCACCAGTTAAGTTGAGCAGAAGACTCAGGTGTAGAAAGGTGTTTCAGATTTCTTGGCAAACCATTCACATAGCTGGTAACAAAGTGCATCACGAATTCTGAATCACTTTCACATTTTTGTGCTGATAAGAGGACGCTCTCATGGTATAGCCCAGAGTAAACTAACATACATGACGTGATTTATTCTAACCAACCCGATGAAATGCAGATGTGAATGGAAGCTCTAGGCAAAATATTACATGATGTATTTCATTGATGAGGAGAAAAATATATTGACTAGCAAAATTTTAACTATCTGAAACCCAAGGTGGTGGTAAGGACTAGAAAAATGATTTTGATTGCAGAAAAATGTTTTTTTCTCCATTTCTTTTTAAAGAACAATTCAGCATAAAATAGCAAATATCGCAGGTATCAGTCCAAATGATCATATTGTCCTATTGTTATAACAACTGAAATAAGAGCACAACCTAAGTGAATTTTTCTGTTGAGTTTGTAAAAAGAAGTATATGTTGTATTAAATTCACTCATCCACGCATGGATCTTTAGAAAGAAATAGTTTGAAAAAATCTCAAGTCTTTTAGAAAATGTGAGTGATCTGGTCTGGGTATTTCTGGTCAGGGTGCATCTTCTCTGCTATAGACAATACTTGTGTCTACTCAAAATCCATGTGTTGAAACCTAATCCTCAATTTGATAGTATTAGGAGGTGGGACTTTTGGGAAATGATTATAAGAGTGAGGCTCTCATGGAGAGAATTAGTACCCTTAGAAAGGAGGGCCCGGAGAGATTCTCTGTGCCATCAGCCATGTGAGGACTCTGAGAAGATGGCCACGTAGGAACCAGAAGGCAGGCCCTCTCCAGACACCAAATCTGCCTGCACATTGATCTTGGATTTGCTAGCCTCTCAAATTGTGAAAAATAAATTTCCAGGGTTTGTAAGTGTCTTAGTCTGTTTGTGTTGCTATAAAGGTATCCCTGAGGCTGACTGATTTATGAATAAAAAAATTTGATTTGGCTCACAGTTCTGAAGGCTGTACAAGAAGCATGATGCCAACATTTGCTTCTGATGAGGGCCTCAGTCTGCTTCCGCTTATGGCAGAAGGCAATGGGGAGACAGTGTACAGGTCACATGGCCAGAGAGGATGTGAGAGCGAGAGAGAGGGAGAGAGAGAAAGAGAGAGAGAGAGAAAGAGATACAGAGAGATACAGAGAGAGAAAGAGAGGAGGGAGGTGCCAGGCTCTATTTAACTACTAGGTCTTTCAGGAATTAATAGTGAGAACTCTCACAGCACCCCCCATGCCCACAGTCCCCTGGAATTAATCTATGCATGAAGGGACCACCTCCATTAGGCCCCACTTCAAACACTGGGGATCAGATTTCAACAGGAAATTTGCAGAGGATAAACATTCGAATTGTAGCAATACATTGCACTGTAAGTTGTGTTGTGTTATGACAGCTCAAACAGATTTAGACACTCACTTTGAAACCCTTTGCCTGAACCTTCTGTATCATAATCCTGCTGCTACTGTTGATGCTGTACACATACCACTCATTGGAACTGCAAGACCACCAGGTTACTGTATGATCATATTTTTATGTGAATATATACGTTAAAAACCTTTAAGCCAGAGATATGTACATAACTCTTATTGAAATTATGATTAAGCAAAGTGAAAAGGTGATAGTCCTAAGTGTCCTTTTTCTAAGGAAATGATTAGAGTATTGCTTTGTGTCTGTTGATTTTGTGAGTATCCTTGGAGTATGGCATTCCTTCCACTCTGCCCTTCCCAACCCCCGACCCAGTAGTGAATGGTGGGTTTCTAGTACACACTCTGAGAATCATCTCCCACTTTGGAAATGATGATAACTCAGAAAGGATCATAACTGGACTCTCGATAGTTTTCATAGATAGGTGATAAAAAGAAGACATCCAACATGAAAAATTAAAGGTGTTACGAAGATGCCAAGAGATATATTCTTCATTTTACTGTAGAATTATCAGAAGGAGATGAAGAGTTCCAACCTTTAAGAACAGGCAACAGTAATTTTCCATGGTTCTGTGGGACACGCTATGCTTAGCAATGAAAGTGTGTAATAAACCCTCTGGATGAAATAGTACCGCTAGCTTCCAGAACTTTATTCTGTTTACCCTCTCCATTGGATTCTGCTTTAATGTTAACTCTTAGAATGCTAAGATTTGCCAATGTCTGACACTTCCAGTTCATCAGTTGTAGTTCTTTATGTGAATATTTGACTAGAGAGCTCCAGAATGTTATAACATTCTTTAATGGAAAGGGAAAATTAGTTTTTGGATGATAGTTTCATTTGATGGAAAATTAATTTTTCTTCCATCTAAGAATTTTAACCCTATGAAATTATAGGAGACAAGAAGTATGTTTTTTATAAATAGTGGAGTGTTTCTAGTGTCATCTGCCTTGTCTAAATTTTCACATTAAGTAAACATTTTCTTAGAGCATTTATGATTCACGTTTGTCTATTAAACAGATTCTGGTTATAAGTTGTTCAAGGGCTTAATTTATAATTCTCTCCAGCACCTTGATTCTTTATGCTTTGTCTGTATTAAATTTCCGTCATCTTTTTCCTTTTTTCTTATTGAAATTATTTGGGGGTCAAATACATTCTTTTTTTGTTATTTTAATAAAGAAAACCGAAGCTATGCATCCAAGAGCACATATGAAATTTATCATTTATGAATATACATTTATATGTGCAAATGTATGTATAATACACTTAATATGTGCTTGTATCGTTGAAAAACTTTGTTAATAACAGGCTTTGGGAATCATTTCTGTGACATGAAGTTGAAACAAGACGAAAAAACTTGGGCACCAAATTTGCTCATTGGTGGTTTAGCAACTGTGTGGAATTTCAAGGATTATTTCCTCATTAGCTGATACTGCTCTAGATGTACTATATTTAATGTTATACTTTTCTGAATATACTCATGTTCAAAAAAGAATGCAATTAAAATATTAGTTAATATGCCCACTTGAGGTGCAAACATATTTTACGTGTGTCTCCGCATAATTCCTTGTTTATGTGTCCATTTTAATGGTTTATTTAGATCTTATGTTCTGTATCTTTTGTGATATTCTCAGTACATTTAGCTACTTAAATTTGAAATGTGAAACTTATTCTTTCCTTCCTAAATTGATCTTTAATATGATAGAAAATTTTTAGTGCTTACTATAAACGTCTAAGTTGGGTCTTTATCTTTTATTTGATAAAATTCATGTATATGAGTACATGCGTAGTATAACCTTTAGTCAGTGAACACCCATAAAGTCACCTTACTTGAGTTAATTAATTAAAAAATTATGCATTCACTACTTACGGGGGTGTTAAAATTTTATCTTGCAGTGGAGTTGCAAACTCTCACTGCAAATCCCTTAAACATTGGCAAATTACACTTTCACATATAAGAGATAGAACTAGTATCCTGTTCATTCAAGAAAAGCCAGTTAGAGCAATGTTGTCTAAGGTGGCCTCTTGAGTGTGGCCAAAGCTGTCCTGAGACTAGAGTGAAGCAGGTGAAGTGCCTGGGATGTGCTTCACACTCTTCAGTCTCCCAAGTGCCCATCCTGTTCTTGAACAACCCTGAAAGTTGTTCAAGTGAGGTGCCTTGGGGGCAAAATTTAATGAAGGCCTCACTCTCAGGATCATGCATCTGTCCCCTGAATTTGTACTTGCTACACAATTGTCTAGGTCCTGGACTGTAGCAGGTTTCACAAAATGTGTACAGGATGCCCCACCTGTGTCACTGAGCTGCAGCCAGAGGCAGTGTATGCATGCAGAAATGAATGAGAGTCTCTTGGAAACCAAGTGATAATCTTGTATAATATTGAGTGATGCTAGCAGGTATGTGGCTGTAGGCCATAACTGAGCACGTCTGAGGCAAGTCGCACACTTACCTGAAAGTGCGGACTCTTTTTTGGTAGCTGCATTTTTGTAATTATTGAATCCCATAGAACCATGCTCACTTGTGAGAAATAAGGGGATAATTTGTGCTCCCAATTAAAGTTTTTTGGACTCTTGATGTGGATTCCCTGCAAGAGGATACTGGAACTTGCATTGGAGAGGCTGATTTAGGGTTTTATGGATAGACTTAAGCCAAAGGCAATATGAAAGTGTCCAAATGGTGTAGGATTCTCTTTGTCCCAAGAGTTACATTCTTGCAAGGAGTTATTCACTGGCTTATGTGTGAATGAAAATATGGGCATCTATAGTTAATGTATTGGGCTTTAGTGTTAGGAGACAGTGATATTTGAAAAGTCATCCATACATAGTGAAACGATTAATAATCAAGATCTAATGAATAAACAGCCATCTGCAGAGCCTTCTAAAACACTGTTTAAATCTATTGTAGATGCAACAAGAGTGATGCAAGTCAGATTCAGAAGACCAGGCTATTTTCCAGAAAGCTGTAATGCTCTCAAATGTATTGTAATGTTTCTGAAATAATGGTTGGATTGTTATAACAAAAGCGTGATGGTTTGAAAAAGGCACAAAAAGGGGAACCAAAATTTAAAATTGCTAGTGCATATCCAGGAACTAGTATGGGTTGTGGTTCTCAATCTAGATAATTGCTTTGCTCTCCTTAGATACTTCTAGCCTTTGTATATCAAAGGTAACAAATTTCAGCATATTACAGTGCTCAAAACTGAATTCACATTTTGGTACATCTCACCTTACATTGGAGTCTCCTTAGTAGCGTAAATGAACCTGATCATCTCTCAGCATATTGATGAATAAAATTCCTGTACATGCTAAAATGAGGGCTCCGATTTTGACTTGGTGTTGAAGCCCCTTCTTAGTTGCCACTCTCTCTCATTCTGCTTCTGGTGCTGCAGCTTTTTGCTGCCTCCTTCTTCCCTGGGCTCGTGGCAGCTTGATACCTTGCAGGTCAAGTGTATTGGGTTATCCAGTGGGCTCATTCCAATTTAGATCCTGTGGAAGACTGTGCTCTAGAGAAGGGATCAGCAAACCATGGCCACATGCCAGGTCTGGCCCACTGCCGTTTTTTGGTATGACCCGTGAGCTAAGAATGGTTTTTCCGGTTTTAAATAATTGAATAAAACTTTAAAGAAGAATAATATTGTAGGACACTTGAAAACTTGATGAAAGTCAACTGTCAGTGTCCATAAATAAAGTTTTATCAGAACACAGCCACACTCACTTATTTTTTATACTACCACAGTGGAGGTGAGCAGAGACAGAGTTGATAACAAGAGACCGCATTACCCACAAATCCTAAAATATTTACTCTCTAGACTTTTTCAGATCTCTGCCCTAGATAGCCCAGGGAAATGAGCTGAAAGTTTCCAGAAAAGTTCTGACATCTTTGCAGTAGTCATATAGTTCAGTCGTCAAGGGGAGCAAAGTTGTGTTGTGTAAGTGCACCCTGGGAAAAGAGCAGATATGAGAAGGAAAGCAGAGGGAATGAAGGTGGTGCTATTATTTTTTTTCTGGTTTGTATTGACAACCTTGAAACTGAATCAAGAATCAAACTTCTAAATTCAGATTCATTTAACAATGCTTGAAAATGCTTTATGTTCCAGGGATCAAGGTTGGTGATTTCATACGTGTGATTCTGATTTGTGAGAAAACAGGAACACTAGCCCATTCACAAAAGTCATCTCACAACATAATTATGCACTTTTCTGAATGATTGTTTAACTGTTTCAATTAGTATGTCTCCTCTACAAGTAGTGCTCTTTATAGGATAAATTTGAAATCTCTACATTCAAAGTCTTTATCCTCTTTCTATGTTTCTTCTCTCTTCTCCGTTCTCCTGCCTCCCTTCTCCCTTTACATCCCTCCAGTGAAACACTGGACAAGTTACTTAAGTTCTCATTTACTCTCATTATAAATGAGAACTTACATACTAGGGCCTTACTTACATACAAGGGCTATTTTAGGAACGTTAAATAAGAGGATCTGTAGTACTCAGCATATACAAAGTAACACAGGCAAATTTTGATTCTTATAATGTGAGTTTCCTTATGAAACTAAGAAGAAAGTGATTCAGAAGCGCTACATTAATAAGGAAAAAAATAGAAGTTCAAAATACATTTACTATTCTACAGCTGCATAACACTCTATTCTTGTGAAAGTTTAAGAATGACCTGGTAAGTATTTCGGTTATCAAACCTAATATATGCTGGGCCATTTGGGTCATGATTTTTATCCGGGACCATGCGTGTGTTACCATTATACACTTTCATTCATCATTTACTAGCTAACAGCTAAACGAAACTAGTTGTTTAATGCAAAATCAACAAATTGCTGCAGTAGTCACTTGTAATAAATAACAGAATATTACACTGCCAATAATTACAGGTGATTAATATTTTCTGGTTGGTTTCCATTCCAGGATTTGAGTTATGTGGATAACTGGAATATTCCACCTTTTATGAGTGACAAAATCTTAACCCACATCAAGAGTTCTGTATTGTCCTTCTGTGAATATCTAAAGCTAAAGAAAGAATTTAGAGACTATAAACTACATTGAAGGAGATTTTAAAAAGGGGGAGAAAGGGAAAGAGAAGGAAGGAGGGAGAGAGTGAAGATGTGAGAGAGTAAAGGCAGGGGAAAGGAGGGAGCAAGAAAAGAAAAAGGAAAAGCATTATTAAAAAGTGTCCAGTTTAGGCATAGTCAATTCCTGTATCAGGAAGAAGATATTAAACAGAAAAGAGATGCATAAATCAATATTGTTTCTATTTTGACGGCTATTAAAAGAATCCCTAAGCTTCTTTCCATTTCTGACTTTGATGCTAAGATTCCTCTCCAAATATTATATTTTTCACTATATTCTATGCCATTTATAGTTTGTAGGAGAGAAGGAAATAAATGATGAGGTCCCATACTAAAGCTGAAAATTTTTAATATCTTGGACAACAGATAATCATGTCACCATGCATAAAACATAATGATCAGTAGTAAATGTATAAAACTGAGTTGCTTAAAGTTATAGAATAATTGCTTCTACCAACTTTGTAAGAAAGAGTGTACTATTTTTACATAAAATGTAAATTAAAGTTGAAATATTATCTGTGTTGAATGGAAATATACAATTCTTTCTCGGTACAGGGAATCAGTAGAGCCTTACAGGAGGATCTTCCATGTTGCCTTTAGTTTGGATGAAAACTGTTCTCATTGGATTTGCATTAAATGAAGTTCCTTCCTCTTAAGACAGGATGATTGGCAGGGATTAAGGCTTTATTACTACAAGATTTCTAAGCCAAGCTTCTCTTTTTCATGAATAATACCTACCCCCTTATTTATTAATGATATTTTTGACAGCTGACAGTTCAGGAAGTATATGTGCTTCTGTATTAACTATTAAAGCTCTCTGTTTACATATAGGTGGAGATGGCTTATACATTTTCCACTTACTCGACCAGGTATGTTAAAATCATAATTGAGGAAAAAGTTTGTTATAATAAAATAATTAAAGCAAGACATGTGGAAGTATTAGAGGGAAATATCCAGAGATTATCAAGCCATATTTAGTTGCACCTCTTCTGGTGGTATTCCATTTCAGTGATTTTAAAAAATATATCAATGATGAGTCAACTAGATACAAATGTTTTTACTTCTGGAATTCATTTTGGCCTTGTTGAACTTAAATAGTTCTACGTAAATGTATATCTGTCTGTCTATCTATCTAATTTGCTTAGTTTTACTTCTATAATACAAGACTTGACCTTTATTTTTCCATTTATTAATATCATATCTCCATGGTAGAGCTTCCTAGAGTATAAAGAAATCACCCTTCTCAAAAATAATAGTGTTAATATCAAAATTGAGAGTGAGTACAAAGAACATCATGCCAAGTGAATGGCTTATCTCCAGAAAAGCTGCGTCCTGGTGAAAAGGGGAACTGAGCAAAACGTACATTTTGATTGTGTGTGTCAGAGAAATTATAGCTGCCAGCAGTCCTCTCTATAGGGAGAAAATTCACAGGATGGGTTTATCCAAAGGAAGGAAAAAGGGTCATCTCCCCTGCCTTGCTCTTGTCTGAGCCTGCAGTTGCTGTTTTCATTCACTCCCACAGGGGTGATTATAGAGCAGCCTCAACACCAAAGCGGGCAAAAAAAAAAAGGTGGCCGGGCACAATGGGTCATGCCTGTGATCCCAGCACTTTGGGAGGCAGAGGCGGGAGGATCACCTGAGGTCAGGAGTTCAAGACCAGCCTGGACATGGTGAAACCCCCTCACTACTAAAAATAAAAAAAGTGGTGTGGTGGTGGGTGCCTGTAACCCCAGCTACTCGGGAGGCTGAGGCAGGAGAGTTGCTGGAACCTGGGAGGCAGAGGTTACAGTGAGCTGAGATAGTGCCACTGCACTCCAGCCCAGGCCGACAACAGTGAGACTCCGTCAAAGAAGAAAAGAAAAAAAAAGTTGGACTAAAGAAAAAACCAAAATACAACCTGAATACAGTCTTCAAAATTATTAGGCCAGACTTATGTTTTTTTTGGTGTTTTCAACAAAAATATCCTAAACCATTAAATCTGGGTTTGAGTCAAGAATGAAATAATAAGTTGAAGTGACTAGACTAAGTTCAGTGAAGGAAAGGAATTGAGAAATTTTTCTTAGGAAACAGATAACTGTTGACAAGTAAATAGTTATTAAAAATATACCTCACTGCAGTGTCAGCCACTTATTTATTTTTAATTAAGGACCTGTTGACCCTTTTGGCCTTAAATAATTGTGTTAAATAGAAAATATTGCCATTTAAACTTCTGTGTAGATTACTGTTAACTATAATTCAGGAATATGCTTCCTTAAAGTTTTTGTAAGTTTATTTTCTGGATCATTTCTCAATGGCTTGATTCTTAATTTGGTCTACGTGCTATTTTCTGTTGCTTTTATAGAGTTTACCACGTTGGTTTAAAATATACTTTGCTGCCAGTTTACTAAGAGAGTAGCTGAGATGTACTGACTGAATTACTCTTAGTTGCTTGTATCCTAATTATAGAATTCTTTACTAATCCAAAAGTAATTCAGCAAAAATACTTGACTCAGTAAATTCTTATTTTAATCCTTGTATTTCACTATAAAAAGATATTTTAAAATATTTCTTTGAAACAGCCTTTGCTTTCAATACAATAAGATATATGAATGCTGCTGGGCATGCTGGCTCATGCCCGTAATCCCAGCGCTTTGGAAGGCTGAGGTGAGAGGATTGCTTGAGGCCAGGAGTTTGAGGTCAGCCTGGGCAACATAGCAAGACCCTGTCTCTACAAAAAGTTTTTGAAAAATGAGCCAGGTATGGTTGCATCTGCCTGTAGCCCTAGCAACTCAGGAAGCTGAGGTGGGAGGATCACTTGAGGCCAGGAGTTCAAGGTTCCAGCGAGCTGATTGTGCCACTGTACCCCAGCCTGGGAAACAGAGCAAGACCTTGTCTCTAACAAAGATATATGAATGGAATTAAAATGTTTTCTTGCAGGCTCTTTTCATTGATTTAGAAAGTCTATTTAACCTCTGTTCAGTTCCCAATGACAATAGGATGTCTTTCTTTTCTCATTTATTTTTTCTGTCGTATCATGCAGCTCTCACAGAAATAAAGGCAGAACACTAAACAGGTGTACCTTTTAAATTCTAAGATTGTAATTCTATTATTGAATAGAACTTCACTTGTAGTGCTTTCCAAATGATGGTGCCTATTTGATTTCCTTTAAATTTTTCTCTTTACACATGACGATTTCATTTGTGTTGACTAGTAATCTTTGGTTTAACCCTTCCACACTTTTTGTTAAGTCTAAAGTTTAACTCTTTAGACTTTCTTTACTATGAAACTATTTAAACTAGAAACATACTAGGGTTCAAGTTAAGATAATGAAGAGTCATCTGGTATTAATGGGAAACAGGAGTATGTAAAACACAAGGTTCTCAACTGTTTTCTTCCTTTCATTCTGGGACAAACATTGATGTGTGAGATATTCCCATGCATTTGAGAAACTTGGCATAGACTGTACTGCAGCCCTACCCCTTTCCCACAACTGTTCACTGCTCACACTTTCTCACCCCTCAGCACACACATAGAAGAAACAGTACTGAGGTGCTCAGTAGTAGTTAAGAGAGAAATCACCGATGATTTCAGCACTGCATTTTAGCCAGAAAAGTCTAAGGTAGGCCTAGGAAGCCAATTCAGACCAAGAGATCCCTTTCTCAAGTAGGTCATGTTTGTGCCTTGAGTTTCTATGGCTCTTTGGCATCCACTGTGAGGGAGATGGACACAGTCCAGGAAATATCCCTAAGGAATAGCTACTGGTAGCAGATCCCATTATCGATACAGTTGTACTATAAAAGGCAAAGGCAAATGAACATTACAATAGGCATTATTTAACTTTCTTTTTTTCTTTTTTGTTTTGTTTTGTTTTGTTTTGTTTTTTGACAGAGTCTCTGTCACCCAGGCTGGAGTGCACCAGCACGATCTCTGCTCACTGCAACCTCCGCCTCCTAGGTTCAAGCGATTCTCCTGCCTCAGCCTTCTGAGTAGCTGGTATTACAGGCCTGCACCACTATGCCTGACTAATTTTTTTGTATTTTTAGTAGAGACAGGGTTTCACCATGTTAGCCAAGCTGGTCCCGAACTCCTGACCTCAAGTGATCCACCCACCTCAGCCTCCCAAAGTGCTGTGAATATAGATGTGAGCCACCGCACCCAGCTTAGCTTTCATTTTTTTAAAGTTTATGTCAACAAGCTGAAATTCCTCTTCATTTTGCATTACAGTTAAAATATCACACAAGGCATCATTGAAGAAGTTTAGGTGCTCCGTTCCTAAAGGCCCTTATTAAGTCACTTTCCCAGAAGCCGTTCCCTTTTCTCCCTAGGCTGGTTGCATATCCTTCTTTCTTAGAAAGTCCTTCTTTCTTAGAAAGTCCAGCATTTAACACGCCTTGATCTTGCTGAATGTGAATTGCCTGCATATTTTAAGCATCTTTTACCCCTGCATCCTCCATTAGACTGCAAGTCCATTGACAGTATGTACTCAACACTAGTAGAGGGCTGGGCTCAAGTTCTAAAACGTGTGACTTTGGATATCATAATATCCAATGACCATCCACTTGCCAATTCTGCCCTTTCTATTATTCAATTGGTGTAATTCTGCCTAGCAGAAGTATTTTAATTTAAATGCCATCATTTTCTGAAAATAATCATACTACATCTATGAGAAAGTGTCACCTAAAATTATTTCTTCATTCTCATTAAGTAGAAATTCCTAGGCAAGGTTTATTTATTTGTAAATCTCATAAGTTTGGGTTTAACAGTTCTTGTTTACTAAAATCAATTGTGTGGTGATTTGTGAGTTTGACCAAAAGCTGATTTCCCTACTTTATTTTAGAAATTTATATCTTCAGTCTATATGGTTTTTATATTTGGATATAAAATAAATGTACATTATTCAAAAACATAAAATTCAAAAGTATAAAGGAATAAAATTCAAAATTCAAATATAAAATAATAAGCAATAAAAATTATCTTATTCCCCTAGCCCATCCATTGCTCTTTCCAATGGCAACTGATGTTGTAGTTTCTTGGTTATTCCTCCTAAAATATTTTGTGAAATATACCAACAAATTAATATACTGTGTAAAAGGTACATTAGTTTATTCCCTTTGAAAAACAAATATTGATGTACTACACAATTTTTTGTCCTTGAAATTTTTATATAACATATTACAGTGATCTTTATCCGTACCAGAGAACATCCTCATTCACTTTGTAACTAGATAAGTGTTCTATTACATCTTGTATACAAGCTGAGTTTTGTTCGTTGTGTTTCCTTTATGGGATGCAAATCCAGCAGGAATTTACACACAAGTCAATAATGTCCCCAAGACCATATGAAAGATATGAGACCTCGATCCTTGGCAGGACTGACTGTCCATTGTACCATGTTGTTAAAGTGACTGAAGGTTATTGACTTACTGTAATAGGAGTTAGATATCTGATTTAGTTGAGTATATCCATTTCAAAAGGAAAACCCAGGACTTTTGGTGTTTAATCCTTCTGTGAACCTTACCTTAACCTTTTCCCATTAGAATGGACATAAACAATACTTAATATCAGTGACTAATGGTAGTAGTTCTTCAGCCTGGCGGCAAAACAGAGCAGTTCAGAACTAATCAGCAAGATACAATCAGATAGATGCCAGAGGTGAGGGATAATTTTTATTTTCTCTGTTCCAACTCTCTGGCGTTTCCTCTTTGCAGTAATTTAGGTTATGTCTACGTTTACTGGATGAAAGATTTATCTGTTGAATTCTTTAAATGGTGGCACCAACTAAATCTAGTTCTTTGCAACAGACTTTAGAAAGATTAATATGTTCTATGCTTTTTAAAAAAGGTAGTATAGATAAGAGTTGTCCCTTTATATTTGAAGTTAGAATGAAAGTAACATTTTTGAAAATTACCATTGTCTTATTGCAACTCAATAGGTAAGTATCGTTCTCCCTAACTTGAAGTTTCAGCTAATATTTTGATGAGAACTTGCACTTTGCCAGGTACTATTTTAAGAGCCCTAACTGTATTAACTCTTTGAGTTCCTGTAAGGTAGGTGATGATATTATCCCCATTTTATAGAATGAGGGAACTGAGAAGCAGAGAACTTAAGGACTTGCTCAAGAAAACAGCCGAACTAGGATATTGTAAAGCCAGAATTAGAAACAAATAAACAACAACAAACAGGACATTTGGCTCCAGTGTCATTACTTTTTATGGCTAAATTTATGCAACCTCTCAGAGGAAACTCTATTTCCAAAAGCTCAAAGTCATGTACCTGCAAAGTGGTAAAGCCAGGAGTTGAACCCAAATCTGACATCAAAATCTGTAGTTTTATTCACTGTATAAATAGAGAGATATGATTAAATATATATATTGATATATAAATATAGGTAAATATATTTGAAATAGGCTGTGTGGTTTTGAAGTGGGTGAATTTTCTCTTGTGCCATCTCTGAACCAGTGTTAGATTTCTTGAACTGTTTTATGATTCCATGCTATGGTTAACTACGCAATTACTTCTGCATAGATGCCTGAAAAAATCTTTACTTAAGATCCATTCAATTCGTGCTTCTTCGGTAAAGTCTTCCCTGGCCATGCTTTCCCCAACCCGGCATGCATAACAAGTCAAGATTATCAGTCACTCCTTGATGTCACTTCTGTATCTTCTTTTTTTTTTTTTTTGAGATGGAGTTTCGCTCTTGTTGCCCAGGCTGGAGTGCAATGGCATGATCTTGGCTCACTGCAACCTCTGCCTCCCAGGTTCAAGCAATTCTCCTGTCTCAGCCTCTCGAGTAGCTGGGATTATAGGCGCACGCCACCACGCCCAGCTAATTTTTGTATTTTTAGTAGAGACGGGTTTTCACCACGTTGGTCAGGTTTGTCTCAAACTCCTGACCTCGTGATCCACCTGCCTCGGCCTCCCAAAGTGCTGGGATTACAGGTGTGAGCCACCACACCCGGCAACTTCTGTATCTTTTTACATAACTTAGTTAAGGTACTTACCAATACATGCATGCCTTTTGTTAATCTGCGATACCTTTAAATAAAGTATGGTGACTTAATTTTGTATCCAAAGTATGTTACATGCTATCTGACTCCGGTACGCACTCAATTAAAAAATGTAGGAAGTCTCTGTGAATGTATTCTGGTTCGAGGGTTGCCTGATTAAAAAAAACAAAATTAAAAGTCGATGACTCTGACACCATCCTACATTTGTCTAACTTAATACGTCAGTAGCTATAATGAATTAGAGCTCTATAACTTGAAGAAATGTGATATTGTTTGATAAAGTAAATATAGAATAAAATCTTTGTACGCCCTTTGTTCAGATGAACATTTTAAAAATAATAAATGACGTTTATCCCTTGTCCCCATGTGTGAATCAACTCTGTGATATCTCTAAACTCTGGTACTCTGAAATATCTCTTCCTGACCTGCTACTTCACTTCAATACACTCCTTCACTCCTGCAGAGCTTGCTCTTAGCTTCATCAGGATCTCTCCCTGTTCCATCCATATGTCCTTTCCTAGCCTTGGTGCTCCCACTCATCCTCTAAATGACAGCCAGCTCAGACTCCATTCACCTTTCTAGGTCCTCCGAGAGAATCTCAATCCCGTGTCAACTCAGTTGTTAGCTTTCACCCTCCACCTCTCAGCTCACTGCATACAGGCTGAGCATCTGTCTTTTTATCCCCAGGAAGAAGCAAAGTTATTTGGATTGCCCTAAAACACTCAGGAAGGACTTAACGGATAGTCACTTCTAAAGCACTCTTTCTGTTCCAACCCTTTCGCTGTGTGCCTCTGTGCAGTAGAGAAGTGAGTCTACTAATATTAATGTGTGAAACAAGGAGCATTTATCAAAGTAGCTGCCATCAGTGAGCCACCTGAAGTGGAATTTTATTTGTCTTGTACTCAGCACCAAAGCAGAATATCTTGCTTTTTTTGGAAGAAATCAAAATAATACAAATTTTACTTTGGAAGATGAAACCCACTAGCATGTCTAATCTGTTCCTTCTTGATGATCTGTCCTCCTGGAAGTATGACAGTGTTGACCTAGATGTACTGAGTTCATGGAACACAAGCCTATTATCATTCTTTTCTGTCATATGGAAAGAGGAGAACTGAGAGATTGAGAAAAAAGTTAAAAGACAGAGGACCCAAGTGTAACATCATGTTAAAACGTTTTTGAAACTATGCAAAGAGAAATATCTATCAAAGGAGAAGAATGAAAATCAATGAGTAACAATTAAAAAAAAGACGAGGGGTTTTTTTAGAATTCAAAAATTAATAGCATTTGTAGTGCTTTATTTTCTTATACAATATTTATTTAGTGATATATAAAAGTTCTTTGGCTAAAGTGCACCTTCTTTTTTTTCTCCCTCTTCCCTCCCTCCCTTCCTCCCTCCCTCCCTCTTTCCCTCCCTTCCTTCCTTCCTTCCTTCCCTGCTTCCTTCCATCATCACAGGAGTGTTACAGAGATTATCTCAAAGGTTAATCTGTACAAAGATGAATATTTCCTTTATATCTCTCCACTGATTAGCACTGTCTAAAATGGCAAATGTTTTAAACCCTGATCTTCTGATGCACTTCCTGCAGCCTCACCCCACCCCCAAACTCAAAGAGAGAAACTGGCAAATCCCCACCACAGTCCAATAACAGTGTTCCTTTCTCTCCCTCCCCGTGAAACTGGCAAATCCCCACCACAGTCCAATCACAGTGTTCCTTTCTCTTTCTCCCCTTGAAACTGGCAAATCCCCACCACAGTCCAATCACAGTGTTCCTTTCTCTTTCTCCCCGTGAAACTGGCAAATCCCCACCACAGTCCAATCACAGTGTTCCTTTCTCTCCCTCCCCGTGAAACTGGCAAATCCCCACCACAGTCCAATCACAGTGTTCCTTTCTCTTTCTCCCCGTGAAACTGGCAAATCCCCACCACAGTCCAATCACAGTGTTCCTTTCTCTCCCTCCCCGTGAAACTGGCAAATCCCCACCACAGTCCAATCACAGTGTTCCTTTCTCTTTCTCCCCGTGAAACTGGCAAATCCCCACCACAGTCCAATCACAGTGTTCCTTTCTCTCCTTCCCCGTGAAACTGGCAAATCCCCACCACAGTCCAATCACAGTGTTCCTTTCTCCCCGTGAAACTGGCAAATCCCCACCACAGTCCAATCACAGTGTTCCTTTCTCTTTCTCCCCGTGAAACTGGCAAATCCCCACCACTACCCTCGCTACCCCAGCCATCACCATTTATTTCTAAAACAGACATTTAGAATAATCAAGACAGCATTTTGGCAGGGCGCGGTGGCTCACGCCTGTAATCCGAGCACTTTGGGAGGCCAAGTCGGGGGGGATCACGAGGTCAGGAGATCGAGACCATCCTGGCTAACACGGTGAAACCCTGTCTCTACTTAAAATACAAAAGATTAGCTGGACGTGGTGGCACCTGCCTGTTGTCCCAGCTACTCCAGAGGCTGAGGCAGGAGAATCGCTTGAACCCGGGAGGCAGAGGTTGCAGTGAGCCGAGATCACGCCACTGCACTCCAGCCTGGGTGACAGAGGGAGACTCTGTCTAAAAACAAAACAAAACAAAACAAAAAACAACAACAACAAAAAAAACACAGTATTCTTATACTTCCTGTTTCCATAGAATCTATAGAAGGTGTGAAGTACCTAGGATGCCCTATTAGTTCACAAAGCCATGATCAGATATCCAGTCTCTTGAGCCTATCTTAGATCTTCAGAGGCACAATGCAAGAGTTTTTAACAGAGAAAATGTGCATGAAGGGCCTTTTAAATTATAGCTTCTAAACTTTCAGTATCCCTTCAATGATTTCATACTCTGACTATTTTTGCATCTTCCTGACATTTGCCATTTCCTTGAGGCATATATTACAGTACACACACTACCCATGGTTAGATAATCACAAGTTTAGATATTTGTGAATGTTTCAGCTGTGAAGAAGAAAAATGACTTCAGGCAAGGGTACTTGTGAACATCATCATTGAAAATCTCAGAAAATTCATTTGCATATATCCACATATGTGAGCAGTTGGTTGGTTCTTCCCCTTTACTTTTGCTACTATTTTATTTTGCTTTAGATCTTCCTTTCTCTTCATTTATTTTTAAACCAGAGTACATTTATCCTGGACATTTTCTGATGTTTATGGGGCGTGAGGGGCTATGTGAAACTTGATGCCAATTGACATGAAATCTATTTTTCTGAAGAGAAATTTGAGGTATCTAGGAGAATGCATTTTCAATCCCTTCCCACCATGAACGTGTATTAAATGCCCAAGCTAAGTTTGTCCTTGATGTTTGCAGAGAACCTAGAAACTCTGGAGAAATCGGATATTTTAGGGTCATACCAACAAAGGAACACATGAAAATGAAGGTTACTCAGAAACAAGCTTTTTAAAGCAGAGGCATAAATGGCAGAGCTGCCCATTGAGTAAAATGTTCTGCACCATAAGAGTGAACCGGAAATGGATAGAAAAATAAATTAACATTTAAGATTATACCTTGTGTTTAACAATTGAGAAAATTTGATAGGCCCTTTAAAAAACACCATTAGAATGAAAACATTCTAAATTATATCGTTGAAATAGTAGCAAACATGCCCTTTTTTTTAAAAAAAAAGTCTTTTTTTGGTGTTTTAAGTAATTCTTTTTCTTTTTTTTAATTTTTTTTTTAATTTCAACAGCTTTTGGGGTACAAGTTGTTTTCGGTTAAATGGTTGAATTGTGTAGCAGTGAATCCTGAGATTTTAGAGCACCTGTCACCTGAGTAGTGTACATTGAACCCAATATGTAGTTTTTCTCCTTCACCCCCCTTCCCAACCTCTTTCTTCTGAGTCTCCAAAATCCATTTTACCACTCCACTCTCTGCCTGTGCATCCCCATAGCTTACCTCCCACTTACAAGTGAGAACATATGGTATTTGGTTTTTCATTTCTGAGTGACTTCACTTCAAAGAATGGCTTCCGCCTCCATCCATTTGCTGCAAAAGACATTATTTTGTTCTTTCTTATGGCTGAGTAGTATTCCATGGTGCATATATACCACATTTTCTTTATCCACTCATTAGTCAATAAGCATTTAGGTTGCTTCCATATCTTTGGATTTGTGAATTGTGCTGCAATAAACATATGTGTGCAGGTGTCGCAAAAGATCTATTTGTAATATTTCATTCCTAGTTGCCAACATGCCAACAAAATACATTTTTTTTAAGACAGAGGACTTAAAATTGATGTTGAATTTTTGTTTTTCTTGTGTTACTTTTTACAAGTATCTGCAAGTTTTTTGCTGCTAGGAAGCATAAAATAGACAACTATTTGCATATGCATTTAAAATAACTTTTGAATTATATCTTATTTTCATTAATAAAACTTCATTGGAAATAATTTTATTACCACCTTATATATAGTTGATAAGAAATGAGACTCTAGAACCTCTTATTAGCATGTTTCCTTAGACACATAATTTAACCTCAATTTTCTCATCTGTAAAATGAAAATAATAATTGTGCTTTAACTCAAAAGCCAAAGTTTAGACACATACTGTACTGTAATATGCATGATGCTCAATAATGAAATAGCTATTATTATTATTTTGCTATAGAGAAAGATATATAAGTAACATTAAAATTTGGAAACAAGTTTTCCATATTTTCCTTTATTAATTAAAATATTTATTTTTCTCTTTTATTGTTTTATATATTTTATGCTTTTATGGCCATTGCATGAACGGAAGTTTAAGGCTCAAACTTGCAATAAGTAGAGCCAGTTTTAATTACTTATGCTGCTGGTACTCGAAGTTTAGTTGAAATTTAACTATTTTTTGGTTTGTTTAAACTAACTCAAAGTTTAGTTGAAATTTAACTATTTTGGGGGTTAAGTCCCTAAAGGTAGATATATTGATTTTAACCTAAAAGCTGTTACCTTAGGATTCTACACTTTGCCATGGAGGAAAAGAGGTTGACTAAGTGCCTCATTTGAGACACTGAAGATTTAACATTTTTCCTTTCCCTCTGCTTCATCCATATTTCCTTTCAACAAAAGAGACTTTTCATCCTTTATGTACTTTCTAATATTTCATAGAGGTTTATCACTTTAGTTTTCATAAACTTGCAAAGGTGATCTCAAATAAATGGCTTCAAAAATAGGATGTTAACTGTATGTGTTTAAGGAGGGAAGAGAATGTAGTTAGGATACTTAACTAAATGAGTTCTATCAAACATTGGAGAAGTATTTTAGAAAGAGTTTACTAATTGACAAATGTAAAATATGCCACCCTGAAAATTTTCAGATGTAGTATGGTGTAAAATATGTTCGCATATAAACCAAAAAAGGGTGGTGAGTTTTTTCATCTGTACTCTTTAAACATTTGGTCATGACAAATCTATGTGATGTTTGGGTGGAGACTAGTGCTCAATTATTTCCCAGAGTGCTAAAATCTAAATGTATGCCAACTGAAAGTCTTTAAATCAGATATTTATTACTTAAAACTGAAATGGATTAACTAACCTTTCCTAGATGCTCTGATTAAGCTTAGTCCTCAATGACTGACATACACTGGCTTACACTAAAGTTATTAACTTAAGAATCTTCCCAGCAAGGCCATCTCTTTCCTGATATTGCAATCTGTGAAGTTTGAACAAATGTTGTTTTTCTTCAATGTTATTTATCTTAAAAAAAAGTCCAGGAGTAGAAAGTATTCCTGATACTCATTTCTCATTTGGATAAACCAGTCCTCTCTGAACAAGGAAATAAATACCTCTCTCCAACTTTTAGAAACAATCGAATGACAGCCTTCTAGTTGCCTATTACTGAGAAGATTATATGTGGCTTTAAGACACAAATTGTACCTTATTAGTCTATATGGCCCTCTACCCAGTACTTTGCCTAAAATATAAGTGATACTCAGTGAACGTCATTTTAACACATAAGATAATAAGTTAATGAGCATATATAGACCTTTTTAAAACTTATATGACATTTTGCATGCTCCTTATAGAGTCACAAAGTATATATAAATAAGATGTAATTAGAATTTGTGTTAATGAGAATTTAAAATATTGTGATATAGAAAATGACTGTAGACTTTATTTACAGACAAGATACTATAAATTTCCCTTCCCGCATTGTTACCTCTAAAAATTTCCATGATTTCAAAGCTGTTGAGTTCAATGAATTGTTAATTCTTCCTAGGAGGCAGTGCATTCTCTGCAAAACAAAAACACTCTGGCTCTGTGGTTTACAATAAACTTCAAATATGAAGGATTTTTTTGTTTGTTTGTTTTGTTTTTGTTTTAGATGGAGTCTGTCTGTTGCCCAGGCTGGAGTGCAGTGGCACGATCTTGGCTTACTGCAACCTCCACCTCCCGAGTTCAAACAGTTCTCCTGCCTCAGCCTCCTGAGTAGCTGGGATTACTGGTGCGCACCACCACACCCGGCTAATTGTTTATATTTTTGGTAGAGACGAGGTTTCATTATGTTGGCCAGGCTGGTCTCAAACTCCTGACCTCTTGATCCGCCCACCTCGGCTTCCCAAACTGCTGGGATTACAGGCGCGAGCCACCGCACCCGGCCCAAATATGGAGTTTATTTGCTTGTTTTTAAACATTTATTAGAGAATAATGTGAGTAATTTTAGTCAGTAATATGCTGTTATTTTAAAATTCAAAATTATTATCATTTAAAATCTTTTCAATATCCCATTGTAATGGTACCCAGGTGATATTTTAGTGTGGTAGTGCACAGATCTACAACATTTATCTGAAGATAAATAACTTTGAAACAGAGTTTAACAATGATTCAAAGCTTGGAAAAAGCCTAAACATTCATCCTGATATATCCGAGGAAGTCCCTCCTCTAGAAACCTTTTACACCTATTCCTATGGAAAACTTAGCTTGAGTTATACAAGTTTTTCATTCTGTGAGGTCTTTGCGATGAATTCCTCAAGTGAAATGAGAAACCTCCATTGATAACCCTCTCAGTTACGTGGAGTTCTGGCTGCACAGCAAGAGGTTGTATGTTTTCCTGCTTTAAGTGAAGACACTTTGTTGCAGAGTTTAGGTAACTTACTCAAAACCTTCAGAAATGTGAGTGACAGAGCCTAGAACACAGTTATCCTAACACTCAATCCAGGAATGTTTCTATCACATCACTTCTAATTCTAAATCTAAAAGTGAAATCTAACAATAGCAACCACAACAACAAAGAGAAACAAAAACATGAAATATTGTCATGTAAGGTGAATTTGTAATGATATTTATATTTTACTATTCTAATAATAACTAATGCATATTGAGTACTTCCTAATGAAGGTAAAATGCAGGTAATATGCTTAACAGTACATACTCCACTGCGCACTGTGCTAAGTATTTTACCTGCATTTTATTACGTTATCTTTACGGGAACCCTCAGAAGTTCATATTAATATTATCTTCATTTTACAAGTGATAAAAATAGGACTTTAAAAAGTTCAATAACTTTCCTAGCTATTAGATGTCCTAACTAGATCTGACTTCAGAGCTTGTTCTTATAACCCATCTATGATTCCAATTTACAATATCTTCAGGACTAAAGTAAACAATAGTTAATGTTTAACACTTTAAAAAAAGATACCAGTGGAACACTTGATTTTCTAAAGCACACAGAGAATTTTCTTTTAGCACGTTAGGTATAGAATGTAATACATTTAACTACAATTCAAACTGTGAAAATTAAATTATAGAAACCTTGTAGCAGCATTTCTTTGAGTGTTACATCAGGTACATTTCAGTTAACATTTGAGGATTACAAGATATTTTATTAAAATATGTTTTTCTAACTGTTAAAACTCAGAGTTAATTTTTTTTTTTTTCAGCCAGGTAAGTTTTTTTTTTTTTTTTTTTTTGGAAATAGAGCCTGTCTCTGTCACCCAGGCTGAAGTGCAATGGTGTGATCTTGGCTCACTGCAACCTCTGCCTCCCAGGTTAAAGTGATTCTCGTGCCTCAGCCTCCAGAGTAGCTGGGATTACAGGCGCCCACCACCACACTAGGCTAATTTTTGTATTTTTGGTAGAGACAGGGTTTCACCAGGTTGGCCAGGCTGGTCTCTAACTTCTGACCTCAGATGACCCACCTGCCTTGGCCTCCCAAAGTGCTGGGATTATAGGCATGAGCCACTGTGCCCAGCTGATAATATTTTTTTATAAATTAGTTCTGCTTGATCAAACAGGAAAAACTTGAAGGTCAGAGTTTGAAGCATTTCTGACTTATTTATGAAAATGAGAGAAAAAGAATGCTCTTGTCTTGATGAAAGCCTTATTAAGCAGTTCACATTCTCAAATTTGGGATATTAGAGTGCAGTCTTCAGCCTCGGCCCCATTCATGAAAAATCTTGGAAGCAAGTAGTGATTTCTCAAAACTGTGATGCCACCCATTTTTACACCAAATATCAGTGTTTCTGGGACTATCATGGCCCTGGTGGGTGTGTGATTTAGAATGCTAACGAGTGTTGGCAGACCACCACAGCTCCTGCTGTAATCCTCGCACTTTGGGAGGCTGAGGCAGGAGGATTGCTTGAGGCCAGGAGTTCAAGAACAACCTGGCCAACATAGCAAAACCCCATCTCTAAAAAAAAAAGAAAGAAAGAAAAGAAAAAAAGAACATCTAATGAAATCCTAGGAGAAACCTAGGTCGAATCAAGCACCATATTGGGTCCAGTTGGTCTTAGCTCGCTTGACCCACACCCTGGATTTTCAGGGTCTTATCAGTCCCTAGCTTCTGCAGCTATTTTGAGTTTCCTTTTGCTAGTTATTGAAACTGCTGCCTGAAATTTTCTGATCTCCTGCGATCACCCTGTATTATTTCTGTCTCAAAAGGAAAGTAAAGCTAGAGACCCCAATTCACTCTACAAAAAGAAAAAAAAGCTGAAAGCTGAGTCATACAAGAATCCGCCTTTCCTTTTGTTTCTAAGCAGATAGCTACAGGCAGAAGATTAAATATCCCCACAGGTAGCTACTCTATGTTCATCTTATCTTATGTAAAGTGTCAGTTTACTGAGCTCCAGAAAAATACATCATTGACTATTGCCCTAGCTGCTCCTTTTGTCCTGCACCTTGCAGATTCAGTAATGTGGCCATACCATTCTTCGTTCACCTCCAGCCTGCTTCTCCCCTTCAAATATCGAAGCCGTCTAAATCATCCTTAGAGAAAGGCTCAGACTTCTCTTTTGGGCATTGTCCTTAACCTTGGCAAAATAAACTTCCAAATTGATTAAGAAAAAAGAAAAAAAAATGAGTTTTGCTTGTCCCACCATTTACCCCTGCCGAGTGGTCAGATATTTGTAGCAAATTTAGTTATAATCTCTTAATATCTGTAAGCAATCCAAACTCCATTCTCATACATCACACACACACACACACACACACACACACACAGTTTTTTTGTAAAGGTACTATTTTGTTAAAATGTAAAAGGATGCAGGGTTATCTTTTCAATGTATATTCAACAAATGAAAAGTTTTTTTGGCACTAGGCATGGTGGCTCACACATATAGTCCCAATTACTCAGAAGGCTGGGGCTGGAGAATCGTTTGAGCCCAAGGAGGTGGAGGCTACAGTGAGCCATAATCATGTCATTGCATTCTAGCCTAGGCAACAGAATGAGACCTTGTCTCTAAAAACAAACAAACAAACAAATGAAAAACTATGTTGGGATGTTCCCTTTTGTTCTTCTCACTCCTCTTCTTTCCCCACCTCTTTATTTCTCTACTTTCTTCTTTTTTAAAATTTGTTTTTGGAGTTTCTCAAATTATTTTAAAAATTAAAGGCACCCTTATTGTAACTTTCTTATGTTTTTAGTTTTTATTTCTGTGTTGTATATATTTAAGGTGATACAACATGATATTTTTATGACTTATCTCACAATTAATATCAAGTTCTAGTTTGCGCTGGGAAGGAATGATGTGTTTTAAGTATTTTTTCACGGATCTTCAATTTGTGGCCTTTTACTACCGTAGTAAATTGACTGTAAATTAGAAAGGAATCTTAATACACCAATAAAATCTGTAAAATATTTGTCTGAAAGAGCCATGTCTCTAAAGACAATTTTTAAATAGAGACAAGATGTAGCATTTTAATATACAGAATGTAAAGTAAATTCAGAGTTTACCTCAGAGGGGTTTTTCTGATTTATTTATTTATTTATCTATTTTGTTGTTGTTGAGACAGAGTTTCACTCTTGTTGCCCAGGCTGGAGTGCAATAGCGCAATCTCGGCTCACCTCAACCTCCACTTCCCGGGTTCAAGCGATTCTCCTGCTTCAGCCTCTCGAGTAGCTGGGATTACAGCCGCCTGCCACCATGCCTGGTTAATTTTGTATTTTTAGTAGAGACAGGGTTTTACCATGTTGGTCATGCTGGTCTCGAACTCCGGACCTCAGGTGATCCAACCACCTTGGCCTCCCAAAGTGCTGGGATTACAGGCGTGAACCACCAAGCCCGGCCTTATTTATTTTTTTAACCTGCTTTCTTCCTCCATAGATGTATGGTGATGATAGAGTGGCCACTTGCTGCGTGTGCCTATGTGCATTTAAATAATTTAAAATTTAAAAAAAAATCCAGTTCCTCATTTGTACTAGCCGCATTTTAACTGTTCAGTAGCCTCATGCGGGCTTGTGGCTACTTTATTAGGCAGCACAGACATAAAAGGCTTCCATGATCACGCAGTGTTCTATTGGACAGTGCCACACAACATAGTGTGATATTTAACCGGGAAAGTCAGCAGTATTGCAGAACTGTGTGGGTTCAAGCCAGCGTTGTTTAAGGGTCAACTGTATTTATATTTTATATTTATATATTTCATACATTTATATTTACTTTATCTTCTTTCCTTTTTTTCTTCTTCTTCCCTTTTTCCTTCCTCCCTTCTTTCCTTCATGTCTTTTCTTCATGTCTTTCTCCCTTTTTAATTTTTAATTTCTTTTTAATTTCTCTTTTTGACCTAATTTATTAACTTTTTTAAAAAAAAAGAACTATTTCAGCAAGATCATGACATTGGCTCACCCACTTTGTATTCATTTAGGAGTGTGTCTGTTTTCGCACTCCCACCTGGTATGGATGCTAAATCCAGATGAGGATAAAGAGCACAGATGTGCTCCTCCACTCTATGGAAGCCTAGGCTACACTCTTGCGTTATACTTGATCATGTCAAACGCATTTACTAGAAAGGAATACAAAGAAGATTCTAAGATTGTGATTTTACCTGTAAGTGTATTTAAACAGCAGCAACCTATGTCCAGAAGAGAGGAAACAGATTTTCCAAATATCAATCTTGGGCCTGGGTCATTATGGGGGAGTGGGATCAATGAGAAGAGGTTGGTAAGATCCATGTCCTTAAGGCCAGTCCTTCCGCCCCTTCTTCCACCTTAACCACGCAGCTTAGGTTGCAAGCCAGATTCCTATTTTACCCAACCTATGGGTAACCTGTAAATTGGTTACTCTACTCCTGGAAAATCTAAAGTTGTTATATGACAAAGTTCCAGTCAAGTACTCTGGTGTTTTTCTTGACGTATGGCATCTTACACGGTTTGGCTGTGTCCCCAACCAAATCTCATCTTGAATTGTAGCTTCCACAATTCGCATGTGTCATGGGAGGGACCTAGCGGGAGGTAATTGAATCATGGGGATGGGTCTTTCCCATGTTGCTCTTATGATAGTGAATAAGTCTGATGAGATCTGATGGGTTTATAAAGGGAAGTTTCCCTCCACAATCTCTCTCGCCTGCCACCATATAAGGTATCCCTTGCTCTTCTGCCATGATTGTGAGGCCTCTCCAGCCATATGGAACTATGAGTCCATTAAACCTCTTTCCTTTCTGAATTACCCAGTCTCTGGTAAGTCTTTATTTGCAAAGTGATAACAGATAATAAAGCAACTATGATCAAAATGTAATACAAAAAAAAATGAACATTATATTTTTAAATAGCATGTGTGCCACTTACATTTTAAAAACATTCAGTGATCGAGATTATCCATTATTCCTGTAAACCCTGCACTCATTATACACAGTGTCTGAAGTGTTAATAGTTCTTATTGGAATCATTGCCCTGCTGAGTTCCCAACATCCCAACAATTCAGGGCATCTCTCCAGTCTCTATCTTTCTTTCAGCTTGCAGGTAAGCGAATGAAAGTTTTCCCTCCCTTCCCTATGCTTTCTGGATGTGTTTCAGTCCCTTTGCATTTCAGGCCTGCCTTCATTTTAGACACTCTCCTGAGTGCCGAATGCCACAGTTTGAAGTTCACTGCATCCCCCTCAAAAGGCATAAATTCCACTCCCAGGTTCTTTCTCTCTGTTGAACACCAAGGGTCTATGATTTTGGAGGCGAATATTTTATTATATTAATGTAGTCACAATGCCAAGTATTGTACAAGTTTAGAAAGGAAGAAGAAGACAAAACACTTTCTTGTCAAATTGCTTATAACCTGCAGTATTCAAAGTCAAGTTTTCATTAGAAACTTCTGAAATTTGTATTACAGTATAATTTATAAATATCAAAACAAAAAGCTTTTTTAAGAAATTTTTTTGAGAAAGGGTGTCACTCTGTAGCCCAGGCTGGAGTACAGTGGCACAATCAGGGCTCACTGCAGCCTCAACCTCCCCACCTCAAGCTGTCCTCCCAACTCAGCCCCCAAGTAGCTTGTGTGCACCTGTAGTCCAGCAAAAGATGTCTTACATGGTGGCAGGCAAGAGAGAGCTTGTGTAGGGGAACCCTCCTTTATAAAACCATCAGATGTGTTATAAAACCATCAGACATGGTTTTATAGCATGGCAAAGACCTGCCCCCATGATTCAATTAACTCCCACTGAGTCTCTCTCTCATGACACGTGGAAATTATGGGAGCTACAATTCAAAATGAGATTTGGGTGGGTATATAGCCAAACCATGTAAGATGCCATACTTCACGAAAAACACCAGATAATTTTTTGTTGGAATTTTAGTAGAGATGAGGCCTCATTACGTTGCCCAGGCTGGTCTTGAACTCCTGATCTCACATGATCCTCCTGGCTTGGCCTTTCCAAAGTGCTGGGATTATAGGCATGAGCCACCATTCCTGGCCAAAAGCATTCTCTTTTGTAAAGTGATGTACTTTAGATGGTTTGGATCATCTCTTTTACTGTCGTCTATTTTCCATATGCTTTCTAATCCCTTGAGACTTAATATTTAAAAATTTTAATTTTAGCCAGGCCATGCATAACAGATTTTTATCTTGGAAGAAACTGCATTGTGAAATAAGACCTGTCAAGACAACAATACTTCAGGGCAGCTTTGATGTCAAATTGAAGGCTGGCATTTTAGTTTAGAAGTATATTCATCTATTCTTTGACTTCATAAATTTTATTTAGACTGTTAGTGGCTACGATAATGAAATTACTGTGGATTGCAAAAATGAGGTGTTGCTACTGTGGTCTACCACATATCCTTAATCGACTCAGTTTTTAAATTGCTAAAATTCAACCTATTTGACTCTGTCAGAAAAACTTTAATGTTCTTCATTTGTGCAAACTTTGTTTCTGTCACCCTTGACAAATTCTAATAGGGATTAATTTAGTTATGGGTGACAAGATAAGCTGCAATGGCAACCCTGCATTCTGTCATGGATCCAAACTAGTTGTGAGCTCTGTTTTTCTTGCTGCAGGCAGGAAGTTTGCTAAATCTACAATGGACACCACAATGCCTACCTCTCCTTTCCATCTCTTACTTGTTCTTGTTTAACATAACCTCGTTCTTGTGTGGCCCAATTTAAAATTATATATTGTGGAGGTATTTGCAATTGCAGTAATAAATATATGTTCTACACATTTTTAATCACTTGCCAGTCTGCATTAGCCTTTTAATTATTAATAAAGTGAAATCCATTGATTTCCTCCAGTTGTTCGAACATGAGTCTGACCTAATCCTGCCTCAGGCTTGAGGGGTTCTGAGATGAACAGCAAATCCTTGAGCTAAACATTAATTTTGCCGGATTTAAACATAGTACTATTTTTTTTATTCCTAACGGAGGCTACTTCTTTGTCTTTTTTCTTCTGAATTTGCAGAAGTATTATGAACTTTGGTCTGTTTCATGTTATACATACGAAGCAAATCTTGAACAAAATAAGTTTGTGATGCCACTAAAATTTGACCTTTCTTATTATTTTGTGCAGATATTAGAAGTTTTATCACTGATGCTCATAAAATGGTAGGTTCAGAAGACTGTAATCACATTTTAAATTTAAGTTGAGCATCAGTTATTAGTATATCATTTTTGTCTTTCTGTGTTAGGAAGAGCTCTGTTTTCCTGGTTATAATTTAAACCATATTTAAGAATAAATTTGGATTTATTGAAAATTTCGTTAATGAAATCTCATTTTCTATTTTCTTTGTTTATTGGTATAATATCAATTAACATATTTTTATTCTGTCTGCCTATAGAAATTGAATAATATATCAATTTCTCTTCTCAATGTCCTTTTACCTGCAAAGGTGTGGTAAGCAGGATGAAAGGTTGCTTTTGAACAGAAATTTATATTTGGTCTGATTTACCTATTTTCTTTTGGAAAAACACAGTTTAGAGCTTTAGCAACCGGTGAACAGCATTAACTAAAACTTCCGGAAGACAAAGCATCATAAGTATTAATGCTCTATCTCATTGTATATGCTAGAATGTTGTTTTTCAAGGACAGAAGAAAAGTTACCTATGATAACAGTACCAGAAAATGACTAGCACACAGTAACTTACTTATACATGTGAATGAATTAACTATTATATTTTATATATAGTTAATTATATAGTATAATTATAATATATAGTAATATATATTTATATTGAACATCAAACAATGTTTAATTATAACAATTACTTTGCAAAGACAGCTTCACATTGTTCAAGATATTCATATTTACATAAAGTTTATTAAAGTTATTACATTCTGTACAGACTGATCCCCAAGTCATATATTATTAGTCAACAGTCATTATTTACTATTCATCTACTAGCTGTTGAATATTTAACTCAATCATTGTGGTTGTTTCTTACAACTAAATCTGGAGTTCTTTTCTTACTCAAAAAAGATTACAGAATATTATATATATGGTAATTTATTAAAATATAAACTAGACTTTATTAAACTTACAGTTAATTGTAATATTTACAATTGGAAGCTGAGAAATGGAAGATTACAAGTGCCTATTTGACCAAACAGTGGCAACAGATTTTGTTTTTATGTGTGCGGCCTCTCCTTACAGAGTGAACCCTCATAACTGCTTCTAATCCCAAATCTCAGGGAATTTGTTTCCAACACCATAATAGTCTTTCAAAAGCAACGGTGATTATAGTAACTTCAAAGCAGCAAGCATCTGTACTTTAAGAAGGGCCAATGGAAGCTAGCATCCCTCTTCCATAAAAAAGCAATCGTGCTTTTCCCTGCTGCCACTTAGAAGAGCTTCCTTGGGGACCTTGTTAGATGCTTTCATGTGAAGACCATTTGACCCACTTCTGATTAGTGTGCAGGTTTTCATGGCAGTGGCTTCTGGGAGGGAGATGCCGTTGGCTGGTCGCCTCCCTATTCTTGAACTGAAAAGAAAACTCTCAGTGGAATATATTAAGGATAATAAAGGGAAGAAAAAATTCCAGTTAAAAGACTGGTGAAGTATTGAACTACTATTAAAAAAAACTAATGAAAACATATTTCTATACTGACTGTTAAGAAGAAAGCAGAGCCGGTATCACAGTTCCTTGTTTTGTGCTCAGATGAGTTTTGCTTCTTCATTTCTCTTTCTTGTAATATTTCAGAAATATATAGTTTGAGAATGCAAACAATAAATGACTTTAGCTCATTTCGCCTTGAATTTGTCAGTTTTCCTTTACCTGAATCATCATGTCTACATTTAGAATAACACTAAACAAAAGTCTTTATAAGTAACAGTAAAGATAACCAAGAAGGCCTGCATTGTTAATGCTGTAATAATTGTCATCATAGCTTTTTTAGCCTTATTTATCTTACCTATCTTCACTCCACCAAATTCACTGTTTCATATGATATTCATATCAGCAATAGTGTCGGTATCAAGATATCGACAAGCTTCTAACCATACTACACTATTTTTTAACTTTAATGCCAATTCTTCACTAATAACTATTATTCAATGTAGAATTATTTTAAGATCCTGCTTGCCTAAATAGGCCCAGTATTTCTCCACTTCTCCTATTAACAGATTGTTTACATTCACAGACTCAAACTATGAAGGAAATGATTTCCTTAGTAGTTTCTCTTGCTATTTTAATTTTATTTGTATAGATGCGTACGGGAAGAGTTCAGAGCATAATGCAGTATTTGCTATTTTCTACCCTCCCTTCTCCACATAGGATTGCCACAGTCTAATTTCCTATTATGATAGATTGATTTTAATGTAGTAGATTGCAAACACTGTGTTCAAGCATTCTCATTTTTAATTTCTCCTGCTTTATCCCTTTAAAAACCACAGCTGTTACTAGGATAACGAAAATAATGTTGAATAACTGCTTACTTTTCCACTTTCCCGGAGGGGTGGGGGAACAGCAGGTAGCATAGCCTCATCCCCAAAACAGATGTTACTTTATTAAAAATTGAGTGTTTTTGAGGAAGTAGAAGGAGATTTATGCTTTAGGAGAGCAGTGAAATTAGAAGGAGTAAGAATATGATATGGACCAATTCAGCTTTTAAATTCAAGCTTTGCTTGTATTTTATTGACAGCATTTTAATTGAATTGTATTTTAGATGTGTTTGGATTAATCAAATGCCCAAGGTCCAGCCTGATATTAAGTAATTGCTATCATAATTAGTCAACTCCACAAGTTTTTCTAGACTCTTCATATAAAATTGCACTGGATAAGTTCTGTAGTAGATCTAAATGTAATCGTGTATGATACAATTCTTCTTTTATGAGAGTTTAACTGATAATAACACTTTACTAAATTATTTATTACCAGAATTTTTAAGGGAATTTAATATGTGATGCATGATACATTGCTCTTTATTTAAATGTATTTCACTATACATTGGTTGGATTACATTTTGCATAGTGTTTTGTATACTTCTTTAAGGCATGAATGAGCCATAGCTTTGAAAGTCCTTTTGTTTTGTTAGAATTCAGAGCTCCCCCTTTTTTTTTTAACTTAATTGTGGAAGCATTCTGAAATTTCAACTGCTAGGAAATCATTCTGCAATAACTCAATCTTTTTGATATCCAAATAACCAATAAAATTATATATTTTCAAATCTAGGAATGAGTTTTTAAAATTATATCCAAGAAACTTAAAAAAAAAAAAGAGAAGCACTAGCATCCTCACTTGCATCTGTCCTTCCCTGAGTTAAAATTCTGAGGGTTGTTATCTCACCTCCTATTTGGACCTGCTTTCTAGTCTACTATTTGTTTCTACATACAAGATTAAGATAAATTATGGTAATATGCATATTTCCAATGCCATTGAAACAAAGGATTTATAATTTGTAGAAAAACTAGAAAAATGAGTCAAAATTTCAAAACTAGGCAGTCTGTAATACACTTCAAATAAATTTATTTCTTTCTGTATTTTTCAGTTGTTTCTCTTTGAAATAATCAAATTATTAAAAGCGTTCTAATCACCTTGCAATCACAATGCAGAGACAAAAGAGTGAATACGTGAAACACTCTGATCTTCACAACTATTGTGAACTTAAGCTGTCGTACTCTTGTAGTTACTGTGACCATCAGCAACTGAGGACAATTATACAGAATCACTGAATTTTAGTTATAGTACTTAATTAAACACTTGCAATTTTTTGAAGGTGTTGGTATCTATTAAGTTTTTTGTTTCTACAATGCTAAATATCTTCTAGACATAATCATCATATTAGACCCTGTCATGGTTAGATTGCTGTTATTAAATGTCTCAGTCATGAAAGTCTGTAAACTGCCAATGAGGATGAAGAGTTCAAATCTTGCAATTAGTCAGTCAGCAAAAGTACATTCAGTTGTTTTTCTTAATCTTGTCAGTGTCATTTTATATCATTAGGTAAACCAAGAAAAGGACTTATGTGGTCAATTTATTCCATGAATCTGTAAGTAGAACAATTATTGCTTTTTTATTTGTGAGATTAATAGAAACTTCATCCTTTGAGGTCCATAGTAAAAGTGAATGCATTCAGAAAACTATGACACGTTTAGATTAAATATAAATATATGTTAAAATTTTCAGATTTCAAATACTTAAAGGATATTTAAAGGTATCACATCTGAATTTCAGGAAACTATGTGAGTATTACACATATCATTAAGTTATCCAGTTTTTCCAAGCAAATATTCAGTGTTATTGTAGAAACAAGTCAAGTTTCTGGGGGAAAAATTGCTCTCTCACCCAAAAGAAAGTCCGTCTGTTCATATTCGGGAACTGTAGGTAACGAAAAGTCTTAGTCAGTGGGACTGATCATGGCTGGTTCATTAGTTGCACCCTACCAAAAAAGAGATTCTGTGAAATCAAACTACATCAAAATTTTCACAGTGGAAACTCCTTTATGATTGCCCTTAAACCAGCCATACCTGACAGCAGTAATCAGAGGCGTTTGTTTCTATAGTGAAGTAGAAATGCATCCTCTAGAACAATCCCATCTTCATGAGTCCCATCATAACACCTGCTCTTACCTAGAAGGCTCTGTCTCTCTTCTGGTTGGCAGCCCAGGTTGGAGATGAAGCCTTGTCAGCGTGAATGCAATTAGTTATTTTCACTAAAGGATCCTCAGTAAGAAACCTCTTGATGCCCCCCTGTGTATTTACTAGCATCATCATTTGGCAAAAATGTATGTCTTTCTTTCGGCAAATGTGTATGTGTATGTTATCTTCCTGTAAATAAGCGCCTATAAATGTTCAATATTATTCATAAAATGTTCATTGCAACAAATTGGTGTATAAATTGCATTTATCTTTTTAATAGTTTTCTGAAGAATTTCCATTTACTTAGTGCAAACTATATAATTTTTGTTTTGTAAAATTTCTGAAATGTTCCTCCCAGCTTTGTATTGAGTTCTGAATTTGTCTGCAAAACCCTTTACTAAATATTAGTAATTCATGCTACTTAAAAAAAAATTAGGAGCAACAAAGAAAAAGAAGAGACATAAAAATAAAGATAAATTTTATACCACTATTAATCCTAGTACTTAAATGAAATGTCTTTAACATTTAGATGTATTGTTTTCCAAACATGAGGAATAATAACACAGAGAACATTCTAGGTCTTTTAGAATGTATGTATTATATTTTATATATGAATGAAATACACTAATATTCACTTCAATAATGAGATAACAAGGATCATTTTAAAGCCAATTATATGAACTTCTGGGTTTAATTGAGCTTTAGACATCTAAGTCCTTTGTAAACTCTTTTGATGCAGGAAAACCAAAAGAGAGGATTTCAGGGAACATGCGGGAGGGAGTGAGTTAGTTTGGAATGTTAGCTTGGTGGAGAGAAGGGAGTGTTAGAACTGATGAAGTAGGTTGTGGGAAGCCAAGATGCCAAGCTGAGGAGTTTCTTCTTTATTTTATTAACTTTGCCAGTGATATTGTTTTGTTCTTGAAATTTTAGAAGAGAGACACAATCAGAGAGAAAAAGGGAGACTGAATGTAGTAGAATTCTCATTGTATATTTTGTGCCTTGTAAAATTACCTACATGAAAAAAAAAATCATTTCCTTTGCTAAAGGGCTTTTTCTTGCTCAGGTTTACTGACAACATGGATTTTTACTAGGCCTCTTTTTTCTTTGTATTTTAATTTATTTTTTTAGAGACAGTCTCACTCTCCCACTGCGGCTGGAGTGTAATGGCGTGATCATGGCTCGCTGCAACCTGGATTTCCTGGGCTCAAGTGATCCTTCCATCTCATCCTCCCTAGTTGCTGGGAGGATGCCTGTAGTCACAGGCATACATCACCTCCCCCAGCTAATTTTTGTTTTTTTTTTTTTTTGTAGAGAATGGGGTTTCACCATGTTGTCCAGGCTGGTCTCGAACTCTTGGGCCAAAATATCCACCTGCCTCAGCCTCCCAAAGTGCTGGGACTACAGGCGTGAGCCACCATGCCTGACCATTACTAGCTATCTTTTTAACTTATTTAAAGTCAAGCCTTGTAAAATAGCCTGGAGTTAACAGAAGTTATTTTTTTTCCTTCTAAAAGTGATACAATTCAAGCTCCTGTTTCAGAAGTTAGCAAAATTGGTTATTGTCTTTTAGCAGTTGGTTCCTTATACAAGCCTTTGAGAATTCCTTCGAAAAGATAAATCAAATTGCCAAGTTTGATTTTTTAAGAATATATTTTCCTTCTTTCAGTTCTCATTAGATATAGATTTCAAGAAAATACTTGGGGCAGTAAATGATTCTAGAAAGGCACTTAAAACAGTTAACTACTAAAATAGCTTATTTACATGCTTTGAGTGAATGATACAGAGAATTAAGTTTATTTTTGTCACATTAATTCCCTTCATATCTAGAGCTCTCCAGAAAAGTTCTGCAGATAGGATGCCCGATGCACATATTCCTTGGTGACAAGTAGTCAGGATACGTTTTATGGAAGTTTCCTAGGAATCTTTTTTTCTTTTTACAATACTTGGCTTAGTAAATCAATATTTTTGTTTGGGTTTCTTTTTAAATCACAATTCAGTACAGCTTCAGCCACTGAATTAGGATGTGAAATCCATGTTCTGTGGCACACATTTCAAATTGTGTGTTTTAAAACCTCAATCTAAGCAAATTCTAAATTCCTATGTTTTTGAGGATGGAATGGTACCTTAATGACCATAACGTGTGGTTAGACCGTATATCTAGAGGTAAATTGATTTAATTGGCCATGATAAGCACTTATATAGTACTTAATGGTAATAAATAGATATAGAGTTCATGCACTCTCCTTAGGGTTAGAATACACATGGTGCCTGTGTATGGATCCAGATCTATACATAACTAGCTAGCCAGCAAGCAAGCTATCTCTATCTTTTAAAAACATTTACACCTATCTAAAGTAGAAACTTGTATTATCCCTAGAAAACTGAGGCCCCGGAAACCCTAAGTAACCTGCCTAACTCACATAGCTCTAGGAGTCATGGTGATTACACTGAAACCCATCAGCTTGACACTGTGATGCAGGTTGAAATCTGCAGTGTTTTGCCTTGGGCTAGGTTAGTCTGCCCAGAGAGGTCTTTTGCTGTGAGTGGATTATATAGGAAAAGAGAGATGGAAGAGGGTTTGTGTGGCCAGACGGGAGTGAGGAAATGGATGACGAGGCAGAGAAAATGATGAAGCTAGTAATGAAAGCATTGACATTGATTAAATTCCACTTTTTAGAATTGTCACTGGTTAACCATATAGCTTAGCGTTTTATTGAAAAATTTTCCTTATTTCTAGCCCAGGATGCCACGCATCGAAGGATTTAGGCTTTAAAAATGGTAGGGTTAGCTCAAAAGGAAATGGGTAGGTTGTGAATTATCTGACTTGGTGAACTCTAATCAGACAAACAGAGCTATTAAAATGTTTCAGTAACTTTTAGGGCATCTTCAAAAATTAGTAGTTAATGTTTCTGAATGGCACTGCTTTCTTTTCTGTAGGCTTTATCAACTATTGATCATATGAAATCAACCGTGGATTCTTCTGGAGTCTTTTGGGGGGCCTTTTAAAGTAAATCAGACATTGGAGCGCATAGTTCTAAGAAGGAGCCAGTACGTTCACTTTAGAAATTAGAAATTATCCAACACATTCGGTTCGTTTAAGTGTATAACTTATACAAGTAATTGCTTTAACATATTTAATTTCCATATTTGTTTTAATTAAGAAATTGTGTTCAACTTTTTCTTCTGAGTCACACTTCTTTGATTGTTTTCATGATTGCCTTGTAATGATTCAAGAATCACTTTTATATTGGTTAGTATGGGGCTAATTATGGATTCGCGAGTGAGCTAAATTCAGATGTAGTTAATTCTCACATCTACTCCATGAGGTAGGTATTAAGATCTTCACTTCAAAGACCAGGAAAACTGAGATAGAGCCTGGTTAAGTGAGTTATCAAGTTCTATACCTAGTGAGTGGCAAAGTTTAATTACAATTCAAATTTTTTCTTCTACAAAATTGATTGTGTTAATCCTATGCCTTATTCTGTTTGAAGTAAGTTTTAACATATATATACAATTTTTGTGTTCTTTTCCACCTTTCTTGGGAGGGTTCTTGCAAGAATAAAAACATAGGGTTGTGTGGCATTTCCGGATTGTTTCCACGATTCTTGGTTATTTCCTCCATAGAAGCCATGAACATAGAGGATACAAAAGCATTGCAGAAAGAAGCAAATCTGTCCAGAAATTTCATGCCTTTGTTTAGATTACTTCCTCATCAGTCCCTGCAGTTTATTGAAAAATCCTGCTCTGGGTGGATTGACTATGAGTTTATATTTTATTTTATTTCTGCTGGTCATGTACTACTGCAGAGTTGTTTGTATTAAAAAAAAAACAAAAACAAAAACCTCAAAGAGGGGATTTCAATCCTTAAAAGGCAAGAGGATTTTGTTTATCTTTCTAGAATTCATGCAGTGTTACAAGTCTTTTCATGAATCCAAGTATCTTCTTTACAGCTAGAATTTAAACTTTTTCAAGGCAGGGACAGTGTATTTTTATGTGAATTTTCATATATACTAGATGCAGCTCAGAATTTTATGAAATGCTTATTGAATTAGATTTTGCCCTGTACTTCATTTTGAAGACTATCCTACCTCTTTAAACAGGGAGATACAGAAGTAAACCTATTGGGCTGGTAAAAAGGGTATGCACTTGAAAACTTGGTGGCCTTTCGAAAGCATTGAGATATTGGACTGAGCACATCAAGGGACATATTCTGTGAAATCATTGCAGTAGCTAGCTAGTCAGACATGAGCAGAGCAGGAGAGTACCCTCCCCACAACACACACACCAGGAATGTCAGGCAACCATCAGGCGATGGTCAGGCATTGGTTAACTGCTTCTTTAAGATAATAATTGGTTATATACCCAATAATGGGATTGCTGGGTCAAATGGTATTTATGGTTCTAGATCCTTGAGGAATCACCACACTGTCATCCACAATAGTTGAACTAATTTACACTCCTACCAACAAACAGTGTAAAAGCATTCCTATTTCTCCACAATCCTCTCCAGCATCTGTATATACCCAAAGGATTATAAACCGTTCACTACAAAGAAACATGCGCATATATGTTTATTGCAGCACTATTCACAATAGTAAAGACTTGCAACCAACCCAAATGCCCATCAATGATAGACTGAATAAAGAAAATTTTGCATATATACACCATGAAATACTATACAACTATAAAAAAGGATGAGTTCATGTCCTTTGCAGGGACATGGATGAACCTGGAAACCATTATTCTCAGCAAACTAACACAGGAACAGAAAACCAGAAACCAAACACCGCATGTTCTCACTCTTAAGTGGGAGTTGAATAATGATAACACACGGACACAGGGAGGGGAACATCACACACCGGGGCCTGTCAAGAGTGGGGGGGCTAGGGGAGGGACAGCATTAGGAGAAATACCTAATGTAGGTAACGGGTTGATGGTTGCAGCAAACCACAATGGCACGTGTATACCTATGTAACAAAACTGCACGTTCTGCACATGTGTCCCAGAACTTAAAGTATAATAAAAATAAAATAAAATAAAATAAAATAAAATAATAATTGGTTGCAGCCCACGTCAGGGAAAGGCAATCTCCCAGTAAACAGAAACACCTGAAACCAGTGATCAGAAGCTTCTGAATATCTCAGGAGTTGGGTGAATGGGCTCAACCATGTGCATTAAAAAGCAAAATGGCAGAGTTTAACTGGTATACGACCTTCTAGGGACATTTGACTGTTAAAGGAAGAATGCCTCAAGTGAACATGTGTACAACTCCAGTAAACACACTGCACACGCTCCCCTCCCAAGTGCTAGCAGGCCACTGTGCATGAGGGCAGCCCACCATAGGGAAGAATCAGGGGAGAAGGGATGCAAGACCCCAGAAGTACGCCAGCATACAAAATCCCGAGTTAAAAGGTCAAACCACGTAGTTGATCTCAAGTCGCCCACTTGGCCCTCTTCCAAGTGTACTTTACTTCCTTTCATTCCTGCTCTAAAGGTTTCTAATAAACTTTTACTCCTACTCTAAAGCTTCCCTGAGACTCTCCTTCTGCCTTATGCCCCTCAGTTGAATTCCTGTTTCTGAGGAGGCAAGAATTAAGGTTGCTACAGACCCGTACAGATACATTCCACCACCAGGAACAGATATTAGTAAGCAATGATAGACCAAACATTTTCCAATTAATTAATTAGTTAATTATAACTGACAAAATTATATATTTGTGGTGCACCACATGTTTTAAAATATATATACATGTGGAATGGCTGAACCAAGCTAGTTAACATGTGCATTGTCTCACATACTTATCATTTCTTTGTGGTGAGAACACTTAAAATCTACTTTCAGTGATTTTCAAGTGTACAATACATTAACTATGGTCACTCTATTGTACAACCCATCTGTTGAACTTATTCTTCTATCTAGCTAAAATTTTGAATCCTCTGACGAACATTTCCCCAATTCCTGTCACACCCCAGCTTCTGTTAACCACCATTCTGCTCTCTGCATCTATGACTTCCACTGTTTAGAGTCCATGTATAAGTGAGGTCACACAGCATTTGTCTTTCTGAGTCTGGCTTATTTCACTTAACCTAATGGTCCCCAGATTCATCCATGCTGCCATGAATGACAGGATGTCCTTGTTTTTTAAAGTCTGAATAGTATTTCAGTGTGTGTGTGGTGTGTGTGTGTGTGTGTATTTTATTTTATCCATTCATTTATTAACACTTAGGTTGATTCTTTATCTTGGTTATTGTGAATAATGCTGCAATGAACATTAGAGTGCAAATATCTCTTTGGTAAGTGATTTTATTTCCTTTTAAATATACCCAGTAGTGGGATTGTTGGATCATATGGTACATTTCAATGTACCAAACATTTCAGTGGAGTAATAAATCAAGATGAAAAAAGTGGAGTTTGAATCAGACCAATGGAGAGAGTGTTTTTTTTAAGATGGAACTCTGTTCTCAAGCCTGGATTGCTTGGAGTAGGTCAGTGTTCCAAATTGGCAATAGGCTCAAAAATGGTTGGTTTTCAAGTCGGCATTTGCTGAAATAAAACACTAGCACTAGCATCCAATTAAAGGTACACAAATACCATAGTTATTTTTTATTATGAGGAAGGAATTGGGGAATAATAATTCCTCATAACACTGAGGCTGCAAAAATGTTATATGACAGTCTCTATATAATATCGTAACTCGTGGATTCTTGGTTTTTAAATAAGCATAGGGTATGGGGAAATTATTAAAATAGAGTAAAGCCTTACAGAATATAATATCTCATGTGTAAGTTTATGTACACAGCCCCTCTATATAAACATTAAGTGTGTGTGTATTTGTAGGATGTAAGGAGGCAAAATCCACTCTTAGTTGTGTTTATATGAAACAGATAATTTCATGATTACATTTTTTCTTCTGTGTCACTTGCAGTATGTCTTCTAACCGTTGTTGGACAACTAGCTCAGACATTTTAAGAGTCTACAGATGTCATAATTAAACTTAGTAATCAGTCTAGAAATAAACACACAAATAACAAAGGATCATAAAGGTCAGCAGTATGGCAAGGCATAAACATGGAATTCTAGAATTTGTTTTTATTATGAAAAGATGTATTTTGCAGTTCAAAGCATGTCATTCTTTGCATACGTTCAACTGAAATATGAAAGAAGGAAAATTCCCTCCAAATGACTAAGGTAACGTTTTACAGGGGACATATGGATATTCTTAGAATTTAATGGGGGAAAGGGGAACTTACCTGGAATCAATTATAGGAAATTTGGCAAAATGGAAGTAAAATATTCATTTGCTTTGCTTGTTATAATTACGTTTCTTATAAGCTTTTTAAAAATCCTAAAGAATAAAATAAAAGTAATTTCAATCAATGGGAATTAATTGTGTTCAAATAATAGCATGACGAAAAAGACATTGGAACTGATTTTGAATAATAGATTTCAATATGTGCTGAGTAAAGCTCTAGGGCTGATGTCTTCTCTTGTCTGAAATTTTCTAATACCCTCCCCAACTGATGTTGTTTTTCCCATGTCTTATGTTCCTTGAACATGCACTTCCCTGAAAGCAAAAATCACAGAATTGTTTGTTTACCTACCTATCCCACGAGACTATGAGTTTCTTGGAAGCAGTGATCTCTCTTATAAAACAGATTTGGGTCTTCAGTTATTTTTAACACATCATGAACTTCCTATTTCATGTATAGTATTGCTAGCTCAGGGCTGAGAGAGCACAATAAAAGATGAATAAGAACTTATAACTAAATGAACAAATAAATAAATGAGTGAATATGATAGTGTACGAATGTTGCACTGATATTTACTTATTTTGATTTGCTACATTTCATTGTAAACAGTAAAAATGTAGAGAATATTCTTCTTTGTAAAAATAAAATAGTATTTTAGAGCTTTCTTTGTAAAAGGTATGTAACTTATTTAAATATTACGGATGTACTTAATTCACCAAAAAATTAAAAATATCATAGTACTATTCATATCTTCATATTCTAACTATGATTAAGTTTTAAATAGCAGTTATGTCTTTAAAGTGAATGTGTGGTATGTTCTGCCCTAAATATAACTTAACATTGCAGGTAGAACTCTAGTGTTTGGAAATGTTTAGAAGTCAGAATTGCAATTACTCAGTGTAGGATAAATATTAGCTATAAATATAATTATGCATAAATATAATGAATATAAATATTAGTTATAAAAAGTATAAGCCTCTTCCAACTCCTAATGTTTCTAAGTCTACTAAAAAATTAAAGATTTCTAATAGTTTAGGAGTTGGGAGGGAAAAAGGAAAAACCACGAACAGTGATGTTGGAATGCAAGAAATAGAATTTGATAGTGCAGAGGTGAGCAAAAAGGTCTGTTGGGCCAAATTCAGCAAAATTCAATGCAGAAAATATTTACTATCTGACCCATTAAAGAAAATGTTTGCTGATCCCTGTATGTCATGAAAAGATAAAATTGAATTTGATTTGAATGGCAAAAAGTAGAGGTATGAAGTAAAATGTATAGTCCAGTCTCACACTGCCATAAAGATACTCCCTGAGACTGCACAATTTATAAAGAAAGGAGGTTTAATTGACTCAGTTCCGCATGGCTGTGGAGGCCTCAGGAAACTTACAGTCATGGCAGAAGGTGAAGGGAAAGCAAGGCACAGCCTTACATGGCAGCAGGCAAAAGAGGAAGCAAAGGGGAAGAGCTTCTTTAAAAGCACTTTAAAAGCATCAGCTGTCCTGAGAACTCACTCACTCACTATCATGAGATGAGCATGGGGAAACCACTCCCATAATCCGGTCACCTCCCAGCAGGTCCCTTCCTTGATATATGGGATTACAATTCGAGATGAGATTTGGGTGGGGACACAGAGTCAAACCATATCATAGGGATTTCTCCAGAATATTTGTGTTGTGATGCTATCTTATGTACTTATTTTTACCTTTTGAATAAAAATTGGAGTGAAAATGGCGGAGTCAAAAATTAATGGATCAATTTTTTTTTGTTCCTATCGAAGTTTGAGATAATAAAGATAAATATTTTATCAACATGACCTTATTGATACTGTATATTCAATGCAAAAGGAGTGCTGACTGGAAAACAATTTTGATTAGTAATACTTATTAATTGGATGCTAAGCCTAATTCTGTCCTTGTTTTATTTTTTCCCCAAGATAGTAAAATATATTTACCTATAAGTTGAAAAGTAAAAATATGACTGCAGGTGGCTTATTTTGTTTTCACATATTTTGAAAGTTCTAGGCTATGGTGCCCCTTTTTGTCCCCACTTCATGCTTTCCCATTTCTTGGAGACAAATCACAATTTCTAACTATTTTTGCTCTTTGAATTATTTTATGCTTCTTTGTAGCAATGTGAGGCTGGGAAGAAAATGTACAGTACATGACTTTCTCAAAGTTTACATTTTAAATTTAACACATTTGACCTTTCATTTCGAGTTCAGGTTGCACTAATGAGATTTCTGTATGAGCAAAGACAGGAGAAAGGCTTTAATGTTTTTAACAGCTATAATTCTTTTTATATATAGATATGGGGTCTTGCTATGTTGCCCAGGCTGGTCTCAAACTCCTGGGCTCAAGCAAACCTGCTGCCTTGGCTTCCCAAAGTGCTGGAATTACAAGAGTGAACCACCCAGGCAATAATTCTTTTTTATGTTTGTGGATATATATCTATCCTAAGTGACAAAGGAATGGAGAGTATTCACATTGCCTCATGCTTTCAAAGAATATATGGTGCAGGGACATCTAGAAAATGGGCTTTTGGTGGATTAAAAGAAAGTTATGAGTGGGTTGGCCAAATGATTTCTAAAAAAAATCAACTCTAGAGTAGTTTTCCCTAAGCCTTTTAGAATCGTTTCTTTAGATATTTATATGATCTTATAAACAAATATCATAAAATTATGGTTCCAATGTACTGACACATTGCCTTGCTGGAAATGTGGTTTCATGCCAAGAACAAATATGAAAAATGTAGCAAAGCTAATTACAGTACAATGTGTGTCCATCATTTGATCTTTTGGAGGAGTTAGGGGAAATTCAAAAGAAAAATTATCATGTGCAAATAAAGAGAGCTTAGCTATCTTGCCTACTGGCCTAAGGTTTCTCCATCATTCCTGCAGCGTTTACTTTATGTATCAGGAGTTAATTAAGGTGAAACATGAGGTAATTAGGGCTAATCCTCCCAGCCTCTTGCTGGCTTGTTGCCTCCCAGGCTATTGCCTAAACCAAACTACATTCGCAGTTTTAAAAAATAATGCTCGTGTTTATTTTAGACATTATTCTTAATTTTTAAAGTTGCTCTTATTCATTTTAAGTAGAACTTTCCATGGAAAAAGTATAAAGAATGATCAAACTTTAGTTTTGATTTCAAAAGTAAAACAAGACTCATTAATACATACGTGGTCATTGACAGAATTGTAAGTTTACACTTGTTCACTTCACGTGTTACTAACAGATTTAATAAAATTTGCATTAGTATAAATCTTTAGCTTTGATTATGCTGGAAAGGTGCATGCCCTTCCCAAGAAAATAATATTTCTTATACAGATTTCTCAATATATTATGCATTTGTATGTGTATCGGAGTAATTGGAGGGAGGATCAGAAAACAAAAACAAAAACAAAAAATAAACAAACAAAAAAACCTTCCATGAACTGCATTTAGGTATTTTATCTTTGAGGAACATTCTAACTTTTAGATTTCACTAAATAGATCTGGTAAGTAGTGACTGATTTATTCTCCTTAAAATAAATACATCACTTGTGTCAAATATTTTTAATTCCACACTAAATTGTTTGTGCGAGTGTATGTGTTGTTTATATTTTCACTTTTTCAATGAAAGTAAAGAATAAAAAGGTTTTCTATCCTTGTTGTTTCTCTAAGTTGAAATAAAAGCATGTGCTGCTTTATTACCCTAGTCTTATAATTTACCAATCATAATAGAATCTGTACTCTTGCCAAAGACATTTCATTAGGATGTGAAGACTTTAGAATTGACACCCCCTCCCATATTAATTAAAAAGCAAATTACAAGTAAGCAGTCATGACATTTATAAAAGGGGGGGAACTTACATGGGTGAAATCTCTTTTGTTGTATTTATAATATACTATCAGGACTGGGACTAATAATTCTATCATTATAAATTTGATTTGGGGAGATGTTTGTTTTCCCAATTGCTATCAAAATTTAACTTTTATTTAGCCTACATTGAGTTCTTCTGTTCCATCTTTTTATTTATTTATCTGTTTTATTATTTTTTTAGAGACAGGGTTTCACTCTGTGTCACGGTCTGGATTGCAGTGTCATGATGATAGCTGGCTGCAGCCTCCCTTAATCTCCTGGGATCAAGGGATCTTCCTGCCTCAGCCTCCTGCATAGCTGGGGCTACAGGCATTCACCACTGTGGCTGGCTAATTTTTTAATTTTTAAAATTTTTTGTAGAGGTGGATCCTTGCTTTGTTGCCCAGGCTAGTCTCAAACTCATGGCTTCAAGCGATCCTCTTGCCTCATCCTCCCAAAGTGCTGGAATTACAGGTGTGAGCCATCACTGGAATCCATCTTTTATATGTACTCTTAAAAGAATTGTTTATGCTAGCATCTTGAAATACATACATATATGTATATATATATAGTCTTTTACTGAGGTTAAAATCATTTTTTTGCAGAGTAAACCAGTAAAGATTGCAGAACAATTATATTGCAACAAGTTGCTAATTCATAGTTTCTGCATGAGACTCTAAAGCAGTTAATATTTACATTGTTAGATGTGTGGCCAAATTATAAACTTTTATTTAGTAGGCGATTTCATAACCTCCAAATGTCTGAATCTTACTCTTTCTGTATTGAGGAAAAAAGTGATCATTTTAATTCTATAGGCTTTAAAATTAAATCAAACTCTAGGTAGCATTGTTTGGCTTATTTAGTGAGTTTAATGTTGATTCTTTAAAAAATGGAAGTGGGGCTTTTCTCCTGCAAAATTGCCAAGAGAGCATTTGTACCATGGCATTTAAGAATATATCAGTTGAGATTTTCTATTGATCCCAGTTGCGGGGATGAGTGTCCCGAGAGAATAAATGAGCCGGCTTTATGAGGCTCCCTGTCATCAAGGATTTAGCTGTTTCATTTACAGATTCCTGTAAATGTTCACCAGGTTCATGACCAGTAATTTTCACTGGAGAAGGACTGGACCGTGGGTAAGCAAATGACTCTTTGTCATTAATGGTTTCAAGTAGCATTAAAAATGTTCTGGCAGCTCAGTTGATTTTGATGAAACTATGAAGCCCAACTGCAATGTGGATCTAGCTCATATTTCCAATGATAAGACCAAGGAAAGAATCAAAGTGAATAATATGTAACGTACACACATACACACACACCCTAATTTTGATTACATAGCTTTTCCTGTATAGAGATTTAACTTGAAGTCTACAGATGTTCACATTTAGCACAGCACAATAAAAATACAAGTAAAACAGAAACTACTGTTTATGTAATTAAATTTATATCTGCTAATGTTCACTTCCTTAATTGGGTTATATCTCCTAAGTGATGAGTAAATTGCATGTGATAACTAATTTACATGCCTCCTTAGACACTGTAGCTGCCTGATGATTTGAAAAGTGTAAGTACCCACAAGCGTACCAAAGTTCGTTTTGAATTAACAGTGAATAAAGAAATCTTCAAAAATTCTTGAGATGTGACAGATAAATTAGTTAATACATCTCTCTGTGGAATCTGTTTGTATGTATCAAAACTTTTTAGTTCATGTTACTGTTTAAATGACCTCCCATTAATGTAAGCCTTTCATTTATAAAAATATTATTATTATTAGTTTCTAAATTTCACTTAGAGATGTGTTAGAAAAATCTATAGCTAATTTTCTTCGCCTCTATTGCTTCTAGTATGGGCTGACTCACAGAGATGCTGCATTACACACAACACTGTGTTCCATAATTTGCAATTTCCTCTCCTCCTCCTTCCCCTTCTCCCTCTTCTTTCCTCCTCCTCCTCCTCTCCCTCCTCCTCCTCTCCCTCCTCCTCCTCTCTCTCCTCCTCCTCTCCCTCCTCCTCCTCTTCCTCCTCTTCTTCCTCCTCCTCCTCTTCCTCCTCCTCCTCTTCCTCCTCCTCCTCTTCCTCCTCCTCCTCCCCCTCCCTCTCCTCCTCCTTCTTCTCCTTCTTCTTCTTGTCACTGTGTCACCCCAGACTGGAGTGCCGTGGTGTGATCATAGCTTGCTGCAGTCTTAAACTCCTGGGCTCAAGGGATCCTCCTGCCTCAACCTCCCATGTAGCTGGGACCATAAGTATGCATCACCACTCCCAGCTGTTTTTAAAAGTGTTTTGCAGAGATGAGGACTTGCTATTTTGCCCAGCTGGTCTCAAATTCCTGGGCTCAGACCATCCTCCTCCCACCTCAGCTTCCCCAAAATGCTGATATTACAGGCATGAGCCACCACAAACAGCTTGTAATTTGTAATCTCTTATAAGCACAGAGCAGAAATAAAAATGGCATCATTTTTAGGTTCTCCTAACTCTTCTTGCCCATTCATCACTGTCTGTCCAGGAACAAAGTCCCGCTCTTGAGTCCATGATTATCCAAGTAATTCTAAAAGTCTTCTCATACATGCCTGGTGAGGGCATAAATTAATAAAACCTTTACTGAGGACAACTTAGCAATATTTATTAAAATTAAAAATGCTTGAAGCCTTCAACCCAGCAATTCCACTGCTGTAAATCTGTATTTCAGATAAATTTGTGTATGTGAAAAATGGCATTATATGTGTCAACTTTTGCATTATGGCATTGTTTTAAATCATGAAAGATTTCAAGCTAAGAAGGATGAAGTCGGCAGGGGACTTGCTAAGTAAGTTATGATACAGCTTGTTCTGGGCCATAATGAAAGAATGAGGAAGTCTTTCACACCTTGCTACAGTCAAGTTACCAAGACATTTTATTAAGCACGAAGAATAAAGGTGGTAAATTGAACTTCTCCATTTTAAACAATTTGTGTAAAAATGGAGAAATGAATATATACACATATATATGTATATTTATGCATATTAGCTTATATGTGTGTAAACTCTATCTGGAAGGACGGACATAAAAGAAATTAATCATACCGGCTGTGTATGGGGAGGAGAACTGGGCAAAGCTAAAGGAGACAGGTACGAGCATGGCATTTTTCTTTAACCACTTTAAATAATGTTTTTATATCATTAAAACATTAAAAATATTCTCATCCTTTACTGTTTCCTTCCCAACCTGACATCCCACATTCAAATGTTCAAATTACATTTTTCCTCTTCCCCTCTTTTAAATCTCCATTTTAGTGCTGTCAATTTTAGTTGGCTATTAGAAAAACAACCTAAATTCATGTTAATGTGTAGGTGACTCATAGCCTCAGACCTTCCAGGCATGTTTTCTATTTAGAAGAGGAGAGTTATTAACTTGCATAGAATTCTCACTCGTTAAATACCAGGCGGTTCTAAAAGTACCTTCCAGGCAGTGCTTGCATGATCATTTGATTAAAGTGAGGACAGCAAGCCAAAGACATCTGTAGGTTCTTTAATCCACATCCCTGACAAAAGGACAAAGCAGTCACTGCCACTCACACCAAGATTCTACCCAGAAGTAGATGCCCAGAGGGCTTGCAAGGAAGTTGCATGCTGGAAAACTCCAAGTACAGATGGGACAGAGCTGCTGAGCTCTAAGCAAGTATATCTAAGTGTGGTTATCACACATGTGGCAAAAGACATATAACACATGGCATATGCTTCATGATGGAATGTTTGTTAAAAAGAAAGACTCTAGAGCCGCTCTGTCCTCTAGATCTACTGAAGGCACTGTATAAAAGAGCCCTAGTTTGAGCACTGCTCTCTGTCACTAATTTGCTTGATCTGCTACTTTTCTGATTTCAGTAACTGGGGAGAGTGGGATCTCAATCAGAAAGTATTTGTTCCTGGAACACCCTAGCCTTGGGCAATCTCTGAGCAGCCAAGCCCAGTGTTCTCTGAGTTAAAAGATCTGAAAGTCTTTGCAAAGAACTTAAAGACCCATCCTGCCAAGACTGATCCCAAAAATGCTTTCCTAATCCATTTCCTGAGGCATTCTGCTCACGAAGGCCCAACCCCACACTTCCTGTTTTATATGGATAGTTAGCCTCTGCCCTGGGGCACTGGGCTAGTCAATGTGTTCCTTTCCCAGCCTGGCTAAAGTCTTTTGACATTTGGGGATGAGTCAGTGCTGCAGATTCTTTAAACTCTATTCATTTATTTAAAAAAAATACTTCATGAGGGCTGGGCACAGTGGCTCATGCCTGTAATCCCAGCGCTTTGGGAGCCTGAGGCAGGAGGGTAGCTTGAGTCCAGCCAGCCTGGGCAATATAGCACAACCCCCATCTCTACAACAGAAATAAAAATAATAAAAATATCTAGTGAGTACAGGCTTTGGGACCAGTACTCTTTTGGGACCTGGGGATTCGGAAAGGAACAAAAGAGACCAAGATCAGTCCTTTTGGGAAGTAGATATATAATAGACAATAAACGAGGCAAATAAAGAAAACATAATTGTTTTAGGATGAAACTCTAAGGTTTGGGGGTAAAAATTAAGAAAGAAAAAAAAACATGTAGGAGTGGGGAGTGGGGACAGAAACTGTTCTAGAAAGAGGAAAGAACAAGTGCAAAGGCTTAAAGCGAGGAGTTCAATGTGAGTGGAACAACCCGGGTGGGATACATCCTGCAAATTTGAATGAGGTGAACTGAGAGCCGTGAGCAGGGGCCGGGTCATGGAGTCTCTGGGAACTTTGGCTTTGATGCTAAGCGAGACAGGAATCCATTGAAAGGTTTGCTGTTTTGTTTTGTTTTGAAGAAGAATCAACATGATCTGACTTACTGAAATGATCTTGATGTTTAGTTGAGAATTTCCCACATGGTGACAAGGCCTGAAATAGAGAGCTCAGTTACAGTAATGTAGGTGAGAGTTAACCAGGTGGAATCAGCGGAGAGGTTGAGAAGCAATTAAAATATGGTGTATTTTCAAATCAAAACTATGAGGATTCCATCACTCTATGTGAGGATATAAAGGAAGAACGAGAGTCAAGGAAGGCTCCACTTTTTTGGCCTAGCTGGAAGAACAGAATAGCCACTTACTAAGATGGAAAGACTGGAGAGAGATGCAAATGTTATGGGCAAGTAAAATGTGGCAGGTCAATCTGACAACTAAAAATGGAGCTGTAATGTAGGCAGTTGGATGCATGAGTCCAAGGAAGAGATATGGCTTCGACATATAAATTTAGAATCTTTGTATACATGTAGTAATTTAAGTCATGATATTTGATAAGTCTACAGATGGAGTCTATGGAGGCATAAGAGATCCCAAGACTGAGTTTTGGATCAGTTCATTTTTAAAGATTAAGAAGATGAAGAGGACCTAGCAAAGGAGACTGAGAAAAAAAGAAAAAAATAAAAACCTTAGCTAGTAGGCAGAAAACCATACGAGTGTCTAATTCTGTAGGCCAAATGAACTAAATATTTAAAGACAGAATGCCCAACTGTGTCAGATGCTACTTAAGGTCACAGAAGACAAGTAACAAGAACTGACCGTTGGAAACAGCAATGTGGAGATTATGGGCCACCTTTATAAAAGCAATTTTCCTGGAGTAGTACAAGGGAAGTCTTTATTGCAGGAGGTTCAACAGAGAATGAGAGAAGAGACTATAGAGATAGCAGGTGATGATACCACACTAGTGTCCTGCAGTACGGGGAAGAAGGAAAATGAGGAATATCTGGAGAGAAATGTGGCTATAACAGGTTTTGTTTTTAAAACAGGGTAAGGAAAAGCGTGTCCATATGTTTGTGGGAATCATCTAGTTAAGTTAGGAAAATTAATGATACAGCAGAGGGGGGAAAATTGCTGAAGCAAAGTACTTGAGCAGACAAAACAAGATGGGAGCTAGGCACAAGTGTAGAAGTGACTGTAATGTAGGCACATAGACAGATTTTCATTATTATGAGAGAAGGGAGATAACGGGTGAAGGAGGTAGACAATCCCAGATATTTGGTCTTTGTAGTGTGCAGTCCATGATGCATTCATTATTTCACATTAATGTTTGGAAAATAAGTGGGAACCCTGGCATACATTGTTTGGTAGAGAAACAATGAATTAAGCTGAAAGAGAACAGATTTCCAGACAGTGTTATTGGAGTCTTAATCCATTGCATATGGCTCCTGTTAGAGTCAATTTATATAAATAGAGAATTCATTTCCAGTCTTGTTTAATTAAACAATGAAGTATTGAGTGCTGCTGAAGATTATTAAGACTCCCCCCCTGCCTTCAGGGAGCTGCCCATCTGGTGGAATGAGCCCTAAGATATTCTGAGGACTGCTCACTCCACCCATGATCCCACAACAGGAAATAATATTTAACATTAGGGACATCCAGGAATATTCAGAACATATGTTTGCCATTACTGTAATTAGTGTCAGATGTTTGTAAGTGCAGAAATAGGGAAATAAACAGTGTTACAGGGGAACAGAAGAGCAAATGCTCAACTTTGTCTGGGAGGTGTAGAAAAGCAATGTTAAGGCATTGAAAATTACTGAAATAGAAGAAGAGACAGGAGTTAAGGCTGGGCAGGTAGATTAGGGTCATAGTGAATGAACAATTGTTCTAAGGGGTGTGAATATTTTTCTATAAACATCGATGGTGATGTTAAGTATGTCTGTGTTTTGGGGAGAAATGTAGTAGCTGTATGAAGCAGAGGCTGACCATAATTGGAGGTTGAAAACCACTGTGTGTCCTCTGCAATAGTCCAGGCAAAATACAATAAGGAAGTGACAATGACACAGGATGCTTTCAGTGCCACCTCACCAGCTGGAAATCTCTGTGGCCAGCGGTGCCCTTGACCAGGCTTCACTCGGCTCTGGGCTCACCACTGGGCCCATTCTATCCACTCGGCTGAGCGGACTGCACTCAGCTTGCACTACCAACCCAGGGTGGTGCACAGGTCTCTGCACTCAGCTTGCACTACCAACCCAGGGTGGTGCACAGGTCTCTGCACTCAGCTTGCACTACCAACCCAGGGTGGTGCACAGGTCTCTGCACTCAGCTTGCACTACCAACCCAGGGTGGTGCACAGGTCTCTGCACTCAGCCCACGGCTGAGCCGGGTGTGGGCAGTTTTTGCTTTGGGCACCAGCATCTAGATGAGGGGAACCCAGTGGCATCGGAAAACTCAGAGATGCCAGTAACCACAGAGACCTAGGGGTTTTATGGCTCTTTCCCAGGGAGTCCCCAGGTTTGAGCCCCCAAGAAGTGTTACATCATTTCTGCTGCCTGCAGTGTGGCAAACAGGGGGACATATTACAGCTTATTCATGTTACAGCTTGTTTGTTCCTGCCACCCATAGCCCAGCAAATGGGGGCATGTGGTTCCCGGAGGCTTTTTCTCCCACATTGCTTGGTGAACGAGAGGGAGGATTACAGTGTTACAGCTCTTTTTGTACCTACTGTTTGGTGGGTTCCGTGTTCTTGTCCCACAACCAAGAAGGATGAGATCACACGGACACTGGAGAGTGGACAAGGCAGGGAAGAATTTTATTGAGCGAGAGTAAAGTTCTTGACAATGAGAGGGCAGCCCAAGATGGTGGCCCTTTGTGTGAGGGGGAGGGCCTGAAAATGGGTATCCCAGTGTGTGCCTGAGTCTGGGGTTTTTATGGGCTGAGAATGAGGGAGTGTGTGCTGATTGGTCCATGGTGGGCCTGGAGAAAGCACCATTCAATTGGCTAAAGGCCGTAAGGAAGTTCTCACTCTGGTGGTGGACTGTCCTCAGAACCGGAAGTTCAGTTTTCAGGCTTTAAGCTGTCTTTGGCTTGAGGTTGGATTTCACCAGAGACCTGTCCCTTTCTGCCTAGAAGTTTATCTGCCGTGGCCTGGAGCAGTGGCTCATGCCTGTAATCCCAGCACTTTAGGAGACTGAGGTGGGTGGATCACGGGGTCAAGAGTTTGAGAACAGCATGGCCAAGATGGTGAAACAACATCACTGCTAAAAATACAAAAATCAGCCAGGTGCAGTGGCGGGTGCCTATAATCCCAGCTACTCAGGAGGCTGAGGTAGGAGAATCACTTGAAATCAGGAGGCAGAGGTTGCAGTGAGCCAAGATCATGCCACTGCACTCTAGCATGGGCGACAGAGCAAGATTCCGTCTCAAAAAAAAAAAAAAAAAAGGAAATTTATCTGCCTCCTGCTGCTATCAACAAAGGCAATAAATGTTGAAAGGAGAGAGTACATCTCATTAAGTTTTTAAGCAGGACTTTGACACATATTTAGAAAATAAGAGAAAAAATAAGTGACTATGAGGTTGCTGTTTGGGGTAAATGTTACATTTTGATTTCATTTGTCAAGATGTAGATTGCCGAGAATGAGACAGTTTTGGTCAGAAGGTGAGCAAACATAATGAGTTCATTATGTACATGTTGAATATTAGGTAATTTTAAGCTACTCCAAAGTCTAGGATTTGTTTCTTTGACATGTTTCCTGTCTTTTAATGAACGTTGAGTCTCTCTAATCTGAACTCAACAAAAGAAAATTCAGGAAAACTAGCAATATTTAGGTGCAATTTCATGTGAAGGACATTGATTGCTGAAGGACAAATTCATTACATCCCTAGCAAAATCAAGGGTTTCCATTATTTTAATGCAGAGCAGCAGGGTAACCACTGTTTTTTTTTTTTTTTTTGGCTTAAAGTAATTTTTGTAAGTTACAAGATGGGCCAGACACACTTTACTTTCTTTTCTTGTTATATATTCACAAGCAATCAATCCTTTGGTAAAGATAAAACAAAAGCTTAGAAGGATGGTTAGGAGGACGTGATTAAGTAATACAGCATAAAGAAAAGGATTAATTTACTTGAAGATACTCTTTTCTTTCATATGTGCCCAGTGGAAAATGATAATAGTTTTAAGATTTCCAAGAACTTCAATAAAATATATGTAATAAATGCATCAAGGTTCTTATTGTGTTGTCTCAATCATTAATTATACACCAAGACCATTTAACGTCAGAATAGAATGCTTACTTGGCCAATCCACAAAGACTCCGTTGATTTGTACCACTTTAGTCTATTGATTCAATATACTGTAAAAACTTTAAAAATCAGTAAACTTATTTTTTAACAAACTAAAGAACACTATGAAATGCTATGATGTTTTCTCCTGTTTTCTCATTACACTGTCCTAGTGTTCTTGTACTCAGAAATGTTATCAATGACATAGATTATCATATGAATGTATTATCATTTTTTGTTGTGAGATTATGCATACTTAATGGAATGCTTTTTTCTGGAAAGTTAAACCTAAATTTAATATATAATTATGGCCAATATGTTAATTCCTTTAAGGTATTTAAAATTTTCTTATGTTACATATTTTTTAAAGTTTCCTTTTTTAAGTTCTTATATTTTTATTAGGTGAATGACTTTATTATTGATTAAAGTCTCTGACAGCAGATAAAAAGAGGAATAAATGAATGAATATACAAACTGAAAAAATAAATAAGCCTTGTTTCTACCTCAAGTGATTTCTTAAAAAAATTTTACTTTCAGCAATATTAGTAGCCCACTGAAAGTAACATCCTTATTTTTTTTTTTACCTACAGAAAAGTATGTGAAAAAGTCACAGCAGCCTTTTTGGTGCTTCTTGTTTTTCTTCAAATTGATATCGGCTGTGTTTAGCATGGATAGGTACTTTGCTTGAGCAAAAGTTTTCTTAGTATTTTTAATCAGCTTCTCCTTATTTTTTGGAGGATATTCTTATCATCATATTGACTCTGCAACATATTAGATGCATCCATTTTCCAAATCAAGTGTACATTTTTATTGCGGTTATAAATGGTAATCTTTTAAATTGTAAGTTTTTAAAATTAATCATGGCTCAATTTACCAAAGACATAAAATGGACTAAATTTGCTGGATCTTATAATTTATGATTTGTTCTTTTACTTTCATTTATATTTTCTCATTTTCTTTCTTTTTCCCTTGGAGATTCACTATCTCAAATATTGTTGAACACCAAATCTCTTTAAGACTCACAAAGAAAAGTGTTGTGATTCGTACATTCGTATGACAGATCACTTTACGCAAATCTCCATTTTGCTAGGAGTTACGAGATGTAGAAATTAAAGGTCCAACCTGCCTTTTCCAAGAACTAGTAATATGACGGAGAGAGACATTTAAAGCACAGAACAAGAGAGAATACAATATTTGCTGTTGTAGAATTTTTAAAAACTGTAAACTATGGGAGCACCTAGAAAAAATTATTAAGGAGTGTTAAAAGCCTCCTTAAAGTTGGCATTTTTCTTACACTGCAGATGATGAAGGAAGACCTATTCATATGGGCAAAAGTGATGGTTGCAATCAGGAGAAAGGAACAATCGTTTGTTTCCTAGAGCTACCATTAAAAATTAGCATAAATTGGGTGGCTTAAAACAAATGTATTCCTTCTTTATTCAAGAGGCCAGAAGTCAGAAATCAAGGTTTGGTTCTTTCTGGGGACTCTGAGGGAGTAACTGTCCCATGCCTACTCTTGAAAAATAATAGTTTCTCACTATTTATTGTTTCAATTTATTTTAGAAGCAGAGAGACAGATACTATAAAGGCCTAAGGCAACATAAAGTCCTATGTCTGGTTTTAGTAATGTCCTATCATAGAAAACATTAAATCATACTTTGTCAGCTCACAGAGATACATTGACCTATCTAATAGAATAATAATAAATGTTATTAGCAATAACCGTCATGTATTGAACATAGTTAAGCGTTTCACATGTATATCTCATTTAATCATCACCTTAATGGTAGTACTAGCATGCTCTAGGTAGAGATAAGAAAACTGAGGCCTAAAGAGAGTTATCTATAAACATTTGCTTGTGATAAGCAGAATAATAATAAAACAAATTGAACATGAGGACATCTATTACTATGAAAACTGAAAAAAGAAGGAGAGGTGGTACATGAGCATAAATATTAAATGATAGTGCAATGACAGAGGAAATGGAACTCTGTGTGGAGTGATCAACTTAGTTTTCAGCACTTTCTGCTTCTGCCTTCTGCAGCAAAACTCATTACACAATATAAAAATATTATGCGCTGCTTACTATGACAGCAAATATTAAGGCTATAGTGAACATTGCTTTGAAACCTTACATTTGAAGATTGGAAGCTTTATCTCACAAAGTAGAGGTTAATATAAGCTGCCATTATAAGTAAACGGATATTTGTTAAAAAGCAAATAAACTGAAGAACTTCTCAAAAATGAATTTATTTCTAAGCTAGAAAAGCCTGATGTTTTTGAGGTGCTTCACCAGGCTGATATTTTTCAAGTGTGATCACCATATTATATTCCTGAAAATAGGTGTCATAGGAATACGTAAAAGTGAAGATTACTCTGCTCAACACCATGCCTTCTCAATCGAAGTTTCAGGAAACAGGCTAAGGCAATTTGCACTATAAATGAACATCCAGGATAATTGTTTAAAACCAAATACCTGAGAACCATTGGTGTAGGTTTAATGTGAGCATTCATAACATTCCCCCCAACATTAAAAAAAATTCTTTAATTTTTAACTTTAAAAAATGACTTCAGTAAGATGGAAGAGATGGTGATAAAATGAAAGCGTGGTCTCAGTCTACAGTGGTTCCATGAATTTTCATTTCAAAAGAGTTGTATTAAGTAAATATTTAAGGTAACTATTTTAAGTAAATATTCAAGGTAACTATTTTACAACTATTTATTTAATTTGTTAATCAAATAAATATGTTTGGAAAAGCCATGATCTATTTGTAAATTCTTTTCTAAAAAGCCTGAATGTATGTATGCATATGGTATATATGGTCGTGTATCATAAAATAAAATGAAATAAAATAAGGTAGATATTGGGCTTTCTCTTGCTAGTCAGAAGAAAGCCTTCCCATTTCAAGGGACTGGCTCTACCAATCAGGCCAAATTTCCTGGGCACACATCCTTCTGGGAGTGGTTGCTCTCTTTACTTTCCATTTAGCAGCTGTACAGTTGGGAAATGTCCAACAGAATGAAAGCCACCTGCTCCTCTAATGATTTCAGCCAAACAGACAGGATTGAAGGTTTACCAAATGTGTTGTCTGTCACTCTGACTCTGCTCAAAAAAGTAAATCAAACTGGTCAGATATTCATATAGAAAATACGTGCCATTAGTTAACTCCTGGAGTGCCTGAAGCTCCTTTCAGGCTACCAGACTCTGCTGATTTGCAGATGCCTTTTTAAAATGAAGAATGGAAGTGATTTGAAGAGACAAATTTGGAAAATGAGGCATTCTAGAATGTTTCCCTTATCAAATGCTATATCATTGCACTCTATAAAATAAGATTTATGCACATTTTTTCCCCACATTGACAGTTTGCTTTTAGTATGTGATTATATGTTCCCAATCTGACTAATTAAATGTCAAATTCCCATAACAGTTTCCAACTCACCCCTTCTCCCAGCTCAGTCGCTCTGTATTCCCTGAAAATTGTCTACAAGAAAGTATAGTATGGAAGGGAAAGCCATCATGGTCTTTCCTATCACACTGGAAAAATCACATTAGAAGTGGAAATTGGCCTCTACCTTCTGTGGCAGTTTGGGCACACTCTTTAATCCTTCTGTGCCTTAGGCTTTTAACCTGTAAAGTAGAATTATTTTATACATTAGATGTGTCTGGAAATGTCACAGGACATTTGTTTTCCTGTATAAATGTTTAGTATTATCTGGTTTTTTAAATGTTACTTTGATATATTTTTGTTTTATATGGTTATCCTATTAATATTTACATCATGACAAATATTCAGAGAAGTTTCATTTTATGTATTTTGTTTTACTACAATCTGATCATGTGTAACATTTTTTTTCTATGGCCATCTTCAACTCTATGTTGTCAATATTGGTTAACAGAGGGTGATGCAGCTTCAGTATAAATTTGTATGTGAGAGTATTTCTGTAATCTCAAGGGATTAATGCTTCATAAGAATTAGCTCATATAATACCATAGAAATAAGTAGAGAAAAAGCCCACAAACATTCGTTGAATAATTTCGGGAAAATTCTTTATGGGTGCACTTTTCTATTGGATCACAGAGCTTTAGTCATCTAAAGCATTGAACTAGTGAGCATCCTCAATGAGCATAATAGTGTTAAAAACTCCATAAACATGTTAATTGCAGTAGATTTTGAAAAAGGGAAAATGATAAGTAGACAGATATAGAAAAATAAAAATGGGTAAATAACATTTAACAGTAATCCATTGGTTATCTTGTTTTCAAAGGGCATGGTAGAAATTTTGTTATAATGAACAAATAAATTATATCAGCCTGAAATAATTTTAAGTTTAAAAAACAAGATCTGCTGTCTAAAAATGTTATTTCCTTTTACACATTAAAACGTTATTAATTTACACTCCTCTAATTTAGAGTTCCTCAAAATTTATTCAAATGAATTAGAAATAATATCATGAAAAATTAGATTCATGTGCTGATTTGTATTCTTGCGTTTAATGGGCACTTTGCTTTATACTCTTCTGGCAATTTTGAATGCTGAGACAGCACCCTAGAAAACGCCAACATCGGCAGATTAGCACAAAAGTCAAGAAGCCATTTACCTAATTGCTGTGTCAGTCTAACTGCACAAGCATCCTACTCGGTTTTATGGAACCATACCTGAAGGCGAAATCAAGTTGGTGTAGAATAAGATAGGGGATTAGCGGTTCCTTTTGACATTTTATGCCTTTCATTTCCCTCCTATGCTCACTGTATCTTCTGGTGTCCAGAGAATCTTGCTTAGAAATGGACATGAAGGCTAAGAAGGCATTTATAGCTAATATGCACTTTTCTACTCCTCCATATAATTATTTCCTGGTTATCTTTGCATCTCAAGCGGCTCCTGGTACTAATTGTTGCACATGGTGTGCATTCAAGACACCATTTTTAGAAACGTCTTTGCCACGTCCTCCTGAGATATGACTCTGGAATCAATCTGTTCCTAAACTAGTGTTTCATAAATTAGAGTCAGCTCAATGATATTGAACCACAGATTCATTCAAATAGAACTGCATTTCAGGCATGGATTTACAAATGATTATCTTAATACTTTCCTGCAAAACATAGCTAATGTGTTCTTCACATTTATTTGACGTCCCCTGGTTGGATTGTTCTATCTTTATTGCTTCAGCGTGCAACATTGCCTGGACACTCACAGTGATTTGCACCTATTTTTTATGGATGTGTCAGCCTATGATTATATAATTATATGACTTTTTATAAAAGCGTAGAAGGCATAGAAAATAATGTGCCCACATTTTATGAATACTCAAGTACACTTTAAATAAAACACTTTACTCACTTTTAGAGATGATATGCCACTGGAAAGCAATCATTTGGTCTTTTATGTAAAGTACTATTTTTCATTATTTACCAATTCCCTTATGGCCCATATGTAGTGTAACTATATTTTCTATGGCAGTCAGAGTTATACAGTATAGAAGTTAAGTGATTAATAAAGCAGATTTCCTGGGATCAGATGCAGTATAATGCTGTGCTAATATAAATAACTATTTTTTCCCCACATTACTCATTGGACCAAAAGCATCAAAACGTATTTTATGTAAATGAGGACCCTACACTTTTCACCAGCTTATGAAGCAACATTTCTTTAATCTTACTGTTTAGTTTCTAATATGCTTTTCAGATAAATTTCTTTAAAAGACTAAATGAATTACTATGTCATATTAATTGCATATTTGTTGTATAGCTGGTATGTTCAATTCAATGACATTCTTTTATAAGAAGTAGACCTTTCCTGCCATGAGCTTTCAAAGTAATTGCAGAATTTCCCATGAATGTGAAATACAGAATGACAAATACTGTAAGTAAACATTTAAAATAAACAATTATTAAGTTTATACTAGGTTGAAATGTATGAAATTGCCAGTTTTCAACTGTTTTGACCAAATATAACCTCATACAATTGTATTATATTTTTACATAATATTTTATTCTTCCTCAATTCTGTGCCTTTGTCCTCCCTGATTTTTCTGCCTAGAATGTCCCTCCCCACTTTTTTCTGACAGGAACACTTACTTTTCGTCTGTACAGTCTCACCTGGAACACTATATGTGCCCAGCATTTTTGCTGATATTCACAAGAAGTCTTAAGCACTACATTACTGATTATACAGATTTTACATTTAAAATAATTCAATGTGTGGACATTTTATCATATGTGATTTCATAAACCCCTAACTCCACCCTGGTGCTTCCTAAAACGTAATTCTCCCAGGATAACGTTATGACTTACTGTGTCCTTCAGGGTAGATGTCATAACGTATTTGTATCTATAGAGCTTATTAACATGACTGGCATATACCAGTAGCTAAATTCAGTGCTGACTGAATGAATATGTTATTCTATTAATGATTCAGTAACATTTTCTTCTTTGAACTGGGAAAAATCTTGGAGAGTTTCTACTTCTTTCCCCTTATTTTATAAATGAGAATATTGATGCTCAGAAAAAATAGCTTGATATTGCTCTTTAAGAGCGGAGTTAAAGCTGATACAGCACAAGCAAAATACTAAAAATCATCTAAAATTATATATGTGACAATTTGCGCAGATATTAAACCAGAGAAATAGTAACTCTGGGATAACTCTAGACAATGACAATCAGAGAAGGTTTTGTAGAAGAACTGGGATTTAAAATGAATTTTAAAGGACGGGTAGAATTTGGACAGGCAGAGGAAATGGGAGAATGTGAGTAGGATGGTATGAGTAAAACACTGACAGGGGAAGACCTAAAATGTGCTTAGAAGAGTGAGCAAACAGAATGTTAATCAATGATTGTTCTGATGTCTTTACAAAGTATATGCTTTTACTCAGGGGATATATACTTGTTGGCTTTCTTATTTTGATATAAGATACAATATATGTGAAATTCTAGAGACTGTTCCTTTGAGATTGGAAAATGAGTGATACTTCGTAAAAGTGTTCTGTGTTACAAGTTAGGATAGGATTGAAAATTAAATATGATCCAAACCTTGAAACTTGGCTTAAACATAAATATATTTCTAATTTACTAAAGCAACTAGGCTTCCACAATTGGTAATGTAAAGGTTCTTTTCTTCTTTTTGTTGGTTTTATCCCCATGAAATTGTTTCCATCAATTTTGGAAAATACTGAGGTTTCTTAGTTTGGTTCTTTTTTGTATATGAACACTGCGTGCCCGTGTATGCGTGCGAAGTCACAAGGAGAAGGGTTGGAGGGGAGAGTTGGAGGGAACAAACATCCCCTTGTCAATGTAGTTTAGGGTTTTCAGCTCCTTCCATGAACCTTTGCACAGTATGACATCTACAGGTTATATATGGTTTTCTTTCTGTATTTGGTGTTGGCTCTAAAATCCTCCTTAGAAAAGGCAACACAAGTATCCCTTCCCGATTAATGTGAATTGGAACAAAAGGTATAAATACCATAGATAAAGAGAGATACATATATATGACATAGTATTTGAGTGAGATAAACTCTTACCCATGGCTAATATTTGAGTGAAAGGCAAATTGGTAAATATTTTCTCTATTGAATTATTTTTAAACCACTTAAGAATCATCTGTTGAGTTCTCACTACGTGCCCAGCAGTACGCTAGTTGTCAGGGATGCAATGGCAAAAAAAAAAAAAAAAAAGACTTGAATGGTCTTTGCTCTTATGGAGCTTTGAATTAGTAAGGAGATATATAATACTTACAGAACAAATATACACATTGCAAATTGCTGGAAGTATGTTAAGAAAAGCAAAGAGATGATGTGGTAAAACGTAGTTTGGTCTGTTCGAATTTGAGTAAAATTAAAAGAAAAGACATAGCTTGAGGTGGTGTCCTCTTTTGGGGGTGGCCAGAGATGTTCTTTCTAAGGGGGTGATACATAAACTTAGAGCCAAGGTGAAAGATGAAGTCGCCCATACTCCGTAAAAGACAGGGACAAAGTGCTAAGCAGGGAGGTGGAATTATATATGCAGTGGTACTGCAGTGAGAGGAGCTGGGAAGGAGTGAGAGTGAAGACTGGGTATGAGGAGGATGGGGTAATCAGGAACAGTCAGGTCATGCAAAGATGTGCAGACCATGCTAACGACTTCAATATGATTCTTTTATTTATTTATTTTTTGATGGAGTCTCTCTCTGTCGCCCAGGCTGGAATCAGTGGCGTGATCTCGGCTCACTGCATCCTCCACCTCCTGCGTTCACGCCATTCTCCTATCTCAGCTTCTCGAGTAGCTGGAATTACAGGCATTCAACACTACACCCAGCTAATTTTTGTATTTTAGTAGAAACAGGGTTTCACCATGTTGGCAAGGCTGGTCTCGAACTCCTGACCTCAAATAATCTGCCTGCCTCAGCTTCCCAAAGTGCTGGGATTACAGGAGTGAGCCATGGTGCCCAGCCCCTGAATATGATTCGTGGTGTGATTAGAAACCATGAAAGAATTTAAAGCCAAGGAGTGCCTGACCCAGTTCATATTTTCCAAAGATTCCTGGGATTACTGTATTGAGGTTGGATTGGGAGGGAGCAAGAACGAAGCAGGAATGTCACGTTAAAGGTCGTTCAGCTGTCCAGACAAGAGATAATGGTGGATTTGGCTAGGGTGATGGCAGTGGAAATGGAGCAAAGTGAGCACATTCTAGAAATACTTGGGACATTGAGCTGTAAGGACTCCAAGTGCTGGCTTTGTGATGTGTGGGAAAGACTGATCAAGGAGAATTGATGGGTTTCTAACTTGAACAACAGGATGGATAAAGGGACCATGAACAGAGATGGGGCCCACTGTGGCGGGCAGGTTTTGGGGGTGAAGAAGATGAGTTCCACTTTGTATTCTGAATTTGAGATACCTGATTGTAATGAAGGTTAAGATGCTTCAGAGTGTTCAGAAATCAGGGGTGAGATTAAGGTAACAGATAAGGATTTGAATAATGGAAATATATAGATAATTGAAGGTATAGAAATTCTTTTTCTTGATCATAAAGGGGAAACCCTATTTGAATGTGGTGTGTATAATGTAAATACATACACACACATACATATGTGTGGATGTGTGGGTCTGTGCGTGTGTGTGTGTGCATAAAACCTAACGAGTAAAAAGAATAGCTGATATCATTTAGTCAGGAAGAAAGGAAGGAAAGAAGGAAGGAAGGAAGGAAGGAAGGAAAGTTTTTCTTGATTGAAGAAACCCATGTTCAATTCAACTTTACACATTGAAATCATTTACTAATTTGCTTTCATTTACTAATTTGCTTTAATTTTCCCCCACAAAGCTGTATATGAATGTAAAAAGAAAATGATTAAAAATGCAAATAAGATTAACTCAGCTTCCAAAGTGCATATAGGGTAAGAATTTGCATTGAATATCTGATGAAAGTGTTTGAACTCTATGTTCTCTCCTAAGAGTCATGCTCCTTTTAAGATTTGCTAACAGTGAACTTCATATTTTAATTTAACATTGAGCTAAAACCTCTAAAAGTGACATTTCTACATGGAAGGTTTGCCAGATTCCTGGAGAGGGCATATGGAATGTGCGGAATATGAACAACCTATTTGTAGGCGTCTGGAGGCACTGGAAAAGGGACGAGGTTAACATAAAAACCTCTGGATTTGGGATTAGATAGAGTAGCCTCTCTTGCCACTGATCCTGAAGTTGTATCTTATAGAAGCATTGTCAGACCACAGAACGCTTGCTACTGAAAACACAGGGCCAAATTAATAATCGCTAATCTGTATTTTATTTATGATGTGCTAGTCAGTGTTGTAAGCACTTGATGTATTATTTCATTTAATTATTACAATTCTCTTAAAATGGGTGCAATTGCTATCTCTATTTTATAACTGAAGAAATTGAAGTGAGCTTAAATAATTTGCAGAAGTTCATGTATCTCGTAAGTGGTACCCCTAGGATGTGAACTCCTGTTCACACAAAGCACGTATCGTAATTGCTATTTGTTGTTTGGGATGAGTGGGTTGAGGGGACAAGAAATTTCCATCCCAAAGGAAAGAAATGCTGTCTTTCCTGGATGTTAGTTGATTTCCTGGAGTGAATGGCCTTCTGGCTCCCACTGGCCAGGGAAAAAGAAAGAAAATAACAGCAAGTCGTTAATTCATAAAACATAATTTTCCCAAGTGCAAGGCTTGCAGTTTCTGCACCTGGTACGTTGCTGACTCATCTCACCTGAATCATTTAGTCAGCTTCATTGTGTTTGCAAAGACTGCTAATTATCCTACTGGAATAATTTAAACTATCAATAAAGAATGCAATAAATCATTAAAGATATCGTTAATAGGGAGAGATAATTTTGACTATTCAGCTTGCATTGATCCTTGATATAAAAAGATTAATTTTATATTCCATTTTTAACCTTACAGGCAACCATTAGCCATTTCTTTTCACAGAGTTGAGCTGAGCTGGTTTTTCATTAAAAATGTGGCATTTATCTTATTGAATTCTAACTGTGATATCTCATTCCAGGAACAAAAATATATTCTGACTTACCAAGAAAGCACAAGAAGACAAATGTTACATTTTTAATAAAAGTCATTGTAAACAAATTTTTGAAATTTTTATGCTTTTTAATCTACCCGAGTATACACACTCCTTATTCCTATTAATTTAGAAAATTGATCTCTTTTCCCTTTAAAACTATAGGAAGTATGTGATTTTATTTGTTACTGAAATTAATGAGGATACAGTGTCAAAATTATTTGGCCTGTAATACATAAAATGTAATATTTTATGTTTGAGGCATTCACAGCAAAACTTAGGTAATATTTTATTGTTAATGTTCCTTTGGATGCTTGTAGAATGGTGCTCATTTTTAATAGCTTTTAATTAATTTTTATGTTTTTGCTGTTGCTTGGCAAAGTTGTATAATAAGAAATACTTGTATTAGTAGTCATGTTGATCTATTGCATGCCAAGATTATATTGAATAATGTATGTATCCATGAAATCAAAAAGTTTCAGTGTGAACATTTTCAAAATAACAGTATAAGAAAAATGCATTTTCTGTCAAAACTCAGTTTGAGTTTTTAAAAAGTTTATTGAAGAGAAAGTCAGAACCATACTATAGAATTTTGATTTATTTTTTATTAGAACCAAAAGAATAGTTAGTGCTAATGTAAAGTTATATCAGCTAAATAATTATTGTATGTACACTATTTTTATTTCCATAATCTGATAACTTTAGAAACATGACAAAAAAGAGCAAACTTCGGAGTCGTATCCTATCGTGACACAAATCAGCTATTTATATCCAAAGTATGCATTTAAAAGTATTCCTGGTTACTCTTGAATGTGGACTTGTGGAAGCTCACAAATTCAATCTCTGTATTACATTTTATTTCTCCATTTACTGATCCTGGTAATAGGCCAGGAGCTACATTTTATTACCATCCCATAAGTGCACCCAACTTGCTTTACCAGACTATGACACATATTTTTAAGCCATTATTATAGCCCCCACTGGTACCCAACTGGTCAGAAAACACAGATTCAAACTGAAGACAAGTAAAATGATATTTCTCCCCTTCCTCAGACTTGATTGGAAATTCTTCCTTTATGCAATCAACTAATCATCAAAATCCTATTTTGCTGGTCTCTGAGGGGAATCTCAGGCAGTATAGAGAGCAAAGGACTTTGCAGTTTTGTTATGTCCATGAATCTTTGGGTTGTAAGTAATAGAAAACAGTTCAAAATCGCTCATGTAAAAAGGAGGGTTGTTTTTTTTTTTTATGCACTCAGTATTTCATGATGTTCAAATACTGAAAAGGAAATTCATGAGAATCAGACCTAGAAAGTTGAAAGACACGGTTGTGATCTTCCCTAAAGAACACAGAGCTCAGTCTGCACCCCTTTCTCTCTGCATGTTGATACTTTTTTGTTTTACTTATGGTTTGAAATGGCCCCACACAAATTACGCCTTATGGTCTCTCAGCTGCGGTGCCCACTAATGACTGTATCTCAAGACAGAGAATCTGGATCAACATGGTAGAGCCCAAGAGTGGGAGCCCCTGGCCCACTCTGCTGTGACCATGAGGCTTCAGTGCAATGGACAGTGATCGATATGTTTCATATAATCCTATCCCTGGAAACATGGCATAGACACTGAATGATAGCTAGAAACCCAAGCCTGGAGTTTCTTGCAATCCGTTCTGTGGAGAAGGGAGGACTTCTACTGATTCTTGGAGGATGAGGGCAATTCTGACAGGGAGTGGTGTGAGTAAAGGGTAAAGATTGGATCCTTTCTAAATGGTGACTAGAAGGGTGAGGGGAGCTAAAAGTCTACGTGAAGAAGTTGTGGAAGCTTGGAAAGGAAGGCTTTGTAGAAAGCCTTAGATAAAATATTTACTTTGGCATCCTTTGAAGTTTTGTTGTTGATAACGCTTTTGTGTGTATTTGTGTGTTTTAGCAAGGAGTGGCTATTGGTCAGAGGTGTGCTGGTAAGTGTTTAACAACCAGCTCTCCAAAATAAAAATGTGTATGTACATATTAATGTATTAAAAATTTTATTGATAGGATATGGACACACAGTTTACAAATAATGAAACATGTGGCTAAGTCTGAATGTTTGTTTTCCCTCAAAATTCTTATATTGGAATCCTAAACCACAAGAGGATGATACTAGATTAGGAAGTGGGGCTTTTTAGATGGTTAGTGACCTTATACTGGAGGCCCCAGAGAGCTGCCTTGCTCCTTCCACTACAGGAGGGCACCATCTCAGGGGAACCATGCCCTCGCCAGACACTGCTGCCAACTCAACCTTGGACTTCCTGACCTCCAGAACTCTAAGAAATAAATTTCTGTTATTAATAAATTGCTCAGTGGAGGGTATTTTAGTTATAGCAACCCGAGCAGACTAAGATATATGTAACACCCTTTGTTGTACATTTCATATGGCTAGTTGATGATCTCAAGGTTCTGTCACTGATTTTTGCTAAACTTTTGTGCCTGTATCGCATCTGCATCTGCAGTCTAGCCATGGTTTCCCAAATCAAGTTGCATCCCAATCTGCTTATTCTTTTCCCAGTAAATTTATTGTCATTAAATTTTATATGTGATCTGCTATAACTATTTCTCATCCTGATATTAATTACATTCTTTAAACTGGAAACTTTTCGGCGTTAGAATCAATTAGAAATGTATATAGTGCAACAGCAAACTCACAAAGTAACTAAACATTTAGCAATTGGCTCTTGAGATTCAGCCAGAGCTGGTTTCAGCAAGTAACAACTTAATGTCTGAGAGGTGATGATACCCTCAGTTACAATGTTACAATCCTCAAAACAATCAATGAGATTTGATTAGATATGAGAGTATGCTGAAGACAAAGAAGATTTCAAGAAGTGTCCTTTGATAAAGGGGTTATGATCATCCGCAATGGAGAAATAATATAGGAATCCATCCATTCAACAAATATTTATGAAGGAGCAAATACTAATGAGGAAAAGTTAAACATTTTATATTCTCTACAGGATAGTTTTCTAATTAATTGTTCAAGTCAACCACAGTTCAAAAATAGATATAAGTAATTATTGATTTCTATTAAATTAAGCCTCTCTTTTCAGCTTTTAGTGATGACCCCTACTTGCACATTATGCCTGAAATGACATAGTCGCTGGACCCTGAGCCCTCCCAAAGCAGAGTCTGTCTTACTTTCGTCCTGTGTTCCCAGCATCCAGTTCAATGTTTGGCTCATACTATTCAATAAATGTGGGTTGAGTTAAGGAACGAAGAATCTATAATTGGCTCCCTGAAAGAGAAAGGCTAGTCAGTGATGAAAGGGGCAGTCTGGTTGACTTCAACCACTTTCTAGAGAAAGTGTTGATAGTGTTAAATCTAATGAGGCTATATTTTATTCTTTTCAAATCCCAGGAAAGTCTATCAGTCTATAAGGAAGTCTACCAGAAAGATTCAATAACATAAGTATGTTGCTTGACACTGATGTTTCTCTGTCTCCAGGGTGAAAATTCTAGGAATCATTGTTTATAGGGACATCCTTGAATTCCAAATCCTGGAATTAAGCTAAAGATTTGTGACTTAGGTTGGATATTGATGTAACTCTAAATACGTAGCAAAACCAGGCTGAGCAATTTTCTCTGCAGCATATAATGAATGTGCATACTATATGCCTCTAACTTTTTTAGCAATTTGGAACAAAATCTTTGGGATTTGTTCTGACACTTTTGCCTTGTTAATAAACATAGTAAGAATAAGGACAAAGAGAGGATTATAAAAGTCATTTGTATAGTCAAGCTAAAACAGTGGCATTTACAGAAGTTTATAGGAAATGTAAAGAATGACATTTTATATAGGGCTTATTTTTCCTTTAATCCTATATTAATAAAGTGAATTCTGTATGGGTAATACAGGATACCCTCTGTGAATTGACTGTGTTTACAAAATTCATTTCTAAACTATTGTTTGCAATGGGGTATATACTGGTGCATGGAAGCAATATTAAATGTAGTTTTTAATTACCTCCACACCAGTCTACAAAATCTGATTTAGCAAAGCATCTGAAGTCTATGAAGGGACTAACGATATTATAGACCAGGGTATGGGGAAGCTATTGTCCCTGGGCCAACTCTGGTTCACCCCCTGATTTAATAAGTCATGTTTTTATTGGTGCACAGCTGTGCTTATTTATTAGCATATTGTCTATGGCTGCTTTGGGGCCACAATGACAAGACTGAGTAGTTGCCACAAAGACCTTTTGGTCCACAAACCCAACTTTTCGGAGGGAGTGTTTGCCTATCACTGAATGGTCTTTGATGACCACAAGGAAGGGTGACCTGTGAAGTTTATTCAGAGTTTTGACTGTAGAGACCAATCAGGAATTCATGCTACCCTAGTCGACCCGTATGCTGGTTTATTGTGTCTCACAGCACAGTGGTGTGCTCCCTCCAGACAGTGGTACAACTTCATGTGGCAGGAATTAATTCTCAAGGTCTGAAGAGAGGACTCTCACAGGACATAGTCTAAGAGACATAAAAGAATGGGATTGGATTGTTTCTTTTGGTGTTTCAAGTTCACTGCAGAGGTTGAGGACATGGCTTTATTTGGCGACAATGCCTTATTGTCGGATGACAATTGTCAGACTAGTGATGAAGTCAATTGCTTGCTTCCTTCCTTCTTGCTACACTGTCCCCATAACTAGTCTGTCTGCATCTCAGCCCCTGATCAGGATGGGTCTTGGGATGAGACACCTTGTAGACATGAGTTGATTTTTAAAAGGTTTAGTCTTGGTCAGGAGCCAATAGAGCAAGAAAAACAGAAATAAAGACAGTGAGGCAAGGTGAGCAGGGGTTCCCAGACTCCTCCTGCATTTCAGATAATTTATTAGCTAGGAGAGTTAACCATAAAGTAGGGGTTTCCCATCCATCCTAAACTGTTCTGTGTTGTGTTCTATTATTCTATGTTATGCTGTCAGTATCACTCCTAGAGGACATCTATATAATGTTTAGTAGGGACCACGCAGGGTGCTAGATGCCCTGCATGCTAAGGATTTTTCTTCTTCTCTGGCAACTTTTTTTTTTTTTTTTTTTATGTAATTCTCCTTCATCTAATCTTTAAACAATTGAGTTTCTCTAGACTTACTTGTGAGTTCTCTTAATCTCTTATTCTGTATTTTCTCCCTAGACAATCACGTGGACATCACCGCTTCAAGTGCCTTCCCTAAACAGATAACTCTCAAATGTGTAACTCTGTCCTGGACCTAATTTCTGAGCTTCAGATCAGGATACCCAACCACCTACTTGGAAATATTTCCTCTTGGCTCGCTCATGGTCTTTTTATCTGACTCTTCAGTCAGAGCCTGTCTTAGTAAATACATCCACCGTCCATGAAACTTCTAAACCCAGTAATTCTTGTGTCAGTTTTGTCCCTTCCCTTTCCTGTATCCCCTGGATCAAATCACCCAGTCTAGTATGTATTTTCCTCTAAATATAATTGGGAATCCATCTACTTCTTTTTATTCATACTGCCATCACTCTAGTCAAAGCAGCCGCATTTCTCCCTCAGAGTAGGAAACAGCTTGTTAGTTAGCTAGTGCACCTAAAGCTACTCTTCATGCTAATCATGTTGCTGTTCTATTTGAAACCTTTCCCTGACCTCCTTTTACTTTTTGGAAAAAGTCCAATAGCATTAATGTTACCTACGAGACCCTGCATTATCTCTTCACAGCTCTCTTCTTGGCCTTTTTCTACTTCCTCCTGCGTGTTCTCCTTCTTGCCTTTGAACACATTGCTTCCTTATCCTTAGCCTAGATAACCCCTGAATATCTTTCTCAGCAGAACTTACATCATATCCTTAATATGGTTTTTTAAAAATGATCAGACTAGGTGAGGACCCCCAAATTTCCCATTTGCAACTGTATTCACAACTGTAATTAAGTAAACAAGTATGTAATTGCGTAAAATCTGTCAGCCTCACCAGAAGGGAATCTCTAGAAAGACAAGAGCTGTATAGTTCTGCTTAGGACTGTGTTTCTGTCTCCTAACACAACTTTATCATTACTGAAAGAATTAATGTGCTGACTGAATGAATGAATGAGCTCATTTAACACTTGCAAACTTGTTAGATATTTATCATTGTCACCATTTATGAGAACTAGGCAGAACTAAATTTCCAATCTAGGCTATCAGACCCTCAGACCATGTACTGTGATACACCGCAAAGAAGGTTTAGTGCTTATTTGCTCTCCTGGTTCCCCATTACCATGCATAATGAAAAGTTGATGAGGTCCAGCTACTGGATCCTAGGTAAGGAAGAGCAAATCAATATTTAACAGTATTTTTGCTGTTAAGCGTCAAATTGAATAAATTGTGTACCTTATTACCCTTACATTTAGAAAATGGCTTCACTGGATACCCTTTTAAGATCACTTATTGTATTATTATTTTAATGCACTTGCATATAAAATGAAGAAACAGCCAAATAATGAATACTTGATCCCCAAATCATGAAATCAATTTTAATATGCTTAGAAGATTTAATATTTTCTCAGGGCAATGAGATTGATGAAGTCCTGTTAATGAATATATTGATGTAATTGAAGGAAAATGGGCTCAACAGTCTTTTGTCATCAGTGAGATGAGCCCTATCATACAAACTAAGAAGTAGGTAAAAAAGAAGGCATTAAAGACATTGCATAATCATAAAAGTTCATTCTAAACATTTTTTATTAATAAAAATAAATTTGTTGATATAGATAACATAATAAAGCTAATTTTCTCTTGAAATTTACATAACACTAATACAATTATTTTAAGTATCTTATACTGACTCCATGAATCTGTTATTTTCTTTCCAAATCAGAGATTGTAGACTAAAAAAGAAAAACCACCTCCTTTTAGCAGCACATTGATGGAAACTGTTTTATTTCATATCATATTTTATGAAGAAACTGATCTATTATGAAAAACTCTTTCTAAGCCAAATAAGTACTAAGAAATGTGAAAAGTAGCTGTTGTTTTAAAAAATTTAAATTTATTTTAAAAACATTCGTTTTCTGGAAGAAGTTTTGAATACAGGTTTAACAATTTCAAATTTTTTTTCCATCTAAATTCTACCTTTCAAACTGTATTCCCATGTTAACTAGCCTGAAGACAGATACTAATTGTACCCCAATTTGTAATGCATCAGTTTAGCACTATTGATCTGCTAAAAAATGAAAGCAAACGAAGCAAGAGCCAGTCTCAATACCAAAGGAATGATATATTGATTCCATCTGACAATGCTTTGTCTACAGATCAATGTGTATGTGCAGCATAGACCAGTTAAAAATGAAACAGGGTGGACAAAGGTCATGAAAGAAACAGGGTATCCAAGATTATTGGAGATCATGAAACGAGCATATCTTCAAGTACATCTGATAGTTGTTCATTTATAAAGGAATTCTGTAGGTTTACTGTGCAAAAAAATCGTAATGTAAATATTTTATGACTACAATGCCATATCTTGGTCCTAGGAGTCTCTTTGAAGAAATTGAGACTCACTTCTTAATCAAGAATGACTTTGTCTTGATTAAGAATGACTTTGTCATTCTTGATTAAGAAGTGAGTCTTAGAGGAAAAAAAAGACATGATATGGACTCAGTCCTGCTGGGCTTGGTCATAAAGAGATGACTAGGTATGATATATAATACATCTGATTCTTAGGTTCTCTAATTTATGTTTTATATTCCTGCAGATTTTTTTTACATTTCAGATTTTGAAAATCAGATATATTGGGCTGATGAGAGATTGAGAGATGGAAGAAATGTTTTCTGGCATAATCACAAAGTAGTAATTAGATTGTGAGATTTCCTCCCTGTCGAATAAACTTTAATATACTGTAGTGAAATATGTGCATATGGAATACATTATCTGTTTGTTCTCTTCACCACTGTATTAAAGAATCACAAATATGTTCTAGAACCAGAGGTGGCTAATGTTGATAGTATAGCTATGGAAAAATAGCCTACCACAAATTTCTTTTTTTCTTTTTTATTCCTCTAAACATTTTATTTTCTTGGGCTTGTTACATTTTAAGAGCAAAAGTAGGTGTCAGCCTGTACCAACATTGCTACTTTAAGAATGAAAATACTCTGTTTTATGAATTATTCAAGTTAGCATGTCTGTGGGGATTTTTGAAGATTCGAATATGGTCAGATGTGACCTTCTGAGTTGATGTAAAAAGAACATAGAAACTAATTTATGTGTAGAGATACTGGATTTCAGAATAATAATAATAATATTTGGAAATCACATATTAGAAAGTCAGAACTAGTTCCAAAAATATATATTTGGGATTTCCTTATCTAGATGCTATTTATGTTTTAAAAACCAATTTGAAGTCTATTCAAATAGGAATAAGGAAAGAAACTATTATAGCCTGTATGCAGGGGAAATATATGTCAACTCAAAAGTTTAGCAGCTATGCAATAAACCATAATGTGTATTCAGGCTTTGCTTATGCAACTTATTTTATTATTAAGAAGTGTGAATATTCTGTAATAGCAATCTTTGGACAATTCTATATACATGATTTTCTACTTTTGCATTTCTTCAGATTCAGGCCTGCATCAAAACATGACAAATAGAATTCATGCAAGAAAATGTGTTTCTGAATACCTTGCATAGTCCGCATCTTCTGTTATTCATAATCCCTGACAAAGGATGACAGATTTTTGCTTTTAACCACTACAGTGGAACGACCCCGTGGCAACAGCATAAAGCCAGTTCACCATTCACTTGGCCGGCCAGCATGAAAATTCTTTGAATATTTGAGAAATTATTAATTTTCAAATGTGTGATTTCTAAAAGTTTGTTTATAATATGAAGATATAGTTCTTACACTATTTTAAATAAGCTCAAAATGTTACTATATTATATCATCTTTCATCTTATAAAACTTGTGCTCAAGTACTGAAATTTAACGTGTTTAGGGTTATATATTTAAGATTTTAAATTATGTTCTAAGATTTAAGCTGTGGATTTAAATAGAAATAGTGATTATTATTACATTATAGATAATACATAATATTAATTAACAATTTATTTTTATGATAGCAGACTTTACTGCCTATTAAAGCATCTAATTTTAGTTTATTTTTCTTATACTTATATTAAAAAATGTTTGCATAGAACTGTAACATGTTTAACCTTTCTAAGTAAAATGGGGCTAGAAAAGCTCCTTTATTATATTATTCATCATAGGCTTACAGATAAGTGAGAGAATTTGACATTGTTTTCACAATCTAGCCTATAAAATGGCTTAGTTTTTTGAACTGATGATTACCTACTTACTCAAAACTCTTTTTTTAAAATCAAAAGAAGCCTTCCGTCAAAAATGTCCCCAATAAAATATGACAGCCTTCTGTGAATACACCCTGTCCTCTGGCCAGTCAATTCCTTAATATCCAGATGCAAGAACTTATATCAATCGGTATGCCAGACACTACAGTGTGCAAAGCTAGGATAATAAATAAAGTGTAGCAGTGTGTTTAATAAAAATCTATGTCTTAAAAGCAATTTAAAACATTTTTAATAACTATAATAACTGTAATACCATATATGTGATTAATAGGAGGTTTGTACTGTCTTATAATAATACTTTCCCCTTCTCTTTGGCATAGGCTTAGTTTCAGATACAAACTTTTCAACCTACACAGCCTTGATTGGATTGGAAAATGTGCTCTCTCTCTCTCTCTGCCTCTAGATAGATAGATAGGTAGACGATAGATAGATAGATAGATAGATAGATAGATAGATAGGTAGATAGATAGATAGACAGATAACGATAGAGTTGATCTCTGAGAGGGATGAGCAAATGGCAACAGCAACAAGACATCCAAAGAGGACTAGCAATTGTCCAAATGACTACCCACTTTGACTGATTTCTGAGCATTTCAAGCCTGAAACTGAGTTTTACCAGAAAATAAATCTGTATATATTTTATATATATATGGAAAGGGAGTGAGCATACCCAACCTACAAGAGAAAGCAGGTTTGCCAGAACACTTCAGACTGTTTAGGGTGAAAAGTGTGTATCTGAAAGAAGTTTATATTGAAGAGAAGGGGATACACACACACACACACACACACATGCATATATGTGTATCTATATTATGTATATTACATATTAGAATATATTAATATCAATAGTTATATTTATTATATATAAATCAAGCATATTATATATGTGCTTACTAGTCATTTAAATTGTAACCATTTAAAAATGTAAATACCATTCTTGGCTCACTAGCTCTACAAAAACAGGCAAGAGGCTGATTTGACCCACAGGGTGTTGCTTCCAGATCCCTGTGCTAAACTGTACTTTTTTTTTTTTAAACTGTACTTTTAAAGTATATGCAAAAGAAGAAAGCTTTCTTTCGTGGATGATGTGTTACTAAATAACTATCATATAATACTAAATAACTCATATTGGCTTTGTAAGAAAAAGTGAAGTAGTTTTTTTGAGGTAGTTTTACACACAGAGCTATTAAATCTGTAGTGTTCTGTGTGGTCAAAGTCATTTAAACTAAAAGAAATCTCACTAGTTCAAGGGAAAGTCAAAATAATAACCATGATGGGGGAGAACAAAAATTGCAAAATACGTCCTTTTACATTCAAACCATTTTAAATTCTTACAATTACCATCAGCTATAGCAGCTAATTTTCTAAATGTTAATTAAATAGACTAGAACATTCTATTTACTATTATCCATTGTCCCTTAAATTAACAGCAAAAAGTGAGTAATATCTTGTAAGTCATTAAGAAGCAATTAATATCTTAATACAGAACCTGGACTCATCACTTCATTGAAACAGTCATCTGCTTTATCAACTTTGCTCAGGATTTGAACATGATGATCAAGGAAATATATTTAAAAAGGAGGACTATGTCATTTCTAAAATGAAGATATCTGATGATTTTTCCATTGCAGTGTATCTGTATTTTATCAGTCTACATGGCTTTGTGGCCATGATATGAATTAGATATGAATTATGATATGAATTAGAAATTATGATACACAAATTAGTTCTGAAAAAGATGGACTGCATTTTTCTCTTCTCTTATTCTCTGGCATTTGCTGAAATAAATACTTATGTCGTTCAGGGCAGAACAGACCAAGATCCACCAAAAGAATACCTTATTAAGTATGAAGTGTTCCTTGCATTAATGCATTTCAAGAGAAGACGCATGCTAACCATTAGTATTAAGGAGCACAAGGCAACCTACTAAGGCGAGAACGTCAATCAACTTTGACAGTCCCATGTCCTTCAACATTTCCTGTTTATTCCTACCCTCCCCAATTTTCCTCTCATTTTCCTTGCTTTCTTTCTTCTGTGATCTTCTTTTCTAGATAGACATTTTATCTGAATATTTTACATTCTAACATGTTTTAGCTCTCTTCCAGACACCTCCTACATATCATACCTCATCTCTTAAGTGTTTTTTAATGAAATTAAACACACTTTGGCCTGGTACTTGTCCAGGAGGCGGTCCAAAAATATTTGTTGAATGAATGATGTAGCAACATAATATGCAAACAAAAAATAGAGTTTTTACTTAATATGTAGTTTTAAATACAGAAGATAGTTATTATATATATGCTCAGTGTGAGAAACAGGTTATAAATGTAGCTAAAACACAGAAGTTGTTTTCATTTATGTCAGTCTACTCTGTGCTTAGAGTAACAATAAAAGATGGTTCAGTAAGATGACCATTACTATTGCCATTTTTACTTTGTCTTTTCATGTGACACATTTTTACACTGTTTTGGTCAATAAAAAGCCTAGCTTTCCATATTGATTGCTGTCATGTACTTATTGAATCCAGACTTTGTCCCTGTAATTACTTTCTTATGCTATTTTACATCCTTGTTTTTAGTATTGAGTGGCAAAACTCATTATTAACTTGAGAGTCTTTTGATCTAAATAAAAGTTAAATCAGCAGTACCACATACTGGCTTTTTTCCAAATAAATGTAAAGATTTTGCATTTATAGTAGTTAAAAAGTTAAACTGTACTTTTATAATGAGCTGTGCATATACTTCAGTAGTTAAAATATGCACTGAGTAAACATCTTAGCCCATATATATGGGTCATGACATGATAGATGGAATTATTCTATTAGAAATAATATGAAGAATAAAAATGTAAATTCATTGTGTTTATAGTAAACATTTGATAGGTTTTCATGTTCTTTTTGAACAAACTGTTTTGAAATTATTCTAAATCGCAAGACCTATGTGAAAGCTCAGTTTTATTCCTCTTTATTGATTCTTACTGAGAAGGAAGGAAAGTCTCAGCCAAGTATACAATCTTTGAAATTGTTCAATTTTTGCTACATTCCTTTTCCATTTTCACCATTGCGAATTGACCTAGTTGTGGAAGCTCAGTCTCCAGGAATATTTGAGGGTTGCGGGTGGTGAGGACAGGAGGAGAGGATATGCCACTCTGCACCCAGATTTAGAAAACTCCCCATTCTCTGCGTTCTTTTCTCCCATGCCTCCCCATTTTCTCTTTTCTTGCCCTAAGTCTGTTTACATTTCCCATATTCTATTCTTTCTGTCAAAGATTTCCTATGTCCAAGGGAAGACTGAAATACAAATGAGTAGAGTGTAGTTCTACGTGTCATTCTCTCCCTGTGGACATTTCCTCTTTCGCTGGGGCTTGTCCTCTTGCACCATTCATTGCCCAACTGGCTTTACAACAGAGCAGCCCCTTTTCATTTTTGCTTAGTTTTATCATGGTGTGCCTTAATTTAATCCAAGAAACATGTTTGAAGTTTGCCGTGTAAAGCATTGGATGTTTCCAAAACAGAAACGGGAATGTGTATGTGCTGATACTAGATCAGGGTGGGTTGAGATATTATTGTTTCATTTAAAATGTAAGTGTGCAACTGTATATATGTATATCTATACACACATATACCTATGCTGTATATTAAAATATTCATTAAATAATACACAAGAAAAATAAGATAACAATGTCATGTAAAAAAACCCAACACTTTAACTGTTATAAAACGTTACTTAAAAATCATTTTGCAAGGATTGAAAATACGAGATATGAAGGACATATGTCTTCATATCTAAATTTAAACATAAAAAATTATAAAATGAGCTGTAATGCATAAGAAATCAGTATTCTGAAGGACAGCTGCGACAGAGGCCTTTGGGATCAGACTGAAGAAAAATGATCACACAGAGTAACAGTTACAAGATAAATGTCTTTGGTCAAGGTTTTCAAAGTGACATTTTACCTCTCCTAGAAAAAAAACCTGCTAGTTTCTAAACTTTAAAATTCAATTTTGGTGAATTAGCTTAAAATATTAGAAGAATGTGACTGTCAGAGATTCTCTTCAGAAAATCAAAGAAAACACAAATTTACAATGGTCATTTTTTGCTGATGCTTATCAACATTTTGATTATGGAGGAATTAAGGTTTTAAAACATTTTACATTTAAGATTTTTTTTTTAGGTTTACACACAACACATTTTAGACTTGCTTCCTAAGTATTAGTTAAAATGGAACAATAATACAAGATTTACGGCCGGGCGTGGAGTGGCTCGCGCCTGTAATCCCAGCACTTTGGGAGGCCGAGGCGGGTGGATCATGAGGTCAGGAGATCGAGACCATCCTGGCTAACACGGTGAAACCCCATCTCTACTAAAAATACAAAAAATTAGCCGGGCGTCGTGGCGGCGCCTGTGGTCCCAGCTACTTGGGAGGCTGAGGCAGGAGAATGGCGGGAACCCAGGACGCGGAGTTTGCAGTGAGCCGAGATCACGCCCCTGCACTCCAGCCTACAGAGGGAGACTCCATCTCAAAAAAAACAAAAAACAAAAAATTACATTCATGAGTCATGTGTTTGTTGCATGATGCTATTTTCATTCAAAGAGAGAGTATGGTCATTCTGTAAAACTATCCTGTTGTGTAGGAAATAGGACTGTAATTTTCAAACTTTTTCCACCCAATGCAAACCTTTTCTTCATGGCAGAGCTGTATCATATAAAACATAATTAAATAGTATTTAAAGAGATACTACGAATATAAATGTCTAAGGATAAGCATTTAAAACTTATACATATCAAAACAGTCTCCAATACATGACAACATCGTGGTGCTATGACGCGTTGTATCAGTTGGTAGCAGTGAAATGACAATAGCTTGATGGTGTGCACTTACCCCCCATATGACACTAAGTATTGGGTGACCCTACCAGTGTTCACATGTGTAGCATTCCCATTTGTACCATGTTCCAAGTGAGCTGGGGCAAATTTGAAACGCTAAATCAGAATCTTCTCTTCCAAGATCTATTGTGATGTAGTGTGTGACTTTCCCATATAAAGTTTGTGAAATGGTTTTGCAAGCCTTACAGTGCTATACAAATATTAGTAATAATAAACACCTGAATTTTACATCAATGCTCAGGAAGAGTGGAGTCTAACCTCTGCGTGAAGTCAGTTAAATTGCTTGCACATACGGTGGTTCTCATATGATGGGATTGGAATATAATGTGTCTGAGTGCATTGTTAGTTTTTGTTGTAAAAATAGTTGAAAACCAAATTTAAAATGAAATTCAAATCAAATATTGTTGCCATCCTTAGAGACTTTAGCGAAATACTAGGATTTGATTGGATACAATGGAAAGAACAATGAATGTAAAATCAAAGTCTTATTATAATTTTGCTTATAAATAATTGCTTTTAATAATACTTGTATAGCCCTGAAGTGTTTATAGAATCATTTTACACATTATGCTCAATGATCTTCAAATAATTCTCATACAATGAGGATAGGATGGTTATTATTATCTTTTTTTTTTTTCAGAAGAGGAAATAGACTGAGAAGAAAAATAAATTCAGTTTGACATGGATTTTTTTTCTCACTTAAAATCTTAAATTTCCAATGTGGCAACATCATTTACATATAGTGCTCAATAAAATAGTCTAAGTGTCACTCGTTGCCCAATTGAAGTAGTGCAGTTCTAGTATATTTTATAAGTACTCAGCTGTTGTTAATAGTACCATGAAACAGTATGTCAGAATAATATTGAAGAATAAATGTATGTGCTTTTGGAGTTCTTGTTTTAGAGGTACACAATTCTACTAAAATTGCATTTTATAAAATAATATAAGAAATTGAGAAAAATACTGTAATTTTTTCTTTTTCCCTTTAACATTTTTACCTATATATTAACATAAATAATTTCTAATTAACATCTGTTTTTTTAACTTCAAAACTGCTTTATTACATTTCAAAAGACAAAGGGTGGTGATAACTATTATTTACTATCATGCCTAGTTTCCAATGATTAACACTTTGCCCTCTCCCTCTGTCTACCTCCTTCTATCTTTCCTTCTTTGTTTTTCTTCATACCTCTTACCATCCAGTTTTCTCTGCTTCTGTTTTAGCTTATATCTTTTCCTTTTTTTGTATCCTCAATTTCCTAACTTTTTTTCTTTTTCCTATTTTATTTTTCTACCCTGACCTCATTATAAATGTGGATTGGCAATATTTGCTTTTCCAACATTTTCTTAGGAATATTTCTTTTATTTTTTATTTTATTATTATTATACTTTAAGTTTTAGGGTACATGTGCACAATGTGCAGGTTAGTTATAGTTACATATGTATACATGTGCCATGCTGGTGTGCTGCACCCATTAACTCGTCATTTAGCATTAGGTATATCTCCTAATGCTATCCCTCCCCACTCCCCCCACCCCACAACAGTCCCCAGAGTGTGATGTTCCCCTTCCTGTGTCCATGTGTTCTCATTGTTCAGTTCCCACCTATGAGTGAGAATATGCAGTGTTTGGTTTTTTGTCCTTGCGATAGTTTACTGAGGATGATGATTTCCAATTTCATCCATGTCCCTACAAAGGACATGAACTCATCATTTTTTAAGGCTGCATAGTACTCCATGGTGTATATGTGCCACATTTTCTTAATCCAGTCTATCATTGTTGGACATTTGGGTTGGTTCCAAGTCTTTGCTATTGTGAATAGTGTCGCAATAAACATACGTGTGCATGTGTCTTTATAGCAGCATGATTTATAGTCCTTTGGGTATATACCCAGTAATGGGATGGCTGGGTCAAATGGTATTTCTAGTTCTAGATCCCTGAGGAATCGCCACACTGACTTCCACAATGGTTGAATTACTTTACAGTCGCACCAACAGTGTAAAAGTGTTCCTATTTCTCCACATCCTCTCCAGCACCTGTTGTTTCCTGACTTTTTAATGATTGCCATTCTAAGTGGTGTGAGATGGTATCTCATTGTGGTTTTGATTTGCATTTCTCTGATGGCCAGTGGTGGTGAGCATTTTTTCATGTGTTTTTTGGCTGCATAAATGTCTTCTTTTGAGAAGTGTCTGTTCATGTCCTTTGCCCACTTTTTGATGGGGTTGTTTGTTTTTTTCTTGTAAATTTGTTTGAGTTCTTTGTAGATTCTGGATATTAGCCCTTTGTCAGATGAGTAGGTTGCGAAAATTTTCTCCCATTTTGTAGGTTGCCTGTTGAGTTTGATGGTAGTTTCCCTTGCTGTGCAGAAGCTCCTTAGTTTAATTAGATCCCATTTGTCAATTTTGACTTTTGTTGCCATTGCTTTTGGTGTTTTAGACATGAAGTCCTTGCCCATACCTATGTCCTGAATGGTAATGCCTAGGTTTTCTTCTAGGGTTTTTATGGTTTTAAGTCTAACATTGAAGTCTTTAATCCATCTTGAAATAATTTTTTATAAGGTGTAAGGAAAGGATCCAGTTTCAGCTTTCTACATATGGCTAGCCAGTTTTCCCAGCACCATTTATTAAGTAGGGAATCTTTTCCCCATTGCTTGTTTTTCTCAGGTTTGTCAAAGATCAGATAGTTGTAGATATGTGGCGTTATATCTGAGGGCTCTGTTCTGTTCCATTGATCTATATCTCTGTTTTGGTACCAGTACCATGCTGTTTTGGTTACTGTAGCCTTGTAGTATAGTTTGAAGTCAGGTAGAGTGATGCCTCTGGCTTTGTTCTTTTGGCTTAGGATTGACTTGGCGATGTGGGCTCTTTTTGGTTCCATATGAACTTTAAAGTAGTTTTTTCCAATTCTGTGAAGAAAGTCATTGGTAGCTTGATGGGGATGGCATCGAATCTATAAATTACCTTGGGCAGTATGGCCATTTTCACGATATTGATTCTTCCCTACCCATGAGCATGGAATGTTCTTCCGTTTCTTTGTATCCTCTTTTATTTCATTGAGCAGTGGTTTGTAGTTCTCCCTGAAGAAGCATTCCCTTTGAAAACTGGCACAAGACAGGGATGCCCTCTCTTATCACTCCTATTCAACATAGTGTTGGAAGTTCTGGCCAGGGCAATTATGCAGGAGAAGGAAATAAAGGGTATTCAATTAGGAAAAGAGGAAGTCAAATTGTCCCTGTTTGCAGTTGACATGATTGTATATCTAGAAAACCCCATTGTCTCAGCCCAAAATCTCCTTAAGCTGATAAGCAACTTCAGCAAAGTCTCAGGATACAAAATCAATGTACAAAAATCACAAGCATTCTTATACACCAATAACAGACAAACAGAGAGCCAAATCATGAGTGAACTCCTATTCTAATTTAACATCTTAATCATTTCTCATATGAGTAAAAAGACATTAGATCCTCTAACTTCATTTGGAGGGTTCTTGTCTCTTCCCCATGCAAGTTGTAGCTATGTAGCCAGCAGGCAGACATAGCATTAAGACAGCCAACTTGGACTAAAGAAGACATAAAGGGAATGTCAGAGTTACCTAGCCCAGAGCCCCTCCCTTCTACCAAATCTGAACTTTTTTTCTTGATTCTCATGTCATTCTTTCCAACTTCACAGTCTTCTAAAACAATCTGCATAAAGCATCTTAGGCTTCATACTTTACAAATTAAGCAGATAATGTCCCTAATTAGTCTCACTTCTTCTCTTCCTGATTACCTCCCCATTTGTTTCTTATTATCTTTGTCCATGCCTTCATTTTTTATTTTAGATCTTCTTTTCTATTTATTCAACATTTCCCTCTAAGATTCCATATGAAGTAAATTCAAGAATACTATGGAGTAGGATTTTAATATTAAGATTTTCTCTTACTAAACATGTATTTGCATAAATAAATGTAGGTTCATGTCTTTATGTATTTTATTAGAAAGAATAACCTCCTATTTAATACAGAGGATGAAGCTTTAAGAGAATATAAACTTTTTATGGTGCCTGATATATTTGAGTATATAATTATATGCTTACTCTGATTAGGTAGATATGTGTGTATAAAACCTTCAAATTTTAATGGAAACATTAACTTTTGTATACATTAACTTGTGTCTCTGAATACATTAAGTTATGTCTCCATGTAAACAACCTCAATAACTCTGTTCAATGACATACCAGTTTCTGTCTGTTGGTGTTTCTTAGTTTGCCCTTTGATAGATAATTTTTTCTAAGTTCAGTTAATTGAAACTAACATTTTGCCACCATGAGAAGTTTTAAAGAGGAAAAAGAGGTTAAAATACACATTGGAATTATTGATTTAGCAGCATTGACATCTCTACATAAAGCAAATTGCTGCTTGATACTGAAGGCTCTCAGTGGATGACGTATAAAATCCTATGTGGGAAAAAAGGCAGAAATTACCGAAAAGAACACATATGTTTATCCCAGGCTTTGGGAATTTGGAAAGACCTTTATTTAACCTATATGATGTATAGAGAAGGGCAGGGATTTCATATTTGAATAGTTAGCATCTCCAGTTAGGAGTTGTCAGCAGACATGCAGAATTGTCACCTATGTTTGGAATGTCCGGAGGCATCCTTACCAATTGCTATGATGAAGTCTGGATGGGACACATGTCTACAATGCATTCCAGTTCCAGTACCCAAGCTGATTTGGTGTTCTCATTCTTGAAATAGCGTATTTCCCTTTTTTGGCAAATAAAATCACCAAGTGATTGATGTACCACATCAGTTTGGTGACATCGCCTGCCATATTGCTGACACATTTTTTGTCTTCTGCAGATAGAGCCTTTTTAGGGACTTAGATAGTTCAGTGTCTTAAGAAGATGATGACACGAGAGCAGGAAGATAGGCACCTGGCCCACAGCATCATTAGCCACTCTATGCTACTAGTGGAAAGATACATTTAAAAATTAATGCTTTTTTAATTTAAAGAATAATATGAAATTAAAATTAAGACTATTTCAGGACTTCTTAAAACTAGTCGAATGAGTGTAACATTCAATAATTGTCACTTACCTCAAAATCAATAGGATCTATATTAAAACAAACAGAAAACTTATTTGGTGAAATATGGGTATGTAACTCCTCATAAAGTACTTCCCTACTTCCCTCTTCTAATGATTATATATACTTACTTATACTCTCACCCTTAAATATCCATACAAAAATAATTATATATCACAACTAATAGTGACTTTCAACCAAACTTCTAATAGGAAAAATAAAAAAGTTGACTCTTAAAATTATAAATAATATTGTAAAACAAGGTTAGAGATTTCAAGGTTTTCCACAAGTGAAGAAAATAAGTGAACAATTTAAATATAGGTATAGCCTTAACTTGATAACTATGGAAGCTACAATTTTCATGATAGTTTCTTAATAAAAATATGTATGTATTTTTGTCTAATTAACTGTACTAGCATATAAAGGTAACAGTTGCTTTTAAACAATTAAAAGGTTTTTTTTTTTTTGCTAATTTTAGCATAGCAAGGATAGCTTTCTGTAATATAAACCACAGGAATTCCATTTTGAAACGATGTCTAGTATACTGTACAGGTGAAATAATTACTAGGATGACACGTAGTAATTGGGTCTGTAACTCCAATTACCCTGAGGCATTGACTTATTTAGACTTATGCCTTTATTCATCAGGTTTGTGAGATAAGCTTTTCTGTAGAAATAAATTCAGAGTATCTTTCCTAGAATTCAAGGAGTCTACAACTCTCCTCTCCAGAGGACCAGCAAGAAATCATTGAATTATTTGCTAATTGTGAGCAAAATTTGTATTGATTTTTCTCTGTCTCTCTAGTCGATGTTAATAGCATCATACTTCAGGTCACTAAATACTTTTCAGCACCATCTAATTGTCAAAGATTCACTTACTAAGACAAAATTGTAGACATCAAAGCTATACACACACACACACATAAACACAAAGAAAATGATGACACAGCAGTTTATATGCTCTTTCTTACTTCTCTTTCTCATATGACAATGTTTTGCAATGTATATTTCATAATTTGAAACCAATAACAACTTGAAAGGATATTAAGACTACCATACCACTCAGCTCCATGCTTGATTTAACTGCTGGGCAAATATTAATTTCTCATTGCACCCAAGTGCAGCTAACACAAAAAAAGTACATCAAAGTAAGTATATATCCATATTGTTTTCATCACGTTGTCATATCCCTTAAGGATATAAGGAGCATATCTTTTGTTTTCCTTTTAAAATCACTTTATATATGTAAAAATAGACACTGCATATTTTTCTTACAGTGCTTAAACACTATTTATGGTTTCTACTACAATGAAACTATTCCCACATATTATAATTTCTACAATATAGCAGAGTTTTTAAAATTAAATATGAATGTCAGTTCTCCACACCAATACACAAAACTATTGCTCAATAAATTTGACTAAATTTAGTGAAATATAGCGGTGGAAAGAACAGAAAAAAAAAATCCTTTGGATGCTCACAATAGGATTTTACATGGGAAAAGCTATTTCTCTCATGGCCCCCAAATAGTTGTTAAAATCAGTGTACCTCATCTTTGACATCTGTTTGAACAGAATGAATCCATTTTAAATTCCCAAATCACTTTCACTGTGAAAGAATGCAGTAAATGAAGCAAAATGGTTTGGGGAAATGAGAAAATGTAAACAGGCCAATCAGATGCTATTTAATTTCCTGGATAGCCAGAAGTTTTCTCAAGGAAAAGTGAGATCAGAGTTTGATAAAAAGAAAACTTACTTATAACCCATTGCTAGCTGAGGGAAGTTCTCTCAAGTATATTGAGATTTTAATTGATACTACACCTTGAAATGTTTTATAGCAACAGCCAGTGCTAATAAGTTACTTAGCACTATTGCTTGATAGTCCATAAATATCTGTTCTGTATACACAGGAACAGTCATCACTAATATTTTGGATGCAACTTACTATAGTAAGAAACATAGTATTCTGAATGTCAAGTGTTGGAATATTCAATACTTTGGCCTTTTTTGCTGTTTATTAATATTGATGAGGTTCTTCTTCAGTAATGCTGTTGGATTATTAATTCCTGTTAATTTCTGAGAACACCAAATTAAAATAGACTGTTAAAATTTAACTTTTTATATACTAAAGCTTAATATAATAGGCTTTTGATTAGTACTACTCTGACATAAGATGCTAATGTGCTTGAGGAACATCTCTGGAAATAGGTTCACAAGACGGACCACTAAAATTATAGAATAAATTTGACATCACACTTTGCTTGAGATGGAATTCATTTTTTATATTTATACAAGTTCTGCAGAAGCATCAGTGATAGTATCCTTTTGAACTAATTAGTGTCTTCTTTTAAATTCAGAGGAATTTAATCTCATCTGCTGGTTCCCAAATCAACGCTGACTAATTAAAAAGTTCTAGTGCACAACACAATCAAGATAGAAAGAATCCATATATGTTAAACCTTCATGTTTGGTTGTCTTGCTTTAATTATAGTTTGTTTCTATCCTTGAGAGATTGTAAGAGATGATGAAAAGTAGGTGCAATATCGAGCTACTCAACGTCATATGTGTGAGAAAAACTGTTGAATATAAACTCTTGCTCATTGTACATAAAGATTATAAAGTGTCGCAGTAATTTTTTCGAGCTATGGTAGGCAGAGCGTTTATAAAGATGAGTAACAATAATTTCTTCTGTCCCTATACCTACAGTGTTTGCGATGCGATATTGCTCATTTTCCTACTGAGAGGAGGAGCCCATTTCTTTACTGCTTGAATCTGGGCTGGTCTTGTGACTTGCTTTGACAAAAATAATGCAGTGGCATTGATGGGCTGAGCTACCACCTCATGGGGCCTTGCTGATTCTACCTTTGACTTCCTGGAACACTGATGTCCCCATGTGAAGTAGTCTGGCCTATGACTTTTGAAGTTGAGATTACTATGAAGGGAGAGTAGCCCAGCTGCCCAGCTGTATAGCTGCCCCAGTGACCACAGACAGCACCAAACTACCTACAAATGTAAACGAGGCCACCTTTGGCCATTCAGCTTCAGTAAAGGTCCCTTGAAGACTGTAGATGAATCAGTGTCCCCAGGCAAGATCAAGAGAAGAACCATTCGGCAAAGTCAGCCCTAGTCTCTGACACACACAAGTGTAAGCCAATGAAATAATTGTTGTAAACCCTTAAGTTGGCTTTGTTAAGCCACTGAGTTTTGAGGTTAGCAAGGCAGCTAGAGTTAACTAATGCATACACCTTTTATTATGCGTAAGGACAGGTATTAGTCTGCGTACATTTCACTGCCTGGCACAGAGTATATATTAAGGAAAAATTATTGAATCCAAATGAAATGAAGTAAGTAGCAAACTTTATTTCAAGAGACTGGCAGCTTCATGGGGGAACTGGGCAAAGGAACCACATCCCTTATTGAACTTTTGCCTGTAAGAGTCACCTCCAGTCTCTTGCTGAGCTCTGGGCTTGAGACCAACATTAAGCTTTTCCTCATAAAATCACGTATAAGAGCCAAGTTAAAAACATTTATGCACAACTCTATGTGAAAAAAAATCATATGAGAAAGTGTGAATAAATTTAACTTACTATCTATTTCATTTGGTGTGATTGTGTTGGTTTATTTGAAGTAGAAAATTACAGATATTTATAGGTATGTAAAAATTGTTTATAAAAGTCTTAGCTCTGTAAGTTTTGTAGAACTACTTTGAAAAGAAAGGTAAACATTTCTAAGCATACTGAGTATTCAATTAGATATGCTAATTGCTTACATGAAAAGGTGTAATAATCATAAAACACGGAATTAGTTTGTTCTTTAAAATTAACATTATTAAATGTTCTATTCTATAACTCAATATTAATTAAGATTTACCAAAGAAAACTTGAACTTGAAGTTCATGGTGTGAAATAAGCACTTTAGTGACTAAAGCAAATGGTTATTCAGGTCATGAAAACAAGATGGTAGTGAGAAGAATGAAAAGGTCTGTATTTTTAATTTCCATTTTTGAATTTTTAAATACGCATATGGGGTAAGTGAATTTTAGGTTGTTACATATGCAGTCAGATTGGCAAATATATATTTAGGGATGAGAAGGGATAATAAATGTGCTGTAAGTCCATACATCTTGAACAAAATATGCGTTAATTTTAATCACAGAGAGGACACTTTTGGTTGAGTTTCATTCAAAAAAGGGAAGAAAGAAATCTGCATCTTTCATTAAAATCTCCATCTAGCTGTGTTTCCATTAGAGTTCACTGAAAAATGACTCATAAAACCAACAATTTTATGCATCAGGTGACAGGTTTTGACAGAAACAGCACTGCAGTTTTTGCGATATGCTACATTTTGAATGCTTAAACTGTGTGATTAGGTGTGCTTTATATGACTTCCACGTGCTTAGCTAGCAAAATCTGAGTTTATTTATACAAAATTATTCAAGTGAAAAAAATAGTGTCTCTCACAGTGAGCAAAGTCAGATCTCAAAAGGGGCCATAAGAGATTGGCTAGCATTTTATGACCAAGCGAGCCCAGCTCTGTTAAAAACAAGCCACAGACCTTCTTGCGAAGCACAATGGGCTTTTTATTTCTAACTGACCACAAAGTAAAAATAATAAACCTGCCATCTGCCTGCCAATAGAAGATAAAATAATTTTCTATTTCAGCTCTAGCAAAATAAAAATCTATGTGTCTCCTGTAAACATAGAAAAAAAATGTTGTAAAGTAATAACATGTGTGCCAGAAGCTTTTGTTTGTCCATATGAGAAATAGCTTGTTGTTAATTTTTAGATACTCTCTAGACAGTTTTCTCTAGGCATATTTTAGAATAATTGCATTTTTGAGTCAGTTGGTTTTATTTAAAATTGAGAATCCAGTTGTTAGAATATTCAAACCTACTTTTTTTTACTTTAATGTTAAATGAGACACTTCACTCCTTGTTGTTAACATGACATGTTGATCACGCAGCTTCAACTAATGTAAGCCATTTTCTAGTAAGGGAAGTGAAAAGAATGCATATTTTAGAGAAAAAGGGCCCTGGATTTCCATCTCTAAGCTTAATGACCTTTGGAATATCACTTTCTGAAACTCAGAAATGTACATCTAGAGATAAGAATCCCCTGAAAAGTGAACTAGAGAAAATAATCCCTTGAAAAGTGATGTGAGTTTTACAGATTATTGGCCAATGTGGTGCCTGCTGTATAATAGATCCCCAAGAATGGTAATTATTACTATTAGTACTGGTTTATTTAATAAATTTCTGTTTGTCTTACTTGGATCCCATCAATTAATATGAAAAAGTTTTAAATATCATTTGTGGATACTTGTACATGAGATTTCTATTTGTCGATATCAAAATGGCAGAATAAGTACAGCAAGCCTAAAGGCTTTAGTTTTTAGAAAGACTAACGATTTTCATGTGATATTCATAAGTCGAGGCAAGTTAAAGGTAAAGATAGTGGAAGGAAAATGTCTTTGTTAGGTATTGTATCTGCAGAATCGTACTTTGAGATAATTGACGGTATTCAAGCTGGATAATTAGAGAACGAAATTTTGGCCTTTATTAATTAAAATTCAGAGTATAGTGAAATTTATGAAAGAATTGCACATTTCATTGAATGCATATTTGAAATTCTACAAAGTCAAAAAGCATGTTCCAAACACACTAGTTTTCTTGTACGTTTTGTTACATTCATCCGTTAGTTTCAGCAGCTATATTCGTTAAGCTTTCATGATACCACTTTTCAAAAATCTAAATGCATTTGAAAATGGCCTTAATTCTCAAAGGGAATCAGAACATATGCTATGTAAGTGGATTCCTACAAATTTTTATTTCCCAGTTATATCAAAATTTTCTTCAATAGCTTAAAATCCAGTGTAAGCAAGTTTCACTAAGCAGCATTTATAATTTCCAATTCTTTCCATTTAATTTGTTTGAATTTTAAAGTTTGAAAAATGATCCCTATCCATATGAAAACCACATTTTTAATTTATTTATGCTGAAAGGATCCTCCAACCTTAAAAGAAATAAAATTCCTCCTCCCATTATAAAATTATTATGATTTTATAGTATTTTTCTTTGAATTCGTAGGTTTTTCACCATTTAGATCACTACCTTTTGGCTTAATGTCCTCATGAGAAGAAAGTAATGCTATTTTAATGAAGGTCCATAGGGTACCGGTATGTTTTGGCTCCACATTGCATCCCAATGCTAGCTAGCTCAGTGCTTGCCCAAAGTGCAGTTTTATTTAATATATATTAAGTGAATAAATGAGAAGATAATTGCAAGATCTCACTCTTTGAGTATTCCACCATTACCAGCCAAAATGTGCAAAGTCTAGTTCATTTCCTCTTTCTCTCTCCCCTCTCCTGCCCTTTGTTTCTCCCTTCTACTCTTTCTTTTCTGTGTGTGTGATTCTTTTCAATCATTCTGACTCTAAAAAGCAAATTCTTTTTTTAAATTTTTTTTTATTGTACTTTAACGTGCAGATTTGTTAGGTATGTATACATGTGCCATGTTGGTGTGCTGCACCCATTAACTCGTCATTTACATTAGGTATATCTCCTAATGCTATCCCTCCCTCCACCACCCCACAACAGGCCCCAGTGTGTGATGTTCCCCTTCCTGTGTCCAAGTGTTCTCATTGTTCAATTCCCACCTATGAGTGAGAACATGCGGTGTTTGGTTTTTTGTCCTTGTGATAGTTTACTGAGAATGACGGTTTCCAGCTTCTTTCTTCCCTTCTTTCTTCTTCCCAGCTTCCATCTTTCCCCCAGACAAAAATGAATATCTCATTGAATTACATTTTAAACACGGAATAATTTTGAAAGTTGATTCATAGGCAAAATAATGTAAAAATGATCCTTGAAAGTCCTTCAAATCATTTGCAAAGATTCATAGGCAAAATAATGTAAAAATGATCCTTGAAAGTCCTTCAAATCATTTGCAAAGTATCATACTCATTCATCACAAGCAGAAGAGTGAGATGTTCACATTTCATGTGGGAAAGAGGACTGCAAAGATTTCCAAACTTTATTTCATAGGAATATTGTTTGGAATTGACTGAATTGTGGAACTATTATCTTTTTCTCCCTCTCTCTCCTTCTGAGTATATATATAGTTAAAATCAGATAAACTAACCATGTTTGTGTCAGCCTTTATAGTGAATACGAAAAGCATGCTTGTAAGTCTAACAGACACTCATTCCAATCCCCCAGATACCCCTTTGCTATCACTGGAAGTGGACACCAATTATACATTCAATATTCTCATTTGCAAAATGGCAATATAATAATATGTAATTTTGCGTTTCTTTTAAAGTTAAAAAAGAAAATGCCTACAAAGTCTTTAAACAGTACTCAGTTTACAGCAAGTGCTCAATAAATAGTAGCTGTTATTATTACTAGATCCAGCTTACAAGTGACAAGATTAGCATTAAATGGATTCATTTCTTGAATGTGATATTTTGTATCCTAAAACCAAACTATGTTTTTTTAAATAAAAAGCAGAATTTAATTATAGAAATCAATGGGAAAATTAATCCCAGTTGCAGAAACAGGTTTGAATATCAAAAGCACACATACAAGCCAATGTGAATTAAATTATAATGTTTTTTGCAGTTTTCATTTTTCCTGTTGATCCTTAAAATGGGTATTTCTCAGCATTCTCATCAGGAATTCATCCATCTCCTCAAGCAGTGTCTTCTAATCTCATGTCTTAGTTACTACATGGCTGACATTTCCCCGAAGTATATCTATGACCTAGGTATCACACTTCTGTATAGCCAAGTCTACTCAACATTGCCACTTAAAAATCTTACCAACACCTTATTCTATTTTCTTATTTATCTAAACCAGTTTACTGCCTTCTCTATTAAACTACTATGAAATTTTGGAAGAAATACGCATACAACAAAATAAAAATAGGATATCTTCTCCATTAATGGTCTTTTGGGTCATTTTTCATTCAACATTTATTGAGCAACTTTCTCATCACTGCAGTTGGCTTTGAGGCACAGAGTTAAAGAGAACATGGTATCTCTCCAAATGCCCATCTACTTGGATTGATTCCTATTAGCTACAATTTTAAAGGCTTTTTTTTTTTTTTTCACTTCAATCTCAATGGCTAGTCATATCCACTAACTGGAACTTAATTTCACATTCACTTACTATTCCTGCTTGTTTCCATTATTGTTTTATTTATGTTATAGGATATAAGGGTTAAAAGGAATTGTAGATGATCTACTCTGATTTCCTCAATTTACAGATGCTAATGGAGCTTCATATAATTTGAGACTTTTTCCTTTGTCAAGCAGCTACAATAAAGAATCTGTTAGAATCTGTTTGATAGGAAAAAAGTATGTAAAATTTAGTTAATATTCCTGATTATTTCTGAGAAGTATTAAATGTTTTCTCTTGTTTAGTCCTAGTTTTTGTTAGATTCTTAGATTCTTGAAGACAGAAACTCTACCTTATTACTGTTATTTTCCAGGTTATGTTTGAGTGCATGGCTTGGAGTAGTAATTTAGATATTATGGGATTAATTTTTATCAATTGACTGCCAAAATCAAAACCAAATAACATATTGACCTTTTTATAATATGAGCTTCCAGGAAGAAAAGTGAAGAAAGATCATTAGGAGATTGAAACATTTCTGATGTGTTTTAAGTGTCTTGCAAATACATGTTCTTTTGCTCCCCATGTTCAATCAGCACATCTATTTTCAATCCTCATTTCCCATTAATGATTGGACCAGGCACCCTTATTAGACATTTTAAAACATAGAACTTGTATATAGCCTTCTTCAAGATTAGCATCTTCCTCAAAGTCTTCTTACTCTGGGCGTTTTTTTTTTTTTTTTTTTTTGTTTTGTTTTGTTTTGTTTTAATACTTGCCTGTTTATGGTACAAATATTTGCTAGCTTATTTCTCTTCTTTTTAAATCTTGTCTGGGACACTGATATTTTAATGGTTACTGTTGTTTGCCAATATAAACAAGACTGTGTTTGAGAAAAAGATAAGCGTTCAGTTTGGTTATTGGGTTTTTGCATTTTCTGGTATCCTGCCTTGGTAAATTTGCAGAGTCTTTAGTCGGCCTCATCAATTTCTACACATTTCCACTGTCGTAGTCATATAGGTCATGCACTTATGCTAAATCCCTGACTCATTTGCAATCAAAACTCTCTTGATTACACAGTAGGTTTTATATTAAGCAACCCTTTCATTTAGTCATTCTTATACATTTGAGGCAGAAAGTTGGAAATATTTGTGTTAATCTCCTGCAGAATGATGTTTGTGCTGTAACATCACTCTAACTCTGTACTGGCATCATTTGTACAGAAAATTATTATTAATCCATAGTGCATCTGACTTATAATACTTCACAGTTTGGCATTTTGAAAGGTGTTTCCTTTGAATATTTTTTTCACCTCTAGTTCATAAGAAGCCATTATGCACTCTTAAAAATTTCTAGGATGATGATTATTTTTCATTCTAACCAATTTTACTTAATTGTGTCTTCTCTTTTTCAATTTATTTATGTTATTCGTTTATATCCATTCATTTGTGGTAGACTTTGACATAATGCTAAGATCATTTGTTAGGATACCATATGAATTATCATAGTTTGAAGATCACGGTTGAGTTAGTTTTTTCTTATAGTGAACACATTCCTACAACCAGGCTGTGCCTTTAGTCTACCATCTCCTGGGTGTATAAAAGTGGCTTAAACTAGGAGATGGCAAGAAAAAATGGATTAGTAGTTTGTTGTTGCTGATATAAAGTAGATGTTAATGGTCACTAGCTTGTAATTTCAAAAGGTAAAATTATTATGGGAGAACAAATAGAACAATGAAACTCTAATGCTGACCCCAAAACAATAAATTTAACTGGCTTTACAATAAATAGAATTACTAGTATAAATAGCAAATCTTGCATGTTGTTTGATTAATGAGAGAACATTTTTTCATACCTTTGAGAAGGAAATACTGAATCATTGACGGAAACTTGAAAAAAGTGTTTCAGCAGGTACAATCATTTATGGAAAACTTTTAAGTTATGCTAATGAAAAGAATGTATAGAAATAAATATTGAAAAATTATGACACTAAAAATATAATCACTGACATGTGAATATAGTTAATTAGGGCAAAACAGAAGTCTAAAATTAAGGAAAAGCAAAAATCGTTATACTCTTTTTTTTTTTTGAGATGGAGTCTTGCTCTGTCACTAGGCTGGAATGCAGTGGCACGATCTCAGCTCACCGCAACATCTGACTCCCTGGTTCAAGCTATTCTCCCACCACAGCCTCCTGAGTAGCGGGATTACAGGCACACACCACCATGCCCAGCTAATTTTTGTATTTTTAGTAGAGATGGGGTTTCACCATGTTGGCCAGGATGGTCTCGATCTCCTGACCTCGTGATCCGCCCACCTCGGGCTCCCAAATCGCTGGGATTACAGGCATGAGCCACAACGCCCGGCCTTATACTCTTTTTTTTTTTTTTAGATGTTTGAGGCAATGACTAATATGCATTTTTATTCATTCATTAATAAATATCAAATGCCATCATCATATATATCATCTCATTTGCAAAGCAATTTTCACATGTGTTTCTCTTTATAGTAATGTCCTTTGAGGATTGATGGCAACTAAGGAGCTTTGCCAGTTAAATATTCCTAAATGTGGAAGGAATCTGCAAAGTAAATGCAAATGTTTATTTCCCTTTCTCTTATTAAAAATGAATTATCAAGGCCCAGCATGTCTTCTTGTAGTAGAGTGATAGAGGAATTATTCAGAAGGTATTATCCGTGCTCATATGTCACCTTGAATTCTTAGCATCCTATTTAATACTGTAGTATGAAAATATGCCATAATATCATAGCATATTCTATAGAAAACCACACATAAATAGAAACAACATAAATAGAATAGTAAAAAGCAATAATGTTGAAAGCTATATTATTTTTTACTTACAAAGTGAACTTTTTTATAAGTTGAAACAGCAAGCCAATAAAATTAGCCATTGAAGATCCAAAACTAAGTGTGAACAGGAGTTGCTGTCTGTAATTATTTATGTTTTGTTGGAGATATAAGAAATCTCAAAGTTTGGCCCTGCTTCAAAGGAAAGAATATTGGCTAGGTAGGAAAGAGGTAGGGGGTAGTCTTGGAACTGTTAAGGAAACACTTATGTGAAAATACACTTACGATGTTTTAATAAAAGCTAAAGGATATACAGTGTGCTGGATTTTGTGTGCAAAACTTTCATTTTGTTCCAGTTAAATACTGAGTTCTAATGTACAGAAGTGAGAAATTTAGTGACAAATCCAAAAAGAAAAGAAAAGAAAACAAACAGACGTCTCTTCATTCTGAAGTGCCAAGGCAACCATCCAAGTGGTAGAAGATCTTAGGTACCATATGTGCTGTTCTTCCTATGGGGATGACATTTTAAACTTAACTGAAATGACTGGGCTTATTTGAATTCTGCCGGATTCTTTTCACTTCATCTCAACATGGGATGGCTCTTCTCAGTAGAATGTATTCTTGGAAGAGTCCACACTTACTGAAAAAAGGAGGCTTATCATGGCCAGTGTCCTTTCATGTCATGCAGTTCCCATCATGGAACACAACTCAGGGTCACAATGTAGATATGGCAATGTGAGGCATATTTGGAGGGTCTGCATCTGGGCACCAATTTCCCTGTCTCCCCATTTACACATCCTCTTTCTGTCTCAAGGGTACCAAAGGATTATTTGCTGCTTTTCGAATAAACCTTGCTATTTGCTTCCACACTGAATAGAGATTACAGTCCCCCTCCAGCCCTTTAAAAATCCAGCACACCAAGCTTTGCCATGTGTGAGCAATCCACAGGCACTATTAGCCCTGCTTGAGTAGCTCTTGATAACACTCTCTAGTAAGTCAATTAAAGATGTCAGGAGGTGGGCTGGACTGCTTTTCTTTTACTAACAGGCATTCAGAGAGTGGAAGATGGAACTGTCAGAAACAGGTGATTTTGGGTTGTCAAGAAACTAAGGCTCCTGATTTGTTTTGTCTTTTCCCCTCATTATTTCAACTTTTTTTCTTTCTGTGAGCTCTTTTAGTTTTTAACCAGCAATAGCTATATAAAAGGGAGGACAAAGCACCTAGTGTAATAAATGACAATAACATTTGCTTAGTGTAAGTTTAAAATATAAAGAGAGATAAAGTCTTAGAAATTTGAGCATTCTGAAAATTTGTATTAAGGAGTTACTTTTTGTGTTAAAATGCCTATATGTAAATACAAGTTAAATGGTTGTTCACTAAGAATTGGTCATAAAACTTGATTGGTATTATATTAGAGTGATTCTCTGCCCTTGCTTCCCATACAACAGGGATCACTTTCTTTTGCTACAAATGTCAACCCTTTTATTTTATGTGCTTTCACTGAGAAAGACTGTCCAAAGAAGTAAATGACTAGATTTTATTCTAAATTAATATGAAGCAAAGTGTCACAACTATTTATCTAAGCCAATGAATGTGTTTAAACCAGATTATTCTGTCCTCCTAAGTATTATTTTGTTCAGTCAAAATAGTATTTGTTAAATATTATATGAATTTAATATTTGTTAAATTAATGTAATAATAGAGAAATAGACATTTTGTTGTGTTTGAGCTACAACCTAGTTATACATTTATATACTGATCAGGACAATTATCACTGTGGGCAAATAAACACTTTATAAGAGACTATATATAACTTTAAATATCTCTATTTGATTATGCAAAACCATGATAATGAATGAACCTTGCTCTTTGCCAGGTTTGTGCTAAATGCCAAAAAACTATTTCACTTAATCCTCATTGCCACCTTAGATAAGAGGCACTGTTATCCCCATTTCACAGATGAAGAAGCAAAAAATTAGAGAGGGTAAATAACTTGCTCCAAATGGCATAGCTGTTAAGCAACAATACCAGGACTCAAACCAAAGGCTTTCAATCACCAAAACATGTGGGCATAACCTCCAAAGGGCAAAGAATAGCTGAAGATGCAAGATTCTGTTTGTACTTGCAATTGCAGAAAATATAACCTATAAGAATTATGTGACTCTGAGAAGTAAACTGTCTCCAAGATGGTAACATACAGTTTTGAATGTTTTAATAACAGTGAATGAGGAGACAGAAAAGATTGAGGCTGACTAGAAGGTTTGTGATTGTTGGAAGAAGAGGCTGGCTTAATTTTCTCTTAAAAAGTGAAAACCAGTCCTGAGGGTTTCCGCATACCCATTAGGAAAAAGTGCCATAGTTCATTATACGGAAGAATGTAACACTGATCAGCAATTCACTCACCATCACCTTTTGTTCTCCAGTTTTTTTTGTTTTGTTTTGTTTTTATGAAAAAAAGGCAGTTGTACAGAATCAAGCTCATATTAGGGATTTATTCAAAGAAGCAAGTGTCATCATGAATTTTGAATGAAAAATAGATTTAGCCTAATGTTCAAAATCACCATCTCACAGCATGGCGTAATAACTGATTATAATGAAGACCTTAGTTACCAAGCTAAATTATTTTTAGTATACTTTGATTATTAGGTTAAGGAATTGTAAAATATGCCTGTTACATCTTATTTCATCACAATATTTTTAAAGTATAAGATCTAGAATAAAAAATTGTCTATTTTCAAATCCTGGCCACTTTTATTAACTAGATGAACTTGACATCTTGGAACCTCTGTCTTTTCATTTATAAACCTGCCCACCTCACAGGGTCATTGTGAGTATTCAATTGACCTTATAGACAAGAAATCTTGACCATTTAGTAGACACTGTTTTATTCCACCCCACTAGACAACTGCAATATTTTAAAATAAACATTCAGAACATGATCTTTAAAAGGTTATGGATGTGATAAGAAGTGATACAAGCTACTGGCTTTTTTCTGACCATTTGAATACATGAAATTTAGGAGTTAGCTTTTACCTTTGAAAATAAGAAACTACTAGCATTTCAAGATCATTCCACAGTGATACCTTCAATGCATATTACATTCCTTACTAAAACAAGAGATAAGCAACTACCCATATATTGAGTAAACTCAACAATTAGACAAATATAAGGAAATTTCTACTAAAGATGCATGTGTAATAATTAACTATATCCAATTTAGTAATGACAAGAATTGAAATTTGTTATTCATCTGTTTATTCAATAAACATTTACTGTGCACCTGCTGTGTGCTAAGGATACCATTCTAGACTCTGGAAATACAACAGCAAGCAAAATGAACTTGGTGCCTGCCTTCGTGGAGCTAGCTTACATTTTATTAAAAGCAGATAGATAATGAACACAAACAAGAATACTTTTACACAGTAACATGTGATATTCAAGGGAGAAAACAGAGGAATATGATATGTGTGATCTTGCTGCTTCTTTAGTTTGGGTAGTCCTAACAGGGGAAACTGAAGAAGTGAATATGTAAACCGAGATTTGACTAAAAGAACAGGAGAGGTGTAGGAAGTCGTAGGGAGAATAACAGTTCACAGGCCAACTAAATAATGTAGAAACAAGACCCAAGGAAGTAACTGGCCCTGCTAGAAGAAGAAAAAGGCCAGCATGGTTGGGAAGGAAGAGAGCAGAAGGGGTGGATGCTCTGAGATAAGAGGTCATATCTCTTCAGCCTTGTGGGCCAGGATAAGGATTTTCATTTGTTTCTAAATGTGACGGGGGTGGTGGAGTGGGTGGGGTGGGGGGGGGGTCCTTCGGAGAATTTTATGTAAAAGGATGCCAACATTTATATTTATAATTTTAAAGAGGTTCCTCTGTCTGCTGCAGGAAGAATTGACTGTAGGGTGGACAGGAGTAAGAGTAAGATTGTTGAGTTGGCTGCTGTGTACTCTGAGAGATGTTGGCGACTCAGACAAAATGATGGGCGGAAGTGAAGAAAATCGGACGGATTCTGAATAAGTTTCACAGTCATTGGACCTTACGAATGGTCAGGATGGTGTGAGTGTGTTCGTGGGTGACAGAAATGGAGGAGTAATAATAATTCCTTGAGCGATTCATAGAAGACGATACCATGTACAAAGACAGGGAAGATTGAGGAAATAAAGACCCGTATGGCAAAAAAGATGAATTCCATTTTGGTAATGTTGAGTTACTCTTAGACGTTCAAGGCACTGTCAAGCAGGCAGGTGGACACAAGACTGAAGTTCCAGAGTAGCTCAGGCTGGAGGCATCCATTTTGGGATCATCAGCATGGAGGCAGAACCAGCAGGGGTTCACTCAAAAGAATATGTGGCTGGAACACTCCATTTTAAGTACTGACTATTTTTTAAGGGCAGGAAGTTTTTGCAAAGTAGATGGATGAGTAATGGCTAGTTGGAAGGAAATTAGGAAAAGTATTCCAGAAGACAAGGTAAAAAACACACATTTAAATTAGATGCATTTTAATGCAATGCTTTCGTGGTAATGATTTCATTATGTAGGAATTTAGGGGGGAATAAAAAAACTGTAGGAATTTTCCACATATTAACTCTTAGCAAATATATATCTAGCACTTATTATAGATAAGGTACAATGGGAGAGAAACATGGAGTTGTTATATCTGCATTGGAGATAATAGCTGCTAGCTAATTTCCCATATTTTTTCCATGGCCATCTGATTCTTCAGTCTTATAAGGTACTGATATATTATGTAGTGAAGGAAATTTTTTATAATTGAAAAAAACAACAACAACTGGGACTGTGTGTTAAAAAATAATATGTTTTTAGAACATGCAATTTAATTATTGGGCTGCTTAATATTTGAGATCTGTTGAAAATATAGAGTGAACTTTTTATTATGCAAATTTATTCAGTTCTAAAAATAACTAAATGATAATAAAACATTCTTTTTTCTTTACATCATATTACAGTAATGAAGCTGTTACCTCTTAGTATGCATTTTAATGAATTTTAACTAACACTTTAATGAGCCAACATTATTATAGACCCAAGGATTAGACAAAATTGAATTTACTGGTATTGAGAAAAGTTCACCAAGAGTTAATTATATTGTTTAAAGACGGAATATAATACATTTTATGATAAACCATCAAGTATCATCGTGTATGAAAAATTGTGCTAATGGTTGAATAACATTATATTTATGCTGTACGTAGATATATTCTTCATCACACTTTAAAAACATTAATGATATTTTTGCATTTGTATATTCAATCCATATGAAATATAAAAGACAGCATATCAAAGAAAATAAATTAATATTTTTATAATATTCGATTTTTAAAAAAATATGTTATTTAAGGAAATCTCTATGAAGAATTGTTATAAGTTTTTATTTTTTAAAGGAGGAATCATTTATAATTTTCTTGATTTACTTTTTTTTTTCTTTTTTTTTGAGACAGAGTCTCTCTTTGTTGCCAGGCTGGAGTACAGTGGTACTATCTTGGCTCACCGCAATCCCCTCCTCCTGGGTTCAAGCCATTCTCCTGCCCCAGCCTCCCCAGTATCTGGGATTACAGGCCCGTGCCACCACACCCAGCTAATTTTTGTATTTTTAGTAGAGACAGGGTTTCACCATATTGGCCAAGGATGGTCTCTATCTTCTGACCTCAGGTGATCCACCTGCCTCGGACTCTCAAAGTGCTGGGATTACAGGCATGAGCCACCGCGCCTGGCCTGATTTACTTACATGAAATAGATTTATAAACTCACAACTTATAATTTGAGAGAGAAAAATAACTTTTCATAAAATTGATAATTTTGGGTAATAATTGATATTTTGGCTTCTATAGAAGATGTATTCATAACTGTAAGCCACTCTTAACTAAAACACAGTAATACTTACTCCTTCCTTTAGAACCTCCTCACTCTTTATTCAATATTCTGTTGAGGCACTGAAAGGACCTAAGTCTCAAATCAAAAGGTTGTCATCGAATTCGTCTTTATGTCTCTTGTGCCTAGCTCACAATAGGCCTTCAGTTAATGTTAAATGAAAAGAAAGGTCCTTCTCAATAGTAAAGTTTGTGAATTTTTAGTCTATCTTTGAAAAAAACTCATTAGTTGAATTGTACACTTTGATCAGGCTCAAGTTAAGGCCATGCTTACCAGCATCCTACAGATATTTTATTGATATTTACATTTCAAAGCACCTAATTGTGGAAAATTGCCATTTGTGTCACTGAATGACTCTTGTAAGAAACCACGTTTCTATACTCTCTTCGCAACTCTTTGTGTTGAATCCAGTTGGGAAAGACAGTATAATTTGAAAACACTCCATCAATATACTTTTTCTTTATACACTGAATTTATACATTGGTAAACATATGTATTAATAAGTAATTAATACACTTACAGGGTTTTAAAGAAGTGTAAAGTAGATGCAGGGAAGTCTTCCTCCCTTATTCTTTACTTTCCAGTATTTTTTTTTCCTGCAAATGCATTTGCTATTATTAGTTTCTTGTGTGTTCTTTCAGAGATTGTTTTATGTGCATGCAAGCACATTCCAGCATGTTTATTTTCCTTTTTTAATTAATTAAAGCATACAATGCATATTCCAAACCCAGCTCTGAAACTCGCTCCTCCAAAAAGCCTTCCTTATGAAAACAATGTTTCCTCCATTTTACCTTATGGCATTTTAAGTATACTTGTCCCCAGTAATTCATACTTTTATCTTTCAGTTTGTGGTTTTTGAGTTAGGTATGGTAACTTTCCTAAATCTCTTTAGCACCATCAGGGGAACATCTTTCATTGAAATATCTTGTACTCCTAAAGTGTGCTATATAGAGACTGGAACAACATGTGCAGCACATACTTGAGTTTAAAAAGTGGATGATTGAGAAGTAAAACTCTTCTGTTACCTCACAGAGGTAGTCTCAACAACTAGAGCTGGTTGAAAAGTGAAAAACAAATATTTAAGTTTGTTATCAATTAAACAGAGCAAAATTAAAGGTCATATTAAAATCAACTTTTAAAAGTGAACTAGGTAAAACTCACTGGGCAAAATTTATACTTTTTGATTGGGAAGAACCATGGATTTTAGTACTGTATAACATAAAATAGTACCTCTAAATATGTTTGTTTTTAGAATTATATTATATATAAATCCCTACTCCTTTAATACTTTTCATAGCAATGATCACTTTTAGCAATTGCATAGTAATTGATTGACCCCTAAGACATTAAGGTCTGAAAAATTTTATATATGGGACAGGGTTATTGAAGATTATTATTATTATTGTTATCATTATTACTTTTCTTGAGACAGAGTCTCACTCTGTTGCCCAGACTGGAGTGCAGTGGTGCAATCATGGTTCACTGCAGCCTTGACCACCTGAGCTCAAGCAATCCTCCCACCTCAGCCTCCAAAGTAGCTGTGACTACAGGTGCACACCACTACGCCTGGCTAATTTTTGTATTTTTGGTGGGGATGGGTTTTCACCATGTTGCCCAAAATGGTCTCGAACTCCTGAGCTCAAGGGATCCCCCCACCTCGTGGCCTGTCAAAGTGCTGGGATTATAGGCGTGAGCCACCATGCCTGACCTCTTAAAGATCATTAACTATTTGATAGTCAAAGGAATTAAAAATTGACAGCTATTAAACTCATTTAAGATCAGATGCAGAAGTAAAATTCAAAGTCTTTCTTGTTTACTACACTACTTCTAATTCCTAATGACAGTAATTCTTTTATGAACTACTTCCTTTACTTTTCACTGTACTTTACAAAGATCACTTGTTCAGGCTTCATAACAAACAAAAGACAAAGGCTTTTTTTAAACCTTCATTTTACAGATGAAAAAGCTGAAGCTAAAATGGCTGAAGGACCTGTAATAATTTAATAATGAAAGTAGATAATCATCTGGATAATCAAAGTAGCAGAACGGAGACAACCCAGGCCATCTGACTAAGCCCAGTATCTTTACCACAGTGCTATGTTGCTTTCCTGCCAAACAGTAGTAGCTCCATAAACACTTGTTAAATGGGAGTTCCAAGTCCCTAAGAGGAACCGGCATACGGTGGAGGGGATTTCGAGTGCATTCCAGAAATAGAGAACAAACTGTGTTTAGGCCCTAAAAAAGGAAAAGAGCGTGTTACGTTTCAGAACCTGAAGAAAGGCCTGAGAAAGTGTGGGTTGAATATTATGATTGAGGTGACAAAGAAGAGGCTGTAGAGACTATTTTAGAGGCTAGACCACTTAGAGTTACAGGCGGAGGAAGGGGACTATTCAGCCTGAATTTCCTGGAACTGTCCTGGAATAATTATTAATAGTACTTCCTTAGGATTTCAAAAGTGTTAGTTTGGAAGGTAAAATAGAAAGTTATCCAATTCTTAGGTAATGTTGAAGATTCTTTTTTTTTAATTTCAGAATGAATGAACGCATTTCCTCCTTCACTACTTGGGATATTAGAAGGAAAATGAAAAGTCTGTTAGTCCATAATTCATATCCAGCACTTTTATCAACTGAGACCAACTTCAGTGATTGGTTCTCCAGTGATATATTGAAGCCATTTGTCATAAGGCCCTAGCCCTCTAAATCAAAGGTCTTTCCTTTAAGTAAATATGGGGAAAATATGTCAAGGGCAGTATTAAACATGTGCATTAGAAATTACTGAATCTGTATATAACATTTGATCATTTAGTATCCACTAATTTATTTCAAAAATTATCCCATTCGCCAACTTCAGATTTTTTGGTTGTTGTTGCTGACATTTTAGACAACTTGCCCTACATTCACAACAGCCATAATTTATTCATCAAGAGTACCAAGAAAACAAAGTTCTAATTTTACTATTTGTAGACAGTTTTTAGAGGGAGTAAGGTTAATATGATGCATGAAAAAAGCCAAAAAGTGATTAAGGCAGTTTGTGAATTTTAGTAATATGGCATAATGAATTGCCTTGATCAGGTCAAAATAATGGAGGTTTAGTAGACTTTCTGGTAAATCTTATTTATCAGGTTTGGTACCATCCCAGGGAGAGAAACTCAAACCATCTCATGAAGCTAAGTAAGTAGTAACTACAATGTAGAGATTTGCTTCCTCTCTGCACAGAAAGGAAATGGCTATGATTATTTTTTATCTCCAAGCATTCTGAGAGTGAAAGTGTAGTAAGTCCTCAGGCTAGGAGAAACAGGGTAGCCCAGGGAATAGATATATAGCTAGAGATTCAGAAGGCAGTAGTATTTATTTTCTTATTGCTGAGCACGTACTCTATGGATGGTCAAGGTGGCTCCAGTGTGTATCAGAGGAAAAGAAGGATTTTATTAAAACTCTACTTAAGAAGGCTTCTTTCCAGTTTCAGCTAAGATGTGAAGGTTTGATTAAAGCATCCATGAGTTTTAAAATATTTACATACTTTTGGGTAAAACACACATATAATTAATTCTCTTCACGAGAACTCAGTATTACTTATACCTTAAAAAGATATTCAGTGTCTGTTGTTTGATATGTTTGTCTTTAGGAATGTAAGAAATTGTGCTTTTCATAAGTAAACAAACATCTTCAAGCACATTGTTCTCCAATCACTGTCAATGGTGTAATATGAGTTTTTCTGAGGTAATTTAAATTTGGTATTTAGGATATTTGCATTTATAAAAAGTACTTGGATATGCTCCTTGCTTCCTCTTCTCCTGCTGAATTGTCAGAAGATGGTGATGCTTTTGAAGATTTATGGTAGATGGGTAATGAGATTGCTGAATGTTAACTACTGCATTTGGAATTCATTTAGTAGCAAAAGAAAAGGAGGTTACTGGGATTGGGATAGAGTAGAAAAGTGATAGAGCTATTTTTAATCAGTGAATTTAAAAATCAATATGATACATTCTGAATTAGGATACATTTCAAGCCTCTTGTCATGTAGTAATCAAGTAGAACATTTCTTGAAGAACATAGGATGTCAAATTGGATCTAATTCAGCAAAATTCATGACAGTGTAGTGCCCATATTTTGTGATGTGGACATATCAAATTTTAATATTGGAAGACTAAGGCTAAAAAATCCACAAGCATGTGGAATATGTTTTTAAAATTCAAAATTCGAACATAATCTATGCATTTAGGCGTTGGTTTATGTTCTGGTGCAAAAGAGGAACATAAACCATGTACTCTCAAACTGCTCATTTTTGAGTTTATGGATTATGATGTGATTCATGTGAACCCCCTATCTAGGACCTCCAATGGTTATGGTTACAAAATGTGTTGTTAAAATAGCTAAAATGATGGAGATGGTGAAATTAGCAGAATCAAGTTGTGAGCCCATAGATTAATTATATTTCTACTCTACTCAGAGATTTGTTGAGTTTCGGGTAGAGGGGAAAGAAAAGATAAAGCAACAGTAGTGTTAAAATAACTGGCAAAGAAGGTTGACCTTGACCTTCTTTTCCTTTCAACCCTCATTTCATCAGCAGGGGTGAGATTACTTTGAGACCCTGCCAATAGGTAATAAATAACACACAAATTCCAGGACACCCTTGCACTGCAGGGTGCCCTAATGTGTAATAATCCTTAGACTATTGAGTTTATAACTCATGACATCTGGCAGTTACTTGGCATTGTAATTCATGTTGATCATGCACATCAGAATACACAACAGTAGAGAAATATCAGAGCAATAACACGTTGATACCAGGAGAGGCTAGAATGACAAAAGATGCTGCTGAAGCTGTGTACCTCTGTGAACTGTGCAGTGGAATGCTGTAAAAGCTGATATCTTCAGATAAAGACTGATAAGGTGGGAGGAGAGAGGCGATCTGTTGGGATCCGGAATAATGCAGCACATTAATAGGTACTTGATAACACTCTTTATTTCCTTTATTCAAATGGACAACTATAGCTATAAGTCAGTAATGAATCCTGAAATTTGGATTTAAATATATACTTAGATATATTTTAATTTAAAAGTGCATGTAAACAAATATATTGAATTCAAATTTTGTATAAATATATGTAAAAGAGATTTAATATTTAATTTTTGTTTTCTTTGGTCTAATGGTAAGGGCTAAATGAGGAAGGAATGCAGAGAGTTGGAGAAAAATGAGAAGCAGTAGGGAAATCAGGCAGGCATTCTACAAAGCATCTGTAACACGCCTACCTGGTGCCTAGCAGCCTAACTACTTTGTCTGAAGACCTGAGGCCCATGGGACATGAACCAGACTGAAAAGCTGGAAGCAGACAGATGGTTATTTGTAATCATCCTGTAAATGTAAATTCTTTAAAACTGCTGGGCTTGCTGGCTTTATCATCTCTCTGTCTGTCTATCTATCTATCCATCCATCTATCTATCTGTCTATCTATCTATCTATCTATCTATCTATCTATCTATCTGTCTATCTATACCCAAACCCAGATCTAAGAAAAGTAGGAGGCAGTATTATAACCTTGAAACAATCTCGTGTTTCCCCTTGTTACTATCTTAAAAAACACTAATACATAAAAAAAAAAAAGCTAGCCTGTGTAGTTCTTAATTTTAAATTGACTGTATTACATCTTCTAATGTCCAAAGTTACAAGCATTGCTTTGACCAAGCCAAGACAGTTTTGTCTGAACTGGGCAGGTGCTGAAAGACAGTTGCTTGTGGAGCAGAACAGTACACTTTGGGAGCATGGTGAGATGGGTTTTTGTTCTGCAGCTGAGCGAGGCATTGCCTTGAACATGTTTAGGTTAATACTAGCATTTCTAGAAACCTTCCTCCTCACATGCTATGTTTGGACACAATCTCTAACTTGATCTGGTTTCTTTGAGCTTTCTGTGATTTTGGAGACAGCAATGCCACGTGAACAATTCTGTGGGCGATGGCTCTTTAAGGGAGAAAGAAGAGGAACTGATTAAACATTAATCAGCTTCAATCCACAGCTTCCTCATAAGCTAATGGATAGGCTATGCAGATCCCTGTCAAATATCACATAGCTAGGCTTTGCCAAAAATAGGACTTCCAAGTGTTGAAGGCGTGCCAACTGCTGGCTCTTTAACTGCAAACCAAAGCAAATGATTGCCAGAGACAGGCCTAGAGTCTGCCGTGGTCAGATGTCACCAGTTTGCAGTGCCACATGTGATCCAAGAGTTTATGAATGATCTCAACACTTGGTCCCCAAGGAGAACATATGCATTACAGAGGTTATGGATACAAATTACAGAGAGCACAATGTTTCCATGCAATTTCTAAGAATCCTTCAGCAAGTTTTAAACATAAATGGAAAACATTAAGGAAGACTTGGCACTCTTAGCAGGACTTCAAATTATATTGTGGGTGAGGACAGAACATGGCTAAAAAAAGGATTCAAGAATAAAGACTTGGCTAAGAAACTCGAAGCTGGCCATTCCTCCTGTGTGAATTATGTTTGTGTTTGTGTGTTTTATTCCCTGCAGAATACTAGACTTCACAAAATGCTATGACTTGAAAATGAACAAGTCACAGGGCATTCTTGTTTATTCAACATGCTCCAATTCATACTGCTGGTTTATCTGGATCATTTGCTCAGTGAATGTGCCTGTACACAGAATCTCATTGGAGGTGGGGGTGAGAGCTTCTCATTTTGGAGTTGTCAGCATGCTACAGGGTGCCAGAGTGTCAGCTTGCACAGCGGCCCCCGGATGTCTCCCCACTGAGTTCTTTCTTTCCCATTCCCCTTCTGTGCAGAAGAAACCACTTATGACTTATGCCCACATGTTCAGATGTTATTGTCTATTTAACGGGTGGCTAGCCTGCCCATCCTGACCATATTTTGTTCAATTGTACCAAATGTAATAAAGTAGTTTCTTGTGAATGATAATCTTTATTCAGTTGTTTAGTCATTAAAACTTCAGAAAAATACAGAGTTATTATGCCATGTCAGTGGGGAGCTTCTGGTTGAAAAAGAAAACTTACACTGGCTTAAATATAAAAGGAAACATATCTAGAAAGTCCAGAGTTAGCATAGTTTTCAGAATTAATTCGTCCAGCCATGTCCTTAAGAACCCAGATTTTTTTACACTTTGTTCATAGCTCCAGTTTCATCCTGAGGATCCCCCTGGGGTCAAAGCATGGCTGCCACCTATAGCCACGTAGTCCAGGAAGAGGTAGGGTGCTTTCTTCATGTGCAGAGTGGAAGTTCTGAGCTGCATGCTGGTTGGGGTTACACTCAGTCATTCCCTATGGTAACTGGTGGTGGTGATGGTGGCAGTGGTGTTGGTGGGGCTGGGGGAATAATCTGTGGTAGTTTTATGAGTGACCATCATTTTTTTTTCTCTTAGTCCATTGGAATAATTTACTATGATATATTATAATTTGTGCTACCAGTTTTTCTGGCTGACATAAATCTGTTTTATTCCTTGAGTCGTTGATTTCTGACCTTCTTGAACTGTCTGGCTTTTATTTTACAGATATATGAGTATGTAGATAGGCAAGCCAAGGACTCTATTTCTTAAATCCAAACAACTCAAATTGTTCTTCATAAATGACATTTTAAAATCAAATTAAAACACTGTGGTCTATTTTATATCATAAAAAAAGGGCTGCAGCACACATCTTGAAGAAGAGCACATCAATTCAATCAACCAATCGACATTATTTGGTTAACTTTTCTGATACCTTTCAACTAGAGAGCTCTTTGGAGGGTTACCCAGTCCAGTTAAGTAGATAAGGAAAGACTTCAGATGAGTGAGTCCAAAGTTGACACTGAATGAACAGTATGTACTTCAGAAAGGCATAGGCAAAAGTAAGAGAACAAAGGGACAGCTAGGAGTTACTTGCAGGCAGAAAGACCATCATATGCCAACGTACAATGATAATTAGGTGTTCCTTCATATCCCTAGGGCATGGAGGTTACAGAAATGTCCCTGATGAGCCTGGAGATATATGCAGGGGCCTGATTCCAAACAACATTTGAAATCATATTAAGGAGAGAATTTTATCTTAAGAGCCATTAAAAAGTGTTAAAAAGGGAATTGACATGATCACATTTGCATTTTAGCTAACTCATAATAGCTACAATGGAAAGTTTAAAGGAGAAATCAGAGAGAAAGGTCAAATGGGATATTCTTACAGTAATTCAAGGAAGATATAAGGACATTCTGGACTAGGGCAGTGGAGAGAGGATGAATAGACCCAGATGATATTGCAAATCAGTGCAGCATAATGACTGTGTATAAATTCTAGTGTCAGACACACTGGATTGAAACCCTGTGCTTACCTAACACAGTATATGAGGGTCCAATGACCTATTCTATATCCATGATGCTATCTTTGGCACATAGTATGTACTCACTAAATTTTAGCTATTATCATAGAACAAGTTATTTTAAAAATAGATTAAAAGTGTCATTATATGTGCCTGTTAATTAATTTTTAAAAGCAAGTTTAAAAAATTCTTACTGAAAATCAGCACATAATTATATATATTATATATACGGATAAGTAAAGGCTCCTGAGTATGCTTCTATTTATCATAATTTACTGAAACTGTATTCATAAACTAAAATGTATGTCATATAAGGAACTGCTTCGGACTAGAGGTCGGTCTTCTACTGAGAAGTTTGGATGTCATTGTGCCACATAGCTCCAGCAGTTCTGACACATACATAGAGACTAAACCTGCCGGCAAGAAAGCCTTGTGTTCAGTGTTGTTTGGGTCCCCTGTGGTTTTCAACTGCTGTTGGCCGTACCTTTCATTACAATTATTTCTTAGATTATCTTTCTCATAATAGTTGGTTGTGGATGGTATTCTTTAATCAATGATGTGTGCCAATTCTCTTATCAGTAACATTCTAGGCTTTACCCTTCTAATAACTTTAGTTGGGATCATGTGCACATTGTGGTTTAGAAATGTATCTTTCAGAAGTCCATTAGTTATACAGTCTCACCTCATTGTCATTGCTAATTTGTTTTAATAAACTAAGATGGAAATGACTAAGTAGTGATTTGCCTAGACTGAGGTTAAAAAAAATTCTAAGAACTATTGATTTAAGACAAACCAGAGAGGGTTTGGGGTGGGAAAGAATATGGGATTATAAGGAAGCAGGAGTCAAAGATATAAGCTCTAAAATCACAGCTGGACATAAAACTTTTTAAAGGCACTCTGTTAGTTACCTATTGCTTCGTAACAAATTACTACAAAATTCAGTGGTGACTTGAGTCCTCAAGGGTTTTTGGACTGAGGGCCTTGGTTTCTTGCCAGCTGTTGGCTGGAAGCTGACTTCAGATCCTTGCCAAATGGGCTTCTCCATTCTGCAACATGGCACCCGGCATGATCAGAGAAAGTATATGAAAAGAGAGTAAGAGAGGAGTTCAGACTTTCCCTCTAAAGATTCAATAACTTAGTCTGCTGAAATACACTGACAATAGACATATTAACAGGAGAAAAAGGCTACATATTTACTATGCACACATGTGCATAGAAGCCACACAAAATATGAGACAAAGAAAGGTCAAATACTTGAAGCTTAATTATTCTCCTCATAGAGGAGAGGGAAGTGGGAGATACAGGCAATTTTAGAAGAATAAGTGATTTTTTTTGAGGAGATGAATGGGCCTGAAGAACAAAGTGTGGCCTGGGACAAAGTTTCCCTGGGCTCTGGGTGCAGTGTCAACTCTGGTCTTTCCTCCTGCAGTATGCACCAATTTCCCCTGGTTAATGAGATATCTGAGAAAGGAATTAATTGAATATCTTCTGGAGGACAGGATCTTTAGGTAGACAGGGGATCTTTAGAGAAAGCTCTTTCTTCCATTTGCTACTCACTGGGTGCTCTTAGTTTAAAGTCTGAAGTGGCATATTTTGGGGTATCATTTTCTAGGCCACAATGAGAGAGAGAGAGAGAGCAAAAACATGAAGGTCACAATCTTTTATAAACTGATCTTGGAAGTGGCATCTTATCACTTTGTAACATTTTGTTCATCGAAGGTAAATCACCAGGTCTAGTTCATGCTCAAGGGGAGGGGATATACAAAGGGAATAAATAACAGAAGGGAGTGACCATTGGAGAATAGAGCAAGGGCCTATCACAGGCACTATCATGTCATTCTTGTTAATATATTTCTTAACCAGTTCATAGGAGAGTGTTGGGCACATTACAGCATTCAATACATACTTGCAGAATTTTAATTTGTCAAAAATCTCTGTGTCATAAATGTGAACTATATTGTATCAAGTACTCTAGTAATTTAGAATGTTCCAATTTTCCAAAATAATTTCCTAAGTCATGGTGAATCCCAATGTAAAAAACATGCAAATATAATTCAGGTTATATTATGACTAGCTAAGTGAACTATTTATATGTGTTTTCCAGCTCACATATGGAAGTGAATATTCGGGTTCTAGCCATTTACATATCCCCCCCCGCCACCTCACCCCATGGAGATTTGAAACCCTGTATTCTAACTTAGATCTGCAAGCAAGTTCTATATTAGAATGTACCTACTATATCCTTTTTCTTTTTAAATGAAATTTTAAAAATTCTATTTTTATTTGACAAGCAATCGTATATATTATATATTTACTGGGTACAATGTACACCTGTTAGAAAAGCTATTATCTGAAAGATGAAAGATAAATATTGGTAAGGGTGTTGAGAAAAGGGAACCCTTGTGTATTTTGTTGGGGCTCAGAAACTGATACCCTGAAGTATGTCGCTGAAGCAGTGTCGTTCGTCTGGGGTAATACCCGAGGTTCGTTGCCTCGTGCCCAGGAAATCAAGGGCATGCACACACAAGGAGTGAGTTTAAGAACAGAGGTTTAACAGGCAAAGGAGAAACGCTCCCTTGTGCAGAGGGAGGGGTTCCGAGCGTATCTCCCAGTGTGCGACGCGATGCGGTTGGTTTCATAGACTAGCTTGAGGATGCGGCGTCTTCTTCCCACAGGGTTTAAAGGATTGGCTGGGGCAGGTGTGTCATTTACACAGAGCGTGAAGAAGTTGGCCACCCCACCCTAACCTTTTATTATGCGGATGAGTTCTGTACCTGGCCGGCACCATGTTGTCCGCTTTTTTACTGTACCTGCGGCGGAAAAAAAAAAAAGAAGAGGAAGAAGAGGAAGAAGATGGAGCCGCCGTGTGGAACAGACTTGGCTTCCGGGTATCCCTTTCTATTGGCACAGCTGCCGCGTTCACCCGTGCAAGCTTCTGGCTTGCTTCTCTATGTCTGCAGTTCGATTTTACAGGCTGCTCTTTTGTTTTGTTTTGTTTTGTTTTTGACGGAGTCTCTCTCTGTTCCTCAGGCTGGAGTGCGGCGGCGCCATCTTGGCTCCCTGCAAGCTCCGCCTTCCGGGTTCCCGGCATTCTCCTGCCTCAGCCTCCCGAGCAGCCGGAACTACAGGCGCCGCCACCGCGCCCGGGTATTTTTTTGTATTTTTAGTAGAGACGGGGTTTCACCGTGTTAGCCAGGATGGTCTCCATCTCCTGACCTCATGATCCTCCCGCCTCGGCCTCCCAAAGTGCTGGGATGACAGGCGTAAGCCACCGCGCCCGGCTGCAGGCTGCTCTTTGTTAGAAATTATTTGGGGCTGTTTTTTGTTAAAAGGGAAGCCTTGCTGAGGACTTGTTTACCCTCTCTGTCTGCCTAAATAATTTCGAGCTCCTGTAGCAGCACTTGGACATGCTGAACTGAAGAGGAAGCCTCAAGATCTCTGACCTTCCTTCCTCCAAACCCCCATCTCTCAGTCCTCTGTGTCTCTTGAAGCACAGGATGAAGTTGTTCTCCAAAGTTTCTCACCTGCCTGAAGTCAGGACCTGCCAAAGAAGAAAACCATTACCTCTGACCCCTTCCCTGAATTTTCATGAGCTCAAATGACATCGCAGAAAGGAAGACTGAAGTTGGACAGAAAACCCGGGCAAACTTTCGTCAAAAACCATCGTCCCCTTGTGAGCCGAAAAGACTTTGTCCCAGGCTATTTATTGTATGTTCTTTAAGGTTATCGAATCCGCCTAAAAATTAGCTATACTTCCCCATCTCCCTTTCCCCTAAGAAACGGAGTATATAAGCATTGGTATACCATAGCGGTGTTAGGCAATTACTCTGTGATTCTCCTCAGGGTACGCTAATAAATTTGTATACCTTTTCTCCAATTAATCTGCTTTTTGTGAGTTGATTTTTCAGTGAAACATCAGAGGCAAAGGGGAAGCTTTCCCTTGGCCCCTACAACTTGGTAGAAATGTAAATTAATAGAGCCATTATGGAAACAGTATCTCCTTTTTCTTTAAAACACAACTGCTGCTACCCTCTCATCAGATTTATTTCTCTTCATTATAAAGACTTTTTGGAGAATTAGGTAACACACGCTGTGGTATGTGCTCTTCTTTTGACATACTTGTCAAGTCACACTTGAAAATATAGTTTTCAGTTCTTTCTAGGGTAGAGGATTTAGGGGGAATACACACACACATTCAATTTAGAATTTGAAATTGCTTTGCTATTTTCTACATTTACCAGACCATTTTAGTTCTCTTCATCCAACACATGGGAATACTTCACCATGGCTAACACTTTCTTGTTTTTGTCGGCTACGATAAAGAGCACAGGGCAAAATCCAAGGCAGAAATTAATAATTAGCACAAAAAGGGGAACTGATAGATATTATTTTATTTTACTTTTCTTACATTTATGAATGTAAATGCAGACCCCAGAAACATATAAACAAATATCAGAATATACATATCTTCCTTCAAAATTTGAGAAGAGTAAAAATGATTTTACTCCTTTTTCTAAAAATAAGTTCAGGCTGCCTATGCTGGAACCTGCTAAAAAGCATGTTTTTCAACTGAGAGAGAGAGAGAGAGAGAAGAAACATATTATAATATCCTGAAGACTTAGGGTAAAATAAGTGATATCACTAAAGACAAACGGATTTACTGAGTACTATACAAACCCCAAAGAGCATATTACAAGTTGAAGAGGGTACAGTATCAATTATATCATTATCTCACCCTACTCTCTGGGTGAATAGTCTGAAAGCCTAAAATTACAGTTGATGTTAGATTTCTTGGCTTCATTTGCAAATTGGAGTCATTTTCCCCCTTTTTGTTGAATGCCATAAGCACATGTTTTATTGTTAAAGGGTACCAGTCCTTATAGTTTGTTATGATGTTTTTCTTCTTTTTGTCCCTCATGTCAAAGGACCTTTAAAAAAAATGGATTGTGGCAAATTGGTGTAACGTTGTATTTCTGAATGATTTGCAATGGTATTAAGTACCATTTGTGCTTAGGCTTTTTGGCATACCATTTTTTAGGAGAGCAGATCTGGAGAAGGCCCTTCAACTGGCCAGATGTGCCATTTTGGAACAGATTGAGGGCCTGCAAAAACACCATTTGTTGCCAATACCGGATATTGTAGGGGTGCTCATCACCCTGTTACCATATTTTTGCACTTCTTAGCATTGCATAAATAGGCAGCTGTTCTGTATTTAGAATCTAAATGAGTCACCAGCTTGTTCTCCCTGGAGGATTTACCTGCAAGAGGGAACCACGGGTGTTAACCCCTTCTCATCAGTTGCGTGAATGTCACATTTAAATGCACACTTTCCTCAGCCCATTCAGAAGCAAATCCTTATGCATATAAATCACACCTTTCTTGCCAGTTAGACAAGGGGGCCAAAAATATGCAGTTCACAGTGCTAAAATGGAACACATTTCTTTAGCAGTGAAATCAGTAAATTAATCAGCTTATAAACTGAGCGTGAACAATTTGTGCTGAATTATTTCTTACTGCTCCTTCAATAAGAGACAAGGTTTTCTAATCTCATAAAGGGCCATGACTTCATTAAGATGGAAAACCGTGTTAAAGGGTGTGTTGCAAAAGACGAGAAAAGAAAAACCCTGAAAGTCACTGAGTTGTCTCTCTGGAGCTCTTTTAAGGACAGGGATTTTTATTTATTTGGAGAATGACAATTAACCTACAGACTTGGCACAACAAAGAAGCAGAGTGCTGAAGTGGGTCTCATTATAGGACACGGAAGGCAGTTGGTTTGACCTAATCCCCACTCGCGGCACATGATTTACATAACAGGCTACCACAAGCTGCCTAATGTTGATTTCAAACAGCTTGATGTGTGCGTGTGTCTGTGTGTGTGTGTGTGTGTGTGTGTAGGTTCATTTTACCTCGAGGTACTTTGGAACCAAACATGTCGGTGTTGGAATGTCCAAGAACAGAAACAGTGAAGCCAGCCAGGAAAAGCAGAGGCAGTTGCAGTATATGGTACATTTGCTGATCTCAACTACTTTTTTGAATGTTTACCCTAAAATTAATGTAGCTCTGATTTACCACATAAACGCAGTCTGATAGGGCTGAGCCATCTCTCCAGGCTTTTCATCTTGTCAGGAGCAGAGAAGCACAAGTAGATAGATAGGTGACATTTGGAGAGGCAGGCATGCCAGATTTTTGGTGGTTACAGCGGAGGTCCAACCTGCTGTTCTCCTTAATGAAAGGAGGGAAATTTCAGACAGGCAAAACTGCTATAAGGGATATCTCTGCCCTGAATGTCACGCTGCCCAGATGTCACTCGGCAGGTGGAGTTGCAGAGAGAATGAAAATGTAGCCCTGCGTATGTGGGTGCTAGTGTGCTGCAAGGGTGAACTATGAATCTGTCTTCTGAAGTGTAATGAAAACAGTGTGGATCTTGTCTATATTCATGTCATAAAAAGGACTTTCTCAAAGAATTCTCACCCCACTTTCCCTCACAGACCATTAGGCTTGCAGGCTCACAAACCACATGCATACACACACACACACACACACACACACACACACACACGAGTTTCTATATAGAAAATAGAATCATACTAATGAAGGGTTCTGCATCTTGCTTTTTTAATTAATCACAGAACTGTACATGAATATTTCTCATTTTTTTGACTGATTTCATTTTTAAAGTTGGATTTTTGACCAAAGGTGCACGATCATTTAGTCAGCCATTCTCCTGTTGATGATCATTTATGTTGGCTCTAGAATATTTTAAGGTGGATGTAGCTATGTTCTCAGTAAAAATCCAGGCAATTTTTACTAGAACAGGGTAAACAACACTTGAAGTTACCTTGTACAACAAAAAGCCTAAGTCACTGTCGTTGAGTTTTCTTTTCCTGTAATTATTTTTCCTCAGTGTTACGAGATGACTTCCGACAAAACCCCACAGATGTTGTGGTGGCAGCTGGAGAGCCTGCAATCCTGGAGTGCCAGCCTCCCCGGGGACACCCAGAACCCACCATCTACTGGAAAAAAGACAAAGTTCGAATTGATGACAAGGAAGAAAGAATAAGTGTGAGTTAAATTAAAATCATGGCCCAGAGAGATTGAATTTTCGGTCTCAAAATACAAGATAGATGTATTTTATTCTTTAACTTATTATTAATAGAATCGTATTTGAATGCTAATTACAATTTATACTGCCTTGAAAAGATTTAAAAACATTTGGATGAGACTACAAGAGACAAAAATTATGTAAATCAAGTGTACATGAAATATTAATAATTGCACCAATCTGAATTATATCTTTACACTGCAATATTGATATTTTAGTTCTTTTTTTTTTTTTTTTTTTGAGACAGAGTCTTGCTCTGTCACCCAGGCTGGAGTGCAGTGGTGCAATCCTGTTCACTGCAACCTCTGCCTCCCGGTTTCAAGTGATTCTCTTGCCTTAGCTTCCCAAGTAGCTGGGACTACAGGCATGCGCCACCACACCCAGCTATTTTTTGTATTTTTTGTAGAGATGGGGTTTCACCTTATTGGCCAGGATGGTCTCCATCTCTTGACCTCGTGATCCACCTGCCTCAGCCTCCCAAAGTGCTGGGATTACAGGCATGAGCCACTGCACCCGGCTGATGTTTTAGCTCTTTTATAAAATCTCCAGAAGCTTCTGTTGATCATGCAGTACATGAGTGTTAAAGTATAAATAATAGCCATAAACCACATTAACTACATCTAATTTTGCACCATTTTCAAAAATTACAAGAGAAAGTAATTTAAGGTGATGAATATCTCAAATTATTTTTCCAGTTTTTCCAATTAAATAATATTTATAACAGTAAAATTTTATACATGAATTGATTTAAAAGCAAATTGAATAGATATGAAATAAAATCAAAATCAAAATAGCTGACTGATTCTGCATGTAGAAAAATAACTGTTTCCAAAGGAAATTTATAATCAGATTCATCAGTTGATTAAAATTCAAAATAAAACACACAGAAACAGGCAAATGGCATGTAATCATTTTATTTCTTCAGAGGATCCATGCAACATTGTATGTGAAGCTTTTAAGTGAGAACCAACCCACAGAAATAGTATATAATTGCTTAACTTTCTGATATTATTCAGTAGTATAATTTTTATATTCAATACAACTGAGAGTGAATATAATTAAGATAATTTCTCATTTGACTGAATACATGTGCCATTTTAATTAAAAAATCTATAAATTATTGGTATCTATTATCTTAAAAATATGTTTATTACAAATGAGGATTTTTCCTGTGTGCACAGTGTGATTACAACATAAAACAGAACTAGATAGGCTGTGGAAGTGATGACAATGTATATTCATGTGTTTCTGGTATAGAGGCAAACAGAATTTTTCCCTTCACCCTCTAAAGGTTTAAGTCTTTTAGTCTGCTGAAATAAACTGGCAATAGACAGTTTAATGGAAGGAGGAGCATACAGATGTATTTATATGTAAGTGCAAGGGAATCACACAAAGTATAAAACTCAAAGAAGGGCTAGATGGTTGACGCTTACTTATCCTCTTCATAGGCTAGAGGGAAGTGGGAATAGTAGGCAATTTTAGAGTAAGATTAAATGATTTTCAGAGAAGATGAATGGGCCCAACAAATAGATAAAGTTCCTCTGGCCCCTGGGAGAGGTGGTGACAAGTTCTGGGAAGGTGAGGGGCAGAACTGCACTGCAAACAAAGGTTGTCTTATTATGTAGATAAAGTCTCAGATAACAACCCCAAGAAGAATAGTTGAACAGTCTGTCCAGTAGGCTTGGTAATGACCTTTAGTTTCTTCTTTGGTGATTAATCTTTGCAGGTTACTGAGATTTCAGACAGGGGATTTAAGGCAATTGTGTTTCTTTTGGAAGAACTTCTCAGTCAGATAAGGAAACTTCAGAGAGCTCCCTTCTCTGTTCTTGGGGCAAAGGGGAGGGGAGAAACAAAGGAATGTCAGAGAGACATTGATGTTAAGGAAGTTTCTAATGACTTACAATTTCCTTTAGTTCAAAGTGCTCAGAAAGCCAAAGCACCACATTTTGGGATATCGTTTTCTGAGCCCCAACACTAGTCTCACTGTTAACACTGTGAGATCTATTTTACCAAAGAGAGTTTTGTTCTCAGTGGTCTTGCTTGGGTACCAAATTTATGAAAATGTACTCCTGATGATGGAGTAAAATCATTGTTTATGGATTGGTAGTTTATGTTTATAGCATTTAGCTCTTGCCTATTTAAAGGTGTGCTGGCAGCTGAATAATCCAGGTTGACTTTACTCACAAGTCTGGCAGTTGGTTGACTCTCAGCTGGGTATCTTTGTTCCCCTCCTTATGATCTCTAATTTTCCAGCAGCCTAGTTCAGTCAGTTCCCATGTTGGTCTCAGTTCCAACTCAGCAAGAGTAGGCAAGACACAATGTACAAGAACCTTTCTTCCAGTGAAGTATTTGCTGTAGTTCCATTGGTCAAATCAAGTCATATTACCTAGCTCTAACCTTCAAGGGGAAGGAGAAATGGCCTTCATAGCCATTTTTATAAGCCCTTATTTTATTCTACCAGACAGAATTGAGAACAGGTTAATGGTCTTTTCCACCTATGTAAAAAAAAGTCGAAAATTCCTTTCTAGAACATGACAAGTTGTAAATCTTGAAACATCTCTGATAAGAGCCAATGTACATGAGTTGTGTTTGCCTGTGAAATTAAAAAATAATGGAGAAAACCAACATGTTCTTATCTTGTATTTCTTCAAGAACACTCAATCATTGTGAAGCTAATGTTGAATTAAATGAATACAAAAAAAAAAATAGGAAAAGAAACTATGAGTTATAGATTTACTGAAAGCCTAACTCTGCTTTAATGTCCTCTTTAGCAAATACATATTTTAATATTATTGCATTTGTTTTTATCAGCCAATAAATGCTTCTCATTTAAGAAATCTTGAAGGGGAACCTATTAGATGCTAATGGTTTATACCAATACATATTACCGTTTTATAAACTGTGTTTGTTTTTATCCAACCTGCCTTTTTCTCCACGAATTATCTCTTAAATACAATTAAGATGAAACAAAGATGATTAATATTAACAGTTGAAATGTGAATTCTAGGGAGGCAAAGATTTTTACCGTTTGATTTACTATTGTCTCTTAAGTGTCCAGAATATGCCTAGTCAGTAGGGATATATATACTTTCTGAATCCCTCTGATTCAGCAGGATTTTATTAGATTATTTAAAATGAATATCTAGTATTTCTTTCTGATGACAAATGACAATAGCAATTTATTCAAATGAATTTCAGTGTGAAGACTAACTACTGGGATTTAGGGAGGTCAGTCACAAGACTCAAAATAGGATCAGGAAAGAGAGGACAGCTGCCTTAAAAAATATGGGGCTATATCTAATGCTAAATGACGAGTTAATGGGTGCAGCACACCAACATGGCACATGTATACATATATAACAAACCTGCACATTGTGCACATGTACCCTAAAACTTAAAGTATAATAATAATAAAATAAAATAAAATAAAAAAATATATTTTCTATGAAGAAAGTATGGAAACTTATACTGAGAGTGAATTTAAGAAAAGAAAACATACCTGCAAATGCCGAAATAATGGCAGAGTTTTTTCCTTTGGGAAACAAATATGCTCAAATACTCAAAACTATTTATTAATGACCTTTTATTTTCTATTCTGTTCCTTTTTCTTCCCTTCTCTTTTCTTTTTGTTTGATTTTAACAGATCCGTGGTGGGAAACTGATGATCTCCAATACCAGGAAAAGTGATGCCGGGATGTACACTTGTGTTGGTGCCAATATGGTGGGAGAAAGGGACAGTGACCCAGCAGAGCTGACTGTCTTCGGTAAAACTTTCTTCTAAATTATTAATTTTTATTTTTATCAGTTTTTCTTTGCTTTTAAGTATCACTAACATTAAAAACTGGACCATGTAAGGACAGTTACTCATGACTCATGGTAAGCAGTGACAAATTAGAATTATCTTGTTTTCTGTCTTTCTAATGAAAGCTTCGATGTAAAGAAAAAATTATTTGAAACTTTAATTAACTTACATTGTTCATATATTTGTAAGATTTTGCAGTTCATCAAAATGTAATGTTCTTTCTTAAAGTCTATTTGAGATATTACATCTATCTAAAGTTTATCACTCATTCAACTCTCATGCATTTATCAGGTAGCTATTATGTGCAAGATACAGGGTAAGGATTTTGAAAAAATAGAGAGTATAGTATAAAAAAACTTGTTTTCCAGTTCTTAGAAATTCAAACTGAAGTATTTATAATTTCAACTCTTGATAAAAATACTATGTATGCACACATATAAATTCTAAATTAGAAAAAGGACCCCTAAAATGAGATATTTTGTTGATATTCATGTTCCTTCAAGAACCAAGGCTCTCCTTAGCTGGATAAATGCAATTAATAGGTTAAAAACTGACTAGAACCATATCACATAAATGGTGGATAAAGTATCGGAAAGGAGAAAACTGGGGACAATTAAAGATGGCCAAGGAAACAAATGTAAGGAAAATACTGCAGGGCAACTGTGGAAGATTGAAAGAGAGAGAAAATGACAAAAAATTGGAGAAAATAGATATGCTAAAGAGACTCAAAAATGAAACACTCTTTTAGAATACATTGAAGTTCTATTTAAATCTCTGTATAGACTTACACATTTATAGACCCACACATGCACACACATACATGTACATATATGTATGTATGTATATGTACGTGTATATATACAATCTTCATTAAACATTTTACTATTGCAGATATTATGTGATTTTTTAGGAGCAAAAATATCATTGATATTTTTAAATTATTTTTCAGTACCAGTAAAATAATCCTCTACTTCTGTGCATGATATAAAATCCCTATTTCTGGTCATTTCTTCAGGACACCCCCAAGTGTTGCACCAAAGCCCTGCGTAGGTCCCCAAAGAAACGTAATTTGCTGGCTTGGGAGACGCCATCCAATGGTGTAATGGGAGTGCCACTATAGAAAGAGCTGCATTATGATTTCTGCTATATTTCAAGAGTTAAGATTGTGCTTTGTGCATGTGTACCAGAATGCAGGCCTCTCCTTTCAATCATTCTGAGCACCGGGTAATCTCTGGTAACACTCCCTGTGGCTACTAAGCATCTTGAAGTCCCAAATGACAATGCTAGGAGAAATCCTGTAATTCGTTAAAGGAATTGAATAGAAAAAATAGAATTGTTCAAAGTATGCATGTAAATTTCTATCCTGCAGGGCTCAGACAAGTGTCAGTTTGCCCCTACATTTCATGCAGTCCTCTATAAGACTCTCAAGATGTGCTCCACTCTGCAATGAATAAAACACAGTTTTGCCTGGTAAGAAATGATATTAGTGGTCACTGAATGTTAGCATTGAAAGCCCACAAGTACAGCTCTTCTATTTAAAGAAACACTCATTGCTATTTTTCTGTAACTACCACAAACTCTGGAATAGAAAGAAAGAAAAAAAAAAAGCTGTATTACTGCAGTATAGACTGCCTTCAGAAGGAAATTGAAAGGGTCTAATGTCATTACAGAAGCAATTAGACTTACCACTAATGAGACATCCTTATGAAATATTTACTCTACTTTCCCTAAAGAAGTGATGAGAACTACTGGGGATTCCTAAACATGTCAAAAGTTATGTGGGAACTTCTAAATTATTTTGAAAATAGCTATCATCCAAATAGATTGAATTGTCTAAAGGCAGTTCCCCTGGCAGAATTGATTTAGGAAACTGAGAAATGTTTATTAGATGGTGTAAGCTAGTCGGAACTGACCTGAGGGGTTATAAGTACAAGATTAAGTTGAAGGAAAAACTAACTTTCCATTATTGGTAAGAAAACAACATCCAAATCCAAAAGAAAAACAAAAAAACCAAAGTGATGGTCCAAATCAAGGATGTGACAAGTATTGCCCAAGAAACCCCTTCTGCATCTTGGCTCCCTATTCTTAGAGAACATAAAAGAAAAAAAACTGTACTATTAATAGGGAGGTCTTCTTTATTTTATGCTGGTGCTCCTACATCTAATACACATTTTCCAATAAAACTCTTTATATTTTAGCATTGTTACATATTATCATTTTTGACCTAATGTTTATGTAAGTAAAACTGATTATACTTCATACTCTCTCTCAATTTTATTTTCATGGAGCAGCAATTTCACTTTTAAAGGTCTGGCTACTATAACCACTCTGTAGCTATAAGGTTTTTAAATGTCCTTTGCAATTGAATCTTTATCTTAAGATATGTTATACAGAACAAGTAACATTTTGTTGTTCGAAAAAATAAGTGTATATATTATTATTATAAATATAATAAAAATGTGTATAGTAAAGTAACATTTAATTGTTCAAGAAATATAAGTCACTTGTAAATGCCAAGAAAAACAATGAAAGGAATAAAGGTTTTTTCCAATATAATAGCTATCTACTTTCCGAGACATATTGCTAGGAAAAATAATTTTCCCAATTCTTCAAGTATTTTGATTCTAGTGGGCTTGTACTTTGAAGTTGTATAGTTTAAAATTTCAGCATTATATATTTTAAATGTGCCATTTGATCATATCAAAGATATGATCAGTGTAACCTAATTTTAAAAAGTTACTGTGCCATATATCATGAATCAAATATTGTGGTTGATCTTCTAATAGTTTTTGGTCATGAAATAACATCCTAATTAACTGGGCATTATCAAATCTAAAAATTAGAAGTAGGTATCATAGTCTACAGTGGCACTGAAATCTGTGGCCCAATCTATACACTTTCCTGAAGTATAGCCCCTAGAAGTTTACATATGTTAAGCTCTAAAGATCCTGGATGGCAGAGAAAGTAGAGTTGAAGTAAATAATACAATTTCTAATTATGAGTAGATTTCAGAAAACTGCTGTCCAAAATGTGGGTTTTAAAAATGACATGTGGATTTCAAAAGTGATTTTTAAGTGTTTATGAATGCAATACATCAAAACTTATTTTATGTGTAACATTTGTAAAATATAATAAGTATTACAAAACTTAGAATGAAATACAGGAATCTCTTGCCCCAACACAAACACACACACACACACACACACACACACATATTTCTCATCATTTTACATTCTGTTTTATCTAATTATTCTGGGATTTGTTTCCATATTTCTGAATATGTGCTTACTCTGCTATTTATTGATGTATCAATTTCATACATTATTTGACTTCCTATTACAGAAGATGATGATTTGGCCCACTTATAGCTTCTTCCCCACCTTCTCACCTCCACTTTTCCTTCTTTCTCTCTTTTTAGTCTATGAACTTTAGAAACATTGGTTATATTAATATTCAGAATTTGAGTTATTATAGTCATGTAAATATTATTGACTGTGAGTTGAATGTTATAGTATTATGACCATATTTCTTTTCTGGTACCATTTTTGTTCTTCTTTGAATTAATAATAAGCCCGTTTTCCCATTTACTTATGCTTGTCTATACCTGTCATGAATTCTTGAAATCTCTAACAGAAACTATAAAATCTCCTATAATCTACTTTTTAGACTTTAGCTATTAAGTCCCCTTAACTACAGCTTTCCCTGAGGCTGCCTGATCTGACTTGGTTAGATATTCCTTAGGTCAACCCCGTAAACCTAATTCTGATTTTGTCTTCCTTGTCTGGAATGCTGGATCTGCTGTTTTCTGCATCCTGTGTTTGTTTCTTTCTCGGTTAACCCCTCTTTTCGGAAGGGGTTCTCAACTTCTTTCTGCTTGGCTGAAGCTTGGAGCACATTCCCAACCAAAATGCCTTTATTCTATCCAGACCTTAGAGTTCTAGTTTAGAATTATGCTTTAGTTAGGGAATTTGACTTAAATAATACTTTTGCTCAGAATATTACAGTTGTGACTGTAATATCATTTAGCTTCTCATGATGCTCTTGAGAAGTCTACTGTGATTCTGATTTCTGTATCCTGTATCTTTGTATGTGATCAGTTTTCTTTTTCTTTTTTTTTTTTTCTTCCCAAATGTTTGGTGGTCTCTTTACCCCAGTTTTCTGAAATGGTTCAATACATTACCTTAGTTTGACACTCCTTTCTTTTCCTTGCTATATAGTTGATGAGCAGTCTCAATCTGAAAACTCTCAACCAAAACAATTCAATGAAATGTTTAATTTTTTTAAATTTTTCTTTGTCAAACATGTTTTCATCAATTAGATTTTAAACCTCCTTGGTTTTTCTTTTCTGTAATTCCTCCTTACTTATAGCATCCTGTTCTTGTTTCATGGGTATTATGACTTCTCTTGTAGCAGAGACTATTGTTTTTGTAATTTGTATTTTATTTTATTTTTTCACCAGCTTTTATTAAGTTCTCAGGTACATGTGCAGGATGTGTAGGTTTGTTACCTAGGTAAACTAGTGCCATGGTGGTTTGCTGCACAGATTAACCTGTCACTTAGGTATTAGGTCCTGCATCCATTAGCTATCCTTTCTGATGCTCTCCCTAACCATGCCCCTTTGACAGGCTCCAGTGTGTGTTGTTCCCCTGATGTGTTCATGTGTTACCATTGTTCAGCTCCCACTTAGAAGTAAGAACATGCAGTGTTTGGTTTTCTGTTTCCGCAGTAGTTTGCTAAGGATAATGGCTTCCAGCTCCATCTGTGTTCCTGCAAAGGACATGATCTGATTCCTTTTTATGACTGCATAGTGTTCCATGGTGTATTTGTACCACATTTTCTTTATTCAGTCCATGATGGGTATTTGGGTTGATTCCATGTCTTTGCTATTGTGAATAGTGCTGCAATGAACATAGGTGTGCATGTATATTTATAATAGAATGATTTATATTCCTTTGGGTATATACTCCATAATAGTAATGGTATTTCTGGTTCTAGATCCTTGAGGAATGGCCACACTGTCTTCCACAACAGTTGAACTAATTTACATTCCCACCAACTGTGTAAAAGCATTCCTATTTCTCTGCAACCTCACCAGCATCTGTTGTTACTTGATTTTTTAATAATTGCCATTCTGACTGGCGTGAGATGGTATCTCATTGTGGTTTTGATTTGCATTTCTCTAATAATCAGTGATGTAGAACTTTTTTTCATATGTTTGTTAGCCACAGGAATGTCTTCTTTTGAGAAGTGTCTGTTCATGTCCTTAGCCCACTTTTTAATGGGGGTTGTTTGTTTTTTCTTGTAAATTTGTTTAAGTTCCTTGTACATCTGGATATTAGACCTTTGTCAGATGCTTAGATTGCAAATATTTTCTCCCATTCTGTAGGTTGTCCGTTCACTCTGATAATTTCTTTTGCTGTATCACAGAATTTTAATAACACTTTTTTTTAAGTAAAATTATCTTGTGATGCTTCTCTGCCTTTATTTCCTCTTAGTTTCTCTTCCCCACCATCCCCCACCACCACGGCTCCATACCACATTGTTCTTTGTCTTTTCACTGGAAGCTTTTTTCAAATGGCACATGATCTATTGTTAATTCATATTTAGTTGTTATTCTCCAAAAGGATTACTGGAAACTCTGTGCCAACTGATTATTTTCACAGTATGATGTTCAGATTGAGAACTAACCATTTTGGGGAAGATGAGGACAGAGATTGGGGTTGGTGATATTGGTGTTTAGTCTTTGAATGAGAGATAATCGTTGATAGCATAAGAGTAGTTGAGATATTCAGAGATAATGCTATTAGAGAAGATCCTTAGGACCCACACCTTAAGAAATATCTGTATTTTATTTGTAGCATGTGGTATAAGAACATGAGGTGTTATTAAGATTGTTGTCAGCAATATAATCCTTTCTTGAGTATATTTATTGAGCATCTACTATGTCCCATGCCCTGTTTAAGTGCTTAAATACTAATGGTGGAATGAATAGGCAGAGCCCCTGCTCTCACCTGGAGTCTTATATCATGTTATCAGCAATAACATGAAATTTTGCCTCTAATATGTGGTGAGAGAGGCATTTTTTTTCCTCTGAGAAGATTTATCTATATTTGTCTTTGCTTCATAGGATGAATTTTCTCAGGCAAGGAAAGTTCTAGCCAAAAAGAAACTAATGCAGTCAGGATTTATTTAATCACATTCAGACAGCCTGATCATTATCGTTCAGTCTTTTTCTGGAAGGGCGTGATAATTCACATTCAATGACTATCAAACCCACCCTCACCTCATTCATGCCCAGTTAAATAGAAGGAGACCTACCAGGGCCATCTGACTTCCAATTTAATTGACACTACAGGGTGGCAGCTCTTTCTGGGTGAGCTGAAGTCGAGATAAGGTTTACAAGCAGTGGTTAACTCTAATGTCCTTTTATTACATAGCTTTGGTCTTACAGGACTTAAAGAACTCTACCTATGTAATTATTGCCATAACACTAATTTTATAATGTTAAGCGAAGTTTATTTTTAAAATTTTATGGTCATTTGAGAAATAGCTGTTATAACACAGTGATTGACAATTTTAAAGCTGTTTTCAATGACTGAATACAGTTAAAAAGAGAAATTTGTTTGCTGGGCACTTAATTTTTTTCATGTAACTAAGGAACTTAAGAGATACTATGCAACCACATTTCAGATTTATGGTATTTTGTGTTAAATTGTATATTTGCTTTCTGAATATTTTTATCATAACTACAAGAGACTTGGCATTTGATTTTATTATAGCTGTATATAAAGTTGGATTTTTCCAAAATGCCAATTTGGAACTAAATTGACAAGATTGACTACTTGAGAGCTGTACTTCACAGAAACACACTGGCAAACAACACTACTGTCCCAAGAGAGATTAACCTTGTAAGCAAGTTATGCAGGTGATTCAAATCCTGTTAATCTCACATAAAAAAATGTTAATTGCATTGGCAAAGACATTGCCTCTGATCACTCTGCAGTTATATAATTAGAGATCAGCCCATTCAGAGAGGCTCTAATCTAATTGATAAGCAGTCAGCAAACGACCCTTGAGATTTCTTCCCCGTTTTTCAATATGTGGTCAGACATAAGGTATTAACATGAAAAAACCAGTGACCTTGTTTTGACATGTTTTAAAATTGTTTGCTTGTTATTCAATAGTTTAAGATTTTCATGCATACTTATTTTAATTGTACAGAGCTCTAATTGTCCAAACTCTATGGAGCATTAATAGGTATTGAGTGTGATCGCTTATCAATGTATTGGATGGTTCTATTACCAACTTACTTTCTAATCCTTCTAGCTTTTCATTTTTTTGGAGATTATTTTGAGTCAAAAGGGGAGACTCAAGTTACTTCCTTATAATTTTTAAAATTTGTGTCTGAAAGGGGCTTGGCTTTGTGTTTGGCTTATTGTAACAATTGCCACTGCAGATGCAACACATTTGAAATACATTTTTGGCCTGTACAACTTCTTTAGTCTTCATATTTATGTTTCTGATTCTCAGATTTTTTGGAAATAAAGTTGGTTAAGAAAAGTGGAAAATAGGTCTTACAAAAAATTTCTTCCATTTAAATAAATGTTAGGCAAACCTACAGTTTTTAACATAACGTTTTCTGTGGGTAATTATGAAAGTTGCAAAGCAGAAGGTGAGTTTAGTATAATTAACAGAAAACAATTGGAATAATGAATAACACAGTTTAGAGATAATTGTTAGAAAGGGTGCTATGGAAATTCTCAGAATAATACTTTAAAATATGTGACCAAGCTCCAGTATCTCAGGAATTTCCCGTGTCACGTGTTGGACAGCACATCCTAATACCCAGGCATAAAACCCGTGTTGATGTGTCATGCATGTGCAGGCGACTTTCATCTCATTTATTCTTTGCCTTTGTTTTGCTTTGTTTTGGTTTTCTATCCATTGAATTACATTTTTCACCATGAGCCAATGCCAGGCTTCCAAAAATCGTATACCACATATGTTCCTGTGGTTATCCAGTTGCTAAGCAACTGGACTCTGCTTGAGGGTAGCAGTGAAGAGAGAAGGTTCATTGTGAAGTCCCGCACCCCTGCTGAGTTCATTTGAACAGCAGCAGGGATCCTGTATCTTGATTCTTCTTGAAATTATAAATCAAGTGCCTGCACGTGTCTCCATATAAAACAATGAGGCTTAGAACAAGTACCATGACCAAAAAACCCTTAAGGATCCTGATGGTATCCCCTTGAGGAAGGGACAGCTTAGTTTTGTGACATCTCTGATGTAACGTTTGCCATTTGGATTAATTATATGTTGTGATTTTGTGATTGTTAGCATGTTAAGGAAAGCATACACAAACTTTGCCTGAAAATATAAGTATTTTAACGGAACTGGTCTCACATATTGTTTTTCAATTTATTTTATACCCAGCATAATGTCATGAAAACTTTTCATATTAGACAGGTAGATAGTTTTAATATTGCAATGACTTAACAGTTTTTCAATGTATAAGTTGCTGCAATTTATCCTAAAATCTCGCATTTTCCAATATTGTGAGTTTTGCTGCAATTATCCTATGGACTTCTTATTTTTGTTGCAGTTATCAGTTATCGAAGCCACTGTTCTGCATTGTTATATTTTGCAGAGTGTCTGTAAGTAATGGTTGCTTTGGTTCTTCTTCAGGGCTCATACTTCCTTTTTCTTACTGATTTTTAATGCCAGCATGCCCGTCTTGTTCCAGACTTCAATGGGCATGACTTTTGTATTTTACTTTTTTTTTTTTTTTTTGAGATGGAGTCTCGCTCTGTCACCCAGGCTGGAGTGCAGTGGCGTGATCTTGGCTCACTGCAAGCTCCGCCTCCCGGGTTCACACCATTCTCCTGCCTCAGCCTCCTGAGTAGCTGGGACTACAGGTGTCCGCCACCACGCCCAGCTAATTTTTGTATTTTTAGTAGAGATGGGGTTTCATCGTGTTAGCCAGGATGGTCTCGATCTCCTGACCTCGTGATCTGCCCACCTCGGCCTCCCAAAGTGCTCGGATTACAGGCATGAGCCACTGCGCCCGGCCCTTATTTTACTTTTAAGAGGATTTTGGCATTTAATTTCTGGCAAAATGTCTTCATCACGTTTAAAAAGTCTTTTTGATTCCTTCTTTATTTAGATTTTTTTTAATTCAATGGCTTTATCTACAGATTTGATCATATTTATCTTTATTTCTCTTCCTATTATGTAAGTAATCTCCTTTATCTCATTAAAATTTTATTTGACTTCAAGTAATAGAAATCTGCCTAACAATGGTTTAGGCATAAGAGGTTCATTTTTCTCATCCTTACCATTTCTATGATGAAAGGAGCTTACACACACAAACTCACACACACATGCACACACTCACACACAATCCATGTTTTACCTGCCGGTCTGTTTCAATTTGCCAAATGAAAAGTTGAGACACTTCCTAGAGTTTCCTTTTCACCCTATGCGTCTGACTGATCACCCAGTTTTGATCTCTCTTGTCTGTCCCCTTTTCCACATCCTATGAACCATTGTGTCAGTTTAAGCTGAAATAATTTCTTACAAGAGTCTTTGACCTAATTCACGACTTTATGTTTCTCTTCTAATTTATCTTTCACAGACGTACCAACATGACTTTTTTCATATGCTTATTCGACACGTTGCTTACTTGCTTAAAGTCCTTCAATAGCTCTCTATCAACCTCAGGGCAGAGCTTACAGTCCTTGAGTGGTGAATAGGGCCTTCGTGGTCTTATCTCACACTCTCTGCCTGGCTTTGTCTCTCACCACTTTCCCCAGTGAAACTAAGCTACTCACTATTCACCAGCTTGACACTTAGTGAAAGCCTCTAGGAGTGGTTGTGTTAATATGTGCTGAGTGAGTGAGTGGATGAGAGGAAGACTTCTCTAGCTTGTTCATCCCAGTGTCAGGATGTAGTATGCTACTCCCACTAAAATCAAAGGGAACAGGAAAGACCTCCTCTTGATGAATCATTTTTCAATCTTGAGTAATACCAATAGTGTCTCAAACCTCTTTAACATTGGGTTAATGTAGTTTTTGGATGAACTGGATGAATAGCTGCACCTGATAGCACAGAAAAAGTCGATTCCACTTCCTATGCTAATGATTTATTTTTTACTATTAACATTTGGGACCCTCATAAGGATATATTAATCCTATTGCCTATTTAACTACCAGAAATGATAGCTCAATACCAACTATGCAAGCCTCAAAATAGCTGTTTTGGGCACATAGTGTCCAGAGTTGAAAAAAGTAACATTAAATTATTTTATCCGACATGCAGATTTGTTCTGCTGTCTACGGGGCACAATTTGCTGCTAATTTATTCAGGGTGTCTAAAATCCTTAGATGCAACCATGTTTATCTTTAGTTTTTATGGATTGCTTGTCAATTCTGCGTTTACAAAATTTTTCATGATAAAATTCTATTTGCCTTGTTTTATTGCTTGGGATTTTTGAGTCCCAGAGCACAGATACTCAAGCATATGCAGAAAATTTTGATCCCTACTGTCAAATTCTCTGGAGAGATACAATAGTCTTCCTTCTAAATGCCAATGATAGTTAGTTTTATTGCAATAAAATATTTATCTTGCAACTCACACATTTGTTTTATAAATATGGATCTTGATTTAGTCAATAAAATCAAATACTCTTATTTTATACTCTTAACGTCTATTATTTGAAGTAATTTATTTTCTTTGAAGGTTTCCTGCCAAATACATTTTGGTTTTTGTGCCACTGTATACAGAATTTTAAATTAGAAGGTTTGAAACTCAAGTTCTAGGTGGCTAAATATGTCCAGATGGCCAGATAAATTGTGTCAGCTTCCTGTGGATCTCATCTTTCTTTTCCTTGGCTTAGTTCTCTTTCTACCTCAGTAAGTAGCAATATTGAATTTGTTTTGATTTGAAGATATGGGCTAATAAAATTTAAATGATAATTTTTCCAGTTTCAGACCATTATCCAAAAGGGAAGAAACTGGACAAGGAATGCCCATGTTTGGTGATACATAAAACTACTTTTTATTTTATATCCTCAGAGGCTAAGAATCTTATGGATAGGAAAAGATTTTTATGGATACGAACTTATTTTTCTTTAGCTTTTTGTAGAAGAGTGCTAGAATACAATTTAACAGTGCCAAATACAGATTAATAAAAGAAGAAAGGATGAAAACAGTAGAACAGAATACTGAAGAAATAAAAAACATAAAATTAAGTAAAAAAAAAAATGGTTAAATATCTCAAACACTTAAGAGAAGACCATTGGAGAAAACCTCAAAAAATTGATAAATAAGTAGTTTGCAACAATTAATAATGACAGTCTTTGTATTTAAGAAAAATAATCAGGTAGACAGCTTTCCATACATGAAGTTAAAATAATCATGGAAATATTGAGTCCTTATCAAATCATAGCCTGTGGGAAAATTTAGGTAATATATGTGTGAAAGTACACATCTTTTGGTTTTCTCTAGCATTCTTGAGGAATATTAATATTTGTTTTGTAAATGTTTTTATCCCTTTCAACTTTTGGTTTTCCCACTTTGAACCCCGATAATAGATTATTGTAATCATTTTTAATCTATCTTTTCCTGTAGAATTCAGTGTTGTGATTTTTTATGATAGAATCCACCTGATTTAGCTCAGGGATTCACTGAAAAATCAACTTAATATTTTTTTCCAAAGGTTGTATGGTCTTATGTGCAAACTGTAGCTATTTCTTTGTTCCAAAATATTTTATTTTATTGAATGACGTTGGGTTCACAAGGCATTATTAAAACACAGCTGAGGTACAGAGTTAGGTACCTGTGTACCAAAAGTAAATTAGGTTTCCTTTGCTTTTTCATAATGTACTTAAAGCATGCATAATAGTTTATCTCATTTTACCATTGTTTCATTTTTTTTTTTCAAGAACGACCCACATTTCTCAGGAGGCCAATTAACCAGGTGGTCCTGGAGGAAGAAGCTGTAGAATTTCGTTGTCAAGTCCAAGGAGATCCTCAACCAACTGTGAGGTGGAAAAAGGATGATGCAGACTTGCCAAGAGGAAGGTAAGACCAACATATGGATGGAAGATCGTTAGATAACCAATGGATAATTAGGAAAGAAAAGGACAGCTACAGTGCCACCACCAAACACTCCTACATCTTGGGATATTTTCACTCATGTGATTTTTACATACGCAAGCCACATATTTACTGTTTGTATATTAAAGTCCTCCAGGCTTTCAATGTCACTCTTTCAATGAATATCTACATTAATGCTTGATTCTTCATTCCACCTCTTATCCCCAGATACCAAGGATTCCTGGGTGCCTTCTTTCCCCTGGACCCTTTGAGGTATACCATTCTGTTCCTGCAGAATGCTCCCTGGAGGCCTCCATCAATGACTGCCCGTTCCCATGCTTCACCCCCTCTGGATACCCTTTGTCACCTCTGTGGCCCAAAGCATAACTAAGAAAAGACTATTTCATGTGGCTGACTCTGAGTCCTGGAGTCAAGCAAAGGTCAGCACAACACTGAAATGGTAGCAAGTAGTTGGCATCATTTTTCACATAGGGGGTTTCCAACACAGGGACCTCCCGTCACTTTCTTTTTTCCATCTCTCCATGGAGACCTTCTCTTCCATCTCCTTCTTATTGTACTTATCACAAAACCCCCAAACCCAATCTCTCAAAGTCTCACCTGTATTCAAAAATGCTTTTCATCATATATAAAAATAATTGTAACTTGTTGTTATAGAAATTTCCCTAAGACCTTGCCATTTAGAATCAAATAAGTGATTCAAGTGTGTTTTGTTGTTGTTGGTTTAACACAAGTAATTTTATCTTTAAGATTTGTTATGCCTTCCTGCTAGTTCTACCTGCTGATATCATAACCATCATGCATTCTCCAATTACTGCCTGCATAAAATTGTACAGGCTGCGGTTTTCTAATTTTTCTTTTTTAAAAAAAATTTTTGGCTGGGCACGGTGGCTGACGCCTGGTAATCCCAGCACTTTGGGAGGCCAAGGCAGGTGGATAATTTCAGGTCAGGAGTTCAAGCAGCCTGACCAACAGGGTGAAACCCTGTCTCTACTAAAAATACAAAAAATTAGCTGGGTGTGGTGGCACACACTTGTAATCCCAGCTATTTGGGAGGCTGAGTCTGGAGAATCGCTTGAACCCGGGAGGCAGTGGTTGCAGTGAGCCAAGATCGTGCCACTGTACTCCAGCCTGGGCGACAGAGTGAGACTGTCTCAAAGAGAAAAAACAAAAAACAAACAAACAAACAAAAAAACAAAACAACTTTGTTTCTCTCAACTGACTGATATTAACCATGCTTCCACAGAAGCTGTATACCTTTTATGTGCTTTCACTGCTATCAGTACTTTCCTAAATGTAAACATTCATTTCAAAATCTCTATTTTATAAATCCCTAGATATGATAGGATACTTTACTTCAAAAGACATGTCACTCATGGATTGAATGCACTGGATTCAAATGCACCAACCATTTATAATAGTTACTGAGAGGTTCTTTGTAATCTACGGGAATAAAACAAGTGAAAACATTAATTCAGTTAGTTTTTCAGCCTATGTAGTAGGGACAGTCATCATTGTGTTTCTTTTATCATTTTAATGCCAGACATCTATCTTTAAAGGAATGGTATTAGTAGAAGAGGTTTGTAAATGTGAGGCTTTTCATGCCCTCTCATTGGAGAAGCAGGTTAGAAAACAAGGAGAGTTTACACTATTGAATTGTTACTGTCCATCCTCTATACATAGTCAGCAACTTTCTTCAAATTTGAGAGCACGTAGTAAATAATTTTAAAATGTTAATGTAAGGTGCAGAGATTAATTCTGTAGTAAAATTTATCCTAGTGTAAACAAAGGTTTATTTTAAATAACTGGGAGTATATGGCCTTGTACACTGAAACTTTAAAAACCTTTAATTTTGGAATAATTTTGATTTATAGGAAAGTTACAAAGTTAGTAACAGAGAGTTCCCCTTTACACTACACCCAGTTTTCCTTATTGTTAATATCTTACATGACTATAAAACATTTGTCACAACTAATGAGCAAACCTTGATAGGTAATAATAATTAAGTAAAGTGTATACATTATTTAGATCTCCCAGGTTTTCATCATTGTCCTCGTTCTACTCCAAGTCTAGTTCAGGTAATTACTGAGTTGGGTATCATAGACTTCTGCATTTGTTCTCGTATCTCTCCAGTCTCCTCCGTCCTGTTACAGGTTCTTAGTTTTTCTAGTTTTGTGACCTTAACAACCTTGAAGGGAAGTGCTGGCCAGGTATGCTATCGAATGTCCCCCAAACTTGGATTAGCCTGATTAGACTGTGTTTATAGGTTTTTAAAAAGAATACCCTAGAAATGACATGCTCTTCTTATCACATTGTATCGGGGGCACGTTATATCCATATAACAGCACTGGCCACCCTGTTAATTTTCAAACATTGAGCACGAGCTAGTTGAAAAAAGTATTAAAATAGAGAATTGTAAGTGTGCATTGCATTTTAACATGTCTATGTTCCTGAATTAAGATAAAATAAAAATGAATTGAGCCTAGTTTGATTATTTCCAGCTTAATGTAGGTGTTAGGTCATAAACTTGACAACTTAAGCTGCTACACTGTTCTCTAAATCTTGCCAAATTCATTTGCTTCAAAGTACAAATGGTACATATAAATCAAACAACAGCATTAAAGCTACACTATCAGAAGGTATGATATCAAGGCCACTAAACAACCAGGTTGATAGCATGAGAAATCTTATTTTCACTAACTTCCTTTAAAACATTTTCATAGCTTTGGCCTCTTTATTCTTTTTACTGGCATATTATTATAGTACTTTGTGTAACCAGTTAAATATTTTAAAAATATTAGACAAATGGCAGTGCTGTGTAAGCTTAAAATTGTTTTGTTAGAAAGGCTTAAAGCAAGGATAAGTGCAATGTAGAAACTGAGGTCAGTATTTCATCATGAAAGAAGCATGTACTTTTTCTTGGATTCCCAGTCTTTAAGTGATGTTTCAGAGGAGTTTATTCATTCCTTGATTTGTATGTATTAGCATAAGCCTCACTTATGCATAATGAGAGAGAAAGACACCTCTTTCCTTGGTGACGAATAACAGTAATAACTTTTAGCCAACCGTAGACTAAATCAACAACATTGATTCTATTACATTATTTAGGTCTCAGACTAGGGAGATGGCCATTGTTCTTGTATAAGCAATTGGTGTGGTGGATGACATTTCTTTGGCTTAACATTTAATGAAATTTGAATAAGGTTTGTGTAGTAGTTCATGCTTAACACATTTATATGAAAGCTTTGTAGGGCAGCTGCATAGCCTGTAATTACTATGTAAGTAATATGTGACTGTTTTTCTTTTGGAGACAAGAAAAGCTTTTCAATTCAAGTTTAAATTTATGAAATGCTGTGAGAGCTATTAAAACCTTCAACACAGAAGAAGATATCTGTGCCAACCTTTCAGTAACCAGGGATGAATTAAGGGAGTATTTTTTTCCCCTTGCCTTGAAAATATTTTTTAAGTAGTACTGATATGCCTCTTTCTTTTATTTAGTCTTAAACTCCTGACCTTTCTCAGTAACTATCTTTAATGAAATTACAACAGACTCTTAGTGAGTTGTATTAAAACATTTTCTGAAAAGATGAATGTTTCAGTGAGGTGGGAAGCATAGCAAGTCTAACAATAACCCTTATGCTCAACTAGGGAAAGTTATTTATGTGGACATTTTCCACGCCACCAAGAAACAAAACGGGAAGGAGTCTACGTTATACACATTAGTGCCAAACTGTTAATTCCTTGCAGATACTTCTGAAGATATTCCCATTTCACAATTGAGTATTTCAGGAAGCATACTGATTCTGTGCCAAGTACCAATACTGTTTTCTAGAAGGTTTCAATACATATGTGTTAGGGACAAAAATTTCATAACACTAACGTGAAAATAAAGTGAGTAGGGGGAACAAGCAAGTGCAAGGCATTTTATAGTTTATAATGATTACGATTTTTAAAGCACGTTTTAAAAGCATAATTTAAATAGAAGAAGATGCACTTTTGGGTTTACCTACATTTAGTGAGTGCCTACTACATTTATAATGCTCATTGCAAGTTTGGAAAAGTAAGTCGTTTTAAACAAGGTAAGTTAACTGTTATCAGTTCTTTAGTTTTTGTTTTATGTTAGTGAGATTGGGTGACGTGGGAAAGTATTTACATTCCAAATACAGTAAAGAAAGTAAACTGGAACAGCTCTAGTTATTTTCTTGGGTACTGTCTGTCTTTTGCAGGTAAATATCCAACATGTTGCTTATTAGTACTCTGTTGATAGAGTGCCTTCAATATATCTTTTCACAAACTGTTTTATGTGATAGAAGTTGTCAGTATTTATAATAAATGAGGTGAGGTTCCATCTTATGCCATGTTCCATCATAACATAGGTTTATTGTATATTTTTGTTATATAAATATATTTATGTGCTAAAGCTCTGTAAAAAAGTATCACATGAAGAAACATTAACATAACACAAGTAACATGCCATAAAGAAACAATATAATACATTTGTAACCAAAGATATAAAACTAAATTGAAATATGACAACACTACAATATTCTGTTCAATTTAATATTAATGAGAAATTTAAAAAAATCCCTCTCAGAATTTGGATAAGAGTTAGTGTGATTAATCTAATTGTGAATTCTTACCTGTGCATGTCAGCAGAGTTTGTATTTCATTTCGTTATTAGCAGTCTTTAAAGAACTGTAAACAGGAGATTTAATATCTCTCATCAATCGTATAATTTTCAGCATATTACCATTACCTCCTTTATCTTTTTTATTTCATTTTTATTTTCTAAACTAACTCTAAAGTGACACTAAGTTCCTCAATAAGAACTTCTCTCTTCCACAGTAGACAAAGGAATGTTCATAATAGCTTGTCAGAAGAGAAAGGAAATAAAATACGCCATTTACATTTTTACGTATGCCTGCAAATTCTAAATGCAGTTGATGGCTTGCACATAGTGGATATAATTAATGAATATTTCATAAAATAGAAAAGGGAGTAGAGAACAAGAGTTTCAAGATATATAGAGGAAAATTCTATCAATTTTCCTTAACCCACTGACAAAATTTCCTTCTCTAAAGTGCAAGTCTATTTTAAGAGAGAATTTTCAGAGTTTTTAGTTCCATGAAATGTGAGATTTGCATAAACACATGAGTCTTTAAGAAAAGAAACTGAATGGAACTACTTACAATTCCTTTTTTTTTTGAATGGCATTTTTATACAAAGTGGCTCTTTCTTCTTAGCCCTGAAAATGTGTTTAGCTTAATTGTTTGGAAGCTCTATTGTTTAGAGCATGTGCTTCTGGGACACAGAGATGCTGAACAGGTGCTCAGCTACCCTTAGGAGGCAATGGGCCTTCTTCACATATAGTGTATGCATCAAGGACATGCGATAATTTGAGCTCCTGATAAATAACCACACTGATTAGGTTGGCTGGTAAAGACTGGGCAAGTGAAATGGTCTTAGCAAAAGAAGGAAAATCTAAGAACAGGAGAAAAGCAATGTGTACAAAATATTGTAAATGACATCTAAAAAATGGACTGGTTCCCAAAAGCCAGAAATTTAAAGAAAAAGTGTAAATGAAAAATCTTTATATTTTATGCTATACAGGTGCTTATCTACGTCTGTCTAAAAACAATTAGAAACTTCATGAGCAATGACTGTGGGACCTTTTAATACAAATTACAATAACATACAAATATTTAGGCAATTGCCAAGGGGTTTTAGACTTTAGGCCTTGTTCTGCTACTGTTTGATCATTTAGTTTATTTACACTCCTATTTTCTGGAAATGATATTTGACAAATTTCTCTACTGCAAACTAGGAATGCAATCTTGAAGAAGCTATTTAAACTCTGTTTTACATCCTGAAAATATGGACCAGCAATGTGGTAGGACTGGCAATTAACCTATATTTTTACTCATTTCATAGGGTGAAGAATTATGCCATCCATTCTAACTCAAAGGGCTATTACAATGATATAACCATTTCAAAGCACTGTCAACATTGTACAACGGATACACATACATGGTGCCTCAGTTTTACAAATCCACCTGATTGGTGGCATTTATTAATTATACAGTTAACTACAGGGAAAAAATAATTAATGCTAAAAAATAAATATGAAATATATAATTTGTATATAATGACACATTTTCCTATCTTTGGCCATATGATTTCCATAGAAACATATACAATATTATTTTTAAATAGGTATCACTTATGCTTTTTTTTTTTTTTGACGGAGTCTCACTCTGTCACTCATGCTGGAGTGCAGTGGCACGATCCCGGCTCACTGCAACCTCTGTGTCCCGGGTTCAAGTGATTCTCCTTCCTCAGCCTCCTGAGTAGCTGGGACTACAGGCGCCCACCACCACGCCCGGCTAATTTTTGTATTTTTAGTAGAGATGGGGTTTCACCATGTTGGCCAGGCTGGTCTGGAACTTCTGACCTCATGATCCACCGGCCTCAGCCTCTCAAAGTGCTGGGATTACAGGTGTGAGCCACCGTGTCTGGCCTGCTTTTAAATTATATAGATTCATTTATAAATGTTTCTAGTGACTTTGCCAAGTCTGAAAGTTGCCTGCATTTTCTACCCTTAGTAAGCTATACATTCTCCTGGTATTGTGTGCCAGCTCCGGTGCAATCAGTCACCTGGGTTGAGACCTTCACATTTCACACATACGGTTTTGTTTGTCTGTGAGTAATAAGCATAAAACCATTATGATAAAAAGATGTGTAATGTTAAAAGCAAGTATTTAGGGAGGACTTACCATGTGCCTTGCAATGCAATAAATGCTTTTTACATATGTTAATGCCATTATTTTTAAAGAATAGTGTTACAGCATAATGTTACTCCTACTTGAGGGTTATAGAAACAGAAGCTTAAACAAGTTCGGTTTTTAAGGCCACACATTAATCAGCATTAGGGCCAGAACTGGACGTAGAATCTGTCTAGCATGAAATCTCTATTTTAAATGAAAGGGCATGATAATTATATGATTATTAATTATTTAAGGATTGAGCCACCTATGAATTTTATATTGTAGATAGAAACTTAGATAATTGGTTAGAAATACTGTATTATGAATAACTAAATACACATACTATACAGCAATAGAGTTAAGGTAATTTTTAGACCGACTTCGTAAGCCACACATAAGATGTCTTGACATTATAAAAATTTAAACTTAGAACAGTTCAAGTTTACCTTCTTGGAAACTGAAGATAAAGATTTTGTTTTTACAAACAGGATTAATTGACAACTTTCAGAGGGATGACAGAATGGTAGTTTTCCTGTGTTTTCATCAAATAGGTGCTAATAGTTGCTGTTAACACAAAACTAATTGCCACCTAGGGTGGGGAGTGCAAGTTGCCTAGCCTGTGGCCACACTGGCCCATCTGTTAGGAATCTCAGTTTAGGAACAATGCTGGAACTGGCATCCAATTTGGGTTCTGGCCAGTGGTCAACTAACAAGCTGGAACACACTTGGAATATGAAATGCCTTGAAGTCAGAGATGCTCTGCTGTCTGTTAACTGACAGCTCTTGTGTGTGGGCAGAGCCAAGACCAGGTGCCAGTATGCAGAGCAAAAGGATCTGTCTGCGTGCCACCTGTCATTGCCATGTGCATAATGTCCAAAACAGGAGCCACAGTAGGTGTGCTTCTTCCATCAAAGTGTGGTTGTTAGAGCATTCAGTTAGGCTGAGGTACCGACTAGGGCAACACTTTACCTTAAACCAAACTATAGGACAAGCCAGAGGCTTACCAGAAGATAGATCTCATATCCCACCATATCACACAGGTGGATGGAGATTTACCATTGGAGACACTCTGTCCTGTACCTAGATTCTTACGTTAACTCTAAACAAAAGGTAAAAAAAAAAAAAAGTTGTTTAATTAATTATATTAACACAAATACTTGTGTGCATAAGACAATTTGTTGTTAGAATCATGCAAATAAGTTTTAATCACCCCAGGGGTTATTCTAAAAATACATTTCTAACTGATTTTTGTTATTATTCTTAGTAAGTTGAATTGTAACGTGAGGCTGAAAGGTATAATAGAATTTAAGAGATCAATGTTCTTATCCTAGCTCTGCCATAATTCATCATGTTATTTTAAGCAATTCATGTAACATGTCTGAGTACCAGAGTCCATATCTGCAAACTATGTTGGCTTGAATTGTTTCCGTGCTGTTCTCAAATTCTGAAATTGTATAATTCTATGTCAATCACTCAAAACAATTAGAGAAGCACGGTAATTTTTTTTTCAATAGAAGGAAAAAAAGAAACCAGAAAATTGAAATAGATGGACCTAAAGAAGAAAATTAATATTACCCATATATCTATTATCCAGTGACAACCACATTTTATGTATAGAAGGCATCTTGTAAACTTATTTATATTTTAGACATATTTTTCATTCAAAATTGTTCTTGACCCTGAATGCTTACTTAGGGTTTTATTTTTAAAAAGCCAGTACTGATTCAAAATAGCTGTTTCTGACTGCATTTTCCTTTCCCATAAATATAATATTAATAAATAATATTTACACAGTGCTTACTCTATACCAGAAATACTCTAAGCATTTTACAATAGTGCTCTTTTATCTTTAGAAAATGCTATGATGTAAACATTATTATACCTATAATATAAATATCAAAACTGATATGCAGAGAGGGTAAATATGCCAACGTCACTGACTAAGGGACCTAAAATGTCTGGCTTCAAAGTCCACACTTTTGGCTACTACATAGTGGTGCTGAGTGGGAAGAGCTTTTCTTCATTTTTTATTCGGGATTGAAGGTAAGGAAAGACAGCCTAGCATATGCTTGCCTAGAAGTAGGATTTTTATCATATAGTCACAGAATACATCTATATAGAAAGCACATGTTAAAGTTTTGAAAATTTTTATTATAAGGTCACTTATTTCCCATAATTAATGTTTATTATGTCAAATAAATAAGTTTATGTCTTTTCCTTTAAAATCATTATTTTATACTGCTTATTGATGCAAAATTTAAAACAAATCTATTTTTTCTCATGGAATATTTTAACTTATATTCTTGTCTTCTCAACACTATACTGGGTAAGAAAAAATAATTTCACTGGAAACATATTAGAAGTTAAAGAAGTGCTTACTGAAAGAGTCAAATAGTATGAGTGGAGTGTGATTGGTCCTCTCCATCCATGGATGCCACATCTGTGGATTTAACCAATTGTGATAAAAAAGATTAAAAAACAACAATAAAAATAACAGAAATAAAAATACAGTATTGCAATGATTTACATAGCATTTAGATTAGCTATAATCTATGATGATTTAAAGTTGCAGGAGGATGTACATAGGTTATATGCAAATACTACATTATTTTATATAAAGGATTTGGAAGTCCTCAGATTTTGGTATTTTCAGGGTTGTGGGGATGGCAGTCCTGGAACTAAGCCCCAGTGGATACCGAGGGAGGACTATGTATACATCTAGAATGATGAACTCTTCTAGGGTATTGATAGTTTAATTCGTCTTTCACATTCACTGTCTAACAAAGTTCTCTGACCAAATTTAAGTGTACTAAAATATGGTGAGTATAGCCAATAATAACAATTCTATATTTTAAAATAATTTAAATAATGGAACTGGATTGTTTGTAACTCGAAGGATAAATTCTTGAGGGGATGGATAGATACCCCATTCTCTAGGATGTGCTTATTTCACACTGCATGCCTGTATCAAAACTTCTCACGTACCCTACCATGTACTCATAAAAATTTTTAAATATAAATTTAAAAAAATAATAATATAAATGGCCAGGTGCGGTGGCTCACGCCTGTAATCCCGGCACTCTCGGAGGCCAAGGTGGGCGGATCACAAGGTCAAGAGGTCGAGACCATCCTGGCTAACACGGTGAAACCCCGTCTCTACTAAAAAATACAAAAAATTATCTGAGCGTGGTGGCGGCGCCTGTGGTCCCAGCTACTCGGGAGGCTGAGGCAGGAGAAGGGTGTGAACCCGGGAGGTGGAGTTTTTAGTGAGCCGAGATTGAGCCTCTGTACTCCAGCCTGGGCGACAGAGAGAGACTCCGTCTCTAAATAAATAAATAAATAAATATAAAATAAAATAATAATAATAAAGCTATTTGGAGGAAATAAAAAGTTTCTTCAAAATAAATCAATAGGTACTAAGAGTATGATTTTTGCTAATTTCCTGATAATGATTGAATATCAGTAGTTCCATGGATGGTTATGAGTTAACAGGTAGGACTGAGTTCTAGGCTATATTTTCTACCCAATAAATTTTTTTTAAATTTTTTAAAAAACTATGTAATGGTCCCTCAGGAAAAGTTGTTATTTGATAGAATTATTTTAATTAACTGGTATGAATTAAAAGAGAAGGGGTAAAAACAGAATAATTTTTGAGATCCAGTATTACAATTACATGAACAAGGAACATATCTTTGTTAGTGTATGAAGGAGATATAATTGCCAAATATAAGGGATGGGAGGACAAATAGTTTCAAAGTATTTCAGGGTATACCCTGGTCCACTTCAGTGAAGTCATTTTTTGGGGGATTTCTGTTTTAGTTGTTACATAGTATAACTCACTGGCACTTCATTTTAAAAGGCCATATTTGGAGGTGGGAGGTTAGCCCTAGGGCTCAGTGAGTCCTTGCCGAGAAATTAGAAGTCCCTCTGAGAAGTGATTCATCATATAGATCTACGGGATAACATCATAATAAGATGTCAGTATAAAAATTCTGCCAGTTATTCTTATGAGCATGATGTTAAAATTACAAAAGGTATTGTAATACCATTCAACCCATTCATCAGTATAGACATTTGAAACCTTTATAAAGACGATCTGGTTGGATATGCTATATCATTGCAATTCTTTAAATAAATGGCAGTTGTTATAAAAATATGTCCTATTTCTGACACATAGTACTCACCAGTTAAGACATTCAGTGCAGTGCTTCTCAAAAAAAAAAAAAAATGTTCAATTAAAGCCATAAACATTCCAACCCACTAACTCACATTTTCTAACAGTTTGTCCAAATATTTACCACCACAAATAACAGAAACAAAAAAGTAAAAGAGACCTGTTATCTTTATTTGAGAGATTATTTAAAAGTGAGAAAGAAAATGCTTTTGTCTTCATTACGAACATAATTTATAGTAAGACATATATATAGTTGATTTTCTCAAACGTAAACCCCAAATCGCCAGACTAATCAAATATTATATATCAAGAATTATTTCAAAAATAATCCCATTCATTGAATATTCTGTGTTGATATTTCAAGAAATAAAAAAAGATGAGATTGTTCTCAAGGATTTTAGTAGGGAGTGTGAGATATGCATAACATTATTAAATAAGGTGAACTATATAAAAACTATGATATTTGAGGCTCTTTATGGCTTCAGAAAATAATAGATAGTCTATTCCTATATGAAACTAGAGATAGGTCTGAAAGGGAAAATTGAATTTTCATAAGTGGAGCTGCAATGGCTATTTCAAAAGAAGGAAGCAGGATGAAAAAGCTTTGGAAAGCGTGGGCCAACAATTAGTGATTCGGTTTGCCTGGAACGTAGAGCAGTGGCACTTAAGGCCATAAAGGTTGGTTGAGGTTCTATTAAGAAAGCCTTTAATTTCAAGTGAAGTATTTATATGGAATACATCATAAAATGGGGATTAATTGAAGCACATTGAATAGAAATGTATCTTTGTGTCCACCTTTAGAAAACTGATTCTTTTATGTAGAGTAGCTTGGAACAGAGAAAGTTTGGAAGTAGGCACACCTGGTAGGAAGCTGTTTGAAATACAGTTTAGGGAATACATTGAGTGTATTGTGTGAATTACACAAATATGGACATTAATACAAGTGGTCATACAAGAAAACCTTTTTTTTTTTCAATTGGCAATTAATTGTATGTCAGAGTTATTGGAAAAAGAGAGCTTAAAAAGTAATGCTGAGGTTTGTAACTTGGGTGCCTGGTCAAAAAGTGGTGTGTTCAATAAATAGAGAAGTCAAAATGTATTATTCAGCCTCATCATTTTTCATCATGTAATAGTATTTTCTGTCACTGAATCCAAGGTAGGACTGATTGTGAGATTTAATAGTACTTTTTCTCTGAGTTAAGGAGAGGAAAAATGACCAAATCAACTATGATATGCCTTCTATGATAAGATGATTCCTAATTTTGGAGGTGTTAAAATATAAAAATGTGCATCATAAAATATATTAAATATGGGAGTAATAGCTAATATTTACAAGTGCTTTCCTTAGAAATAACTCATTTAATCTTCTCAATTTTCTTATGAAACAGGAACTCTTATCATTGTTACTTGATAAATGAAGAATCTGAAGGGCCAATTTAAATGATAGAGATTTGAATCCAAATCCAAATCCAAGGCCCACTTTCTTGACTACTACATACAGTAATTCATTTCTAGTAAAACATATTTAAAAATAATGGCATAAACTAATTTTATTTTAAGGGCTCACTGGTTTTCTGCTTAGTGGCTACACAATATTTTTAATTAATGCTTCCAACAGCCTTAAAGTATGAATCCCTTCTTTAAACAGAGGAGAAAACTGAAGGTTAGAGACAGTGAAAAACATGCTCAAGGTCACAGGAAACATAGTATCAAAACTGGATTAAAACCTCAGGTCTCTCTAATATTAAAAGCTTGTGCTCATGGCTTATGTTGGACCCGGGACCCCCTTCATTCCATGTGTTAGTCAATGGCTTGTGACATTTTGTTTGTATATTTCTATATAACTCCAACTTGAACAAACTCATACAGAGTCCAAAGTTCAGTAAACAGAAAATAAAGTGATTCTTCTGCTCAAAATGTACTACGTGGTGTCCCCAGTGTCTCCATTGTGCACACTTGGAACAACTTTCTAAGAGAAAATAGTGCTCAGATCATCATTATTATAATTATTTATCTCCCCAACTCCCTTTGCCTTATTTATCTTCAATCCTAACAATCCTAAATATCCAGTCCTATGACTGTCACATGGTGCTCACGAGTTAGGCCTTTAGTGCAGTGATTCTCAACTCGGGGCAAATTTGCTTCCCCCATTTCCTGATAGACATTTGGCAATGTCTGGAGACATTTTTGATTGCCACATTTGGGAGAGTGGGTGCTAGTGGCATTTAGTGGGTAGACACCAAGAATGCGGCTAAACGTCTTGCTGTGCACAGGACAACTCCCACAGTAAAGAATAAATAATCTGTCCCAAAATGCCGGTAGTGTTGAGGTTAAGAAATGGTGATTTCATGGAAAAAATCAATCTGGGCATTGCTCAATTAGTTATTTTATGTAATTTTTATTTTTGTTTTTAATGTTAGGGCAAAAATAATAGAATATAATTCACCGAAATAGACTTCAAAGATAATAATCTTTTTTTGTTGCCTGAGATATGATGGTTATACAAAATGAGATAAATGAATAATATCATAATTTGGTTTGATGTAGGCATGTCATCATTTAACACAAGAAGAGGACCTGTTGGTTTTCTAATGATTTGAGATGAATGTATATTTTTGCACCTTTTCTAGAATATGTAAGGCAGATAATTTTTCTTTATATTCCTTGCACATCAAATAGTTGCTGAATTGACGAAACTAGTGAAGAATATCCTAATTAGAGAAGTGTCTGAACCTCATTTTCAAATAGACCTACAAACCTACAAGTTATGTGAAACATTTAATGATCAGAAGTGTTCCTATGAGGTTGTATGGAATTCATGAATTATTCCATAAACACATTTCAAGAGGAAGTTTCTCTTGGCAAAAGAAAAAAGAAGAGAGCCTTTTGAATCTTCCACAGCATCCCGGACTGAACATCCCTCTGATAATGTAGTCACTTCCCCAGCTGGTTCTCAGTTTGAACACTGATGAAGGAGACTTCCTAGCATTTTTCCAACAAAGACAGCAAGGCCGCCAAATAGATGGCACATTCGGAAATGCATTTTACCAATTTTACCGTGAATTGGTTGTCTCTTATCACAGCATTTCTTCTTGCACACAGAAGACTGCAAGCATGGGCTCTGCCTATCTAAAAACTTCCAGTCTGAGCTGTGAGCTCTGTGGATTCTTGTGGATGTGATCCCTAAAGTCCTGTCCTAAAAGGACTTAAAGTTGAGGTTAATTTCTACCCAAATGCACAGCTATGAGCTATATCTACTTTTCCAAATCTGATAATGCAATTTCTAGTCCTATTGTAAAACCAGTTTTGAAAGTATTTAATCCAGTGAAACAATTATTTCTAAATGAAAGGATAACTTAACTTGCTTCCACAACTTTATTTGTTCCAATAGGAACAAATGTTCTTCTTAGTTGTTGTTCTTAGTTGTAATATATTTGTATTTTTAACAGTAAATTTCCAAGTTCTACTTAGTCAAGAACTTATTGAAAATCATACCTGCAATATTTTTAAAGTATTTAAAAGTAATAAATTCAGGAAGTTGCACCAGATTTTATTTAAATAATCTATGAAAAGTTAGTGGAAAAATTGTCAAAAGAGTGTTGCATATTAAGGACAATAATGAAAATAATGAAATACTCCTTTCTGATCATGATAAACCAAAGAAACCCTTTCTCTATAATCTAATCTCTATAATGCTTTGGATTTGATCTTATATGAATGTAGAAAGAAGAAGTACATGATTTCACAAAGTACATATGTATCTTGTTCTCAGAACTGCAGAGAGCTTCAATAATTGTTCTGATTTTCACTAAATTGAAAGTTCCAGCCACCTCTATATGTCTTTCTCAAAATGTTGCAAAAATATCTTTATATTTGAATCTCTAATCTTTAAATATGTGTTTATATAGTATATATATTTAAAATATATAATAAAATCTTGAAAGTTTTCTATATTACAAAAATTTATATAAAACATATTATTATAAAATGTTATAAGCTATATAGTAAAAACATTATATATAAATGTATATATTAAAGGTTTAGAGATTTCTGTATATATGATAGCATAAGATAAATATATACATATTAAATATATAAATATATTTAAATCTGAATGTTTAGGAGTTCTCAATTTAGTGAAAACTAGAACGACTATAGTTGATATTAAAGTTCTCTGCATTTTTGGGAACAATAATGTGATTGTCAGTGATAGGTGAGCGCACTATCTGCTGCTATTCATAGTGTAATGACAAACAATAATGACCACCATGTCAGTGATTTAAAATATTCTAAGTAAATTCTAAAATTGTGGCAAGTTCTTTGATGTTAATATTTGATATAAATGAAGGGTTTATCAATAATGGAATCTGTTTATAATTTTTATCATATGCTTTTTAACTTAAACTTAATTTTTATCTTAAAATTTTTTTAAAAAACAACATTTAGACCTTGCTCTTTTTTTACTGCTGAAGATCAAACTTCGGTTTCTTCATCTAGGCAACAGGGGTGCATGTGTGAGGGGAGAAAATGCATTTTTTTCTCAACTCTCATAAGTTTGTAGTTGGGATAGACTGCTTCAACAAAACACAGATTAACAAGAGGAAAAGCAAACAGGTTTATTAATGAGTGTCGTGTACGTCAAAATGAGAGAGAGGTAACTCAAAGCAGTGGTTTACAAGTCTGGTTTACATATTATCTTCAACAAAGAACATCAATTTTAGAAAAGTGACAAGACAAAGTAGTCGTAGGCTTCAAAGACAGGAGAATAGGAAAGAGTCGTTTGCTCCTCCGGTGCCATCTCTGAGCTGATGAAGGTTGCAAGGGAGAAATTACAGCCTGTCTTCAGGTGGGAAGGTAGGAAGGAGGGTAGAAAGACCTTTTGTATTTGTAAATTTCTGTCCTGTCTTCAGCAAACACAAAGGAAAAGCAGCAAGTTCCCCTGAATCTTGTCTTTCCCCAGCTTAACAATCCTTCATACATTAGGGTATGGTTTCCTTCATAAGGTTTTCAGGTTAAACAATAGAACAAAGACAGGTGTGAGTGAGGATATTCTATTTAATTTATATCTACCTCGAACTAGAGGTTGGGGTGGCTCCTGGGTCCTGTGAAAAACTGTGTTAATTGTGTTAATATTCAGAATTGGGAGGGATTGGATGTAGAGAGAATATTTGAAGTGGAAAATGATGAACAGAAGATATAACTTGAACAAACTCAGACAGAGTTCAAAGTTCAGTAAACAGAAAATGAAGTGATTCTTCTGCTCAAAATATACTGTGTGGTGTCCCCAGTGACTCCATTGTGCACACTTGGCATTTTGCAATGAGCAATGTTTGATGCTGATGAGAGAATATAACCTTCCCCTTCCTGCATGTGTACAGCCTTTGTTTATTCCCTCATCAACAAATTTGTCATGGCTGCCTACTAGGTTCAAGTAACTGTACTAAGTTCTGAGGATACAACTGTTAATAAAAGTGACAGGGCCATGCTTTTATGGAGATTGAAATCTAGAGGTATAAGTAGATATTAAATTAATCCCATGTCAGCATAAGCAGAAGTAGTTGGGCTAAAGGGAGAGAGAGGTGGGAGGTATGGAGAGTGGGCCAGATGTGAAGGCTCAGCATATGCAGGGATGCAAGAGACAGCCCGAGAATTCTGGGGTATAGTTGAGTGCTCGAGTATAAGGGGACTGGCGAAGTGGCCAGAGACCAATGAGGATGGCCAGAGACCAATGAGGATGTCACATATAGACTGAGTTCAGAAGTTTGAATTACTCCCTGAGCCCTCCAGAGAGCCAGTCAAGAGTGAATTGGAGTTTTTATTAGTCTACTGTATATATTGAAAGAAGACAGTAAACTGTTATATTAATATGAAATTGGGGTTTTGTCAGGCAAATGCAACATTAAAGCAATGGAACAAGATAACTGAAGATATAGACAAGCAACTTATGGACCACGACATCTAAGCAGGGTAGAGAAAGTAAAGAAGATACAAAGGGTTGATAGACATGGAGGAAGAGGTTCAGTCTGTGAACTGAGTAAGTGAGGAAGACACAACCAAGATTATGGCAGGATCAGACATTTGAACCTCACATTTCAAAGGCAGAGCCATTTCAAAAGCCAGACAGGTCAATGGCCAAAGAGAGATGGAGACAATAATATCACTGGAGGAGGTTATAAGAATGAAGTGAGGTCCGCTATGGAAAATGTTAGGTGACATTTATTGAGGATTTACTATGTGCCTTGTGCAAATCTCAAAATGTATTGAATCATTTAGTTCTTACAACAGCCCTGTGAGGTAGGGCCTATTAATTATCATCTTAAGGAAGAAGAAATTCTAAATATTTCATTTGAAAACTGGATGACATGAGGCTCAATGAAGTTGAATTTTGTTTTGGTTTGCTGTATTTTATTTGCATGAGAGAAAATAAGCATCTCATTCAAGTAATATTTATTGAGTAATTACTCTGTGTCAGACACGGAGTAATTGCTTGGAATGGTTGGAGGTGTGGTCTTCATTTTCCTTCTTCCTCCACCTCTACTCCAGAGGGCAAACCCTCAGGAAAGAGCCAGATTTGCATTAAGGTGTGGAGAAGAAATATCTGAGAAAGACAGATGAGAAGGACACTTCACAAATCAGGAAACAGGTAGTTTAGAAAGCACAGTGAAAAATCCTTATGGAGATGGCCACAAAAGTTTTGTGAGGGGTTATATTAGAGGAGATAAAGCTCATTTCAGAGGAAATGAAATACAAGAGAATGAGATGACAGGAGAAGATGGAAACTTGGGCGATGAACAAAAGCAACGGACTGGGAACTTACAGCTGGCCACAAATTTGCCAAAAGAATTAATCCCTGGAGCCTCCCATGTCTACCATAGGAATGTAAGATGGGAGAGACGGGCACTCAGAAGACAGCCACAGGCTACACTGGTTAAAACTTGGAAGGAGTTCTGGTTTAGGGTGAGCAGGATGCTTTGACGTCTGAAAGAGCCCAGCTGAAGTTTGGTTTCATTGCCCACACTCCAGAGAGAGGCTCTAGCTCCAAGGTGGTCAGTACCCAAATTCCTTGGCATCGGTTCAAGTGCTAGTCTTTTTGGCCTAGTTACCTTATGAGCTGAAATCTGCACTTCATTAAATCAGCTATCGTCCAATTGTGGTAAACATCTTTTTTGTTTGTATGTCTTTGCTTAGTTTTTCAGTTGGAAAATGTCTTGCTCTCTCAGCTGTGCTAAAGGAAGATTAGCGTAGGGGTTTGCGTTTATCAGTCAGGCAGACGAGAGAGCCAGTGATCACTGGAGGATGAAGGTAAAAAATGGTAGAATATGGGAAGCCAAGAGAGACTAAAATATTGTTTGATTTGGTTAATTAAGACAAGATAAGGATGCCATCATATTTCAAGTTTCATTTTGGTTTTCTGTAGAGCCTTTCAGAACAGAACAGCACGTACACTTGAATGATAACCTTGCTTCTTACTATTTCCCTGCAAGTGTAACCTCCCAGGATTTTTTATTTCTTTCATTTTACAACGAATGCTGTGAAAATTTTTATTTTCTTAAAAGGGTATCTGTCTCTCATACTTCTCTAAGGTGCCCTGCCCAGAAATTGCTTGCAACCTCATCCCTAAGAGAATTGGCAAATATTCACCTCACCCAAACAGTAAACATTAGCCTGCATTATAATTGTAGATAAAAAGAAAAGTGTGACCTGTGGTTGTCTATAGATTAAAAACAAAGACTCAATCTGTACCAACAAAATAATGGCTTATTGTGTTCATTTTGGGGTCTTAGACCTCAAAGGTGATTTAAATAAGAGCTTGCCTTTAGAATACACCTTAAATATTAAAGATTAAGAAAGCATCATATGGAATTAAACTGCCAAGAAGTGCTTATGTGATTCTTAATAGGAGTTTCAAGTGTTGCCTGTGCAAAGATATTACCTGAAAAATTGTGAATGGAGAGATCATTTTAGAAAAATTGAGGAACTTTTCCTATTTTCAGCTCTCAAAATTGAAAGAGGTAAAAGATTTAACTTTCTGCAGGAAAGTTTATATTTCATAGAAATGTGCCTTGAATAAACTTGTGAGTTACTAAAATGCATGTTTTAATGTAATTGAATAACACTGTCACTAAGTTCTAGATGGATGTATCTCCATGTCCATAACATGGTACAGTGGAACTGGTTAGTGGGTATGTATAAAAAATCAATACAGGGTCCCATAAGATGAATAAGTGATTTTATCCTAAAAATTCTTCTGTTGAAAGTAAGACATTACACTATGTGACATTTTCATAGAAAGCTCCATAGTGAAATTTTCTTGAATTATGGAACTATGGAATGCCTATAATTATAGACCTTTACTTTCTGAAAGAGTCTGAAAGGTATAGGTTGACCTTCAGCTATTTGAATTGAGTGGAAGTGTTTCAAAAATTGAAAACAAACTTTTGAAGTCTCCTTAAAGGGAAAGAAACATTTACTCATATAGACATTAAATGTTTCCTGGTTCAATTCATAGTTTTTACTATTGGCCAACTTAACGATTAATACAGCAGATGCATAATAAAATTTTAAGTGCTAATTCAAAACACTTGTTCTAGAATTGGAGCCAGAAATCTTATAATAAGAAGTAGTAGGTAATTTCAAAAACTAAATATGTTGAGAAAATACATTTCCTTCCATGAAAAACAAAGGTGCTTTTGAGATGGGAATGGCCAGTCAGGAAGTTTTATAGAGTCCTTACATAATTCGAACAAGGTGATGAGATACACAGGCTTGAACTGAGCATGATAAAATTCCAGTTGGTAATACAAATTTTAATTTATGTTTCTTAATTTTTTTCTCCTAAATTCTGTGTTCGTTGTGGAAGGCTTGGGAGTCCCTAAATTGTCTGAATTATATTCTTAGAAGCTAGAAAATCATGAGACGTTCCTACCCTTGAGGCTTAATGTGCGTCAAGAATTGCAAAGTATGAGTAACGAATGAAATGTGGTTATAAAATTTTGCCAGTTTTCAATTCCTGTTTGGTATTTTAAAAGTAAATTTAGCCGTATAGGAAATCTTTCCACTAGGTATGAAAGCAGGTATGTTTATGAGGAAAAAATAACATAGATTCTTTTATTTAAATTTGGAAATGATTTTAGAGTGTAGTACTTTTTTTCTTAAAACATACTTAATATTTCTCTTTTGAAGCACTTTTAAGATTATTCATCAAATATAGGATCACACACAAACAGAATGTTGCATGCAAACTGTGGGTTTTAAGTATTAAAATAAATTTACTTTGTTTTGTTTATTATTCAGCTGAACAGATGGTAATGATTTTGACACAATTCAGTTTTCGTTTTCTTTTTTTCTTCCTTGAGAAAAAAACCCCACAAAAACACAGAGCTTCTTTTCCACTTTGTCACAGCTGGTTACCAATCAATCTCAATTCACGGTACAGTGATGATAGCACATGTTGTCCAGGGGCCAAATCTGATTGGGTTGCATTTTTCAGCAGTGTTTCATATCAGAAAAAATAAGGTATCTCTATGGTGAGGACTGTCAGCACACGATTGTACAACGTTCATTAATCAAACTTGGCAACAATGACTGCATTTATTTAAGTCAAAAACTAGCAGATTTCAAAACAAAAATCACCAAATTTCTATTTGAATTTCCTCATCAGTAACATTTTTTCATCTGTTTGTTTTTTTCTTGGTTTTAATTACAGCCAATGATACCTTCTACATTGACACTGATCATTACATATGATCAACCTCCTGTGTTGATCATATATAATATAATATTATACCATGTTACAAAGTAGCTGTTTCATACCAAAATAAACTCCACTTATTGAAAATTTATTCTAGACTTCTTAAAGAAGGCTAAATGCAATTAAAAGCAAAATATAAATACCTTTGATTGTTTAATAGGAGAATAATGTTAAAGGATATATACATCAGGAAACACATTTATGAACCTCCCGGGGTTACAGTTGGTGTTAGAGGAATATTGAGAAAAAATATTGATAAAGTTAGTTTCTGGAGGTTTTGAAACTGAACACAAAGTCACCAGTACATAAATATCTATTTGCCCAATACAAACGCACACAGAGCAATAAACACACACATCCAACAGAAAATGCATGCTGCTGTTTGTTAGAAAAATAAATGTACTTATAAAGAGTTCCAGTCACTTTATAACTTGAGAGAGCAATGTCAGCATTTTCTGTAAAATTGTATTTGGAAACAGGCATTTTCTTTAAGTTATTTACTGCTGTGCAGTTACATGTAAAGCCCTGTTTTACGCTATAAAGATGTCTTTAAATGTAAGAAAACATTATTTGTAACTTACCGTATCACTCTGTCAATGTTTGCTTTGAAGGGAGAAATGCATGTTTTCCCAATTTTCCAATGTAATGGTTACAATGAGATTAATATTAAGCATGGACCAATGTATCTAGAGAGAAATCTAAGAAATAAGGCCACATCTATTAGACCTGGGAAAATACTTGAAACCTATTAGTTTTAGGGAGCAAATTATTGTCTTAGGGAAACCATGACCCATGAGGGAAAGCAGAGACTGGTAGTAGATAGGCACAAGAGTTTTTTCTCCAACTATAACTGCCTCCGTATGTGGTTTTGGGAAAGAAACTTTGTCATCTTTTGCTTCAGATTGCCCACATGTGAAATTAGTAATGAGCCAACTATTTACATTCTAGATTTTGAAGTTAGTTAGACATAATTTCTTTAAAAATAGTCTTTATATTTCTTAAGCTTTTGCAGATAGGAGTTAATCTGATCACAAGTACAGGCCTATCCTTTCTCTGACCTGAGACGCTTAATGTAAATGTTCATAAAGGTATCATAATTTGATTGAGTCTTCCGGGATTTTTGTAGGTACTGTCAGACTAGCGACTGGCATAGTGGGTCGACGATGTTGGGAGGAACCGTAGTGTCTGCATGGTGTACAGTTGTATTGGGTTTGTTGAGTCAGCAGAGTGAGGAAGCAGAAAGAGCTTGTACTTTGGAGTAAGACAGATCTTGATTTGAAAATTCAAATTTGTATATTAAAAATGTCCACGTTTTAAATTATGTCAATTGTTTAAATAATTTAAAATATTACTAGGCCAACACACACACACACAACTACAAATTTATACAATCTAAGGTAAACTTCAATACCCAGACCATGAGACCTGAATTCTAATAACAACAGCCATTAAAAGCTTAACTGTGATGTTAACCATTTATTCTTTGAACCCATTAGGAAAAAATTCTGAGAAGCAGCTACTCTTTTGGTAGTATATCCCCTGCTTACTTTAATTTCCTTATATGGATTCATACATCAGGATTTTTCAAAATTGAATGCCTATATTGTGCATTGGTAAAAAGCTGGGTAAAAATCTTTGTAATATAGTTGATGAAGATTGCGCCAGGAGACTTAGATTCCAATACGGTCTAAACCTTTGCTACCAATGAATTCCAGGGCACTGGATAACAAAGAACTATTTTTCTAATATTAAAATTAGGACATTAGACTAGGCTTAATAATTTTGAAATTCTTTACTATGTCTCAGAACGTATGATCTGTTGGTGTCTTGAAATAACCAATTTTCATGTATTTTATTATTATTGCATAATAAAAGAGTATTTTTGTCTATTATCCTAGAGGTACTTTATTTAGGCTCCATATGTTCTCTTTTAATATTAATAATATTGGATTAGCTGAATATTTTCATGTTCACTCATTCGTATCTTCGTGGTTTTCTAGACTTTAATGAAGTTCTTTGAAATTATTATTTTTACACGTGCTATAATTCCTGTGTTAAGAAGCGAGCAATAAAATTGAAAATAATATCCCAATTTGTGCTATGCCAGATTTTATAAATGTCTAAGAACAGCTATATGGTTTGCTTTCAGGTTGAAATTTGTATATGTACATTTTCTAATTTTTAAAATGGGGGAAATAACAGCTTCCCACCTTACCTACCAGAATTGTTAAAAGTATAAATGAAAGAGTATATTTGAGAATACTATGCAAATATATTTTTATTGTCATATTTTATTTTCATAAGACATGTGACTTGAAAGCTCCCTGCCAAAATAATGAGCTTATATATTTGAAAGCATGGAACAAAACACAAAGCTTACATTGTTTTCTCTCAGTCTTCACATTTGTTTTATACATTCTGCTAAAATTATTTCATTTATTTTGGTGGATAGAGAGAAACTATTTATTTATTCATGTTACTAATTTACAGAGGGTAATTTATTAATGATAATATGTAAACCATATGTGTAGATTGCCACTCAAATTGCCAAGTTATCTCCATATAGCTAGTAGCATTAATGTATTAAATATTCCAAGTTCTTACATTTTCAGCATCATATCAATATGAATTTAATTTACATTTCAGAGCTAATTGCTGGTATATAAGCACAACATTACTATGCTTCTTGATACAATATCTTGTTATATTTCAAATTAGTTAATCTCTCAGTACTGCGTATAATCGTTGCACTGGTAACCATGCTATAAAGAAGTAGAGAAGAATTTCAAGCATTTGCTGATGCATCATGATGTTTTCAATAAGCATTCATTGAACACCTCCAATATCTCAGGCACTGTTTGGTTAGACTTGGGCTATACAGTTTAAAACAAGAGAGAACCAGTCCTCATTCCCATGGAACACACGTGCTCTTGGAAATAAAGAAGACAAGAAATAAGGAAACAAAAGATGTGGTAAAGATACGTGCTTCGAAGAAAATAAAACGTATTAAGTGACAAAAGAAATATGAAAGCAAAGAATAAAAAGAAAGTAATTTTTTAAAAGTAACTGGATTGGTAGATAGCAACTAGAATTCTTAGGCAGGAAAGACATGTGTAAGGGAATGATATTTGGGTCATCCTGAAAGTCAAAAAGGGTCAGCCATGGAAAACACAAGGGAAGAACATTCCAAGAATTTGCAAAAGTACTACAAAGACACAGAACTGGTTTCTTACATTGAACAAGTAGAAAAGAAGCCATGTGACTGGAACAAAGTGAACATGAAGTTTGAGAGGGAGGCAAGGACCAGATTATCTAAAGCTTTAAACACCATACATAAATAGGTTTTATTCTGAGTGACCGAATGAGAAGCCATTGGATAGTTTCGCAAGAGTTCAGTGACATAATCAGATTTATGTTTATCAATCAGTAAATCTGTACTGAAGCTCTTAATTCCCTTTGAAGCCCTTACATAAAACAACTGCTGTTACAGTCGTCCCTTCTGATTTGCAGTTTTGTACTTTCTCTTTGTGGCTTCAGTTACCCTTGGTCAACTGTGGTTCAAAAATATTAAATGAAAACGTCCAGAGATAAACAATTCATCAGATGTAAACTGCACAGCATTCTGAGTAACATGATGAAAGCTTGCACTGTCCAGCTTCATTCCACCAAGATATGAATCACCCCTTTGTCCAGCATATCCACGCTATGCACACTACCCGCCAGTTAGTCGCTTACCAGAATCTCTCAGTTATCAGACTGACTGTTTTGTGTAGTGTATTTGTAGTTCAGTACCATCTGTGGCTTCAGGCATCTACTAAGAGTCTTGGAACATTTTCCTTTCAAATAAAGGGGGATTATTGTACAGTATATGGTTGTTGTTATTAGGAGTAGTTGACCTGAAGATGAGATAATTCATAAGAAACCCAAAATTGAAAAAGCTCTCTTGTAGGAGACACAAGACAAGTTCTCCTTGTCTGGCACAAGGAGTAGTACTATTAGTAGTAACTTTGGGAAGAAAAGTTATCACATGTAGAAGGTCTTCTAATAGAGGTGTTCAAAGATGGAATAGACCACTTGTCATAGGAGTAAGCGGGAGGACTGATTGGTTGCATGCTGCAGACAGGATTCAAGTGTTGATGGACGGTTGCAGAAGGTGAACTTTTAAAGATTTCATTTAGCCTAATGAGTCAATCACTTTATATATATTCAAAGTATTCTGATATAAATACATCATATAAACTGCTGATAATACTTGCAGTCTTTCCTCAGGCAAAGATTCAGCGAGAAATGAGAATTTAAAAGATTGTGAGCATTTCAATAACTAAGTACTCGAAGTCTGTTTGTTTTTAAATTACAATATCCCAATGTTATGGGTCATAACAAGACATGTATTGTAGCATTTACTTCTAATTGGAGAAAGACAAGGCATGGCCCTGGGAAGTGTCTGTTAGCTGGAGAAAGCCCCGGAGGTAGCTCTGATCTACCCTAATTTGGAGACATCATTTCACTAGGCTCTGAATCCTATCAAGTTGTGTATCCCCAAATTTTGTTGCAATGCATAGATATGTCATCAGCATTTCTTGAATAAAATAATGAAATGTTTGTTATAATCTTTTCAAACTTTAGTGATCATCAAGGAGAAATTAAAAGATGATAATGCTAATGAACATCTACTAATTCCTAGGAACTATGCTGGGCACTGTTATAGGCAAGACCGTTAAAAATTATTACCCAAAACTTCTTTTTACTCCAAAGCATACCTGTCTCACTGGGAATGGATTTAGTTACTTTCCGTACTTACATGTTTTCTAACAAACCTGCCCCATGTCACCAGACTATTGGCCTTGGCCATAGTTTTAAAATCTATATCTGAAAACCTGTTCTTAGGTAGAAAAAAATAGATTTGCTGTTTGATTTTAATGGCACAGTCTCTTTGAAAGGTAGTCTCTTTTATTAGTTGTTAAGATTATTCATTTTATTCTTTCCAAGTAATATTTAATTTTAACTTTTCACAAGGGAGGTGATATGCAATCATAGAATGCACAATTACTTTCATCCCTGATCAATGTACCATTAATTCAAAAACAAACTAACAGAATCTCATTCCTATTCTTGTTTCCACTTTCCTTTAAAATGATAAAAAATCTCAGAAAGTCAGATTTCAGACTTAGTTTGGGTTCAGATATTATGTATTTTATAATTTTTAAATAAACACTTTTAATTTTTTTTTAAAATTTCAACCTTTATTTTAGATTTGGAGGTACATGTGCAGGCTTGTGACATGGGTATATTGTGTGACAGTGAGGTTTGGGGTACAAATTGTGCCATCACCCAGAAAGTGAGCATATTACCCAACAGACAGTTTTTCAGCCCTTAACCCCCTCCTTCTCTCTTTCCTTTAGTAGTCCCCAGTGTCTATTGTTTCCATCTTTATATCCATGTGTACCCAATTTTCAGCTTCCACTTATAAGTGAGAACATGATTTCCTTCTTTTTTATGGCTGTGTAGTATTCCATGGTATATATGCATCACATTTTCTTTATTCAATCCACTGTTGATGGGCACCTAGGTTGATTCCATGTCTTTGCTATTATGAATGGTGCTGCAATAAATGTATAAATGCTTGTGGGTTTTTTTGGTAAAACGATTTACTTTCTTTTGGGTATATACACGGTAATTGGATTGCTGAGTCAAATGGTAGTTCTGTTTTAAGTTCTTTGAGAAATCTCCAAACTGCTTTCCCCAATGTCTGAACTAATTTACGTTCTCACCAGCAGTGTGTAAGCATTCTCTTTTTTCCACAGCATCATCAGCATGTGTTATTTTTTGACTTTTTAATAGCCATTCTGACTGGTGTGAGATGGTATCTCATTGTGGTTTTGATTTTCAGTTCTCTGATGATTAAAATAAACAGTTTTTTTTTAACTAAAGCAGGAGATAACTTTTACATTTCATTTAGCTTCCATGTTGTCTTCTGTGTAGTGAATGTCTCTAATGTGAAGTAAAATTTTGTCATATGCTATAGCTAAATATTTGCTGAATATGAAATTATTTTTCTGTCCAAATTATGTAGTTATGTGTCTTACTGATTTAAGTTAGCATTTAAAAATTAAACTATTTTCTTGCAGAGAAGAAGTACACATAGAATGAGAAAAGTGACACATTTAGAGTAAGGGTTTTAATTCTGGTTTTTCTGTTTATTAATAACATGACTTTGAGCAGGTCATTTTACTTGCCTAAGTGTCAGTTTTCTCATCTATAAAATAACAATTTCTAATTCAGAATAAGGTTTTGCGGATACTATGAACAATGTGTGCAATCATTTTTTTAACTGAGGTAACATACATTTTTTTTCTCAATGGCAAATCAAAATAATGTACAATATAGATATCTTTTATTAACTTGGAATCATGGCTTCACATATATATTGATCCAGAAAAGACTTTTTAGACCATTAACTTTATTTCCCCTCTTTTAGCTCTTGAAAAAACTCAGCTATAGGACAATGTAGCGACTTCTGAAAGTCAAACAACAAGAATAAATAGCTAAACAGTAGTCAAGAATTCAATTTTTTTTAGATGAATTGGAAATGGCTGCAAAATACAGTATTTAAATGTTTCTGTCTTACAGCTAAGCATGTCATGCAGTTCATAAGCTAACTGTAGAAAAGATTATTTTTATTAGAGATCAAATACATCACCAGTAACTTTGCTGAAGCCATTATCAAAATAATTGTTTTTCTCACATTTTTACTGGCAAAGTTAAGCAGAAAGTGTTTATCTGTGTGCATTTTAGCCTAGTACTTGCTCTAAACTATAAATACACGGGTAAAGTAATTTGAAGTCTTGAAGCCATTCACAGTTGGCCTTTATATCAGCAGGAAACAAGATATGTATCATGTATACACCATTAGTGTTTCTTGAGCTCCTAGTAGTGGAATAATAATACCTAACATGTATTGTGCTTTTTGCGTGCCTGTTTTACGTACTTTATATGTCATTTAAAGCTCACACTCACTCCATGAAATAGATGTTATCTTTAGCACTTATTTTGCTAATGAGGAGATAGAGACCCAGAAAATTTAAGTATATTGCCAACCCTTACAAGCACATTAAGAGGCCAAGTCCATGAATACAACTCTGGCCATTTTGCTCCTGAGCCTGTGCTCTTAACCACTTGATTATGCTACTGGATGTTAAAAACTCTATGTTTGGGAGTGTGGATATTGCAGTGAGTGAAGCAGACAAGATGTCTGCCTTCATCAAAATAGATAACTACAAAATGTAACTAAGTGCAGAATTATTGCTGTAGCAATAAGTTTTCAAAAAGGGAGTAATTCGATTTTTATAGTATAGTAATGGATGGCTTCACAGTGAAAGTAGTGGATAAGAAAGTAGTGGATAAGTTTTTTCCCTAACCACTTATGACATATTTAATAAGCAGAATTTTAAGGCAAAACTTGCAGACAGGAAAGTAACCATGATAATTAAAGGATGGAAGAGTAAGGGTGGTTAAGTTTAGTTGCCATGATTGGTATATGGACAATGCTTTTTGTCATGTCAAGGTCTATAAATTAGGACTATATTAGTTCATGCCTTAGACTCTAATAAAGTTAAACTGGGTTATTCTTCTAGCTAAATCTAGAAGTAGAAGACATCTGGTTATGGTAGTTTTAAATGCAAGCCTAAAATGTTTGTATTTGTCCTGAAAACAATAGGAAGTCACAGCTAGTTTTGAGCAGACACAACCAATTAAAATGATATTTGGAAACATGGATCTAACTGTGGTATGCACGAGGAAGAGAAGCAAGGTGGCCAATCAGAAACTATTGCAAAATGTATGTTTGAAATAAAAACCACTGGTAAATATCAGGAGGAAAGATCACATGTGAAAAAAATGATAGCTGGATTATTTAGTTTGTGTAATTATAATTTCTTAGAATTAAATAAGAATATATTCTCGTGCAAGTACTCCCAAATTTTTGGTGTTATAATGTTTTCTGACCCACTTTGCTAGTCTGCTTCATTAATGAAATGGAGGTAAAACTATAAATGCACGTGAACGAGCTGAGGATGTGCATTTCCAAAAATCACTCCAAGGCATGTTGATGTTTCAGGAGTTAATATTGCTTATTTAAAAATTGATTACATACACTTAATTCTTTTAACTAATGCCCATTTTGTCAATTTGCCAACAAATGAGAGAAAAATTTTGTTCTTTAATATATTTCGGCTCTCTAATATCCAAGGTGCCTAAAAATAAATCATATTACTGAACACAATGTGACTAACAAACTAATGAAATATAACTCACCGAGAAACTGAGATATATACTATTTTCTTTAGTAGTCAAGAGCTACCAAATAAAGGTCAAAGTGCTAATTATGCCTTTGATAGTTGTGCAGTGGAAAGAATTGTATACATATGTGAAGTATAGGTAACTGACAAGCAGCTCAAGATCAGATATGAAATTGATTTTATTATCAATATCTTTAAGTAATTGCACTTTATGGCTGATTTGTGCATGTGTGTATTTGTATTTAGGTAAAATACAGTATAAAAAGAAAAATGAAGATGAATACTTAATGTTATTATCCATATAGCTACTACTATTTAATAAAACCAGTTCATATTCTACACAGGTATGACATCAAAGATGATTACACACTAAGAATTAAAAAGACCATGAGTACAGATGAAGGCACCTATATGTGTATTGCTGAGAATCGGGTTGGAAAAATGGAAGCCTCTGCTACACTCACCGTCCGAGGTAAGAGATTTAAGATGTCAAAGATAATTGAACCAGGAGACTAATATTTGGTTAAATTGGTAAGTGAACTTACGATCAAAATAATGAATTATGCTGTTTTGTGGTACTAAAATGCCTAGATTTTGTGTCCTCTCTATCATTAGTTGAAATAAAATTACTTTCAATATTTGGTTCCAAATGATGATAATTTTAAAAGATTAATTCTTATTTAGTAAGTTGCTTATATGGTTTAACGTTAACAGTTTATATGGCTTAAAAGTAAATCTTAAAAATAGAAAAGATCTATACTACTCTTTTCATTTCCATTGCTTTCAACTACTTACTGCTTTTAAATGTCATCAGTTTCAAAGGTACTCTCATGTTTTCTGTTTACTAGTTTGTCACTTTATACTAGTAGCGTACTGTTTTGAAGTCCTTTTTAATGTCAACATTCAAAACAGCAATCTGAAAAAACTAGCAATGTTTCCAAAGGTGAAAATGAATACAGAGGAGCTCTCCAGCCTTGAGATAATCTGATTTAGAGACTGATTTGTGAAGTTCATTGGCCTTAAATAATTGAAATAGTCAGCGCTGCTCTTGTAATAACTTTCACTTTCTGGGTGTCATGCACTTCCTCAGTCATGGAATAATGTTCATTTATAGACTCACTGGAATTGCTTATAAGTGAAAGAAAGCATTACTTAACTTCACAGTGCACTAGAATAAATTAACTGTCTTTTCAGTGGAACTTGTTGATCACATGAGGTAAATTACATAGTTCAAGGTACCAAGTAGTACCAAGTAGACACACTTATTCTTGAAATAGACATTAGCCATGGCATCATCTACACTCATAGAAAATCAAACAAAGATAGGCAAGCACATCCTTTCTCCCATTGCTAACTGTGCCTCCTTCTCTCATCCTTCGTGATAAAGAGATTGGCTTCATGTTTTCATCCAAGTCTCAGTTACATCTTACCCCATTTAGTCATACCTCTGACCCTTGTGCAGCTTTGCTGCCAAAAGGTTTCAGAAGATTAGGAAAAAGGTTTGGAGAAGTTTGAAGTTGCAGGAAAGGTGTGAGGGATTCTCAAGTTAGTCCTTCGTGTGGTAAGAAAAAGAATTTTTACCAGGTTTATGATTTGGGCTTCAAATCACACAAAACTCAACTACCTCCAGGTTATTATTAGGAGACAGGCATTTTGGGTACCTGGAAAAATATTGGTGCTTTTCATACTACTCAATATTCCACCTAATTCATTTTTTCTTCTTTAGACATTCTAGTGTGAATTTAGATACAAAACATATTTAGACAAAATTGACAGCTAGTTGCATAAAAACATTTTCATTCTTCATTAGTTAACAGGTCATAAAAGACTATGATCATATATGAATTGAATATATATATATATATGGATTATGTAGGATGAAAATCTGATAAACTTTGTAAGCCAATGAGCACACTTTATTTAACCCACACTCTACATGGATGACTTCATATGTTTGTCGTATGTTTGCTAGGCAGCTTATTGCAAAAACAATTCACTAGACTAAATTATCCCCAAAGTTTTCTTTTTCTTTTTTTCTAAAGTAAATGGAAAAAAATAGTAAACAACCAACCAATAAATGTTCCATTCGAAAAATATTTGCTGACTAAACAAATGGTGAGAAAATGTGAGGAGTTGTTTGTTTGTAGAAGCAGCAGGATTTCTTTTATACTTGAATGCTTGGATGAGTGAGACTTTAAGTGGTCTGTTTGCTTTAAGACCTTTCCCAGCTAATTGTTTTCATAATTTGCTGAAAGTTTCAGGCTTAACATTTTATTTAACAAAGCATGCTCCTCATGCAAGGATTTTTGAAGCTAACTTACAAAACTAATAGAAAGCATTGTTTGTTTTCAATAGTTTTTTTTTTTTTTAATCAGCAAACCTTAAATGGCGTCTCCCCTAATCTGTATCCTGTAGATGAATTAGAGTGTTTATTCTTTGTGGTATGAATTTATCACCTCTCTAAGACTGAAACTTCAAAAACTGGGTTTAAAAAAATCTCCTTAATACAATATAAAGTAGAGTAAAATACTGTTTAAAAACATTTATTTTTTACCATTAGGAAAAGCATTTGGGTTTTCTCATGCTAAGAGATTAACAGGAAAAAAAAAAGACAACACTGTTATCTACGACTTATTTTTTTCTTTGCTAAATTTTCTATGCACATAAATGAAATGTGCAGCCTTTCTGTGGATTGTTTTATTAGAACAGGGTCAACTGACCCAAGAGGCCATGTCCATTTTCATCCATTTAATGCAGAGACACAGTTGAGTTTAATTTGCTGATTCTGAAAACATCCACCTGCTGTTTTTTTTTTTCAAGATGAAATGTTGATAATGTAACAAGGACAAAAAAAATGTATTGTGATATTTCTGCTAAAATTTTATCATAACATTCACATTAGCCAATTTGGGAAAGGTAAGGGAGTTTATTGTCAAAATTTGATACAGATCTACTCAGTTGTTTCCCATTTCAAAAATATGCTTTTAAAAAATATATATATATAAATTGAGGCTGGACATCAAGACTTGGCAAATGTAAAATTAGGAAGAAATAAAGCCAGTCAACAACAAACCTCCTAGCATTTTCCTTCTAATCAATTAATTTATTATTAATAAAACTTTTTAAATGGCTTAAAAATGACAACACAAACTGCGTATTTGTAAGCACATTTTACCCATTTTTAAATTTTTTAATTTGCCTTGCATAAAGATCCCATTGGAAAAATCATATTGTTTCTAGAGCATTAAAGCCTTAATTTTTTGGAATTATTCTATACTAAAACAAAATAGAAATACATTTTATTTGTTTAACAGTTTCTTTTTTTCTTCTTTTGTCAATATCCTACACTCAAAACGCCTTTTTGTTTCTGAAGGAAACATTATGTTTTAAGTTCAGCTTGAGATGGCAAGCTGAAAAGTAGCAAATTCAAAGATGAAAAACAAAGTTCTTTTTCTACTGGACATTTTGCCAATGCAAAATTAAGAGAAACTTCATCTGTTAGAATAAGCCACAATTTCACATTGTTAGTCTGTTATCTCTTTTGGATAGTTAATCTTGTATTCTGCCCCTCACTCCCCTGCAAAAAGAAAGAAATTATGATACATTGGGTAACTCACTCCTCTTTTTCTCTGGCTATAGCAAACACACATTGTATGTTAGGACACATTAGGGTTCCACTAAACCAGGCTTTTCGTACCACTGCTACAATTGCCTTCTTGCCTACTGTCTGAAGCTTCCCTGTTTTAATTGTGAATAATATTATAAGACCACGGCTCTCATAGAGATGGATTGCACAAAGCTAGTATTATGATGTATCTGTTAAGTGAATATGTGTAGATATTCACTTAACACACTTTCACTTAAAGCCATTCACTTAATGGCTGTTCCTATCTTGCCCAAAGAGCCATCATCAACACAAAACTATTGGTATGTTCCAGAATCACATTACATATGCGCTAGAGCTGTATCTACTGAGATATGGGCGAAACACTGTTGAAGAAATTCTATTTTTAATGTCAGATTTCATGAAATTTCATATACTACTAAGCATATTGTTTCTTCATTTGGATAATGGGATCACATGTTTCACAATATTTGTCTATTGCTTTTGTATAAAATGGTTTACCATCTAAACTGATAGAGTGTTATTCTTTTTTAAAGAAAGGGTTATGAAGCCCATGTGTATCTCTTACAATTTGTTTGCATTAATAACAGGGGCAGCCTATTACCACTGATTTTAGTGATTGAAAGTTATGGTATAATAAAAAAATGATAATTTGTTGAAGCAGCAGTTTGAAAGCCGTTCTCAGTGTGAACAAGAATCAACTTGTCAGTCATTGTTTCCTGCCCTCTGCCAAAAGAAGAAAAAAGCTTAACAGTAGTTAGGGAGCTACTGAGTTGAAATCTCTAAGGATGTTCCAACCTATTTGTTATATTTTCATCCACCCTGTCCATGGATGAAAAGTGATGTGATCTTAACTTATTACTGATGGAAAAGCAGCATCAGGGGCTTTTCTGCAGTCCTTGTAATGGTTCTGACTAACCATGCTTAAAATCCAATTGCTATTTAAATCAGACAGCGAGGCCTTCTTTTATTGACATGACATTTGCTAGTCTGTGACTTGAATAGTTATATTCATCAGGTTTTTAACTTTGGGGTAACACAAGGCTGTTTAACTCAAGATCTTTGAAATAATAACTGCAGTAACTGATGATGATAAGACTTTACCTAAAATATCTCTCAAATTGCTTACAGTCAGTCCTCAAAGTAATTATTTTCCTAGAATTATATTTATAACTCTCAACTTTATCAGACTCAGACATCTTGGTCATACTTGAATTGTGAGACTAGAAATCACTCTATTGTCCATACTTAAATGTAACATTACACATCATGCATTCTGATAATTTTTCTTTCTTTTTTTTAATTTCTTTTTTATGTTCTCACCACACCATTGTAATGTCTACAGCTCGCCCTGTTGGTAAGTAGCCATCCTTCTATCCACTAAGCATGGCTTTGCACAGTGCTTCATAACTCATGCATAGTAAGATTGGACAGAATGAAATATATTTATTTTATCCATGTTAAAATAATACTTGAGACTGTATGCTGTAAAAGTTGCTCCTGTTTTTTTTTAATCACTTTGATAAACAATTTTGTAGTGAGTTTTGCTACAGAGCAATAAGTAGGTAACAATTTTTATGTAAGAGAATAAATGAATGATTAATGTTTATGAACTGCTAGCTTTTCTTATAGGAGAAAAATATATTGTATTAGGATACAATAAGAAAGCATTGCTCTCCTTTTTTGTATGTATAAAATAATCAATTATTAGTTATGTTTGATGTTAAGATAAAAAGTTATGCACTAAATTAAAAAATTCTACGACTTTATACACTTCTTTTAAGTTACTCTGAGTCCCAGTATTTTAGGGATATTTTTAGCTGCTGCATATTTATTGCCTGCATGCCTATTTAAACAAAATTAAGTAAAATGCTTTAAGTAGATGCTTACCCTAAGTGGGGGAGGGAGAGTGGAGCTGTGTTCTTTGGCATGAAAACTTAGTATTTGTGGTTTTAATGTATCTTATTTTTCATTTGGCTTTGTGAAATCGAAGAAAGTTAACAGCTTGCTTTTGCAGATATTTAAGTGGTAATTATTTGTAAACATTTGGAAGATAAAATTTTTCAATTCATTGACTTAGTAAGCTTTCTGCATCTCTTTTAAGCTTAATTCACCAATAACTATGTTTAAATAAATTTTTGTAATTGTGTTACATGTAAATGAATAGATGGATGCATAAATGGATGGATGAAAGAGTGAACAAATTTAGTACACTGCTTCTTTAATATACCAAAAGATACTTTAATAAAAACTTATTCAATTTTGAGGGCTTTATAAATTCTCCCTCTAGCTTCAAAAGCTTTCTTCATGTACCGGCTTGACATCATTGACACCTGATATATATGTTGGTTCAAACTCACACATTTTTCCCCCTTCGGTTGAAAGAGTCATGGTCTTCGTTGCTAGACGGTATGTTTTTACATTGTCAGCAAACACGGTAAATATACTTTGGTTTCCCAATCTGACTTTCTGATCTGGTGTTTCTGAGCAATACTCCCTTTTGATTAGTAATTTAATATCCCTTATCCTCAGTGACCTCCTCTATAAAATGGAGAGAATAATACTGACTTATCAAAGCTGTTGCAGGAGGGGACTGAGTTTAAGATTGATTTTATATGTGAAAGGCATTCAGTATGCCAATGTTGGTAGCTATCGTATGCCTAGTTTCTGAGGCATTACTTCACATTTTAATATTTTTGAAATAAAGCTATGGCTCACAATTAATTGAAACATAAACTGCAGGGTGTTTTTTGAAACTGATGGAATCAATTGTGGTTTGTAGAATTGGTGTTTGAAAATTGAAGAATATATTGTAATAATTTTTAAGCCTTATTTTCTTGTATTTGTAAGGATTCCTATTAATGATAATTTTATGCGTCTTTTGAATGACACACAAAATTAAGAAAAGAATGAGAAAGAATAAGATGATGCAGCAATAGACAAAGAAAGAGCTGATGGTAGAATACATGGCCACTCTGTCAGATTTCTTTTTCTCAACATCTGTGAGCTAGTTTTCAGGTTCAGAAATTCACTCATTTATGTGTCAAATAAGAAAACATATAATAAAATAAAATAAGTGGAAAGATTTATATATAAATTATATATAACAATGTTATAGATTATATATATAATAAAATATATGAAGTGGAAAGATTGAGAAGGATCTGACACTTTTTCAGATGACTATGGAGTACAAAAACTTTGCAACCTTATTTAGAAGTTTTTTTAAAGATATTAAGCATTACAGTATTTATAGGAGATATGAAAATAGATGAATGATTGAAAACATTTCTCAAAAGAAAGGATGACAGTAGGTATCAAAAAATACAGGTTGGTTTTGCACTGGCAGCAGTTGTACTTATAAGCTAATGATTTTTCAAATGAAAAGGAAAAATCACCATTTAAATTACAGATCTTTGTACACAGAAACCTCATGCCAATATACCATGACCACTTGATTTATATTACAGAATAGTATGTTAATAACTTCCAATATATTTAAAATCTTTAAACGTAGGAAAAAGTACATTGATTTCAAAATGTGATATACACAGAGTATTGAGATGTATCTGTCATCTGCAAGATGTTTCGAAAGTTATTTCCATTTTTTATTCCTGTTTGAAATGATTTCTTAAATTCCCATTGGACTGGAACTAAAGAATAGCTTCTTGACACATTGTACTTTATTCTGGGGAAGTCTGTCATTTCATAAATCTATCTCAAATGACTTATGACAATGTTCAGAAATATAAAGAACTATACTTTAAACTTGACAACTACTATTAATTTTAAAAACTGAATGTTGGATATGTTTTAATTGGATTTCCAAAGAAGAGACATAATAAGGCAATTAGCCTCATTTTTTTTGTATCTACTTCTTACATCAATTTTAATTCAAGAACATAGATATCTGAACATTTATTGTATGGTCAAAAAGTATAAGCCAAGTAAAATAATGATTACATATTAAAATCATAGAAAAACTGCATTATTATTTAGATTTGTTAATGCACTAAAAAGCACGTTTTTCAACTTTGGAGCTCTTAGCATAAAGGGCGTTCTGTAAGGTAGAGGACACAGAAAGGGGAGAAAAAACAGCTTTTAGTTCCAATATAAATTAGATGAAGAAATATGTACCAAGCATATAACATTTAGAGAAAATTCAGATCATAGTTTCTGCTTAGAGCTTTTAATGAAAATTAGAAATCATTGCAGATTGTGGAATACTTAGAGATTCAGAAACCCTCACTACATTACTCACTGGATGAAACTTCTGGATGGTCTGTGTAGAAAGCCCCCTTTAGAAATCATTACAAACCCCCAAACTGAGAATTTTGTCTAAATGGATGACTCTTGTGCGATGCATTTGCGTTAAAGGATTTGCAACTCTGTGCAGTCACAGTTGGAATAAAAGCCTCTGGCCTGTATTTAGAGTTTTCCTCCAGGTGAACTTAGAGGATGCCCCAGTGTGGGAGGTATTACTGAAAGCAGACATTCATATACTTGCCAACAGAGGAAAGTGTTTTACAGATTTCACTTATTCATCTGCAATGTTACCAATGGGTCAAAAAGAGCTCTTTAATCTAATGTTCATATTTACTGGTTGCCGCAAAATCTAGGCAACTATCACTTTAATAATTAAAAATCCACAAGCCCTTCCTGTGGTTTTGACGTTTTACTATTCCAAAGGCATTCTTTATATGAAAAGAAAAGTACATCGTAGGATGTAGTTAACTATGAATGCTGAAATATTCATTTGTTTATTTGGAAAACTCTTCTGATGAGGAAACTGACAGAAGAAAATGGTCTAAATAGGGATAAATATCTTGCTTCCTATACCCATCTGTCTTATTTTTCTATTGGAAGCCTCTCCCGAGCTCAAAAATATAAAAGAACATCTATTTTGGAGATGGGCACCACATTTTTTCCCAGCAGCAACTCAAAACATGATGAGTAATTTGGAAAGGAACTGTCGAATCTACCAGCTGCCTTGTTTATGAAGCCGTCCTGCTCCGTTTGGTGACTTGTATACCATATGCTAGATGCTGATTGCCTGGAGTATAAAACTGAAAGCTGAGTACTTCACATGAAACTTGTTTAAAATATCAAAAAACAAACTGACAATTCACAACTTGATGGAAACTTCTAAGTATTTTCTAACTTAGTGACCCAAAAGTATGCTTCCTTTTGATGGAAGAATGTAATTGGCCACACAAGAATTTAGAAGTAATAAGAAGTACACATGTTTTTTGGCAAAATTCGCCATTTAAAAATTATTTTTTAAAAGCAGCAGCCACTACTCTAAACAGAAATCTATAGGGACATATTTTTTTAATGTTTCAACTGCTTAACCACAGTAATTAAATATACTAGTTTAGAAAGTTCTGTTTTATGAGTTGAAGCAAAGTTTTGTTAAAGCATGTTCAAAAGCAGTTTATTCTGAGGCCACTAAGAAGTCCAAAAAAAAAAGGTTTGTGATTGAAAAATTCATTCAGCATGAATTATAAATCTGACATTACTTAAAGAATAATGTAACAGATATTTTGATACCCCCATCTCCCACCCCAACTTGAAATTTGGAAAATATAATGTGCTGTACATAATTGGATATTGGAAAAACACAGTTTTTTAAAATAAGAAAACGTAAAGGTATTATGCATGAACCTTTTCATGTTTGGATGCACTTTTTTCAAAAGATGTTCTAAGTGTACCTTGAAAGGAGACCTAGAATTTTGTTTCTTGCATCCCTTTTCTTTGGACAAGCTGTTACCCCATGACCTGAGGTAATCATCTCCCTCCCGAGAGCTCTTAATGTTTCCTGCACCTGGCACTAATTAGCTACTTTATGCACAGTCCCATTTACTTATTATTAAGCATCGGTTTTCCGTTGCTCCATATGTTTTGATTAAATGGTAAGTTTAAAAAAGGCATTCTGTTTTATCTTCTATATTCCAACCGAGTTTCCATAATGTGAAACGTTTAAAATATCTTAAGCTAATATTCATTTCTAAAGTGAAACACAGGCGTGGGTTACTTCTCAGGCTGAGCTGGTTCTAGCCTTGTGTGCTTGACAATGTCTGTCCATTGAACAGGAGAGAGGCCGGATCTTAAATTACTCTCACACTTCCTTATTTATTTATTTTTTTTCCTCTCAGAACTTGGTAAAAATGTCCTATTGTCTTGGTATTGAATGGTATTATAGTGTAGTCTGAAACTTACAAAAAATATATTTTTTTCTTGGCTGGGATGTTCTTTTACCATATGAATATGCATGTAGTCCCTTCTTTCAAGTAACTTTGCTTAGTTATATCTTGGTAATGATCATCCTGTAGGTAATATTTCTAGGATGCAACAAGCCACTTGAATCTGCCAGATCTATGCTTTAACCTTTTCTTCTGTTTTATCTTTGAATATTTTTTTCTGTTTTACTTTCTCATTTCTTCAAATTTTATTTCTTCTTAGTGATATTGGCTTTCCTTAGTCTCAATTTCACATTTATCAACTTCTCTATAATAATTTCAATCATTTTTATTTCATATTGTATGATTTCTCAATGACAATATACTGCATCTCTAACTTTTAAAATTGCAATCATTACGTATCTCTTATTTCTAAAATGTATTCTAATTTTTTTGTTTTTTGTTATTTTCTTGTTAAGCTCTAATATAAAATTCTTTGTCTTTCCTTGTCTTTTAGCCTTTGTAACCCTTTTTTAGTTTCTAAAAGAGAGATTTCATTGTATATAATTTCATTTAGACTATGCCTAAGTATTTATTTTAAATTATTTCTGTGTTTCTTTGAGTAATTCTTGGAAGACACAGGTTCTTTATCTCTCTTTAATTAATTATGTTCCTTTTCTGTCATGAATTAAATAAGTAATTAGTTAATATACAAGTTTTTGTTAAATTTTGTTTTGCATAGATTCTGTTTTGGTTCCTATCTGATTATTCATTTTCTGGTTAGCTCTGAAGACTAGAGTTTGCATATTTGGAGAAGAGAAAATGTGAAGTAGCAGGGTAATTCAGTAACCCCTATTTACAACATTGTTTTCAATATCTTACTAAAAACATACTATTTTCTTCTCGGTATTGTACTAGGCCTGCTGAAACAGAATCACCCTTTTTAAGTTACGAGCTGTGTGCATTTTCCTATAAAACTCTCTCCTCATCTTCCTTTATACTCTCTGCTTCATAATAAGGATGGTTTTCAGGTGTGTCAGTTTTCTATTGTTGCACAAAAATGACCACACATTGAGCAATTTAAAACAATGTCATTCTATAGGTCCAAAATGCAGGCAGTCTCAACAGGGTTTTCTCCTAAGGGTTTCAGAGACCAAAATCAAGATATTGGCCAGGTTGCACTCTCCTCTGGGGACTCTCCAGAAGAATCCACTTCAAAGTTCCTTGTGGTGTTTTTGGGAATCTGGTTCCTTGTTGTTGTAGGACTGAAGTTCCCATTTCCTTGGCTGTTAGACAGGGTGACTCACTGTGTTGAGTGGCTGCTCTTCAGCCTTCGCACATCGCTGCCACCACAGCCTTCACAGCCAGCGGGGGCACCCTGAATTCCTCATGTGCTTCGCTTTGTAGCTCTCCGAGGCCTCTTTCTGATTTAAAGATCCAGAGTATTAAGTAAGGCCCAGCTGATGAATCAACCCATTCTAAGGTCAACTGATTAGTAACCTTAAGTATATCTCAAAATATTTTTTTGTAACCTAATATAATCATGAAAGTATTTCCAGGAAGGGCAAGGCTGAGGTCTTGGGGCCTCAGAATTCTGCCAACTACGGCAGGCTTTTTTTTTTTCTTTCTGTCAATACTTCTTTCTCTGCCTTCTGAATTTTAGCTTATTTTCTACAGTCGTGTCTCATATTTCCCATGTCTCACTCTTGACTCTAAGTATCATTTTTCCCATAAAAGGATCATGGCATGGGTTCTCACAATGATGTTAGATAATTTTTGTGCAACTGGTATTGATAAAGGATTAAGGCTAGTTATGTTGATGTCTAGTGTGGGTCCTCAGTTTTCTTCAGACTCTGCTGTATTTGGCAGTGGTACTTCATAATTTGTGGTTTTGGGGCTGTGGTAGTTTTTTCTTATTATTCATTTCTTTTGTTGTACTCAACACAGGAAAGTGAAGCAATATAAGCCTTTACTCAATTATCTTAACCTAAATAGCAAAAAGTTTGAATAATCATTATTTTTGGAGTCTATTCAAATAAGAATAAAATAAATATTAAGTATTTTTAATTAGTACTTAAAACTAAAGTACTATAAATATTAAATACCAGAATAATGTGAATACTTAGGCCCAAAACAGTATTAGGAGATTAGTATTAAGAAGTTTCACTGGCTGTGTCCAGAAAAAAATCACATTAACATTTGAATTATGTATTCGAAGAAAGTCAGAATTTTCATAAGTTGCTGCACTTTGTAGACAGGGATGTCATGATACATATACTGTAAAATATATCTTATGATATGTGTTACACCTACATATGCATGATATTTGAATTGCTACACTACTTACTTAAACATATTAAATGTCACTTAAGGGAATAGTACATAATTAGATTTATTAAAAATATATAAACTAGCAAACTATATTACATTTTGATTTAAAATATATCTGAATGCCTTTTAAAATCTCACTTATGGCAAGTATTGCTTTCCAGATTTACTGAGGATATTATTTTCATCTCCCCTACAAAACTATTAGCTCTTTGTCAGTAAATACATTGTTATATTTATCCTTCTGCTGCCTCTAGGTCTAGCATAACACATGTGGTGGGGGCACACAAATGTTGGTGCAGTTAATTGATACACACATATGCATACATAGGTAATACTTGCCTAGAAAATGTTTATGCAAGCAGCTTTAAATAGTGCTATAAAAAGATTAAGCAACATTAGTGGTAACAGGCCAATCACATATTCCCCATTCTGCTGGTGGGAGATAAAATACAACAAAAAGAAGGCACTAATGAGCTAGGATGGTGACTTACTAAGCGTGTAATTAATGTTATTAAGAAACATTGCAGTTGCATATTAAAATTCCGTTAACTAAGCAACCCTTCAGCATCAGTACATTTGTTCCTTGGTTTCAAGTTTTTCTTTTTCTTTTTCTTTTTTTTTTTTTTTTTTCTGATTGGCATCTTCATGCAATCTTTCTCTAAAAAATGAGATAATGGGATGTGATCAGCCCTCGTGGTTTAGCTGGAGTGCTGACATGACAGTTCTGGCAAGTTGACAGGTTAAGTGAGTGAAAATGGATGTCTTGTCTCACCATTTACTTGAAGAGCCATTTTAAGCTATAGTTTCCCTCTCTTTACTCCCACACTTACAACTCCTTCTATCCCAGATATGAGAAGTCAAGTTTTCCCAATTTAGGAATTTAGGATCTTGAAAGAAGTTTTTCACCACTTTAAACTAGTCTTCTTCTACTGGTCAAAAATGAGATCATTTCTTTACAAACAAAGAGTTAATTTCTCTAATAATGAATTCGTTTTTAAGTTAATAGCACTTTTTATTTCATATTAAGAGTCCCTTAAAGAAAACAAAATTTTATTGTTTTATTTTTAGTATTTTAATGATAAAGGCAGGTAGAAAAGCAAAGCTACATACGCACTGGTAAAGTACAGAATAATATGGGACAATGGAATTTAAAAGTTCAGAACTTGTTTAATATTTTGACAGCTTTTCCTAGGGATCTCTCAATTTATACCTATGTATAATTTAAAAGTTCTATGAAACTTGCATGGCGAATCTCATAATGATTTCCATAGTTAGATGATTTCCTGTAGTTACCTATAATTAAGGAAATCTATTTTAGTAATCTGAAATATAATAAAGTTTAAAATTACCTGCAAATGTACCCACCTTATTTACAGTGTGAGTAAACTATTACTATTGATTGCAATGTAGAAATATTTAATATGATTATAGGATTAGAGTGGACTTGCTAAACCCAGTAAAGACCATTTAGATGAAAAAATACATGGTTCCACCCCCAACAATCCCTCAGTTTTATTTCTGCCTGGCAAACTCGAACTATGAGCGAGTTTATAGTTGAACTATATTACCTGCCGGAGGCCTTCAAATACCTAAGCTGACTCAAGGAGCACACCCATCTAGACTGCCACAGGCGACAAAAAAGCAGGTGGGGGGAATGATGCCTTGGAGCAGTCTGCGAAACTTCTGTCTCTAACATACTGCCTGTGTTTTCTCCTCTGGCAGGAACACTCTCCTGCCCTTCCTTCCTTTCCAACTTAATCTAAAGGAACAAATCAATTTGTTTCTCTTTCTCTTTCCCCCCTCTTCTTTTCTTCTTTTCTCTCTCCTTCTTTTCTTCTCCCTCTCCCTCCATCTCTTTCCTCGTTTTCTTCCTCTCTCTTCTCTCTCTATGTTTTCTCCAGCTGTAGAAGGCCAACTGAGTCAAGTTACTCTTTTGCTTAGTATGTATTGTATTACAACCTTCATTGTATTGTAACATGTCACAACAGAATTGTAACATGTGTTGTAACATGCTTGATTCTTTCCAGGAATGTCTCTTGTGGTAGGAAGTGACTTCCACAGGACAGAGATCTTAGTACCCTCTCACAGAAAAGAAAACCACTAATGTTGTTTAAAAAATAATTGAATAGTATTATGAATTGAATTGCCATGCAACATCTGAATTCATTTTTGTAGAAATTTATTACTGTGGTACATTCCAGTAATATTTTGCCATCAAAAACAAAAATATAAGTGTTAAGGCACTGGCCCAAGTATAAAATGGCTATGTGCTTATAGCTGTTCATTATAACACTGTTTTTGTGTGCCTGCTTATGAGATCTAAAAATGCAAGACGTTTTGAATTGAGTTAACTCTTTTCAGAAGCATTCTTTCCATTCTAGATTATTGTAGAATTATTTCATTTTGATATTTACATTGTGGCATTTCAGGCAGGAACACATTATGTGTGACTCTAAGTGAAAGCAAATGGTTTGAACCACTTTCACAAAACATACACATATTTTGGGGGGGGTGTATTACACTTACTGAAATAAATTCAATGCCATTGGCTCTCCTTGGAATTGCCTTTACAGTTGCAACACATGGCAATTCAGAAGCCACTTCTGTTACTTTGTAGTCATACTATGAAATTATTGGCTGACTTCACTGCCTTTTTAAGTAATCAGATTTTGAATAATTGAGAGTTTTTTTTGTGGGGAGGAGGTTCTGATATTATATGAACCCTCCAAAATTAATCTCACAATCAACAAATTCCAAGACTGTTTCCAAACTGTAAAGAGTAATAGGTGCATAATAGTAACATGTTTTACTCATACAATGAATGAATGTAATTTGTATGTATATGTGAGACCTCTCCTGGGTGTAGAGTGGATATGAAGTCTAAATAGATGAAGAATCTAAGGATTATGATTCATGGTAGTCATTCTATTCTCTTTGATTATTTATTTTTTCATATTTATGGGAGCAGTAAATCATTTAGTGCTTTTCCTTTTCATTTTGACATTGAAGAAGCACATACATATATATGATTATTGTTGAAAGAAAAGGTATTATTGTATTAGTCTGTTCTCATGATGCTAATAAGGACATACCCAAGACTGGGTAATGTATAAGGAAAAGAGGTTTAATCGACTCATAGCTCCACATGGCTGGGGAGGCCTCACAATCGTGGTGGAAGAGCAAGGAACATCTTAAATGGCGGTGGCAAGAGAGCCCTTTGTTGGGGAACTCCCTTTTATAAAACCATCAGATCTTGTGAGACTTATTCAGTATCAGAAGAACAGCAGGGTAATGACTCTGCCCCACGATTCAGTTACCTCCCACTGGGTCCCTCCCAAGACACGTGGGAATTGTGGGAGGTACAATTCAGGATGAGATTTGGGTGGGGACACAGCCAAACCATATCAGGTACAGACATTGGTATTTTACTATGGAATAAGGATTTTTATTATTAGCTACAAGGAAGTAGCTGGTGGCAAAGAAAGTGTATCACTCATCTGAAGGATTTATTGCCATGGACTCAATAAAAAACAAAACAAAATAGTTAATTAGAAAGGTAGGTAATTTAGCAATTTGATCATTTACTTTTTTTTTTTTTTTTGAGCCAGAGTCTCGCCCTGTCCCTCAGGCTGGAGTGCGGTGGCGCCATCTGGGCTCCCTGCAAGCTCCGCCTCCCGGGTTCCCGCCATTCTCCTGCCTCAGCCTCCCGAGCAGCTGGGACCACAGGCACCGCCACCACCCCAGATAATTTTTTGTATTTTTGGTAGAGACGGGGTTTCACCGTGTTAGCCAGGATGGTCTCGATCTCCTGACCTCGTGATCCGCCCGCCTCGGCCTCCCAAAGTGCTGGGATGACAGGCGTGAGCCACCACGCCTGGCCAGTCATTTACATTTCTTGGAAACAGTGACAAATGAGTAAAATGTGATTAAGTAGTCTCTATAAAAGTGATTATTTTAAATCCTATATTTCTAATTTATATTTTCTATTATAAATACATTGCTTCCTCTGAGATGAATTATGTGTTAATAAGCTTCAAATCAAATATTTCTATGGCAGTGTGTATGCATTTCCAATATTATTAACAGAAAATCTTTTGAAATCAAATGAAGTATTACATAGTAAAAATTAAATAAAATTAAATAAGTTGAAGAAACATTCATGTATCAGTTAGAACCCAACCTGAGTTGAGTATAAATTGAGTAAACATTTACCTCTTACTACTGGTCTAGATTGCATTGCAAAGAAACGATTTCTCACTATCTGTTTCTTGTTGGTGGAGGCAAGCCTATTAACTAATTTTTGCAGAAACTTTTTTATTTTTTTTCTTCTTTTTAGAGACGGAGGCTCGCTCTGTCGCCCAGGCTGGAGTGCAGTGGCGCAATAATCTCGGCTCACTGCAAGCTCCGCCTCCCGGGTTCAAGCAATTCTCCTGCCTCAGCCTCCTGAGGAGCTGGGATTACAGGCGCACCCTGCCACGCCCAGCTAATTTCTTTTGTATTTTAGTGGAGACGAGGTTTCACCATGTTGCCCAGGCTGGTCTCAAACTCCAGAGCTCATACAATCCACCCGCCTCGGCCTCCCAAAGTGCTAGGATTACAGGAGTGAGCCACCGTGCCCGGCCTTTTGCAGGAACTTTTAAAACCCATTGTTACACAATGTCTTTATTTGTCTATAGTGCTTTGTTACTCTGGAATATTGGCTACTCATTTATAGCCTTTGGGTCATAAATTTTCAACGTAGTGTAGCAGCACTCTCTACAAAAGGGCATATCAGAATCACTTAGATTTGTATTCAGGTAACATATTTGAAACAACACATACCAGAATCGATTAGTTTTTTTTCAAATCATATATATATTGTTTTCAAACACCATATTTACTACTGCAATTGTAAGTCACTGTCACTGTTGGGTATGTGTATAGGTATAATGGAATAGGTGTAATAATGCAGATATATTATTCCTTAGGTATAATGAGATGGAAAAAATATTGAGTATTTGCTTTAGATCAAGGATTCTATTCTTTTTAAAATGTACTATTCCGAGGCATTCATTTAGTGTTCACTGTTTTGGGCTTTTCTAGATGAAAAAAATACACCATTTATATGCTAAATAGTAGACAGCACCCCATACCAGTAAAACCTTCAAACTGAACTGAGGAAGTCAGACACATAGGCTGGGGAAAAATAGAGAAGGCAATGCAAGCAAGAGCAAGTACCTTAAATGGGAAAAGAACACAAGACAAGTACAAGGTCAGAGATTGTTCAGGTTAATCATTGTTGACAAAGAGGACCAAAGGATAATTGATATCAGGGTGGGTCAACCACAAGACCAAGCAAATACCAGTGATTGAAAGTAGACTGCTCTGCTGAAATGCTGGAGCTAGTTTGGGGACAAATGAGTGTCAGGATTGGAAAATCTTAGATCAGCGGATGGAAGCCAGAATGCTACACGGAGAAGAATAATTTGCAAGCATCGCTATGGTAAGTATTGTAGGTTTCACTGTGGTGCAATGAAAAGTACTATAGGTTTATGAATAAAGAGTGACTTGAAGAAAGTGTGCTTAAGAAAGGTTATACTTACAGGTAGTATAGAAAGAGAAAGGTAATGGGTTTTATGCTACCCTAATAATAAAAACAGTTATTCAGGAAAAACATAATGTTATTATTTTTCAAATCTTTATAGTGCATTGGAAATGATAGCATTAAATGTCTATCATTCTTCTTCGTATTAGATATGACAAATTTTTAGTTAATCCGATCTTGGTTCGAAGGGAACCAAATGAATCTGGCATCTCAGTGTTTAAGAGTTTCTACTGTGGCATTGGAATAAACCAGAAGTCAAACCTGTCCTCCAATCTAATTTAACTTTAAGAAAGCTGTGTTTCTTGCATGTTGTCACTTATAAGTGGAAGCTGAACAATGTGAACACATAGGCACACGGAGGGGAACAATACACACTGGGGCCAGTTGGGGGCAGTTGGGGCGCGCAGCATCAGGAAAAATAGCTAACGCATGATGCGGTTAATACCTAGGTGAGGGGTTGGTAGGTGCAGCAGTTCATCATGGCACACGTTTACCTACGTAACAAACCTGCACATCCTGCACATGCACGGCGGAACTTAATAAAATAAAATAAACTAATAAAGCTGTGTTACTTATGCCCTGCGTAAGATTCAGTTTACTGGTTTTACATCGTTATGATAGTAGTTGAAACATAAGGCTTTTCAAGTATTAATTGAGATAATGCCTGTGGAGGGTTTAACACAAACTCTAGCACGTAATAAGCACTCAATTAATGTTAATTATTGCCATTCTACTAAACGGTTTGTGACTAAGTGAAATTTTAACTCAAGCAAATGACGGAAGAGAATGCTTCTTAAATATGCTTATAGAATATGTTAGTATTTAACAAGTAAATATATAAAATAGCAAAAAAAAAAATTCTACTTTAGTTTGTCAAAAAATTTGAAATGGCTATTATAGAATTAAAAGTTTATTCATTCAGGCATAAAATTATATCCAAAGAAAAAGAGTGGCTGAGCATACCTGTATTCACCCTGTGCCACACACGAATGTACGTAGCTGTTGCATGACTCTCTCCATGCTAATGCCTGCCATAGGAAGTCATATTTTCCTGTTGAAACAACTCTGAACATGATGTGATTAACCTTTAGGGTCCCCTATCCGCTCATCTCAAAGCCCAACTCATGCACGGCCTGTGCTTCCTACTCATGTCCAGCCATCTGATTTCCATATCACCCACTCACTCTCACCAGCAGGCATTAGCATAACGGAGCTGCAGCATGACTTTGATTGAAGCCAGCTTGGGCTGAATGCAGTATCAAAGCATAATTTAGCAGAAATCAAATCTAATTTACCGTGCATTGTATTTAAATTCTCAAAACACAGTTTCAAGTGAACTGTCCCAGACCTCTAATCTTAATTGACCTTTTTATATTTGGGTCTACTTCTCTGGAAATCACACAACATACTTTTCTTATAGAGCCATTGTTTTTCAGCTTGTAAGTGTTGATTAAACACTAAATTGTGTCATTCTGTTTGCTTCATCTCATTTCTAGTTATAGCTGAAGCAATAAGGTATAATCACGTGACAGAGTAAGCAAGTAGGATATTACATCGTAGTTACAAAAGATTTTTCCAATGCTTTCAGGTTTTAGACAGAATATAAATATATATTTTATAGTCTTCTGTCTCAGAGACATATAGGAGAACTGCCATTTTTATAACAGGCATGTTCTTCTGGAGTTTATAACTCAATCTCTTTAATTCACATTGGGTTTAAGCATGTGTTTGGAATTGTCATCTTGAGGACCTAGTAGTTTTTTTTTTTTAATACTTAATGGGAGTCATTATAGAAAATCTATTTTGTGTATAGCACACTTTGTGCTATTGTGCTGTGTTGATAAAATGCCACCTCTGTCTACTCCCTCCCTTTGGTGCCATCAGCCAAATACTGTATTTTCAGACCATTTTCACTGCCACCTGGCAGAGACACTGAAACTGTGGAGGGTTATTAGAAGAATTATTGATGCTGTTTTTCATTTAGAACCTCAAAAATAAGTTCCTTCAGCTGATATCCCTTCAAAGAAGATTGCAATATAGATCTAGGGCAGGCAGAGAGTCTACAAAAGTAAAAGTGATTGATGCAATTCGTTTCTTTGGTCCACCTTCAGGTGATAATAGGAAAGGATGTATATTTTCACAGGCTTGAATACTCTTCAATTTTTTGCTTTGATAAATGTTTCCATTTTTACATTTTTTAAAATTAAAATATGATTAGATGATTTTACTTCCAGCAAGATCAATGTGGTGACATTAAGTTCCGGTGACAATAGTCTATTGGATGCATTTGAAATACAACACATTTCTGACTTGGTGTAAGTGTACAGTATAAATAAACATCATATGATAATATATTTTATAGGATAAATAACAGATGTTGACAGTTTTTTGTTAGTGGTCTTTAAAATAATCCAGTATTGGGTAAAAGTTCCAGAAATTATAATTTCCTGTCCTTTTTAGATTATACAATCAGTGGTAAATATTATGTTGTGATTTTGCAGAATTTCTTTGTCCTTTAAAAGCCCTGATGAAATGGTATCTTTAGGTGCTACTATAAATAAAAACTCTCAACTGGATTTTCTGCCCTAACTTGTGAAGATTTGCCAGCTCTTTGTCTTTGCTCTTTCTCTAATCCTCATCACATTGCTTCTAAAGCATCCTTTCCAAAATACAAATCTGATTATATCTTTCTTACAAAAATGTCTTTGAACAGATCTTTATAGTTTTCAGGATGAAATGTCACACTCGTTTAGCAGAAATCATCTGGCCCTATCTATATGACCACTGTGAACTAGATTTCTTTTATTCTCAGAATCTTTTACATGCCCCTAAAAATCCAGTTCAGTGGGTCTCTGCCTTATGTGCTGCTTCTCTTTGTCCCAAGTGACCTTACCACTCTTCACCTAGTCAACTCTTACTTGTTCTCCAAAGTACAGCTCTAATGCAGCCATGCCCTAGCAGCTTTTCTCTTTGTTTTCTCTCACAACATGGGCTGATTGGTTCTGTTCCACTCTTTCTCCCCCAGTGCCATCTGCATTTTTTCTGTTTTCATTGAGAAAAATCACATTTTGCTGTTTTTGTGTATTTGTTTATATATTTACTTGTAAGCCTCTGCTATAGGGCAAGAACAATTTATTTGGCTTCCCATCTCCTGTACCAACCAGAATGTATCATCATTTTTAGTCAATCAATACATTTTGTGTGAATAAATGGATGAATTATGTCTTTTCAGAAAAGTGGATGCATAGATGTGGTCATTTGCCAGTCCTTATTTTGAGGACTATATTTTAGCAGCGGTGTTAAAATTGTAGTATCTGGATGCCAAAAGCATTTTGCAAAATCACTCATCTACAAAAAAAATTTTTCAAAAGTTTGAAAATTAAATTCTTGGAAGTCTGTACTTCTAAAGTACACATGGTAATTTTGGTGATAGAGATTTGTAATTTTACTGGATAGATGAAGAATAATATGCTTAAAACTATAAAATACATAAATATATGTTTATATTTCATTGATTTCATTTGATGATTTCAATCATGTTTATTCTCAGTTAATGTATTTTAAAAATTTGTAAAGAAGGACTAACTGTATAGAGTATCCAGGACTCTAAAGTTTTACTAACTACTTTTGTGAGGTAATTTAAATTCTTTCTGGCCCAAAGCAGTACAAATTAACTAATAAGCTAAATAGGTGATTTTTATTCAAATCTTTTAAATGACTGATTTTGACTGAACTGAGTTTTGAATTTTTAATAATTTTAGATACATGCTAAATTATTTAATACTCCTCACTTAGCAAGTGTCCATGTTGGCACTATTATTTTTCTTTATAGGATTACAAAGAGATAACTACATACTCATTCTTAACTTTTTCATAACAAATATAATTTTTCTACAATATTGCAGATGATGGAAACAAACCTTAAGTGTTTTTTTTGGTGCAAATACCTGGTGGTTTCACATTTCTACTGAAAAAATGGTCACTGCAGTGTTTTAAGATTTTTCTCTAAAGTAATTTTTTAACATTGATTTACACTATCATTTCTATTAGAAAACATGGAACAAAAATCAATGTATCTGCTGATTCAGGAGAATTGTGTAGAAATAACAAGAAGATTGTAAAAAGCAACTAATCTCCTGAAAATACAAGGCAACGTATACCACACTCTGTTCAAACAGATTCATAAATCTGGGTTTTCCATACTGCTAGAATGAGTCTTCTGTTATCTATAGTTATAGAAGAAAATGTCACTTAGTAGATTTATCCCGTCTGTCCCTGGGGTATGTGTTAGATGTGTTGAACTAGGAGGCAGTATAATACAACACCAAAAAATAAGTCAATACAAATCCCAGGGAATTGTCTGGAAAAATGCTGCTGCTTTTTCTATGCTAGGATTCTTGTAAGGATGAAGAATTGGTTGCATGTTTGGGGCTGCTCTACATTTACCCCATTCTTGGACCTGCACTTCTTTTCTCCTGAAGGACTGAAATGATTTCAAGTGACAGTTTTTACCAGACATCACTCATGGTTAGAGGGCATTAAAGTACCACTAGATTCTAAAAATTAGAGTTGATTTTAAAATGTTTTCTTGGTCTCAGTTTTCTAGCCTAAGAAGCGAGTTAAAGTGGAAATAGATTATTAGAAAAGTCATGGAATAAACACTGTTTTCTGCTCAACAAAAATGAGTTTTGGTAGGGAGATACCCTTGTGAAAACTTCCAATGATACTGCCTACTGTCTTTCACTTTATTCTCTCTCAAGATCATTAGACCATCATTTAAATCTGAACTTTCTTAGGATTTTTACCCCCATCCCTTTCTTTTATTTTCTGTCAGAGTTACTTATGTCTTGGTCTCATTAGCTTCACCTGTACTATTTTACTAGCCTCCCAGCCAGACTCCTTCTTTTATAGACTAAGTGCCTTCCTCTCCAATCATGCTACATTCATTAGAGGGTTAAAGCCACCAAAAATTATCTTTTGCATCTGTCACTTTTCAGCTTAGAAAAAAATCAGAATAAAATCCTCAGTTTGACTTCTTAAACCCTCCTTTGTAGCCAAAAGTGTTTACATAACTTGGACCCTCCATCCTGCCAAATTACACACTGTATTCTAAACTTGTTCTTGCTTCTTATACTTTGCTCCATAATCTCGTTTGGAATGTGTTCATTTTTCCATTTACCTCAAAGCTCCCATAATGCCCATTTTCTACACAGAGCCTTCTGTAGGTTTTACAACACCAAGGGATTTCTTTCTCCTGAGTCTTATTGTGTTTCTTATACATACAATAACTTAAATTCTCCTCCACTGTGCTCTGAGATTACCTCTACCATTGCACTTACCACAGTCTTGGACAAGTGTTGATTTAATTTTGTTTTTGTTTTTGTCATTGTCATTGTGTTTTTCATTTCCATTAGACTGTAAGCTCTTTGATGGCTTCAGGATAAAAGCTTCCCATCTCTGTATCTTTAGTGCCCAGTAGGGGAATATAGTAATTACCTGACTAACCTTTATCTATCTAAATGAAATAAATTAGATTGAGTCAACCATTTCAATACATTTATTTATATTGCTTATTACCCTTGTATATAATTCCCATCTCTTCAATTCTTCAATGTCTTTAATCTTTCAACTCTTGAATTCTAGATATAAGCACTTTTAAGAATAGGGGTCATATCTTATACCCTCTGGTATCCCTGTGCCTTATACAATTCTTGCAGTAACTACAAAAACTGCCAATGCTTATAAATAAATTGACTTTAGAGGAAGGAGATGGTTGAGTAAGAGAGTGATTCTTTTCTTATCTTTATTTATTTAAAAAACAGAACCAACTTGAGAATCCATGTTTTTCCTTAAAAATGTTAAAATCATTTAAAAATCTAATTTTCTATGCAATTATATATAGGCCAAAGGATTACAATGTACAACATTTAAAATATGTCTGCTAAAAAGTTTGCTTCTTTCCTCACATTTGATTGAATATAATGTCTTGCTTTTTGTGTTTTGAGAAATGTGTAAAAGTAAATAAAAAACTGTAGTCTCTCTCTGGCACTGAACAATCAACATGGTACCATATTTTCTCCTTGATATATTTTTCTTTGTCAATGGTTGATATTTACACGCTTTCTTTTCTTTTAAATTATAGCTCCCCCACAGTTTGTGGTTCGGCCAAGAGATCAGATTGTTGCTCAAGGTCGAACAGTGACATTTCCCTGTGAAACTAAAGGAAACCCACAGCCAGCTGTTTTTTGGCAGAAAGAAGGCAGCCAGGTGAGTGTGAGGCTTCACTGCTTTTCTGAAATCTCTGAACTTCTATTGTCTTTGCTGCTCCTGAAAGCTTGCCTTGCTTCTCTTCTTCTCAATGTTTGAATTTAGTTTATTTCTGAAAAAGAGACTGGTGAATGTAAAAAGAAGTGGCAGTCAGATGTTCCAGCAAAAGCATTCTTTATTTGCTAGTATTAATCTTTTCAAAATTCTGTCTCTTACATAGAACAGCAATAAAGCAGTGTAACAAAATTATCGTTAAAAGTCCAACCAAAACCTCTGTAGCTATTTAAAATCTGTGAAGGTAAAGCTGATTTTGTTTTCTTGTATTGAGATACATGGTGTGATAGAGTCAGGACACTTGCAGTACTTAGAACAATCTCTGTGACATGGAAAACAGTCAAATATTTGTTTAATTGGCCCAGAATTTAATTTCAATCCTCTCTCTTACATACACAGCAAAAATGACTCTTCTTATCCTTAATTAAAGCATGCTTCCATTTAAGAGTAGGATAAATCTTTTCCTTCTCCATTCCTCCTGGATTCATCCATAGTGGGGTTAGACAGGAAATAACACATAGTACACTAGAAGGAACCCATACCTGTCTTGTCTTTGTTCTGCCCTGGTTTGTCCTCTCCAGGGCCCTCTCTGGGCAACATGGCCTCTCAGAGTCTCTATGGAAAGTCAACTGGATACACTAGTTTTCTCATTTAGAACTTTGTCTAAAGTTGGACAACTGCTTAGCCTCTAGGTTCGTAGTCAATGAGTGAAATTTCCAGCTAAAACTAGATTAAAAATTGTGTGGTTTGCAAAATAATTTATCTGTGCATTCCCATGGGACCTGGAGATATTTTCCTTCTAAACTTTCTAGAAACATGCACTACTAGGCATATTCTGAGGAAGAGACCTACTGGTGGTCTTCCTCATCACATTCTGTTATTACTACACGTTCCAGAAGAATTTCCTTGGGAATAATGGAAATCATTATTAAACATCTCTGGAAACCTAAAACCTTGGCCAGAGATGGGAAATGTAAGTTGCATTAGAAGACTCTGTTGATTAAAGCTTACATATATTTATCTGCAACATACATGTGTGCAAGGAAGCCTGTAGAAGTTCTGTTCAGCCGTTATCTCTAATTGTTGTGGGTTTCTATAAATTCCTGTACCAGCTCATAGTGAGCAGTTCTAACAGCTCAGTCTGGATGGACGAATGGCCTTTTATTCCTCACTCAACTCTCCTTGGTGGAGTCATTCCTCCTGTGATTTGTGGAATGTAAATGTAGTGATGGGAATGTAAGGAAAGGTGATGGCCGCTGCCTTATCCCGCATCAGAACTGTTCCAGGCCTTAACTCTCAAATCTTCTTTATAATTTAGTAATTATAAAATAGGTTTCTACACATAGAGTTCTTTGACTGTTTGCTTTAAATTTCTTTTCAGATGTTAGCATCTCAGACTCTAAAGTAAGTGTAAGGCAGCATGACAAACACATACACACACACATAGACACACACACATATACACACACACACATATACACACACATACCACACACATATACACACACATACCACACACATACACACACGCCACACACAGAGACATGCACACAAATACACACATATACACACATCATGCACATACACATAGACACACATGCACACACATAGACACATGCATACACATAGACACATACCACACACATACACATGCATACACACACACACACACACACACACAAAGGAGAGAATTCAAAATCCAGTTTCCTCCTTATAAATTGTACAACTTTTGTAGTGCTATTTAAATGTACTGAAACTCATTTTCTTAATCTAAAACACGGGGCTAAAACATTTTACTTCACACAAACAAAGTTTAAATGAATAAGTCAGTTTATATATAAAATTGCTTTACAGATTATGAAGGTTAAGCAAAATGTTATGTCACTGACAGTAAATATAATGATGTAAAGCAATTTGATCATTGCATACTCACACTTTAAATCCATGTATTGAGTGAAATCTCATTATAATGTGTCTTGTTATTATATAGCTAAGACCATATCAGGTGTAAATCACATTCCCTAAAGTAGCTCCAAGTTGAATTACAAGGTAGTGCATACAATGTATATTGGCTGTGTAGCTTAATAAACATAGGATATTTAAATATGCTACATCTTTGTTAATGGCTTCAAAATAAATAACAATTAAATAGCATTTAAGTATTCCTTTTTCTGTATTTGACAAAGTGGCATATAATTCCAGAGATATTAATGTTAAAGACTACATAAAATCTTATGTCTAGTTTTCTTTTCCTCACCTATCTCTCTCCCATCAGAGAGATAGAGGTAGAGATAGAGAGGGATGTGGTGGGAGAGAAAGAGAAAGAGAAAGAGAGAGAGAGAGAGATACACAGAGAGAGAAAATACTGTGAATGAGAACAAGAGAGAAGTGCTTGAGCAAATTATAAATTCTCAAATCATGAATTGGGATATTGGGAAAAAATAAATCGGTCTTACCGTTTCCAGTACCCAGTTTTTACAGTGATCTATGACCATCCATCAGTAGAAACAGTTAAAAGCCTGAACTTAATGGTCCATATTTCTCAATATATGCTGATAATGCCAATTAGCTCTAATAGGATACCCAGGCACTCTCCAAGGCGGGAAGAGCTGTGAGGTTCCCGGTTTTTGCTTGTAATCCATTTTCTTTTGCCTATGTCATGCAAGCAGAGAATAAAAATGATGGGTTAACCTTCATATAATGCCATTTTCCATGTCAACGAATCATTTAGAAGGTGGACTGATGGTACATTGTAGAGGAAGCGATCCTGTAGAGAATAAAGCCCATCTGATATATTAGTGCTATGTAAATTAGTATTCTAATGGCTAATTGTGGGAAAGTGTGCACTTTGAGTTATTGTATCATTTTCAAGTGACTTCAAAATTTAGACTCTCTCTTTTAGCTCATTTATTTTGATAATACATTTGGAATCTACAGTAGAATCAGCTGATTCTCAAATTGTGTTTCTATGCATGAAAATGTCTAGCCTTATATAGTAGTACACTTTTTATAAGAGGTCAATAGCATATTGAAATTACATTCCTGACATGCTAGCAAACATCACTTGTTTTAGAAGGAGTTTAATAACATGGTAATGTTTATGTAAAGTGGGCTTATAGTGTCACACTTGAATCTAATAAAGTGGACATCCATCATGTTGCAATAAAGAGAAGAGCTTCTAATTAAAACAGGACATCATTTGCAGGATTAAAGTCATTTAGCATAATTGAAAAGTGTTAATACCCTATTTTATCCTCTTCCATTGGTATTACTTCAAGGGTAAAAACATTTTAAGGTGAAAATGTGTCCTGTATCTTTCATTGAATGCTATTACCTCCTGATTGCAACGTATTGAAACTGTTTAATTACAAACCTGGAAAATTAATTACTATATGGAGAAACAGATCCCAGAGGGTTATAATGTCCTTTTTTGTAAGTAAATACAACATAAAAATTGATATCTCCTTATTTATAATCCAACTTGGAAACATGCCCCAATGTAATTTATTATACTCAAATGTTTTTCTTAATTGAACAACAGTAAAGCAACATAGTTCATCCAAATTAATGTTACTCCTCTCATAGCTGAACTTTTACAATTTGTAATTAGGCTATATGTATATATGAGATATAGAGTAAACAAGTAATTTTGTTTTAAAAAGAAAGTAATATTATGAAATTGTTTAAGGTAACACACTTTTAGAAACATTCTACATTTTCTTTTTATCTTCAGTAATTTGCTTAATCTTGCTTAAATTGTAGCATTTGTTTATAGCCCCATTCAAAGCTGCGAAAACTTTACAGCAGAAGTACAGTCAGCTCTCTGTCACACACTTTTGAACAACTTTGGGAGAAATTCAATTGAGTCCATCAAGTATTCAAAATGATCAACAGCAATCATATTTTGCATTCTTCAGAGCTGTGCGGTTTATACAACCCATACACAGTCAATGTTATGGCCAGATCTTCATGAGGCTTTAGTAGTTGAGTCAGATAAGAATTGTTTTGCCCATTTTCCACATGAAGAAACAAGCTTCAAAGATATTAAGTAACTAGCAGAAAATCAGGATGTGAAAAAGATCCCCATACTTTAAAAACACAGATGATTATTCTTTCAACTAGAAAATATTGACTTCTTAGAGGATATTATTTCACCATGATTTGGAAAACCTTTATTAGTGAAACCCACTGTGTGGCGTTTAAACATTTCTGAACCATATGTATTTTAATCTATGTATTTTCTTTTTCCCACTATATTCCTTAATTGTAGTAGCTTTTATTAACATATTTTTTTAAGTGGAAAATGAATATTGATGAGATTGTGCTTGCTTCCACAGAACCTACTTTTCCCAAACCAACCCCAGCAGCCCAACAGTAGATGCTCAGTGTCACCAACTGGAGACCTCACAATCACCAACATTCAACGTTCCGACGCGGGTTACTACATCTGCCAGGCTTTAACTGTGGCAGGAAGCATTTTAGCAAAAGCTCAACTGGAGGTTACTGATGGTGCGATATCTTTACTAGATTTGTCTTATGAAAACATTGATTTTTATTTCTAGATACACGTTAACCATGTGGAGTTTGCTGATTTGTTAAATCATTTCTATGTATGCTTATCTTTTAAGTTTGAATCCAGGTCACATTCTTTTGGTAGTTTCTAATTCTCCCTGATTGAATACCACTTATTTTCCCCAAAGAAGAACTTCAGAGATAATTTACTTAATTCTTAAAAATAGAATAGTGCATTATTTTAAATAAATGTCATCACACTCACTGCATGCTGAAATGTAATCTGTATATTTTTATTTAGTCTTTGGCTGACACGATTGGTTCTACTAGACATTAATAATTTTATTTCACCCTAGGAGGAGGTGATACCACCTTTAATATTATCAGAGATGAGATTTTAGTTAGCTAATCACATTAGGACATTCCTATGATTTTAATTATGCTTTCACTAAGTTAAATTAACTACCTTTCAAAGTGCTGAACAATGCTAAAATTATAATTTTTATTTGCACATATGCACTTTGAATCTTAACTGAGGCATCTACATTCATAGTGAAAGTTGAAAAGGATGAAGGGCTCTGCGTAATCTGATTTTTTCCCAGCAGCTTATTTGTCACAATTGACAGCTAGCAAATTTGAGATATTTCATGAACCTCTGAGCGTGAATTTAATCTCTATTCTTTGATGTCTTAAACTGAAAATTCTTTCTTACTCTCCTTTATTTGTGAGGATTTTTATTTTTGTTTTCTCCTCTAATGCTGGCTTCTGAGATACAAGTGCTTTGGTCTGTGGCCTCTCTTGATCCCCTTCTTTCTCTGCTGGTGAAATTTGATGTGCTTTTATACAATTTAAATTTACATGTAGATTAAAAGTTCATTTAAAATTAATAGAAAGGCAGTATTTTTTAATATCTGTTCATGGTATGGCCTGATTCAGTGACACGTCAGGAATGGGAATAAATAGAACAGACAAACATTGGCTGCAGGGACATTGAATCGTTAATGGCTGCACCTGCTGATGCTGCAGAGATTTACTGCTATGGAACTGAAAGGAGAAGTCAGGTTCAAGGATAGCAGTGATGAGAAATTCTTCCTTAGATGGGCAAGGTCTTTGATTCTTTGTACCTCCATATTTCTTTAAAAGAATAAGAGATAATTATTAATCATTAAAAAGATCTTATGTTTTCACCTGTTAGCAAAAATGTCCAGATACATACACTTGAAAAATAAGATATTCTGGCCAAAGCCTACATTTTATTCTATATTCCTAAGAACACTCCAAATGTAATACTTAAGATACCAGCTATCATTTAGCTACTTATAATATTTTATAGAAGATTGACTCTCAAATGTTTCTAAATGAAGAAATTGTTATGGAAAAGGCAAACCATATTTGTAGGAAGCAAAGTTGATGAACTAGAAGAGCCAGTTGATGTGACTGTTATTGTTCGTAAAACAGGTGGATATTCAGAATTACGTCTGATACTATAAATGGAAAACCTTTGAGACCTTACACTAGCTCATGCTATCTTACAAAACAGTAGTTATTTTAGCTTTCTTTCTGTGGTCAAAAATAAGTGATGACTAATTTTAAATCTTCTGCCAACTGAGATTGCTCTAAACATTTTGTTACAACTGGCTTGAATATTAATTCCTATATTGATTTTTACTTGAGTAAGCAATTACAAAGTCAAGATCCTTTTGCAGAAATGTTGACTGGAAGTTACAGTGTTGTTGATTTTGACAGTAAAGAAATTAAACTATAAGAACTAAATATGTACACACATATTATCAATCAATCTGTCTCTAAATATGAAGTTGCCACATTGGTGATGCCTTAAGCTTCTACTCATAGTTTTGATCTTTCATACAGGTTAATGATTTAATACTATCTGAGCCATTATTTTCATTTTGAACACACTTATTTTGATATAATTCAGGGAATTGTAGAGCCATTTGAAATTCCATGGTAGAATGAAAACGTATGTCATGCTCAGAGAAAGAAGTGATTACAGGCATACACCTTCCTTTATTGTACTTTGCAGATACCATGGTTTTTACAAATTGAAGGTTTATGGAAACCCTGGGTCAAGCAAGTCTGTTGGTGCCATTTTGCTAATATCATGTGCTCACGTTGTGCCTCTGTGTCACATTTTGGTAATTCTCAGAATATTTCAAACAATGCCGTTATTATTACATCTGTTATGGTGGTCTGTGACCAGTGATCTTTGATATTACTATAATTTTGGGGGAGTATCACAAACTGCACCCATATAAGATTGTAAACTTAATTGATAAATGTGTGTGCTCTGGTTTCTTTACGCACTGGACATTCCCCTGTTGTTCTCTCTTTCCCTGAGCCTCCCTATTCCTCGAGACACAAAAGTATTGGAATTAGGCCAGTCAGTACCTCTACAGTGGCCTCCATGTGTTCAAGTGAAAAGTCACATGTCTCTGACTTTAAATTAAAAGCTACAAAGGCTTAAGTTTAGTGAGGAAGGCGTGTCAAAAACTGAGATAGGCGAAAAGCTGGGCCTCTTGTTCTAAACAGTTAGCAAAGTTATGCATGCAAAGAAAAGGTTTTTGAAGGAAAGTAAAAGTGCTACTCCAGTGAACACAAAAAATGATAAGAAAGTCAAACAGCCTATTGCTGATATGAAGAAAGTTTTAGAGTCTGGATAGATCAGTGAGTCACAACATTGCCTTAAGCCAAAGCCTAATCCAGAGCAAGGCCCTAACTGTCTTCAATTCCTTGAAGGCTGAGAGAGGTGAGGAAGTTGTAGAAGAAAAATTTGAAGCTACCAGGGGTTGGTTGATGAGATTTGAGGAAAAAAGCCATCTTCGTAACAAAAAGTAGAAGGTAAAGCATCAAGGGCTAATATGGAAGCTTTATCAAGTTATCCAGAAGTTCATTCATGAAAGTGGCTATACTAAACAGATTTTCAGTGTAGACAAAGCATCCATATATTGAAAGAAGATGTTATCTAGGACTTTCATAGCTGAAGAAAAGAAGTCAATGCCTGGCTTTAAATGACAGGCTAACTCTCTTGTAAGTAACTAATGCAGCTGGTGACTTTAGGTTGAAACTGATGCTCATTTACTATTTCAAAAATTCTATGACCCTTAGAATTATTCCAAATCTACTCTGCCTGTGCTCTATAAATGGAAAAACAAAGCCTGAATGACAGCATATCTCTTTACAGCGTGGTTTACTGAAATATTTTAAGTATAGTGTTGAGATCTACTCTTCAGAAAAAAAAAATATTCTATTCCTTTCAAAATATTACTTCTCATCTACGATGTACCTTGTCACCCAAGCTCTGCTAGAGATATACAAAGAGATTAATGTTTTTATAGCTGTTAACACAACATCTGTTCAGCAGCCCATGGATCAAGGAATAATTTCAACTTTCAAGTCTTATTTAAGAAATATATTTTCTAAGGCTATAGCTGCCATAGACAGTAATTCAACTGAAGGATCTGGGCAGGGTTAATTAAAAACCTTCTGGAAAGGTTATACCATTATAGATGCCATTAAGAACATTTATGATTTATGGGAGGAGGGCAAAACATCAACATTACCAGGAGTTTGGAAAGTTGGATGACTTTGAGGGGGTTCAAGACTTCAGTAGAGGAAGTAACTGCACATGTGGTACAAATAGCAAAAGAACTAGAATTAGAAGTGGAGCCTGAAGATGTGACTAAATTGCTACAGTCACATGATACAAATTGAACAAATGAAGAATTGCTTCTTATGGATGACCAAAGAAAGTGATGACTTCAGCTGGAATCTACTTCTGTTCAATATTGTTGAAGTGATAACAAAGGATTCAAAGTATCACATAAACTTAATTGATAAAGCAACATCAGAGTTTGAGAGGATTGTCTCCAATTTTGAAAGACATTTTACTGTGGATAAAATGCTATAACACAGCATTGCATGCTACTGAAAAATCTTTCCTGAAAGGAATAGTGAATTGATATAGTAAGCTTTATTGTCTTATTTTAAGAAATTGGCACAGCTACCCCAATCTTCAGCAACCACCATCCTGGTCAGTTAGCAACCATCAGCACTGAGGCAAGATCCTCCGTCACCAAAAAGATTACTACTCTAGGCTCAAATGATCATTAGCATTTTTTAGCAATAAAGTATTTTTAAGGTATGAACATTGTTTTTTTAGACATAGTATTATTCTACACTTAATAGACTCCAGAATAGTGTAAACATAACTTTTACATGCGCTGGGAAACAAAATTTGTGTGGCCTTCCTTATTGCAATATTTGCTTTGTTGTTGTGGTCTAGAACCAAACCTACAATACCCCTGAGATATGCCTGTATTCCATTTAGAGCAGTGTATCTGTTGTCACATTTTTGCACTTAGACTCATTTTCTGGAAATATTTATAATTCAAGCATTCATAAAAGATGAAATTGCTAATGATGCTGAATAGTGCTATGTTGAGCAACAGTTTTACTGGTCATAGATTAAGCTAATATGTTTCAATACACTTGAGTTTCAATATATTTCTCTAAAAGACTTCCACATTAGTTCACTGGCATTGTTCTTTATTTCTTCTTTTCTTTTGCTCTATCTTTTTCTCTCAGAGAATTAGGAAATTGTAATCAGGATTCTGTGAATAGAGCCAATAGAAACTAAAAAGACTGGGGAGATAAGATGTATTTATATCTTGTACTGACAATAAATGTCACATCATGATCTTATATGAATGGTTTATTGAGTATTTCTAATGCATAGTGAGAGAAAACCGTGGAGTTGTTCACAGATCACTGGAATCCCTAAATGTTCATTTAACCTTTGACTTTAGTGTCATGGAAACCTGTGGTCATCTTTCACCCATAACATCGTTGAAACTGAAAATTATGTCTGGCCAGGAGATTTTCAATTACTTTATTGATTAGATTCATTCAAAAGGTGATGAGCTACTCATTTGGGCAGTAAAAAAAAGAAAGAAAAAAACTAATTAGATGACCTTTGGCTGCATCTAATGATTTCAGGGATATGACAATAAAAGCAGGTTATAAGAAGTTACCTGAATTCTGCATAGGTATTTAATTTGAAAAAAAATCATTTAAAATATAATTAGTATGCTTTACTCTGGTAATATAGACTCACTTTCTCACTGCATTAAAAAATTACTCGTAGTGTTTTGTCCATTGGCCTTCTATTTTTGACCCATAAAAATAAGTCCCATGAAACTTTTAGTTTGAATTTCTATTTGCCTAATTACTGACAGATGTGCCAGAATTATTATAATGTTCTACTTCAATATTTTCTTAAAATGTTTTATTTAGTATTAAAAGTAAGAATTTGATGAAAAACGCAGTGAAATAAATGATTCTGATTTTTGTTTGTGAACGATAAACAGTTTTTATTGTTTTTCTTAGGTTTTATCATTGATAAAGTAGGTTTAGGTTGACTAGAATCTGCAATGTCTTGATATGAAGGAAACCTGTATCATAAATTCTAGCTTCAATTAAATTTGGTTGGCTTTCTCATGATAGGTTCTGAAAAGGCTGCTTAACTTTAATCTTTTGTTCCCTAAAACTATGAACTCTAGTAAATATGATACAAGTAAATCGAAAAGACAGTAATTTTAAGCTGCCATTTATAAAAGCTGGTGGGCAAAGGAAATTTGAACGTTAAGCAAAGTGTTTTCAATTATATACATTGTAATACAAGGTGAGTTTTTTGAGAAAAAACACTGTTTATCTTCACAGTTGCTTAGAAATTATTGGAATCCATCATTCATTTTTTCTTTTTTGTAGAAGTCTTTTTCATATATATTCTTTTATATACTACATATATTTTATATGTTACATATAACCATACACAATAAAAAGCATATTTTGGATAATTAACCAAAGTCTATGCTGTCTATGGAGAAGTTTACAGAACTTTCTCTTTAGAAAGACTTCCTTGGACCTGGACATATCCCTTTGATTATATGGTGATCTTCTAATGAATTCTAAATGAAATCTTACCTCCGGTCAAGTCTATATTTTTCTTAACCATGTAAATAATACTGTACATTTTGATGTCCTTCTTAAATAATCATTAAATACTTCTAAAAGCGCTGAAATGCTACGACAATACAGTAGTATTGTACTACTGAAATGCTACGACAATACAGTAGTATTGTACTACTGAAATGCTACTACAAATACAGTATTTCATAAATAAAAAGCAATACTAAGCTAAACATTTAGAAATTATGGAAAATTTATCCAAATGAACACGACAATTGATATACATGTAAACACTGATTTTGCACAAGCACCGTTTTTGTCATGTGATAAATATAATCTAGACTACTTTTCTTTGATCAATTATAAGCACTAATTAAATCAAATCATCCAAATGATATGACCATAATTTGATAAGCTAATATCACAATTTTGGAAGTAAATTATTTATAATCTAATATTTTAACATCAACAGAAATATTTTAGCCTATATAAATACAGCACATAACTGGTGCCATAAGGGGGAAATTATGTACTATATTTATGATAAATGCAAAAGTGAAAATTGGCTGTACTCATATGATACTTCACACACTTTCTTAAATATGCATATGAGATAAAATGAACATTTCATAGGTGACTGACTGCCAAAGCTATTCATATTTTAATTTTAATTTTAATATGACTAAGCCTAAGCCTTTTTATATAATTAAGGCTTTATAAAATGTCAGAATTTATCTCAGTGCCATTTTAGTTATAGGTAATGCAGAGGAAGTTATTGACAATAAATAGTATGGCCTTAGTATAGTATATATGTATGTACATATAAATGATAGATATATGATAGATTTAGAATATACATTACTAAGAATATACATATTGCTTAGAATAAGTTATAAGTAATATATATTGTGTTGGGGCTTTAACCTTACTTTCAGTGTCAATATATCAAGCCTACTGAACTACATTGATGTTAAAATACCCTGAAAAGAGCTTTATTCTTCAGTTTTGACAGATAGACCTCCACCTATAATTCTACAAGGCCCAGCCAACCAAACGCTGGCGGTGGATGGTACAGCGTTACTGAAATGTAAAGCCACTGGTGATCCTCTTCCTGTAATTAGCTGGTTAAAGGAGGGATTTACTTTTCCGGGTAGAGATCCAAGAGCAACAATTCAAGAGCAAGGCACACTGCAGATTAAGAATTTACGGGTAAGTAATATTGGACTTGTACTTGAATTATCATCCGCACATAAGTACTGCTCTATGGAAAAATTGCGTAGTGAACTTAAAATCTTACATCCTAGTATAATTGCTGTATGTTTAAAAACAGTTAATGTTATTACTTATCTTAAAAACGATGAATTGAAATTAGAGGAAAGGTCGCAGTTTTTACGTGACTCACACATTCATAACAGAATCTCGAAACTTTTATTCCTGTATCCCATTCCATATGTATACAGTCAATAAATCTAGAAATCTTAAACACATAGCATTAATACAAGTAATAGGATATTGGAAATGACAAAAACAACAAACGCTTCTGATTTACTTTCATTAGCAAAAGAAATTGTAAGAAAATGTAGATAAGGTGGCTTGGCCAAAGAGTTGAGTAGAGGAAAAATAAAGAGATGAGACTGAGTACATAAAAGGCAAGTTTTCCTGGTTAGTGGAAAACCTTAGATTGTAGGTTAAGTTGTGTGTGTAGTTTAGATTTAAACCCATGGAAAGAACAAGGCATTGGTGGTTTTTTACTGACGTTTACATGATAAAAAATGGAAATGGCTACATTTAACTGTAATTGTACCAAAAAAACTATGATTTGCCAGTGCCAATTTTATTTTTTCGATTAGAGAAACTAAATACTGCAAAACTACAATAACAATGATAGCAACAATAGCAATAAAGACAACAACTATTCTGTTTCATTAAAAAAAAAAAATGAGCATTCCTGGCAACTTAACAAGTCATTCCTGCTTCAGGAGCAATTCAAAATAAAATGTCTACTTTTGAATATTGTATCAGTTATCTATTATTATGGAACAATATGAACAAAAATATAGTGGCTAAAAGCAACACAGATATATTACATCACAGTTTCTGTGAGTTAGGAGCCTAGGCATGACTGAGCTGCGTGTTTTGCTTCTGGGTCTTACAAGGCTCCAGTTAGATGTCATTTAGAGTTGCCGTCTCATCTGAAGATTGACACAGGCTGGATTTGCTTCCAATCAACATTACTCTTGGTAGCATTCAGTTCCTTGTGGCTACTGGACTAACAACCTCACCTTCTCAATGGCTGTTGGCAGGAGGTTGCCTTTAGTTCCTTGCCATCTGGATCTTCCCCATATGACTACTTGCTTCCTCCAAGTCAGCAAGGAAGAGAGTCTCCTAGTAAGATGGGCACTACAGTCCTGTGGAACAAATCACAAACATGACATACTGACACTTTTGCAATATTATATTGGCCAGAAGGGAACCAACAGGTCCCACTTACACTCCAGGTGAGAGATTACACAAGATACAAATACCAGAAGGATGTTATCATGGAGGGCACCTGTCTTCTATCTGTACATTCAACTCATTCAACTAGGTATGGTAAGTCCCTTCCTCCTAACTGCCATGTAGCAAGTGCTATGCGAAAGCTGGAGAGTATGTTTTAGTAATCACAAGATTGGGGATGCGACCCAGAACTAAGGTAAATGATGTAATAGTGCGTGAAGAAAACTTCAGTGGAGGAGCCATCTGTAGAATCTTGTGTCCAGGTAGAAATTCAGAGCCAAGATGAAGAAAAACAAAATAAAACAGCATTTTAGAATTTTCCCATTCTGGAGCTAAAAAGAAAGGCAAAAATTTTTAACTACACTTATTTCCAAATGATCACAATTTGGCATATTGTTCTTTTATGATGGGAATATATTTACAATTATATGTTTATCTGATTATCACTGTATCATACAGATGTGTATCAGAAAGCAAAGTGACTATTTTTGCTACATGCACACACATGCACACATAAGTTTTTACTTTATATATATAATATTTATCTTTAATTTTTGAGATACAGGCATTAATTATTGCTTTAAGTAGAAAAAATGCTGCCAAGTTGAGTTTAAAAAAGTAAATTAATGCAAATATTTTGAGCCTGCCTTTTTATTGATTGTAAATTAATTGTTAACCTTCTTTGAACAAAATGGAAGTTATTAAAAAATTAATGCCAACTCTCTTTGTGTAAACACTTTAACCTCTATTTCTGGGCTAAAGGCAGACTTGGGCCATAGGGGTTAATGCATTTTCACCGTATCACTGAATTAAAGGGTATGCTTGAGTAGTCAAGATTTCTAGTAGTGTTTGAAAGAAGCAATTAAAGGTGGATGCTTGATGATGTCAAACAAACTTTGAGCCCCTGACAGGCTTCTGAGTAGTCTCTCTGAGATGCCAGCTCCTGGGGGCTTGTCTGCAGCCAAGTGCACAAGGAGAAAAGTAGATGATGGGATTTGCCTGCACATTAATCTCATTTTAAAGCAATTTATTAAGGGTAAAAGGACAAGGGTGGAAAAGATGAGAAGCACTCCTGACCAGAAAAATACATTATTTAAAATTAAAGGAATAAAATGTGGCGATGATGGTAATACCAAGAGTGAGTTTTAGCAACAATATTTAGGTTTATGAGGACACCAAAATGAAAATGTTGTTCTTTTCCTGTAACATGACTGTCCTTAAAGGGAGACAGAAGTGGACTTTCCAATAGTTCACTCATACAGTCAAGAGAGTTTCTGTAGGCTGTATTCCTTTGTGTCTCACTTTTTTTTTTCAGTACTTAATGCAAGGGAAAAAAATAACGTGATGAATACTGTGTTCTTCTAGGCCAGCTAATTGGTAACTGAATCTTTATCTTTTGAGAAGTAGAATATTCCAGCACTCATTAAAACATACCTACCACAGCTAATGTCATACTTGTATCTCCACACAATGACAAGGAGATGCAGTTAAGAAGCATTACCTACATACTTTTCTTTTAGCATTTGCAAGTAATAACAAGTGCTACATTTTAGTTCAACAGCTATAATAAAATGCAAATTCTTTTACTCTTTCACAGACCGTATTCAAATGAACATCCCATTAAAATCCAACCTTGGCTCATTATATTTAGTTTGTGAGTGATGCTTCTTAAATGCAAAGATTTCTAATGACTATAATGTGTGCACAGCCACATTTGAAAGAATGGCTCTTTCTACAATGGCTATCCCCATCATCCCTCTGTGTAATAGAAGACAATTGTGCAGAGATAGTATGGCAAAGAATGTCATGCCAGAGCAATTTGAAACTTAAGTTAAAATACATAATGGCATTTAAAATCAATTAAGATAGTGAAATGGCAGTAACATCCAGGCACTAATGATTTACCTGAGAATCAATCGAGAAAGCTTGAGTCATCAACACACTGACAGTTTGAACCCAGCAGATATAATATTCCATGAGCGACTATATTTCATCAACAATTAGACTCATGTTCATCACAGAATATTAATTCTACATCTTCTGCCTCGTCTGACTTTGTTTGGTCATCAGTTTCTCTTCCCAGTGTGACTTTTCCTTTACTCCTAAATTGAAGAGAATGAATGTTGTTTGCAGTGTAAGCCACAAGGCTTGATCACACAGAATTTTGGAGTTGCCTCTTTTATTGATCTTGGGGCTTTATTCAAAATATAATCACAGAATCTTCTGCTTCTTGCATTTGTAAAAGAGAACTCTTGATTATATTATCAACTTTTTCTGAAAGTCTTTTGCCACTCTTCTGTGAATAACAAAACCATTTTAAGTGGTCGATGAAATGGCAAGTTTCAATTGTGATCAAAAAAGAGTTATGAATTATGATATATTTATGTTCCCTTTCAGCTTGAAATTGCAGTCACTCCATAGCCACATTTTTTTAATGATACTTTATTCTATTCCTTGTTCCACTACTGCAATTTACATATAAGTGAATATTGAGGTTTTTAAATGAAGAAATTTACCTTAAAAACATTTCTTTTTCTGGCCGGGCATGGTGGCTCACACCTGTAATCCGAGCACTTTGGGAGGCTGAGGCAGGCGGATCACCTGAGGTCAGGAGTTCAAGACCAGCCTGACCAATATGGAGAAACCCTGTCTCTACTAAAAATACAATGTTAGTCAGGCATGGTGGCACATGCCTGTAATCCCAGCTACTCGGGAGTCCGAGGCAGGAGAATTGCTTGAACCTAGGAGGCAGAGGTTGCAGTGAGCTTAAGATCGAGCCATTGCACTCCAGCCTGGGCAACAAGAGCAAAACTCTGTCTCAGAAGAAAAAAAAAAGTTCTTTTTCTTCTTCACTTTTTTCCATGTCTTTCAAAAGAAAGAAAGTGTGATCCCTTATTGTCTTATTGCTTATTTACTCAGGTACATTTTATTCATTGAAACATAGTTTATTTGAGACAGAACAGTTTTGCATTACTGCTTCTCTGTAATTTTGTGAGATTCTGAATGAGTTCTGTTCTGAGTCGTTCATAAACAACTTAGATATAGTAGAGCCCCACCATAAAATGGAGTTAAGAGGTAAGAGTATTATCACGGAGGAAGAAAAAGAGAAGGGCAAATTGTTTATCAGGCAAATTAACATTGAGGTGCATAAATATTTTTAAAAGCCCTTTGGATCAATGTTATGAATAACATTATATGAATTTATTTCATTATTTTATGTATACATATGATTGACTCTAATGCATAATTTAGACAACAAAATGATACATCTAATTTTAAGAAATTAAACATTGCCTGGCTGTCATTGAGTAATCATTCTACAAATTGACTGAAACAATTTAATTCTCTCCCTTCTATGCACACTAGATTTCTGATACTGGCACTTATACTTGTGTGGCTACAAGTTCAAGTGGAGAGACTTCCTGGAGTGCAGTGCTGGATGTGACAGGTGAGGACTTTGTGAATTAGGAGAAATCTTGAGCCCCTTTTAGTGATAGCTCAATATCAAATAATAAGTTAAGGAGAGATCAAAGTGTTTAATTCACTGAATGTAAATTTAAGTCTTTACATTCAACGCCATTTTTTAATTCATGCATGAATTTGCACATACATTTGTGGAATTTAATACACTTGTCCTTGATAACCTTGTTATTTTATTTCCTCTGAAGTGTAAGGAATTCTAACGATCCTGTGTAAAAGCACAGCTTACTTTTATTAACATGTAGGAGAAGCAAATATTCACTGACATACGTCTGATTCATGGAGATGAATTTCTCATTGTCTAGGTCAAGTCCTTTAGTAGACTGCTTCCTTCTTTTAGGCAGTATTGTCAACTTATGCAATCAGGAATGAAGTTTTTTCTGTCTGTCCTCTATAGAGTCTGGAGCAACAATCAGTAAAAACTATGATTTAAATGACCTGCCAGGGCCACCATCCAAACCGCAGGTCACTGATGTTACTAAGAACAGTGTCACCTTGTCCTGGCAACCAGGTACCCCTGGAGCCCTTCCAGCAAGTGCATATATCATTGAGGCTTTCAGGTATGGGACAATTCCTTCTTTCTCCATTGGGTTTTGTTTTAGCTCCTTTATTCTAAAATGTCACCTGAACTATCCTGCTGTTTTATTAAAAACATGTCCAATCAATGCATTTTAAGAATTGATCTCTTCTCTCTGACTTTATTCAAGAACAGAGTTAATACTTTTAGTTTACAACTTAATTATAAGATTTAAATATGCATTATTCATGCCTAGGTCTCTGGGGATCCAGTTCATTACATAATCACTTAGCTCCATTCTTTACCCAGACCATTGTAGGGATTTAAGGTGAGAATTTAGGCATCTGAACTGGGTAGAAAATATTTTAATTAGGCATAGGCACAGGCACTTTTTAAAGTTAGGCGACATTTATTGAAACAGGGGACTCTGGCATTTATATTCCTAATAATTAGAGCAGAACTTAAAATAATCCCAGTGTTTTTATGCCATATATTACATACATCTATTAGATATGCCTGAGAGAAAATTAACAACAATAATTAATAAATTTATTCCATGTGCTTCTAGTTGCTTAATGGAAAAGATGTTTCCACGTGTTATCTGAAATAATTGTTGCCAATTTAAAGATTTAAATGTAAATTAGCAAATATCAGTATAAAATTGTCTTATGAGAATTTGATGAAATGCTTACACAAATGGTAAAATATGCTTTCATGTTCCCTTTCAAATGTGCTTCTATGTGACAGTATAAATTTTAATGGATAAGCACTGTTTTTTTTAAACATTAGGACAAATGATCACTTTCTTATAAGGCTTCTCTAATCATGATTTAAGGTAATGCTAGGTGTTTAATTTTCAAATTTGAAAATACTACGTTTCTATAATTCTTATGCGTGGACAGTTAAGGATATCAGAAAAATAAACTGACCACCCCGAAAATTACATTTTCCCCTTCCTCTGGGAAAAAGTGGCATTTGACTTTAGACAAACTGTTCTAAAATGGCATCCATCTGTGGCTGGCTCTAAATGGGTCCTCACACACAAATTCAGAGAGAGTTCACCGTTCTGAGATGAGAAATCACAATACTGTGTAATGTACAATTTTATTAAGAATGTAACCGAGGGACAATATTCATTGCCTGCTTCCTCTCTTCTTTTACAGATGTGTAGTTTAGAAGGCTCTGTTATAATATTGCATGTGGAAAATGATGCAAAAGAAAACACACCTTGTAACAGGAAAATGCATAATTTACTCTGTAGTCCATTTATTCTTTCTACAGGTTAATTCTTTTCAAGGTATATATATATATACATTTACGAGGACCATACTTATTGTATAAACTTGATGTTGTGATCTTGGCCTCTGTTCCTTTTACAGGTATTCATGTAGTGGGCTGCTGTGCATTAGCAAAGGGCTGTCACATCTCCTGGGCTGAGTTTAATTGTGTTGTGCATGGCACTTTCGTTAGGTGGGCTCGGCTTTGTTGTGGAATAAATTGAAATCATCCAAATGTTTCATTTATTGGGCTGAACACTTCAAGTGTTGTGTGTGTGTGTGTTTAATTTCCAGCCATTAACCTTTGTCATTGATACCCAACTCCATTTCCAATCTTCAAATGACCGTTCTTTAAATGAAATTTCTGTTTGCGTTTCAGCCAATCAGTGAGCAACAGCTGGCAGACCGTGGCAAACCACGTAAAGACCACCCTCTATACTGTAAGAGGACTGCGGCCCAATACAATCTACTTATTCATGGTCAGAGCGATCAACCCCCAAGGTCTCAGTGACCCAAGTCCCATGTCAGATCCTGTGCGCACACAAGGTACTTTCAATAGCTGTCAACAAGACTGGTTCTAGGCAGAAACATCAGATATTGAAGAACGAGGGGATTGATGAGGAGATATACATGTGCCTGCATTGCTTTGTATGATGGCTCACTAGGCTGTATCTAGGGAAGGAGAAGGTAGCTTGCTGTTTACCTCGGTGAGATGTGTTCTCTTTCTGGAGTTTTCGGGTTTATTCAGCAAAAAATAAACAAAATCATTGGGTACCTCTACGTAGAATGAATTCACTAAATTAGAGCTTCACTATATTTCAAAGGGAGGAAAATGTTTCTCCTTCTTTAAAATTAATTACGCAATAACGGAAAAGTGGTCTTTAATGAATAGATGCCCAAATAGAGGTATAAAAATTATGTCCTATTGTTTTGGAATTCTGTTTTTATAGTTCTCACAGTATGGTTCCTGGGTAAGCAGCATCTGCATAGCCTACAACTGTTAGAAACACACATTTTCAGGCTCAAATTCAAATGCTCTGAGGTTGGGGCCCAGTGTTTGTTTAACAAACCCTCCTTGTGATGCTGATGTATAAGTTTTACAACCACTGCTACAATGAATTTCGTTAAATCAGATTTTTAAAGGAGCAATTTATTACAGAAAGCAGGAAATCAAGTTTTCTTTCTAAAGAACTCAGTTCTTTCGACTATAATGTAAAATACACATAGAATATTAAAATACGATTTCAAAATGGAAGATTTCATAATTTTATCCTTATTACCTGTCTCTTCAAACTGAGAAGTCACTGGAGTCTGAGGTTTAATATACAATGCTACATTATAGTTTCCCTTCTGACAAGTAGGTAAAAGAAATTAATAAAATAGAAACGGTAATTTTATTATTTGTTATAAGCTACTTCCCACAGGGTTCTTCAGAAAGGGTTAATTATTTCTTATTTGTAAAAGACTTTGAACAAGGTATAATTCAAAGTAGTATTTTTATGCAATGAAAAGCACCATACAGCCATCAAATATTATTATAATTACAATGTAGTTCAGTGATAGTAACTAGCATGCTATTATAACAGAGAAGGGCACCTTAAAGGAATCGACTGAAATAAAGTCACCACGTGACTTTGTAACGTTGCTGACATGATGACAGACAAGGGGGGAGGGAATGCCATTTTGCTATTGTTCTCTAAGCAGTAACGTGATTAATTTTCCATGAGGATAAAGGGCCTGTAGGTAAAGAACCTGTCTCTTGAGAAAGAAAAAGCACAACAAGGAATTTGAAAATCTGAAATTTGAACCCAGTTATATTTTACCTTCCTTAAATCCGATTGCTTTTTACTGTGTTAGAATCAAGTGTGTAAATTTTATTATTGAACTTAAAATGGAAGATGTGTACAATTTTAAGTCAAGAAATTGTAGTACCGTGATCATTTGTACCTTTGTGCATAGAAATAGTTTTTGTGTGTAGCCAATGAAAGGTAGAGAGAGATCAGAATGGGAAGACATTTGGTGTGATTGTATCTGGCAGACCTTTTTGATCATTCGGTAACTATGCTAGTCACTAAATCTTGACTCATAAAATAACTCTCAGTGAAAAGGTCAAGAAAGATTAATGAAAAGTTGTTTGTGGTCTGGTTTGTTCCAATGGAAAGAATATATAGAGTGAAAGACTTCTGTGCTCTTAACAAATACTTAATAGGAAAACCCATGCGTTGTGTCTGATGGTCAGGATTATTTTTGGATACCATACTTTCAGCAGCTTTGCAATCTGCAAAGCACTTCTTCTTTTTCAAAGAACATTTTGCACTGTGAACTCTTATTTTTCAAAGGTATTGAATAACAGAGAATCTAGAAATCTTTTATTTCATTAAAAGTACAAATACTTGCCTTATCAACATCAAAACAGAACATACATATATAGGCATAGATTAATGTTATTCACATAAAGGGACTTTTTTCCAAATTAAGTCAAACTTCATTTTACTGTTTATGTTAAAAATGAAAAAAAAAAAGTAGAACTGGAAAAACATTACGTAAGTATTATTCCCAATTATTTACGACCCAATTTAAGTTAGTGCTCCCAATTTAAGTAATAGCTGAGAGATTTTCTTAAAAATACTTCTGTGAGAGTGCTCGTGCATTGTAGCCTGAGATAATAAGAAAAAACAGGATTAAGAAAATAAATAACTTTAAATTAGACTTCCTTTCTTAAATACAGTAGTTGGAGAAAAACAATTCGAAAACATTGTGTACCAGTTTAAAATGTTAATCTGAGTATGTGTAAAATTCAATGTTTAATATCAATTTGATGGACTTAGCTGCCTATAATTTATCATTTTTTCTTAATGGACACAGCCTATAATTTATCCTTTTTTCTTAATGGACCAAGAATATAAACCATCGTATAGAGAAATAGAATAGTACTTAGGAGACTGATGAATAAGGTGGCATAACAATATGTGACTGAGGGTATAATATTTTAAACGTCACCTTTCTTTCTTCCCTTCTCCCCACCACTATTCCTAAAAATGGCTGCATGACCTCATGTCAGGTATTAGAGTACTGCTCAAAATGTATTACTTTAGAACATGTTATCAGTATTATAACTATTTCTGTCAAAAGTATCTTTGCAAATTTGAGGAGCTGTTTCCCCTCTTCCCCCAACTCTATTTACCTTTAATGACAGAATTCACTTTCCTAGTCCACCATTACTTCTCCATCCATGCTCCCAGACTGAAGTAGGTCAAGAAGAACACACAACCTGCAAATTGGGACAAGGGATTAACAGGTCCCTTAGCATCAGTTTTTAGATATATTCCAATTTACAAATCCAGAAAATCATTCAATACACCAACATCTGTACAAAGCTCATCTTTCTGGAGATCTTTCTAGACTTCTGTAGAGAAGTCTTACAGCACATACTTTATCCTTTAGTAAGAAAATAAGTGATCTTATGCAGCAGTGTGTCTGCATTTGAATGAGGATGAGGGATTATAAATACTCTTTTATTAATATATTTTTAATAAAGATCAATATCAACTCTCATTACGTCCTACCACAGTGGTATATTTATATATATAGGCTTAAATGCTTTTTGTCACAAAAGAGTTTCAGTTTTGTTTCCCTGTAATTAGTTCTAAAGACATGATGTTGATTTACATAAAATAAGTTGTAATTTTAATACGAATTTTTTAAAATTGGGAATGATTATCTTATCTAACTGCAGATATCAGCCCACCAGCACAAGGAGTGGACCACAGGCAAGTGCAGAAAGAACTAGGAGATGTCCTTGTCCGTCTTCATAATCCAGTTGTACTGACCCCCACCACTGTTCAGGTCACGTGGACGGTAAGTTTTCAAAGGCAAATATTTATAGTAATCTCTTCTCTTTAGGGAAAGCAAAACAGGAAAAATGCAAATGAACAAAAAATGATAATAAAAATTCTTGCCATTTAAAATCAAGGTGTAATCGATGACAGTAAAGAAAATCAACAAATTAAAAAGTTACTAGAATAAACATAGTAAGAATAGATTGATTATTATATAAACATGGCATATTCTGTCTTCTGAATTTTCTAACAGCTTTCTTGTGATATAATTAGCATACCATAAAGTGAACAACTTCATGATTTTTAGTGTATTTAAAGTTTTAAAATTATCACCAAAATCTAATTTTAGAAAATTTCATCATCCCCAAATGAAATCCTGTGCCTGTTAACATTGATTCTCTCATTTCCCCTACCGTAGCCCTGTGTAACACTAATCTACTCTATGTTTTTGTAGATTTGCCTATTCTGGACCTTTCATATGAGTACAATTGTGCAATATATGGTCTTTTGTGTCTAGATTCTTTCACTCTGCATAATGTTTTTGAGGTTCATCCATGTTGTAGCGTGTATCAGGACTTTGTTTCTTGTTGTTATCAAATAGTATTCCATTTTATGGATACTTCACATTCTGTTTATTCCTTCTTCAATTGATGGATGTTCGGGTTGTTTCCAGTTTTGTCTATTATGAATAATGCTGCTATGAACATTTGAGTACAAGTCTTTGGGTGGACACATGTTTTCATTTATCTTGGTATAAACCTACAAATTGTTCAGTAATATTGGTAACTCTCCATTTAATATTTTGATGAACTGCCAAAATGCTTTCCAAAGTGGCTATAGCATTTTCTATTCTCACTAGCGATGTTTCAGTGTTCCAGATTCTCTCAAATCCTTGCCATTTTGTTCTCACATCCTTGCCAACACTTATTATTATCTGCCATTTGGATTATACCCATTCTGGTGGGTATGTAGTGGTATATAATTGTGGTTTTGATTTGCATTTCTTTAATGACTAATCATATTCATCTTCTCATATCCTAATTGAACTTTTTTTTAAGAGAAATGTCTATTGAAACTCTTTGTCCATTTTTGGACAAAGAGTTTGTCTTCTTATAGACTTACAAGTGTTTATACACTCTATTTTGTTTGTCTTCTTATTATAGACTTGTAAGTGTTTATATAGTCTAGATACAAATGCCTTATCGGATACATAATTTGAAAACATTTTATCCCAGTTTGGTTACTGTAGCCCTGTTATGTAGTTTAAAGTTGAGTGGCATGAAGCCTCCTTCTTCCTTCTTTTTTCCTTAGGATTGCCTTAGCTATTCAGGCTTTTTTTGTTATTGTTCCATATTGTTACTCCTTAAAGCAAACTACATAATCAGTCAAATTATTGGTTTATGAGTACAAAATTGGGTTAGTCTTATTTTAAAAATAAGACTAAGTTTATAATGTTTTAAGAGTAATTATGATTATTTAGGATTACACTTTCTTATTCCAGTTTTGACATAATTTTGCATAGATTTATTCCATTTTCTGCATATATTGGTTTCTAGTCTTCTGTTCCTATGAAGGGAACACAATTACGTTATCATTTTTACAGTGGCACAGTAGGGGGTATTATCTGCCATGCCTTTTCTATCTTTCAGTACCCTTGAGTAGATACAAAACTAACAAAGCCAAAGGAACTTTGTATTTTTCACAGCATAGTATTTTTCCTTTTTCTCAATTGTAAAAAGTCTCTGTTCTGTTGAAAGTTATAAGGGGGTTTCTTTTAAGCTGCATCTAAATGTGGGAATTCTTTGGGTAAGAATCAAAGTCATTATGTTGATGAAGTTAATCACTTTAAAGTCACTTAGTTTCAAGACTAAATAGCATTAGATCAATATTGCATGACAGTAGACTGGGAGTTCTTCCAGGAGGGGGATGTTGTCTATTCATCTCTGTACCCCAAGAAGCTATCATTACTAGTTTGCACATCTATCCCCGTCATGGGCTGTAACTTCTGTGAGACTACAGCCAATTTCTTTCATTTCTGTTTTTTTCAGAGCAGAGTGTCTATTATGAAGTACTCTTTTAATAACTGTTTGTTGAATGATCAAATCAGTTGTTTTCATACATTTTACACTTTTTTTAATAAAAGAAAGAATTCAGTTAATATCATAGCATATTGTTCTCCATGACTTTGTAGTTGCACATGACATAAATATGCACTTGAAAGAGGTAAATTAAGTGAAATAAAGTCAGACTGGGGTGTGTCCAGTGGTCAAATAATTTGTGTAACTCTTTTATTAATGTAATATTTTCAATTTACTAAATGCATATGTTATTTAAATTATCAAAATGTTAGCATTTGCTTTACAGAAGTGTTGGGGTTGAAGGGAGAAATAATTCCCCACCATGTGATTAGGTTTTGGGCCAGCTGAGGAAGTTTCCCAGTGGTTGGTAGGATTAATGACCAAAGGCACAAGACATAACTACTGGAGAGACCATTGGCTGTCCCCCTCCTCACCAGGCTAAACTTGAAACAACAATGGTTAGCAACAACTGCTTTCTAAAATGGCTGCTTTTAGAATGAGTGTGGGCAAAAATGATAAGAAACCTGCTGTTCCATAAAGAAAAATAGCAATAAGTCACTTACCGAAAAATGATTATTCTAGCTTTACTTTTTGTCTTTGTTTTGTTCAAGGACAAAAAGAATTACATACTCTTTGCCCATTAAGCATTATTCCACAGAGATTGAAAAGAGTGCTTCGACAAACTAGAATTTCAGAAGTCTGCTAAAACCAGATCAGACCCTTAGCAGCTAAACCCATCAAAGAAAATTCACTTTGAATTTTTGCTTTATATCAAGTTGTTATGTTGTTTTGTTTTGTAAATGGAAAAGGTAAATATGAAGCATCACGCTTAAACAGTTTAACTAGATTGCTGATTTTAGGGCCACATATAAGCCCTCTTCTTTTTTAGCCTGTTGCTTCCTTAACAATTATGCTTTATCATTGTGCATCTCTAAAGCCAGCAAAATGCTTTCACTTATATCAGTCATTTGATTGTTTCTGTGCCCTTGAGATATAGGTATTATGTGAGCAAATTAAGTAAACTGAGGTTCAGAAAGTTTAAGAGGTTGAAGTCTAATTCAAGTTGAGGCTTATGGCTGGAAGCCTGAAGTTCTCGTAATCATTTTACCTTTTCCTTAAGACAACTCTCTTTTTATTCATGTTTCAGAAAATACTATTTAAAAAAATATATAAACCCATGAATCTGTGGTCAGACTCTGATTGTAATCAACTCTAAAAGAAAATCCTCTTTCTTATAATCAGAACGTTAATAAAACTCGTAACAAACATATGGCCTAACTTGAAAATGACCACCTGTCAAAATGAGCTCCAAAATTTAGTAGGGTAGAACACACATCCAGTAAAAATCTCACCTATTTTTTTTAAAGTAAATGTTCAGTGTTTTCATTTCTGCTTCCACCTGTAACAACAAATTTCCTCCTGAAAAAAAAAATGCATTGCCACTGCACACAAGTTAAACGATTTAACTATTAAGAAGCCCCATACGATATACTGGCTGACGATAGTGTACACTGAAGTGTGCAAAACAATGTTTTGTAGTGAACATTAGCTTCATAAAGTCCCTAAAACACTTAATTAATGAAAACCAAACATGGATAAAACCAATTTACCCTGATTTACAGACTCCCTTCATCTGGAAACAGCTGCTTAATGTTCTTCTTAAAAACACAGCTTGCTTCTTTCAGTATTAACAAGCTATTATTGTGAGTTATGCCTTTCTTTCAGTATATAAATTCACTTAAAGCAAATGCAGAGAAGTTTATAAAATGCAAACTTAATGTTGTTTTAACATATACTGCAAGGGTTTTTTTGAACACTGACAGTTTTTATGAAAGTCATCTCTCTTTGGCTCTCATAAATTTAACTTTTCGCCTCTTGGTTGCCTTATTTCATAGTGTCAGAAAAACTCCTGCTTTTCAAAGAATGTGTCCAGTGATAGAAACGTAAACAGGTAGCATGAATGAGGACTTGCCGATCACCAGCTTCCATGTTACACCTGGGCTCACTTTTTTTTTTATCTGACCTCATACAAGTGTAGCACTAACTTCAGAAAGTCTTTGAGGGTGAGAAAGCTTTCAGGTGGGTGAAGGAATTCATTCTTGTTGAGACTTATCTGGGAAACTGGAATTAGCCATACATAGAAACACACACACACACTTAATTGAGGGAGTTTTCTCGTTTGGACATTCTAAGTATTTCCTTTTGTTCCACTGTATTTTTATTGAGGCTCTGCATTTTTAACTTTCTAAAGCCAATATTTTTAGCTAATATTCATTTGCTGCCCTCAATTAAAAATAAGTAAAACAATACTGCAACTAAAGAAGAGATGTTAGTAGTTAATACATGAAAGAATACGTTTTGTTTATAACCTGCTGACAAATTTCAACATTTCAACAAATGTGGAAACAAATTTCAAATGCTGAACAAATTTCAAATTTCTTGGACAAAGAAATTTGTTTAAAGCTGAAATTAATAACCATCTCCATTATTCTCTTTTTTACTTCCTCTTTCTCTACAAACTTCCTGAAATGAGGTTATTCCATTTCTTTTCCATTAATCTTTACACTTTATTTGATAGTGAAGTATGTCAAATTTAAGCCTTGTTAGACTATAGCTATTAAACTATGATAAGGGATATTAGTTGGAACATGCTATCATAGTATGTGTTTAAATCAAGTGTTTCTAAAAACATGACAAAGTATTAAAAGATGCTTAATTTTTAAAACTAATTTTTAAAATCCATAGTTGTTTTCTCCCTGAAAATGAAACAACCATAAAACCCTGGTAAATATTTTAAAATAAATGTGTACAGAGAAGAATATATTTCATTTTTTAATCTTGCATTTTTATATATTTGATTTTTAGGTGATTGTCAAAACACTTTTTAAAACAAAACAAAAACACTTTTTAAAAGTTCTATTTGGTATGAGTTTAATCCTAGATTGTTAATTAAAATAGCTTCTTACTGTACCTTAAATAAATGAAGATATCAAAAAGTTGTCAAATTTTGTCAAGAATGGGACAATTGAAGAGTCAGAAGTTGGTAAATTAGTAAAAGTTTTTCATTTAATATTTGGTAATGGGTATAAACGTTCATATGCTTTTAAAACAAATGCTCTAGCTCTACAACTTTAATCTGCATTGTATGCTTTTTCCAGCCACAGGGACTTTATACATGATGTCCTCATATTTGTTTTCCTGGGTAAATCCTGCTCTTCTTGCCTATCTAGCACTTAACAAATTCTTCAGGGAAGCTTTGTCTCTGCTTCCCAACTCAGTCACCTTTCTCTCCACTCCACTATAGGCTTTCCTAGCTCCTGGCACTTCTCCTTCTTAACATTTGTTTATGCTTTTTTTTTTATGATTGTAACTTGACCATGGTTCAGTCGTTATTAGACCACTCCTACCTTCTACCTGGACTCTATCTTCTCACCTCAGCTCATGAGGGCAGGGGCTGACTCTGTTTTCATTGTCCGTTTTACCCCCAGAGCTCAGCAGAATTTCTGGCACCTATGAGTAGGAACCCAAAACCTGTGTTTTGATTGAGTGATGATGTTAGTGAATAGACAAAGGATGAGATTGGAAATCCCTGACAAAGGGCATATTACATATAAAGCCACATAAAAGGGAATTGTTGGATGCAGAAAAAGGGTAAGCAGAGGAGATATAAAGCTAGAGGTATTGGCAGGTCTGGCCTTTGAGAGGCCCGTGTGCTAATCCAAGGAATGTTAATTAATTAGGTTGGTATCTTAGATACTGTGAGGTATTTTAAACAGGAGAGAGAGTTCTTCCAATCTTCATTTTGGAAACAATCTTGGGAGCAATCTGAACTCTAAAAGGATAGAAGTTATTAGAAGCAGAGAGATTAGCTAGAAAGCCATGACGTCACTCAGTTGACAGTTATGAGGACAGAAATACGGACAAATGAAAAGAGGACAAATTCATTGTGATGTCTAAAATACTTTCCTTTAGTTTCAAATGCCCTTAACTATGTTTTTCAGGTTGATCGCCAACCCCAGTTTATCCAAGGCTACCGAGTGATGTATCGTCAGACTTCAGGTCTGCAGGCGACATCTTCGTGGCAGAATTTAGATGCCAAAATCCCGACTGAACGGAGTGCTGTCTTAGTCAACCTGAAGAAGGGGGTGACTTATGAAATTAAAGTACGGCCATATTTTAATGAGTTCCAAGGAATGGATAGTGAATCTAAAACGGTTCGTACTACTGAAGAAGGTCAGTATTCAGATTTTGAATATAAATCCAACATGATGACACTAATTTCTGTTACAGTACCTATTTGTTATCTTCCTTAGAAGAATGGAAAGATATCACCTAAAAGTAAATTGAGGAAGTGTCGTTTTCTCCTTTTATTCTGAGAATTCTATAGAATGTGACAAGCAGAAAAAAGGACACTAATGTAATTTGAATTTTTCTTAAGTAACCATTTGCACCAAATCTTATGTTTTTAAGTTCACTTGAATTGGATTATTAAATATTCCCCTATATTTTGTGTAGATTTAGTTCATTTGGATCATGGAAGACAGATGACTGGAAATTTGAGAACACAGGCTGTTCATTGTGACTACTCTTTTTTTGTTATAGTTAAGTGTGACATTTTCTTTTATTAGCCACTTTTTCCTGTGGGCACTGCCAGTCAAACCCATGTTTCTAATCAGGAAGGGCACTTGAGTATTTCCAGTAGCTTTCTTCTTAGTGAAGTTCCCTCATTCTCCCCACTTTGGACCATTTCTTACCTAAAGGTATGTTAAAGTCAATCTGTGATGAACACAAGCTTTCCACCAGTTCATTTAGTAGTATCTCTTTCACCAAACAAGAGGCTTATAATAAATGTTGTCATTAAAGTTGAAAAAAAGGAGATGCCAAATGAAATAAATCCCTCCATTCTGCTTTTGTATTAATTTTGTGCTCACAACTCTTGTAAAAAGCCCTTTCTCTAAACATATTTCATACAAAATAAGAGAAGCCTTAAAAAAATGTATATAGGTTGCCCACGTTAACATCTATGTGCTTGACCAAAGAGTTCTTAAATTATGCATTTCTTACACAACATGGTAAAAATGTCATCTTCCCATTGTTTTGCAGTGTGATACACTGGCAGGGCAAAAATGCATATTTAAAAAGGCACCATTAATCTATTTTTAGGATATGTTGAAAAGTTACCAGTAATTATAATAGTATCTTTTCTTCTTGCCAACATGTTTAAAAATAATAATCATTATCATCATATCTTTATTCATCATTAAATTTCACTCTGTGTTGCAAATTGGTGGTGTTAATGAGTGGAGCAGGTCCCCTTAACACAGAATGCCCTCTTTGAAGCCTATTTCCAAAATCCATTTCACTGCAGTTAGACTTTTCCTCTGGATTAGACATTTGTCCCTGTTGGGTATACATTCATCCCCAATTTCTGTGGCTATGTGACGGTAACAAATGGAACTCAGCTGGGCTGTGTCTGGGAATGATGAGCAGCGATTTGGGTTCTTTCACATCTGTAGAAAGAAGCTGAGTCCTGGAATAATTGACCTGTCAGGAAGCAGGCACGGTGTTCTCGCTGAGCCAGCAGCAAGGTGAATGAGAAACCCATTCTGAAAGTCTTATTTTTCAATGCAGTCTGCTTAATAACTACAAGGCTCATAGACAAGTGGTCGGATTTATGTCGTCATGCCATATTTTGGAGCAATATTGTCACAAAGAGGAATAGGAAAGAGCAGTACTGTGTTAACATGTTGCTGTGTGTGTCCTATATCTCAATGCAAATATGGCTATACCTAAGTGAAATATGTCATGACATATTTACAAAACATGGGATATCTGCTGTCAGGCTTTTAAAATATATTTTAGGATATTTAGGATAGTTTCAAAAAACTAAACCGTGTACAGCTACGCAAGCATTGATGATTCTATATAAAAAGCCATTAATGCCACCAAATTATTTGATATTTTAAACTGTCAAGAAGTATGTTATGTAATACTATGATTTTAACTACCCCCACCTTTGGTTTTAATTCAAAGACTCACTGAGAATAAATAACTTTTTCCATAAAGTTATTATTTCTGAGTTCTCAGGGACATTAAAAGAGAGATGCGGCAGTCTAAAATCAGGAAGAACTTCTCTCTTGCCTTTTCTCAGTATGGTTGTAATTAGTTATAGGAGAAATTACAAAGGCAGAGAATTATTGTGGGAAATCAAAATCTTCCCGTTTCACATTTGACCCAACATGAACTGTTTTCATTTTTATCATCGGAGTCCCTTGCCCATCCATATAATATAAGTTTTCATTCTTAATTTGCGGGTCAATTTATAGCAGTCAATTATATTTCCCAGTATGGGAAGAAAAAGAAGTTTTTTCTGTGTTGATGACATTTATAGTTATGTTTCTGTTTTTATTTAGTAAGCACAAGCTAAAAGCATACCAAAAAAGCTGTCAATAATGCCACCGTTCAGAAATAACAGGTGATAAATACTGGAATATGTCCTCTCAGAATAATTTTGGTTAGAAGAAGTTATGGTTGTTTTTAGAAAGACAGCCTATTGGAGTAGAGTTCTAAAATCAGACATACACCGGCTCAAATTCTGACTTGCTGTTTGACTCTCCTAAGTCTCTTACGGTAACCTTCTGTTTCCTCATCTGTAAAAGCGAGATAAGAGTTGTTTCTACCTCCTGAGGTTAATGCGAGAATTCAACCTGACACTTAGCTCTGTGCGGGGTGCATAGAAAACACTTATTAGAATGTTAGCTGCTAAATTTATTATTGAGAGCATATTACAAAAGCTGTTGCATTTGCTTTAAATCTAGATATTGTATTTAAAGAATATTTCTCAAAAAAACTGTCACTTTTGAACACCGTGTGCATTCAGAACTCCTGGAAGCCAGAGCCTCCTGCATCTTGTCTTTATACTCATATTCTGGAAGTAGCACAAACGTGCACCAAGGCTTATAGTCTGCATTTATTCTAATTACTTCCTCTACAGCCCCAAGTGCCCCGCCACAGTCTGTCACTGTACTGACAGTTGGAAGCTACAATAGCACAAGTATTAGTGTTTCCTGGGATCCTCCTCCTCCAGATCACCAGAATGGAATTATCCAAGAATACAAGGTAGGACCTGGGTGAAGAAGGACAGCTCTCATGTAAAGGTTCCCAGAGAAATCTCAGTGTCTCACGAATGAGACACATCTCTAAAGGTTCTCTTATTCAGTTTAAGCGTAAAGTTTTTATTTATATTTCTGTGTGACAGAGAATGAAACAAATGCATAGGTATTAAACCACATCAGTGAAATGGTTTTCTGTGTAGTGTGATTCTACAACCTCAAGGATTTAAAGAGATGGGACACAGAGTAGGTTGTGAAGCCTAGAAAATGAGTTTTATCTTTGTTATTAGAATTCTGCATAAGAAGCTTTAAGGCAGCTGTTTTTAAACCATGTTCTCAGAAAAAAAGATGCTTCGGGTGTTAAAGAGGTGGAGTGGGTTGTGGCAGCACCGACCCTCACTCTAGATGCTACTTTTGTCTGTTTATTGAGGTTGTGTAGAATATTTCACCTGAAAAAAAGCCACTGAAACAACACATTTTACAAAATACTGACTTACAGAAAAAACAGTTGATTGTCTCATTTTTCAACTGATGAATTTTTGGCTGTTCAGAAACATATATCTATTGTTTCATTGCCATCATTTGGTGTTTAACGTAGAAAGTGTGTCTAAGTTTTCAAAATAAGATTCTGTTTGTGTTGTGATTAGACCCATGTGAATGAAAAACCCCTCATTAATCTTTGTAAAATTCAAAACTATAATTTATTAATAAATGATCTATTGGTATCATCTATTAATAAATATTTCTAGATTTCTGAAAATAGCATATTCTATACATCTAATATAATACAAAACTAGACACCCATTTCACCTAAAAAATTCAGAGTTGGTATTTAATATTAAGCTGAATAATTTTACTCAAAAGTTTGCAGATTAAATTTTATTTCTAAGGAAATATTAATTTTTACATAGAATTTTATTAAAGAATAACGTGCTAAAGCAAATGAATGGACTAAAGGTATAAGGATTTATTTTAAAATGATTTCTATCATGTAAAGACACATGCTTAAGAAACAAGAATAAATGCTTTTACAATACAATAATTATATAGATTCTAAGATTTTATAAGCATTAGGACATTATTTTAACAGAGTAACAAATTATCTACTCTGTGTGAGTTTGAGTGTGTGTGTGTGTGTTTTAATGAGGTTAGGAATTTATTTTTGTACCATTTGGCACTAAATATCCTAAATTTCCATGTAGTTAAATATTGTTACTTTTTTTTACAACATGATGAATTTTTTTTCCATAAGTTGTAAACGTTCTCACTCTCTAGAGACTTGTCATATTTTGGTTTCAAAGCACATATGTAGGTAAGAGCTAAATATTCCTTCACTAAGAACATAGATATCATATATCAATAAAAGAAACACATGATTCACAAGAATTATTTTTTACTGAAAAATTTTGGGAACTTACCTGCTCCAAAACAAATCATATGTTTTCCTACATATGTGTCTACCTGTAGATTTTAAAATATTGTATAATATGAATACAAATGTGGATACACAGTGGATTTCTTTTCATAACACAGTTTATCAGAACAATTTCTATATCCAAGAAGATGCCCTAAAATTTGATTCCTACTTGAAATAAAAGCCTAACTTCCTTAACATCAATGTCTAAAGACTTGCCACCACTTTGTTCTCATGAATGTGTATGTGTGTGTAGATATGTGTTGATCAATATTAGATTTATTGCTGTCAACGTAAATATTGACTTTAATTTCATTTTAGTCAATACCTATAACTTAGGTCAATTAATCTTGTTAACTACTTCTGTGTAAGTTAATATTTTCTTAAATGAAATATAAATTACTTAGATGTCTACGTATATACCTTAGGTTTTACAACTTATAATCACCATATTTTAGTGGATTATACGCACAATAAATCTTGATAAATAAAACAGAGGAAATTTTGTGTTTTAATCCATATGAAAATGCCATTTGCAACCGAAGACCACATACCAGAGATGTTAAAGAAATCACTGTGCTTTCTAAATTACTCACTATGAGCATTCAGTGCTGAGAATAAGATATAAATGAACACGGCATAGTTTCAGCTTCCCTTATTGTTCTTCCTTTAATACAGGTGCACGTGCACACAAACACACTTACATATACACTTACAAATAAACTGCAGAGGTTGAACTTTAGAAGATGTCATTTGCAAAACTTCTATAAGCCTAGAAGATAGATAGGTTATGATTAAAAAAACATTTGATCAGCTATAGTGTCTTGTTGCCAGAAATGATAATATTATACCCATGTGTTATTCACTTTCCATTTCTGTAGATCTGGTGTCTAGGAAATGAAACACGATTCCATATCAACAAAACTGTGGATGCAGCCATTCGGTCCGTAATAATTGGTGGATTATTCCCAGGTATTCAATACCGGGTAGAGGTTGCAGCTAGTACCAGTGCAGGGGTTGGAGTAAAAAGTGAGCCACAGCCAATAATAATCGGTGAGTATCAAACTATGTGGTCTGTGCTTTAGAATCAGTCAGCTGACAAGGTGGATGATGATTTTGCATCAATGTATTAATAGTGAATATACACTTATGAATGATAGGGTACACATATCATATTGACAAATGGGTTAACTGACTAGGGTTTCTTACAAAAATACTTGGTGCAATTGATCATGCTCTTAAAAGTCCCAGAACCTTTTTAAAATTGCATTATTTAAGAGTTTAAATGCTGAAAGGTAGTTTAAAAATTATTTTTAATCAATTGCCTCATTGGCAATTTTGGTGCCATTGAAATATAATGAAAATGAGATAGTTACTGAAGAGAGACCACCATGTTTCAAATCTGTGTGCTTCCTCTTAGTCAGAGAAATGTCAAAAATTAACAAGAAACAGGCCAGAATAAGCTTTGTAATCTAAATATACCATCCCAAAGAAGAAATCACATTAAATCTAATATCATAATTGCATAAAATTGTTCCCTATTATCATAGATTATGTTTGTCTGTTCTTGAGATGTATATAAATGGAATCATACAGAATGTGATTTTTTAAATCTGTTTTCTTTCACTAAGGATAATGTTTTTGAAATTCATCCATGTATGTATTATTCAGTTCATACGTTTTATTGCTGAGCAGTATTCACTTGTATGAATATGCCATATTTTGTTTATCTGCTTTTCACCTGACAGAATGAATATTACTGTGTAAATGTTTGTGTCCTTTTGGAGAAATACCTAGGAGTCTAATTTCTGGGTAAAAGAGTTGTATAGTTTGAGTTTATGAGAAACTGCTAAACAATATTCAAATTGTTATATAATTTCATACTGCCACCAGCGAGAAAAATGACTTCCAGTTGCCCTGCATTGTCACCAACATTTGATGTTTCCAGTTTTTGTGATTTTAGCCATTCTAATTGGGATAACCTGTGATTTTAACTTGAATTTTCTTTTATGACTAATAATGTCGAGCTTATTGGCCATCCACATAATTTCTTTTGTGAATTGACCACATGTTTGCCTTTTAAAAATTGAGTTGTCTCTTGTTACTGATTAGTAGGAGCTATTTATACATTCTGGATACAAATTCTTTTCCATGCATATGTGTTACAAATATTTTCTCCCAGTCCATGACTTCCCTATTCATTTTCTTAATAGTGTCATTTGATGAACAAAAGTATTACATTTTAATGAAGTACAATTTATCATTTTTTCTCTGATATTTAGTGCTTCCTAAGAAATTGTGGCTTACCTCTAGATACTGAGGATATTTTCTTCTAGAAGCTTTATAATTTTAGCTTTTATGCGGAGGTCTATAATTCGTCTAATGGTAACTGTAATGTGGTTAAAGGAATGAGGCTTATTTATTTCCATATGTATATCAAATTATGTACTCATAATTTATTAAAAGGACTTTCCTTTCCACCAGTTAATCATATATTCATGGATGCATTCCTGGATTCCCTATGGGATTCAATTTGTTTATATGTCTATCCATATGCCAAACCACACTGTCTTGGTTACTGTAGCTCATAGTAAGCCTTGAAATCAGGTAACATGAATACTCCATCATTTTCTCCTGCAAAGTTATTTTGCTTATTATAGGCCTTCTGCTTTTCCACATACTTTTCAAATCAGCTTGTTGATATCTCTACAACTGTGTTGGAATGGTGAGTGAAAATGAAGTGAATACATCCATCAAAATGGGTAGAGTAAATATTTTAATAATAACTCTTTCCATGAACGCAATATATGTTTCCATTATTTAAGTGTTCTTTACTTTGTTCCAATATTTTATAGTTTTTAGTGTGTCAACACATTTCTTGAGCATTTGATTTTTTGTATATGTTTTTTGTTTTGTTTTTATTTCTGAGAAAAAGTCTCTCTCTCTCATCCAGGCTGGAGTGCTTGAGTGCAGTGGTGCGATCTTGGCTCACTGCAGCCTCCATCTCCCAGGTTCAAGTGATCCTCCCACCTCACCCTCCTGAGCAGCTGGGACTACCGGCATGCACCACCACTTCCGGCTAATTTTTGTATTTTTGGTAGGGACAGGGTTTTTCTATTGTGGCCAGGCTGGTCTTAAACTCCTGACCTCAAGAAATCCGCCTGACGTGGCCTCCCAAAGTGCTGGGATTACAGGCATGAGGTCCTGCCACTTCATCTGGCCTATTTGATGTTTTTTTACACTATTATAAATGGATTTTTAAAATTTATTTTTCCAATTGTTTTGTATTACACATAAATTTAATTTCTAAATAGCCTTTGTGCTTTGTGGCCTTACTACCTCACTTACTCATTTTAGTAGTTGTGAAATTTTTTTAAGTGTTTTCAGATAATCATGTTTTCTCTCTCTTCTTGTTTGTGTTAATGTGATGAATTCTATTGAATGACTTTTAAAGGTAAATCAACCTTGTATTCTTGGATAAATCACAACTGGTCATGATACATTATCCATTTCATAGATGTTGCTGAATTTACTAATATTTGGTAAATAATTTTGCATCTATGTTCATTAGAATATTGATCTGTAGTTTTCTTTTTCCAGTTTTGAAATCAGGTGGCTGGTTTTACAAAGTAGTTTGGGAAGCATTCCTTCCTCCTCTAAATTATGTGAAAATTTTTTAGGACTTACCTCTTCCTTAAATATTTTCTAGAATTCAGTGGTTATATCTATGCTTTTCTTTGTGAATTAAATATATATATATATATCAAAAATATATGAATTCAGGTCTATTCAGAATTTGTGTTTCTGAGGCTGAGGTGGGCAGATCACTTGAGGTCAGGAGTCCGAGACCAGCCTGGCCAACATGGTGAAACCTTGTCTCTACTAAAAATACAAAAATTACCCAGGTGTGGTGGCGGGCGCCTATAATCCCAGCTACTTGGGAGGCTGAGGCACAAGAATCACTTGAATCCACCTGGGAGGTGTGGGTTGCAGTGAGCCAAGATCACACCACCACATTCCAGCTGAGGCAACTCCAAAAAAAAAAAAGAAAAAAAAAAAAGAATTTGTATTTCTTCTTGTGTTGGTTGTGGTAAATAGATATTTTGTTTTTTGCCCAGTAGTGACTCTCTCTCATCCTTCTAAGCTATTGAATTTATTAGCATGTGGTTGTTTACAATATTCCCTTATTATCGTTGAATGTCTGTGAGATATAGAATAATGCCACCTGTTTTATCTTAAATACTAAAAATGTATGTGAACTATCTCTTTCATTTTCTTCCTATCCTCCCTCTTTCTTTTCTCTACCCCTCTTTTTCCTATTTAAATCAGTCTTGATAAGGATTTATCAATTTTATTAATCTTTTCAAGATGCAAACTTTTGGCTTTGTTAGTTTTCTAACCAATTGATTTCTGCTTTTTTTTCTATGTACTGTTATTTTGTCTCTTAAGATCAAAACATAAATCAATGATTCCAGACCTTTCCTATTTTTTGGGTATTTTAAAGTTTTAAATTTCCCTCTAAGCATTTCTACAGCTGACTCTTGCAAACTTTGATTTGTTATGTTTCCATTTATCATGGAATATAAACTATCTTCAACTTTTCTTTAAGGATTTCTGTTTTCTTTCATAGAGGTTATTTATAAGTATATTATTTAATTTCCAAATATTTAGGAATTTTTCCAGGTGTCTTTTTGTTCCCGATTTCTACTTTAATTCCCCTGAGGCCAGAGCCTCAGAGTAATTTTTCTTTGTGTAAATTTACTCTATTAAATATGGAGACTTATTTTTTGACACAGGATTTGATCTCATTGAATGTTTCTTGAACAATTGAAAAGTATTTGCATTTCTCTGTTTTTTCAGTGGAAGGTTTTATCTCAGGTCAAATTATTTCTTAGTATTATCAGGTCTTCATTGATCTCTATTTGCACTTTTAATTACTAAAAACAGTGTAAATCTATTGTAATTATGGATTTATGTATTTCTCCCTTTCATCTATAAGTTTGTGTTTCATGTTTTGGCTACTTTGTTTTATGTGAGTATGTTTTAAGATTATTATATCTTCTTTTTAAATTTACCCTTTATTATTATGAAATGGCTATGTTTATTTTCTAGTGAGATTCTCTATCCTAAAATTTACTTTGTCTGATATTAGTATAGCTACATCATCTTTTGTAAGTATCTGCATGGATTGTCATTTTTTCATTCTTTCATTTTAACCCATGTTTCTCTGTATTGAACGTGCAGTTCTATTAAATTGCACATTGTTAGGTGATCTCCGCTTACTGCAAACTCTGTCTCCAAGGTTCAAGAGAGTCTCCTGCCTCAGCCTCCTGAGTAGCTGGAACTACAGGCACGTGCCACCACACACAGCTAACTTTTGTATCTTTGTAGAGACAGGGTTTCACCATGTTGGCCAGGCTGCTCTGGAACTCCTGGCCTCATGTGATCCTCACACATTGGCCTCTCAGGCATGAGCCACCTCTCCTAGCCAGTCTTGTTTTTTTTAATCCAATCTAACAATCTTTGCCTTTTTTATTGCATACTCAGAATGTTATTATTAATGTAATTATTGGTGTGTTTGTTTAGAATTACTATCTTGCTATTTGTTTGCTAACTTTGTTACTATCTTCCAAATTTCCTGCTTTCTTTTGATAAAATGAGAAAGGGTTAGTATTTTATGTCCGCTTTTGGATTATTAGGTACACCTCATTTCTTTGGTGACAGTTGCTCTAGGATTTGACTATAAGGATCCTACAGCAGTATAATGTCACTCCTTTTCCTGTCGTCTTTTTTTTTTTTTGCTATTATTATACCTTTTACTTCTATGTAATAAACAGCAATATACAAATTATAGCTCTAGTGTTGTTTTTGCGTTAAACATCAGTTATCTTGCAAATAAATTAAAAATAAAAAGTGCAGTTCTCATATTTATCTGATATTCTGCTCCATAAATTCAGTCCCTGGCCAGGCGCGGTGGCTCACATCTGTAGTCCTAGCACTTTGAGGGGCCGAGGCTGGCTGATTACCTGAGCTCAGGAGTTCGAGACCAGCTGGGCAACATGGTGAAACCCCATCTCTACTAAAATACAAAAGAAATTAGCCAGGCGTGGCGGCATGCACCTGTAGTCCCAGCTACTCAGGAGGCTGAGGCAGTAAAATTGCTTGAACTCGGGAGGCGGAGGTTGCAGTGAGCTGAGATCACGCCACCACACTCCAGCACTCCAGCCTGGGTGACTGAGCGAGACTCTGTCTCTACGAAAAGAAAAGAAAAAAATATTCAGTCCCCTCAGCTTGCATGAGTGCTTCAGTCTTTTCAACTCAGGGATGCTGTTCAGCAATGTTTGGGTTAGTCTTGGCTGCATCATATTTTAAAGTTATCTGTAGGTACAAAGCTGTGAAAATATTGAAGTTGTCCCTGTTTCTTTCCCTTCTGTCTGAGATCACAGTCCTACCCTTTTCTTTCACATATTTTGCCTAGTCTTCTACTTGTTTGTGTTGGGAGTGCATATCCCAATACCTGTTATTTCTTCATGGCAGAAGTGGAAGTGTCCAGAGAACTGGTCATTCCATATATTACACTTTCCTGTTCTGTAATTTCCATTTGCTTTCTTTTACACTTTTCATTTCCCTCTGATGTTTTCCATGTAATCATTTATTATGACCATATTAAGTCCATACACCTATTGTAGTAGCTGCTTCAAGTTCTTTTCTCCTTATTTCAACATCCAGCTTGTCTCATAGTCTACTTCTATTGATTATCTTTTCTGTTAACCTTGGGTTATATTTTTCCGGTTTGTTGCTTATTTATTTTCACATGCCTGGTAATTTTTTACTATACTGAACATTGCAGATGAAGTAAAATTTTGTGATCTTTTGAAGCATGTTTGTGTTCTAGCAGGCACATACGTTACTGTCTGGTCATCTTTAACCGGTGATGTCTTAGTTTTTACATTGGTTAGTATGGGACTTCTTACGTTTGCCCTTATTCTCAAGACAAAACCTCAGTAAAATACTTTCAAGGCGTGATCCTCTCCTGGGCTTCCGGTGAGAAGCCTCGTATGTTTATCTGGTCTTCCTAACATGGTTTGGAAGTTTTGCGGTGAACATGAGCTAAAACCTGTGCTTTCACCAGATCCTACAATCTTCTCTTTGCAAGCACAGTTCAGGGTTCACCCTTGGATGTAAGGGGAGAGTATACACAAATTTGGGAGCTTCACTCTCCACCGTCTCCCTTTTTCATATGGTTCTCCTCTCTGTTTTAAGTCACTCTGGCCTCCCTGAACTCCACCCTGAGACATCTCATATCAATAAGATTGAGTTTTTTCAGCTGAGGTCCTAACTGTCTCACACTGTATGGATTGCGGTGCTCCCTAAGGGAAAGAAAGCCTCATAACTGCAGATTTCCTCTAGTAAAGCGCCCTTCATTCAATACATGCATCCCCTTCAGTTTTCCCTGCTTTTATTTGCTTGCCAGTGCCTTTAAAGAAAAATAAACAAATAAGACATCTTCTTCCTAGAGTTTACATGTTTTTAAAGTGTTTGATATAAGCCGTTCTCATTTTTTTCTATTTATTTGCTAAAATGATGCATATAAAGCCGACTGCCAGCTTCTAGAGAATTCTTTCTATTACAAATATGTATTGTATATGGACAGATTTAACATTCAGTCATAGTGTTAAAATTTTTTAGATTCTCTAGGTTTTCTTCCTTTTATATATTAAAAGCATTGTAGAGAAAAAGTTAAAGTATTAACTTTTCTTTAAATTGGTTTCTCTTTCTTAATTAGTCATTCAGACTGAATTAATTCCTTAACCTGAGGGAAACCTACAATCTTGTCCTTCTGAGATTTTCTAAAATAAATTGGAATAAGAAAGAAATACAGGTACACCAAAAAGGATTTAACATACATGTGTGTGTATTCATTTATAGTATTTAGAAATAAGCCCTTATTTTTTCACTTAAAAAGATATACATATATATATATATGTATGTGCGTGTGTGTGTGTGTGTATATATATTATATGTACTGTATACTGGCATATATATGCCAGAAAGACAGTACAAAATATCTATATCTGTATACCTTTATGAAATGGATTGGCTGAATATAATTATTGTAAGTGAAAGATAACTAAGATTGTCAAGTAACTGTCAAATAACGTATTTTCCTTTCATAGTTTTTTTTTGTTATCTTTAGTAATAACTACTAAATTCTTAAGTAGAGCTTTCTGTTTCTTTTTCTTCTTAGTGACTACCTGTTTGCCAGATATTTTATCTGTTTGCCAGATATTTGGGGGATTTATTTCCTTATAGGGAAGTAAAAAATTACAAGCTCATGTCATGACAATCACAGTTATGCACTGAACAATTGAACTGTAACTTAAAATAATAAAGTTAACGATTATTTTAAATCAAATAGAAAATTTCACTTAATTTCCCTATCATTTATAAAAGTCTGAGTCTTCAGATGGGTAATGAGTACCTTTTAATTTACTATTTAGCATTTCATACAAGTGTTTTCACATTTTTCTGTGAGATAAAGTAATCTAGAAAATAATATTTCTATCTTTTATTCAAATAGTTAGAATATGCTATACTCAAAATGTAATTATAAAAATAGAATTACAGAAATTCTATTTTTTGTGTACACACACACACACACAAATCACAATTCAACCTAGAAAAGGCTATTTGTTCTTCAGAGGTTTATTTCTTTTTAATATCTACTCTTGTACTGAGAAGCCTTCTAATTGTTTCCTTAATTACTCCTGCGTATCTACCTTAACATCTTGTCTGATGCCCTTATCTACACAACTGTTATTCCTTAGTTGAGAAGTGATTTAGTGATGGCTAATCTTCTTTTCTGTTTCAGTTTACACTTTCCCATTGTCTATTCAGAACTGGAAACGGCACTTGAAGTGACTCAAACTGTACCACATTTCCCCTTTGTTTTAATTATATCATGTATTGGCATTTGATGCAATTTATGGTTGAGAATTTTAGATTTGTACTATGCCAGACCGTGTATTGTTTCATCTATTCCTTCTCAGTTTAGCCTTCCTTCCAGAAAGTTCCATTAAGGGACCATTAATTAAAACATTATAAAAATGTAACACACTGCCTTACACTGGCTTAACACTGTTGTTGTTCTTTTCTGTGCCGTTTCCTATGGTAAGATGACTTCTACATCATAGTGTCCATAATTCTGCATCATTGCATTTACAGACACAAAAATGCAATCAAATACATTCAGATATATATCCATTAAGCAGTGTGTCATATAACCAATTTACATTGACTTAAGAATTTTAGTTATCTGCTTAATAGTATAGTTATTGCTTCTCTAATCATTTGGCTTTTCACGCTTACATTACATAGTTGGTTATAATATGTGGAACAGCTGCAAACTTTCACGGTAATACGTACAATCGAATGTGATGTGTCTAATTAATTTTTAGTCCAACAAATGACTTTGTTCTTCATTACTCTCCAATGGGATGAAGACATTATATCTCATTATATTTTTTTGTCTGCAAGAACAATGGAGCGTTACAGGTCACACACATCCCTTGTCTATGCTCTAATTAATCCAACTGACAACATTGTTTCAAACATACCAGCAGCATAAAAAATAGCAATACACCTTGAGTAACATAAATATTGCACCTTACTAAATATGATATATTATGGATCCTTTACAAAAATGAAGGCCAAATTTTCTTTTCTTTTTGTTCAATAAGGTATTTGTTTTCTTTCTGATAATTCCTAATAGTTAAGGACATCACCAGATAGGTATATGTCTCATATTGAAAATATGAGCTCATTTTAAATACAGCTTTGACTATGTTTACATGTATAATAATTAAAGGCAGACATAGTGGGAAAATGAGCCAGATTTACTACATAAATGACGCTGGTTTTTAAATCTGAAATTTAATACAAAAGACCTTTCAGGAATGGATTATAAGTACGTATAAGGAAATGCTAGCAGCTATAATAAAAAAGCCTGAATTTTGAAAAGATTAACAAAATAAAATTTTATTTCTAATTCACAGCTCAGACCAATATGGGTCAGCAGAATGGGAAATGGAGTTTCTACTCCATACCGTTATTCTGGGGTTTTGGGGTTTCAAACCCCGTTATTCAGGGGTTTCAAATCATAGCTCTGCCATTTCTTGGAAGCTTAACATCCTCCAACAGATCCCCTGTTTCTGTCCAACCAATGAGGAAAGAGAGTTTCAAGTCAAGGCAGTCTTACGGATCAAGTCTGGAGGGTCGTGCGCACTTTTTGTTCCTAGTTACCACTGGCTAATGCTCAGTTACTTTTTTGAACTCTGCTGCAAAAGATGCTAGGAAATGTAGGCTAATTTTCTGCCTTGGAAGAAAGGAGAAGCAGTGAGGTAAACAAGTGAATTGAGATTTGCAGGATTCTCAAATCTAGGTAATTTATCACTCATGACACTGAGGTTGACTGAGAAGCCCTTAAAGCAGCCCTTAAACTTACATGGGTCATAATTTTGACCCATGTAACTACATATTAGCCCCCACTTCAACCCTCCCAAAATACATGAAGTAGACAATACTGGTGCCAACTAATTGACATGGGCTCTAGAAGATTTAGTGCCCTATATAAACTTACTGCTTACTTAGCTAGTAAGTGGCAGGGTGGTATCATCAAAATCATGACTTCAAAGATCATGATCTTTTTAATATATTACAGTGCTGTAACTAAAACAAGGAAAATCCCACACATTCCTTTGATGTGATATGCTGAAATGTGCCATTTATATTTTGCTTACCATTTACCTTTTAAAAGTCTTTGATTAGTCACTAATTAGGCATGATATTAACATTAGAAATCACTTAATTCCCAGCGTCTACATTTCTTGATCTGCTAAATAAGCCCATAAATCTTATGAGTCCACAAGTTTAAGACCTATTTAAAATGTAGATTGAGATTTTCTTAATTATCTGAGAGGCCTAAATTTTCCAAACGTGACTAGTTCTAGAATAGTCTTAGTCCATATTTAAATGCATTTCTCAGTAATGGAGACTTCAAAGTTAATTTTTAAGTTGTTCTTTAAATTTAGCTTTCAAATGGATTTTCAAACTAATTTCAAATACTTTAAGGGAATATATGAGTTTCATCTTTTTCATATTTTAATTATACATGCTGATCTCTGTGAAGGCTGTTTACATAATTGTCATTGTTTTGTATAGTAGTTTTAATACTTCCCAGAAAATTAAAGGATATTGGCTCAAAATAAGTTCTTTGGTAGAATATTAAGGTCAACATTAAGTTACATGTTCTTGTGAATTATGAACATTTGAATATGGGCCGTGCCTTAGCAGAAAGGCAATTTGCAAATACCCCATGTTAAAAGTTGTAATTGCTTTCTTAAAAATGAGAACTATACTTAAAAACACTTGATGTAATTCAAGATAAGTTATTAATTCAACTCCTAGTACTTATTTTTATAATTTATAAGGTGATAAATCAACATACATTGTGAATCCGTCCATAGCAAACCACAACACAAGAGGTCAGTGTTCTTAATCACATTTGCAAACTCACGATTTGATTATTCTTTTGAAAATTATGGGCTATGCTTATCAATACTTGTGATAGGCTCCAAACAAAACAAGCATTTCCTGCCTTCAATAATTTTTCTTCATTTTTGATGCACCACGTTTGTATTCCTGTGCTTATTTTTGTTTTAATATATACTAATACTATTATTTTTTCCATAGGGAGACGCAATGAAGTTGTCATTACTGAAAACAATAACAGCATAACTGAGCAAATCACTGATGTGGTGAAGCAACCAGCCTTTATAGCTGGTATTGGTGGTGCCTGCTGGGTAATTTTGATGGGTTTTAGCATATGGTTGTATTGGCGAAGAAAGAAGAGGAAGGGACTCAGTAATTATGCTGGTAAGTGACTATTTCCAGCTAAGAAAATCTCTCATCTGTAGGAATGTAATGAAATGAATGGAAGGAAAAGAAAGGCATAACAAATGAGTGATTTGGGCTTATTTTAGAAACGTGCACTGTAAAATGCAATTACACTCAACATGCTTTAATGCATTGCTCTTGACCATATCACCTTATAACCATAAGGCAGTCTTTTTGCTCGTAGCTCCAGTGAAGCATAACAAGAGCACAGACTGATAAAAATGCTTAACTATTTTTCTCAACTAGTTCTTTGAAGTCATAAACAAACACACACACACACACACACACACACACACACACGCAGAGTATGCATTACATGCTATGAAGCCATGTTTGGGAAGTGGATTTATGCATGAGCATTACTTCAATGTTCAGGAAAGAAGAAAAATTTGAAATATAGCTTTTAGTGTGTCAGGATGCAGATTACAATAGGAAATGTCCCTCGTGAAAAATACTGACAAGCAAAAATCTCACCAGAATTGATAAGACTGATGAGGCATGAATTAAGTGATTTACTGTTCACTTAAATAGACTCTTATTACAATGCAAATGAACAGTATTTTAAAAGAAAAGGAAAATGAAGAAAAAGAGAAAGAAGCTGAACCAGAACAATAAAAAGAAGACCCTAGATGGTCTACATATTCACAACAATGTTTTCTTCTTAGAATCCAAGACAGTTTCAAGGATGCCATATAATGTAGCCTTCGAAATATCTCCATGGTAGAGAGAGAGGAGAGAGAAGACACACAAAACTGTAAAGTCAGTGATTGAGAGAATGAACTCAATACTGAAGCAATGTTCAATTACAATTTTAAGTGCAGTTTCTTTTAAATATTTTCTCCAACAACAATGATAAGAAATATCTCACAACATTTCACACTTCCTAGAATTTACAAGGGAGCAATTTTAATTTGACATGATTTTACAAATATGTAAGAAGTTTTTGAGACATTATATTCAATCTTGTATTTCTAATATTAAATTTGGTAGGAAGCATAAATGTCTTAGTAACTGATTTTGACAGAGGCGTCATTGGTTATTAAGCTTTTAAGATGCTGTGGCTTGTAGGCTCCTAAACTGCTGAGAATGTGGAAACAGTGCAAAATGCTAAGTATAGCACTGACTTCGTTGCCTTACTTGTTATTTGATGCATTTATATGTTTATGATCATTTGATTATAGCATTGTAGCTTGTGTCTATATCTTATGAAGTTAAAATTTATTAGTTACTTGTTAGAAGACGTTTCCAGGACTAGAGAAAGTAGTACAGCATATCCATTGACAAGAGGCTTCCATGTTTGGTGACATGCCATCATTCTGCCATTCTCATTTCTCATTGGTTGCTGCCTCTCTGCTTCCTCATAATTTGTCACCCAAGTCCTATATCACTTCAACAGTGAGGGATTCTTTGCAGAAAGGGGTGCTAAGCAGTAACTGAGTGTCAGAGTCTGGAAAATTAATGATACTTTAATGTACCTTCTTGTTATGCAGTCCGGTTCTCTGCCTTCATCGCTGAAGGTATTGCCCATCAACCTTTCTGTTTAATCAGCCACCATGTTATATATTACATCTCTGTGATACACTCGTATAAATCATATGAAATATAAGGAAGAACTGATTTAATTCATGGACTATTTTGTGTTTATCCCTTCGCTTGACGTTAGCAATGATAATAAAAAATTGACTGTGCTGGTCAGTTCGGTGCAAAGTTCTAATATATTCACATTTGGAGTGTTGCATTTTTATCTTCCATACTTCTTCGTTCACTCACTCCTTATAAATAAAATATCTCTCATAGTTGGTAAGTTTATACTGTTAGTAAAACTACACAGAGAGACTTTTCTTCTTTTTTTAACAGCAATTCTTTGCACAACCTATGCACTTAATTTGAAAATATATGTTGATCATTGAGCTTGACAAGAATAGTACATTTCCTATTATAATTTTTTATTGTTATTGATACTCATCTGCTTGTAGAAGAACTGCTAACTCAGAAGGTGCTATGCCCTTCAGGTGTTTTGGAGTAAGGCCAAGCCAGAGAGAAGCCTTTCAGAAGTTTTTTACTTAACTGATAGATGGTTCACTATGAAGATAACAGATTTTATGAAGCTCAGTAAATATAAACAATTTAATATGAGTGAGCAAATTATGTGAAATGCTAAACACTTCACACATAGGTCTTAAAATTGTCAGTGAAATATAAATTATTGGACAAAACCATCCAAGGCACTTAAAAGATTTGATGGATTTTTTTATACTCTGATTATCTGGGCTCAGTTAGTGCTTATTATAAAAGGATTAATCTACATTCATATTTGAGAAATAGCTTATCGGGAAAGGGAATGAGGCTTGGCTGCAACAGTAAAGTTTCCATTTGGAGTAGGAAAATGTGACCTACTAAAGACAGGCACTCTGAAAACTTCCTGACTCAAAATGTCAATTTACCACAGTTATGTTTTCTCCTCCTCTACCCCAGTTGTAGCAGGCATGAGATTAGGATTAATCCTGTGAAGTAATATTAGAATTACTGTTTGTATGCTATAACCTTGCAAAATCTCTTTACCTTATATTTGTTGTAAAAATTGCAAGAAAGTCAAAATATTTCATGCAATTCAAAAACATTTTAAATTGTGGTGTCTGCAGAACTTTTTGGAAACCTTAGCACTATTCAGTTAGTGTAAGCTAAAATATTCTGTATGTAACTCCTTGAAAGTTCTTAATTTTAGATGCTAACAGAGACTTCTGATTGAGATTCACAGTTATTCCATATGTATCTCTAATAAGCACAAAGTTACTACTCTGTGATTATCAAAATTGTGACAAGAACAAGACTGTCTGACCACCCCCAACCCTTCTTATAGCTTCAAGGCAAACAGTTCTTTGAAATGAGAACCACCTCAAAATAGCTTTCAATTTGCTGTGGAATTTTATTTGTATGTTCATCTCTCTGCACACAGACACACAAAATGCTGGTCAAAACACCAGATATGATTTCCATTTTAGGAGTTCTAATTGTTCATAGTTATTTGTAGTCTGCCCTAAATCTCATGATCTAATAGAAGTTAGTTACTTTTGATCTACTTTTCAAAATAGAACAAATCTAAAAGTTTTGAAGCATAAAGTAAAAAATGAAACTTGAAAAAGTGTTCCCTGTTTTTCCCTTGCTTTAAAAACCCAACCAAATAACCTATTAAGATAAGGGTTTTTAAAAAAATTCTGACAGAAATAATACAACATGGAAATTTAGATTGTGTACTAACTTATATGTGAACCTTTTTAAGGTCATCAAATATTTACATAATGTGTGAAGTTTTGCCTTTGTATAGTTAATATGCAGTGATACAGATATAAGTGTCTTTATAGAATATTTTGACACCCTATTAGCAGTCTAGAATCATTTGAAAAGCATACTTTAATGATGATGGGAACAGAAACAGAATATGGATTTTCCCAAATGCTTAATATGAAATATTTTTAAATTTAAATTATTTTGCTCACAGCATTTAATTTTCAATTGCCAGATATGGGCCATACATACTATAGTGTTCATACTCTAACAAGTTTGCAAATTAACTTCAATGCATTATGTGTGTGTATATATATAAATATATAATCTTTTTTTTGAGAGAGATTCTCACTCTGTCGCCCAGACTGGAGAGCAGTGGCGTGATCTTGGCTCACTGCAACCTCCGCCCCCCAAGTTCAAGCAATTCTCCTACCTCAGCCTCCCGAATAGCTGGGATTATAGGCACTTGCCACTGTGCCTGGATAATTTTTGTATTTTTAGTAGAGACGGGGTTTCACCATCTCGGCCAGGCTGGTCTTGAACTCCTGACCTCGTGATCCACCCCCCTTGGCCTCCCAAAGTGTTGGGATTACAGGCGTGAGCCACCGCGCCTGGCCTCATGATACATTTTTTATAAGGTTTTCAGTGTTCAATTATAATACTTTAAACTTTACATGTCATGAAGACTTTGCCACTGGTTCATGTATTAAAGTTAAGGGCAACTCAATGTTTGTACCTCTGCTTCTGTTGTCCTCCTTTTCTCTAATATTATTTATTTGCTCCGGCAGTAACAGAAAGTTTGAATGGGACAAAAAAGCATCTAAATTAGGGAAAACTGCTTAGCTTCTCACATATCTCTTAAACAGCACATTTTGAGGTGTAACCCATGAGCATCTGCTTATTTGCATATTCACAATGATATTCACACCATTATCTTAACTCTCTTTAACAGACTAAAACAATCACTTGATAGTCCATTAAAAAAAAAACACAAACTAGAAAGTCACATCAGATGGAAAGCTAATTAGCTATACTGTTTTCACATTGCGTGTGTACTAATCAGGCATTTATTTAATATCTCTAGTGCTCAATTTTTTGCATTAATTATTTCAGATTAATTCTTTTTTGTTAAAAGCAGTTATTAAACGGGCACAATGTGGGACAGATGCACTGCTGATTCCTGATTCCCCGCATTTCAGCGAGCCTTTTCATCTTCTCTGAGCATGTGCCTAAAGCCAGTGTTGAGCAGATGCAAAGGTTATGTCAGGATTGTTCTGCAATGCAGTTGAGATATTACACGTAAAATTGATAAGGCAGTATATATCAGTTACCAATAAGAAGTTCCTAAAGGCCCTGATATGCTTTACTGTCCCATGAAGACCCTTGGAGTTTAGAATCATATTACCTGATTATGATAGCATGAGAGATAACATTAGTAGATAACCTTAAAGGAGGGACTTCATTTGGAAATGTGTAAAATTTAAAGAGCGATCATCATATTTGATAGCCCAAACGTGGGAACAGAGGAGTTATGGAGAGTTATTCAAAGTAAGAATTATTCACTATGTGTATATATTAAGTGGCAATATATCCTCTATTTACTTACAATATGAATCAACTAATTAAATTTCATTTATTTTCACCTGTACTCACCACATTAAAAAAAAATCATAGTAAATATAATCAACCCCTTCCAAAGATAGGGTTTATTGGGTTCACAGCTGTGAAAATGGTATTTTTTTTCCTTCATCCCCGGTGATTGGTTTAGCCAATCCACATTAATTTTGGTCAGAATTGCAGGTTTATTGCACTTTTGCAAGCTGTACACTTCTAAACACCACATTTCTTTTTAAAAATAATTTTCTAGTTAACTAATTTAATGGCAAAATTTGATCCAAACTAATGTGAAGCTACTTGTAGACTTTATCCTACTAATCATGGATATTCACGTTCCACTGCAGAAAAACTAAATAACTTTGAATACAGTTTACTGTCTCAGAACTTCTTTGTAATATGCAAAGTATATTACCTTTCTCAATTCTGAATCATTCTGGAGTCCAAATCCATTTGGCTGCAAAGGTTTGGATAAGGATGATGGACCTGAACTGATAATAACATTCTTTGGCCAGTTCTTAAAATTCACTTTCATGTTGTTGGGTTTGTAGGCTTGAAACTATCGGCTGGAGAGAGTGGATTCACTGGCTATGGCTCTGGTGGATGCTTATTGGTGTTGCTAATAGGTTCCATAGTTATATGGAGGATTCAACTTTTCTGATCACTACATACAATTAAGAATATATTCAGTATCAATTATTTGAAAATTTCATTTTCGTGAGCATGTTATTCTCTATTAATTATAGTTCATGTCTGTTGTAATTATCACTGTTTATGAGAGTCATAAAAGGATTTGCAATGGTGAAAAATCTGTAATCAGTAAGTATTTGTTTTTCTTGTTTCATTAGAAGGACATAACATGTTGGAACTTTCCTGTTTCAATTTATATTATGAGTGTTTTGTCTTATGCCTTCTAATTAGGACACCTTTGTTTTAAAATTAAAAATCTTGATTTGATAAATTCACAAGAATGCTACATTGATCTTGCAATACCACTATATATACTAATTGTAACAGGTTTGACATTTAAATACAAATTAGTTCTTTAACTTAACCATGGATTTGGCTTAAAGAATTTTGAAATGTCCTATTAAAATTGGAGCAAATGATGGCTTTGCCTTGGGCCAAACCACTGCTTGTTACTCTCTGTACAATTATGTTAATTATATTTTGTTAAAATTCCCAGAGGCCTCGGCTCTAAACTAAGGGCCAGTATGTAGTTGTTATTAATTGTAATTAATATTGACTACTTGTGTGTGCATGTCTTCCTTTTTTCTTTTTTTACAGTTACATTTCAAAGAGGAGATGGAGGACTAATGAGCAACGGAAGGTATGCTAAGGAGATTGTTTCATTATTATTTTTATTTTTAATCAGGACTGGGGAAACGCTATAGTAAGAGCCTATTATTGTAATAAATGATCGCTTAAAAGTCTGAGAATTCTAGGAGGAATTAAATGGCTTACCACAAAGTTTAATGATCTATCTGTTGGCACTTTAGAGGAATCAAGTCCAGATGTTTCATAACTCCCAGATGCCCCTGAAGAAATTAGTAGTAAATATCACATGGAATGTGTTCATTTGTTAGCAGGATGTTTATTGCATTAATTAGACATTAGCAAATGAAGTTGCTGTTGTTTAAGACTCCTTATTGGCTCTCACTAAATTGCTGTGAGTGAACAATTACACATAATCAATCACAAAGTAAATGATTCATGGATGATAAATAGGCTATAGATTGATAGGACTGGATTCCACAACTTTGGATACTCAATTGAAATTGATAAAAGCTGATAACAAACTCATATATCCTCATCTATTTTCCCTTTGCCAATATGGAGATTGTAATTAGGCTCTGGTAATAACCTCCAATCTCCCATTTAATCAATATTTTAGCAAAAAGAGATTAAGTCTAATGAGAGTTTGTGGATGTAGCAAGAAAGCAGTTGGGTCTTCTTATTGCAGTTTCCATAGAAACACATGTTTCTCTTAGGGATTGTACCAGAAGGGGTCTATCAAAAGAAAAGTGTAATGATTATAGATGTTCTATTTCTGTGTAAATATGCTAGTAATCTGGAAAGGAATCAGAATCCCATCTTTTATATTAAAGAAGGAAGTTCTTTATTAAATATGACGTGAAGGAAATTTTACTCATAGACTATACTCACATGCTGGATCAGATCACAGTGTATCTTTTATTACCTCTAAAAAAACCCTTAATATACCCCTGATATTTTGCAATTTAGAACTTTGAAATGTGCTGTTGATGGAGCAGTATAAATACTGTTCATTAATTTTGCTTCAGTTCCTTGCCTCCAAATCAAGCATGAGGGCTCACAACAAGGGTTACAGCCTAGAGGGAACAGATACATAAGGTAGCTGCAGGAATTGGGGAAGGAATAACCCAAAGTCTTAGAAATGGCTGACATAGAGCAGTCACTTTGAGCAGTTGTTCCCTTGAGGTGCCAATGTATCATCAAACCTTGTTTTAGGATCCTAGTATGTTACTGATTTCTACCAGTTTCAGGGCAGACACCTGAATTCATTTGGACATTGACAAAATCCCGGGCAAGGACTCCCTGCGTCCACTGTTAATCTATGTATAGCCTTAATGAATTGCTGGAGTTCTTTAATTCTAGGGAGTCTACATATATTAATTTGAAGTCAATTAAAATCTTCCATTTCTTAACGCTTTATATTGTATGAGACGAGTGTCAAAATCTTGCATTGAGCTCCATGTGTTGATTTCCTTGTAATTTCTGTTTTAGCCGTCCAGGTCTTCTCAATGCTGGTGATCCCAGCTATCCATGGCTTGCTGATTCTTGGCCAGCCACTAGCTTGCCAGTAAATAATAGCAACAGTGGCCCAAATGAGATTGGAAATTTTGGCCGTGGAGGTAAGTTGTGTTTTTTAAAATAATGCTATTTGAGTTCTCTCTCTTTTTTTTTGACCTTCCTGGATTTTTTTAAAGAGACATATCAGAGAGTATTTACTCCCATAATTAATATCAATGAAACATATGCACTAATAGTGCTGTACATTTGCTACATATTTTAATGTAAAACTATTGTGTCTTCATTACCTTGAGTAAAACCAAACTTTTAAGGAAGCTATTTCTAACCAAGATGATAAATATTTATAATATATATGGTTTCAGGATTACTAATACAAGATTACTGAACTCAGAGACTCTTTTTCTAACTAGGGCTTATGGTTTTGGACTAGAGGTTTCCCTTCTCCGTCTCATTTAACATGTATTTACTGAGCATCTCCTGTGTACTTGGCACTATGGAAGACCATAAGAATCTAATATTGATATAAAAAAGATAGTTCTTGCCCTCATATAATATGTCATGTAAGAAATAGACAATTAAGTCAATATAATATGTTGAGAGAGAACTTTTCTGTAGTTCCACAACTAGGAACTGTTATCCAAAAAAAAAAAAAAAAAAAGTGCTAAGTAGCCAACATGCTAAAGCCTTCAAAATTTGGTGCCGGAGTCCTCTCCCTGTGGGTTTGTAAGGAGACAGAAGTAACCTACTGTAAATAACTACCGCCTCCCCTGATTTCACCTTTTCATCCAGTCAATAGGGGAGAGCTGGGTTTAGAGAATGATGAGAGGAGTAGGGAACTCTCTGATCTCAGTGTGGCTTGGCAGGTTCATGTGAGTTTTCCACTGGTGGAAGAGTGTACAGACATTAAATGTACTTAAACTGCCTTGCCAGAACCCCACATGGAATGTCTACCAATTGGGAGCAAGAAAGCTCTATGAACAGAGTGTCATTTAAGTTGATACCTGAAGCAAGTTTAAAAATGAGTCGAAAGTACGAAAAAAAAAGTGTTTAGAAAAGAAATTGCTCTATTTTAAGTTCCAGAAATAAAAGAGACATTGACATACTTGAGAAATGGAGGAATTTCCTAATGACTTGGGTATAAAATACGAGGAAGCAGAAATGGTAAGAAATATAGAAGGATAGATAACAAAGGACCTTTGAAGCCACATAGAGAGTTTAGACTTCGTTCAGAGAGTAATCAGAAGCCGTTGATGGATTTTTAAGAGGAGAATGCTGGGATCCAAGTACTGTTTTAAGTCATCCAGCCTGCTGCTGGTTGAAGAATGGAGTAGCAGTAGAAAATTGGAGTGATTAATTAGAATAGTGCTGTGATCCAAGCAAAGCTGTATGAATTTACTGTAAGATTTCTGCACTTCTAGAATTAGTGAAGGAGGCCCAGGGCTCTGTTAAATTTTTCTGAGTCCATTATAAGCCTAGATGGGTTAATTTCATATGTATGAGTATATAACCAGATTGACTGAGAACTGAGAAGAATATTCATAGCATTTTCTCTTTAAGAATGGATTACCACTATGTTTGACTGTCTTTAAAGTTGTATTTCAAATAATGAAGCTACTAATTATTGCATAAGTCTGCATTCTGTCACTACCAACTATGAGAAGGGGAACTCCCTTCCCTTCTGCAAATAAAATACAGAAAATAACCATTCCTACTTCATAGGTGTGTAATGAGGATTAAAAAGATGAATATGTATATATTTATTTATATAGATGAATATATATATATATATATATATATCTCATCTCCCAAAGCTTGGCATACCATCAATGACCAGGCATCAGTGGAGTGAGTGAGAGAATGGAAAGTAAGTTATATGACTCCTCAGCTTCCTCTTCCGCTTCTGCAAGCCAACAGACCCCACTTAGGACTCTCACTTGCCCAGATGATCTGGTAGTGGCTTCCTCCCCTAAGTGACCTGACTGTGAGCAACTGTCAGCTGTCACTTTGCCATGGGTAGTTTCTGTCCCTGAGCACCTGCTCATCAGGAAACAAGAATGTCCCTCCCCCTGCTATGTAGACTAATTTTGTCAAAAAGAATTCTGTTCCCATAGCTGTTGTCAATCAAGGAATAGCTGCCTCTTTTACCTCTTGTATTTTTATTGAAATAATATGAGATGCTATTGTTATATCAAAAAGTAAATGCTTACAGATGGAGAAAATGAATTTTCAGTTTCCACAGTCTACCTTAACGTCTAAAATATCTCAGTCAAATTTAACAAAAGGGTACACTTGGAGATTTGCAAGGTTTTTCTTCCATTTTCACTTAATTTTCCTGATGTGAAATATCTCATAGATGAGCAGCAAGGCCAAGACAATGTTTTTGTAGGGTTGACTGTATCCCTTATCCATGTGATAGTCATTTTAAGCATTTACTATGTGCCAGAAATACTGTTAAAATGTTTTGTATATTTTAATTCATTTTGCTTGCATAGTAATGTATGAAATAGATAGTCATATTTCCATTTTAAGGATCAAGAAACTAAGTTTTCTCAAGATAAATAATTTGAGATCTGGTTGTAGAAATCTCTGCTTTGTATTGTAAAGGCGGATTCATATGTATGACTATATAACCATATTCACTTGGAAGAATAAGGATGGATACTGACATTTTCCCACACCGCGTGTTCTCACTAATAGGTGGGAATTGAACAATGAGAACACATGGACACAGAAAGGGGAACATCACACACTGGGGCCTGTTGTGGGGTGGGGGGAGGGGGAGGGATAGCATTAGGAGATATACCTAATGTTAAATGATGAGTTAATGGGTGCAGCACACCAACATGGCACATGTATACATATGTAACTAACCTGCACGTTGTGTTGTGCCCATGTACCCTAAAACTTAAAGCATAATAAAAAAATAATAAATAAAAAATAAATAAAATTTGGCAAAAAAAGAACGAAATGACAATACATGTTTGAATGTAATAAAAATAGTACTTAGAATAATAAAGTTACTAATTATAGCATACATCTATTTTTTATCAAAGCAAACCATAAAAAAATATTATTTAACCATTCAAGTCAGCAAGTGCTTACTCTCTTCAAAACACTGGGTGAGCAATTCTGAAAATGCAGACATGAATCCCATATGCTCCTATCTTCCAGTGACTGTATGATACAGTGAAGGAGACAGTCATTCATACAGATAATTATAGAAAACAAAAGGAAATAAATGTGAGTACAAGTATAACCAAGGTGCTGAAAACTATAGAACGAATTACCAATTCCAAGTAGAGGAAGCGTTTCTATAACTTATAGGTTTCAAACACAAGTGTTAACAAGCACCAGTCAGACAGCCTAAAACATTAAGGACTGGTAGGTGGGGACTGCGATAAATGGAAATGGAAAAAAGACCTGCTAAATATGACATCACCTATTTACGTCTAGCCTGTTGGGAGGAAGGCTGGGCCAGAGTTCCAAATCATCTGGTATTTCAGGACTCTCCTTAACATCCAAATAGTCATGTGCAATATTCCAATATTTCGATGTTAGAATATAATTCAGTTTATTTTTTGAAAATGTAGGGATGATCAAATCATATTTGAAGACAATATGCAGCCTAAAAATCAATACAGAAGCACTTAGACTTAAAGGCTGACTATAATTTTATCTAGCAGGGAGAGGAGAGATTCAATTTCCAGAGCCATAGCATTAGTTGTATAGCAAGTAGGATTAGATTCTTGGAGCACTTTTCTTCATTGTTTAACATTTGAGCACACAGCCATTTGAAAAGCTTGCCATCGAAGTGGCTTGCAATCCACATCTAAAGCTTTGGAGAACTTCAAATTCAAGGTGTGTGAAATTGGAGCTCAAGTTGGGGAATCACGTATATTCACTTAATATTCATCAGTGAAGGACATGGTGGAAGCGGCAGAAACAAAAGTCTGAAAGATCACCCAGAATGAAGGATCTATTGTGACCAATTTCGATATACTACATATTAAAAGTTTTTGAGAAATAAAAATATTAACACTTGAGAATGCAGTATGCTTAACATCAAATTTTGTAATTAGTACATAGCTCAAAGAAAGAAGGTCAAGAAAGTAGTTGTGAAGTTCTGAAATTTAAAAATAATGTTATTTGCTTATACAACATGGTGAAATATTATAAGTTTAAATATGTTTAACAATTTCACTGATACACATTTAAGATATTTACTTCAATACCTTAAGTACATATCCACTCGATTGTAAAACAAGCTCCAAACTTCAAAACCTTCATAAAGACTTAAGTTATGCAGTGTACAAAATATAGTATACATTTCTTTCTACAGTTGCTAAAGAAGACAATTTTTAGCTTATGTAAAATTCAAAAGCAAAAGTAATATTTCTATAAGAATTTTTATTTCAGGTACTATTGAGTATCAGCTAATCTAAAACTTTTAAGGTAGTTGAAAATGTCCTATAATGAAAGAATGCAGTGATTTGATGACCTCAAGTCCCATGAAATGAAGCTTTCAGAGGATAGTTTATTTCACTTTATATTTTTTTATTTTTTATTTTTTTAAGTTTTTTATTTTATTATTATTATTATTATACTTTAGGTTTTATGGTACATGTGCACAATGAGCAGGTAAGTTACATATGTATACATGTGCCATGCTGGTGCGCTGCACCCACTAACTCGTCATCTAGCATTAGGTATATCTCCCAATGCTATCCCTCCCCCCTCCCCCCCACCCCACAACAGTCCCCAAAGTGTGATGTTCCCCTTCCTGTGTCCATGTGTTCTCATTGTTCAATTCCCATTTATGAGTGAGAATATGCGGTGTTTGGTTTTTGTTCTTGCGATAGTTTACTGAGAATGATGATTTCCAATTTTATTTTAAAATGTACTATATAATAATTAGATTCATTTTAACACTACAGGATTAAAAATAGTGTTATTTAATGATTTCTATTTTAGATTCACTTAGTATCTTTCTTCCAAAAAGGGAAAATAAGAGCTCAGGAGAGAGGCAGCAGTTCTGAATTATAAAGCATCATGTAAAAATAATTCAGCATACCAAAATGAAAAATGGACTGATTGATATTCAGTGCTGCTCCTGGAGTTTAATTTTACTCTAGCTGTATTACAACATGAAACTATAGTTCTCTAGTTCAGATTTGATAGCATAAATTAAACTCACCGATCACTGAGATTGCTTTTTCTATAGTTAAATTCTGCTATATTGTGAAAATGGCTTACACATGAAAATTTTCCTTTGTTATCCAAGAAAAAAGAAGGCGTTCTTCATTTCTGGAGCAATGAAATCACATCAATAAGTGGCAAGTTATAACTTCAAAAAATATACTTCATAGTCAGTATAGTATAATTTTGGAAATGTTAGCATATATTCAGCAGTTGTAGTCCATGTCTCTTGGGATAAAGTGGAAAGAGACGTTTTTCATCTGTGAGTTGTGGATTCACTATCATTGCAACTGTAAAGTGCTAACACTTTCATTGGCTCTAAAACAGAGTGAACAACTGAAAGCATTTTTCTATAGTGAAGTATGCCAACTGTCTCATTCATGGTTAAAGAAAATGGGGGGAAGGGTGTTTTAAGCAGTGAGACGTGAAGGGCGAGCAGTAGGCCTGCCTGTCACTGAGGCTGATAGCTTGGCGATGGTTGTATATCATCTACCCTTCAGTGACTCATGAAGCCCATCTCAGCTGAAATGCAAACGTGCAGTGTGACACACTTATTTTTCATCTTCAATCCTGATAGTTTTGGGCTTCCGGTGCCTCATTAAATTGTTTCATTTCCCTGTGTTCACCACAGATGTGCTGCCACCAGTTCCAGGCCAAGGGGATAAAACAGCAACGATGCTCTCAGATGGAGCCATTTATAGTAGCATCGACTTCACTACCAAAACCACTTACAACAGTTCCAGCCAAATAACACAGGCTACCCCATATGCCACGACACAGATCTTGCATTCCAACAGCATACACGAATTGGCTGTCGATCTGCCTGATCCACAATGGAAAAGCTCAATTCAGCAAAAAACAGATCTGATGGGATTTGGTTATTCTCTACCTGATCAGAACAAAGGTAACAATGGTGAGTCAGGTTCTTGTGTCCTGAGGAGGTATTTTCATATCATTTGTGCATGAGATAGAAATTAGTATTTGTTGTTTGACTTAGTGATTCATTATCAGGTTTACTACCTAAACTAAAAAAAGATACCAGCATGTTTCCAGTAACTTGAGTAATACCTACCACCACCACCGCCACCACCACCACCGCCGCCGCCACCACCACCACCTCCTCCACCACCACCACACACCAATGCCAATCGGTTTCATCTTTTAGCTCTTTTTCAACCTAATGATCAACAATCCATCTCTACTTCCATTAGGACAGGGTAGACAAAACATTCCTCCACTCTCCCACAACATCTGCTTCTGAGTTGCTAACTGCATGTTCTGCATGGGCTTGTGCTGTGAACTAATCACATGATGCCACTATGACCTCTGCCCTTTAACCCTTAGCCTTACTTTACATTCCTGACTACCGATTGGCTGAGGGATTGTCTAATAGAATGCCACACAACCAGTCTCAGGATTTCAGCACCACCAGCTCTCACAACAGCTCAGAAAGGAGTGGCAGTCTCTCAGGTTGGTCTCATCACAGTAAGGAGAAATATTTGTTTGTCACCAGCATATGACCTGTGTTCCTAACAACCGTGAAGATATACTGAATCACAGCTCACTGTCAGGCATTTATCTGTCAAATGACAACAGTTTATGCTAATGAAATCATGCCTTGGTTGGATAAAATGGAAGAGAAAAATCACTGTCCCCTTTTATATACTAACTCTACAAGGAAATATTTAAAGAAAAATTATGCCATTCTACTAAACACTATTCATTAAAGAACAGAGTAAAGAGAATTTTATAATAAAAAGATCATACATGAAAGTCAATTCCATGTTATAGATACCAAAAGATGAATTCAACTAAAATGAAAATGATTTTGGAGTACTTCATAATATTAGTATTTCATTGATGTGACCTCCTATTTTTGGACAAGATTTCAAAATACCATATAATAGGATTTTTTATCTGTTGAATGATATTCTACTGCACTATACAAGGAAGTTAATATGGGAAATTAATATTTAATTTCCAAAAAACCATATAATCTTTGATATTGATAATTCTTTTATGGTATAAATTTTAATATGTATTTGAGATATATCAGCTAAACTGACAATCTATCTATAATGTCGGTATCATATAGCACAAATGGAAAGAAACACCCTTTACTGGACAAATATATATACCTATTGTAATGACTTATGAATGAAATTTTCCTGGCCCAAAGATCCTTACCTGTAAAATGAGGAGGTTGTAGTAGACACACTCTAACTTTCAACCATGGCATATACATTGTATGGCTGATGACTTTGTGCATTTCTAATTTATTCCATGACCCCACTTGTTTAATTTGTTCGGATTAACTATATGCTATTTGTTTGTACTGAGATTTTGTTTTTTTTTTTAATTACAGGTTATTTGTAAAAGACTATAGTGTATTATGGCATGTTACAGGCTACCAAGCATCAAAGCCATAATGAGTTAAACTTTTTACATCATTAGGGTAACATTTTCTAAATTACTTTTCCTCAGGAGATGGAACCCTTTCAGTCTGAAAATGTTAATGCTCCCTCTTCCCTTCAAAATGGGTCATTTGCTCTTCTTGCCTATTGGTAGAATTAGCTATATTATAGAATCCAGAAAATTTTAAACATCTGTTATGAATTTAAACGGGTTTAATAATATAGGAGAACTTTTTGAATGACCTTATATGTCATTTAGACTGCCATTTATTTATGAAAAGTCTGACAATTGTTCTGAATAATTAAAAAGTAATTTATCCTGGGCTTCCTTTTTATTTCATTAAAGATATGCAAAGTCACATGCAGTATGTAAAAATAAATCTATATACTATAATCCATGGATTACTTAAGACTTTAAAAAATCTTCCTTTAAGTATTCTATATGTGTTGATTGCCACCACCAAGTTTTAAAAGTTGTCTTTTGAGTAATTGTAAGCAGAACACAATTCACAATAGTGCTTAGTGCTTTTTTGAATCCATTAATCTCCTGAGTGACATTTATATATATCTATGAATTATATTAACTACTTCATCTACATTTGAATACAAAATTACTTAAATCGATGATAGAAAGCGTTCTTTAGTAGGTGAGAGTGAAGTGATTATTCTCTTTTTAGTTTAGTTCAATTGAGTTTAATATTAGAGTTTTGTCTTATGCTCATAATCATAGGTATGTTTCCTAAGACTTAAATTTAAGATCAAACCACCTTGTGGATAGCTAATCACATGGTATTATAAGATTTTCTTAATTTGTGCATAGCAATGTAAGCAATTTAAAATAATCACAGTGATAAAAGTGGACATTTCTGAATTATTTGAGTGAGTGTATTACCCTCTTTGAAACACTTAATATTTATTCAATATATAAGTTCTGAGCACTTCCATTAATAATCTAACCATTAAAAATATAAAATCACCAGCCTGAGCAACATGGTGAAACCCCATCTCTGAAAAAAATACAAAAATTAGCCAAGCATGGTGGCACTCGACTGTATTCCCAGCTACTTGAGAGTCTGGGGTAGAAGGATGCTTGAGCCTGAGAGGTGAGGCTGCAGTGGATGTGATTGCATCACTGCATTCCAGCCTGAGTGACAGACTGAGACCCTGTCTCAAGGAAAAAAAAATGTATATATACACGTATATATTAATATACACACAAATTAAAGAGTTTATACATGTAAGTCATTAAAATATGCTCCCTTTAAAGATAATATAGGAAATTCTCACCTTAAAGTGATTGAGGGTTCTTTGTTTGCAAGTAACAGCAACAGACTGTGGCTTACTTCACTGAAGGTTCAGATCTCAGAGAATGTAAGTGGCTTTGGTTCTATTGTATGCTCTCCACCATGCTATGAACCTACCACTGCTCACCGCTAAAAGAAGTCAGGTGTGTTGATTTGTAATCCTACACGTACTGCCCATAATGAGAGAGCGGAAATTTCCTCAAAAGAAGGGAAAGTGATTGTCGGATAGAAAGCCCTCACACATTTCTTCTGTGAATCACCCCTGTTTCCAAAATATATTTTTAAATCTGTTTGGAAGAGTAGGTAATGAACGGCTTTCTTGAACTTTGGACAGTGACTTCAACAGAATTCAGGGCTCTGGAAGTAGTAATTTCCAGTAAAGAAACCTGCTGCACTCTGAATTCTGATTTTTCTCTTACTGAGTGAATGTGGACCACGTAACCCTCAGAATGAACCTCAATTGCTTCATCTATAAAATGGAGATGCGAGAACTTGTCTATTTCTGTTACTCAGTTCTGGTGGTGACCACCTCACATTTCTAAAAGTACTACGGAAAATGAAAAGCGCTCTCTCAATATATAAATAAATAAGGAATAAAGGAGGTGAAACTAGAGAGAAAGCTATGGAAGACAAGTAGCTCAATCTGTTCCCCTTTTAATCATTGAAACAGAGTTCTGATACTACAGCAGAAGAAATGGTTCCTGTGTTATAATTTTGCTGATTCATCAGGAAACAAAGGATTAAGGTTCATCTACCTTAAAGACAAACATTACAGATTTATATTCAAGCAAGTTTATTGTTATTCTGAGTCAGGCTGTTTGTGGGATACTCATAGGGCCTGGAGAAGTTGGGAGTAAAGAAAGCTTTAGAAATCAAGAGGAGCTAGGTTTGCTCTAAGATAGAGGATATGGGAAAAAAAAAGAACACAAATGAGTGGCATTTATTGAATGTTCTGTCCATTCTGAGTAGTTGATATGCATTGTCTCTTGTAATTCTCAAAATAACTCAAAGAAGTAGTAACTTTATATCTGTTTTACATGTGCAAAAATGTAGGCAGTAACTATTGAGTAACTTATCCAGTCAGTGGGAAACTGGTCTGTAAACCCAGATACAAAACTCTTATCCTCTAAGCAAAAGATATCTGCTCTCCTTCCTCTTAAAATCTCTTATTCTACCAAACAAGTAAATAAAAGGCAAGGTGAAAGCAATTTGTGTGCAGGGATGTTCTTTGAAATATGTGTGAAGGTGTGCATGCTATGTGGAAAACACACACTATTTTATAACTGGCAATAAAGTATATATCTAGTTTAACAGTTTTATCACTTCCTGGTGCTCAAATACGTTCCTATTAAATTACATAATATTCGATGTGGCTGATGCAGATGAGTAATTGGTAGAAGTAAGGAGAATAGTAGACTTCTAGTGATACTATAATATATTGCTAAATAGCCCTGCTACAAATAGTTTTTGCTCACAACTTGTGGTTCCAGAAAGATGAAGTCGAAAGAATCAGTAAGATTTTTGGCAGATATTGCTGTAGGCTGTAGTGGGATCCACAGAAGTTATATAGTGTCCCCTGAAATGTCCTTTGTTATTCTGCTCCAATAAGTACTCATTCCTCTTCTAACTGTAGTCCACTTTGAAGGAAGAAGCTTTATCTACTTAATTTTCGAAGAGTAAAAACCATGGCACTGTCCAAATGATAAATTAGATTTTTTATATTTCATTAAGCTCCATGTAATCCTAGATATGGCTCATATGCTGCTAGCTTACTTTCTTCTTATATTTTGTGCATGAATTCATTTGTATTAGAATGCTACTGAAACTGATTACTGTATTAATTTTTCCTCCATTTTGGAATATTATATGATGTTATGCTTAAAATAGCTAAGAACTATTTACATATGCAAAAATAATTGTGCCATTCATTAGTTAAAAAGTCTGTAAAACGTATCTTCGCAAAATATTTACAGGTATTTTCCTGATTGTAGCTGATTGATTTTTATCAGTTACTTTTGAGATAAAAATTGTTACCCTTCCTGGATTAATTAAATTGAATAAATTCTAATGGAAAAGTTTCTCCTATATCCTTAGACCTTGCATTTTCCACTGAGAGAGATTATGCAAAAGAGCATTATAAGTGTACTAAAATTTGGCATTTAAAAGAATTTGTTATGGCCCGTTATTTCCTCTAACAATGAAAACGTGAAGGCAGCAGACATGAATAAATCAATAAGCATGCTTTTGATACAGCAGCCATGTTTTTGGTTTATTCAGCTCTGCTGTTAATGCACTGGGGAAAAAAAAAACAGTATCATTTTGAGTGATTTATAAAAATGTTTTTCTGATTATATCATTTCATTGTTTATAGCTTTTAACAACTCCAACATACTGATTCTGGTGTTTTGAAACATAAATACATCTTGCCATCTGATGTATTCTCTTTATTCTGCTATTTGGCATCTCTGAATAAATACGTTATTACTTTCAGGTGGGAAAGGTGGAAAAAAGAAGAAAAATAAAAACTCTTCTAAACCACAGAAAAACAATGGATCCACTTGGGCCAATGTCCCTCTACCTCCTCCCCCAGTCCAGCCCCTTCCTGGTACAGAGCTGGAACACTATGCAGTGGAACAACAAGAAAATGGGTAAAGATATTTTATATACTAACAAAATGGCCAGGGCTCTCTTCTCCTCTCCTCTCTGTTGTTCATTTTTGCCATCATCTTATGTTCTCTCACTGTTTCCTTTGCCCCGCACCACCATGTTCATGGCATTTCCCCCTCTTTTATTGTTTGCACTGTCTATATATTTTTAGCCGATAAACACAAAACAGCACATATTGAGGACAGAGAATCCTTGGCCTTCAAGTGCCTTAGATTGTCTGCAATCAGGATAATGCAGCCTCCATTTATAATATTGCTTGTTAGTTTGAAAGCAAGTACCCACAGCTCTGTGAACTAAAGAGCCACTCCTGAGAAGGTCTGAAAAGGGAATTAAAATAACCTTCTTCATCATCCCTTGCAGTTCTCTAATGACTTGATGTCTGGCCATAGCAGGGCGCCACTGTAGAGCACCATCACAATGGGATAATTGTAGGGACCTGGCCAGTGGGTAGAACTTTAATCATCAGCTCTGATGGGAATTTAGGGGCCAGAACAATAATAGAGCCAATGCACACTCTGTAATGAAACCTTTTTAAGATACAAAATTTTCTTCGAGGGTCTTTAAATGGGACCAGTTTCCTTATTCTTTCCCAAATGTCTCACAAGAGTTAGCTTTCTTCTGTTACTTTAAGCCTTAATTGATTTTAAATACAAAGACACTGATATTTTTTATCCTCTAATTCCAAGAAGAAAAAATTGGTCAAAAAATCATACTGTTTCCTTTTCTAGTTTAATAATTCTGAATGCTTTGTCTTCCTAATTCCCAGGTCACTATTTATTTTGACTGGGCCTTTATGTAAGCTAAAAATATAGAATAAAAGCAGTTTTTTCTTTTCACAGGATTTTTTTTTTACTTAGAAATATGTAGATATTAAAATAAATCCATTTATTTCTCTAATGGCTATTCATTATCTCGGTTTAAAAAATCACATATACATGTTTATAAATTTTTTCTTCATCCTCTTTTCTTTGTACATAACTCTTGTCTTTGAGGTCTTCAGATTAATTTTTCTAACTAGAATTTTCTATGTCATAACATTGGCTTCCTTTAATGATATCATTTGCCTTTTTTGATAAAATAAAATATATATACATATATGCTGTATATATGCATTATATATGTCTACACGCACACACGAATATTTTTTGTCTATGTCTTCCTTTCCCTCCAAAAGCCTTCTTTTGTGTCTCTGAGATTGTAGCACTTATTATATATGCATATATCGTTATTTTACTTCTTTTAAGTTCACGTTTGAAATGGGAAACTAAAAGCATATCCTGTGTCCTCTTTCTCTAACTTAAAAAATAAAATTCTGTATATGATCTTAATTTATATTAATGTTATAAATGTGTCAGTGTCATATAAATCATGAGCAAAGAAAAACCAAACGTGTATTCCACAAGAGATTACTACAGAGCTTAGAAATCTGCATTTTTTTTTTATTATTACACTTTAAGTTTTAGGATACATGTGCACAATGTGCAGGTTTGTTACATATGTATACATGTGCCATGCTGGTGTGCCGCACCCATTAACTCGTCATTTAGCATTAGGTATATCTCCTAATGCGATCCCTCCCCACTCCCCCCACCCCACAACAGTCCCGAGTGTGTGATGTTCCCCTTCCTGTGTCCATGTGTTCTCATTGTTCAATTCCCACATATGAGTGAGAACATGTGGTGTTTGGTTTTTTGTCCTTGCGATAGTTTACTGAGGATGATGATTTCCAATTTCATCCATGTCCCTACAAAGGACATGAACTCATCATTTTTTATGGCTGCATAGTATTCCATGGTGTATATGTGCCACATTTTCTTAATCCAGTCTATCATTGTTGGACATTTGGGTTGGTTCCAAGTCTTTGCTATTGTGAATAATGCCGCAATAAACACACGTGTGCATGTGTCTTTATAGCAGCATGATTTATAGTCCTTTGGGTATATACCCAGTAATGGGATGGCTGGGTCAAATGGTATTTCTAGTTCTAGATCCCTGAGGAATCGCCACACTGACTTCCACAATGGTTGAACTAGTTTACAGTCCCACCAACAGTGTAAAAGTGTTCCTATTTCTCCACATCCTCTCCAGCACCTGTTGTTTCCTGACTTTTTAATGATTGCCATTCTAAGTGGTGTGAGATGGTATCTCATTGTGGTTTTGATTTGCATTTCTCTGATGGCCAGTGATGGTGAGCATTTTTTCATGTGTTTTTTGGCTGCATAAATGTCTTCTTTTGAGAAGTGTCTGTTCATGTCCTTCGCCCACTTTTTGATGGGGATGTTTGTTTTTTTCTTGTAAATTTGTTTGAGTTCATTGTAGATTCTGGATATTAGCCCTTTGTCAGATGAGTAGGTTGCGAAAATTTTCTCCCATTTTGTAGGTTGGCTGTTCGCTCTGATGGTAGTTTCTTTTGCTGTGCAGAAGCTCTTTAGTTTAATTAGACCCCATTTGTCAATTTTGGCTTTTATTGCCATTGCTTTTGGTGTTTTAGCCATGAAGTCCTTGCCCATGCCTATATCCTGAATGGTAATGCCTAGGTTTTCTTCTAGGTTTTTTATGGTTTTCGGTCTAACGTTTAAGTCTTTAATCCATCTTGAATTAATTTTTGTATAAGGTGTTAGGAAGGGATCCAATTTCAGCTTTCTACATATGGCTAGCCAGTTTTCCCAGCACCATTTATTAAATAGGGAATCCTTTCCACATTGCTTGTTTTTCTCAGGTTTGTCAAAGATCAGATGGTTGCAGATATGTGGTGTTATTTCTGAGGGCTCTGTTCTGTTCCATTGATCTATATCTCTGTTTTGGTACCAGTACCATGCTGTTTTGGTTACTGTAGCCTTGTAGTATAGTTTGAAGTCAGGTAGCGTGATGCCTCCAGCTTTGTTTTTTTGGCTTAGGATTGACTTGGCGAGAAATCTGCATTTTAAAAGCTGTAGTCAGAGACTACAGAAATGGGGATTTATAAAATAGGAAGAGAAAGTAGTGCTGTTAAAGCTTTATATGCATAAAGTCTTGACCTCATACCACATGAAAACTGGATAATTTGGAGGGTTTTTTTTCACATTGAGTCTACTAAAAAATAAATAGACTATAATAATTCCTGTAACCCATTGCAGTAAAACCAATTAAATCAAAATGAATGCTAAACTTCTCACTTTATTTTATTATCTTGCAGTGGAATTGAAAATATTCATGAAATAGTAGATGGTGCAAATTTTTATTATTTAACACAAATTATTTTCAGTATAATTAAGATATAAAACACAAAACTGTTTCTACATATTTGGAAACTTTATATATATATATATATGTATGTATTTTGAGTTACCTTCAAGTTTTTGTTTGCCTTAAATACCTAGTATTTGCTAAAAAAAAAAAAAGAAGTTATCATTCTTACTAAAAATAGTGGTTAGATCTTAGCCAGTCAGTAATACTGACAACAAAATTCAATTTCCTTATTTTTTGAGCTCAGTTTTTAAAAGGCTAACACTTGAAAATTATTATTTTAATTATTTATAATAAAAACACATATTTAAAGTTAATATAAAAAGAACAAATAAAAATTAATAGATTGGACATGATTTTGTCCATTTTTTGATATTCTTTATACTTTTATGTTTTCTAATTGGTAAACCATATGATACTGAAAATGAAAGATTATTGAACACAGTAGAGTATTCTACAATTCATAATATTAAGTAATTCGAAAAAGAAATCTTCAGAATTGATCTTCTGGAAAATTCTTCTATATTTAATTTAGAACCTTCATAATTCAGGTAAGCTTTTCCTGATGTACAAAATATAAAAATTTCAGATACTTTTTTTGCTCTTGATACTTATTAGAGACCAGACACTAAACACTATCCTGCTTCTGACACACACACATGCACACACACAAACACACACAATTTTGTATGATAAGCCCTAGCTGAGCAATGTGGAAGAACTAATAATTTCCCCACAGAAAGGGGCAATCATATATACCAGGGAAGCCAGGGGAAAGCTTGTAGAAGTTAAGTTTTGAGGTGCATCTAGAATCACTGACTCACAAATAATAGAAAAATATTTGGTGGCTGTTGGATGCCAGGCACTGAGCCAAAAATAAGGACAAAGATAACAAGAAAACGTCTCTGTCCAAAAGTGGTCTAGCATTAGAATAGATTGTAGTCAACAACTATAACAAAATTTTACTATTGTTGTGATTTTCTGTGCAAATGGAGACAAATTTCCCTGGTCAAAGACCAAAAAAAAAAAGAAAATAAATATAATACAATGAAAGACGAGAAAACAGGAAATAGCAAATAGTCCCATTAGTCTTCCTTTTGAAACCCCACACTCTTTTCGTTAAGGTTATCTGCCTTAACTAAACTGTTGTTTTGGCTATTCCTAAAGCTTGCTCCTCTAGTGTAGTACTCCTCATATTGCACTTAACTGCTTGTCTGTGTCCTTTATCAATTTGTCGCTCATGTATGAGGCTTGTTGAGTTTGAAAACTGCATAGGGTGGCCGGGCGCAGTGGCTCACGCCTGTAATCCCAGCACTTTGGAAGGCCGAGGTGGGCGGATCACAAGGTCAAGAGATCGAGACCATTCTGGCTAACACGGTGAAACCCTGTCTCTACTAAAAATACAAAAAATTAGCCGAGCGAGGTGGCAGGTGCCTGTAGTCCCAGCTACTGGGGAGGCTGAGGCAGGAGAATGGTGTGAACCTGGGAGGTGGAGTTTGCAGTGAGCTGAGATCGCGCCACTGCACTCCAGCCTGGGTGACAGAGCGAGACTCTGTCTCAAAAAAAAAAAAAAAAAAAAAAAGAGAAAACTGCATAGGGTAGGAGATAATCTAAGAAGACGTTTTGAAGCCAACTGTGAAGCCTTGTATGTCATATTGGAGTTCTGATGTTTGAGTACAGATGATGGATTGGAGGATGTGAGGCTGGGGCAGGTAGATAAAGCATGGAATATTGCAGCAGAATGGCTAATATCATGTAAATGATAAGGGAATAAAACAAAGCAAGGGCAATGGGATGGAGGAAAGGTAAGTATTTAGGAGATATACCCAGCTAATGGTAATCATCACCTTGAAAATATTGTCTCTAGTTTTTTGTTACAATATTTAGTGTTATTTCTAAAAGCTTAGCTATCATCAATTTTCATTCTAAGCCTTTCCCCACAATATCAAAATAAATATCAAAATAAAATAAAAAGTATCAGAATATCAAAAGTTATCAAACAATTGCCCGAAGAAAAGTATTTGTTAATTCAGTAATACAGCAATGATGGCAATGTTTTTTCCTATCAATATTCTTCTCTCAGCTTGACAAAAATATGTCAAAATGTATTAATCCCTAGCTATAAATACAGTGCATTTTATTATAGTCATATGATTCCAGGGAGAATTCAATGGTAATTAAATTGAAAAGTGGGGCTTTTCTTTGCTACTGCAGTTAGAGATTGGCAAGCTTCTGCCAGTGTTGAACTTTATTGTATTTTTATTAGTAATTTGGTATTTGTATCTGGCCTTTTACAAGTTCATTCACATGCAACATTGATTTGTTGTCATCTTTATCATTAATTGCCAGGCAAGACAGATAATACGATGCCTCATAGTTCACTGACAATAAGTCAAAGAACAAAACCTTCTCCAGGAAAGGTTGACCAAAAGATCTTTGGTTTGGCATTAGCAGCATTTTCACAGTCTTTTTCAATGTTACTACAAGAAAAAGTCGAAATTCTATCACTCAAATAAGATGTATATCTGTAAAATGTGAAGGAAACTATAAAAACAGGGCTACCCTTCCTAAAATTTATAGAGTCATCTGTTACTTTCTCGTCCTTGTTCAGTAACTGCATGAAACCTAAGTATTTGTTGCTTGCAGTGAATTAAGACATGAACACCATAGAGATACCAGACCGTTCTTCTCCTTCATATGATATACGCCATGCCCCAACTTCCCTTCATTTATTCTTTCAGGTTCTTCTAGTCTTTTCTTTTATCTCTTTTTCCATTTTTCCTCTTTTGGTACATGGTAAGTAGATGGATCTGTGGACATTTTTCAGCTTCGCTATCCCAAAGGGGTCAAGAATTTGCTCCTTCTTGTTCTAAATTTTCTTTGCAAAAAAAAAATGAACAGAAAAATTGGTGATAACTGGCTAGGCGCGGTGGCTCACACCTGTAATCCCAGCACTTTGGGAGGCCGAAGCAGTCAGATCACGAGGTCAGGAGATCGAGACCATCCTGGCTAACACGGTGAGACCCCGTCTCCACTAAAAATACAAAAAAGTATCCGGGCGTGGTGGCGGCGCCTGTAGTTCCAGCTACTCGGGAGGCTGAGGCAGGAGAAGGGTGTGAACCCGGGAGGCGGAGCTTGCAGTGAGCTGAGATCGCACCACTGCACTCCAGCCTGGGCGACAGGGCGAGACTCCGTCTCAAAAAAAAAGAGAGAGAGAAAGAAAAATTGGTGATAACATTAATTGTAGTTAATGGGAATAGCTAATGAAATATGTTTTAGTTAATTAATGCATTAAGCAATGTATTTGACTAATGTCAAAAACAATATTTATATGGTTTGGCTCTCCTTGGCCTAACATTATTTGATTAATAAAAATGAATTGAGTACATCAAATTATAACTTTTGTTATGTTTTCTTAGCACATGATGCATATAACACATATTTCTTCTAATATATTCTCTATGAATTTTCATTTCATGTGTATATCCCCATTAGATTTTCAAAAGTAAGGATATCTTACTACCTATGGAGTTTCAGAAAAATCTTAGGAAATAACAGACTATTTCCATTTGAAAAATTGAATATGTAAACATTTTCTTTCTTTTTTCCAAGGTATGATATCCTTGGCAATGAATGAGTGTAAGTAAGGAAAGTGCACCTATTACTTTTTGGCAGAAAAAAGGACTCTTTTGTAGTAAGATTTACAAAGTAAATTTAATTATATCTAGTTACGAAGCAGAACAGCAAGCACATTTCATATTGAAAATAGACAGTTCTCTTTTGATTAGCCTCCTCTTACGTATTTCTGTTTAACTTAATAATGTGGCTTAAGTCAGATAAACAAATTATGAAAAAAGAACAAAGCATTCTAATTAGTGGAACGATTTGTGTGTTTTCAAATCAATACATATGCTTATGACTTACTCTTTTTAAGGTGTTATGTTAGATGTAACAATACAAGAACAGTTCAATGTCATAACTGTAATGCACTTGAGGAAAAGTGTATTATAAACATGTATTATAAACATGTGAAAAGTTAAATACTAAAATAAATTAGTCAAGAGTTACAGAAACCAACACTGGAAATGACACAAGACTGTATATAATCAATTTTCAAAGAAATGTGCATCAAGGAAACCTTCATACAAGATATGGGATTTAGCCTGCATCTTGATGGATTTATAAGATTAAGATAGGTAAAATTGGAGGAGTACAGCTTATTGGAAATAAGTTGGTTCTTATAAATAAATGCACCAGGATGGGAAAAAAGTACAAAGAAAGATGAAAACAAACTGATTTATTTCAGCAGGAGATCCTTGTTGTAAAAACTGTCTGAAAAGGTAGATTGAGGCTTAGACATATTCAATGGATGGAATAAAGAGAAGTAAATCTGTTTATTCAGACCATTCTGATATTTTCATAGATGAATTTTTAAGTGGCAGGCAGGATTGATTAGAGGATGGGAAAAACCAAAAGCAGAAAATCCCACGAGGACAGTGAGTTACAATATTTTAAAGCAATAGGATCTTTTTTCCATGTGAAATTTAATTGTGATCTCCAACATATAAAACAGATAAAAATGGCATCAATTTTGTAGAGTAATATGTTTTTTAAATTCGGACTAGCACGCATTATGTAGTCAATTAAATGGGAATACAGTTTAAATGATGGTATTTTCTAGTATAAAAATTGCTATTTGTAACACACTAGTGTGTGTTTGTTGTTTATAATATCTAATATTATAATAGATATTTAGGAGGAAATATTCCTATCAAACCGTACAGGGCTTCTGAAACAGGGTCTTGCAACTCATTTAGGTAGCCTCAGCAAGGGAAGAAAATGGCCATAGAAATGAAAATAAAGGAGTTAAAATTATGACTAACTTTGAAGGAAGAATCTTTGGAATTTGGGAAAAAGAATTTAGGGGTCTAAGGAAACTGAACATCCAAAGATGATATTATTCCCCCAAAAAACCAACCAACCAACCAAACAGACAAAAATCCTTTCTGTAACTATCTGTCAGTCAACCACAGGAAAATTTCAAGCTCCTTGTAGGGGCTGATAAGGCCTTCAGTGACCAGCCTATCCCTAACTCTCTTGCCTCTTACACGGCTGATTTTCTTCTTTCTTTGCCAGCTCTTGGCATTTAGGGAAGTATTTGAACTCTTCAAATTCCTTTCTCTTCCTCCAGGCTTCCACACATGTCGTTTAAAATGTTCCTTTTACTGGTGGTCAACCTAGCCCTGCCCAACTCCAAAACTAGTTTAAACCTCCTGCTTTCTACTTTTGTGGCATCCTGCGTCATTGATTATTTGTTTAATATCAGCTTTCCCCACTGAAATGTATGCTCTGTGAAATAGGTTCAGGACCCTGACACATAACTGCCCAAAAAAATAAATTTAGAGTTTTTTTAAAATAAAGTTTATTTTTACATCTGTTTTAGGCTCACAGCAAAATTGAGCAGAAGTTACAGATTTATCCCAGCTCCCACATATTGATAGTCTCCCCAACTATCTACGTTCTCCACCAGAGTGGTACATCTGTTACAACTGATGCACCTACACTGACACATCATCATCACCCGGAGTCCATAGTTCACATTAGGGTTCTCTCTGTGTTGCACAGTCTATGGATTTGGACAAATGTAATACATGCATCCACCATTATTTTATAATACAGAGTGGTTTCACTGTCCTAAAATTCCTCTGTGTTCTGCCTGTCCATGGCTTCCTCTCATCTAGCCTCTGGAGACTACTCATCTTTTTCCTGTTTCCGTAGCGTTGCCTTTTCCAGGGTGTCAAGAAGTTGGAATCTTATTGTGTGTACCCTTTTTAGACCTTTCACTTGGTGATATGCGTTCAAGTTTCTCCCATGTCTTTTTATGGCTTGACAGCTCATTTGTTTTTAGCAACAAATAATATTCCATTGCATGGATGTTTATTTATCCGTCTACCTACTGGGAGACATGTTGGTTGCTTCCAAATTTTGTCAAGTATGAATAACACCAATAAAAGTATACATGTTCAAGTTTTATGATAAATTCAACTTTTAAGCAGAATAAATGAAAAGACATTCAAGTGTAAATATTCAAGAATCATCCGGACATTTATAAGTTACTCTTTGTAAGAGAGATCAAGACTAGAGATGTACATTTCTGATATTTACTAATATCACAGTTTCCCTAATGAATATCTCCCATGTACCAGAAACTGTATGAGGTGCAAGAAGTAGATGAGAATTACAGCTTTCTTGAATTTAAGAATCTCACAAAATAGAGGGAGAAAAGAAACACAGAAACAAATAATCTCAATATAATATGAGGAGTACCACAATGTAAGTATTATGGAATTGCAATTAATTCCATTTGGAGTGGGGAAGAGAAGACTTCACAAAACTGATGATGTTTGAAGTGACTCTGGTTGAAGGAAGAGTAGGCACTTACAAGCAAGTGATTTGAGAACAGTCATAAACAGAGGCAGACTTTAGAAAAAATTAGAGTATACGGATGTTGAGGAAATAGTGCGAGATTAAGCTAGAAAGATGGGTTTATCAGACGAGGATGGGTTTTTCAGACCTAGCTAATGAGTTGGAGAGGTTTTTTTTTTTAAATATTAGTTATAATCACTGAATAATTTTAGGCTTAAGCGTGATGTGAATGAGATTTTAGAGATATAATTCTGTTGCACGTAAGAAAGGGCAGAAGAGAAGATGATACCGGAAGAGTAGGAAAGCTAATGAGCTTGTTTACAGCAGGAAACTGATGTGTGATTGTGGGAGTGGGGGTGAAGTTTGGAGAAAGATTCACTAGATATTTAAGAGGCTGAATTTATAAGACCACTATATCCAATAATATTATTTATCTTTTCCTTGTCTGTGTTTAAAAGGATGTTATAATCCATTTGATTTCTGAAAGTATTCAGACTACAGAGAATTGAAGTAAAAAAGCTACTGATTTTGTCTAATGGTTAAAACTTTTTGGATTAATTTTCTATATTCACAGACCACGGTCCCTAAAAAAAATACAGTTTTAAAATAATTGTTATATTTTACACTCAAAATTTGTTAAAAGGATAGATCTCATGTTAAACTTTTTTACTACAATAAAAGTATTATTTTTATTTTATAGGGCAAGGTTTTGAACTCCTGTTTCATGATTTGCATTTGGATTACAAGATAAAGAGGACATTAGTTTCTACTGAGAAAATTAAGAGAATCAAAGAGATACTGAATGCATTTATATCATATTCTTAATGACATATGAAATGAAAGCTGTCAGATATCTAGAACAAGAACAAGTAAAATTCTCCAATACTTCTTAGATAATCAATCAGCGATATTGGCATGTAATGTTGGTGCACAAGTATGAACAGGAGAAGGAAGCAGTTAAATCTACAAGCACTAAATTCATTAATTGTCTTTAATTAGCAATTTGGTTTTTCCACATGAGTAAGTTTGTTGGGAAGTTATTGCCTCTTGTAACTGTGGGGTAACAATTAGCTAATAAGGTCTTTTAAGAATGAATTGAGATATTGAGATAACAGATGTAATTACAATTAGAAATTAAGATAACAGCCAGGTGATTCACTGTGGTGACACCAACAGCTTCAGGAAGAAATAAACCGAGAGAACATTTCAGATACCATGTGGTTGCTACTTATTGCCAGTATAATTGTGTGCACGTATGTGTATGTGTATTTGTGTCAATGTGCGTATTTTTCTCATTTAATTTCAGCTATGACAGTGATAGCTGGTGCCCACCATTGCCAGTACAAACTTACTTACACCAAGGTCTGGAAGATGAACTGGAAGAAGATGATGATAGGGTCCCAACACCTCCTGTTCGAGGCGTGGCTTCTTCTCCTGCTATCTCCTTTGGACAGCAGTCCACTGCAACTCTTACTCCATCCCCACGGGAAGAGATGCAACCCATGCTGCAGGCTCACCTGGATGAGTTGACAAGAGCCTATCAGTTTGATATAGCAAAACAAACATGGTAAATATCTTCATTGAGTCAAGAGACCCATGCTTTCAACACATGGAAATTTTTGGGGGAGTATAATTCACAAGAGATTCTGATAGAACTACACAGCTATGGTTAAAAGCGATTTTGTATAACTCCTTAATCATTTAGATAAATGTATCCACGGCAGAAATGTTAAATAATTTGGCCAAAACTAGAACTAGAACTAGAACTGGAACTGGAACTAGAACTGGAACTGGAACTGGAGCTGAAACTGGAACTAGAACTAGAACTAGAGCTAGAGCAAGATAAATCTGCTGTATTTCAGGCTAAAGTGCTCTTGGCTACACCAGAATCTTTTCTAATTTATGGTTTATCTTCAATTAGCTTATCATTGAACTCACATCCCATGATGTAATAAAAGACTCCTTTTAGATTCCTCAAACTGCCTGTGATTAATTCTGTATGTGGTTGTCAATATGTAAATGTGAGCTTCTGCAAATCACATATGGTCAGTATTAGTTATTAAAAGACTCTCTTTACCTGAGTTAAATGCGACAGAAAAAAAAACAATACTAGTATCAGTAAATGCATAAAAAGCAGGAGTAAATCAAAAATTTCACATTTCTTTTTCTAATCTATAAACTTTTATAAACTATAGGTGTCAGTTTACCTAGGTATCCTGTGGAATTAACACAGATGTATAAATGGGACTAACTCTAACAATTTTATATGGGATTTTTGTTATTCAATCTTTCTATTTTAATTTTCAAAAGCCCAGACTTTTATATCACTATTTTAAATTTCCATGTCATACTCCAATTTTCTTCTGTTGATTTACACTTTGTGCTTGAAGTCTGAGTAAATTTTTTAAATAGTATTTGTTGTGTTCTTTAAATTGTTCTAGTCATGGGGATAAATAATTCTTATTCTCATTATTAATGAGGTATTTATTTTTAAAATACAGCTAACTGTACATAGAAAGAGATACCAAAAGGAGGAGTATTACTTAAAGATTATTACAAACAGCCTCTTTTCTTAAGACATTCTTGAACATTTTCCAACAGTCATCAGATGCTTTCTCAAAGGTCAAAGACAACATACCATTAAACGCTATTATTTTTCATCAATCTGCTTTCAATAAAACATCACTATGTAAGTTGAAGCCAGCTGCTTCAAGAGCCATAGAGCTTCCTTCACATTAACTAATGAAGCAATGCAGTTTGGTCATCTAAAGCACAGACTCAAGCTGAAGGGTTCTGAAATTTGCCTACATTTTAGAACCATTTGGATAACCTTAAAATATATTAGTACCTGGGCTCCACTCCCAGAGAAAGATTCTGACTGCCATGATCTGGAATTTGACTGGGACAGCCAAGGTTGGGACCACTGCCATGGAGATGAACCTGTCTTACTGTCTGCTTGACATTGGGCAACCTGCTAAACATTTATATGCTATAGTTTCCCCATGTGTAAAATGATGGTGATAGTAGTAATTAGCTCGTATAGGAAGTTAGAGGGCAGTCCCCAAGACCACCTATATTTCTGATACCAAGTACAAGTTTCAAGGGTCCCCAAGACCACCCTGAAGTTTGAGAATTCTCTATAGTAAGTCATAGAGCTCACCAAAAGATTTTACACTCAAAGCTACAGTCTATTACAGTGAAAAGATATGCATTAAAATCAGCCAAAAGAAGAAATGCATGGGACATGGTCCAGGAAAATTCCAAAAGCAGAGCCTCCAGTTGTCCTCTCAGTGGAATCATAGACAGCATTACTTTCTCAACAAAGAGTGTGACATTACACACCATAGAGAATTGCCAACCAGGGATGAGCACACCTTCCCTGAGGTCCTGCGACTTCACTTTGGCTCTGTCACACAGACAGTGTTGACTACCCACATAGCTGACCTCAATTTCCAGCCCCTCCAGAGGCTGAGGTGGTACCGTGCAACTCCAAGCCCCGCCATAATCATATTGTGATGCTTTTTGGAGTAGCCTAAGGCCTCTAGGTAAGCAGAGAGACTTTTATCACACAGGACATTCTAAGGGCTTAGAGATGACCTCCCAGGAGTAGAGGGCAAAGGCCTAACCTCTCTTGGGTCCAGGTTCAATTCTTTGTTACATATCCTAGTTTTTGTGAGAATGAAATGAGTATGAACTTATATACTACTGTCCCTGGCTGTATGTTAGCTGTTATTATTTAGAAAGGCCTAGGTTTTCACCCCTGAGTTGTTCACTTCTGTCTTCCCACACTTAGAAGAGTGTCCCACTTAGTAAGTGCTTGATAGATAGTTGCTAAAAGAATGAACAAATTAGTTCATTTCCACCTGCTCCAAATACCCATAGAGGACACCCTGTTTCTTCTTCTGAGTGTGTTCCTACTCAACCAGCAATCTTTCAGAAGGCCTTGGCTGACTCCACATCTGGGAGTTATGAGCTTACATGTGCTTCTGGTTTGGAAGTGACTCTCCATCTGGGTAGCACATCAACATCATAGGACTGTTTAACAAATAATAATTCCCAGGCTCCACCTCCCAGGATCTGTTTCTATTGATTCGTGAAGTAAACAGCACAGTGCCTGTCACTAGAAGATATTTATAAATGTTATGTATCCTTTTCCTGTATTTCAATTTACCTCTTAATTTTGCTTGAATAGGAGTACATTTTTCATCCATTAAGATATATTTGTTTTATCAAGAGGTGTCAATTCATAAGCAGATTGGTGGCAACATTTATAGCAAGATGTGTTCATTTATCCTCAAGCTTTTCTGTACTAATACTTAGGAAACTTGCTATTTCTTCCTATTTTTCAACTAGCAGGCTGTGATGAATGCTGAATACTAACTTGGGGCCTCAACTTTCTAATCTGTTAAAGATTGAAGATTGGGATCTGATGATATTGAGGTAGCTTCCAGAATTAGAAATTTTTTTAACGTTGAAACATCTAGAATCCTGTTAACATTGAGGTTGGTTACAAGTTCAAGAAGCCAGTTGGGAGAGGAATATTAAACAAATTCGAGAAGATTACAATATTTTCCCCAAAGCATGCAAATGACAAAGAAAAATAATCTAATGTCTTTCATTCATAAGCCAACAATAAAAATGCATAGTACTTTTTAATATCTCCCTTAAATAGCATGGCCTTTTAAATACCTTTTTTATGAAGGCAAAGAAAATACTTACTATATTAAAACATGTAGTACACTCACATTTTAATGCTGGTAACAAATAACAATAAATTCATTTCATTTAGCATGTTATGGTTTAGAAGAAAATCTGAGTAGACTCAAAGCAAATCAACTGGACCCTACTACCCAGCTTCACACTTTGTTAGCTACCTGGTTTGAAAAAAGTCACTTAAATTTGACCTTCACTTTAATAAATTCTAAAGAGGGTTGGGCCAAGCATGATAGCTCATGCCTGTAATCCCAGCACTTTTGGGTTGCTGAGGCAGGACACTTGCTTAAGCCCAGGAGTTTCAGACCAACCTAGACAACATAGTGAGAATCCCACTCTACAAAACATTTAAAAACTAGCTGGGCATGGTGAAGCACACCTGTAATGCCAGCTACTTGGGAGACTGAGGCAGGAAGATCGCTTAAGCCTGGGAAGTCAGGGCTGTAGTGAGCCATGATCGCCTCACTGCACTCCATCCTGGGTGGCAGAACAAGACCCCGTCTCTCCAAAAAATTAAATAAATAAATAAATAAATAAATAAATAAACGATGGTTGATAATGCATGATCTATTTATTTCATAAGGTTGAGATTAGAATTATTTATTCATTGCAAAAGGTTTATTTAACACACTAGTGTTCTAAACACAGAGACTGCTTAGATGAATTGTTTATGCCTTTGAGGAGTTTAAGACTTTGGTGGGTGAGACAGATACACAAATAGCTACTAGAGCACAAATTAGTTGTGCCTACCCTAAACTGGGTTATAGTGAAAGTGGAAAGAGCCCTCCAGCCTTGATGTGAGACAGATCGTGTGGGGAGGAAGCCTTCCAGGGTGGGAAATGTGTTCAGGGTTGGGAGGTAGGGGATATTAGGTCCTCATGTGACATCTTTTCTTCATAAGGGCCAGCAGGCAGCGTGGGTTACACAGACTGAGTATAATTTTGACACTAAACTGGGAACAAAAGTATAATATTTCACTGTAAATAGTTACTCATAGTGAATATTCCTAGTCCCCTCTAGATGACTTCTTTTCACAAATTACCGGGTCCGTACTTTTTTTTCTCTGTGTATTGTCCTATAAATACCAAGTGAAGAGTTTAATGGTCTATGTTTTCCTTGTTTGGTGAGGCTCGTGTTCGTAGCCATTGTTTCTGCTGAAATCATTATGAGCTCCTAAATTAGTTAATGGAAAGGAAGAAGACAATATGAGTTACTACAGCATTTAATTAAAATTATGATTTTGTTGCATGTTAATGAGTTGCTTTTCTTTTTTAAATTTCATTTGAATTCTAGGCATATTCAAAGCAATAATCAACCTCCACAGCCTCCGGTTCCACCATTAGGTTATGTGGCCGGAGCCTTGATTTCTGATTTGGAAACAGATGTTGCAGATGATGACGCTGACGATGAAGAGGAAGCTTTAGAAATCCCCAGGCCCCTGAGAGCACTGGACCAGACTCCTGGATCCAGCATGGACAATCTAGACAGCTCTGTGACAGGTAATGGAACCAATTTAATAGGAATAACTGGCTTACTGGTAACATTAAAATGCATCAAAAGTCAACTACTTCCTTATTGTACATATGTAACTTACCTGCACCTTGCGCACATGTACCATAAAACCTAAAGTATAATAATAATAATAAAAGAAAAAATTAAAAAAAAAAAGATTTATTCCACTCCATCTATTTCTGTAACATTTTAAATGTGTTAACATTAAATACAAAATTAAAAAAGGATTTGGAAATACTTTTGCTTCGCTCCAAAAATGATAAGAAAATTCATGAATTTTAAAAAGCTTTAAAGACATGAAAGAAAACTCAATTATATCTAGGGCTTTCATGAGAAGTTCACTCTACTAGGAAACCAAGTCTATTACATTAAAAACCTTGACTTTTAGAAATGATCTTTTTTATATGTATCAGGAACAACATATGAAGTGAATGCAGTCTTAAAATGCTTCTTGATATTTCACTCTGTAAAATCATTCACTGATGGAAAGTAAGCAAGTCTCCTGAATAAGCCACTTTAAGGTTGCACAAGGTATTATTTTTAGAATGAAGAAAATGTGTAGTGAGATAAACCATATGTTTATGCATTTCACATTGCCGCATCCAGTAAATGCTTCTTTTCCAAGAAATGCAGTTATTTTTTCTGTTTATTTCTTTGGCTTCCTCTTGCCTTGTTCACCAAATGAAAGGGTTGCATTGGAACTCTTCTATGATGATCCCAGGACTGAGGTATAACCTATTTTCAGGGATTTAAATGTACCAAATTTTTTAAAGAAAACTTCAAATCCTAGTATGGACACAATGAATTTGGAGAAAACTAAAAATTCAGTCTTTCTATTCAAATCGATATACATTGTTGGACACACAAGAAAATGCCTCTTACATGAATGTGTAGACAGAGCTACTACAAACTGAAGTCTGGTCTCTGCATTTCACTGGGTCTTCTCAGAAGACCGCTCATATCTATATTTACCGTGATGACATCTTTCATCCTAGGAGGTATTTTACCACAATCTCACTTAATTCATTTTTACGCCAACAGCTTCCAAACTTTCACAGATTTTACACAATGTGTTAGAGTTCTGCAAACACTGATGGGAACTGGTTTATGACAGTGATAAAGCAGCATCAGTGCCTGTGATTTTCTTCTGTATTCCTCACTGAATTACTCAATGTGTGATGCATGAGCCCATTTTTCAGTTTTTCTTCTTATCCAGGGGCTGGTCTGCTTGCCAGCCTAATTAAGATTTAAGAGCTGCAGATACACTGCTGTGATTTGAAATCCAGATCCAACCGAAGGTGACAGAGCACAAGTTAAAATCTTCAAATGCAGAGAGCTGACTTATTAGTGCACTATTGTGTTAAGCCCCTTTGCCTGAATTTCTAGCATAATCTCCTTCAGGGTAAAATTCTGCATATTTTTGCATATTTCACTAATGATACTGAACTCTTTTCCATTAGGAATGCAGTAACAAATTGCAATACTGATGAAAAAAAGTCAGCTATAGTCTGTGTAGTTCTTTTATTAAATATTATAATGTCAAAGATGATAAATACATCTATAAATCAAGAGAATGCCATTTTGCACTTTTACATGCTCACCTGTGACATGCTAGGCTGCCTGATGTGACTGCAGCTCGAGCAGTCCGCATTTCTCCTGTAGCTAGTGTAATGTTCATTCCAAATGAAGCTTTTATTGCTAAGAAAAAAAGTCTGGTTTCCTCCTTGAATTCACTGCTTAATTACTGCCATATATAAAAACCTCAGGGTGTTTAGGTTTGTATTCCATGATGAGTTTATCCTGTGAATAATACATCTCTTTAGTAAAAGAAGTTGTGCTCTACACAAATGTAGCCAAATACAAATTCACTCTTTTTTTTCCTTTCTTTTCCACAATAACTTTGTGGAGAAGGTGTGATCAAAGATTTAATTTGCTTTCTATGGTATGTGAGTGAGTGCTTATAAGTGCATGTGTGTGAGGAGTACGTGTTAGGTATGTGAGTGTATTAGAATGTGGGTGTGGGTGTGGGTGCTTGTGTAGGGAGTGAGTACGTGTATAAATGTGTGAGAGTGTAAAGTTCTAAGTGTGATATAGTGTGTATGCATGCATGCATGCAGACATGTATGAGAATAGCCCTGAGGTGGATGTATATAGAGACTGAATATTAGAGAAATCAGCATGCCAATGAATGTTGTTCTAACATGCTTATGTTTTCCTCAGACACTTAAGGCTAGTTTAATGACGCTGAATGAGGTGGACAATAAAACAGGCATTATTTCTATGAGCTTTTTATGTTTTTAACACAGTAAGTGCCCATACAGTGGATGCAGATCATACCACCAGTTACTTTGGGTTCTAAATATATTTGTGGTGTGAATAGATTAGCTATTACCTCCCCCTGAAATGTTGTTAGTTATTTTCACTTTCATGAAACTAATGACCATTTTATTAAAGAGATCTAACAGTTACAGGAGGCAGCATGGGTTACACAGCCCCTGAAACTCTGAAGCCAATCAGAATATTGGCTTCCAGTCCCTGAAACTCTGAAGCCAATCAGAATATTGGGTTCCAGTCCCTGAAACTCTGAAGCCAAACAGAATATTGGGTTCCAGTCCCTGAAACTGAAGCCAATCAGAATATTAGTTCAATAACAACACTGGGATGGGCTAGTAAGCCTATATGTAAAATTATGCAGGAATTTACTTGGATATATTGCACTTCACAGCTGCCACATTAGGGAATATATCAGCAGTTATCCAGGGACAGAGCCCATTTTTTTGTAAAGAAATAAGCATGTTAACTACAAAAGTTTTTATAACAACTAATTTGTGAGGGAGCTCTTAAATTTTGAAATGATGTTCTATGAGTGGAAAAGGCTAAAAAAAAATAAGAAAATATCAGCAGTTCAATATCCCATGATCTCAGTACTGGATAACATGTATTTGCAGGTCTGCTGTTAATATTTCTTTCTTTCTACAACAAACACCTAGTGAACGCCTATTACTTCTAATCACTTGGCTAAAAATTTCGATTCAGTAATAATAATAATAGGTAACACATATACAATCTTTACTAAGTGCAAGGCAGTACAAGGCATCTTTCTTTCTTTTTTTCTTCCTTTTTTTTTTTTTTTTTTTTTTTGACGGAGTCTCACTCTATCTCCAGGCTGGAGTGCAGTGGCACGATCTAGGCTCACTGCAACCTATGCCTCTTGGGTTCAAGTGATTCTCCTGCCTCAGCCTCCCGAGTAGCTGGGACTACAGGCACCCACCACCACGCCCAGCTAATTTTTGTATTTTTAATAGAGACAGGGTTTCACCATGTTGACCAAGATGGTCTTGATCTCTTGACCTGGTGATCCGTCTGCCTCGGCCTCCCAAAGTTCTGGGATTACAGACGTGAGCCACTGCGGCCGGCCCATGCAAGGCATCTTTCTAAGCAGTAGCCTGTATTTTGTGTGGTCTCATGAGCTAAGAATGGTTTTTCACATTTTTGAAAGCATTGTAGGGAAACAAGAAACTAACAAACAAAAACTAAGAAGAATGTATGACAAAGACAGCAAAGCCTAAAATATTTACTGTCATTTTACAGAAAAAGTTTGCTTATCCCTATTAAAAAGTTTTAATGTATATTAATTCATTTGATCCTCACAACCCTATTAATAGTATTATTTTCATTTAATAGATTAAAAAATTGGGTCACAGAGGGTTTTAAAGCCTTTGTCCAGGTTACCCACCTGATAAATGGAAGAAGAATGTTCAAAATCAATCTGTCTTACTCTAAAGACAAATTATGATCCCTGCTCTGGAAACACACAACTTTCTTCTAATCTGAGGAACAGGTACATTTAAGAGGAAAATAATATGCTGGTTTGTTGCTTCATATGTGGAACTGAGTGTGTGTGTATATAAACACACATGAATAAATATGTATACAAGCACAACATATAATTTTCTCTCTAGAAACATTAGTCCTTTTTCCTTATGCATTTAATCAAGATCAAGATATTAATTTTAGATGTGACTTTTGTGATTCATTTTTTTCACATTCAGTTCTATGTTTATTTATATTGACCATGCTAACAAAATTCAACTCTATCAGCACTTTTTGCAATGAACCTCATTTAATAATTTTCATTGTAATCTATGCTCATAATGCACACCTATTTGATTGTAATAAAATACAACATATTTATTTATTGCAGCTCATTGCACTCTGGGCTAGAAAGTAAACATAAAGGCTTGTTTCTGTCTTCAGGAAGAAGCCTGTAATTTCTTCCTAAATGCCAAACCATTGGGTAACGGGGAGGGAGAGGGCTACAATACTTCTTTCTGTAATTTCCATGGCGGGAGTCAAGGGTAATTGTTTCCCAAATTTAATGACACCACCAGGAAAAAAGAAACAGAAGGCAGTAGGAGAGAGTGCAGGGGGAAAATGCCCTCAACGTGTAGCAAAGATTCTAACTGCCTCAGTGATCACAAAAAGGAAGACTGAGATTGTGTGCTGTTCAGTAAAACAAGTAAAAAGTTTCCTTGACTGCTGGACCCCACGTGAATATCACAGCTGAAAGGAAATCATGGCTCTATATTTTCTGTTACGTTTTTGGAGGTTTGTTCTGGAACTCCCACAACAGATCAGTATGGAAACAATGAAACCTGGCGGCCTCACCATCTGACTCGACCACACAGCTTTTAGAGCCTGGGCCACTGAAATATTTGACCTGAAACTTTGCTTTTCTACAAAACGTAAAGGAAAATAAGTTTAGTATTAAGGAAAAGTTCAGGGATAATGCTACAGTAATCAAATTAATTTCTTAGACTACTTCAACAGGTTTGATGCCTTTAAAGAACAATTAAATGTATATTTCAAAATTGAACAGATAAAAAGGGGAAGCGGGATATTACATGTGTAATTTTTATCTGAGTGAAACAAGGTATCAAGCATCATTTGTCCTAATGAAGATATTTTTAATTGCTTATTTTGCTTTCCACATGTATTACACATTCCTTTTTTTTTTTTTTCTGAGATAGTGTCTCGCTCTGTCACCCAGGCTGGAGTGCAGTGGCACAATGACTGCAACCTCCTCCTCCCAGATTCAAGAGATTCTCCTGCCTCAGCCTCCTGAGTAGCTGGGATTGCAGGCCCAGGCCCCCACGCTGAGCTAATTTTTTGTATTTTTGGTAGAGACGGGGTTCACCATGTTGGCCAAGCTGTTCTCAAACTCCTGACCTCAGGTGATCTGCCCACTTTAGCCTCCCAAAGTGCTGGGATTACAGATGATTACACATCCCTTTCTCTCTGAGGCACGCAGGTAGAATCATTGCACATTCAATATGTTTGAGTGAAAGAAGAAGTTCTGTAGGTTTGACATGTTTTTCTACATGTAGGCAAAGGTCAATATTTGGATTAATTTTTCTAAAGACATTTGTAGCTGCAGCTTTTACTTAATAGGTAGACAAATAACATTTAATAGGAAAAGTTCATAGATTAAATATTGGTTAAAAAAATGGGGAACGGCTAGTTTTTGTATCTCATAAAAATGGTAATGCAACAATTAGCAGGGTCATCTTATAAAGCACAGACTTTACTCTAGCTTAATGGATCTAAGGATAAGCATTTATCAGCAAGGAAAGATTTAGCATAAAATGACATGTAAATGAATTGATGACTGATCATAAATTAATTTTAGTGCTGAAGATGTAATAGAGACACAGCAAGATGCCACTTTATCATGGGATTTTACTGCTCAGTAACATCTGAGCAACAACTTAACGTCCTATCTGCAGTACTACTTTAACAGCTTGAATAAATTTGAGATTTTTTTTTGGCCTTTCTGCAATTTAAATCAGGGAAATTTGGAAAGATTGAAAATGTAAACACAAATAAATTTGGCTATATGACAGAAATTCATTTTTCATTAAATGTTTAGATATGTATTGATTATGTTTGGGGTTAAAACATGTCAAATTGGTATGGAGTGCTTATAATTTGTAAGAAGCCTCTAGCCGAACTGGTTTTACCTGGTGTTCATTTTAATTTTCGTGTTTATACTTATGTTTGTGAAAGGAAATCAGTTATCACAAAAGTGACTTATTTTTAAATTCGTGAATTAATGTTTTTATTTTCATTCATTCATTATCTTTTCTTCTCTCTCTCTTTTTGGAGGGGGGTGTAATTGTTTACCTAAATCTTCAGCTCATTGCTCATGTTTAAATCTCAACATTTTTTTTTCAGAAAGGCCACTAGACGTAAAATCAGTAGATGTTCAATACATTTTAGCCATTTTACAGAAGGAATTCTAATATTTTATATACTATTTGATTCATGGAATGTAGCCAAGTGTCTTTTAAAAATATTTACCATAAATATGCCCATTCCATACATCTTAACCAAACTGTAGAGGAAGGGATGTCGAAGATCCCAGACAGAGAGGCAGAGAGACGAAGAGAAGGAGAGAGAAAATTCCTTTCTGTGTTCCTTGCCCTCCGTTTTGAAGGCAAACACAACTACACTAACGTGAGACACTTCCCTCTCTTCAGATTTGGTCATGAGATTTCCTGTTGCCCAATATGGCCAAGTATCTGTGGCCACATGTCTTTAATTCTGAAGTCATCTATCTAGTCTCTGTGCTCTTACAAGAAGTACGAAAGAAAGAATAGCTGATGTTCTTTCTGTATTTACCAATACTCACTTGAAGCCCTGTCTTCCATGTGACTCTCTCTTCCCAGAAGGAGACAAAAAGCAGCAGGGAATACTTCATGAATAATTGGGAGTTTTAAGGACATTCAAGGAGTACTAAAGGCTGGGAGAAAGGCAGAGCAAAGACACAAAGGCAGGAAGTAGTCCGTTTGTTTAGAGTTTCCCAAGTGTGTTTGTGGAAATGCTCGGATGAACTGTCAAGTTACCACAGGGAGATAAACAGGGTTATTTGAGGTGGAAAGTTAGGCTGATTCTCTGCTAGGAGGTCTCACAGGATATCATTTCTTTAGTAATGCTGCTGTGGTGTAGGATTTACTGATTTCACCTGTCAATAGCTACACCACAGTCAGTTTTATAGGTTCAGAGACTAAATGTGTCACTGTGCTAGATCTTCAGGCTGGAATTACACAGCAAGCAGACATAGACATGAAACCAAAGAAACTCAACTATTTTTAGGCTGGTTATAGTGGAAAAAGAAAAATTTTAGAAAACAAATCACCAGGCCAAGTGCATTAAGATGGATAAATGTGGATGGAAAAGTTACACTCCAAAGAAACTTAGCTGCCACTTAATGCAAATTTTTTATCTTAATTTGAATAAGATATTGCTAAATATCAACATTCAAGTGTATCAAAGCATAACCAATACACATACATGTATATCACATATATGTATACTATTTATATAGTGTCATCATATTCCTTATTTAATAAACTTTCCAAGAGTTCTTATAAGAAAATTCTTTCTATAGTTAAAATAAGGACATTGCTAAGAAATTACACATCAAATAATGTCATACACAGAATTATAGAATAATGAAAATGTTGAATGCATTTAATTCCATATGCCTACTGTTTATTGAATTTCTAATGTACAATGTCCCTGGACAATAAATATGAAAATAAATATGAAATAGTTCCTAATCTCCAGAATTCCATTGTCTAGGAGAGGAAACACATGTGCAGTGGACCATAATATATAGGGAGAACTGATATGCGAGTTTATGGGTAGTGTTTGGAAACCAAAGGAGGTAGAGAGATTGATTCTTGCTATAATAGGACAGAATCATGGTGATAACAGAAATGGCATTTAATTTAGACTTTAAAGTTTGTCAGTGGTTAATAGTGTTAGTGGCAATATCTCTGTCTAAAGAATGAAAGATGATGTTACGTAAATGAGCAAGGAGACACACAGGCTGTAAGAGTGAATGAGGACTAATACACAGTAGGTATATTAGCCTGTTTTCACACTACTGTAAAGATATTACCAGGGACTGGGTAATTTACAAACAGAAGAGGTTTAACTGACTCACAGTTCCACACGGCTGGAGAGGCCTCAGGAAACTTACAATCATGGCAGAAGACAGAGGGGCATGTCTTACAAGGTAGCAGGAGAGAGAGAGCAGGGGAAATGCCAGACACTTATTGGACAACCAGTTCTCATGAGAACTCCCTCACTATCATGAGAACAGCATGAGGGAAACTGCCCCCACGATCCAATCATCCCCCACAAAGTCCCTCCCTTGACACATGGGGATTACAATTCAAGATGAAATTTGAGGAGGGGGATGCAGAGCCAAATCATATCAGTAGGCTAGGTTAGATATGGAAGAGTTGCAAATATTTAATTAGAAGTTTGGATATGGCATTGGCTAGTTGGATAAGGCTTTAAACAGAGGAACACATGTATGTAAGTGCTTCACAAAGATAATGTAGAAAGCAATGAGGAAGATAGAAGAGACTAGAGGGAAATCAGGTAGGAGGAGTTTAGGAGTGAAACAAGATGAAGATTAAAGAGATGCTTATTTGGAAAGTAAGAGCAGGTATTTAGAAACACAAGAGCAGGCATTTAGAAATACAGAAAACAGCACAGGGAAGGGACTGGGAGTGAGCTTTCAAATGTTTTTAAACTATCCTCAGTTCCAGAGTTTCGTATTCTTTTGTGACCCCCTGGCTGAATTTCTTTGATTTTTTTCTTATCTAGTATAGCATTATATTGCAAAGCCTACTGCATCATTTCTTCTTTCATTTTGGATTGTTGGTCCTTGACTTGTGGTTATTAACCCAGAAATGATTCTCTCAGAAGAGGCTCAGTTGCTGGTGTTATCTCAGCTTCCTTGCAGTGGTCTGTGTCAAGGGAATTTGTTTGAAAAGTAAAAAGTGTATCTCTGTGCTTTTGGCAACCAGAATCAAAACTCTATCTTTCTTTGCTACACTTAACACCCTTTTAACTTCTCAGATCATTCTAACCAGTTCAGCTTCTGTTTTCTCTGTATTGAAAGTGCATGAATCCGTGTCATTGTATCCTGGCCTCTTGACTAAAATTACAAATACTGCGTCAGGGCAACACTCCTAACTATTCTGTTGTTGCTTAAATATTAGAGAAAAAAAATTAAACGGTCTATAGCATTTGGCTTTCATCTCTTTTATGTAAATATGTATTTGGTTTATTTAGAAATCTTGAATTGGTTTCTTACAAATACTTTTTGCCCCTCTTCTAACAATTTTAGGATAAGCAATACTTGGTAGTTTTTTTGTGTCATGAATTAATGATATACCGATGTAAATAAATCTTGTAATATTAATTTTATTAAGTAGGAGATTATGTTCTCAGTCTGTTTTTGTCTAAGAAAAGATATAAAATTGTAAATGACTCGCTAGAAAATTAAGAAAAAATGTTTCTGAGTATCTTCACAACTTACAGTTCTTTAAACATAAAATTTAAATTATTTTCCTCTATTCCCATGTTGCATTTTGCAGAAAAAATTCATATTAATGCTGATGATACTCCTTATAAATGTTACTTTTTAATATAAATATTAATATTAAAGAGAAAACTGGAGTTCTCAAGTAACTTAAAAGGCAAAGTAAGCAAAAAGAGCATTTAAATTAATAGAACTTCTTTAAAATACATTTTTTCTTATGTTCTAAGTTCATTTGCTTTGATATTGTTTATACATTTTTTGTTTGTGAATTTTTGTTGTTATTTGCAATTAAGTTTATATTTTAAAATCTTGAAATAGTTTTTGCCCTTTTATGGTATACAGTGTAGTTTCTATGCAGATTATCATTGCAGTCTGCATTAAATTCAAAATATATTTGCACTATTTCTTCAACTGAGTCTTTGATAAGTTTAAGTACACTGTTTGTTTTATTAAAAGTGTTCATTTCTGAATTATAGTAGCTTAAAATACACATTGCAGCTCTCTTTTGGAAAATGATTGTGTAATAATTTAAACAATGTGAGAGTTGAACAGTACAGCACATGCTTTGCTTATGTGCTGCAAACAGATACAGGTTTCAAATGAGCTTCATTCTTCTGCACAAAAAATGTTTAAAATGTACATGATACTTGCATTTGGCTAAAGAAATCATGATGAAACTTCAAGCAAGAAGCGAGGACAGCCTACTTGCTCATTAGTATAGTGTGTACAAGCAGATGAGATTTTCAATATATACAACTCACTAGACAACTACATTTGTTTTTAGGTTCAATGGTAAATGGATGGGGCTCTGCATCTGATGAGGATCGTAACTTTTCTAGTCATAGATCTAGTGTAGGTAGCTCCTCAGATGGCTCTATCTTTGCCAGCGGCAGTTTTGCACAAGCACTGGTGGCAGCAGCAGATAAAGCTGGTTTTAGGCTGGATGGAACCAGCCTTACAAGAACAGGTTGGTAGACTCCAAGTCAACACTTTTTGCATGAGAGAATCTTGTCCTTGGACACTGACCTCTTTTCTCCTGTTCTTTCTCCTTAGTGAGTCTGACTGTAGGGCTTTCTTTAATACGCATGAATACAATTTGGATGCTCCATTACCCAAATTCTCTTCTGATGCTAGTTTTGCAGAGCCAAGAATAGACTCCTCCTCACCACTTTCTCTTATTTTCCTTTCTCTTCACGGCTTTGCTGATTAATTGGAATATGCTTCTTTTTTATATTACGACAAAGCAGCAACTAAGATTGCCATTAAATTTTCCATAACTCACACTTTGCAAAATCCTCACACAATTAATAATGTACCCAGTGATTAAAATTACTCAGCTTTTATCTCCATTACTTTCCTTTGCCTCGTCTCTTTCTGCAAATGCATTTTCTGGGAAGGTTTCCTTAGCATGGGGTGAATGGGTCTAAGGCTGTCGGTCTTACCAGTTCAAATAGCTTATGGTCTTATTAATTGTTTGGCTAGTAAGATTTTAATACAATAACTTATTATTTGTCTTAAAGGATGCTAATTAATGATACACCCACTGCATTTGCAAGTTGAATAAAATAATGACTACATGTGTATTTCTCTTTAGAGTAATTTAATTTTGATTTCTGAGAGTGGTAAGTAATCATATAAAAGAACAATTGCATAATTTTTCAAGTGCTGCTCATTCCACAAAAAAGAATGTGGGATTAATAATAGATCAGTAATTTGTAAACATTTGCAACAAAATTACTTAGGCATGATGCATGCTTTTATATTGGTATGTATAATTCTTAACTATACATATAAGAATATTCTAATATATGAATTAAACTGAATTAACTTGCAAAAAAACCAAGCTAATAAAACATTAAGTACATTTGCAAAATCTTAACCATAATCAAATAGTAAAGAAAAAAGATTTTTACCCTTCACTAAACTCTCAGGTTATAAAAATGAGTCTTGGAAGTTTTCTTGGAATTATACCATCATGTTTCTTTTGAGCATACATTAGCTATCTTTAAATGAAATAAAAAAGATCTTCTAAGCATTGCAGAGGTTTATTTTTCAAATAGCATCCAAACTATGTTGTAATAGAACTGTTATTTGAATTGTCTTGCATTATAAGGCGTAAGTCTGAAACTTTATGTTGCTTGAGTGCTTTTCGCAGCATTAGCTGTAAGAAGAGCAGTGAGAACGTGCAAGGAAACTAATACATTAGAAGGCACAAGTGCATTTCCTGCATGTATGCTAATAGCTAATACAGCATTAAGTAATATCATGTCACATCGACATAAGAAAATGTAACTACATATAATAATGTCATATGAAATGAAAACATACACAGGAGAATAAATGCATACACATAAACCAGGCCTCTGTTACTATAATAAACATGGTATTAAAATCATAAGTTGTTGAAAATTTATTAGCTAACCTTTTCCCAGAATGAATTTCCCTGTATACCTACTCTAAACCACAAGAAAAGGACACAGCACATATCATTTTTCAACGAGAATTGGAGCCTGCTCAGATACAATAATATTAATCAGAAAATACCTATTGCACGCTAGATATACAAGGTGATTTTAACCTGCTATCCTCTACACAGATGTTATTGAGTTTCTGCCAAAAGAGATAGAATTCATTGTGTATGTGCATAAGTGGTAAGGTCAATTTAATATATGTGTCTGAGCAGACCTTTCATGTAAAATTTCAGATGTAATTACTATATAACATTTTTCTGTGTTCAGAGAGATTTTGTAAGTTTCCAAGGATGAAATTTTATTAAACAAATACAACAGTATATACTTCATAAATAGCTTCTTTAATTTTAAGAACTAAAAACTGCATGAATTTGCATATATGTTTGAAAATATCACTAATATTGTTAAGGTTAAATAAAAGTATAATCATGCAATATTGAGTTTTGGATTGGTGGATCTGTTTTATGTTCATTTGTTTGATTTTGAGGGGGGTCAGTGGGGGTGTTGTTAGCTTATTAAAAATTGAACAAAATACGTGCAGCTGAGAATGTAGAAAATACATTTTTCTACAGAGATGCACCAGTATTTGGTATCTTCATATGTTATCTCTAGGTAGATTTACAGGTTAGTCATAGAGCAGAGATACAGGACAGAATCAGTGTACTATAATGACATTCTCTAGAACCCATTCCCTTTATTTTCATTTTAGGAAAAGCCTTTACCTCCTCTCAAAGACCTCGACCTACCAGCCCATTTTCTACTGACAGTAATACCAGTGCAGCCCTGAGTCAAAGTCAGAGGCCTCGGCCCACTAAAAAACACAAGGGAGGGCGGATGGACCAACAACCAGCATTGCCTCATCGAAGGGAAGGAATGACAGATGGTAGGTTTCTTCCCTTTACTCTTGTTTTCTCACTGAAGAGAGGTGCTCCATGCAATCATTTACTTAGATTAATGTAGTCATGGTAGATTAGCCATTGCCTCATTACATAACAAGACAAAAACCTGGCAATATGGTCTTGTTTAAATAAAACACCATTTTTAAAAACAATCTAGAATTATTTCTATATTATTCAGCCTCAAGAAATACATGCCATACAATTTTTTGAGGTTGATTTTTTTTTTTTTTTGCCATTCTGGCATATTTCATAAATGCTTTTTAGTAAGCATTTAAGACTAGGAAAGAACATAAGTTGCATGTGCACTTAGAGTATCAGAACTTTTATAATATTAAATTACAATATCTTAGCTGGTATTTCACTTTTGGGAAAAAAAAAGACTTTTTGAAATGATTTAGTAATTTTTTCGTCACAAATTTCAGAGCCAAAATCAGGCTACAGTAGTTGAAGAGTGTCTTAGTCTGTCTGGGCTGCTATAAAAAAATAGTCATGCATTATATGATAATGTTTCAGTCAATGACAGACTGCATATAAGACTGTGGTGCCATAAGGCTATAATACCGTATTCATGCTGTACCTTTTCTGTTTAAATACACAAATATTTACCATTGTGTTATAACTGCCTATAGCATTCAGTACAGAAACATGTTGCACAGATTTTTACCCCAGATCAATGGTATGTAGTCAGCTATACCATCTATGTTTGCGTAAATATACTACATGACACTTGCATAACAACGAAATCACCTAACACCACATTTCTCAGAACTTACCTCCATCATTAAGTGACATATGACTGTACCATAAGCTGGTAGATTCCAAACAACAGAAATTTTCTCCACAAATCTGGACTCTGCAAAGTCTAAGATCAAGGCACTGGCAGACTTGGTGTCTGGTGAGGACCCACTTTCTGGTTCATAGAGGGTGCCTCTTCATTGTATGCTCACATAGTGGAAGGAACAAGGTTCTTTCTGGGGTGTGTTTTACAGGGTGCTCATTCCTTCACGAGGACCCCACCCTCATCATCTAATCACCTTCCAAAGGCTGCACTCCCGATATCATCACATTGGGGATTAGGATTTTAACATATGAATTTTGGGGGTACACAAACATCCAGACTCTAGCAAAGGGTCAGTAAACTTCTATTAAAGTCTGCATAGTAAATATCTTTGGCTTTTGGGACATATGATCTCCGTCACAACTACTCAACATTGCCATTGTTGTATGACTGCAGCTATAAGAAAAGTAGAATAGGCCAGGCACAGTGGCTCATGTAGCCTGTAATCCCAGCACTTTAGGAGGCTGAGGCGGGCAGATCACAAGGTCAGAAGATCAAAACCATCTTGGTCAATATGGTGAAACCCCCTCTCTACTAAAAGTACAAAAATTAGCTGAGCGTGGTGGCGCGTGCCTGTAATCCCAGCTTCTTGGGAGGCTGAGGCAGGAGAATCGCTTGAACCAGGGAGTCAGAGGTTGCAATGAGCTGAGATCACACCACTGCACTCCAGCCTGGGCAACAGAGCAAGACTCCTACTAAAAAAAAAAAAAAAAAAAAGACAGAAGGAAAAGAAAAGTAGAATAATGGAAATGACTGACTTCCAATAAAACATCATTCACAAAATGGGCAGTGACTGGATTTGGCCCATGGGCCATAGTTTGCTGATCTAGCTCAATCTTTTCATTTATATATAGCATCCAATATTTGAATATTTGCTTAAACACTTAGTTTCAGGAAACACAATATTACTGGAAGATATCCATGTTTGATAATGAGTATTTCATTAGCTTTACAGAATATAATCTATTTCCCGTATTTTTAATTTAATTCTTATATCTTTTAAAGAATGAATTAAAATATGTATCCTGAAGTTATATTCTAAGGATATGTAACACATATTTAAAATGTCTAGTACAATGTCAGATTGAAAGGTAAATTTCTTTTTCCTTTTCAGCACTGTACCCTATAAGCACACAAACATTATCCTAACATAGTTGAGTGAAACACCAAAAGGATAAGCTTTTAAAAATTGCACATTAGAACCATCTGGGAAGCTCTTAAAATATACCCTAGATATTCAGATTTAATTATTCTGGGGTGAAACCCAGTTAGGTAATTTTAAAGCTCCACAGGTGAATCTAAAGTATAATTATCTTGGAGAAGCTATGACCTAGTCCTTAGCACACTTACACTTATCATTATGGGACAGAATGAAGCTTAGTTGAAAAAGAAGAAAAGCATTTTTTTTGTTTTGTTTTTTGGTTTTTTTTTTGAGACGGAGTCTCGCTCTGTCGCCCAGGCTGGAGTGCGGTGGCGCCATCTCGGCTCACTGCAAGCTCCGCCTCCCGGGTTCCCGCCATTCTCCTGCCTCAGCCTCCCGAGTAGCTGGGACCACAGGCGCCGCCACCACGCCCGGCTAATTTTTTGTATTTTTAGTAGAGACGGGGTTTCACCGTGTTAGCCAGGATGGTCTCGATCACCTGACCTCGTGATCCGCCCGCCTCGGCCTCCCAAAGTGCTGGGATGACAGGCGTGAGCCACCGCGCCCGGCCAGCATTTGTTTTTTATTAGTTTGGGGAAGGGAGTATCCAATCCTGCAGCCCTATTTGTGCTTTCTTTTGTCATCTTGCAAAGGTAAGAGGACTTGAAAAGCCAAATATATTGTTGTACATACTTTCCGGTTTACTCATCTTTCCTGCTTCCTTTGTTTTCAATGGAATATGAAGGTTAAGAGTAGAATTGAGATTTTTGAGTCTCTATAAATTTGTATCCTGTGGTGAGTAAAAATGGTCACCACTGCCTTTCTGCCTTATATGTTCAGAAGATTAGCTGAGCACTTAAAACTATTTGTAGTGTTGATCTAATTCTTCGTAAATAAAAAAGGACTACTTTCACTGAATTGCTAGTTATAAATCTAGTAATTGATAATTTTGTATATTCTTTCTGTTGCGAATATTGTGGTAAGAGAAAAATGTCTAGGTATAGAATTTTCTGTGGTTTTCCAGAAATGTTTGAAGATAATATTCAGAATATGTGGAAGACATAAAATATAAATCAACAAAGTAGAGATCTCTTTTTTCCTAAAACACTTTTATCGCAAGCTTTTTCAGAATGTTTCCTTAAAGCAAGCTACCTCCTACTTTAAAGTATGATCAATATATTGCTTATCTTTCAAAAAATAAATAAGTTTGTAAATTTTCAAAATTGCCAGCATTTCAAGAAGGGGTTATGGATTATGTGTTATTAGAAAATGATACATTTTAGAAGTAGTGATATAGCAAATGAAATTTCAGCCCACGTATCTTCCCAAGTGCTTAATCCAAAGCCATTTTAATTATGATACAGTGCAAAGACATTTATTTTGGATGGTGCTCTACAGGTTATCCTTAAGAACATTGTTATTTTGTAGCAAATGCATATGCCATAGCATTTATATGGTTTGGATCCATATGTCAGAAATAATTTCATAACTTTTTATGTAAAAATCAAGTTGTTCTTTTTGGGAAGCCTGATGCTTAGCAGCATTGAGTGTACAGACATTTTACAATAAACCTTTTGCATTATAGATTTTACAATAGTGTTTGCTGTCTTCTACGCAGTATTGTAAAGATGTAGGCCTTTTTAGCACTGGGATACCATCATTTTCTAGATCAGATCTTTATGGTTTCTGAGGGGAAGACAGAACATGAGTGGTTTTTGGGAGGTTGTAATGGCAAGTGGCACACATCACTTCTATTTCTTTGAACACAACTCTGCCACGTGGTGTCAAACTAACTACTGGGGTGAGAAAGCAGCCTTCCCTGTGTCCCATAAGAGAGATTATGAATGGTGGGAAATGTCAGTCTGTATCCTAAAGACTGAAAAACCCACACACACATTCTTCTCCCTTTTGTAAAGTTTCTCCAAAGCAGGCATTGCTGAGTCCAAATCTTGTATTCCATTTGTCTTATAAATCAAAGAATACCCTTGGAAGCCAATATATTAACCAATGCTAAAAAAGGAAGATAGATCTGTCTATCCATCAACCTGTTTTTCCTAGATAATTTATTTTCAGCCTATTCTCCCTTTCACCTAGCTTTTTTTTTTTTTTTTTTTTTTGAGAGGGAGATTTGCTGCTGTCACCCAGGCTGGAGCGCAATGGTGCGATCTCAGCTCACTGTAACTCCCGCCTTCCGGGTTCAAGCGATTCTCCTGCCTCAGCTTCCCGAGTAGCTGGGATTACAGGCGTGCACCACCACACCCAGCAAATTTTGTATTTTTGGTAGAGACAGGGTTTCACCATGTTGGCCAGGCTAGTCTCGAACTTCTGACCTCAGGCTATCTGCCCACATCCACCTCCCAAATGCCGGGATTATAGGCATGAGCCACCATGCCCGGCCCCTTTCCCCTAGTTCTTAATGTCCTGTTCAGAGAAGGGGCTCTTTCTCAGCTCTGCCACATACTAGCTTTGGCCTTTGAGCAAATAAATTTACATATTAATTAATCTATTCACTCAAGTACTTATTAAGTATATAGCACATAATAGACAATGGGAGCCAAACAGACAAAATTGCCTGCCTTTTTATATTTTAGTTGGGGAAGATAGATAAAGACCACCCTAAGTACATACATGAACACATAAGTAAGATGGTGATCAATGTTATGGGGAAAAAACAAAGGGAAGGGAGTTGAGAAGTATAGGTGTAGGGAGGAAGTATTTTTAAGTAGAGTGATCGGGGAAGGCCTCACCAGGAAGGCAGCATTTGAGAAAAGACTGGAATAACAAGCAAAAGAGTAATGCTGATATCTGAGGAAAGGTTATTCCAGGAAATGAGAATGGCAAGTGAAAACCTGAGACTTATTTGATAAAAAGGAAAGGGAACGATATGACTGCAGCAGAGAGAGAAAGAAGATAGAATACAAAGCCAGGCAAGCAAACAAAGGCTAGTGTTTGTGAGACCTTTAAGCTACCATAATGACATTGGCTCTTCCTGTGAATGGTAAACCACTGGACGGGGTGTGTATATGTGTGCATGTGTATATATGTGTGTATATGTGTATATGTGTGCACGTGTGCATGCACGTGTGTGTGTTTCAGGCAGGGAAGTGACATGACCTTATTTATTTGTTTATTTTTTAAAAAGTCATTCTAGCGTCTGTGTTGAGATGTACTAAATGAGGCAAGGTGGAGATTGTGGAGGCTACCTAGGGAATAGATGATGGTGGTTCATGCCAAAGGAGAATCAACGGCAGTGTTCAGAAACGTTGGATTTTGGAGGTAGAGCTAACGGGAGTTGTTATGAAATTAACGTAGGCCATAAAGAAGGCAAATCACATTACTCTGAAATTTTGGCTAACTTGTAGAATGTAACTGTGACCAATCGAGAGAAGAAACACTGCAGAGGAAGCATTTTTTTTTTTTTTTTTTTTTTTTTTTGAGACAGAGTCTGGCTCTGTCGCCCAGGCTGGAGTGCAGGGGTGCGATCTCGGCTCACTGCAAGCTCTGCCTCCCGGGTTCACGCCATTCTCCTGCCTCAGCCTCCCGAGTAGCTGGGACCACAGGCGCCGCCACCACGCCCGGCTGATTTTTTGTGTTTTTAGTAGAGACGGGGTTTCACCATGTTAGCCAGGATGGTCTCGATCTCCTGACCCTGTGATCCGCCCTCCTCGGCCTCTCAAAGTGCTGGGATTACAGGCGTGAGTCACCGCGCCTGGTCGCATATTTTATATAGGATGAACTAGAGCTGAGTTTTGATACATGAAATTTGAGAAGCTTTCTAAACACCTAAGTGGAACTGTCCAGTGTAGATCTGGCTACATGAGTCGAGTTCATGGGAGGAAAGATCCAACCTGGAGATTTTTAATTTCTTTGTGCCTTCATTTTCTTGTCTAAAAACAGAAGGTAATAGTGGCACCTATCTCACTGGACTGTTGTGTGCCTGAAAAGAGCTAATCCTCAGTAGGCCAGTAAGAGACTTTATAGTGAATTGATTTAGTGGAAATGAATCAACATAGAAATGAATAATAAATTTAATTTAAGTAAATGTATTTGATTACATACTTTTATTTTTCAAAAAACCATTCTTAATCCCATTTCTTTTTCCAATTAGTTTATTTCAATGTGCATGTAATGTCCTTTCTTCTTAAAATATACAAACTCCAAGGATATTACTTATGAAGCTATGTAATTTTAGGTTAAATTAAATAATAATCAGAATTTTAGCTGGCATAAGCAGATGCCGTTTTGGCCATTTTAAAAATTAAGCTGCTCTGATGGAGAATAAAAATCAATGACAAGATAAGTTATTTTGGAAGAAAATAGAATAATTTCTCCTCACTGGCAGTCTAAGTTCAATAAATCAAATGAAATAATTAATTTGCATTTATAATAACATATAGTGAAGGAAGTCAGTACTATCGAATATGAAGGAAACACCAAACTCATTGGATTATCCAACAAACAGATATCTCAATATTGGATTAGCTCTTCATTTTGGAAAAATATTCCAAATGCAACTTTATCCTCCCAAACAGAGACCCTGTTCCCTTCAGTTATTAGCAATTCATAATTTAACATGAGGACATATGTAAGAACTGGTAATGCTGCTCCAACTTAGGAACTCAGAGGAGATGCTCCAGAGACCAACATTATCAGTCCAATGCAGATTAGTATCACTTTGCTCATAAAAGAGAGTGTAAAGGTTCTTGAAGTTTTTTGAAAGGAGAGGCTTAGCTGACTGTTAAGGAAGCTATCTTTTGTCTACAAGAAATTTATACTTTTCTCTTCTAAATTTCACAAACAGAATATTATTAGAGACAACAGAATACATTTACAAAAATGGCATCAGAAATAATTGACTACATTATGTACAATATCCTCTATTAATGAAATAAATGTATATTTTATATGATATTTGGTCTTTATGAAAAAATAATATAATTACCAATATTCTAAGGATGAACAAAGAAGTTTACAATAGCATGCAAGAAAAATGAGAAGAAAATGATACAAATTGATGTTCAGAAGATTTCAAAATCTTCAGCAAAGTAATTTCAGAACTAATACATACTTAAAAGAGAGAAAGAACTATGATTTCACAGTCGAAGGCATACAAAATATAAAGGTATTATGATCTGAAGAGTTAATCAAAGAGAGATGAAAAGGGAGTTGATATTGGAACCTTAAATTTTTTCCTATCTGATATTTACTTTAAAGAGCTTTTCTGAAAAATTATCTCTTCTACTCCATCGCAAATTTCTGTGACGCATTGTCTTCTCTAGCCCCATAAAACACATTCAATCTTTACTCTGAACATCGGTTATTACTTATTAAAATTAATACATTGGAAGATTATAATATATTAGTTGTAACTCATTAGCTGACTCATGAAACGAACAGCCAGCATTGGTTGTCAAGCAGAATGTTAATTGCATTTAATAAATGTTAGTTTAATGTTGTTAAATGTGCCACATACACGGGTAAAGGCAGTCATATGTTGCATATGACACAGCATATAGTTCTAAATTTCCCGAGGGTGACATTCCCTTTGGAGATTGGCAGGAGAGCTTTTGTTCTTGGGGCCGTTTATTAGTACAGCTTCTGGAATTTCTAGTGATCTTATTTTGTGTCATGGTATTTCTACTTTGGGGAAGGAGGGTTGGAATGGATGGAATAGAAACAATGAACTGCCCTTTACACCTTGAATGATAGCCTCAATATGCAACTGAAAACACTTTCCACATTCAACTGTTGAATAAAACTAGTCAATTTTGTTTCAATGATGCTATGGCCAAAAGACAGCAGAGAGAGCAATAATATGAGCTTTGGAAATAAATAATTGACTTTTATTTTCCCCAAATTTCTTTTGTATGGGTAATACCTGTATGAGGGCAAAGATTTTCTTCAACTTGAACTAAAACCTGTATTTTTCATTAAATTTTAGTCCATTCTAAACATTATTCAAAATTTTTAGATCTTCCACCACCACCAGATCCCCCGCCAGGTCAGGGTTTAAGGCAGCAAATAGGCCCGAGCCAGCAGGCTGGTAACGTGGAAAACTCAGCAGAGAGAAAAGGAAGCTCTCTAGAGAGACAACATGCATCCAGCTTAGAAGACACAAAGAGCTCACTGGATTGTCCAGCTAGAACCTCCCTAGAGTGGCAGCGACAAACCCAGGAATGGATAAGCTCCACAGAACGACAAGAAGATATACGGAAAGCCCCACACAAACAAGGTGTCGGATCAGGTGTGTTCTGCACAGTCCCAAGAAAGTGTGGACTGTTACCATTTCTTTTCCTACCAGGTATTCTAGAAATGGCAGTTGTTTAAGGGCATCTGAAAAATATTTGCCTTCAATCAGTAATGGAATTTGGAATTCCTTAGCAGAGTTTACCAGTACATGCCTTAAGGCTGATTCCAACGGGCATTGCTCCTCAGTCAACCTCTCCATAGGGTCTTTGATCCCAAGAGACTTCCAGGCTTCATCTAAACGGCTCAGTAGAAAATTTTATTTTTTGGCCTATTAATGTTTATATTGAGTACTTTAAAGATCGCTAAATTTAATCTTTTCTGTCAGTTTAATCTCTGCCTTTAGCAAGTTTGTTCATTTTGACTGAAATAACCAGTCATTCGAAAGGAGAACTCACATCAAATACGTGAATTCATTAAAATTACAAAGTTGCAGAAAAATGCCCAATCACAGATCCTCAAGTTAGATAAAGTTATACTGGGCTTGCACTTTCTCCAACTGTTAATCAGTTGATTGATTTAGTTGGTTGTTAATCCGTCTATGGGAAATGCTCCTTTTTATAAATCAAGCTTCCTGGAAATGTCACAGAAATAAATTTCATTGTTTGTAGTTAGATTTTTTTGGGGGGGCGGTGTGGCGCGGGAGGTGGGGAGCCTGTTTTATAAACGCATTTTCTGAGACATCTCATGTCAGGATTCATTGAGTATTGAAACACACACATACACATACACACAATCTTTGAAAAAATGTCTTTTCACTTATTCATTTGGACTTAATGTGTTGTAGATAGACCTGTCTCCATGCATTTCCCATAACTACATTTTGTCACAACTTGGTGCTCAAGTTTTTGGAAAATGTCATTTGTGCAAGGGCCAGTAGATGACAATTTTAATATCTGGGTTTAGTGAAACATTTAGAAAGGTTACACCATTCAGGCTGTGAGAGAAAAATCATGTGGTTCTTGTCATTAAAGACTATGTAAGGGGAGAAATAGTAAATTCAGTCAGCATTAATCATAGAATAATAGCCCATACATAGAAAGAAAGTGAAAAACAGAAGGGATGGGGTGTGGAGAGGGAGCAATGAGAATAGAGAGGGAAAGGAAAAACAATTTTTGAACTATTGAGTAATTATTTGTAACATATGTCATGAGTTATTTGTAGAGAGACAATCTGTAAAAAAAATTAGCATATTATTTATTTAAATGTGTGAGTTTCTCTTTTACTTTTAAGGAAATACATAGCCCTTTAAATAATGTATTTCTGTCTCAAAAAGCAACATAAATTTTAAAAGCTTATTTAACTAATATATAGTTCTTTATCTAAATCAATTGAGAAAATGTTGCCATAATTTAAGCTGAAACAAAAAACATGTTTCTTTAATCTTAATGGGAAAATTAAATTGGAGCCTCATTGAACTTTAGAAATTATTCTCAGATATGCTTTTGTTAAACTGTATTTCATTGTATGCAGCTCTCTTTTATAATGAATTTAAATCTTGCAAATAATATATAACATTGTGTACTTATCCCAAGATCTCTTTCAATTTAATTTTGCTTTGGTTCCTATTGTAGGAAATGTTGCTTGCACATAGAAATTTCTTTAATATCCGGTCCTGATTAAACTTCATAATTTTAATTTTACTAAAGAATGAAATGGTAAAGTAGGCCATTCACAGTGTAATATTTAAGAGTTAAGTTTAGTTTGCCTCCATGTTGCTGTTCAATTTAGCCTCTGGGTTTTTTTTCTTTTTCAGAGGAGGCCTTGGTGCCCTATAGCAAGCCCAGCTTCCCATCTCCAGGTGGCCACAGCTCATCAGGAACAGCTTCTTCTAAGGGATCCACTGGACCTAGGAAAACCGAGGTGTTGAGAGCAGGCCATCAGCGCAATGCCAGCGACCTTCTTGACATAGGATATATGGGCTCCAACAGTCAAGGACAGTTTACAGGTGAATTATGTAAGTGCTGCAGGTCATTTAAAAGGCTATCGTGATTCAGAAAGAATCTTGGGTTAATAACATTGCCATATTAAACAAATTTCAGATTAATAGAAAACCTGCTCTGCTACGAAAACAATCAATTGCAATTTTCAACAAGTTTGGTCATAACTTAGGCCATTGCTATATTTATTGCAGTCCATTTTTATAAATGTTTCTGCTATTTCAAGTTGGATTTATGCAATAAAAATTGTTTTAAGTTAGGCAAGTTGTCTTAACACTTATAAGTGAAATTAAATATAGTGTGTTTATCATTTTCTTTGCCTTTTTAACTGAACACAATAAAGAAATGGAGACACTGGCCTTTTGGTAGTTTTAAAGAAACTCCTAAGGAATGCTTCATTTTCAAGTTACTCTTTATTTATTTTTTAAATTTGGGTAGTCACCCTTGAAGAGTTGATCTTTGATTTTTAATTAAATTGTAATGTTTTGACGACAATAACATTTTATAAATAAATTTCCATTTATGAATGAAAACTGGCATAGGTAGTTAGTATAATAATTTTTCTAAATGTAAGATACTAGGTAATAGGGAAAGTTAAGAATGTCACAGCAAAAAATATTGAGCTCCTTGTGTTAATTTCCTCAGGAAAGTTACCAATACAGCTTTTCATTATCAGAAACATATTTGCCGAATATTTTTAACTGCCTCATCAGAAAAATAGCATTACCATTATCTTCACATCACAGATTGTTTGGAAGATTCTGTGACGTGATGAAAAGAGAAATAATTTCAAAATTATAAATTTCTTTATTGATCTCAGTTGTCATTGTTGTTGACTATTGCTAATCTATTATTAACATTTTTTTATAATTTTAATTTGATTCATAACTACTTGAATTTTTCTTTAACGTTTTTTTGAAGTAATGACAGACTCACAGGAGTACCAAAATAGTTCTACTGGGTGTTTAAATTTCCAAATTCTATAGTGTTTTCTTTTCTTTTACTCTTTGATCATCTCCTTCAAGTAAAATTACTTAAATTCACAAACTCATCTATCTGAAGACCTTATTTTCATTGATTATCTGTTTGCTTTGCTTTTTGTTATGCTGGTCGGAAAAGTAGAATGCTTAATTTACATTTTATTTCTATTTTTTTCTCTCTTTTTAGAGTAAATGAGAGGAGACATACAAAGCTGCTCTGAAGGACCATCAGGTCCGAACTCATGGAAGTGATGACACTAAACAGTGCAATGAACAATTTCTTTATTTATGTACTATTAAAAGAACTGTAAATGCAATGTAAAGACACACAGCCACACATATCCCACAGATATTTTAATCGTGTTCTTCTCTTAAGTACACCACCCACCTTAACTCTTTCTTGTCAGGAGTATATAAAAAAGAAAGAAAACAAAACTCACCCAACAGGAAGAAAAGGATTTTCCTCTGTATATAATTTCTTTTGTGCATTGCTATGCAAGCTCACTCTTTTTAGCTCTGTTCATATTATTGTCTGTTCTTATTGGTCTGTTGTACTATATGTGAATTAATAGGCTGTGGTGCCATATATTAACTTTTAATTGTGTAACTTTTATGTTTAAATTTTGCACTGCAATTTTATTTGGTGATAAGCACAAATCTCTACTCCTCATGACATGAAGAAAAAGACTGAATGTGAAGGGAGTTTCTGTACTGTAAGCTAGATTGGATAATGATGGCTGTAACAAATCATGTTAGATGGTTTTCAGTTGGGGTGTAGAAATAGGAAGATGCAAAGGAACAGTGGTGTTGGCAAAGTCTTATTTGAATGTCAGGGACTGAGTCAATAAAAAAAATAGTAGAAAGATGGCTTTTACTATTGACAAAAGCAGGGGTCAAAAAAAGTAGTTTAAGTCTTAAGACTGAATATGCATTAAAGTATGCAGGTAGCAAAGACGTAACAAATTTGCTTAAAAAAAGAAATTAAAGTTTTATTTAGAATCAATTTTACCTGTCATTGTAATTGACCCATCTGAGAATTACAATAAGCAAGAGGAAATTAAGGTGTTTTGCAAGAGCTGTATTTATATTACAGTTTTTTAAAAACATTTTCTGCATTATCATAATTAAGCTCTCCAACTCATTAAGTCAGAATATAATATGAAGTTCCCCAAGGAAACGAACAAAAGAACTCTAGAATATCTAGCAAATAGTTAAAGAAGCAATTTATTATTAGGGCATACTCGGGCTGTTTCCAAATATAAACTCTATTGCAATATCTCATTTCATCTTTCTAATACATGTACAGTACACACTAGAGGATAGAGCTGCATCACTTAAATTCATGACTTAAAAAATAATACAGTCTATATACAATTTGTGTTTTATTTGATTAAGAAGTGAAGTTTATGCCACCCAATGTATAGCCAAATTGTACGTGCTTAAAAAGCAGCGCCGAGAGTATGTTCAGTTCACAGTAAGTAGATTTATTGGAATAAATATTTTATGGTACATTCTCAGAAATTGGCTTCCAACTAAAATACGTTTGACCCATTTTGAATAAGGAAATTGAAAAGACAAATTTAAAAGGAGAAAAAAAATGCATGTTTACAAACTTTTTAAATAAAACCAGACCTTGTAAGTGGACATTAATAATTGTCCTGCCTCATTTGTTTCCACGACTTTGACAACAAGAAGTTCCTGAACATTAGTCATGTATGCTCAGAATAAATGTGACTTTGAAATGTATGTTAGCTACTGTACATGTATAGTCAGTCAAGTAGAAGAGGACCTTCCTGAAATTCTCACTTGTGACATTTTCCCATGTATTTCCTACACAATCTTAAATTTTATTTCTGTCTATACTTTCTCAAATTTGTCCTATGATAAGTTCAGTTGTTGGTACTCTTCTAAGAATGTTCAACTTAATTAGGATCAGTTCTAAAATATGGGACCCCTTTGAGTGACAATTCACACTCCACGCATTATTGGCTCAGTAACCAATTTATGTCATGTCGTTATAACAAAGGGATGACATAATTAAACATTTCCATCTTTTTTATTCCCTAAGACTGCATCAGCACAGGCAAGTATAGAATGTAATGTTCTTCATGGGCCCCACCAGCTTTTTGGTGCCATGTAATTTATTTCTTCACTGAAGAGAAAAAGAATTCTGAGACACAGTTATTAAACCCTTTATCAACTTTCTACCATCAGTGCCTGAATTCTAATGCAGTGTGATTTCTCTGGGACAAAGAGACTGAGGAAGATGAGAAGTTTCTGCAAACAGTGAATACATACTTATTCACAACTCTAGGATGTGAGGACTTTAAATATCTCTTTATGCAGTTCCCTACCTAACCTCTTTCTATTTAAAGGCAAACAAATTTCGAAGAGGTTTTGTGTTCCCTCTTTATGTGTCTGTATGACCCAGTTTAGTCTAAAACTTTAGTTCATTACATATACAACACATAGCCTTTGATCCCTGGTAACTGGCAGGTGTTGGTGATTAATAAACCAAGGCTTCAAAGTGAAGTATGCGTGTGCAGATGACTTTTGGAATAACGTGGGCATAGCGTCATACCTTCCTGATTGTCTTCAGCATATAAAAATTAACTGTTGTAGTTAAAATTATGTCATTGCAGAGCTTGTGTTTACTTGGAATGTTCTTTTAGAATAGTCCATGTTGCCTATTAAACCTAGTTTTAAACACATTGGGCAGTCAAATTATGCACCCAAAATATCACCCTCAGGTAGATTGAGGGCAAGATAAAGTGCTGTAGCTATACAAAGGAATTCAGAAACATTATTAGAAATCAAAGGCTTTGTCAGCTTGCTACATGTAAAAAGCTACTAATCAGTGTGAGTCAGATGTCAACAGAAAAATACAAATACCTATGAGAGCCACAGCAGTTTTTCATTTCACAGCCGATTCAATGAATGTGATTAGAAATTCACTGAGCTCACTCTTGCAGGTTTAAACGGAGGCCTGCATAAGGACTGCAAAAGGAAGTCTGGGTGGGAGAGAATGTAATCTGATCTTGCACTCATAGGCAATGCTGCAATGCAGTCATGCCCAACACAAGCACAGCTTCATTCATAACAGGAAACGTCTTCTTTGGGAAAATAGCTCTATTGGTGCCCAAACTCAGGTATGCCAGTGTATGCAGGTGGAGTCGCCCTACCCTTCTTCCAAACATGTCCTATGAGATTTTTAAAATAAGATGGCAATAGTACAGGGGCATGAAAAGAATTGATTCCTTCACAGGATTTGAATCCAGTTCAAGGGAGAATGTAGAAAATTCAAAACCAACATATAAGGTATCACACAACCAAGAAAAGTAAAACCATTGCAAGTTTACTTGCGTTGAGTACAAAACAGATTTAATGGTGTTCTATGTCATAGTTTAATGCTCTGGGTATTTAAATATGTTTTCAACAGGATTTGAGTTGAAAGTTTGTAATGTGCTTTGATGGAACACCTCCCAATTTCTATTCAATAAACTTATGTAATCGTCCATTGACAATATAATGATAACAGTACCATTGAACTCTAAACTGTGGTTTATCTTCATTACTGGGAAGCAACTGTGCATCAGTATTAAAGATATGCAGAAACATAATATTCACTAATTTGTTCATCTGCTTCTGTATATTGTTTATGGAATTACATGGCAAGAACTGTTGTAAAGCAACATGTCTTTCCACATTATTTTAGAAGTGAAATTACTTTTGTTTTGCTTCTCTATAATGTGTACTTCAAATGAAACACCATACTTTTTTTAAAAAAAGATGTTCAATTTACTAATTTTTTTAAATCTCATAATTTAAAAAGCATTTGTTGTGATTTTAAAGTGTTGCAAGAAAAGGGATTTTGTGGCCGTGGGTAGACTTTTTATACTTTGTTTTATAGATGGATTTTTTTTTAACTGTAGTTTGTTTAAGTCACCAAGCAGCGTCCAAAATCTTAATGTGTTTCATTTGATGTTGTTAGATCAGAGAAGAAATTGGCATAAAATCGGTTAATAGTATTGTCAAAGAATTGTGTATTGTGTACTCACTGGGAAAAAATAAAATATATTCACATTTCAAATTTGTAGAAAAGCCATTTATGTAAAACAAACCTGTTTGTAGACATGCCAAAAAAGACCAGGTAGCCACTTTTAGAACTCTGCATTAATATTTTGTGACTAAATGCATAATCTCAGTTTCTCACTCAGTTATGGCTTGAATAGTGATAAATAGGAACTGGTGTTGACATTTAGTAGTGACTAACAGACCCTGACAAAGAATACAGCAAGCATTTGAAATATAGACCCCATTCTATCAGCACTGCTACTTTCCCCATACCATAAAGACCTTTAGATAGATTTAAAACAATTATCTTATTTTTGGAAGTATAAGTAAATATGAAAATTGAGAGAAAATGAATTTTTCTCAATTACTTTAGAAGAGCTAATTATAAATTTCTTTTATTTTGGATGTTTTTATACTGGATGTTGAAAAGTTATCTCAAGGACTGAGTAGAAAAGAAAAATGCCTCATTTTATTATATTTCATAAATATTTTATTCTTTTTCACTGCTAAGTACAACTATAGGCTCAATTTTTTTTCCAAAAATAAACAGAGGCAGTTTCTGTATTCTTTAAAATAGTAATACTAGTGACAGGAAAAAGGAAAAAGATTATTGTTAAATCCTGAAACACTCATTTAAAAATATTTTTAAAAATACAAGGTTTAGGACAACACATTTTAGAGTTTCATTTAATTTATATTAATAAGGTGAGAATAAAATAATATTACTGTAATGACAAATGATGTTGTATTAATATAATACAGTGACAAAATATAATATATATGATTAAAGACAAAGTATGTCAATATGATAAATGGTAGGGCAATTACAAAACAACTGTTCCTTTATGGAATTTGTGTATAAAATGGCAAAAGTGTAAAATTATCAGGAAGGTTTATTAAAGTAATACACTACACTCTTGATTACTGTATATATTAGCTGGAGAAAAGATATATTAATGTTGCACAAAAGCATTTGAACAAGAAATTATACTTCATGTCCTCCATTTTTTTTTAAATGTGATTTTATCTCTTCCACAGAGGAGAGAAGCAGAGTTGACACTAAACTTCATTTCGTAGGAAAGATGTGAAATAAAACTGTACAATAATACAAAACCAAGTTTTAAAAGTTCAAAACAATACTCCAGTAGAAAAGCTAGCAGTGGGGGGAAAAGAATCTGTTATTTCCAAAAGTTTGTAAAGACTCTTTTTACGTTGATGAATTTAGTGTGGTCTCAGTTTTGGCCTTCAGCTTCTTAGGCACAGAGAAAGAATCTGACACGTAGGAGTGCGCAAAGCTGTCAAGAATCCCAAAGACAGATGCAAGACAATTATCCAGATGTGTGTTTAATATGAAGAACTACAAAGGTGACTAGTCTTTGCATTTTCCAGTCATAACATTTTCTCCGTGCAGTAGTCGAGCTATAAGAAAAAAAAAATGGCTGGGTGCTGTGGCTCATGCCTGTAATCCCAACACTTTGAGAGGATGAGATGGGTGGATCAATTAAGCCCAGGAGTTTGAGATCAGCCTGGGCAACATGGCAAAGCCCTGTCTTACAAAAAAAAAAAAGAAAAAAAGAAATGCAAAAACTGGCCAGGCATGGTGGCACACATCTGTAGTTCTACCTACTAAGGAGGCTGGGGCAGAAGGATCACTTGAACCCAGGAGGTCCAGGTTGCAGTGAGCAGTAATCATGCCACTGCACTTCAGCCTGGGTGACAGAGTGAGACCTTGTCTCAAATAAATAAATACATACATACGTATATACATACATACATACATACATAGAAAGAGAAAAAAGAGAAATACATGTATATTTCCAAGATATCTGATTATCTATTACCAAAATATTATCAAGATTTATATATATATATATGTATTGCAGATATCTTAGTAATCAAGGAAAGCTACACTTGTGAGTCAAATAGAATGACCTTTTGGCTCATGTCAATATTCATAACAGGAAATTTGCAGGCCACTATAACTGTTCTGAAACCATAGCACCATAACATCCTTCGCCTATAAAATACCTTGATGGATATAACCTCTGGGTCGTAGACAACATTTTTTGGACAAGTTTTAGAAAATGTTTTTCTACACAACACTTTGGAATAATTTGTGTCTAACAAATCTGTGTTTTTGTTTATTTATTCACTTCCTTTGCAAGCAAGTTTTGAGACACTGTGCTAAGAATTAAATATTCAGATTAGTAAAAACAGCAATAACCTTTGCCTTCATAAATAAATAATATCTTCTGTTAATTCCTTCCCTGATTTTTTGCCTAGAAATTTTTGACGAATGTTTTGAAGCTAAGAGGAAAGAGCCAATAAGCAAGGTCTTCAAATAGATTGCCAAGCAGTAAAATTTGTATTAGCTTCATTCAAATCCTCCATACCCATCATAAAATCTAGTCTTTCTCAAAAATAGTCCACAGGATTTTAATAGCATTTTTAAAATGAATAGGACAATAATGGAATTGAAGTTCCATAGTTGAATATATGAAGACATTTCTTTACTACTTGAATCCTTTACAAATCTGTTCAAATCTTATATGACATAAAATCCTTTGTCCTGGAGCATCTTATGAAACAGGGCTATGTAAAATCCTCTTTGAAAAATAGTCTCCTAGGAAGTATCATACTTTATCCTGCCCCTAGACTCTATATTAGTGGCCCCAAAGGTTTTGCATGCCATGTCTTGCTGTGGTCTTTTAAAAATCAATATTAAGTCATGGGAAAGAATCATTCAAATTCTATGTATAATGTGCAGATGATAAAAGAAATGTAGGGGAACATCACACTTCGGGGACTGTTGTGGGGTGGGGGGAGGGGGGAGGGATAGCATTGGGAGATATACCTAATGCTAGATGACGAGTTGGTGGGTGCAGCGCACCAGCATGGCACATGTATACATATGTAACTTACCTGCACGTTGCGCACATGTACCATAGAGCCTAAAGTATAATAATAATAATAATAATAATAATAATAATAATAAAGAAAAAAAAAAGAAATGTGCAGTGAGAAATTCATTAATTAAATTATATTTCCAAACCTTATTTGAGATCAGTGCTCAGTCCTGTAGCAACAGGTAAGATTGCATCATGTTCTTTAGTTTCTCTACAATGCTTTTGTGCATTGTCAGCTCTTGAAATCATTAGGCTAAAACTAAAGCATGGAAATACACTTTCTGTCTCCTCCCACCCCTAGCTACTGACCTTCAACCAGATTTCAAAAGTATAATATATTTTGAAAGATTTCACAGAAGGATAATTTCTTAAAAGCTACTGTATGATTATTAATAGGTTCTCCCTGAAGAGGTACCTTGCTTAAAATAGTAGCGAGTAACGCAAAATGTAGGAAAAGAGGGCTTATAATTTCTCATTAAGATAATACAGAGCTAAGTACCAGTGGAATTTGAAATAGAGCTAACTAGTAATGATGAAAATTCATATATTCAGAAATGGTTAAATAGAGAAGTAACAAAGGGAAGACGAAGATAACTATTACATGAACTTTCACTGGCTATGAGGACAAAAGAAGTGAGGGAAGTTAAAGTGGGATGTGAGAAGTAAGAATTTAAATTTACTTGATTAATTTTGAATGATGATAGATTGATGCAATCAATAAATTAACATGTCCCAACATAGGTAATGTGAGAACAGTTACGGATGGGCAATGAATGGTTATTCTAATGAAAAAGAGGGAACAGACAAATGGTGGCAGTCTGAACAAAAGACACATTAGAATACTATGTATTCAACTTAAGAAAAGGAACTACAACATTTTCAATAACTGTGCAAGCATCTCTTTGCAAATAACCACCTACCAAGAATTAAGACACCGTTTCCATCAATGTTGGTGATGCTATTTTTTCCTATCTTATACAACTATAATAAAAATGTATAAAACAAATCCCATATACATATGACAACAAAGTATACATTTAAAGAAATATGTGTGTTAAATGTCCATATCAACTAATTCCCACTAAAATCATTTTTATAGTTATTATTTAAAAGTTGAAGCTCATGCACAATGATATTTTAGATTTGTCCTAATATTCCAAGTAAAAATAATTATAAACCTTAAAATGTATTAAGTAGCCAAAAACTGTATTAGGAGCTACACACATACAGGCATACTCATGCACATGTACAGATATACAAATGTACATATAATAAAATAATTTCCATTCATTAGAATCCAACCAAGATAGGATGGGGATTGAAAAATACCCATAGTCCTAAACTGTGGAAAAAGGGAAACCTAACAAGAACTATGGGGATTGAGACAAATATCATAGGCTGAATAATACTTCAAATAATCTCTATTTCTCCTAGACAAATTACATAGATGCATTTACATGTATACATATGTATACATACACTTACGTACACATGCAGAGTCTTCCTTCAAGATCCACAAAGAATTGGTTCCAGGATTCCTACCAAAATCAGTGGATGCTATACCTTAAATATAATGGTGTAGTATTTGCATATAACCTATGAACATCCTCCTAATATACTTCAAATCATTTCTTCATTACTTATAGCATCTAACACAATGTAAATGTTATGTAAATCATTTTATACTATATTTTAATTGGTATTATTTTTATTGTTTTATTTTTATTTTTATTGTAGTTTGTTTTCAAATGTTTTCCATCTATGGTTGGTTCAATCTGAGGATTTGGAGCCTGTGAATATGGAGGCCTGACTGTATATATTTCTATTATACACATCACATATATACATACATATATGCATTTCTGAAGAAATGGATATTTTGTTGTTCAAATGACCAAATGCTCCTTTTAAATAGATGAACACATATTGTATACATAGTATTGTGGTTGGCACAATGTAGTTGGGGGCAGCCAGTTACATTTAATGTAATCATGTTATAAACTAGTTGGGGTGACATAAGTCATAGAGTGAATATTATTTTACAAGTAGAAAGTGAAAGAAAGCCATATAAAATTTAAATTGTTGCAGAAATCAATTTTGGGAGATGACAAGTGGAAGGGAGCATTGAGCATTGGTGTGGTCAGGCGAAATGTCAGTGGTAAAGGGAATTGACTTTGGCTTTGAATGAGAACAATTAATAGAAAGATAATTTAGAGGAGAGGAAGCAGACACAATGTAGTCTCTAGCCAACAGGAAACTGTAGTCTAATATGGGAACCAGTCATTTGAACCAACATTTGAATTCAGGAGTATCCAAGATATGATAAATAAGCAATATACTATTGCAGTAGGGTAAGGAAGGTGGACACTCCATTCAGACTTTAGGAGTCAAGCCACGCATTACAGACTGACTAACACTGTAGAGAGTGTTTATTTCTCCCAAACAAACAAGTTAAATGAAGGTTAAACTTCCCCTGTACAAAAGCACTGGTTCATAAGGCAGCACAGCATAATTAACCAGTCAATAGCACACGTGTTTAGAAAACAACAAGGAAATATGGTGGGGCAATACAATGAAGAAAAGGATGAATGGGTTAAAAAGAAGTAGACTAATAATGCCTAGAGTGAATAAAGACCTGAAGGAATACAGGCAAAGAGGCTATTTTTTCTACTTTGCATGCTCCTGTTTTCATTCTGAGCAGATAAGGACATCTCATCCTCAAAGGGGATTTGTGCTGTTGGAAATGAGAACAGTCGATTCTACCTTCAAATTCTACGTAAACACATTTGCCATGCATGCAGTAAGAGTCAAAATAAAGAACATTATAGAAGCCCAAATCTGCTTAAAATAAATATCTGCCTAAAATAAATATCATAATTATAATAGAGTATGAAATATTTCCACTTACAAAGTATGCAGTTGCATGTAAATAACAAGTGGGAAATACCAGACAAAACCAGAATGACACCAATTATGATGAGCATAATCACAAATGGGTCATGGTGACTTTCTACACATGTGCAAATGAATGGAGCAGAGCCAAACCAGACCCCAGGGATGGAATGGGAACTTCATTAGGGAAAGTTAAGAACAATACACAATGATGATAAATCCTGCAACAATAATCTGTCTGAGAACCAGCCATATTCAAGGAGTACACATTCAAGGAGCACAAATGAATCTATATCCTGCAAAGAGCAGATGAATGAAAACCAAGGTAACGGTGTGCAGTAAAACTTAGTAGACAAAAATGGAATTCAAAGCATAACTTGGTCTTTCCAGCTTTCCTCTCACCTATTCTGCCTTCTACCAGGCCCCTGGTGAGTTGTTAGTTATCTATTATTAAAGATGAAGAACAGAACAGCTTAAAAATATGAAAAATAATTAGAGCATAAAACTAAGTATGGATAATTATGAAATGTCAAAATATAATTAATCATCTATTCCCTGCAAGTGTCTCTTCTGAAGTGACCCCATAGTTTTAAAATGCACAATAACTTTAATTTTGTAACACCCACAAGCTCTCATAGACACACACATACAAACTATGCACAAAACTCCTTGCTGACAAAACAAACTTGTTATGAGACTTAGGGGCAATATTCAATATACACTTGAACATGGATTTGCTAGATAAGTTCTACAGGTATAAACTATACCTGCTCAACATTCTCTTTGACATATTTCTCTAGTTATAGCTTGTCATCAGGGATTTCAGGTTTTCCTTGTTTAAATTTAGTGCTATTATAAGTATTTTTTTTCCCTTGAAGACATGTATTTTTATTTTTCTAACCTTTTGAGGCTGGAGAGAGAGCATTTCCGAATAAAGATTGCAGGGTATTTAAAAATATACAGCACTAAAACACCATCTCTTATACTCTGTTTGCAATTGCCAGTTTCTGACAGAACACTGAATTGAGGGGTTGCCGAAATATTGAACTGATTTGAATATACTGACACCCACTGAATTATTTTAGCATATTAAGTTGAATGGCATTGCAACTTTTCTTGTTAAATCATCTATTCCATCTGAGTAATACCCTATCTAAGAGCCCAAAGTCTAAACGTATTGAATAAACTAGTAGTAGAAACAGAATAGAAGGCATCAAAAACATGTGTAGAAGCTACTAGGAATGCAGTTGTTGAATAGTAAGTTTTGGACTTAAACCCATGTAAGTGCAAAACATTAAAGCTTCACTTTACTTTTTATGTCTAAGTAAATATGAAATTGCCCTGAAGAGGCAAACATATTTATTCTGCTAAAATCTCAAATAAACAGAAATTTATCAGGAGAGCCTTTGTAGAAAAGCTGGGTAAGAGAGTAGCACTATCTTCAACCACAGCTTTGCAAAAGTCTGAGGACTGTTTTTCAAATAGACCATTTTGTAATGCAAATCTTTTCGAAAAGCTAAGAATTGTAGTCACAGTAAATATTATCTTATCCAAGGCAATCATATTGGTGGTGTTAAAGTGTGAACAGTAGACCAATATTTTTTACTTGGAATGGTCAATCCACTTAAGCAGCATATACTTAGGGAGTAGATTGAGTCAATATTTTCCTGGGAGAAGATACCTGGATCATCTTAAGCATTTATCAAATGCCTGAGTGCTGTGTTTAGTGAAAGAAATTGCCTTTAAGATAAAAATGGTTCCTGAATGTGCTCCCAGGAAAGATCTTATCTCTAAAGAAGCTCAGCTTATGCCGTAGAATATGTACTTCAATCTGTTGAGCACACCAGAAATCATCCAATACACTCTCAAAACAAACAACAAAAAAAAGCAGCTCATCAGTTGAATGAGTGAATCTAAGAGACTCCATTTAGATGTTGATAATTGTGCACACTAGGTTTGTTTGGTACAGCGATTGCTCCACAACAGTTCTCTGGAAGCAAGGCTTCACTCACTAACAATCATTCTGGTTTTATGCTTACTATAATAAGAGAATACACATCTATTTTTCTCTAGTAATTTGTCCAAATTGTTAAGGTTCATATTCAAAAAAGGTATAAATTTTAAAAATGTATACAATTTTCATTTTAAAATTGTCATTAGAATACTCCTTGTATATTGGTTAATACTTTGAATGCAAGAAATAATCTGCCCCAAAAGTACAGGTTTAAAAATACAGATTAATATAACTTAACACAAGCTGTCAGATATTTCCAGGGTGGTTGCAGTGAATGAGTTTGAAACGAAATAAATGTAATTAGTTATGAAATAATGTTGCCCAAATTTTACTCACCTTTTTTGACTAAATTTCTTCAAGACAAAGGTGTGGCATTGAATTTTAAAGCTATGTTCAATTTTTTCTTAATTTAGAGATATTGAAATGCCTTAGCAAAAAATATAACATTGAGAGCATTATGACAGTGAAAGAGATCTAACCTAACTGGCTCTACCTTGCCTTTAACCTCTAAACTGCCCTTTGGTCATGCCCGGACATGGGCCATGTTAACTTTGGGAGAAATTTATTTTACAGTTTAAATGGTAATAGCCCTTCCCCAAACTAAACTGCCTTGTAAAACGAATGAAACACCATGAGGTTAGGGGGATGAAAGAGGCCTGAATTCTGCTAAGATATAGGCATAGTTAAATGATTACCAGCCATTATTCCAGAAGTGACAAGATTTGCAACTTCCCATTACTCCTGTAAATATCATTATTGTAGAACCTAAGATTGAGCTATTTAGATATTGTATTAATCTGTTTTCACACTGCTGATAAAGACATACCCTAGACTGAGCAATTTACAAAAGAAAGTGGTTTATTGGATTTATAATTCCACATGGCTGAGGAGGCCTCACAATTATGGTGGAAGGCAAGGAGGAGCAAGTCACATCTTAACATGGATGGCAGCAGGCAAAAAGAGAGCTTGTACACAGAAACTCTCATTTTTAAAACCATAAGATCTTATGTGACCCATTCACTATCACGAGAACAGCACAGGGAAGATATGCTCCCATGATTCAGTCATCTCCAACTGGATCTCGCCCACAACATGTGGGAATTATGGGAGCTACAAGATGAGATTTGGGTGGGGACACAGAGCTAAACCATATCAGGTGTCTTTTCAGGCTTTTGCATTTATGACAGCCGGATGGGCACACATGGACCAGCGACTCCTCTTTGGCCTCCACCGAGAAGCAGACTCAGCACATGGTGACTGTTTTCCACAACCCTATGAATGCATCCCCAACCAATCAGCAACACCCATTCCCTAGCCCCTGCCTGCCAAACTATCCTGGAAAAGTCCTAGCCTCTGAATTTTGGGGAGGCTGTAGCTGGTATTCTATGTGTATTAAACTCTTTCTATTGCAATTCCCTCATCTTGCTAAATGACTCCATCTGGGCAGCAAGCACAGTGAATCCACTGGGAAGTTACAAATTGGTCAAAGAAAACTTATTTGTGGTGTTGGTTTTCAAAAATTAGTGCTTTACACAGATTCTTTAAAATTTCAGTAGAAAAAGATATCTTAAGATTTTGCCAGATATGTGTTAATCATCACACTTCTTAGAAAAGATGGAGTTAGCAGCTCCCTGATGAGACAAGCAAGAAATAATAATGATAATGAATAAAGTGTATAATATAGATAACCCAGTGGTTTTCAAAGTATCTTTCCAGTACCTTAGGTGTTCTCAAGACATTTTCAGAGAGAACATGAGGGCAACAGTACTTTCATAATAATACTAATATTTCATTTGTCTTTTTCACTAACTTGATATTTGCAAGGATAGTGCAAAAGCAGAGGTGAGTCAAACTGCAACTTTCTTAGCACAAATGAAGTTAGTAGCACTAAACTCTATGAATAATCATTGAAGTCTGCACTGTGTTAGTTTGTTAGGACTGTCCTAACAAAGTGCCACAGATGTAAGAGGCTTAAACCACATACATTTATCTTCTCACAGCTCTGGAGGCTACAAGCCCACAATCAAGGTATCTGCAGGATTGGTTTCTTTCGAGACCTTTCTTTTTGACTTGTATATAAAACTGGGTAGTGGATAGAGGCTGGAGGAGTTTTGAGGTACATGCTAGAAAAAGCTATGCTTCTTGTGGAGGGAGTATTTCTACAAATATGAACATTGGAGGTGATTTTGGTGAGAGCTCAGAAAGAAAATGAGAAGAGTTGAAGAGAAAGCCTCCATTTTCATAGAGATACATAAATAATCATGAATAGAATGTTGGTAGAAATACGGACATTAAAGGTCAGTCTGACAAGATCTCAGACAGAAATGAAGAACAGATTATTGGAAACTAGAGGAAAGGTGATCCTTGTTATCAGATTACAAAGAAATTGTCTGAATTTTGTTCATGTTCTAGTCATTTAGAAATCTCTGTCTATGAGGATCCAAGCTGCTCCTTCAACACTCTGCTTAGAAATCTCTTCAGCCAAACATTTAATTTCATCACTCACATGTCCTATTATTCTACTTTTCACAAAATGGTAGAACAAGTGAGTGATGAAATTAAGTGTCTGACTGAGGAGATTTCTAAGTAGAGTGTTGAAGGAGCAGCGTGGATCCTCCTTACAGCTTATAGCAAAATATGAGAGGAGAGAGATTAATTAAAGAAAAGATTATTAAACAGAAAGGATCTAGAATTTGAAGAATTTGGAAAATTTTCAGCCTCTTCATATGGCAAAAATGGAAAAGTTTATTCTGAAGTGAACACTGAGGGTGTTGCCTAACAACCATTTGATAAGGAAATCAACAAGGGTTGAACCATGAATTTAATCAACTACTTCAGCAGAAGCCAGGATTACACCAGCAGAAATACTGCCTCCTGCAATTAAAGAAAAGAGAAAAAAATAGGATAGAATGAAGGAAGGTTGAGAACATGATTATCTTTCAAGAAAATAAAAGATTGACCCTGCAGGCATTTTAGAGATCATCATGGCCACCACCATAGACCAAGGGGAAGTCTGCTTTGTCCTGCATTTTAGTGGGCCAGGCAGCCACCATGAAAAGTCCCAGGGGCAGCACTCCCCCCAAACCATATGGGCAGGGTCAGCCCACAAAGCAAAGGGGAAGCACTGGTGGGGCTATGCTGCTGCCCCAGTGGCCCTGGAGCGCAGAATATCAAACCAAAAAAAAAAAATGGCTCACAAGCCCTAAGAGCTATTGGAATTTGTCTGGCTAAGTTTTGGACTTGTTTTGGACCCATCACACTTGTATTCTTTCTGAGTTCTCCCTTGTGAAATGGGGTTGAATGTCCTATCCCTGTCACACCACCATATGTTGGAAGCACCTAACTTGTATGCTTTTACAGCTTCACAGCTGAAGAGGAATTTTGCTTTAGAATGAATTGTATCTCAGGTCTCACCCATTTAGATGTTATTTAGATGAGACATTGGGCTTTAGACTTCAGAGTTGACACTGGAATGAGTTAAGACTCAGGGGGCTGTGGGGTGAAATAAATGTATTTTATATGCAAAAAGAACGTGAATTTTAAGCTATGGACTAAATTATGTCTCCCGAAAATTCATATGTCAAAGTCATAATGTTGCTGTATATTGAAATAGGAAGTTTAAAAGATAATTAAATTTGAATGATACCATTTGGGTAGGAGTCATAATTTGATAGAATTAATGGCCTTACAAGAAAAGGAGGAGAAAGAAAGAGATCTCTCTTTCTTCACATGCAAGCACCTAGCAAAAGCCATATAACGAAAAAAAGATAACCATAAAATGACCACTGTCTTTCTGACTTGTAGGGGTAAGTTACTGGTTGGGCACTTTCTGTCTGGCCCACTAAAATGAAGGACAAAACAGACTTCCCCTGAACCTGTGATGGGAGTGGCAGCCCTGATGGTCTCTAAAATATCTGCAGGGTAATTCTTTTATTTTCTTGAAAGATAATCATGTTGTCAACCTTCCTTCATTCCGTTTCTGATGTGCTTAGACAACCCTTACCAGAAACTGACCCTGTTGGACCTTGATCTGAAACTTTTAGCCTCCAGAACTGTGAGAAAACACACTTTTGTTGTTTAAGACACCCAGTCTATGGTATTTTGTTATGGCAGCCCTAGCTGACTAGTACAAGTCCCATTTTAAAATTTTAGATACTAAAAAGAGAAAAAAACAATTCTACTTCTTCATCTTAATACAGCCTATCTAGATTTTGCCTTAAAAAAACTACAACTGAATCTATTAGTTTAGGTCAGAAGCCTGAGTTTGAGGAATAGGGGAGAAGCAGGAATCAAATAACACACTGCACTGGTGTTATAATGCACTGCTTATCTCTCTTTTTCTTTAAGCCAGATGGCAAATGGTGCTACTGTAGGACTCTCGGTGAAGACTATTGTCATTATTCAAATGATTTGCCAGTAGATTTTCTTCCCCACCACCAGTTGCCAGGACAACTTGAGTATTGATTACTGTCTTTTTGCTTCTGTTAGTTTTCTTAGCTGTCTTTTCTGAGTTTGCTGAAAAATGTTCATAAGGAGATAATGTATATGAGTGGGTGAGTGGATGTGGACATATGAAAGTGAGATGCTTTTTTATGTACACTAATATTACCCATGATTATTTATTTTTTATAGCAACCAGTAGACCACTAGTTCTGTTTGGATCTTACAAATTCTCTGTAAGAAGCAGAGCTGGCCTCTACTGTAGGATTATCTATGGGTTTTTAAGGTACATGGCACCCCAAGATTGTCGGGCAGAGCAAAAATTATGTATAGAAATTGATAACTCCTGTTTATGTCTTAAACTATAATGCCTAAATTTAGCTGCAAGAAAGACATCTTTTCTTTTGTAAAGAAACAACCTATTCTTAATTTTCCAATTCTTATTAAAGAGTAATAAGTCTGGGCTTGGAAGACATAGAAACTTTTTCTAATTTTGACTCTACTACTAACTAGTTGGACACCTTGGGACATTGTCATTTAACTCATCTCAGCCTCATGGATTCATTAAATAAATATTAATCATGGACTCACTGTATGCCAGATGTTGTGGAAGGCAATAGAAAGAAAAATAAAACAAACAAACTAAAAACAACAACAACAAAACCTAAATGCTCCAAGTTTTAGAGGAACTTACGACCTTGTAAAATAAATAGATGTAAAACAAATACATCAGGATATCCTAGCTGACATCAACTTGGGAATTGCAACCTGCCTGTATGTGAAATGTATGGTAAATGATCACTTCTCCAGGTGTCCAAAACGTGTCGATTCTTTAGTAGTAAAGAAAAAGGATGAAAGATTTATGCTTGAGTTACAAAGAAAACAGAAGACAGAGGAGAAACATAAAGGGGTAGCTAGGCTGTATTGCCGTCTTGTTTCCCATATGACCATAGGACTGGATTTGTGCTGCAGTTGGAAGAGACTAAAGTGGGCAATGAATTTTCACTTGGAAGCAAAGTGAAATTTTGTCACTTTGATGCTTTGGCAGTTTTGGGCTGCACTAGATTTCAATACCCAGGTTAGGACAGCATTTCCCCAAAAGGAAAAATGAAGAAACTTTTGTGGCAGGCAGAGCAGGCAGGCAAGATTCTCATTAGAATCAACAGCCACTCCAGCAGATAGTGAAGCTGACCAGAAGAGACCTGAGGCTAAGACAGCCACACTGAGAGGCAAAGACTCATCCTTGCACTATGTAAGGCCCAGTATTTTTGAGAGATAGGTGGTTTGTCTCTCCAGGAACTGTCTTTATAAATGTGGTGAGAACTGAGGTAGCAAAAATGAATATTAATGTTAATACAACCTTAGAGTCTATGGAGCCCAAATGGGGACTTGCAGGTTATATACAAAATTATAATTAACATATAACAAGTATCTGATGAATGTGGATACAAATAGCAATGAGGACACATAATAGTACAGAATTAACTCCTGGAGAACCTAAGGGAGGATTCAACAGGAAATCTATGGGCGACCCTTCTCTTGAAAGTAGAATAAAACGTTTCCAGATAGTGAAAGAGAAGACATTCATTTCAAAAGGGCCAGAATATTAAAAAATGTGAGTATATAAAGATGGCCCCTTGAGAAAATGTGTCAGTTAGGAATATAATCTGTTACACATGACAGAAAACCCAAGGACAATAGCTTAAACAATAAAGAGTTGTTGTTGTTGGGTTTTTTTTTGTTTTTGTTTTTGTTTTTGTTTTTTTCTGAGACGGAGTCTCCGTCTGTCACTCAGGCTGGAGTGCAGTGGTGCGATCTTGGCTCACTGCAAGCTCCGCCTCCCGGGTTCAGGCCATTCTCCTGCCTCAGCCTCCCGAGTAGCTGGAACTACAGGTGCGGCCACCACGCCCGGATAATTTTTTGTATTTTTAGTAGAGATGGGTTTTCACCGTGTTAGCCAGGATGGTCTGGATGTTGTTGTTTTTTTTTATCACATGGCAAGAAAGCTTATAATAGGTAGTTGTTGGATGTGGTTCAGGGGATCAGTCATGCCTGTCCTTCATGGTTGCAGAGAGACTGTTAGAAATGCAGACATCACACATAGGCAGTTGACCCCTGGATAACCTGAGGGTACTGACACCCCTGCATGGTCAAAAAATCTGCATACAACTTTTGACTTCCCCAAAACTAATAGCCTACTGTTTACCAGAAGCCTAACTCATAACATAAACAATATATTAACACTTATTTTGTATATGTATTACGTACTGTATTCTTATGATAAAGTAAGCTAGAGAAAAGTAAATGTTACTAAGAAAATTCTAAGAAAGAGAAATATACTTACTATTCATTAAGAGGAAATAGATCATCATAAAGATCTGAGGAGGGATTAATCTGGCTGTCTAGGGGTGACAGAGGCAGAAGAAAATCCACGTTAAGGTGCACCCATGCAGTTCAGACCCACGTTGTTCAAGGGTCAATTGTACTTCAGGCAGGGGGAAGAGGAAAGACAATATGACCATGAGAGCCAACGTGTTTTATTTGGAATGATAGAGCTTTGCCAGAGTCCTTCCCCCATGACTTCAGCTAAATCTCAACCTAATGATGTCACATAAATCTTCTCACCCTCCCATCCCACCTGACCCCCTCAATAAGGGGCTCTGAGAAGCAAATATTCACCTCAGAACATTGCTATATTGATAAACCCCCATAAAATTCTGTTGGAAATATTAAAAGGAAGGCAAAACTTTTTTTCCATTCGGCAGGTTGTCTGTTCACTCTGATGATGGTCTATTTTGCTGTGCAGAAGTTCTTTCATTTAATTAGATCCTATTGTCAATTTTTGCTTTTGTTGCAATTGCTTTGTCATTTTTGTCACGAGGTGTTTGCCCATGCCTAGCTCCTGAATGGTATTGCCTAGATTTTCTTTCAGGGTTTTCATAGATTTGGGTTTTACCTTTAAGTCTTTAGCCCGTCTTGAGTTAAATGTTGTATATGGTACAAGGAAGGGGTCCAGCTTCAATTTCCTACATGTGGATAGCCGAACTAGCATAGAAGAACTAGAATAGTTTCCCAGCACCATTTATTAAATAAGGAATCCTTTCCCCATTGCTTGTTTTTGTAAGTTTTGTCAAAGATCAGATGGCTGTAGGTGTGCAGTCTTATTTCTGAGTTCTCTGTTCTGTTCCATTGGTCTATGTGTCTATTCTTGTACCAGTACCATCCTGTTTTGGTTACTGTAGCCTGAAGTCAGGTAGCATGATGCCTCCAGCTTTGTTCTTTTTGCTTAAGGATTGACTTGGCTATTCAGGATCTTTTTTGGTTTCATATGAATTTTAAAATAGTTTTTTCTAATTCTGTTAAGAATGTCACTGGTAGTTTAGTGGGAATAACAGTGACACTATAAATTACTTTGAGCAGTAAAGATCTAATATCCAGGATCTACATGGAACTTAAATTACAAGAAAAAAACCTATTAAAAAATGGGCAAAAGACAAATAGACACTTCTCAAAAGAAGACATACATGAGGACAAAAAACATGAAAAAAAGCTCAACATTACTGATCATTACAGAAATGCAAATCAAAACCACAATGAGATACCATCTCATGCCAGTCAGAATGGTGATTATTAAAAAGTCAAAAAACAACAGATGCTGGTGAGGTTGTGGAGAAAAAGGAACACTTTTACACTGTTGGTGGGAGTGTAAATTAGTTCAACCATTGTGGAAGACAGTGTGGCGATTCCTCAAAGACCTAGAGGCAGAAATACTATTTGACCCAGCAATCCCATTACTGGGTATATACCCAAAGGAATAAAAATCATTCTATTTTAATGATACATGCACATGCATGTTCATTGCAGCACTATTTACATTAGCAAAGTCATGGAATCAACCTAAATGCCCATCAGTGATAGATTGGATAAACAAAATGTGATACATACACACCATGGAATACTATGCAGCCATAAAAAGGGATGACAGCATGTCCTTTGCAGGGACATGGATGGATGGAGCTAGAAGCCATTATCCTCAGCAAACTAATGCAGGAACAGAAAACCAAACACCACATGTTCTCTCTTCTAAGTGGGAGCTGATTGATGAGAACACATGTACACATGGAGGGGAACAACACACACTCTGCACCTTTTGGGGAGTTTCTGGGAGGAAGAGCATCAGGAAGAATAGTTAATGGATGCTGGCCTTAATACCTGGGTGATGGGATGATCTGTGCAGTAAACCACCATGGCACACGTTTACCTACATCATAAACCTGCACATTCTGCACATGTACCCCTGAACTTAAAATAAAAGTTAAAAAGAAAGAAAAGGATAAATCAATAGGGAGTAGAGATAAATTATATCTAGTAGAATATATAGTCTATGGGTTGCGGTGCGGGAGAGCTTCAAAACTACACCCAAAATTAGAGGTGTGACCCGATTTAAAGATCTTTCTGGATGTATTTGTAAGGTTTTATTTTTTGGTCCTCAAAACAGGGAATACATTGACTTGTTTTTGTTTTTGTTTTGAGATGAAGTCTCACTCTGCTGCCCAGGCAGGTGTACAGTGGAGCCACCTTGGCTCAATGCAACCTCTGCCTCTAGGGTTCAAGCGATTCTCCTGACTCAGCCTCCCAGGTAGCTGGGATTGCAAGCATGAGCCACCATGCCAGCTAATTTTTTTTTTTTTTTTGTATTTTTAGTAGAGATTGGGTTTCACCATGTGGCCAGGCTCTTCTCGAACTTGTGACCTCAAGTGATCCACGTGCCCTGGCCTCTCAAAGTGCTAGGATTACTGACATGACCCACCACATCAGGTCCTCTATTTTAAGTTAAGCTTTTGTAAAATCCCTTGTTAATAATCCCTGACATTCTATAACATATTGTTGTTTGATCTTTTGCAATTTTTAAGCATAATAATAAACTTTCTGCTTAGTCTACCTTCCCTGAAACTCAGTGAATCTAGAAGTTGCCCCCTTCCTCCTCCCTCTCCTCTCTCATCACAATCAGTGCTGACATTTTGGCCCCATAAAGATGAATATAACAGAAAGCAACTACTACTTAAGGAAATGGCATCTGTGGTATATTCAGCATTGAGGAGGCAGGATGGCATGAGCAAAAGACCCAGAGGCAGGAAATCGTGTTCAAGTCCTGTCACAGGTGAGCTGTGTGGCCTCACATTACTTGTTCTCTGGGCTCAGGTCATCAAGGATAAGCTAAAATAATGAATGGAACTAGTGAAATTCTAGAATTCCTTCTAGTTTTATGATTATTTGTTGATTTATTTCCTTCAGCTTTTTCAAGCATGAGCATACACTATGGCTGTATTTTCAAAAGACTGATAGAATAATATTTATTAGAGGAAAAATCAATGCAAAAAACCCTTTTTAATATATTAGGAGATAAATAGATCTCTAACTTAAATTTATACTCCTCGTCGACCAACGATTCAGCCACAAAGAAACCTACTAAATAATACTCCCCTTAGTTTGAGGCCCTCTATTTCCATGAATTCAGTCTCTTTTATTCCACTGTCAAAAGTTTTTGAAGTTTTGGGGCTTTGGGTATCTCTCTTGTTTCCATAAGAGGACATTTCTACTCATTAAGCTTGGAGCTGCAGCCATCATGTTCCTAGACAGTCACAAATATCTTTAAATGTCTTTCAGGAATGACTGTGCTTATAAGAATGAGGAGGTTTTGCAACTGGGGTCAGGGAAATAATGACCTCTCTGCCATTTATCATCAATAAAGCCTTGACAATTGTCCATGTAGCCATGCGCTGGACACAGATGCCAAGTCAGGTTGCTCCACTAGCTTCCAGCCTTTGTTGTTGATTGTTTTTCTTGGACCATTTCCTTTATCTAATTTTGTCAAGTTACTAAAGTTAAAGAAGATATTTGCTGCTGTTGTGGGTGAGATCAGCCCACTTGTCAAACAAAGGAGTTGTGAGATTTTGGAGGAAGCGTCTCAGTGCTGGAGACCAAACACAACAATGTTCACTGATGGAGGAAATCTTTATTACTGTGACGATAGAGCACTCTATTGTTACAGGAGCGCTGTGACATTTTTCTAACTGGATTGCATCTGCACTTTTAAAAGACTGACAACCAGAGTATCACTGGAGATAATAGGATCTGGGACTAGAAAGCCTTCATATTTTATTAGGGCTACACTGATTCCATTTCTTTAAGTCACTGGAGTGTTATTTTACATTTCAGTGTCTGCATAACTGCATTGCCTTTGTTTCTCAGTTCCATTAAGAATTCCCTGGCACATCAAGGCTAGTGAATGTCAGCGAAGATAACTATCAACACGTAAAATACTTCCAACTACAGGAATGTGTGGCTTGAAAACAATTAAATGAACAGGCCTTCCTGTAATAAGTGGGAGCCAACGGAGGACAAATTAACTCCAACTACTCGGTGAGTATGTCAGATTTAATCTGAGTTTTGACTGGGCATAGACAGAGACATTCATTGCAGATGGTCAAGAAACTGGAGTGAGTTCCATTGAATTATAAGGGCTACATAAGCCAAATGAGAGACTGACACCCTGTATCACAGAGGGCCTTTGTATCAACCAGCTTCAAGATTATTTAAGAACTTGGGAAAGGACATAACCTGAATTGCAACCATGAACATACCTTACAATGAGAATTTAATTTAATAACTTGCTTGGAACTCTATTTCAGTTGTCTATCGTTATACAACAAACCACAGTAAACTAGGTGTTTTTTAGGCAACAGTTTATTATCTTTATTTGTTCTGTGAGTTGCACGTAAGATCGTGGTCAGACGTTGGCAGGGGCCTCTGGCTAAACATACAAGGTATAATCTTCAATCACAGGTTTATCATCTGCCTGAGACAGACAACGTTTAGGGCTCCTCAGGCATTTTTTCACCCATGCAACCTCTTCACGTTGCCAGTTGGGGCTTCTAAAGAACAAGGCGGTGTCATGAAGCTTGCTGTGCCTTGAGCAAGTGTCCACGAGACTGAAGTAAAACTACGGGGTTCTTATGACATAGCATCAGAAGTCATACTATTTGTTACGAGTCACAGGGTCAGCCAAGATTCAAAAGAGAATTATACAAAGGCATGAATACTGGGAGGCTTTGTACTTTGAGATCCATCTTTACAGAACAGCCACCAGAATCTTAGTAGCATGCTAGCTGAGTGAATTTTTATAGGTTACTATGAGCCAAACACGATGCTAAATACTTTTACGTGGATTTTCTGTTTTGATATTTATAATAATCCAGTGAATTCTGTTTTGTTATTACCTTTGTTTCATAGAAAGAAATAATGGATTCAACTATTTACTGCATGGCAATCCCATGGCAGGCTGTGGTGACAGAACTCCAAGATGGCCTCCATGATCTCGGCCCCATGGCATTATTCTCCTGCCTCTGTTATTTGACAAAGGGATTTTGAAGATTTTACTAAGGTTTTTAATCAGTTGACCTTAATATATGGAGCTTATTCAGGTGGGCCTAACCTAATCACACAAACTTTTAAAAGTCGATTTTTTTCTAGCTAGTAGTGGAGGGAAAATCAGAGCTGTAGAAAGCATACGAAGGATTCAAAGGCCCACCATTGACTTTGAAGACAGAGGAGTTGTGCAAAGGCTATCGAGCAGACTTAGGAGTTGTGAGTGACCACAGGTCGATAGCCAACAAGGAAACAAAGACTTCATTCGTACAATCACAAAGAACTCTATTCAACCAACAGCCTAAATAAACTTTGAAGCAGGCTTATCTCCAGAGTCTCCAGACAAGAGCTCAGCCTAGCCTCCACTTTTAATTTGGCCTTCTGAGCCCCTCAGCAAAAAACAAAAACAAAAACAACAACAACAAAAAACACCCAGTTGAGTCTTCCTGTGCCTGGACTTCTGACCTACAGGACCATGAGCAGAGCATTATATTACAGAGCATTACAGAGCAACAAGTTATATTGTTTTAAGTCACCAAGTTGTGGTAATTTTTTACACAGAAATAGAAAACTAATTTGAGGTTTGTGGGGCTTTTCTTGATGTCATATCCTTGCTAGACCTCTATTTTAGTTTTTTTTTTGTAACAACATACTACAAACTGGGTAATTTGTAGGTAATATTTGATATGGTGTCTTACTCTGTCACCCAGGCTGGAGTGTGGTAGAGCCAGCTCAGCACACTGCAACCTCTGCCTCTCAGGTTCAAACTATTCTCCTGCCTCAGCCTCCCGAGTAGCTAGGACTACAGGTGCCCACCACCATGCCCAGCCAATTTTTGTATTTTTAGTAGAGACGGGGTTTCACCATGTGAGCCAGGTTGGTCTCGAACTCCTGACCTCAGGTGATCCACCCGCCTCAGCCCCCCAGAGTGCTGGGATTACAGGCACAAGCCACCGCACCAGGCCAGAAATTTATTTTTTTTAACTTCTGGAGGCTGCGAAATTCAACGTCAGTTGTCTGGTGAGGACTGCATCCTCCAGGAGGAGGAACACTGTCCACACATGTTGAAAGGCAGAAAAGCAAGCAAGAAAACCTCTTTGATAGGGGTATTACTCCCATTTATGAGGGAGGAACTGTCCTGGCCTAATTACCTTTGAGAGGCCTTACCTTTGGATACCATCACATTAGCAACACCCAAGTTTTCGTGGGACACATTCCAACCATACCAACATCCATTCTTTTCAAGTCTTATTTCCTCAAGCCTATATCAGTTTTTTTTTTTTTAATTCTTTCTAATAATTGTATTTCACACAAATGCTTATTTCAAGATCTGATTCTGGGAAATCCAATCTAACTGAGTTGTTAACAGAGGTGGTCCTAGAAAAGAAATGGAATTCTGGAGAGGGATCACTTACCAACCAGATGGCAATAGAAGTGCAATTTTTGGTGGACATTGGATTGATGGTAACTTCTGGTATAATACTGCTTTACAATGGGCAGGACCTTCCTCTGTGGTTAATTGGGATAAGATAAAGTTGGAAAAGGATGTATTGGTTTATGCAGTATCTCTAAGCATTAAAGTAATATAGAGAAAATTGTTACTCTTATAATTGTGAAGGTTTTTTTTTTTATTTTCTTTTTTTCTTTTTTTAAGTGTCACTAATGTGCTAAAGAAAGAAAATGGCAGCCTGGCGCGGTGGCTCATGCCTGTAATCCCAGGACTTTATGAGGCCGAGGTGGGTGGATCACCTGAGGTCGAGAGTTCGAGACCAGCCTGATCAACATGGAGACACCCCATCTCTACTAAAAATACAAAACAAAAATTAACCTGGTGTGGTGGCACATGCCTGTAGTCCCAGCTACTCAGGAGGCTGAGGCAGGAGAATCGCTTGAACCTGGGAGGCGGAGGTTGCAGTGAGCCAAGATCACACCATTGCACTCCAACCTGGGCAAAAAGAGTGAAACTCCATCTCAAAAAAGAAAGAAAAAAAGAGAAAATGACAAACTGAGCTCAACCAGTTACCAAACTCAAGGCATATTAAGAAAGTGAAAACACTTCCCTGGCAGCACAAGCAGAAACCATCTGTGGCCAGAGAGTGGGCCCTGCTGAGGGTCAGGCCTGGAAGTCAATGGTGAGTTTAGCAGAGCTACGAAGAATGCTGAATACATAGCCTTGGCAAGCTGAGAAGGAGTGGGAGCCTGAAACCTCCCATGAAAACATTTGGGTGGATGTCCTTGAATGCACTGGACCAGAGATTACCAGAGCCTTCTGTGTCTAAAGAAGTGGCCAGTTTCTCTGCTTAAAGATAACGAGATTCTAACAACACGTGGAGACATCCTTTTGCCTGAAGATTATGCTGAAACCTCTTCTGAAGAGTAGCCCTCCTAGCCAGGACCCAATAACTACGGTCAAGTATTAGAATGGCCCTACTGGGAAATACTGACTCTGCTAAATGAGAGCAGGGATTATTCAAAAAGATAACTGCAGGACCTAGATAATATGTAGCACCAAGGCTATGAATTCAGCATTCTTTGTAGTTCTGCTAGACTCGCCATTGACTTCCAGACCTCATCATCAGCATGGTCCACTCTCTGTCTGCAGAACTAAGGGAACATGAGTAAGAGTGAAACTTGAGCATACTGGACCAAGTGAGTTGTATATAAAGTGGGATTAAAAGGGTTGGATAAAATGGGGACTCATTCCCATGATTCAGATTTAATACGCTGGCAGCTACTTGGTCTTAATACATTGTTGGGACAGCTCCTAGAAGGTTGGAAATAAATAAGCACCCACATTAAATTAACAGGATGTGACAAAATTTCTTTGGTAGAATGTTGAAGAAAAAACAAAAATGCTCAGAGAGGTGTACATAGAAGAATGAATGTACTACATTAGATCAAACTACTTACCAAATAACTATGTTCCCCAGGAGGGCCCAGAGGATACCCCTCTACTAAGAAAAATACTTAGTGAGGGAGAAACCAGCAAGAGGGATGCTCAGTAATGAGTGATGGCTACCCACTGGAGGCCAATACTGAGGACTGAAAATGCTGTTGTGAAACGGAACACCCTGTTGTTATGGGGATGATAGGATTACGGAATAACAGAGGCCAAGTGGCAGCATTTAACTATCAGACACAGAATTAACATATTCACTACTATAGGTAGTAAGTTTCGAATGGAAGTAAGGGGGTTCTGGCCCACACATATCTATAGTGGTGGCCAATACACCATAGTATTTTTAAGAATCAGATAAATGGACAACCAGCAAGGTATAGCTTAATAGGAATAATCAAAAAGAGTTGAAGGCACATGGCCTCACGTTAACAACCCCAGTGGAAAATCATTATCCCACATCTAGATCTAGTTTTCAGAACTGAGCTTGATTGAAGATACAGGGGCATTTGAGGAAGTTCCCTGCAATGCTACTGCAAGTGTAAACATCAACAATACAACTTATCCCTCTCCAGAAAGATCTGTGTACCCTGGGGAAAGGGAAATATCCAGAATTTTTAAAAAGCTGTGGGTTATGTCATCCAAGCTATCACGATACAGATGACCCAAAATCCCATGTGATTACTTGTTTTAGTGGAAAACTGGGCAACAAATGGAATTCGTTTCCAAGACCAGAAGAAAAACACTCAACTTGTGGTCTTTCCCAGCCCCTGAATTAATAATTGGGGTGAATGTATTTACAGTCAGGGAAGACAATAGTATAAATTCCAGTCTTAATCAGGGCTATTTTAACTCTCCTGCTCTATGTTACAATACACTCCAAGGGGTTCTTGATCATCTGGACATTTCTGTCACATCAGAGCCCTGCCCAGTAGGGGTCCTGAGATAAGTGGCAATAAAAATTCTCCCAGAGGGCAGAGTTTGTGTAATACCTCTGGTCTTCTGCCCTAAATGGAGAAAAAAAGTGGCCTACAGTAAGGACATACTAGACATCTGGCCAGTGGCAAATGGCTTGGCTGGTTGATCAGTGACTTGGAAAGAGCAAGATTGGAGAGAAAGTCAAGAGAAAAGACATATGATGGATGGATGCATAGGAGCAACATGAACTGTACAGATCTTCATATTCCACATTATTGCCAATCTTAGGAAATGCACTCTACAGGAGGCATTTAACAAGCAGGTGGACAGGATGAGTCATCTGGTATATGTCTGCCACCCTCTGTAGTCACTCATGCCAGCGTTTACATACTAGACCCATATATGAAGTAGCCTTGGCAAAAGAGATGCTGCCTATGCACAGATCCAAAAGCATGGTCTCATTCTAGTGAGGCTGATACAGCTACTCTTGTTGTTAAGTATCCAACTCACACAGATCCAAAAGCATGGTCTCATTCTAGCAAGGCTGATACAGCTACCCTTGTTAAATATCCAACTAATCGGCAGCAGAGATTGATGTTGGACCCTTGATATGTTCTCGGTTCTCAAGAGAATCAATCAGCCACTTAGTGGCAAGTTGATTATACCAGGCAACATCCACTCTGGAATAGGCAGTGATTTACAGATATTCTGGTATGTGTTTTCCTTTCCTGACCTTAATGTCTTGGTTAGTATTTAAGGGCTTATAGTATGTCTGATTTACTAGCGTTTCATCCTCCATATCATTTTTTTCAGATCAAAGAACACATTTTTCACTAAAGTGGGTGCACATAAAGGGTGCCCAAGGAATCACTGGCCCTACTATTTTCTGGATCACTCAGAGCCTGCCTGCCTGATAGAATGTTGCAATAAGCAATCAAAGACATGGCTGATGTTTCAACTTAGAGACAACATTTTGCTAGTTTGTAGAATTTCCTTTAGATGTGGCATATTACTGTAACCAATGGTAATTTTTCCTGTGTTCCTGATAGTTAGAATATTTGAGTCTAAAAATAATGAGATAGAAGCAGGAGTGGCCCCTCTTATCATTATTCCCAGTGACGCATTTAGAGAATTTGTGCTTATGTCCTTAAAAGTTAAAATTTGACAGGCCTAGTGTTCTAAAGCTATGGCTTCCATTCGGTCATTTTGAGTTTCTTAAGCCAATTGACCAACAGACAAGAAAAGAGTTATAATGGCAAGGGTAATTAACTCTGATCATTATAAGGATGTAGAATTACTTCTTTATAAAAGAGCAGAAAGTAGTATGTTTGAAACTCTGCAGAGATACTACGGCATCCTTAGTATTCTCAAGCCTTATTTTAACTCTGAACAGACCATAGTCAAACAAGGGGTCAGTCACTCGATATATAAAAGTATGAGTTGCCCCACTATTTAATTGACCCAGAGCAGCAGAAGTGTTGGGTAAGGGTGAGAAAAATCTAGAATCAATGGTAGAGGAAGGAGATGATGCATTTTATCTAAGTCTCAGGACAACTATAGAGGAGGTTATGCTATAGTGGAGGCTATCACTTGCTAATTCTTCTTTTGAGTCCATTTTTTCTAGAAACGTTACCAGGTATCATACTGAAACATCAGTACAATAAATTTATGTGAAGATTGGATGGACCTGACCATTGAAATGGTTAGATTATAGCAGACACTGTCTGCGCTTCACACACATTCCCTGGAATGACCTTACCAATTCCATTCACTCTAATTCCAGCAGCCAAAACCTTCATCTCTTGGTCATAGGGCTGTACTTAAAATGTTGAGCTTAGTCTACCTGCACAAATAGAGGGTCGGAATACCAGGTGTGGCATTCTGCCTAATAATTTATGTCACTTTAGGCACAGCCCTTAGATAATAATTGATAATGTAAAGATAAAAATTCTCAACTGTCTCACACCTTGATCAACACAACTCTAAAGTGTAAGGTACACTGGCTACCTATTATCTTCTAGGGATCAAGCTAATGTTACTGTCTGTAGAACTTTGCCTACTATATCTATGATTGGCCTCCTTGTATGAGTCCGTTCTTATACTACTATAAGGAAGATATCTGAAACTTGGGAATTTATAAAGAAAATAGGTTTAATTGGCTTGTGGTTCTGCAGGTTTCACGGGAAGCAGGGTGCCAGTATCTGCTCAGCCACTGCGGAGGCCTCAGAAAGCTTACAATCATGGGGGAAGATGAACAGAGAGCAGGCACTTTTCATTGCATGATGAAAGCAGAAGCAAGAGGGTGAACGGGGAGGTGCTACACACTTTTAATGGATCTCGCCAGAATTCACTTACTATTGCCAGGACAGTACCAAGAAGGATGATGCTAAATCATTCAGGAGAAATCCGCCCCATGATCCAATGACCTGCCACCAGGACCCACCTCCAGCATTGGGGATTACATTTCAATATGACAGCTGGGTGGGGACACATATTCAAACTGTATCACTCCTATTCCCAGTACTAAAATGTCCTTGAATTTTAGACACACATCCCCTGGCCCAGGTTATATAGAAGTAATTCCATCTTCCTCTTCCCTCTTGCTATGCTTTCTGTGTATGTCTGCCTTCAGAATTCATATGTTGAAACTTAAATCCCAAGGTGATATGATTAGAAAGAGAGGCCTTTGGGAAGTGATTAGGTTATAAAAGTTTCTACCTCATGAATGGGATTAGTGCCCCGAAATGCTGATTGAAGGTGCACATGAGGTAAAAAAAGATATGAAGAATTAGCTCCAAATTCTGTCATGGATAATTGGAAGAAAGAAATTACCATATGGTGAAAAGAGAGTAGAAACAGACTTTTTACACACAATAATGCACTGGAGAGAGGCTAAAAACAGGTCAATCTTAGCAGGATAAAAGTATCTAAAATGTTTTTTCTTTCCTTTTCTTCTCTCATTTATAGTAAAATCAGGACCAGGGCATCTACCTTCTAGGCTTTCCCATATCATCACAGCCCATTTCCATCGAAACTAAAATTCAACACCCCTTTGATGAAGACCTTCTTTAGGAAAGGTCCCACTTTCATTACCAGTCCTCTTTGGCAGGAGTTGATGCTCTTTGGCATAGCAGCAAAATCATGTTTAGAGTCCAGATTCTGGATTTAGACTGATTTCAAAATTTGCCTCCATCACTAACTATGATGGTTGATAGTGAGTGTGAATTTGATTGGATTAAAGAATGCAAAGTATTGTTCCTGGGTGTGCCTGTGAGGGTGTTGCCAAAGGAGATTAACATTTGAGTCAGTGAAACAGGAGAGGCAGACCCACCCTCAGTCTGGGTGGGCACCCTCTAATCAGCTGCCAGTGTGGCTAGGATAAAAGCAGACAGAGGAACATGGAGGGACTAGACTGGTTGAGTCTTCTGCCCTCCATCTTTTTTCCATGCTGGCTGTTTCCTGACCTTGAACATCCAACTCCAAGTTCTTCAGCTTTTTTACCAGTGGTTTGCCAGGGGCTCTTGGGCCTTTGGCCACAGACTGAAGGCTGCACTTTATGCCTTGAGTTTGTGCCATTTGAATTCATTATTGCTTTCTTCCACTAGACTGGGAGATCCATAGTTTTACTGGATACCTCTTGTTTGGTCTGTTCAACACTCTCCCTCTTCAGTGCAGTGCTTGCTATATGAAAGCTAATATGTAAATAAATGTGAACTAAAAGGGAGAAAAGGGTGTTGAAACTTGCTCTGCAAGGAGATTAGCAACTCAAATCTGTTCACTTTTCATTTGTTATTTTCTTTCATACTTTTTTTTTTTTTTTTTTTTTTTTTTTTGAGACAGGGTCTCACTTTGTCAGCCAGGCCAAGTGCAGTGGTGCGATCACAGCTCACTGCAGCCTCAACCTCCCGGGCTCAGGCAATCCTCCCACCTCAGCCTCCTGTTCATATTTATCTTTCAATTATTGTTCAATCTAGCTAAGCTTTCATTTTTTTCTTTTTTTTTTTTTTTTTTTTGAGACTGAGTCTCGCTCTGTCACCCAGGCTGGAGTGCAGGGGCACAATCTCGGCTCACTGCAAGCTCCACCTCCCGGGTTCACGCCATTCTCCTGCCTCAGCCTCCCGAGTAGCTGGGACTACAGGCGCCCACCACCACGCCCAGCTAATTTTTTGTATTTTTAGTAGAGACGGGGTTTCACCATGTTAGCCAGGTGGTCTCGATCTCCTGACCTCGTGATCCACCCGCCTCGGCCTCCCAAAGTTCTGGGATTACAGGCGTGAGCCACCGCGCCTGGCCAGCTTTCACTTATTATATAAAAAAAACCCTACAAATATTTTGGTGAACTTGAATAAAAAGAAAAAGGATAAAATAGTCTCTACTGGACATATTGACGTGTAAAAGAGCTAAAATTGTGTTTATGCTGATTTGTGTCACATTTAGCCATGAAACACTCTTCGGGATTATTTCTCCTCTGCAGTATGGTTTATATAAATGATTTCATTAAGGAAAAAAATAAATTTAAGTCAATCCTAGACATAAACCTGATAGCATCATACAGATAGCCAGATAGGTAGATAGAAGATAGATAGATGATAGATAGATAAATAGGTAGATAGATAGATATGGTATGTGTGTATGCACACACAGAAACACACACACACGTATATGTATACATACACATACATACATACATACACCACAGCTAGAAGACAATGCTGCCTTCCAGAATGTCTGCAAACAATTGACCTTGGAAATTAAGTTAGTTGGGACTCCTGTTTGCAGGTGACAAAATCTCAAGTTGAATTAATTAGACAAAACAGGAAATATGTTAGCTCAAAGAACAAAAGAACTAGATGAATATCCAATATATAGAAAGGTCATGGGTGCAACTGAGGCTTAGGAACTCCTAGAGACAAGGCTTAAGGGACGTCAGGACCCTGTATGTTAACTAAGGTTCCATTTGACTATTTATATCATTTTTCTCGATATATAAAGTTGTAAGGGTTTCTTCCACATGGTAGAAGGGATGGATTTTAATAATGTTTAATAATGTTTTTCATCTTAATATTTCAAATCTTAGAGGTGAACTTATCATAATTAATCTGGTATGGCTGAGTTTCCAATTCTGGATCAATGAACTTCAGCACGGAGTTGGGGAATTATATTTTTACTAGGTTCAGTCAGGTTCTCACCCCTGAACCAATGACGGTGCTTAGATGGGCTAATTAAAGTATTAAAGTATGGCCACTGTTGAGGAAATTCTGAGCGGAGAGGGGAAATTCCTGAAGAAGGAGAGTATTGAACAAACCAAATGATAGATACCCAGGACAGGAATACAAAGAGATAGTTTCCAGTTCTTACATCAAGTTTGCTTTAGAGACCCAGAAACCTTTTTTATGTGGTTCGTAATGATACTTGGTATCAAATATCAGATTGTAGCAGACTCTGTAAGCAGATGGGATCTACCCGGCATAACTCTCTTATCATTTGTTATCCCTTCTCACAAAAGGAGCACTGTTAGTATTCACAACAATGCTTGATACAATGAAATCATCTATTTACTCAACACCAAAGGCAGTGTTATATATTAATTAACCCTTATTTTTGCTGTAAAATAACAATAGTTCTCTCTTCTTTCATTACTAAGATGGTAATTTAGCAGTAGTTTCATTTCTGAGTCTGTTTCTTTAACAGGCTAAGATCTTTCACAAATATCTACAAATAACACCAATATTTTCCTCCTCAATTCTTGCCCTCTCCACTCATTGCCTTCATTCTGTCTCTCAAATCATATCGGGTCAAATAGAGGACACATACTAGATGTTTGGATTCCAGAATTACAAGCTTCGCAGCCAATTTGTATGTTCATAAAAGCAGACTTTTTTTCAGACATTAGACACACACAGCAGCATTCCGTTCGCCAACTTTATTGCTAGTCATTTCACCATCCTACAGTAGCTCTTGCTGAGAAGTGTAACATAAATCTCAGCAGTATAAGGGTAGTATCTTATAATATTCATCAAAAAGTAAGATATTATCTTATTCTAGGATACACAGCAATGAAGTGGTATTTTTAAACATTTTATGATTTAGAAACAAAGTGTGATAAAATCTGACTGAATATTTGAACCAGTTATTTTGAAAGATAAAAGTAGAAGGCAAGGAAAACTATACAGATATTTTATTTTGGGTGGGAGTGCTATGCTAGCAATACTGTCAAAATACCTGGGTATAAATGTGGCATCATAATGAAAATGCTTGGACAGGTAGAGACTATCCCATATATTTTAAAGCAGACAGACACAAACACACACACCCTATATACAACATGTTCACATTCCAAGGCCCATTCTGTGACTTGCTGAACCAGCTAATAGTTTACTCCATATTTGAAGACTTACACTAAGCTTTTTCTTTCCAATTTTCCTTGTACTGCAGGAGTTACTGATTCTGATTGAACTCAGTGGCTCAGTAAACAACTTTGCTATCTCAAAAAATCACCCTCTTTGCCAGCAAGATGTTTGGAATCATTCCAAGAAAAAGAAAAAAAAAAATTCTGGTCAATAGAGAGAAGGGACTGCATTGAAAAGTATGCACTCCTATTTTCGCCCTGGTCATAAATCATTATCCACTCTGGCATTGATTAATTGGGCTTTCTCCAATCCTCCAGAATTCTTATGAAAATCCAGGATGAAGGACGATTACACTATTAGCAGCAGACAGAAAGGGATACATTTTCGAAATGTTGTCTGAAGATAACAGTGCATTCACAAATACATGCCATGTTCGAAGAAGCATTTTGGTTATTTACATTTTTAAACTGATTTAGTTCCTTTTGTCAAAGTCTTTATTCACCCCCTTTCTTATCTCAGGTCTACAACCAAGCCTGAGAAGGTGAAGATGACATGCTCTACATAGTCCACCTGTCAGTGTGACACCAGAGCATCGTGGCCCCATTGAAAATTTCCATGTTATGATGTCTAATTCTTCAGGGTTTATTGCTAATGATCAAGCTTTGCATTGAAAATGTAAGCTAGTTTCTTAAATAGATCAGAAATAGGCTAAAACAGCTGTCTGAATGTCACATATGGTCAGTCTCGTGGAGATTAGGCTCCTAATTCTAACAATGGTTTCACTTTAAGAATTAATAAGCTTTTACTGTGAGGACTAATGTTTGCTTCTTTCCCTTCAAACACATTTTTCTCCCTTCATTCCTCAATGGCTGCATTTCTTTCATTTTTTTGTTTATTTTAAAGAACACTTGTCATTACACTTTATAGTCTGGTAGTTACCATCCTAAGTGATATATATTAGTCAGTAAATAATGGCTATTATTATAAATTTGTAAAAGTTAAAAGCCACAGGGAAAAAATAGAAATAGAACAACAGATCATTCAGGAGCTGAGATAAAGACCCATGTGCATACAGATACTTGGTGTATTACAAAGTGAGTATGGTATATGGAGAGTTTAAAAGATGGTATTGAGAAAGCTGGCTGATTATGTGGATAATAAGAAATCTAGATGCCCATTTTATACCTTATAAGAAGTTAGACATTTGTTTTCAATTTTTATTTTAGACACAGGGGCTATATGTGCAGGTTTGTTATGTGGGTATATTGCACCCAGCTAGTAAGCATACTACCCAATACGGAGTTTTTAGACTTGCATTTCCCTCCCTTCACTCCCTTCATCCCCTCCTAGTAGTCTCACTTTCTATTGTTCCCATGTTTATGTCCATGTGTGCTCATTGTTTAGCTCCCACTTGTAAGTGAGCATATGCAGTATTTGGTTTTGTGTCCCTGTGTTAATTTGGTTAGGATAATGGCCTCCATCTCCATCTGTGTTGCTGCAAAGAACATAATTTCCTTCTTTTTACGGCTGCGTAGTATTCCATGGTGTGAATGTATCACATTTTCTTTATCCCACTGATAGGCACATAAATTTAGACAGATTAAAAGTGAGTGAAAGGTAATACTATAAATATAATGAAAATTTAGAAGCATGTTCTCACTCCACCCCTTGAGTGAATAAAGTTTTCACAAGATCTCAAAAGCAAAACCCCTGAGGTGGATATTCAATTTAACTAGATTAAAGTTAAATGAACAGTATAGATTAAATTTAAATCATTCTATTGTGATAGTAAGCCATGTCAGTTATAAAATTTTAGAGGACTTAAGAAAGAAGAGAATGACAGGTTACTGACATTAAGTCAATTCTAAAGGCTTTTATTCATCTATTTCTGAAGAAAATATCAAGTAAATCAGAAAATTGGGCTTTTGAGGAATCACAAAAAATAAGAGTATAATTAAATCTTACATCTCCATATTTTAATTAACAAGTGTTTGCACAACTATGTGGCAAAACATTGTTCTAAGTATCGTCTCGAATATTAACTGCTTGAACCATTATAACAACCACACGAAGTTAGTAATATTATAGTCACTCTCATTCTACAAACGAAGAAAGTGAAAACAGATTATGTTACTGACCCCAGGTAACACAATGAGGAAATAGGCTCACTGAGATACAAACCCAGGCAGTTTGGCTACTGATCTGCCCTCTCAACCACCACCCTTTACTGCTTTCCTTAAAATTTTCTATAGAAGTAGCATTTAACATTACAATGCTCTTCCTTCTGGAACAAAATTGCCTTCTGTTTGGATTTTTTGTTTCTTAAACAGCTCATATATTTTAGTTACAATGATGGAAAAGAAAAGCAAACATTCTACTTAGTAGCAGTTTAACTATTTCCAGCTCACGAATGTAGCCTTGTGACAAAAATTCCTATGTCTTTCTACAATTATGATATATTTTTCTCCTACTTTTTTCAAGTTTTTAAAATTAATTTATAATTTAATAAAAATAGTGAAATAATTGTTACTTTCCTCAAATATGTAAAATTTAGCATAAAATAGAATGAATACAAAAATTGAAAAACATGAAAGTACATTTGGAGGAATGTGGATTGGATAAGATGGAATTAATATCCACAATATGGAGCACATGTAGGCTCTTAATAAATATTAAGAAGATAATCAGTGAGTACTTAAATGCATGATACAACCCTAGTCTCATTGGGAAATAATTAGCCACTGAAATACTATAATATTTAAGTATAAAAACATAAATTACTAATCTGGGAGAAGTGTAAGAAGTGTGCTAGAGGGAAGACCCTTATTTCACATAGGTCTATGGACACCTCCTTTTTAAGTCATAGAATCGTAATATGTCAGTTTTAGAAAGGCCCTTGTACATTATCTAGGCAATAACCCTATGTAAGCCTTTACTCCCTTATACTAGACTCCTGACAAGTAAGGAGTCACACTCTTTGAAGGGCTCTGGTTGTAGAAAACCCAAGGCTTCCCAATTAAAATAATGAAAATAAAGCTGATTAAGATTCAGGCTTTTTTGGTTTAATTCTGGCTGGGCCATTATGGAGTAGAGGAACAAATCTTCTGACTTTTTTCAGTCCATGTTTCCTTCTCTAAAAAATAAGGGAATTTTATGTGATAACCTTAGGCACAGTTCTACCAATATTCTCATTCTATGCTGTACCTTTACGAGATTTTCACTATGAAAGTCTTCTTACAATCAACCAAAATTGATTTTCATGCTATTATCACCAAAAATTTAGTGATAGCCCTTTAAGAAGTAATTGCTGTTTGTTTTCGATATGTCTCACTACACTACCACCCAAAAGCATACTGGTTAAAAAACTGTATAAATTTTGATCGCAGATTTACAAGTTGGTCAGTGCTTGACAGTTAACAACTTGTCTCTGCACTACTTGGCTTTGGCCAGGGCTGGGGCAGACCAAAAACTGGGAGCTGAAGTCTTGTTTAGTGTGACATGGAAACCACCTTTGCAAAAAGTATAACAGTGAGAAAAGTATAACAGTGAAAGAGATATTACCTAACCAACTCCATCTTGCTTCTAGCATCCAAGCTATCCCTGCTCATCCTGGGTGTAGGCCAAACTAACTTTAGAGGAACTTAGCTTATAGTTTAACTTTGAAACAAAGATGGTAACAGCTCTTTCCCAAAACAAGCCCTCTTCTTGCCTGGGGACCAAACTGCCTTTGTAAGACTAACAAATTAGGCACAAAAATAAGAAATTATGGTTTAGGAATCATGTAGCTAGAGGTCACAAGATTCTGAGCCTCCCAATTACTCCTAGGGATAAAATCATTATTATAAAACCTAAAATTGGTGATCAAAATATTTTTAAGACCCTGTGTTCTGACTTACCAGCTGGTGCCACCCAGACCTGTAATCTAACTCAATCAGTTCTGCAGTCCCACCCAGGAACAGGAAACACCAAGAAGAATCCACTTGGACTCTTTATGATTTCATATCCAACCCAATCAATCAGCACTCCCCACTCCCTGACCCCCTATCTACCAAACCGTCCTTAAAAAAACCCAGTCTCCAAATTGTTAGGGAGATTGATTAAGTAATAAAACTCAAGTCTCCTGTTCAGCTGGCTCTGCATGAAATTAAACTCTTTCTCTATTGCAATTCCCTTGTCTTGATAAATTGGTTTTTTCTGGGCAGTGGGCCAGGAGAGCCCATTGGGCAGTTACAACATCTGGTGGTTGTTGCTGGTTGTTGACTGGACCTTAGCTGGGGCTGGAGGCCAGACATTTACAGGTGGACTCTCCTTGTTGAACTAAGCTTGTTTTTTCATGAAATGGTGGCTGGGTTCCAAGAATAATTGTCCCAACAGACAATCAGGAAAGCTCTATCACCTTGAATAACCGCACTGTGGAAGTCATTCCGTGTCACTTCCTGCTCCATCAACTCATAAGAAGCAAGTCACTAAATTTGCACTGAATTTAATCTGAGGGAAATCATACTCCACTTTTTTATAAGAGAAGGCATAGTCTTCTATGTAAAGCCTTTTAAACTTTTAAGTATTAACATTATGTGTTAATTTTTTTTCTCTTTTCTATGTTAAATGCATTATTCAGTTTCTTTGAACTTTTCTATCAGGATACATTTTGGGTTCCCCTCACCATTCTTGTGACTTTACTTCAAAAAACGCTTTATTTATTGGCTTTGTTAAGTAAGGGAACTCTTCTCAAAATTATGAAGCAATACTATGGTTCTGACATTTGAAATACGGTTTGATATTTGAAAATATCAAAATATTTTCAGAAGTCTGCAAGGTCAAAACTATTTTCATACTAATACTTTGTCATTATTTTTCTTTTTCACTCTAATTCTCTGAAGAGTATACAGTGGAGTTTACCAATCCTCCATAACGAAAGATAGCACTGTTGAAAAAATACCTTTAAAAAAAGTAAAATCATGACTCACTTTGGATATAAAATGATCATGCATTTATAATTTTGCTCTACTCATTAGCTAAGAGAACCAGATTGATTTAACGGAAAAGTCAAAAAACCTCAAATTTATATAAAGAAATTTTAAAATAAATTGCAAATGGAGGTAAACCTGTTTTTTCCATCGGGCTTAAGGGAAGACACTTAAACCTTTACAGAGAAGACAGAATTTACACATTTTCCAGCTACCTACAGCAACCTACAAAATGGTAAAATGGCGCTTATAGAATCAGAATTGAATAAAAGGAAAGGGTGTGTTACAATGCATAGTATTCCATTGAAGCCCATTTTTTAAGTCAAAACAAATTTAATGCACAAGCAAATATGAGAATCCAGTAATTTTCCGTGAAGCCAAACACTAAAGAGATTTACAAAATGTAAAAGAGAAGTCACCTCTTCTCATTTTTTGTTATGAAAAACATAGCTATTATCATAAAGTATACTAACATATACGAGATTTATTATTTTTATTTTAAATGAATTACTAAGAATTTAAACATTTTGTTCTAATTTCAAATACAATAAATATTGATAAATATAATCCACATGAACAAAATGTGTATTTATTCTCAATAAATCTTAACAGTATAAAGAACCCTGTGACCAAAAAGATCAAGAATTACTACTTTACAATCTTTGGTTATAAACGGGATTAGAATAGGCCACCTCGAAATATGCAACTTGGGCATAAAGATTATTTTGAGCCAAAGGCAATCAACGATCAACAGATGGAGGAAGAGTTCTCTGCCCTCTCCTTATCTGCCTAAAAGCAGGGTATAAGTCTTTGTGAAGGTGTCCCTTCCCTATATTATGAAGGCGAGAGCACTCATCATCAGAGACACAGAGTTGATACTGAAAGGAATTTGCATAAACAGACCTTGCTAAAATAACCTTTATCTTCCATTAGTTCTGCTGTATATATTCTAGTCACTTCTCCACAATTTATCTATCTTTAAAGCCCAAACCTTCTTTGCTTTCTTAGAATAATATATAAGCCACTGAGTCAAGCCACTTCTTTGAGTTTCATTTCTTTTCTGTGAACTCCCATCAATGTAAAATAATAATTTTAAATTATAATTATTTTTAATTATTTATAATTATGATAATTATTAATTATAATTGTTTTAAATAATTATAATATTATTAATGTTAATAATTCTCTGTTTACCTTAGGCATAACATTTCTGATTTAAATCTTTTGTATACTCTTCTTGGACTACCGAGGTTGCCATACTCATCTTTGATTATTTTATGTTATTTTTGTTATTGTTTTCACATGGAGTCTCAGTCTGTCGCCCAGGCTGGAGTCCAGTGGTACGACCTCAGTTCACCGCAACCTCTGCCTCCTGGGTTCAACCAATTCTCCTGCCTCAGCCTTCTGAGTAGCTGGAACTACAGGTGTGCATGCCTGGCTAATTTTTATATTTTGAGTAGAGACAAGGTTTTGCCATGTTGGCCAGGCAGGTCTCGAAATCCTGACCTCAGGTCATCCACCTACCTCAGCCCCCCAAAGTGCTGAGACTACAGGCATGAGCCACCATGCCTGGCCCTCATCTTTGACGATTTTAGACCTAGATAATTACATTCTCTATCACCTCCTGCCTCTCATTTTTTAAGTCCTATGAGATAATGCTTGATATGGTTTGGCTATGTGCCCCCACCTAAATCTCATCTCGAATTACAATCCCCACCTGTTGAGGGAAGGGGCTGTAATTCCTAAGTGTTAAGTGACAGAGGTGACTGGATCATAAGAGGTGTTTCCCCCATGCTGTTCTCGTGATAGTGAGTGAATTCTCATGAGAGCTGACGGTTTTAAAAGTGTTGGTAAGTTCCCCCTTCGCAGCATTTCACTCTCTCCTGCTGCCTTGTGAAGAAAGTGCCTGCTTCCCCTTCCCCTTCAGCCATGATTGTAAGTTTCCTAAGCACACCCCCCAAGCCATGTGGAACTATGAGTCAATTAAACTGCTTTCCTAATTACCTAATCTCAGGCATTTCTTTATAGCAGCGTGAAAATGGACTAATATAAAGCTTTGACTGGAGAATACTAGTTATTGAGGTGTCATCCAATTACTACCCATATCAGAATTCATTGTTTTGTTTGCTAAAAAATGCACATTTCAAGTGGTATAGGAATAAATGGTTTGCATTACATTTCTATCATTTGTAACCAAAAAATTTCTAACTAAGAGACATTTTTATAATATTTGACTTTTTAGGAGTTTGGGCTATTCTACTTTCAGTTTTCATAAAACCTTATTAGTCCGATGTTAATGGCTGAGGACACTAGAAAACTAGCTCAAGGTCACAAAGCTAGTAATTGTCAGAGCGGTGAATCAAATCAAAGCCTTGTTTATTTGTTTTTTTCCTCCTAATGTCTCATACACAGATTAAACACCTGAGAGGTACTGAGACTGGCTTGGTGACCAGAAATAACTCTCATTGGCCCTGCCTCAGAGTCTGAAATCCTTAGCATTTTCCACTTCTTTCTGTTAAAGGCAGCTGTTTAAATGCAAATTATATCTGGGAAGGTGTCACATTAATAGCTACTACCAGCTATTAACTCCTAAACACAAATCAATGTGCTTATTCGGTAGACTAGACAGGACTCTAAAAGAATCTATAGTTTGAAGGAAATCTTTGAACAGAGAATGAGGAAGATGGGAAAGGTTGTGAGCATAAGGATGCCGTCACGATGGGGGCCTTGGACAAGTGACAGACCATAAGTGCTGGGAGGTGAGCAGGGCATGACACATGCCGGTAGGACAGGGGAAGCCGTCTGCAAGGGCTGTTAGGAGTGATAAAAGCAAAGACTGCCTGCTTTACATTTTTGCATACAACCATTTCAAATTCTGGCATCCATTTTGGTCATGTTTCAGTCTTTATGATAAAACTCAGGAAATTACCCTCCCCCTTGAGTGTGTAGTGTGTTTTAAATATGAAGAATTAATCCAAGACTGCCAAACCTAATTCACATAAGGTCCCAGCATGAGCTCACATTTGATGATCATTAACATCTTTAACCTATTCTTCAAATTCTTTAATGAATAAATGTATCTTATTTCCTTAGAATACAGGACAATTGGACCTTTCTTCTTCAGTATCATATACATATATAATGTAAAATATGATGCTAAAAAGATTAAATCACGTGACGAATATTACCACGTTGCTTTGTTGTCAGAAACATAACTAATGGAAGGAGGTTAGAAAGGTATTACAGAAACAACTCTAGATGTATAATTTTTCCCATGAATTACTCATACAGACAGATTTCACAAACCAATAAAGTAATGTGGAGATTGCATAAATTATTCAATTACTTGTTAAATTAAAATATAAGTGACAGAGCTATTTGAGCCTTAGTGGCTAATGTTGATGCCTAATAAATTTGTTATAAAATGTTACGGGTTTTTTTTTTTTTAAGATCATCACTTAGGCTTAGATTAACAATAAAAAAGCAGGAGCTTTTCCTAAGGCTCTAGGTGAACAATGGCACTTGAAAATGAAACACTGGCAAATTGCCCATCTCCTGTGGGAAAAGGAGGAAGGAGGCGGCAGCATCTTTGCAAAGTAATCACACTATAGAAGGCAGGCTCCTTCCTGAGACATAAAAACATCTCAACAGGACTCAGAGATTTTTGTCAAGAGCCACAATTTACACAATAATTACACTCATTGGAGCAAATACTGATCCCAAATTGCCTCCTACTTCTTGTCCTTTCCTCAAATCAAATGTTTTGTCCATGTCCCCAAGTCGTTTTGAAGAATTAGTTTTATTCTTGTATTCACTTAACAAATCCTAGCTTGCGTGTGTGTGTGTTTCGTTTTTCCAAGCAATCAATTCAGAGAGCTGACACCATTTTCCTATTAATGTACTAAAAGAAAAAAAAGAATACAATTTTAGAAGTTTTGACATACCTAAGCCTACCTCTTCTATATTCTTAAGGGAAACAGATATTTTTTAAAAGTGTGGCTAAGTATGCTAATCATAATTTATTAAGAAACACAAAACCAAAGGCAATGAAAGACAGCTTGGATTTATGTGGAAATGGCAAAGATTATATTGTGCATTTTACAAGACAAAGGTAGTTTTTCCAGACTATTAGTTGCTGATTTTTCAAGGACAGATGTAAAGCTATTATTTTTCCAGATGAATAGAATGAAGGAGAGAGGTGCATTTGCTGTAGCTCATGCTCATGTACTGTTGCTGTTCACAAAACATCCTCCTGTGTCTGTCTTGACAACATGGGAATTCAGTGAGGCTATGATCAGACTCTGCCTTCATGGTGCCATGAAAGAGAAGTCGTTTTAGTTCACTATAGCTCAAACTATTGATGTCCAAACTCATTATGCATTATTAACTTCTTTATGGTGTTGGGACACCAAAGAGAGATCCTGTTAAGAAGCAGAAAGTGCAAAACAGGATCAGTAGGATATTGTAATCAGGTAGAGGAGAGACTAAAGTGCCTGGGAAAAGACCTCCAGATGGTGATGAAAAAAAGATGACCTCCAATGGAGATGCTACACAAACTCCTCGAGGGGAGCCTAGCGGCCACAAGCTGGGAAGAGAACTCGATGAAGAAGAAAGAGCAGCCAATTTTTCCTTCTAGGTAGAGATCAGGCCAAAAGCCTCCTTGGGGATAACGTGCAAACCCTTCAAGGGAGAGAAGCTTGTTGATTATCTGTGGATTTCCATCACTTGTGCACAGAGTTTATCTTGTCATAGGGTTGTGAGAATAAAATAAATATGTGTTTTAATATTGAAAATTATATACGAATGTTATTTTTATCATCTCATTGACATTGAAATACACACACTATCTATTAAATTGATGTAGAAATTTCACTGTGAAATGATGAGACCAGTGCTTAATGTTGGATACTACCACTACACTTTAGATTTCCATCCTTGTTTCCATCCATAGGTCCCCAGAACTATAAAATGGGGTAATTATTTTAAAGTGAAATTAAGAAAAATTATTAGGTAATGGTGAATAATGGTTAACCATCAGAAGCATTTCCCCAACCTAAAAGAAATAGTAAATAGTGACTTGGGAGATCTAAGGACGTGGTCTCATATTTTGTTTGAAGCTATTTATTAACTAACACTTAGCTTTTGCAAACTAAAGCTCTAATATAACCTATCCTATCCAATTACAGATACACAATTGTATGCAAATGTACAAATAAGAACAAATTCAGAAATAAGTGCATTTTAACAGGAGCTATGTTATAGGCATATGATTTAGAAACTAGGATGTTAGATAGTAAGAATATGTCTGTATAATTCAGCACAAGGCAATGACACGGTCCTATGATCTGGTAGTCTTAACCATTTCTATTATTTTAGCTGGGCTTGGATTATCATATTACTTACTTGAAAAGAGACAGAATGAATCATGAGGTCAAAAAAATAATGTAAATTTCACTAGTCCTTATTATCACCATAATGTATACATGGTAATGTCACAGAGAGCTCAATTAGTGAGACTGTAATATGTGTTGTGTTGTGTTGTGTGTGGGTTCTGTGTGGGGGTGTGTGTGAACAAAGAAAGGGCATGTGTGGTGGAAGTAATTTTGTCCATTTCATTAAGCAGTGTTCTCCGGGAAAATTAATAGGCAAGGGAGGAGAGGCACGGAGTACCATGGGATATTTGGAAGATAGGATCATTCTGATTTCACTTGGAGCATTAGCTGTGAGGTATTGTAGAAATGCAGAGGAGGAGGAAAGCAGCCACATTTCACCTGCCTGGAGAAGCTGGGTGGCGCAGTTCATCACTCACAAGCAAATCTTACTTTCCACCTTTAGAATATATCTGTTAATTCAGCGTTTACCTCTGTGGAAGACTGTAATATGCCACTCCAAAATGTGAAGGATTGTTGAGCTGAAGGCAATTAAAAAGAATTAGATGCTGAGAAGCTCTCTGTTCTCCTCTATTTGCCTAAAAGCAGGACACAGATTTATAAAGACCAAAGGTAGCCTACCTTCTCTTCCACCAAGGGGAACAAGGATTAACCACGAAGATCAACTTTAAACCCTTCTCTGCCTTGACACGGTACCAGAGGAATCTACATGAACAAGGTTTATTAATTAGCTTTTCTCTGCCATTCCTTCACCTTCCCACAAGTTGCTGGCCCTAGAGACTCAAAGTCCTTTTCTTTTGTCTTGTCACCACCTCTTTGAAGATTACTTATTTCCCTGGTATCATCCATGTATATATGAGATACATATATATTAATACACTTCTGTTTGTTTTTCTCTTGCTACTCTCTTACAGGAGTTCTTTCCAACTAAGAATTTATGAGGACTAAATAAAAAATTATGTTTCTTCCCCTTCATCTTGTGTTACTGATAGTTACAACTATTTAGTTGTTAGTTTATTGAGGGAAAAGATTTTCTTATTTATGTCAAATTCTCTCTTCGTAGCAGGGTACTTGAAAAGACCTGGCACTCAGTGCACATGAGAAGTATGAAGGGTGAAAAGAAGGGATGACTCAGAACCTGAGACTGGCATGTGACCTGCTGAAGGAATCTGAGCTGATGCCCTCTTCCAGAACCCATGATGAAGATTCTCCTCTATCACCACATTCAGGGAGGTGGCTCTGGGGCAAAGAGGGGCAGCCTCGGAAGATGGGTCTTAGGAGTGCGTACAGGATTAGCTATTGTCCTCTCTGGCTGCTTTACATCAGCTTACAAGGAATATTGCACCTGGAAAAGAAGGTGAGGAAATGCTGAACTCAATGGTTTCTAAATCTCTGTGCTCCTGACATCTCTAACATTCCAAGACTATATCCAATTGTATATTGGTTAGATGCAGACAGCATTATTGATACTTAATGATTTCATTAACAACAGAAGCCTCATTAAAGTGCTAAAGATAAAATGCACTATTCCTTAATAACCAGTAAAATAATCAGAAATAGGCTTAATTTAATTTAGCGTTAAGGAATTGTAGGGCTGTATAGTGAGCTGTGAATAATCTGCTTTAGATCACTGTAAAAGTGCTGTGTATTCAAATCGGGGAGAGAGAACATTTTAGTCTCATCGGTGGATATAGATTAGTGTGGTCATTGGCACGGCTTTATAAATCCACCGGTTTAGAGTTACAGAAGGCTAGAAGGTCACACATTGAAATTTCTCAGAGTCCAGCCCATCAGAGCCATTGCAGAAACAGTTTCGGAGTTTCCCATTGAACTCGTGTGCCTTCTGCATTAGACTATTTACATTTTTGACACACATTGTGTCAGTCAAGTGAGAGAAGATAGACATCAAGTGCTTGAAGGCCGTAATATACCATTTAGAAGGGAGTCTCCAGCTGTGGCAATGAAAATGTAAGGGAAGAATACAATCTTTTTTAAAGAACCCTTTGAAACATAAAAGAAAAATTACAGTGTGCCTCACTGCTTGATTGTCTCCTGTACAAAGGCAACTGACACTGACTAGAGTCTGTGGCCTTGCAGCCCACGTGCTTGCCAGATGATCTAAATTACTCAGGCTTGAAATGAGAAAACTGAGGCCTCATTTTCTATGTAGACTGATTCAGACATTTGGTTGTTTTCAATCAAACTTCTGTGCATGTCCCTCAGTCCTCTGTTCTCCCCACCACCTTAAAACAACACAAAATAAAATCTGACGTGAAAAATGCTGTCTTGATTCTTGTTGAGCATTATCAGCTGAAAATGACAATCCTGACTTTCATAAAATAAAAATTTGTATAAATATGTTCCTGATGCTCATAATAAAATTAAAACTGAGCCTCAAAAGTATCATTTCTAAGCTTGTAAATGGGATTCGCAATCCTTTTTCAGAATGTCACCAAATCTGAATTTGACCTGGATGTAATCAAGTGCTGCTAGCTGAACATTCCTTGGTGACCTGACCATTCACATCTAAGTACAACTTTTAGCTAGAGAGAAATAGCCCTACTCCATCCATTTAATGACAGTTGCCAGCTTCCCTGAAGAAGTAAGATGCAACAGATGATTTTTACTCAGTGCACACTATTTTCAGGATGAGAGTTAATTGTGTTACCAAATGCTATATTCCATCTATCACTTCCCTGACTAATTAAGTCCAGATGAGCCTTACACGTGAGACTTTTTTGTTTTGTTTTGTTTAGTGGCCCTGACCAATATTTGAAATAGAGATATTTGGTTCATTTCAATTCAAATGGGTGGGAAGCAGGGAACCAGCCTTCACTGGGTGCCTGTACAGTAATTTAAGGCATCACACTGTTGGCAGTTGATATGGCTTGACTGTGTCCCCACACAAATCTAATCTTGAATTGTAGCTTCCATAATGTCCACCTGTCTTGGGGGGACCCCAGTGGGAGGTAATTGAATCATGAGGGCAGGTTTTTCCCATTCTGTTCTCGTGATAATGAATAAGTCTCACTAGATCTGATGGTTTTATAAAGGGCAGTTCCCTGGCACATGCTCTCTCGTCTGCTGCCATGTAAGACATGACTTTGCTTCTCGTTCACCTTCCACCTGATTGTGAGGGCTCCCCAGATATGTGGGATTGTGAGTCCATTAAACCTCTCTCCTTTATAAATTACCCAGTCTCGTGTATGTCCTTATAGCAGCGTGAGAATGGATTCTGTATTTAGCAGTGCTCTCAAAGTTCCATGTGCATCAGATCCTTTGGGTGTTTTCTTGTTAAAATACAGATGCTAGTGTCTCTTCTCATATCTACAGAATCAGAATCTCAAGAGCTGGGCCTGAAGGTAAGTCGTGAAAAGCACCCAGGGAATACTGGTGGATCTGGGTTTATATTTTGAAAACACTGGTTTATGATCTAAATAGAATCTATCAGTGTGGAATAGTGAAAAAATGTACTGGTTTTAGAAGCAAATTACCTTGGTTCCATTCTCAGTTCCTTGGTTTGTTAACTGTTCTTTCCTGTTAAATTAGCATCTCTAAGCCTTAGTTTATCAGTAAAAACAAGGAGGGCCCAAAACAGTATGTCTTTTATGTTTAAAGATCCATCTAGCAATATTACCAACTCATTTTGTAATGTTGTGTTTTAAAATAATATTAGTCTATTTTTTTTTACTGGTAATGTGTTTTAAAATAATACTATTCTTTTTTTTTACTGTTTTTAGAGCAAAAAATCTAGATTAAGGTAGTATTGAGAAATTTTCATTGAAATAGTATTGTTTACCCTACAGTGCTCTTTGATATATTGCAATTCTAAAGTAGATACATGAAAATAAGCTCCACTTTTGATTGCATAGATTTGAAGTACAACATAATCAGCAATATGATGTGAGCCAAGAATGGGCCCTATTACTAGTGAAATAAACAAACAAAAGAAAACAAACTGTCTTAGGCCCCAGACAGTATGGCATGGCTAAGAATGTAAACAAAGTGTATTTCTGTTGTATACAACACATCTGGGGTCTAAACCTTGTTTAAGGACGCAGATCCTGGTAATTTCTACTGTCTATTCCCAACCTCAAAGTTAAATGTCAAAAGAGAAAGAAATTTATAAAGATATGCCCTTCTTTTTCTCAAAATCATGCTCTTTAAACTAGTCCAGAGCAATATTAACTCTAGAGTTAATAGCTTATTTTATTTTATTTCCTAACTGTGAACAGATTATTGTTATTATATATTTAGCTGTTACAGTTGTTGTCAGAGTGATTGTCATGCACACCGCATTTCAAGAGGACTTAAGCTCCTTGAAAATTCCCTATTTGTAGATACACTCCCCTCCCCAACACACACACATATGTACACACGATCACCACTTAAATAAAAAGAACATTCAGGAGAAAGACATTATTTGTGTATTATGTCCGTGACTGTCTATAGCAGAACATTTCATAATATGGATGGAATTTTATATACCATCTCTGCAAAGGTGACTTTCTATACGCAAGTTGGCAAGAGTGGATTTAGGAAGAGGGAAAGGACATAAGAATAATTTATGATTTCCAATGATCTTATCGATTTTGTTGACTCTCCTTTGTTCTATGATATTTTCTAGTCTTTATTTCTAATTTAGATCTTATCCAAAGGTAGTACAAATGAGACCAATGACATTGTCTTCAGAATCAGAGGAGTGCAATACTAGGCACTTGGCAATTCATCTGTAGATTATTTTTGCACCTGCACAATTCCTTTCTGAATTACGTACTCCCAGGCCTAATGCCATGCCTCAAGGGTAGATCAAGGTGTGCCCTGGCAGCAGTCATCTAAGTAAATTTCCCAGCACCTGCAAATATTAATTGTTAGTTGAATTTGGACAGCTGAGGTAGGCAAGTCCTTTTTTTCTCCTGTTTTCTTTTCCATGTGGTTCCAATCACAATTATGACTAACTAAATAATATCTGATATTAATCAATGCAAATTCACTTCTAGGTCGGGTTAGTTTCTACAGTATTGAAGAGGGGAAATAATATTCTTTTAAACTGGTGATTAAAATTAAGATTTATTATGGTTACCAAAGAGAAAAAATATTGTGTTAAACATCAATGATGATACAGTGTTTAAGAAGAAATTAAATAGTAAATTGCATACATAAATTCCTGACTAACACTGGTAACACTTTCAAGTTGAGGGGGAGACAAAGGTGAGGAGGTCAGAAGCAAATTCTGTAAGAAGACTTGAAACGTGACATTCGTTTCCCTGGTGCAAATGGTAAACTTGGTGCCTGACAAAAGTCAGTAGATTTTGTGTGACTATATCCGACTAACACCTGTTTAGGAGCAGGAAGAAATTGCACCTGAACCAACATCCCTTTTCTTAATTTTACTTTTTATTTTCAGCACTCAGCAGAGTGAGTAGTGCAAATTAGAAACTCCATAAATATTTGCTGAGTGAATAAATAAGTCAATAAAGCAGTTCTACACTTTATTTTCTAAAGAAGATAATGAGATAAAGCCTGAAAGTATGAAGATGGAAGGTTCTCCTTCACTCTAAAGAAATGAAAGTATTCCTCAACCTTTGGCTAGTATTTACATCACTACCAATTCACATATAACAAGCTTTTTTTTTTTTTTTTTGAGACGGAGTTTTGCTCTTGTTGCCCAGGCCAAAGTGCAATGGCGTGATCTCAGCTCACCACAACCTCCTCCTCCCGGGTTCACGCCACTGTCCTGCCTCAGCCTCCCAAGTAGCTGGGATTACAGGCATGCACCACCACTCACTGCTAATTTTTAGTATTTTCAGTAGAGACGGGGTTTCTCCTTGTTAGTCAGGCTGATCTTTAACTCCCGACCTCAGGTGATCAGCCTGCCTTGGCCTCCCAAAGTGCTGAGATTATAGGCATGAGCCACCGTGCCCAGCAATATAACAAGCATTTTTAAAAATTAACTTTCAGTATGGGAAATAGGGCAGGGGACTGATATATTTTTCAGGAACCAGGCTAGGCATGCTATGTGCACCGTTTCATGAGACAGACATCATACCTCCCGTTTTTCAGACTGTGAAACTGAGCACTGGAGAAGTGGACTAGCTAGCTAAGTGACACACTGCTGTTAGGTGACAAAACTACTTAATGCTTTTTCAGGAATGGGACCCTTAAAAGGCAGGAGAAGTAACTTTTAAAAATAACAGAAAAAAACGTTTTTGAATAGCTCTTACACATATTTTATGGTAAGCTACTGTATAATTAAATAATATATGCTTTTATTTTGTTTTTTGTTTTTAGTCCTAAAAAATCCTTGCTTTTAAATTAAATCAGGGTTCAAAAGTAAATAGTAATGCATATATAAATATAAATACAAGTAAAATAAAAAGCAAATAGATTTTTAAGCAAGTCTAGTATTAAAACATTAGATTCTGCATTTCATTCAGAAGCATGCACTTAGTATCAAATTATGGAATCTTAAATGAGTAAGACTCACTGACTCTGTTGGGCTTAAAAAATGAGGATGAGAGATACTTGGAAGGAATGACTGTAGTAGGTCATAATGACTACCATAGAAATATGTAAATGGTCTGTGTAACCAGGAAATAGTGAAAACCTTTCCATCAAGAGACAAGGTGAGTGGGAAAATACAATCAAGAATAACCTGGAATACACACACACTCCCACTGAGTCAACATTTTGTTTGTTTGGTAAAGTTTATTTAATGCTCAAATGCATTAAATTGAAAACTGCAGTGCTCATTTATAAATACACTAAATGGAGTTATTTTATAAAAAGACCAAGGTAAGTGAAAGTTCATAGAAAACTGGCAAGTAGTTACTATTTTATAATACTAAATTAAAAATTATTTTCCTACAAGGTAGTGAAGACTTTTTAAAAAGGACAATGATTTGATCCGTTTTGTATATTTAAAAGATTATTCTGTTATCATTGTAAAGAATGGCTTGGGAAAAATGCAATGAGTCCTAGATACATGGCAATATGTAATGGTTCAAACAAGAGATGATGAAGGTCTCACGCAGAACAGACAGGAGGCAACTGTAAAGACAATCAGGAGCGAGGACAGTAAGAATGGGTCATGAGTGACAGTGCAGTTTTACAGGGAGATGGATAAAAAGAAGCCACTCCACTATTCAGAATAGCAAAGACTTGGAACCAACCTAAATGTTCAACAATGATAGACTGGATTAAGAAAATGTGGCACATATACACCATGGAATACTATGCAGCCATAAAAAATGATGAGTTCATGTCCTTTGTAGGGACATGGATGAAACTGGAAACCATCATTCTCAGCAAACTATCGCAAGGACGAAAAACCAAACACCGCACGTTCTCACTCATAGATGGGAATTGGACAATGAGAACTCATGGACAAAGGAAGGGGAACATCACACACCGGGGACTGTTGTGGGGTGGGGGGAGGGGGGAGGGATAGCATTAGGAGATATACCTAATGTTAAATGATGAGTTAATGGGTACAGCACACCAACATGGCACATGTATACATATGTAACAAACCTGCACGTTGTGCACATATACCCTAAAACTTAAAGTATAATAATAATAAAATTAAAAAAAAAAAAAAGAAGCCACTCCACAGAACAGAGCAAATTTTCTAAGACTGCATGCAAAGACTTCAGACTACACTATTAGAGCATTCTGTCTCATTATTTTAGCTTGAAGAATCGTAAAAGAATAAGTTTTTAACATAGAGTGGTAACATAGGACATGGCCAGTGTGTTAGTCCATTTAGGATGTGATCACAAAAATGCCACAGGCTGGGTGGCTTAAACAACATTTATTTCTCATCGTTCTGGAAACCGGGAAGTCGAAGATCAAGGCACTGGCAGATTGAGTGTCTGGGGAGGACCCTACTCCTGGTTCACAGATAGTGGCTTTTTTCTGTGTGAGAACATGGCAGAAGAGGTAAGGCAGGTCTCTAGGACCTTTTTTATAAGGGCACTAATACCATTGATGAGGGTTCTACCCTCAGCATCTAATCACTTCCCAAAAGCCACACCACCTAATACCATCATCCTGGAGGGTAGGATTTCAACATATAAATTTTAGGGGGATACAAATATTTAGTCCATAACAGCCAGTTTGTAGAAACTTCTTCCCATTTTGTATACATGATGCATACTTCCTGTTTTTTCCTCCAGACGCACTTCTCTCTCTTTTCCTGCCACTCCCACCTCACCTTTCTGCCCTGTGAGGCTGCACTTTATGGACACCCTGGCCCTCCGCACCAGGCCCTGTTTCTGTGTCCCCAGGTCTGCATCAATGCATTGCTTGTTTTTTGTGCAGCCCTAGCAAGGACTAGCATTGTCCTGAAGATCATAGACTTAGATATTGCTGATGCGTCAGGATTCTGCTTTGATTATTTGCTTTCCTTGAGATCACTCAAGGGCACATCCACACAGAACCTTGGCTCATATTTCACATTTATCTCCTTGCACCATGTAGCTTCACAATTGCTGCTGAAAAGGTGATACCATGAAGCCACTCAGCACCCATGCATAGCACAATCCAGATGGTCAGTTATGATACTTCATGGGGCTCTTAATAGCCAATGGAGCTTCCATACCACTTCTCTGGAGATGTTTCACAAACCTAAGCAATCTGCTTATTGTGAAGATGTGGCCAGCTTAGGTAAAGCACTTAACATTTTTTTATCTCTTTTTTTTGCTTCATCCCCCTTTCTCTCAGTTTTGTTTTCATTGGATTATAGTCTCAGATAATATGATACCATAGGCTCTGTTTTAAAGTATACTTGGGCTAAGACACCATCTGGCTTCCAATTTGGAACAATCGGAGATATGGCAAGAATATGTTCGTTCAGAAGAGAGTGAATTTGGGGTTTTTGTTTCCCTGACTTTATCTTTCCCAATTTCACTCCAGCCTTCTCCTACCGCTATACATTTTGGGTTCCAGTATCTGCTCCTTCCCCTTGTCCCTCCAAGTCTAGGTGAGATAATGACTCCAAGATAGTGAACCATCTCTTACTGCTTTATCTTAACCTTCCTACACCTTTGTAATTAGTTCCTTTATTACACATCCTCAATTACTTGGTTGTTTTTTTCAATATCTCATTTGTAAAGGTTTGCATCTGATCCAGAGAAAACAGCGCATAAGGAAAGTTGGAAATTGACAGGTTGCTGATCTTAGAATAGGAACAATGGAGAAAGCCAGCCAAGTTTATAGACGGATCATGCCAGAAAAAGATTTGACCAACTTGATACAGAGGTTGAACTACATTTCTAACGTCTTCGAGGTTTAACATTCCGTGATCCTAGTTAAGGAAGGCATACATCCCTTGTTATCAATCATATCTATTGAATGAAATAATAGAGGGAAAAATGTTGGTAGGTTTTCTTTTTGAGTTATGTCAGTAAATGATAAAAAGTAAGCAGGAGAGGTGCTTTAATATATTAAAAACAAACAAACAGAAAACCCAAATAGCACTCAACTTAGAATCAGAATAGAGGAGACTGTGCTGTCACTGAGATACTTATTAACTGCATGACACTGAACAAATTATTTCCATCCTCCTAGTCCTAGTGTTCTAATATGTAAATTAGGGATGAAAATGCCAACTCACGTGAGTCACATGGTTGTTATAAAACTTAAATAAGATGAAGCACGTGAAAATACATTATTTTCATAGAACATTAGTGATATTATAAATATGGGTGTAAATATTTGCTCTTTGTTGAAATAGTCTAATGTGCATAAAGAATTGAAACCTGAAATTATGAAACAATACCCTGGACATGTCTTTGGGAAGATAACAGGCCCTGCACTTCACCTGCTTCACTTGTGAATTCACCTTTGTAAGTCTTTGCCTAAATAATGCACTTAGATATATCATATAAATATAGAAAACATATCCATTTTATGTTATTTTCCAACCAAAAAAATCATTTTTCTGGTTGTCATTTTACAAAGATGTTTCTCCAGTCAATATGACTGAATATTTTTTTCTGACATTTTTACTATTTATCCAGTGTAGTGAAAAAAGTCACCTTTCCAAAACAAACAAAACAAGTGCCTTCTAGGAAGACAGCCACAAGCATAGATGCAGACTGAAGCAAATCCTCGTCCTTAGGTAAGGCTTAGAGCCAGTTCCTCTGGCTCCACAATGCTTTGCCCCGTTCTGTGGATAACACTGAGCTGCTTTAAACCAGCTATTCATGGTTTCAATGCAGACTCCGTCTGAAACTGCAGCATATGTTACCACAGACATTTGATTCTCTTGTCTTCTGAGACTGACTCAAAAAGGGCATTTATCAACTGTTCTTGTTTTCTTCGGTTCACATGTTGAGGTTTTGCTGACATACACTGCAGAATTGAAATCAGATCCAATATCCCATCAATTTTCAGCATAGAAAAGCAGGCACATTTCAGCTATGTCACTGCATCAGCAGTAAACATATTTAATAATATCAATTACTGACTGCCACACTTCCATGATCTGGAAAAACATACAGCCTCTTGGAGATTGAGTCTTCTGTGACTAAAAGAATAATGAATTTATTATAGAGTATGGCACAAACATTTTCAGTGGATACTAGCTATGCAGCTACAGGAATAACATAATCTTTTGTGATTATTTCGGAAATAGGTACTAAATAAATAATCTAATTTCTCTAGATAAGATTCTCTAAGAAATCACTGGATTCCTTTAGAAGAACTGGATTTGAATATCCCAGAGAAATAAACTGAGTCTTGAAAATTACATACAGTTAAATTTGACATTGTGATAAATTGGTTGTTTTTTGTTGTTCATCTTGATAATTGCTATCCTCCATTAGTTGCTCTGTATGTTTTCTCATTTTATTATGTCAAAAATCATGTGAAGTAGAAATTAGTACACCCACTTTATGGAAGAGGAAACAGGAACTTTGAGATGGCAAATAATTCAAGGCCTGCAGCTAGTAAATGAGAGAGACAAATATTAAACCATTTCCTGCTAATGTAGGACTAAATTCTTTCAACTATATTCTAATGCTGTGTGTTCTGGTCAGGAAGCCATTAGGGATTCATTTCTTTAAGATTTTGGTTTTTAAGTCTACAAAGATTATTCTTTTTTAGAAGCAAAACTTTTTTTACTGTTATCCTTGTGACCTCACAGATAATGCTACTTGATTGAAAAAACTTTTTGTGATATATTTCCCTAGATAGTAAGTTTTTTGTTTTTTTTTTTTAAGTGCCTAGTCGCAGTCTTTTGTAGGATCCAAGGTGCTTAGCTAAGGGTCATATTGTGAATGAATATTCCCTTACCTTATGGAGGCAATAATTAAATAAGGGCTCTAAAACTTTAAAAAGTTAAAAAAATTTGAAGTTTCTAGGCGAGTGAGGATGGGGTCCTGATCTTGGAAACACTCACCCAGCCAAAGGAGGTAGGGAAGAAAGCCCTTTCCTCTTTCCTGTCATCCTCCTCTTTTTAGGTCTATGGAAAAGTGTTTCTGTTACCTGGGTAGACCCATCGGTACTGCACAGGCAGTGATGATGTCCTTAGATTCTCATGGCCCTGGAGTGTGATGAGTCAGTTAAGTATCCCCAGATGGGGGAGCTACATACATGGGACTACTCCTTGGGGGTCTATGAAACTGACATAGAAGTTGGCTGGTCAATGAGAACACTTGGACACACGGCGGAGAACATCACACACCGGGGCCTGTGGTGGGGTGGGGGGATGGGGGAGGGATAGAAATAGGAGAAATACGTAATGTAAATGATGAGTTAATGGGTGCAGCAAACCAACATGGCACATGTATACATATGTAACAAACCTGCACGTTGTGCATATGTGCCTTGGAACTTAGAGTCTAATAAATAAAATTTTTAAAAAAGAAGTTGGCTGGTTAAACTTCAGTTGGAAAAATGGTACTACTGAAAGCAAATTTTCCAAAAACTTGTGTCCAAGAGACAAGAAGAGCAATGAGGAATTCTAGCACAATGCCGAGGTGAGAGTCACGGGCTAGGTCCTGGGATCTTGGAGTCAGTCAAGCTCCGTTATCGAAAAAGAACCTCCCCACTTTGTGAAGAAAACTGGGCTAGGGAAGAGAGTGAATCAGTTCTCTGCCTCCACATGAGAAGAAGGCTGCATTAACCCATTAGAATAAATTCCTTGTGGCTGGCTACAGGGAGGGGCTATATTTTGGAGACTAAAACAGTAGGAATTTCTTCCAGATGATAGGGAATCTGTGAGGCACAGCAGAGGCTGAGCACAAAGCCACTGTGCCTGGTGCCCCTGGGTTTCCAGATTTGGTTACTTACCTTACTACAGCAGAAGGAACTTTTCAGTTTCCTGCAGATTTTCTGTTCACTTTTCCCCTGCTCTTTACACATATCAATTAATTTAATCCCCAAACAGTATTATGAGGAAGAGAAAGACGTTACACACTGTCAAGGTAGTGTTACAAACCCAGACATCTGGCTCCACAAGCCATGAGCTGAAACGTTTCTTCATATTGCCAGAGTTTGCCCATTAATTAGTGCTAGAACAATTTTGTATAAAAATACATCAGGGATAGTGCAGGGAAAACTTAGTATGAATGTATACTAATAGAGACAGATTTATCTTGTTGCTACAACATTCTGGAGAATCCGAGGGACTTTAAGCCTCTTTGTTTGAAGTCCAATAAGGATCTGTTACCGTCTTTCCAGGCTGGAGCCAAGACCCTGCTGGAAGGTCTAAAAAAGGTAGAAAGAAGCCAGGGCAAGGCAGGCGAAAAGAACATGGGGAGAAGAAGGGTAGGAAAGAAGGAGATACCTGATAACCATCTGAAAAAGACCCTAAAGGGACTGAATGTTTCCTGTTAGAAACAGCAAAGAAGAGTTTTATATTATATCCTTCACTTTGTTTTCGTTCACAAGGGATTAATAATGATATGGGCAGAAGGAAGGGAAATACTAGGCAGAAAAGGGCGGGGTTCCTGACAAATCCCTACCCTCAAGCCTGGGACCACAGCCCAAAGTGAGAACATACACTACTGTTTCCCCCCTCGAAAGTTGCTTTTTGGCCCGCCCTGCCCCCCATCGTGCATGCATAAAAACCCCAGACCCCACTGGCAGAGCAGCAGAGAAGGAGAGAAGAGAAGCAGCAGCTGTACATTGAGAGACGCAGCTTGGCTTCAGAGGGATGGCCTGACAGTGGGACTTCATGTAAGAGTTCAGCTGGGGGATGGCTGGACTTCAGGGGAAGACCACCTTCCTGCTCCACCCATCCCCTTTCTAGCTCTCCACCCCGCTGAGAGCCATTTCTACCACCCAATAAAATTCCCAGCATTTACAATCTTCAATTCATTCCTGTGACCTGATTCTTCGCAGATGCCTAACAAGGCATCACGCTGCCCCTCCACTGAGCTGTTGAACACTTAAGCTGTCCACAGATGGCAGAGCTAAAAGAGCACACTGTAACACATGCCCTCTAGGGCTCCAAGGGTTGCGGGTAACCCTACTAGACGGCATGGAGATCTACTCCGGCCGGTTGCCCAGAAGTGCTCGTCCTGGCCCCGGCACCCACTCACCTGCGTGCTCCCCATCCCATGAGGGGTTGGCAGCTATGGGCTGAGTAAAGGAACCTCTTTGCAAGCCTTGTGAAGCGATCAAGGGAACTATGGTGTTTCAACAATAAGGCTGATTTCCTTCTGTTCATGGACTATCCCCTCTGCTCTTCCAGACAGTTCAGCCACAACCGAGGGATTACATTTATTAATTATTGTAATTACAATAATTATATAATTTATCATTGTAAAGTTCTTGTTTGTGCATTAATCTCCATCAATAGACTCTGAGTTCCTCCCAGGCAACTCCACATTCATGTCATACTTGTCCCCTGCACCCAGCTCACCGGTGCTGTTGAATAAATGAGAAAACAAATGTTGTTTGTGTCCAGCTATTCAGCTTGGGTCTCTATAGAACACTTTTGTTAGTAAATGCTGTTATCTAGCATTTCTCCAGTGATTGGAAAAATTTCATACCCTAGAAGAAGTTATTCTCTCTCCAGAACTTAGAAACAACGGAGACTGGGGTCTTTGCCTGTGGGACTACAACCTCTGAGGGTATTGAAGGGGAGGAAAGATTTCTTGTTTCACACTTCACTAGGTTCATGGCTGAGGACTCTATAACAAAAGACATATTAACAAGAGAAAAACATACAAATGTATTTGACATAATTTTTACTTGACATGGGAGCCTTCAGAAATGAAGACCTAAAGAAAGAAAGCCTGTGTAATTTTATATTTGGATATGACGAAGTGTGGATAGTCATGCAGAAGAGTGATTGGACAAAGTGCATAATTTAATGGCAATACATGGGACAAGTTAGCAAGGACTGTGTATTCAGATTCTCCTCTGTGTCCCAGTGTGTTTAGAGATCAAAGGACATTCCTTTCCTGCAGCAATGTGACCTGCTTCAAGGGAAAGGGTGAGGAGGTAAACGTGACTTTCCTGCTTCTGCTCTTTTCTCAAATGCCAAGGTGCCAGTGTGTCCTGACGGCATCAGCGTAATCCAGCCACTGTCTCCTATCAGTTCTATGGGAGATTGATAACATACATAGAAACAAAGTTGGGCCAAATTTCACTTCAGAATGAATATGAACATCAGTGAGTGGCAGTGAAGACAAAGAAAGGCACAAGACTCAAACCCAGAGAATCGTGTAACTCCTGCGTCTAATATGTGCTCAGGGCGTGCTGAGCTGTTGGCATATTTAGAAATCATATAATTAGTATGGATTTTTTTTAGTTTTTAAAAACAAACCCTATGGCTTGAATATTAAACACTCTGTGATTTCCCAAAATATAAACTGCTCTAATTTGTCCTATTTTATTTTTAGGATGATATGCAAATATCAAAGTCAGAAAACAACTTCTCTATATTTATTTAACGTTTAGACCTATAAATGGCTTGTTAGTGTGTATCAAATATAAAGATAAAAGGAAAAAGTCAATCACTTTAAACATCCTCAGCCAAAGAATCAAACTGAAAAATTCTTAAAACCTAAATTTATTTATTTATTGTTGAAGCCAGATTTAGTCCATTTAATTTGTCTTTTGTTCCCAGAAGGAGAAGATGAAGAGCCATTTAATGTAGCTATTGGGATGATACAACATATTTTTCTTACTTGATCAAATAGCCAACATGGGCCAGGCACAGTGGCTCATGCCTTTAATCCCAGCACTTTGGGAGGCTGAGGTGGGCGGATCACCTGAGGTCAGGAGTTCGAGACCAGCCTGGCCACCATGGTGAAATCTTGTCTCTACTGAAAATACAAAAATTAGCCAGGTGTGGTGGCGGTTGCGTGTAATCCCAGCTACTTGGGAGGCTGAGGCAGAAGAATCACTTGAACCTAGGAAGCCGAGGTTGCAATGAGCTGAGATTGTGCCACTGCACTCCAGCTTGGGTGACAAGATCGAAACTCCATCTCAAACAAACAACCCCCCACATAACGAACAGTCAACATGGCAACACTATATGTAATAAATTTTAACTTTTACTTATTCATTTGGATATGTGTGGGGAGAGGGGATAAGTCAAAATGGCAAGAGAGTTGGGTGAAACTGGCCCTTTTCACCACCACAAAGACATACCTGTGGTATTTGTTAATAATCAAAGAGCAAAACAGTTGTCTAATTGAATATATGTCATGCCAGGTTAATTATTTAATTAACCTATACTTCAATGCCTCCACTTGCATTTCTTTCTCTGCATTGCCTGAAATCTAGCTCTCTTCTAGTTGTCCTGAGCAATGGCTTCTTATTCCTCACTAACCTATATATCGATGGACGTGAGGTTGAGATGGTACTGTCCTATCTTCCAATTGCAGCTGTGGCTATTACATGACTAGCTTCATCTTGGAGACTTCATTATCCATGTTCATGATTCATTAACATCGTCATCTCTTATCTAGTTGTGAAGACATTTACCAGACCTGTCATCATCTTGAAAGTATTTACATCTGGAAAATTAAATATCAGTGCATCTGAATACAATGTACAACACTTCTAACTTTTTTCATTTTGTTATTTCCATTAAAGTTTATTTCTATGTAGTAACAAATACCTTGGTTTATTTTTTGCTTCAAATATATTGGTTCCTTGCTCAATGTATGTGAATCCCTAGAACAGTGTCTTGCATGATGAAAGTATTTAGTGAATACTATCTTGGTGTGATTGTTGTTGCTATTGTTCTTCTTATCATAATTAATATCCATATGGACCCGATGGTTTATCATTTTGGCCACCTTTTTTTATTATTTCTTTTGATTCTGTAGCCTTGTTCTTCCTTCACTGTCCCCATCTGGCAAATTCATACACGGGCTAATCTAACCCATTGCTTTCCTGTTTCATTCTCACCATCCCATTCCCCTCAGTAAATTGATCTTTATCTTTTTTCTCCCAGTGCTCCTGACAGCACACTTTTTCCAGTTCTAACCTTGTTTCTAGTTCACATTAGGAAAGAAGAGATAGATGCTGGCAGTGAGGTAATACTCAGCAATTAGAAGCAATTGACTAGTTGTTCACTAATCAGCATGGATAAATTGTGAAAGCATACTGTGGAGTGAAAAAAAAGAAAGGTAAGGAAGAGAAAGAGACATATAATATAATACAACATTTGTGCTGATTAAAAATACATGAACACAGGATGACACTAAATGCGATAGAAGAAGCTAAGCCTCATTCATAATATCTACGTGGGTTTGTTGCTGTGCTCTACTGAATGTTCTTTCGGTTTTAGCCCTTGGGCCATTATAGTCAATTTGTTAAAATTCATCCAAAACTTCTCACAATACTCAGAGTAAAACCAAAATTTGTCTAGTGGCCAAAAAAGCACTCCCTGATTGCTTGTTGTCCAGCTTTTCGCTCTAGGCTCATCTATCTCAGCCACAGTGGCCCCTTTACTGTTCACTGAACAAGCCAGCCACTCCTTTCATCTGGTCCTGTCCCTGGGACATCTGCTTTCCAGAGATCCCATAGCATGTTCCCTCTGCTCATGTATTTCTCAAATATTTATTCATAAGCCTACTCTGAATACACTTTTCTAGGTATTGCAGGGAAGGAGTAGGTGGTCAGTGAACACATCCGTGAAAAGAGCCGAACAATTTCTGCCTTGCAGGAGCTTGTCTTCTAGTACACTGGGTGTGGGGGGCGGGAGGAGGGGGATGGAGATGTGATTAATTATCTGCCTCTGGAAGAGACAGATATTAACAAAATGAACAATTTGTATAGCATTTTAGAAATGGATACACTTTATCCGTAAAATTAGGCAGGGACAAAAGAAAGATTCTGTAGGTATCAGGGCATAGAGGATATGTTAACGTTTTAGAAAAGTGCTTAGGAAAGGTCTTGTTGGGAAAGTGATAAGCAAAGAACAGAAAGAGTTAGTGAGAGAAGCTGTTTGAATGTCTAGAGGAATTGGATTCTAGGTGAAGGAAAAGCAAGTGCAGAGGCCCTTGGTCCGGGAGATGCAGGTTTTAAGAGCAGGTTGCTTCTGCAGCCTGTGAGTGAGGGGGAGTAGGAGATGAAGTTACAGAGATGTGGGATGAGTAGATGTGCAGGGCTTTGGAGACCTTTCTAAGGGTTCTTGGTTTTCGCTCTGGATGACGTGGGAAGCTCTTCAAAGGTTTTGAGCAGAAAAGAGACATGATGTTCAAATAACACTTTCTCAGTGAGACTCCCTGTCTACCTCAGACAAACTCCAATCTCACCTTTCCTGGTCACTCCCCATTCTTGTTCCCTGATTTCTTTTTTCTTCATAGCACTTATAAAGACCCAAGTTACATGTTTTACTCATTAATTTTATTTTATTTTCTCCTGCTTCCTCTTCTCTTATTAGAATAGAAAATCCACAAGGGCAGAAACATGTTTGTTTGTTTGTTTTTCTATTTCTTTCACTGACATATTCCCCAACCCTATCCTTACATGAAAGGTGCTAAGAATAGTGCACTGTTGGATAGATAAACATCACACACAAAAGGTATTTGGTAAGTGCCAATAGAGACAGAGTAGATAAATGAGAGTGGAATTAGGGATACAATGAATGAATAACTTAAAAAAAATAGAGGGAACTTAAACTGTTTTGATAGAGTGCCAAAAAATGTTGAGTAATATTTTCTCAACTCTTGGCAAACAGATACAAATACATATATACATGTCTAAATGAGAGGGTCTCTCAGAAAAAAAGAAAAAAAAAAGAAAGAAAAACACTTGAAAGTACTGATCCTCTGCTATAAACTTGATTCCCTCTGTTTCCATTTTCATATCTGCCCCACTCTTGTGTTAAAGACAGAAGCCTCTCTGTTATGGAAAGTGAATCCTTTCTACCTTTCTTCAGGATGATATTTCTTTCATCATTTTTAGGAACATTCCTTCATAGTTGGTGCCTTCTCTTTCCAGACCTTTATCTTTTTGCTCTCCAAAAAGAGGTCTCTTTCCGGACCTCTCTCTTTTTGCTCTTGACTACATTGATACTTCTGTCTTTTCCATCTTAAAAACCAAAATGAAAGTAGGCAAAGAACACAATTTTTGACCCTGTAGATCCTCCTGATGCTACTCTATTTCTTTCAGAACAAAACTTTGAGGAGTGGCCTTAACTTTTTTCTTTCTTCACGGCAACTTCCAGTTCTCATAATCCTTTCTCAATTGGTCCATGCTCTTGTTATATACCTAATGCTCTTTAGTGAAGATTATCATTCAGTTGTTAATTTGTTTGATAATTTAAAAGACATTTACATATATGTAATGTGCCATCACTCTGATAGGCATTAGGAATGCAAATTTGGCAGTAGGCAGTGTTTTCTTCGCCAATCTAGCACCATCTTCTTGGGCATAAATTTATCCTCCCTTTTCTGGATGTCTATCAAAGTGAAATAAAAGATGCAGGCCTTTAAATAATAACTCGCAGAAAGAAAGAAAAAAAGAAAAGCCTCTTTCTGCATAAAAACACAGTATTTATACTACAAAAAATATTGTTCCCCACAATGCAAATGATTGATTTTCCATTGACATTTGATCCTGAGGCTGAAATAGTAATTCTTTCCTTTAAGATTTTTTTTTTTTTAGTCTCAGAGATCCAAAACTACTTAACTTCACTTTAAGAAAAATCATACCAAAGGGAAAGCTTGGCATCCAAAAGTGATGTTTGAGACAAAGAAAAAGAATCCTAGGGCAGGAATCAGGGAGCAAAATTCTTTAAAGGACTTGGGAACACATGGGAGAAAAGTGAATAATTTTTTTTTTTACAGTAAGAAGCCATTCCCAAGCTCACTGTACTGAGAGTTGAGAATAAGAAAGAATGAAGTTCTGTCACAATCAGGAAAAAATATAAGGGGTGAACTGAGTGGTGCTTTATAAGCCTTTTCCCATCCCCCAGGCAATATGGAGTTTGTATAGCGAAGACTTGGACCAGAAGCAAAGAACTCTGCACATCAGTCTGTGTCTGGGTGCTTGCTTTATTGGTTAACAGAGACAGGAGGCTTGATTCTGTAAAGAACTGTACTCATGGCTTCTTCCTGTGTTATTGACATATAAGGAATAAGGCACTGCCTAAGCCCTCAAGGAACTATGGCCTACAGCAGAGGAACACTTCCCAATAAGCAGTTGCAACTAAATGAGACAATTGCTGTAATGTTGTGTATGCCAAGTGCAGGAGAGAGAGAAGAGGCACCTCAATGTGCCTTAGGGGTGTCAAGTGCAATGTCACAGAGAATGCAGCATTTGAGTTGAGAGTTTAAAGTGTCAGAAGTTAGTTAGAATCCCAAGAGAGGAGCATCCCAGGCAGGGCATAGAGTCCGTATATTGGATGAAAATATCAGGGAGAAAGGTTTGTCCTGGAATCTATACATAGTTCAATAATGTAGGATTAAACATAGAAGTTAATCCTGTTTTAGTCCATTTTCTGTTGCTATAATGGAATATCCAAGGCTGGGTAATTTGTAAACGAAAAGAAATTTCTCACACTTCTGGAAGCTGGAAGTCCAATATTAAGCTGCAGACATCTGCTGAAGGCCTTCCAGCTGTATCATCTCATGGCGGAAGGCAGAAGGACAACAGCATGAGAGAGCAAGAGTCAAACTCACAGCCACAAGCCCTTTAAAACGATCACTAGTCCATTTATGAGAGTGGAATCTTCATGGCATCAACACCTCCCTGATTTAGGCCAAACCTCCAAATACTAGTGCACTGGGGACTGCGTTCCAAACATATCTGTTTTAGGGGACTTATTCAGACCATAGCAGCAAAGGAAGGAGAGAGGAGGGCTATGTGGTTGGATCAGAAAACAAGACTTACATGTTGAAAAGCTATTTTATGTTTCCATCAAAGAGTTTACATTTTTACCCTGTAGGTGAATGGAAATCCACTGACACATTTTGAGAAGGGGAACACCATGGTAAGATTTTCATGCAGAAAAGATGACTCTTTCTTGTGGCAGGAGAAACATAGAAATATAGACTATTTCTCAAACAGAATCTTTCTTGTAGCTTGAAGAAACAAAAAACATTTCTCAAGCAGTCTTCCAGGAAATACAGATCTTATGATTTTCCTTAGAATAAGTATGTTGCATTCAAATGCATTTGAGGAAAACTTTACGCTCTGCTTAGAAGTTTACAAGGCACATTAAATATCTTACAGTGTCTTTAGTAAAGAAAACTATGTAATCAATTTAACCTTGTGTTTCCCAAACTTATCTGACATATTTTTGGTCAATGGTCTTCATCACAAAAAGAAAAGTCACTCTAGCTGGTTTAAACAGAAAGGTAGTTATTTAAAAATATAAAACAAATAATTGACTCTTCAAGAGAGTCCAAGTGACAGAATGGTAAGCTCTAGAGTGAGAAATAGTCCCAAGGAATACCACAGGGCAGCTCTCCAGGAAAAACACTGTTAACACTTCAACCCATCAACTCAGTTCACACCAATGAGAATTGAGATGGCATGTCAGAAAGTCTTCCACAGGTGCCCAGGCTACACTGGTCATTTCACTGCTAAGGTCTTCAAAAGGTTAACTCTGTGTAATTTCACTCTATTCCCCTTTAAGAGTAATTATATCAGTATATCTGACTGGAAGAGCCCAGGTAAATCTCAGCATTCTATCTGCAAGGGAGACTGAGAACTTGAATTCAGACTTTGACAGAGAAAGCAGGGGTCATTTTGAAGACATCTAAAATATAGATGCTTTAAAACATGGTGAGTAGCCACAATACAATACATAAGAAGCAGGGCTAAAGGGCCCCATTACTGCCTACTGCCTATTTGTTAACTCATACCTTTTTGGAACAAATACACTTTGTAAACACACTTTGAAAAACATTGAATCAGAAGCAAGGTGCGTGGTAAGAAGGCTATGGATACACCAAAACCGTTAAGTCTTTGTAGGTTTTATAACTCAGCATTTTTACATAAAATTTTCCCATCCTGGTTGTATTTAGCCAAAAATATGATCACTGTAGCATTCTATTTTATAACAAATATCTAACAACTTCAACATTAGTTAAATACATAAGGTCAAAGTGAAACAAAAGATAATTTTTGGTAGACAAGGAAAATTTTTAAATGATTCTTAGCTTTTAGGTTAAAGAAATATTTCTCTGTTGCCAGCCACTGGTGAAATTCTTAAGGGTTGTGAGGATAAGGAGTATAAATGAAATTTAAACAAGAGTACATTCCAAAAGATGCTGTTTTTGTACCTCACTTGCTTCTGTTTTCCCATACAAAGAGTATGTGAAATGCCAGAAAAAAAGTTAGGTAAGAGCTGAGTTGTGAAAAAAAGGAGAGTGTTTCCGTTTCTTGAGGCTGCCATGACAAATGATCACAAACTTGGTGGCTTACAGTAACAGTAATTTATTTTGTCACAGTTCTGCAGGATAGAAGTCTGAAGTCAAGGTGTTATCAGGGATTCAAGGAGAATTCATTTCTTGCATCATTCAACTTCTGGTGGCTGCTAGCATTCCTTGATTTATGGCTGCATCACTCCAGTCTCCATCTCTGTGGTCACATTTCCTCCTTTTCTTCTTTGTCTCAAGTCTCCCTCTGCCTTTTTCTTATAAAGACACTGATCATTGGATTTAGCCCCCCCTTGGATGGTTTAAGATGATCTAACCTCAAAACATGTTAACCTAATTACATCCGCAAAGACCCCTTTTCCAAATAAGGTTACATGCATAGGTTCCAGAGATAATATTGTGGACACACTTTTTGGGGGCCACCATTAAGTTCATTACAGAGCAGGAAAGTAAAAGCCGTGATCACTAACTTTTGTCCTCACCAGGGTCACTCCTACAGCAGGGGGTGGAGTGGGGCAAAGACTTCTCCAAAATTTTTTTGGGGGTGGGCTTTTTAGGTTCTCCAGAGAAACAAAACAAATAGAGTGTGTGTGTGTGTGTGTGTGTGTGTGTGTGTGTGTACATAGAGGGGAAGAGAGAGAGAACAGGAGACGGTTTTTCTTAGGAATTGTCATTGTTTTATGTAATTGTGGAGGTGGAAGTTTAAATTTGCGTGTTAGACTGGCGGGCTAAAAACCTAGACAGAGTTACAGTCTGAGTCCACAGGACATCTACCACAGACTTGCTTCTTGTTCAGGGGAGGTCAGTGTTTTGTTCTAGCAAGGCTTTCAACTGTTTGGATGAGGCCCTCTTACATTATGGAGGGTAATCTGCTTTACTCAAAGTCCACTGATTTAAATATTAACCCTGTCCAAGAATACACCTCCACTGAAACATCCAGAATAATGTTTGGCCAAATATCTGGGCATTGTGTCCCAGTTAAGTTGATACATGAAATTAACCATTAAAGGTTGGGCGACTCTAAAATAAAGAAATAGTCCCTTCTCCTTGCCTGGAAATTTCTGATGGCAGGGGTTTATTAAAGCATACTTTCAAGCAGAGATTGAGGAAATGTGTGCTTTGTCTAGGTAGGGGAGCCTGCAAGACACACTCCTTCCCTCCTCTTTCCCCTCATGATGTTTGCCTTAGGATGTCAGAATGTAGGAATATAAGTTACATGGCTCATGTGAACCTGAGAGAGAAGGGCTAGAGCTGAAGTTACTCAGCCAAGTGATGGAGTATAAAACTACCTGGGGATTTAGCACTTGATGCTGACAGAAGCCAAAAAGAGATAGGCTGAAGATCTTTTAAAAGCTGGGGGAAACTGACCTTATCCTTGCCAAGTGCACTATAGCATTGCAGATCAAGGACTTCAGATCAAATTAAATTTAGAGTACAGGGACCGGTCTTCCACTCACCAGTGCCAAGTTAAAGATGTAGCCAACAATGAGCTGCACCAGCACCAGGGACCAGACTGCAGAGGGATAGAGATGGCAGGAGTAAGCAGAGGAAGACGGTCTTGTCCCCAGCACACATTCATCTGCCGTGCATAACCTTCCCCCAGTACACAGGATCTATCTCAGAAAGGAAAAGCAACCTTGAATGTGATAAAATTTTCATCCAAATAAGATTCCCTTTTCTTTCATTTTAAGATTAAGATTTTGCACCGTCACTGAAAATTGAGGTTTCCTAATTAGATTGAGGTTGGTTTTTGAGATGTGTTAGCTCCTTAAATTTCAAATATCATAGAAAATTTTACCATATAACATTTTGCTCCAGAATTATATTTAATTATGTTGTAGGACTTTCTCCTTAAGGTCCTTGTCACACAACCATAAAACATTGGGCTCCCAGACACTTTGAAAGGTGAGAAGGGCAGGGTTTATTGGGTGAAAAGGAAAAAAGTGAAACAGGGACTCTCAGTAAAACAAGAGTCCTGCTAACAGGCTTCCCACCACACAGATTGAATCCTAGGTACCACCTGGAACAGGGGAGGCCAGGCTTCTCCCCACTGCAAGCGGCACAAACTTCCCGAGGCTCCACCCCAGTGCACACTCCCCCCAGTGTGCAGGGCGCTTGGAGCTTCTCCAGTGACCCCTTTATACTTGGCTGTCTGGATTACATGAAAAAATATTTATTATATGTTATTCAATAAAAAATGGCAAGTTGTAAAATAGCACATACAATAGGGCAACATGTTTCTATTGTTAAAATATTGTTATAAGTATTACAAAATATATGCAAATAATATGTACAATAATACGAAGTATGCGTTAAAGGGCTGAAAAGATATAGTTCAAAAAGCTAGCAGAGCTCATCTCTGGAGTGCAAATGAGGTTGATTTTTATTTTCCATTTTTAGTTTATCTGTATTTTATAGATTTTCTACATGAACTTCTACTTGGTAGTAAGAGCAAAAAAAAAAAAAGGAAAATTATTGCCCTCTGCAAATGCCTGGGTGGAATTAAATTGATGCCTAACTTTCATATTTAGTCTCTTTTGAGTTTGTTACATATAAATATATCTTTGAATCTGATCACTACTTGTGGATTGGTACAATCCATTCTCTAGATATGATCAACTATTTTCTAAAGCCTCTCCTGATGATGAATATACTAAACACCTGCACTTCACAGAAAGAAAGACAACCAGAGGAAACAATTTTCAAATCCTATTTTTAAGGTTCAGTTTCACCTGTCTTAACAACCATACAGATTCTCATTGTGCGCCACAAGGCTTTGCCTCCTAGGAAGTTGGGTTTCAAGATTGCTGAACTCTATTTTTTAAAAGGATTTTTCCTATGCCTAAAATTGCCTCTCTCGTTTTTTAACAGTACTATTTTTAAGCTGTTCAAATATTTGATTTAGTATACTTTCATGTATGTTTTATTTTCATAGCTGTTTCCTTTATTAATGGGTATTGCTTTTTTTTTTCCATTTTATCTTAAGCTTCAGTTAAGGACACAGCTGTATGATCTATTGTTCCTAGGAACGACTTCAAATTTTCTCATTACTGCAAGACATTAAGTTGCCAAGATATGATTTACTTTAGTAAGTACCTTTTATGTCATCTACGTTGGAGAGTTTTTGTGACTGTTATTTAAATTTCATTTTCCTGGCAATGTGTCTCAGTGTTAAAAAATAAAGGAGAGACTCTATGTTGGAATCGACTAAGCAGCCTAAAACATTAGATAACTCGGTAGGCAGACACCACCAGGACAGACCGCACACCACATGAACCGAGAGCAGCCACCTGGAAAAGCCGAGGCGAGAGGTGCTCCTTGGCACTGCCTTTCCAAATGTGTTCCTATCAGCTGCACACATTTCTGAATATGTGGAGGCAAAGAGAAGACCACAGAAGTGGAAAATTGGAAGGCGGAAAAAGAATCCCCTCAGGCAAAGATTTAAAGTTAATTTTAAAGAAAGTTTAGGTGGAGGATGCTTGCTGGAGTTTGATAAAGGTAAAAAGTGAAAGAGAAGGCTTCTGTTGTGATGCTGGGAACTGTGTTGAACTGACTGATAAGAAAATAAAATTGTGTAAACAAATTTAAGGCGATGATGAAGGAGTTCAGTCGTGCCGAGGAGTTGCTTAGCAAGGCTCAGAAGGCTGTCACCATATCTATCGGAGAATGTGACATTTTACATTTTGTACCTAGTGTATGATATTTGGAGTAAAAAATAAGGTAGATAGGAATGGTCATATTTAAATTATTGCTCCACTGGGTGGCAAAACATTTCAATATAATGCATTAAGCAAGAATGAATAATTTAAAATATTGGGCTAAAACAAATGTTTCAGGGAAGCAAAATAACATACTTCATATATAAAGTACTACTTTAAAAGTTACTGAGATCATTTAATAGTCATATTTTATTTGCTGATAATGTCTAAGGCCATTATTTTTATTCCTTTGATTTATAATGTGCACTTACTTTTAAGACCTCCAGGGACACGTAAATTGCAAAATCCTAAATGATTTAAACAATGGCATAACAACAATGGCACTTAAGGACTCTGTTAGCACCACCACATCACTGTTACTCATATCAGCAGACTTTAGGTATATTATCTCAAAATAATGTTGTTGAATTATTCCCATTCTTGCCATCATGTATATTCCCGTTGAATGGCGCTGACCTAAAATCCATTTAATTGTAAAGAATAAAGCTCGTAAAGTATGCTTTCTAGAAAGACTTCTGATAATAATTTACAGCTAGTCTCAGTTATTTTTTCCTCTAATGATATCATCCACAGAAATTGCCTTTGTTTAAAAACAAACAAACAAAAAAGGCAAGATAGTATTGCTGTATTATGCACCTTACATATCAACAATCTTATCAGGTAGGACTATTAAGACATTAGTTTTTTATGAAGGAAGTAAATCAAGGCATAAAAATGTTAGATAATTTTTTCCAGTATCAGTTAATAGCATAGGACTGGACCACAATTCTCCAGCAAGGCTCAAACCCAAGCTATCTTGGCTTAGTTTTGAAACAAAGGAGAAATGCTTCTCTTTTCATTTCAGGTTTATTGAATGTATTTTGTTCTGATTTTTAAAGCCAATAATAAAAACTATAAAGTTTTCATTGGTGTTGTTCAGGGCATGAGTTATTAATTGCCAAACACTAACATGTTGAGAAACATTTGTACTTTGGACCACATTTTTCAACTTTTTGTTTGTATTTTCCTTCTTTTCTGTTGGCCAAGAGAGAACAATATAACAACAACAACAACAAAAAAATGAGGCAGAAAATTAGGAAAAATTTCCTAAAACAGGAAATGGAGAAGTGTAGGCAACTAAGATATACTGCACTTAAAATAGCCAGACGTCCTGGCAGGTGACAGTTTGGCAGCAGCTGCCCATAAAGCCATTAGCATGAGGAAGATCTCGTGGAAAGTATTGCAATCCCAGCCAAATGGTATTCAGAGGTTTGTGCTTGATCTTTACAAATAACATATAAGAGTAGTGTAATTGAACAGAAAACGAAAACAAATTAAATACTGGCATCCATTGAATAAGAACCTGAGATTTATAGTATGGACTTATTTAAAAGAGGAACAAGATGTGAAAGTAAAAATTAATCCTGATGATGATAAGACTGAAATATTCCTAAAGGAACATCAACAGTTTTCCAATAGATCAGGGACAAAGTGAACAGAAAACCGTATTTCTAATAGAATTGTACCCACGGCCATACCTCACCTTTAAAATTACTAATAATCTTTTTTTCAGAGTGATTGCTACTTTCTTACTGATGACATACCCAGCCCTATCTCATTTCTCCCACCACTTGAAAAAAGATTACTGAAATAGATAATTGCAGAACCATTGCACTTCTCCCACTTCTGCGTTCCTCTTGCAATCAGCCAGCACAAGCCAAAACCCTGTAAGAGGTCCTCTTCTCCCCATCTCCTTCCAAGTTGTCCCACAGTGGCTCTGCTGTGTGTTATCCTTGCTTCAGGAAACTAATGAGTCCTCCTTTATTTCACTATGTTTGTGCTCCTGGTCACCTTTGGTCAATGGGCTTTAATAAAAAAAAAGAGACCAGTTCTTAGAACAAACATGCTTGGACAAATCAGATTTTCTGCTGCCATGAAATTGGTATATGGTAAATCTGACTAGACTCAGATTTTGGTCTAAAATCTTGAGAAGAGCTAATTAATAAAGTTAACTGGCCCTAGCTATAATGTTCAGAAAGCTCAAAGGCTAGAAGTGAAGAAGATAAATATAGACAAAAATTAATTATACCATAGTTCTCTAATTTTGTTTTTAAGGCAAGAATTATATATCCTTGAGATTATTGATCTTTTAGGTAATACAGTATGGGAATCAGACAATTACTATGTTTGTTTGAATATTTAATCCTAATGTCAGATTGCAATGTATGTATTTAAAAAGACCTAGGTGTTTTCCATGTTAATGGGTTTTAAGTTTTGTCTTTGTTTTATCCTACAAAAGGAATTTCAGTGCCTATACATATTACTTGAACTATTCAATCCTTATCCCAAGGACGTTTATATTTGCTATGAGTTTTTTAAAGCTAGGCTTTCACGTACTATTTAGGGTTATTCTGAAGACAGTACGAGCAGAAGAGATGCATTGTTTTACTCCCCAAATTTCATTTTGAAGCATAAATATTCTACAACATTTTAAACCTAGAACGTAATCTACTACAAAGTTTAGTCTTAAGGATTTTTCTAAGCCTCCGTTTTTGTTTACCAAAAAAAAGTGAAAAGAAAAGAAAAACAGTACCTAAACCTCATTATAAATTCCTGACTGTGCAGTAAAGGTGCAGCTGTTAGCTATTCATCACTTAAACTTCGCTTTGTTTCTATTGACAGATCATTTTAATAACCACAATTCTCCAGTTGATGTAAAGTATTCCACATTTTTGTGCTTGTGCAATTTATTATTTGACTGCCTAAAATAGGAAGTTTTATTTTCCGCACTCCTTCTTGGTAATTCTTCTTTCTTGCAGTACATTTCTTTTTTCTCTTTAAAGTGCACTTGAATAACAATGATTGCCTTTTCAAAAAAAAATTTTAGTCTGCCATTTTAGCGAGACTTGACAGATAATATGAAACTATTTAAATAGAAGATAGAGTCATGTGACCTACTATACTTGGTTTCTATTTTCTATGTTGGTTGGTTGTAATTTTGATCTTTTCTGTCTGATTTATAGAATGTTTGAGCTAAGTAATTTTTGTAAAAAGATGAAGAAACGAACATATAAATCAGGGACAATGTCTAGTGTTGTATAGGATATAAAGACTAATGTGTGCCCATTCGATTCTGTTTAACACTTTTCAGTTGCGCCTACACACTCCCAGACTCTCTATCCTTTCTGCTTAACAAAAGGTGACAAACAATGCTAATTCTTTTGGTCATGGTTGGTTTAAGAATCAATACAGCAATGATATTATTTTTAACAGTAAATCACCTCTTCCATATTGTTCTCTAAGTTAATGAAGTGACAAAATCTAAAGAAAATACACTCTGGTTTCATTTATGACAACAAATAAGACTTGGGTTGTCAACTTTTTCACTTTATGTGTTGAGCTATGAAGCTGAAAAGTACTTACGCATGAAATAAGAAATCACAATGCTTTACAGAGATGTGCTCTAGCATGCCTCTTTCATGCTGTTAACTAGCTAAGTGGAAACTGGTTAGAGAACAACCTGATAAAGCTTATATTTTAGTCTGAGGAAAAAATAAATGATAGCTCAAAAGACTCTTTTCATTGCCCTTGATGATTTTGTTCTTCATTGCATTTCCTTATTTCTTGCTAAAGCTATTTTGCTAAAGGCTACAATATACCAAGAATGAGAGCTAGTGGAGTGGAAGTAAGTCAACTTTGAAGCTAAGTGGCCAGACTGCCTCCCTCAGGCAAAAATACCTCCTTATGATAAAACACAATTCCTTTATAATGGGCCTGGTGAACTTCTAAGAGATTATCTAAGTGTCAGGACCAGTTTAGAATGAACTTAGGATGCCATTTTGAAGGAGGAAAAGACCACGTTTGTTCAAGTAAGCCTTAAAAATAAGACTCAAGTTTACTTTTCTTTTTCCTCCTGCAGGGCAAGGCAGGATGAAGCTAGGGATATGGAAAACCTATAATCAGCATCAGAGAAAGAGGTCATGACCACAAATTGTTGCAATTTAAGAAAGAATTTGGGGAGCTAATATGTCTGGCTTTACCAAATTCAGGTTCAGTATAAAATTCCCTGCCTTTTAATATCAAATCACTATGGATTTGAAGTTGCATCCTTTAAATTGAGAGAATCTTATTCTACTTCTCAGCTTCTCTTCCTAAGATACCCAAAACCCAGTAGAGTTAATTTCAAGTGAATCAGTCCTGGTTATTGTCATTGGAAAGTCTTGCCAGTCTGACGACATTAGCCACAGTAGTCTATTGTCAAGATGTGGGCAGACTATGTGTTTGCTAATCATGTCTCTTTACTCCATCATAATTCCTCAGGCTACAAGATTAATAATTGAAAATAACTGCATACTTTGCTGGCTCTTTGCTATTTTTTTCTATGTGTAGTATGAGTCCCCTCCATTCACAGAGACTTTCATTCTGTGAGCAGGGTAAACCATTAGTGTAATGGGAATTTCACAAAAAATTATGTTATTTTTTCCCAAATAATCTATGGTAGAAGCCATCAACATTCCAGCTTACTTGCTTATTTATTTCAAGAAAAGATTTCATCATTTACAAGGTTATTGTGTGGATATAGATAAATCCAAATTCACATAACTATGCCGAACCCCTTAATAGCCCCATTCCAAATTAAAAAAACTTGAAGTTCTCTTTCTGAATGAAAAATGGGTATCACCTTATATGTATGCAACTGATATGGTTTGTATCTGTGTCCCCACCCAAATCTCATGTTGAAAGGTAATCCCCGATGCTGCAGGTAGGGCCTGGTGTGAGGGGACAGGATAATGGGAGCCATTTCTAATGGTTTAGCACCATCCCTCTAGTGCTGTTTTCATGACAGAGTTCTCATGAGATCTAGTTGTTTAAAAGTGGGTAGCACCTCCCCGCTTTCTGTCTTCCTCTTGCTCTGGCCATGTGAAGTATGCTTTGCCTTCCGGAATGATTGTATATTTTCTAAGTTCTCCCCAGAAGCAGAGCAGATGGCCAGCTTCATGCTTCCTGTACAGTCTATGGAACTGTGAGCCAATTAAACCTCTTTTCTTTATAAATTACTCTGTCTCAGGTATTTCTTTATACAAGAATGGACTAATACAGCAACTGAAGCTCCCTCTGGTACTCTTCCCCAAGTAGAGGAAGATTAGTTGCATAGGTAATTATATCTTCTAGAAATCCATATTGTTAGGCAAGGCAAAGAGGTAACTGGCTCCTTTATTTAAAATTAAAACAAAACAATAATTTAAACAAGCCACATACCTAAATTATTTTTGGTGGGTAATTGTCCAAATGATATATACCCATTATGTAACTTAGTGTTATATATATGGCACCCAGGTTATCATAATGGGGACCCTCCAGAAATATGTCAACCCCTAGCTGATTCCATTTAGATGTGGAATTTTAAAAAGGAGTATTTTTGAGTAATATGATTAATATATTCTGCTCATGAAACATCTTCACTGTTTTTGTTTTTTATCATTTCAGCTGGAAAAAGCAGTTCCTTGATTATGAATGTTACTCAGCGTTAGTGTCAAATGTTCAATAAATAAATTCAAGCTATTTAAGATGCTGTATGATGGATGCTTAAAATCCATACTTTTAATGTATTTGGTTCTAACTTCCCAGTTTTGATTCTTTCTTCTTTTTGCTAAACAGACACTCGAATGGGAACCAAGGCTCTCACCTTAATGTCAGACCTGGAGAATGAAACCAGTGGGTGTCATTTTTAGCTGCTTTGTAGGAATCGGCTAAGAAACACTCATGTTAGCTCTGTTCTTTCTTCTGCTCTTAGGACAGTGTTTAGCATATTTTAATAGAGTTCCATTAAATCTTTCTAATTTTTGGTCCTCTGGGGCTAAGGAACTGACTTTGATGTTTTTATTCTTGCCATTCAACACACTTCTCCATTGTAAACAACTCTCAAAATTTCTCTCTTACTCAGAATGCAGATGGAATGGGAAATTCATAAACTGAGAAAAGCATTTTTGCATCATTCATGAGTGTAGATTTTCTAAGCTTACTGGATGTACTGTGGTTATTAAAGTGGCCTGCCAGGTGAGACAAGTATGTTGCTAGGCTAAGGCTGTTTCATGGTTCAGACAGAACAACTGGGAGCTGTTATGTATGTAAATGCTCATTCTTTATGTGTTCTGAAGGATTTGGGACAAAAATGAGCCATGACTCCTAAAATCGCTAGATCACCTTGGGGAGACAGGTTTAAAAGTTGTCTGTGTTAGACAGGATAGTTGATGCTAGTTGCTATAGCAAATCATATCCAAACCTCAATGGCTTAACATGCACACTTTTTTTTTTTCTAGAATCATGCACTGTATGTTTGCATGTTGACAGAGAAGGCATTGTTACAAGAGGCTGTCTGAGCATAATCAGAAATTACTAACTAATAAACTGTTGGAATAGGAAGTACATTTATTTTCAATTTATATTGCAGAAGTGATGTGAAGACAATAATTCTATTATTATTTTGGCTATCAAAGCCACTGATTTAAAAACACAGAATGAAGAATGTTAGCAGCATATCTCTGTCATAGATCTAGTTGCTATAAAGGTCTTACTTTTTCCTTCTTCTCTTCTTTTGGTGACATCATAGTTTCCTTAATATTTTTGCCAAGAAATTCCCATCTCAGGACTTTTAACTGCTATTCTCTTTGCCTAGGATATTCTTTCTTTGTTTCTTTCTTTTTTTTTTGAGGCGGAGTCTCGCCCTGTCCCTCAGGCTGGAGTGCGGTGGCGCCATCTTGGCTCCCTGCAAGCTCCGCCTCCCGGGTTCCCGCCATTCTCCTGCCTCAGCCTCCCGAGCAGCTGGGACCACAGGTGCCGCCACCACGCCCGGATAATTTTTTGTATTTTTAGTAGAGACGGGGTTTCACCGTGTTAGCCAGGATGGTCTCGATCTCCTGACCTCGTGATCCGCCCGCCTCGCCTCCCAAAGTGCTGGGATGACAGGCGTGAGCCACCGTGCCCGGCCGGGATATTCTTTCTTAAGACAATAGCCTGACTTGGTCCTTCACTTCATTCAGATTTCCAGAGAGCATTCTTTAGCCCCTTGTGTGAAATGGAATCTCTTCCAGTCACTCCTTAGTCAACCTTTTTTCCCCAAAACCATTTATCCTTATTATTTTTGTTTACCACCTAGTTCCTCTGTTAGAATGTAAGCACCATGATGGCAAAAAATATCGCCCTTTTTGTTCACCTCTATATGCCCAGTGGTTAGAGGAATATATGTCCAGCGGTTAGAGGAATATATGCCCAGCGGTTAGGGGACTATATGTCCAGCAGTTAGGGGACTATATGTCCAGCGGTTAGGGGACTGTATGCCCAGCGGTTAGGGGACTATATCTCTAGTGCTTAGAGTCCTGGCGCATGGCAGGCATTCAATAAATATTTATTAAGTAAATGAATACAGTGTCAAAACTAATGCTACTACTCCACCGTACATTATTTCACACTCACATCTCAGTCTGATGCATTTTGGGTGTCCCTTCTGAGCAAAGTTTTCCTCCAAGTTTGTGTTTAAAGGATTCTGGCTTTTTTCATTATGTGACTCCGATATGGCTGGATGTTTGCATTAAGCCTCGGGGCAAAGGAGAGAGAGGGCTCTAGTTGAATATCTCTGGGAGATTTTAACATACAGTCCAAAAAGAAGCAAGTACCACTTTCATTCATATTTCATTGGCCGAAATTCATCATATGGATTTCCAAGCTAACCTAAAAAGATGCTAAGGCTAAGAAATATTATTTCTGCATTCTTGAAAACGGAAAATAGACTGGGTGAGCATCTAACCAGGGTGTGCTACAGTGCCCTTGACAAAAGCCAGTTTCTGCTGCATTTTTGGTGAGTTTGTGAAGCTCATAATAGCAAACTTGGGGTGAACAGAAAGACTATTGTGATGGCAAACCTCATCATAAATCCTGTGCAACTCATTTTAGAGACCTAAAGACACAGTGGAGTTTCCGCAAGTATTATAGACCATTTATTGAAGTTAGACTGCTGAGGCGGTCGGATCACCTGAGGTCAGGAGTTTGAGACCAGCCTGGCCAACATGGTGAAATCCAGTCGGTACTAAAAAATACACAAAAATCAGCTGGGCACGGTGGCGGGCACCTGTAATCCCAGCTATTCGGGAGGCTAAGGCAGGAGAATCCCTTGAACCCAGGAGGCAGAGGTTGCAGTGAGCTGAGATCACACCATTGCACTCCAGCTTGGGCAACAGAGAGAGACTCTATCTAAAAAACTAATAATAATTAATTAAACAAGGTTCCACAATAGGCTGTCTACAAGCTGAGGAGCAATGAGAGCCAGTCCAAGTCCCAAAACTGAAGAACTTGGAGTTCAACGTTCAAGGGCAGGAAGCATCCAGCATGGGGGAAAGATGCAGGCTAGGAGGCTAGGCCCATATCATCACTTCATGTTTTTCTGCCTGCTTTATAATTCATTGGTGGCCGATTAGATGGTGCCCACTGAATTAAGGGTGGGTCTGTCTTCCCCTGCGCACTGACTCAAATGTTAATCTCCTTTGGCGACACCCTCACAGACACACCCAGGATCAATACTGCATCCTTCAATCCAATCAAGTTGACATTCAGTATTAACCATCACAATTGTCAGACTTCTCACAGATGCTGGGAGACTCACTGAGGAACAGCTTGAAGTAGCAAAATTTTATGTGAAGGAATTTGGTAGACTCTGGCTTGGACCCCATCCCTTTCATAAACAATCACAAGACTGTGAGTATTCTCCAGCACTAAGAAGTAACTTCTTGAGAAGGTATGTTGTCTGTGACATGCTTGCCCAACTCACTTCGGAAATAAAATGAAGCCAGTCTGCTTCGTTTTTGGTCATTTTGGATGTCTTTGGTTTTCATGTCTTTCACCTAAATTAACTAAAAGTAACCTAAAAATGGAGAATTTTAAACAAATTCGATACTGTGAGGTGGACCATTAGCTCCTAGGCATAATTTAGAAATTGCCTAAGCACTACCTGATTCTGATTGTCCCCGATCATTTCTGTAAAATATATACAAAGAGGCATGTTAACCATCATTTCCTGGGCAGTTAAGAATTTGGAACTTTCTGCTGGGCGCTGGGGCTCATGCCTGTAATCCCAGCACTTTGGGAGGCCGAGGCGGGTGAATCACAAGGTCAGGAGATCGAGACCATCCTGGCTAACATGGTGAAACCCCGTCTCTACTAAAAATATGAAAAATTAGCCGGGCGTGGTGGCGGGCACCAGTAGTCCCAGGTACTCGGGAGGCTGAGGCAGGAGAATGGCGTGAACCTGGGAGGCTGAGGTTGCAGTGAGCCGAGATCGCGCCACTGCACTCCAGCCTGGGCAATGGAGCAAGACACTGTCTCAAAAAAAAAAAAAAAAAAAAAATGTGGAACTTTCTTCCTGTACTCTTTACTTGCTGTAAGCTTAACAACAGATAGTATACTAAGGAGAATGAGTTTCAGGATTTCAACCCTTATGGAACCCCAAGCACGGGGCCTTTTATGTCCTACATCTCCCTTGTTCTTTCCTGAACTTCTGATTGAGAGGAATGCAAAATGCAAAAGAGTCTTAAGTTTTAGAATATGGTCAAATCCAAAGTAGGCTGCTCTACCTGGCTAATACTAATCCTAGACCATCAGTCTGGGGCCTGTTATAGACTGAACATGTCTCCCCAAATTAATATGTTGAAGCCTAAGTTCTCAATGTGATAGGCTTAGGGGATGGGGCCTTTGGGAGGTGACTGGGTCGAGAGGGTGGAGTTAGTGCCCTTAGAAAAAGGGACCACAGAGAGCGCTCTCTCTTGCTTTCTTTCCATCATGTGAGGATACAAGAAGTTGAAATCTGCAACCCAGGCAAGAATCCTCACCAAAACCCTGCCATACTGGCGCCCTGACTGTGGTCTTCCATCCTCCAGAACTGTGAGAAATAAGTTTCTGTTGTTTCTAAGCCACCAGTACTTCGATACTATGGTACTTCGTTGTAGCTGCCCTGACTGACTAAGGCCTCAAAGTAGCCACCAGTGAATTGATGTCTGCTTGAGTTCTCCTACCAGTTCTCTCTGTGGATTCGTTTTCTCCTTCTCAGTTAAAGAGGTGGTCTCACATGCTTCTTTACAGAACCTATCATCTCCTGGCATTTTCTAAGAGGTATCTCCTGTGAACTGCCCTTGGAAAATTCACATAAATAGTTCTGTCTTACAGTAGTGTTCTTATTCTGTCGTTTGGGGGCCAAGCTCAGTTTTTCTCTGTCTCTTTTCTTCTGAGACGGTATTTCAACAAATAGTCAGCACTTTGCAAAGATTTATTAAATAAATTCATGGCAAACACTAGGTACACTTTTTTTGTACCTTACAATAACACTTGTCATAGTAATGTCTTGCCACGTTTAGTTCTGTGGCATAATTTGATGAAGGTATAGCTAGATATTATGTCACATATAATAATATTGCAACAAATTGCAACAACTCTAAGCCAGGGATCCTATGAGAAATAGTTTCATTACAAGCAAAAAAAATTGTAGTAAATTTAATTATCACTTTTCTTAAAGCAAAACACTAAATGTTGTAACTCAAACAACAAGTTTCACAAATGTTGTTGAGACATAACCTGTTCTGTTTGTTCCTGGGCTTAGTCTGCTGATACAGAGGCCTTATTCCAAGGCCCTCAGAAGATACAGTGTGGATACCACTATGCTCAAGAGAGAGCATTCCTGTTAAACCTTACTATTTGCCTGCTCCCAGTATTTTTCCTTGGTCCTCTTATCTTTTTTGTTCATATTCCCCACCAAGTTTCTGCCTCCTCTAATGCCTGGCCTGTAGCTTGGATTATCAGGCATTTTCTGTTTCATTCATATCTGCTTATCAATGGGGGCAGAAATAGAATGAAATGGAGAAAGATGCTCATGAATGTTGGGAGAATCTCATAAGGTATCTACTGTATGCCAGAAGGAGAGTAATCTTTGCAATACAAAATGACTGATTTTCTCAATTCTTCTTAGTAGATACTTTGTTAGACCAAAAGAGTATCTGTCTCTTTTCCAACTTTGAGATACATTATATTAATAGAAGCTCCATTTCTATCACTTGAAATTAAGAAGGCAGCTAAAAGGAAAGCAGGTGGAAGGAAGAAGGAAGAAATTTAACTATCAAGACATTGTTATTTGTGCTTATTTTAATTGATTCAGGTTAATTTCAAGTGACAGATTCCTTATCCCCATAAAGAACTCTTACGGGGCTAGGCATGGTGGCTCACTCCTATAATCCCAGCACTTTGGGAGGCCAAGATGGGTGCATTGTTTGACCTCAGGAGTTCTAGACCAGCCTGGGCAACATGGTGAAAACTTTTCTCTACAAAAAATACAAAAATTAGCTGGACATGGTGTAAAGAGCCTATAGTTCCAGCTACTTGGGGAGCTGAGGCGGGAGGATTCCCTGAACTCAGGAGGTGGAGGTTGCAGTGAGCCGAGATCGTGCCACTGCACTCCAGCCTGGGTGAGATAGTGAGATTGTGTCTAAAAAAAAAAAAAAGCCTTATGGAAGGGAAGAGGGATTATAAACTTATAGAAGGAAAAATGTTAAATTGAGGTATCTTGGAAGATTGAGAAGTTTCTTGGTCCCAGACAATGTCCTTTGAATAAGATTATTAAAGATAAAATATAAAGTTTCAGGGGAAAATCAATAAATACAGTCAATTTCATTAAATAGGTCAGAGATAAGTTGAGCATTGCTATTCATTATTGAATATTTGATGTCATAAGAAAAAGACATTTTTCTTGGCTACAAATTTTGGAGCTACTGCTTCCTCCTGGGAATGGCAGCCTAAGTGATTCAAAAAAGAACAATTTCCCAGAAGTTTCCATAAAATAATTTTTCATTATAATGATTTTGCTTGAATTAGACAATCTGTTTTGACTTCTCCCTAGGGTAGTGACATTACTAATGTGAGTTGTTCATTTATTTTGGCAAATATTTTATTTTAGTTGCATTATTTTCCAGTTATTTTGCTATTCATTAATGTCCTCATCATTGGGTGGGGCAGGGAGGTTTGTACAGTAAAGAGAAGAAGCTTAGTTTGAATAAATCATGTTTGTATCTAATTATGAGCAAGCACAAATATATAATTTTTTCTTAAAAAAAGTAAGTCTGGGGTCAAAACAAGTAAAAAAACCTTTAAATCATATATATATACTCTTAGCTTGTCTTATCTTTCACAAGTATGTTGAAATACACCTAGATATGTCCTGACCTGCCATTTATAATATTCCTAATACTATAAAGTTTATGGAAACTCTGCTTAGAATTATTTTATTTAGTAAACTGTCTCATGTGTATTCACAACTCTTAATGTAATTGCTTTAATGCTATGATGTTATGATTAGTGGAAAAGACATTTTATATCACCACTTTGGAAGCATAATTCCATGAGTTAGTGATATTTGTGAACCAGAAATTAACATTACACAAACAGCAAGCACAAAATAAGTGGTAAGCATATAAAGTAGTGTTTTACTGGTACTTCAAATAGAGCATTTCCAAAAAGAACCTAATTATGTTTCCCTAAATTCTCACTTTTGATACTGCAGCACTACCCGATGTCTCAATTTGGCTCATGATACTGTTTTCCCATAGTAGAACCATTACTGTATTTATGCTACTATCTCAGAAGTCATCAACCACCTCCTTCTTTCTTTCACTCTTTCCCTCACACATGCAATCATCAAATCATCTAAATTAACCAAGTATATATCCACAATCACTTTGTGTTTTATTCCTTTTCCTCCTCTATACTAGTTCAAGTTCATAATTCATGTATCTTTTCAAAACCACTCTAATATATGTCTTCTTACTACTGTTAGTCCTACCTTTATTTTGTATCCATACAACTGACTGATATCAGAGTGGACACTCTAATGCAGAGTTACAATGGCATCAGCCCTCTATTAGTAAAACTTTAGGAGGTGGCCCAGTGCATCAGTCAGGGCTCTTGTTTTCTGTTGTATAAGTCTGCAAGCTTAGAAACCAATCCTTGGTCTCCAGCAATGAAAATTGAATGTAATAGTAGACTTATGGGAGGCTAAAAAAACTAGATTTGAAAAATGAATGAGGAGGAACGTCAACTGGGAGGTCTTTCCTGAAACACAGTAACTGGATTGTAGCAGAAATGGTCTGGCCAGGATTCTGCTATTGCTGCTGCAGGGCACCATTAATGCTAGAAAAGGGGAATCTTCTTTACTGTTGGGTTCTGTGGTGTGAGATGTACTGCATCACGGAGACAGTGCATGCATTGGGGAACCCCAAGTCAGTAGGGAAATTGAATGCCAGAGAACCACTTCAGAAAAGTGCAAACAACAAACAGCAACGACCACAAATGTCAATTAAATACATGACTAAGGCTTAAACCTGTTAAAAATGCATTCAAATTTATTTCTAAGCTGACTTTACATTTTCAAAATGATAATTGCTTACTGAAGTGTTCCCTTCCAACGCATCAGCTATGCATTCTCATCCTGGACATCTGATCATTCTCTTAAACAGCTGCACACTGTTCACACTGAGGAACACACTGATTCCTCAACTCAGGGTTTCTCAACCATGACACTATTGACATTATTGCCTGGATCATTCTTTATTGTGGGCAGCTGAACTTTGCATTGTAGGATGTTTAACAGCATCCCTGGCCTCTACCCACTGAATGCCAACAACACCTCTGCAGTTGTAATAACTCGAAAGTCTGCAGACATTTCCAAATCTTTCCTAGGGAGTAAACTCACCCCAGGTTAAAAAGGAGACTAAAGAGAAGCACTTAAATGCAATATGAGATTCCAGAAAAGCACATTTGTGGAAAATCTTATGAAATTCAAATAAGGACTTTAGTTTACTTAATAGTATTGTATCAATTTTGTTTCCTGGTTCTGCTTTTTATGCCATAGTTACATAAAATGTTACTTTAGGAAACACTGGGCAAAGGATATATAGACATTCTCTGTGTCTTTTATAAATTTTTTTGGTAAGTCTAAAATTCATTCAAATAAAAATTTAAAAAATACATCTGGGTTGTCATCACCATTTCCTCTAGTCCTGTATTTCTCAGCCTATTTTGTTGATGTTATTATACCTCCTTCGACTGCCCAAGAGCCTTGTGAGACATTTTTTTCCTAATTGTCCTCCCCATGAATTTTGAATATCATAGAGAATATATCTGTTTATGCAATGAATATCTGTGCTTTCTACATAAAAAGACTTAGTTTTTTTTTTAATTCTCCCCACCCTCCAGAACCAATTTTTGCCTTTTTTGAAAATGCATGCTCTAGTCAGAAGCAGTGATAGTCTCCTCTCACCTTCCAAAACTTTCCTTACATCAATTATACAATTATCAAATGTTACTTTGCATTCTAATTAAAATAAGTACATGTAATATGGTTTGGCTCTGTGTCCCCACCCAAATCTCATCGTGTACCTTCCATAATTCCCACGTGTTGTGGGAGGGACCTGGTGGGAGATGATTCATTCATGGGGGCGGGTCTTTCCTCTGCTGTTGTTGTGATAGTCAATGGGTCTCACGAGATGTGATGGTTTTAAAAACGTGAGTTTCTCTTCACAAGCTCTCTCTTTTTGCCTGCTGACATCCACATAAGATGTGATTTGCTTCTCCTTGCCTTCCACCATGATTGTGAGGCCTCCCCAGCCAGGTAGAACTGTGAGTCCAGTTAAACCTCTTTCTTTTGTAAATTGCCCAGTTTTGGGTATGTCTTTATCAGCAGCATGAACACAGACTAATACAACTTGTATGTCTTTTCTACCAGACTCATTAGCTTCTTAAGATCAGTGATGCTATATCCTTCACTTTATATTCCTTCCACAGTAGCAGACACACGAGGCACTCAAAAGCCTGCACTGCTTTAAAGCAGAGATTATATTCAGCAGAGATGACTTATGTATTTAATAAACGTGGTAGAATTAAAATAGATAGAAAGTACAGGAGGTCAAACCAAGAATAAAGTTAATAAAGTAAAAAAAAAAAAAAAAGAAAGAAAGTTTGTAAATGGTGATATCTGTTATTTGAGTAGAGTTTTATTTGGGAGGAATAGTAAGGAATTAGGCAGAAAGATGGGTATAACAAATTTGAGGTGACAAATTTCATTTACAATGTGATTTATTGAAAAGAATATAGAATTTTTAAAAAGCTACCAGTTACACACACCACGGATAGAATTTTAACATTTCCTGGAAAGATGTATGTGTAACCTACTCAGTAAAGTGAGTTGGGCTCCATAAGATAACAGAAAGCAACTGCAGTCCTCTGTTTGTTGTTTCCTTCTCCTGCATGAAAGTCATTCAAGCTCAAAAGCTTTTCCAGTGAGTTTCGGGTAATAAAAAATGGTATTTTTTCCTTAATATTAAGAGTCTTGTTCAGTATTATACTAAAACTCTGAGCTTTACCAATTAATATCTTTTCTTTCAACCAGGCTGGGAAACTTGCAGTGGGGAAAGAGCCATAGACTGTCATTCTTTAGAGTGTTCATGGGTGAGTTTGAGAGTCAGTGACCTGATCTTTATCTGTGAAACTTCAGGTCACATATGTCATGCTCTCCCAGGGCTTCTCATGAAGCCACCCTCAGTTGGCTTCAGAGGAGAAGAAGCCTACCCTGTTCCTGCACCTTGGAAAGGGGAAGACATACTGATCTCTGTCTCCAAACGGATCCTCACTACTATTGTCCTCAATTTCCTGTCACTCTTCTATTCCTCATGTAGATGCTGGAGGTAGTTAATATGCTAATGCTGGCAGAAAGAAGCATTATGCAGATCTTACATAGATAATATAGGAATCAATTTAAAACTAGGAGGATACTGGCATCTATTATATATATTTTCTTCTGGACAAAGATAGATGTTGGTTAGAAACTCCGAGATTATAGAAACGTCTTATGATCTGGTTATATTTTAAGCCATGAATATTGTAGCTGGCACACAATAGGTACTGAGTAAATGTTGGTGCCCTTTGTCATTTTTCTCTTCTTTTCTTAAATCCTTTTCTGAATTATATTTCTTTGTAGCCCACAAATTCAATTCTATATATGTCCTTTTTTATAAATACATCATATTTTAGATTCCTGTACATTTTTATCAATCCATCTGTTTCCCATATCATGGAAAAGAAAGGAGAATTGGTGAAGTGAATGTAATTAAACAACGTTAAAATAATGAGTATACAGAAACTTGTAAGTTATTTCTTATGCTTTTAGAAACAATTTAGAAAAATTACTATATATTGGAAGAAATGTTATTTTGTTATTCAGTTTCCTTAACTGTATTAGTCAGGGTTCTGTAGAGCAACAAAACTAATTATATGTGTGTGTATATACATATATATATCATATATATACATATGTATCTCAGATATATATATATGGGAGTTTATTAAGTATTAACTCACATGATCACAAGGTTCCACAATAGGCTGTCTGCAGGCTGAGGAGCAAGGAGAGCCAGTCCGAGTCCCAAAACTGAGGAACTTGGAGTCCAATGTTCGAGGGCAGGAAGCATCTAGCACGGGAGAAAGATGTAGGCTGGGAGGCTAGGCCAGTCTCATCTTTGCACGTTTTTCTGGTTGATTGTATTCTAGCCTCACTGGCAGCTGATTCGATTGTGCTCACCCAGATTAAGGGTGGATCTGCCTTCCCCAGGCCACTGACTCAAATGTGAGTCTCCTTTGGCAACACCCTCACAGACACACCCAGGATCAATACTTTGTATCCTTCAGTCCAATCAAGTTGACATTCAGTATTAACCATCACAAGCCCACCGCTTGTTAACTTGAACCCATACACATCTCCTGTGCTCAGACATCATTTTCAAGTAAAGCCAATAATAATTACACCTAACATAATACAACTATCCTTTGCACAGCCAGAAGTGCCCCAATCCCCAACCCAAATACTATTACATAAAATTAACAATATTTAAATGCTGATGTGAAGTCAATAGATCTTATGTCACATGATAAAGATAAAGGAAATAAAATGAAGATATTTCCTTAGTACAAGTGTATACATGCAAAAACATGTTTTTAACAAAAGGAAGAAATACTCATGAAAATTACAGTCCTCATTTCTGCAGCTGGTCACGTGGTTATAGCTGGTACTGATGACTGCCTTTTTCTACTACCCATTCTGTATTCCCTTTGCCTTCAGCAAGCGCCTCAGCAGGTTGTGGTGTTTTCCCTGGTGGAGTGACCCAAACCTTCCTGCCTGAAGGATCTGGGTCATTTGTAGCCCTGCCTGGATTGGGTTTTTGTAGTTTTCCATTGACTTTAAATTCAGGGCGTGGTAATACTAACAGATACCCTAATGGATCTCCTGTATTCCATGCGTACTCTTCCTTATCTCCATTGTGAAGTAGTAGACTGATTTCATCTTGATAGTCCGGGTCAATCACCGCAGCCAACACTGTAACTCCCTTCTTAGCCTGTTGACTTAAAGGTAGGAAGAGCTCAAAGTGACAGGTGGCAATCTTAACTTCCAGTTTAATGGAATTGTTGTTGTGTCTCCTGGTGGCCATGTTCCTCCCTCTGGAACTAAGAGCTCTAGGCCAGCAGAAAGTAATGTCATGGGAACAGGAAGCAAAAATTTTGTTAGTGGATCACTAGGGGTGATGGTGAGTGGTGCCAATTCCACTCCTTAATTCCTGGACCCATGAATCCTGGCTATGGGAGCAACAGCACTGTATATCAAAAGCTGATTCAGAACATACACAGCCTTCTGGAGAACTTTGTCCTAGCCCTGCAAAGTATTGTCACCTAGTTTGCATTGTAATTTTGACTTAAAAGGGCCATTCCACCGTTCTATCAATTCAGCTGCTTCAGCATGATGGTGAACATGGTAAGACCAGTGAACTCCATGAGCACGAGCCCACTGCCCCACTTCTTTAGCGATAAAGTGACAATCTTGGTCAGAGGCAATGCTGTGTGGAATACCATGACAGTGGATAAGGCATTCTGTGAGTCCACAGATGGTAGCCTTGTCAGAAGCACTGCATGTGGGATAGACAAAGCCATAACAGGAGTAAGTATCTATTCCAGTGAGGACAAGCTTCTGCCCTTTCCATGATGGAAGAGGTCCAATATAACCAACCTGCCACCAGGTAGCTGGCTGATCACCCCGAGGGATGGCGCCATATCGAGGGCTCAGTGTTGGTCTCTGCTGTTGGCAAATTGGGCACTCAGCAGTCCCCATAGTCAGGTCAGTCTTGGTGAGTGGAAGTGCATGTTGCTGATTCCATGCATAACCTCCATGCGTGCCACCATGGCCTCTTTGTTCATTGGCCCATTGGGCAAAGACGGGGTGGCTGGGGAAAGAGGCTCAGTGGTGTCCACAGAATGAGTCATCCACGTGATTACTAAAATCCTCCTCTGCTGAGGTGATCCGTTGGTGAGCACTCACATGGGATACAACTATCTTCACAGTTTTTGACCACTCTGAAAGGTCCATCCACATACCTCTTCCTCAAATTTCTTTGTCACCAATTTTCCAATTATGCTTCTTCCATGTCCCTGATCATCCAGCCAATCCATGGCTACAGGCCATGAATCAGTATGTAATCGCACATCTGGCCATTTCTTCTTCCATGCAAACTGCACAACCAGGTGGACTGCTTGAAGTTCTGTCCACTGGGAAAGTTTTCCTTCACTGCTGTCCTTCAGGGATATCCTAGAAAGGGGCTGTAGAGCTGCAGCTGTCCACTTTCGGGTGATGCCTGCATATCATGAAGAACCATCTGTGAACCCCAGGACCTAGCCTTCTCTTCCTCTGTCACCTGATCATAGGGAACCCCCCATGAGGCCATCAGTAGGGGCTGGGGGAGAAAGGGTGGAGTGGCAGGAATGGAGACCATGGGCATTTAAGCCACTTCCTCATGTAACTTACTTGTGCCTTCAGGACCTGCTCGAGCCCGATCACATATATACCACTTCTATGTAATGATGGAATGCCGCTGTGCATGACCTACTTTACGGCTAGATGGGTCAGAAAGCACGCAGTTCGTGATGGGCATTTCAGGTCACATGGTGGCTTGATGGCCCGTAGTCAAATGTTCAGTTTCCACCAAAGCCCTGTAACAGGCCAAAAGCTGTCTCTCAAAAGTAGAGTAGTTATCTGCAGAAGACTGCAGGGCCTTGCTCAAAAATCCTAGAGGCCTCCACTGTGGGTACCTGTCAAAGGCTCCAAATAGCATCCCTATCTGAGATTGACACCTCAAGCAACATTAGATCTGTTGGGTCATATGGCCCAAGTGGCAGAGCAGCTTGCACAGCAGCCTGGACCTGTTGCAAAACCTTCTCCTGTTCTGGACCCCACTTAAAACTGGCAGCCATTCGGGTCATTAGATAAATGGGCTGGAGTAACACACCAGAATGAGGAATGTGTTGCCTCCAAAATCCAAAGAGGCCCACTAGGTGTTGTGCCTCTTTCTTGGTTGTAGGAAGGGCCAAATGCAGCAACTTATCCTTCACCTTAGAAGGAATATCTTGACAGGCCCCACACCACTGGATCCTTAGAAGTTTTATTGAGGTAGAAGGTCCCTGAATCTTAGTTGAATATTTCTCAGTAGAGGCAGCTCTAATGGCTTCCTTTTGGCCTTTCCTACCATAATAGCCCTCACCATACCAGTCAGGTAGCCAATGTGGGTATTCTGCTAGCTGCTAAGTATGTCTATGCTAATTATGCATTCTGGCACTGGGGAAATGACCACAGGATGAGTCCGGGGACCCACTGGACCCACTGTAGGTCAGACCTGAGCTAAAACTCCACTAATTCCCTGACCTCCATAAGCTCCTACTTTAACTGGGGGACCACAGTGACATTTTGGGTCCCCTGGAATCAATGTCAGCTCAGAGCCAGTGTCTAGTACTCCCTGAAATGTCTGATCATTTCCCTTTACCCAACGCACAGTTACCCTGGTAAAAAGTCTGGAGGTCTCGTTGGGGAAGGATGGAAGAAAGATTCACTGCAGAAATTGTTGGTAATGTAGTGGGGTCCTTCCTCAAGGGAACCTGGCCTTCCCTTCATTAAAGGGGTTCTGGGTCTGTAAACTGGCTCAAGTCTTGACATTGATTGAGGGGCCATCATTCTTGTTCTTATAATTCAAATTGGGCTTTTGTCCACTTGACATAGAAGTTTTCTCTTTATATAAATTACATAGGAATACAGTAGGCTTCCTATCAATTTCATGTCTAGGAACACTGTGATTAATTAGCCAATGCCAGAGCGCTACATGAGTCAGACTGTTCTGATTGCCACTTTGCCTCTGCTGTCCATTATGGTAGCTATGCCCACCTTGTCTTTAATGGTTGAGTGCTGCCACTTGGCCCCTGCCACTTCAGGATCCAATTATTCCCATTTAAATTTTATAGTTGAGTGACTGCAGTTCCCACCATTAGATATGACATACAGAGAAGAGCCATTACAGGGCTCTTCAAAGATGCAGGTTCTGTTCTCACCAATCTGTATCTCAAAGCATTGGTCAAGAGTGTATCTTCGGGACCCTTCCAGCTGGGATGAGTAGGTCCAATGTGACTAATCCACTCCACTATTCCAATCTCCCTAAGCCTTTGGATCCCTTACTCTACATTAAACCAAGAAAGATCAGGCATTTCCAGGTGGCTCACAGTGGAATTAATCCACATTTCAGCTAACCAAGAAATAAACTATTAGAGCCTTTTTACATTCCCAGATCTGCAACATGAAATGCAGAGACCCTATTTAGTGGGCCCAAATCAATAAATTCAGCCTGATCGAACTCTATGTTCCTTCCACCATTATCCCACACCCTTCATATCCATTCCCATGCCTGTTCTCCAGATTTCTGTTTATATAAATTAGAAAATTCAAGCAGTTCTTTTCGAGTGTAGCGCACCTCCTCATGGGTCATGCTCTGAACCTCCCTTCTAGGGGCCTGCAGGGACTTTAGTCTAGTTACAGGTCTACAAGCAAACAGAGGTGTTGGGGGTGGCTTCTGAGGAAAGTCAACATTATTTTGCCTGGCAACTGCTTCAGGGGATGCCATCACTGTTGCCTCAGGCAGTGCAGGGTTTATCTCCTCAGATGAAGGCAGAAAGGCTGATGGCAGCATAGGTAGCGGAAGGGATGTTGCCACTACTGGGGATGGGGAAGCTGTTTCTTCTGACAAAAAAGGTTCATCAGAGTTTACAAACTCAGTGTCCCCAGCTTCATCAGGGTCCTCCCCCATGTCCCCATTCCATGTTGCAGGGTCCCATTCTTTTCTAATCAATGCTCTCACTTTATCAGTAGACACCTGGCGAGGCTGTGCATGCATCTTTTGTTGCAGGTCATCCACTCACATGATAAGAAGTTGTATCTGTTTCTGCACAATTTCAGCTCTTTCTCTACAGGAGATAAATCTCTCACTCAGGACAATCTTAGCAGATTTGAGGCTCAGTATCTGCTTCTGAAGCCTGGAGATAGAATCCCTGAGTTCATCATTTTCTTTCATCACCTTGTCCACTGAACTTAGCAGCAACCAACCAGCTTCATTATGTTCCTTGGTTCTCCACATATGGTCAAAAGTATTATGCATAGAGTCACTAAACTCCTTGCCTCTTATGACTGATGAATCAGGAGTGTCAAATGCATTTACTTTGCATAACTCTAAGCAGTTCGTGCCAAGGACTACCAGAGTTCTCCGTACTAGTAGAAGTATAGTCCTTAGAATTTTGGGGTTTAATCATATTAAGCAGCCAACTCCAGGAACACCAAAACCAATGAAAAAACTCCATTCTTAATATTCTGTTCCTCTAAAACCACTCCTGGTAGCAAAATCTGTATTAGTCAGGGTTCTCTAGAGGGACAGAACTAATGGACTATGCATATATGTAAAGGGGATTGTATTAAGTATTAACTCGCATGATCACAAGGCCTCTCCATAGGCCATGCCATCTGCAGCAAGGAGATCAAGGAGAGCCAGTCTGAGTCCCAAAACTGAAGAACTTGGAGTCCGGTGTTCGAGGGCAGGAAGCATCCAGCATGGGAGAAAGATGTAGACTGGGAGACTAGGCCAGTCTCTCACTTTCCACATTTTTTTGCCTGCTTTTTATTCTAGCCATTCTGGCAGCTGATTAGATTGTGCTAACCCAGATTAAGGGAGGGTCTGCTTTTCCCAGCCCACTGACTCAAATGTTATTCTCCTTTGGTAACACCCTCACAGACACACCCAGGATCAATACTTTGTATTCTTCAATCCAATCAAGTCGACACTCAGTATTAACCATCACATCAATCATAATCACTAGGTAATGTTGTTAAGTTGAAATTGAGAATAGAAAGATGTCAAACTGGGTAAGAACATATTGTATCTCCTAGAGCTTTGTCTCTGGCCACTTAGGGGTATTTTATAGAAGGTATTCCACCATATTAATCAGGAGTATTTGAGTCTTCTTTCTTTTATGTATTCCCAGGGATTTTAATGTATAAGAGACATAAAACCCTCTTGAACCTATTCAAGTTCTATAGTCTACTGATATGGTTTGGCTCTGTATCTTCACCCAAATCTCACCTTAGATTGTAATAATCCCCATGTGTCAAGGGCGGGACCAGGTGGAGGTGATTGAATCATGGGGGTGGGTTCCACCATGCTGTTCTCATGATAGTGAGTGAGTTTTCAGTGGATCTGGTTGTTTCATAAGGGGCTTCCCACATCGCTCTGCACTTCTGTCTCCTGCAACCACTTTCCATCATGATGTAAGTTTCCTGAGGCCTCCCCAGAAATGCAGAACTGTGAGTCAATTAAACCTCCTTCCTTTATAAATTACTCAGTCTCGGGCAGTTCTTTATAGTAGTGTGAGAACAACTTTTAGGATACCTTTACTATTATATAGAGAAATACTTTCTGTTTTTTGAATGAAGTCACTGCCTTTAAGCCCAAGGAGTACCCTCCCACCAGTAACCCTGAATCACTGACAGCAAGAGCTGAGGTGACCTGCAGGATTGTCAGAAGCTGACAAGCTGGGGATTCTGTGCAGTAAATAATCATTCAGATCAATCAAGCAAGAGACATCAAGAAAACATCCATATCAGTAAGCAGAGGAATGAAGAGTGTCTAAAATTCATCTAAATCATCTGAAAGTACTGGCAGGCAGCAAATGTAACTGATTAAGCCCTTTTGGAAGGAGGAGAAGGAAAGATTGGGAATGGGGAGTGAAGCAAAGAAGAGTTTTGAAACGGAGCCAGCTGACTGTCTTGGCCTCCACTCCCTTTATATTCCTCTCACTTGGTGGAGATTCAGTCCGGACTGAACCTGGCTAAGAGCTAAGCCCTTGATAACTACAAACAGGTGGCTGGATGTCTGAGTAGCAGACACTTAATCTACACTTGCTATAGTAAAAGACAGATATATTTTTCCAGCATTGGCATTTCTCTGACACTGATATCGGTGAACATGTTCTGTACGCCTTTCATGATTTTATAAACTTTGATCACCATTGCTTCATCTTTCATGCTTACAGACTGAGTGATCCTTTTGCCCTCCCACATGTGGCCATCCCTCTCTCTCCTCAATAATTCAAGTTTACTAGTCTCCAGACTTTCTTCTTCATATTTATATGATTTTATTTATTTATTTATTTATTTATTTATTGTTTATAGACGGTCTCATTCTGTCTGCCTGGATGGAGTGCAGTGGCTTGATCATAGTTCACTGCAGCCTGGACTCCTGGGCTCAAGCAATCCTCCTGCCTCAGCCTCCAGAACAATAGCTGGGACTACAGACATGTGCCACCATGCATGGCTAAGTTTTAGATTTTTTGTAGAGATGGGGTCTCCCTATGTTTCCCTAAGCTTGTCTCAAACTTCTGGCCTTAAGTGATCCTCCCACCTTGTCCTCCCAATGTGCTGGGATTACAGGCTTGAGCCACCATGGCTACCAGACTTTCTTCAACTTCATTCTTTTCTGAGGAAGATAAAAAAAGATCTGTATCTCATTTTTCAAATGTGGAGTCTCCATATTTTAGAACAAAGGCAAAATAATGATTTCTGTATTCCCGAAAGCTTTGTTTCCGATCCCAGCATTCTCCAGGCTCCAAATGTTCATTGAACAATTGTATTCATGGATTAATACAGCGCGTCTTCAATTTTAATGTGCATATGAGCTGCCCGTGGATTTTGTTAAAATATAGGTGCTAATTCAGTAGGTCCAGTGGGGCCCAGAATTCTGCATTTTTAGGATGTTCCTGGATGATGCTGCTGGAATATACATACACCACACCCTTGGTAGTGATACATTAGTACAATAATTGTTAGAGCCTTTCTCTATGTCAGAAGAAAACATTCTGGGAAGACTGTATTCTTCCCATTCCATCCCCATCTCCAAAAACATGAATTCTTATTTTTTCACATTGGCATACATCTATTGATTTTTTCTTTTTCTTTTTCTTTTCTTTTTTTTTGAGATGGAGTCTTGCTCTGTCACCAGGCTGGAGTGCAGTGGTGCAATCTTGGCTCACTACAACCTCCGCCTCCTGGGTTCAAGTGATTCTGCTGCCTCAGCCTCCAGAGTAGCTGGGGCCACAGGCACGCCACCACACCCAGGTTTTTTTTTTTTTTTTTTTTTCGCATTTTAGTACAGACGGGGTTTCACCGTGTTAGCCAGGATGGTCTCAGTCTCCTGACCTCGTGATCCGCCCGCCTTGGCCTCCCAAAGTGCTAGGATTACTGGCGTGAGCCACTGCGCCAGGCCAATTTATTGGTTTTTCTAAGGAAATAAACACACAAGATTTCACTGCAACTTATTTATGTAAATTTAACATTAATAAAATTTGGATGAGTTTAATGTTTGCGGAATATTTTAAAATATACTTATTATACGTTTCTTGCTATAACCTGAAACTTGTCATCAAGGCATGTACATTATATTAGGCTGTTCTTGTACTGCTATAAAGGAATACCTGAGACTGGATAATTTATAAGAAAAAGAGGTCTAATTGGCTCATCTTTCTACAGGCTATACAGGAAGCATGGCCCAGGCATCTGGTCAGCTTCTGGGGCAGCCTTAGGGAGCCTTTACTCATGGTGGACGGCAAAGCTGGAGCAGGCATGTCACATGATAAAAGCAGGAGCAAGAGAGAAGAGAAGGTGTCACACTTTACAACAACCAGGTAAGTCAAGAACTCATTCACTATTGTGAAGACAGCAACAAGCTGTAAGAGATCCACCCCCGTGGCCCAAACACTTCACACCAGGCTCCACCTCCAACATTGGAGGTTACAGTTCTCATGAGATTTGTAGTGAGGTCATCTATTCAAGCCATTTCATACATCCATAAAATGAAACTGGCAAACAACTGAGATGATACCTAATAGGGGGTGACCCAAGCTAAAGACAAAGCTATCTGATACTATAAGTTTATTCAAAATGATACAAATGGGGACCAATAAATTCAACTATCTCTAGTCACAGCTCTAGAAAAAGTTTGTACCAAGCGCTAAAGTCTGTGCTATCCCAATCTGTGATTGAAGAGATGGGAAATTTGATTTATAGTTAAAAATCTAGTCCTAGGGGTTAATGGGATATAAGACTTATTCTTATATTAAAGAGTTAGAACTACAGACCAAGGTAAATAAATTCAATAGGCAGGGGAGAAAGGAGGAACACAATCCATTTAAAGATAGATCTAGTTGGGAGACGATATTAAGTCTCATCTAAGTTGTTTTAGTAAGCTGCACACATCTTTCCTTAGATCAGTTTAAGAGATTTCAGGAAAAATCAGGTATGTTTCCTCTTACAGATTATTTTACTATACATCAATGGGGATTGCAGTCCAGTATAAATAGGAGATTCCACCGAATCTCAACTCGAATAAAATAACTATCTGTATCTTAGGGCTTCTATATTTCTTCATTAACATTATTTTTTATATCCTTTTGTGGCAAATGTGGAGATTTTATGACTTTTGGCAAGATATTTTGAAAGTCTAAACTGTATTTACATATATTTCTTGTCCCCATGATTATTTGACATTTTTAGGGAGAAGAAACATTTCTTCCCCACTCCTGATGGTTTCTTCCACACAGCAGGGAAGCTCCACTAGTTGGTTACGCTGCCTCTCTCCACTTCTTCGCACACCTGTTTGTGAGTATTGGAAAAAACTGGGCATGGAAATGTGGCTCCTTTCTTTCTTCTGTGTGAGGTCTGCTTGCCTACAGAAGTCATATGCTCTTAGGCATGTGATCCATTTAAATGCAAAGGCCCCGTCCCCTGGAGAGGCTTATGGTGGTCCAAAGCTGTAGGTGACCAGAGGGTTATGTTGTTCTGATTCTGGCATCAATCGTAGGAAATCCATTGTTGGCACATGCTCAAGCCTCATTCTCCAAATTTATTAGTGACAAAAGTGCTATTTTGGTTCCTAACTATAGAATCTTTTGTCGTACTTCTCTGTTGTTTCACACTTCATCAGAGGAGAGTGGTAATATTGACTTGGCATTCCTTTGAACCTCAGCATTATTCATCTTCATTAACATTCAGAGATCTCCAGAAGGCTGGTTCTAACAGGAAATATGTGGTTTCTTCCTTATGATTACGCGTACATGGATTGTAATATTTACTAATAATTGCCTCAAAATCAAGACTTGGGGAACTTGGCTTGAGAAAATTGAAATGCAACTTCCAACTTCAACTTTATCATCAAATAGACTTTAGTACTCAATCTCTTTGGATTTCAGTTACCTAATATGTAAAATGGGGTACAAATGTGTACCGCCTACAGTGAAGCATGGCTGAGGGGTTAGAATTGAATGTGAAAATATATTGACAATTATAAAACAATACAACAAATGTGTGTCATTATTCTAATAATTCATTATGTGTATGTAGCAAACACATATTAGAAAAGTAAGTGGCATTACTTTTGATTTTATTCAATTTGTTTCCCTTTATAGAAAGCTGGAATAAACCATTTTTTCCTTCTAGAAACACTACTACTCTTTATTTATTGGGTCAGGTTCTTATTGTACACTATAATGTGCACTTTCTTCTAGGATGAATTTTTATGTGCATTAAGAATGCATCATTTTTATATGTAAGTTCTAAGGTAGGCTGAAAATATTTCCATGTTACATAAAGATCTTTAAAAGTGAATTATGTTTATACCACTTATGTAGTGTTTTTTTAATGATGTAAATATCACCTTGTTTTATTGTCAAACATTTTTAGACTTAGTACTTTTAGTTATATGAAGTGCTAAATGACATTTGTTAGCCTATTTTAGCATAGGCACTTTAAAATGTCAACCAAACAGATGTTCCACTACAAACATGAATAAAAATGAGGGCATAGTAAGACTAAACATAGGCTATTTTATTATGTTAATATTAATATTGCTTAAACTTCAGTAGTGATGAAATTGTATATAATTAATGAAGATGACAAGAACGACTTCCAAGTTTATAATTTACAAAAACGTTGTAGTCGGTTTAGTTATTTTTTAAAGTTAAAAAATAATTTATTAATTTTTAATGGCAAGATTATAGGAATAAAGTTAAACAGATATGGCTTACAGTGTTATCCTGATCATTTCTGATTTTGCTTCTAGTGTTATTCTGACACTCCTAAATCTCAGTACCATCTCATGTTCAATACTCAAATGGATGCTATAAATTGATTATATACATGTATTTATGTATATGTGTATATGTAATGTATAATAAAAAGTGGGAGGAAGGAAGACCTATGCTCTCCATATATATGTCATTTTCCCACAGTTTTGTATATATCATAGCCCGTATGTACTTTGAAGTTGTAAAATGTGTAATTAATTAAAAAAAAAAACAACTATGTTAAGCTAAATTAAAATACCACATAAAACAAGTTTCCTTTAAAATTTTGACTCTTTGTGGCTGGATTAAAAAACTCCTGTGAGTCTCTGTGAAGATGTTCATATAACATTTTGGCCCTTCCTGAACTGAAAACGTTAATAATAGTGATACAATAATGTAACATCCTTGGACATATTTATTTTACTACAACTTTTTTTTCTACTTTTTAAATGCCTGCTGTGTATCAGGGGCTTGGGAAGGTGATGTATACGTATCTTATTTGATGTATTTGTTTTTAATTGAGACTAAATTGATAAAAAAATTTTATCTTAAAACACGTTTTTCGTAATTCAAAGTAGAAAATACATTTAAAGAGTGCTTAAATTTCAAGAGGTGTATGTAAAAATAATTCAGAAGTATAAAGCAAACAACTCTAAAATTATTAATAATGTGAATTATCATTAATATTCATTATGGGCTAAATATAGCCCTAGTGTACATTATGGGATTTTCTTCAAAGTTAAAGAAAATGTATATACATAGAAATAAAATAAATTTTGTTCCAGAGAATTGTTCATAGTCTCAGCGTAGCTATATAAGAATACCACATTATAGGCTGAGTGCAGTGGCTCATGCCTGTAATCCCAGCACTTTGGGTGGCTGAGGCGGGCAGATCACCTGAGGACAGGAGTTCGAGACCAGCCTGGCCAACATGATGAAATCTTGTCTCTACTAAAAATACAAAGATTAGCCGGGCATGGTGGTGTGTGCTTGTAGTCTCAGCTGCTTGGGAGTCTGAGGCAGGAGAATTGCTAGAAGCCGGGAGTGGAGGTTGCAGTGTGCCGAAGTAGCGCCACTGCACTCCAGCCTGGGTGACAAGAGCAAGACTCTAAAAAAATAAAAACCCCAAAAACCATATTATAGATACTTTCTATTTACATGAGTAATGCTTTCCTGCTGGTGGTTATTCAAAGAAGCCCTTGGATGATTACTTTTTCAAATAAATGTTAATTCTCTAATTTGTCCAGTAGGTCTAAGATGTCATAAACTAAGTTTTCTTAAAATAAGAAATGCCACAAAGTCTATCTTTAATTATCAATTCACATACAAAATTAGAAAAACACAAGCTTTTAAATTAGTTGACTTACTATATTTTGAAACATTTTTGTATGATGGAAAAATATTTAAACTTTTTACTTCATACTTAAGAAGTAAATTCCAAAATAAAATAAAACCTCTTTCCTGTTTTTCCTTTCTTGTCAACAGGGGTTTAAACAATAATAAAATAATATAATAATAAAGGAATAGTAAAATAAGTTGAAAATAATAAGTGATTCACATTGTTCCTATTTTAGATATTACAAATGATGTTATTTGACTCCGTAGTTATGTGATAAATTAGATATTTTTACTATCCCTTTTTTTACAAATTAACAATCTAAGCACCAGAGAATGTAGGTAACTTGCCAAAAGTTTCTGACCTAAAGGAATATAGTGAAATTAAAAGCTATCTCAATTCCTATTGAAGCAAAGGTGAAAATATCTCATGTAAGACAGAATGTCTTCAATGACTCCCTACTAATCCATAATTTTTTTCTCTTTGTTGTCAGAAAAAAAATCTGTTAGAAAATGTTGATAATGGTTTTTGAAAAATTTTCATTTTATCCAAGTTCTTTTATTTATTGTTTACAGAGGTCACCAAATATAAGTGCTAAAATTTTGAAAGTTTTAAAGCTGGTTTATTAGATTCTAATTGCTGCTGTAACAAATTACCACAAAGTTAGTGACTTAAAACAAGACACATTTGTTCTCTTATAGTTCTGAAGGTCAGAAGTCCAAGAGGAATTTTTCCATAAGATGGATTATATCTAGAGTCCCATCTGTGCTTAATTTAGAATATTTAAATAATGAGATTTAGAAATTTTGAGCTGGTCAGACTTATATAAGATTTTGGATTTAAAATGATGTTTAATTTTTAAGACTTGAGAATGGGGTGAATGTATTGCATGTGAGACAGACATGAAGTTTTGGGAGTCAGGGAGTGTCTCCTGCTGAGGTGGCATAGGAAATCCATGAGTCACACACCTAATTTCATCAATAGTCCTCTTTATGACTGAATAATTTGACCTTTTGATACTTCAGAGGCACAAGTAAAAGTTGTTCAACCACACCCTTGTCTTTCACTCCAGAGCCAAGTCAGTTCCTGACAATGAATCTCCAATTTAGCATCTTTTGCACCTTTGGATAGGCTGAGAAATCTCCCAGTCACCAGAGCCTACTTTATTTTTGCTTAACAGTTCTTGCTTCAGTCTAATTGTTTCCTATCACATTTTATTATAAGTAGCAAGAATGAACTAAGCTGCACCTCTTGATGACATGTTTCTCACATCCTTAGGAGATCTCATGAGCAATGCTTTTAACATTCCTATTTTTTTTTTTTTTTTTTTTTTGAAATGGAGCCTCACTCTTTCTCCAGGCTGGAATGCAGTGGCACAATCTCGGCTCACTGCAACCTCTGCTTCCTGGGTTCAAGTGATTCTCCTGCCTCAGCCTCCTGAGTAGCTGGGACTATAGGCACGCGCCACCACGCCCAGCTAATTTTTGTATTTTTAGTAGAGATGGGGTTTTACCATGTTGGCCAGGATGATCTCGATCTCTTGACCTTGTGATCCACCCGCCTTGGCCTCCCAAAGTGCTGAGATTACAGATGTGAGCCACCGCACCGGGCCTAATATTCTTATTTGTATCAACAGCCTGTTTCTGATGATTTAGGGATTCTCTCCAAGGTAACATAGGCTTTCTTCACCATGCCCCTCATTTCCTTGTGCATTCTCACTGTCAGAATCACTACCGACCATATTTCTACTAAGAGTCTCTTCAAGAAAATTTATACTTTTCCATCCCCTGCTTCATAATTCTTCCAGCCTCTTCCCATTACCAAATTCTGAAGTCATTTCCACCCTTCTGGATATTTCTTTCAGCAGTGTCCCACTTCTAGGTATTCGTTTTCTGTTGCTGCTCTAACAAAATATTACAAACCTAGGGGCTCAAAACAACACAGAGTTGTTCTCTCACAGTTCTGCATATTAGAAGCCTAAAATGAGTCTCTCTTGGCTAAAATCAAGGAGTCAGCAGGACTGGTTCCCTTCAGAGGCAAGAGGAGAGAACCTGTTCTTTGCCTCTTCCAATGACCAGAGGCAACTGAAGGTTACTTGTCTGCCACAAATCACTTCCTTGTCTGTTTCTGTTGTCACATTACCCTCTCTTCAGTCAAATATCTCTGCCTCCCATTTACAAGGGCATTTGTGATTTCATTGGGAACACCTTGAATAACCAGGGTGATTCCTACATCTCAAACTCTGTGATTTAATCACCTCTGCAAAACCTCTTTTATTACATAAAGTAACATATTGACAACTTCTGGGGATTCAAATGCTAGCATCTTTGGGGATCATTATTCAGCTTACTACAGTTTAATATCATCCAGTGTCCATTTTGATATTCTGGTTTTAGTCAGCTCCAAAATTCAATTATATTTTAGTTGCACACAAACTTAAAACTATAATTTTATTACTGATAATTTGGCCAAATGCTGTGTTATTTTTTAGTAATGTATTCTGATTATGTATAATGCAGATAATTTGGGGTTTAAAATAAGTTATTATATTAAGATTATGCAGATATCATTCCTATTATAGCCAAAATGTGAAATCATCATTTTGAAAATGATTCATTATGTTGTTTTTGCAAGTACAACCTATAGAATACACCATATTTTGTTAGATAAGGGAGAAGAAAAAAGATGAGGCCAAAAAGTGTGTTAAAAAAGAATTGCTTGCTTGATTATTTATCATTGACATTAGCTATGAAAGATAAGATGATTGTGTAATCAAGTTTGGTTTTTCATAAATTTGGGACTCACGCTTTGTATATATGCATGTATTAAGAAAAGGACGTATCACTTTGGGAGGCCAAGGCAGGTGGATCATGAGGTCAGGAGTTCAAGACCAGCCTGGCCAAGATGGTGAAACCCCATTTCTACTAAAAATAAAATACAAAAATTAGCCAGGTGTGGTGGCAGTCTCCTGTAATCCCAGCTACTTGGAAGGCTGAGGCAGAGAATTGCTTGAAGCTGGGAGGTGGAGGTTGCAACAGTGAGTGAACATTGCGCCACTGCACTCCAGCCTGGGCGACAAAGCGAGACTCTGTCTCAAAAAAAAAAAAAAAAGAAAGAAAAGGACATATGACACATTTACCAAGGAGTAGTTTGAGGATTTCCCCACACCAGATTATAGGAAACCTAAAACAAGTTTCAACAAATAGATAAAATGTAAAGTTGGCACTACCCTTAAAGGAAACTAGTTTTCTCTTATATACAGTACAACCACAAAGTTATGAGTCTTGTTCCACAAACTACAAAGGAATATCAGCTTCATTTCTTCATGGGCACTTGGTATTCAAGCTAGTTTCACTTCTCTTGCAATGGAAGCATCACCACCTCCTAAAACCTGCTCACCCTGTGCTTTAATTATGTTGGTAACACAGACAACTTTTAATCCAGCATCCTCAGAGTCAAACTCTGATCCCCTCCATACCCAATTAACAACCAATTTTTGTTCCATTCATGTCCACAGTCACTAAACAAATTCCCTTCCATGAAACTGCTCCTCTTGTCTATTCATGAGCATTCCAGTTAGCCTTCCTCCTCACAATCTTGCTCAGCTTCAATTCATGTTCTATATAGTGGCTCAAATGTTTTTTTTTTCCTAAAATGCTAATTTAATCATGTCACTTATTTTCTAAAAGTCTTTCACAGTAACATCAGGTTTAAGTCCAAAGTCTTTAATTTAATATACACAGATATTAGGATCTGGCTTGCCTGTATTTACCAGTTACCTCCTCTCAGATCCTTCTCTTCTGATCATCTTCAGGAAGAATTAGGTACTCTTCCTTGGGTCCTCTTCTTGACACTCGTCACAGCTGGTCTGTTTTATGGACCTACAATGCTGCATGTAATTTTCATAAACTATCATTACTCTTGATGACACTCTTACAAGGTATGGATTAGAAATGCCCCATTTTAGATAAAGAAATATATCTATAGATGTTATATAACATTTCCTTGGTCAAATATAAGGTAGCAAAGCCAGGTGTGGTGGCCTGCCCCTGTAGTCCCAGCTACTTGGGAGGCTGAAGCAGGAGCCCAGAAGTTCAAGGCTGTAGGGAGCTGTGATCGCACCACTGCACTCCAGCCTGGATGACAGAGCAAGACCCTGTCTTTAAATACATTTTTAAAGAAATTTAAGTAGCAGAGTTGAGATGTGACCCTGTACATATTTAACTATTTACTGTACTTTCTGCTATACTATAGTTCATGTATCACCAAAATATTGTGCGTATATCTACTATAATAGCATCATTCTCAGCTTTCTCCACACTAGATAGTGGCTCCTTAGGGAAAGAATAATATCTGTATTCTAAGTGTATAATACTGTGTCTAGTACACAGTTCGGTCCTCATTCAATGTTTGTTGGATGTTTATTTCATTTTGAGGACCTGTTTCTCCCTTCACGACGTTGTGGCCAGAGAGCAGTGATTGTACGTATAGGAATGGAAAGGCATGTGAGTAGAAGGATTAAAATCAACAAGGAGAATCCAAGTCCATCCCTTAGAAAATTTAGATATAGTAGGCAAGCCCTGTAGAGGCTATTTATTCCTAGATTCTGTGCTTTTGGATTGTATATATGCCTTTAGATGAGGAGCCCATGTGCCTTGAGGAGGCAGTGTGATTCAATTTTGGAGTAGTAAAGTAGAAAAATTTACATTAACACATTTTATAGCCAATTCTGTGTCTGAGTGTGTTTAATAACATTAAGATCAAAACAATCATTGCTAATATTTTTAGAGCTAATTTAATTTGAAATTCCAAATTAAGCAATTAAAAAATACAGATACTGTTGAATTGATCTTATAGATTAATTATAGGAAGAGGAAAAGATATTTTGAGTAGTTAACAAGGATAAAATAAGTTGTCAGTGCCTCCAGAAAAAAAGGATGTAGGTTTCCAAGGATTTCGGGGAAAACAGGCAAAATAGGAGGCAAAGCGGGAAAAACTATGGAATGTCTTGTGTTTTTGTTTCTTTGTTTCTTTGACTGAAGCAGTGGAGTGACTCAAGAACACAATGGGGGTTATCCAATCAGGGTTAAAATTTCAATAAGGGTTACATGAGCAATATATCTACTGTGATTATTAGATACAGGACCAGTGTGTTATGAAAAATATTATTATTGAGAACAACCAAAAGAAATAAATGGTAGTTAATACTGGAGCCATATATTGTCTAGCTAGTTCTGTCTTTGTTGAATGCCTAAAAATAATCTGGGGAGAGCTTTGTTCTATGAGACAGAATGTATTGTATGTAAAAAGTCCTTTCGTTCTGGCATGCTTGAGAGTTCCCAGGTATAGTATATAACTGTGGTTTCTCCCACATAACTTTGCTAGAATTAGATGCAGACAATTAATCTTGTAGTTGTCTATCATATATAATGTGTCCTATTCTACAGACACGATTCTTCCTCTAGAAGAAATTTGAGACTAGGAAATGAGCAGAGGCCCGTTCTCCTTGTTCTTTGTGCAAGTTGGCTTATGATGAGAGTAACCGTAAAGGCCAGTGTTTAGTATTACCCAGGAGATTAGGAACCACATAGAGAGGGTAATGGATCTAAACCAGGGAGCCAAGAAATGACTGTTACAAATTAAGAATAGTTTGCCACTGTTTAAAATAATCCTGCTTTACTTTTTATGCCTAATTCAGATCCACATCTCAGAGCCAGCAACCATCCAGATGGTGGTCGTTCTTTGGGACTTGACATTATTTTAAAAGGTCACCTCAGGCAAATTATAACTGGCACCTCTTTCTTATCAGAGAGCAAACATCTGTGAACTTGCTCCAGTTTTGAATCATCGGTGAAGCAGTTTCCCATGGCAGCTCCTTGCTGACTTTCTTTCTGGGTGAACTCTGTGAACTATTTATTTTTCCTATTAAAAATTGTCACATGCATTATATAGACAGTCCCATAATGTTCCTAAAATTTTGTCACTGAAATTTGAGTCAAGAGGCATTAGGTTTTTAATTTAGAACTATACCATAGATTTACTTGGAATAACAGTAACATTAAGGAAATGTCCCCATATAAGATGTATTTTTTTCACTGTAGTGTCACTACATCCCAGCTAACTTTTATAACATTTACTCTAGTGCCTCTATGCTAATAAAATAATAAATATGTATAATTGCATTATATACAAATAAAATACTATATTTAAATTTTATGTTCCAGAAGTTCCTGTCCTCTTTTTTTTTGGGTGGGGGGGGGAGGTGGGGGTGCAGTTTCACTCTTGTTGCCCAGCCTGGAGTGCAATAGTGCGATCTCGGCTCACTGCAACCTCCACCTCCTGCGTTCAAGCAGTTGTCCTGCCTCAGCCTCCCAAGTAGCTGGGATTACAGGGGTGGGCCACCAAGCCCGGCTAATTTTGTATTTTCAGTAGAGACAGGGTTTCACCGTGTTAGTCAGGCTGATCTTGGACTCCTGACTCAAGTGATCCACCCACCTTGGCCTCCAAAACTGCTGGGATTACAGGTGTGAGCCACCATGCCCAGCCTCCTGTCCCCTTTCAATATTAGACAGTAAAAATGCATTAAAATCATAAACCAGTTGTTCACATTTTCACTTTATCCTTCAGTCCTCTCTTCTACAGATCTAAAGAATTTCTGATTTTTCTGTTGCATACGGGCATTTGTTACACAGACACATTATGGAAAGAGGCAGATTGGAGAATGGAAATGTATCTTTTATTTTACCACCTTGAAGTGTGTACTATTAGTTTGCCAAACCAGTAAGAATTGATAATCATATTGAAGATACAGAAGCCATTAATTATTAATGAAAGTTTAAATTATGCTCAGTGTACTTATTGCATTTAGTGAATTTTATTTATTTTTTTCTTCCATACACCCACCTGAGTAATTACGAAGACTCATGCTCAGTAGTAGGGTCTTGTTCTGAACTCTAGCCCCATACCTAAAGTCTGGTTTCTTTGCTTGGTTTGGGTTAATTAACTTTCCCACCACTTCTAAAACGTGGTATGACTTACTTAGGCCCTGGTCCGTTTAACATTCTTGATATAGGCAACTCATCCTTCTCCGTTTTGTGGATAACATGTTGTAAATACTTTTTGGTGTAACTTTTACAAAAATAAAAAATAGAAGTCCCAAATATTTTTAATTGTTCCTTGATTAAAGTTAGGTTGAGAGAAACTTAATTGAAAGAAGTTTTGAGAAAATACAAGTGATTTTGAAAATAAAAATTACTGGATTAACAATAAGCCCTTGTTTATGTTGATAAAAGAAGAAGCTAACAAAGGTGTATGTATCAGGTACAATGTATTTATGTAGAATCATACTTATTTTGTGTCTTGTCATTAGAAATTTTAACTTTTAAGTCTGATTGCCACAATGATAAAAGACTTTCCTATAATTTTTATTTTTTTGTTGTTGCTGTTAGAAGGTTCGTTGACATAACTTTAAGGGTATGAATGTTTGATATAAAAAGCTAAATTCACAAGAACGCTATTTGTAGAAAACATGTTTACTTAGTTTAGGTGGTAAATTATTTTTGGCATATGAGGTTGGATTGTCTCAACATCATTGCATTAATTAGCCTGTGAACCACAACTCCACTGATCCAAATTAAAAATAAATTGATATTACACAATTCACTATAAATCATAATGCAGAATATTGATTTTTTTCTTTTGAAACTGGCCAAATTATGTCCCTTTATCTAAGCACTACCTCTAATACACAGTCCTATTTACAGGGTAGGGTACCTGTAGGCATGCTTTTCTTTTATGTCTATGGGTGGTACAACCATTGATGAGCATGCGACCCAACTAGCGAATCAAATTATCTTTCTTGCATACATGGAACTGGGGTTTTGTGACATTGGTGTATCACTGTGGACATTTAAAAAGAGAGGATATGTCTTGGACATGGAGAAGCAAATAATACTGGTCTTAGAAACAAATAAGAGGCCACAAAGAAAGTAAAGAGAAGATGTTTGGCACTAAGAAGAAAAAGAGAATGTTACCCAAGTTCCTTGATTCTTTCTAGTTCTTCTTAAAGCCTGGCTACATATTGTCTGCCCTGTGTTTTATGAGATAGCTTTTGATTATTTCTAATGAATTATCCGGTTTGGTTCAAGCTACTTTGAATGGTATTCTATTTCCTGCAAACTATGGCTCCGAATAAAAATAGCCTTGTGCAAATTTTTCAGATCCCATGTCTTATTACTGTTTGGAACCCTTGACGTAAAACATTTATGAAAATGTTACTGAGGCTGTCATATCTTTTAGACATCATCCCAGGTACACATGATTATATTTCTAGTATGAGCTATATTGATTCTCTAAGTTCCTTAACCACTCTGGTGTTTAGTCTTGGGCTTCGTTTGGGTTATTTGATGTCCTCAAGTAGCCTACATTTCTTTTAATTGCTCAAGTATGGTGCACTGGTATTATTTTCTGGACTTCCTTGGCGACTGTCATAATAGTTTGTTTTATATTAAAGTTACTGGGGCAACTCAATCTCTGTTATAGCAAAGACTGCAGATTTAGAAATCACCTGAATGTGTTATAGAAAAATATGAATGTCTGGAGTGGGGTTTGGAACTTATTTTTATTTATAGAATCCGAAGTGTAGCCTCATTTGACAACTGCTAACCACTCTTAGAATAATATATGCTCCCTAAAGGGACACAGAGGTACATATGACCTTCAGTGAAACTCAATGACCTTCCATTTCCCCATTTATAATTCTGGTTTGAAGGACATAAATAGGCCATAGTGGTAGGTAGCAGAGTTTCCAGACTAAGAAAGAAGGTCTAACTTCCTCATTAAGTGGCCATTTCACTGTTTAGACCTGTATTTGGTTTATTCTTCTCTCTTGAAACCCTTGAGAAATATAGTGCCTTTCTCCCATTTTGGAGGGGAACTTCAAACCACAACCAACTTAAACACTTGGAAGAAAGACCTGGCAGAATTAGAGCAGATTCAGTTGAAGGGAGGTGACGAGTAGATTGGTTCAATTAGGTCTTTGTATTTTGTAAACAAACAAACAAACAAACAAACAAAAAAACTATTTTCTTTCCTTTGTGACTGACTGTACTATTCCTTAAAATGGTGGAATTTGGGGGGCCAAAATCATGTTGGAGACTGAAGATGTTGGTCTCTTTCTCTGTTCCAATCCAAGTTCACAAATGGTTAAGCCCAGTGTGTTGAAGTAGGAAAGCACAAAGAAATTGCAGGCCAGCTTCTTGAAAGAAGACATACATGTGGCCAAGAAACATATGAAAAAAACTCAATATCACTGATCATTAGAGAAATGCAAATCAAAACCACAATGAGACAAAATCAAAACCACAATGAGACATTATCTTGCACCAGTCACAATAGCCATTATTAAAACGTCAAAAAAACAACAGATGCTGGCAAGGTTTAGGAGAAAAACGAATACTTTTACAGTAGTGGTGGTAGAAATGTAAATTAGTTCAACCTTTGTGGAAGACAGTGGCCATTCCTCAAAGACCCAGAAGCAGAAATGCCATTTGACTCAGCAATCCCGTTACCGGGTATATACCCCAAATAATATGAATAATTCTATTTTAAAGATACATGCACACGTATGTTCGTTGCAGCACTATTCACAATAGCAAAGACATAGAACCAGCCAAAATGCCCATCAATGATAGAGTGGATAAAGAAAATGTGGTACATGTACATCATGGAATATTATGTAGCCACAAAAAGGAATGAGATCATGTCCTTAGCAGAGACATGGATGGAGCTGGAAGCCATTATCCTCAGCAAACGAATGCAAGAACAAAAAACCAAACACCACATGTTCTCACTTATAAGTGGGAGCTGAATCATGAGAACACATGGACACATTTTGGGGAATAACATATTCTAGGGCCTATCAGGATATTGGGGGAGGGAGAGTATCAGGAAGAATAGCTAATGGAAGCTGGGGTTAATACCTAGGCGATGGGATGATCTGTGTTCCAAATACCCATGGCACAGGTTTACCTACGTAACACACCTGCACATCCTGCACATGTACCTGAACTTTAAATAATAGTTGAAGAAAAAATAACACTGAATATAATTAGGGCTTAGGTCAATACAAAAAAAAAAAAGAGAAATTGCAGGCCAAAGCCTAGACAGTAAGTTTTCCATATAGTGTCTTCCACATAATGATATCCATTAGGAACTACCTGCACCTTTGTAGCTGCAGGGTGATTTCAAGAACCTGGGATACAATCAGATACAACCATCACTGTCTCTTTTAATTACACATTTAACTCATATTTAACATACTGCCTTGTAATTGTGCCTATGCTTTGATAAATAGTTTTTGAATGAAGAGAAATGTTCTTTCTTAACTTCTTTTGTAATGTTTTTGAACTTTCAAAGGAAAATGACTTCATGCATTGAAAAAGACTGCAATCATAATTTTCTTCCTAATTGGGCTCATCCTGTCTGTAATTTGGAGACAGGTAAGTTTGTGCATATGGATTATGATAGTCATGCACATAATAAATCTCTTTTAGTGTCTGACATCTAAACTATATTTTCAAATCTGATTCTAAAAAGAAAAACGAGGATAGCTAGTCATATATATATATTTAGGAGATATATATATATATATATCTCCTAAACTCTTTAAAAAGCCTGGTCATAGCATTAATAAAAAAGATATCTGAGAATATTCTGGCAGAGTTCAGATTCTTGATTAAAAGCAGACATATTTTGTGTTTATGCATTGGTAATTATGTTGTTCACAGGAAAAAAATGACTCACCATTATGTATAATTGGTAAACAGATGGGGAGATATTTGATTGACTTCTTTTTTGTTTGTTTTCTTTTTAAAGAAGAAAAAAGGTCATTTTCTTCCCCTAACTTAAAGTGGTAAAGAGCAGTGTAACAGATGTGGCCAATTTCATTCTTGGAATGATATTTTTTGAAAAAGAAAGGGAGGAGGCAAAAGTATTTTGGCATATATTATCTTCATTCTATGTGGACATTGGACAGAATTTAAAACAAAATATATGTATTTTAAAAATCTAAAACAATAATTTAAATTTTAGAATCCTGATTTTGCAAATATGTAATAAATAAGTAAATCAGAGTTTCACAGTATATATTTTCTGGAAATGTAGTTTTAAAATATGCCAATATTCATTAATCAAGACAAAAGCTCTGTGATCAAGTAAATTTGGCAAAAACTAGTTTAAATAAGTCATACAGATTTCTTTATTGTAGTACTTCTCAGAGCCATTAAATGCTAATGTGGACCATGACTACATATATGTAGTGTGTATCTCTCTCTCTCTACACACACACTTACACACACACACACACAATCTATTTTATAGAGAGAACAGTTTTCAAATGCATATTTGACTACAGAACTAGTTTTTTTTTCTCCTTGGCGTATCATAGAGAGAAATGTTCTGTAGAACATACTTCAGAACACTGAAATGAACGTTCCTCAATTCACCCATTAAGTCTTCAAGATTGCCATTGTTTATTGATTCACTAATGAGTAGACTAAATGGTATTTGACTGGTCTGATGATGTTAAACAGTCTCAAATAAGTGAATTGTGTACTGGTTTCTATTTATATTCTGGCTAACCTTTCCCTTTTGTCTAACCCGTGGAAGAAATTCATGATTAAAATATGCTTTAATTTTAACCAAGAAATCTTTTTCAGCTGGGGGAAAAAGCTGTATTTCTACCTTGAAATTGTATCAAGCTGTAACTCTGGTTAATAAAATACTTAGAGCCTTGATGAAATAAATCATTGTAATAACAATATTCATCATCATTATTATTTCCTCAGAAAGAGAACTGGCTTCTGGGTATTCATAGACTAATCTCACCTGCCACCACAAAATTTGGACTTTGAAGCAAATGTATTAGGTATTTCCTGGATCACATCCCTAGATAACAAAGAGCTTCATTAAATATAGAAAGCTCTCCATAGCCTTTGCCTCCCACTGGTTTAATATATAAAAGATTGTGCTAGATACAGAAATTGTATTTACATTCCTAAATCCACAAAGTATCATATTATGTTGTGTGAGAGAGACTGAAGGTCACTCTCTACCAAGCAGTCAACAAGGCCTAGTGTTTGGATTCAACTCCTCTCTTTGATTGATTTCAATAAAAACAAAACAAAACAAACAAACAAAAAAACAGCAGCAGTAATAACAATGACACAAAAAATTTAAAGCCAGTTTTTAAGTAGTGATAGCCTGCAACCTCTGCAAGAATGCAAAGATGTTTCAACTGAATACTATGCTGACATCAGCTCTGTGCTCTTTCATATCCATGCAAGGCAGAAAAGAAAAAGCTACCTAGAAAAGCATATTCTGAAAAATGACCTGGAAACCTGGGAAAATCTGCTGTGGAAAATTACAAGATTGCATAATAGTAGCAACATACAAATATGATTTAGGTAAGATACTCAGGCCAGGCAAAAAGCTATTTTAATTTTCTGCAACTCTAGCTTTAGTTACAGGCTGTGTGACTTAAAGCCAAGGAACTATGTAGATGTCCCTCAAAGACATCTTGCCTGACAGTAGTGCATATTTCTCTGCATATTCTTTAATGGTAACTTTGAAATTGGCTTTTATAACTATTCTAATAATCTATGCAATGGTTAAATCTAGTGTGGAAATTTTAATTATCAAAGTAAAGTGACAGTGACTGGCAAGATGGCTAAATAGGAACAGCTCCAGTCTGCGGCTCCCACCAAGATCAACACAGTAGGTGGGTAGTTTCTGCATTTCCAACTGAGGCCCCTGACTCATCTCACTGGAACTGGTTAGATGGTGGGTGTAGCCCATGGAGGGTGAGCTGAAGCAGGGTGGGGCACTGCCTCACCTAGGAAGTGCAAGGGGTTGGGGAAGTCCCTCCCCTAGACAAGGGAAGCCATGAGGGACTGTGCCCTGGGGAACGGTGCACTCCAGCCCAGATACTATGCTTTTCCCATGGTCTCAGCAACCCACAGACCAGGAGATTCCCTCAGGTGCCTACATCACCAGGCCCTGGGTTTCAAGCACAAAACTGGGCAGCCATTTGTGCAGACACTAAGCTAGCTGCAGGAGTTGTTTTTCATATCCCAGTGGCATGTGGAATGCCAGAGAGACAGAACCGTTCACTCCCCTGGAAAAAGGGTTGAAGCCTGGAAGCCAAGTAGTCTAGCTCAGCAGATCCCACCTCAACAGAGCCCAGCAAGCTAAGATTCACTGGCTTGAAATTCTCGCTGAGAGCACAGCAATCTGAAGTCAATCTGGGATGCTTGAGCTTGGTGGGGGGAGGAGTGTCCACCATTACTGAGGCTTGAGGAGGTGGTTTTCCCCTCACAGTGTAAACAAAGCTGCTGGGAAGTTTGAACTGGGCGGAGCCCACTGCAGCTCTGCAAAGCTGCTGTAGCCAGAATGCCTCTCTAGATTCCTCCTCTCTGGGCAGGGCATCCTTGAAAGAAAGGCAGCAGCCCCACTCCGAGGCTTATAGATCAAACTCCCATTTCCCTGGGATAGAGCATCTGGAGGAAGGGGCAGCTTTGGGCACAGCTTCAGCAGACTTAAACGTTCCTGCCTGCTGGCTCTGAAGAGAGCAGCAGATCTCCCAGCACAGTGCTTGTGCTCTGTTAAGGGACAAACTGCCTCATCAAGTGGATCCCTGACCCCCATGCCTCCTAACTGGGAGACACCTCCCAGCAGGGTATGACAGACACCTCATACAGGAGAGCTCTGGCTGGCATCTGGTGGGTGCCCCTCTGAGACAAAGCTTCCAGAGGAAGGAACAGGTAGCAATCTTTGCTGTTCTGCAGTCTCTGCTGGTGATACCAAGGCAAACAGGGTCTGGAGTGGACCTCCAGCAAACTGCAGCAGACCTGCAGCAGAGGGTCCTGACTGTTAGAAGGAAAACTAACAAACAGAAAGGAATATCATCAACATCAACAAAAAGGATGTCCACACAGAAACCCCATTTAAAGGCCACCAACATCAAAGATGAAAGGTAGATAAATCCATGAAAATGAGAAAAAAAAAAAAGCGCAAAAAGGCTGAAAATTCCAAAAGCAAGAATGCCTCTTCTCCTCCAAAGGATCACAACTCCTCACCAGCAAGGGAAAAAAACAGGACAGAGAATGAATTTGACAAATTGACAGAAGTAGGCTTCAGAAAATGGATAATAATAAACTCCTCTGAGCTAAAGGAGCATGTTCTAACCCTATGCGAGGAAGCTACGAACCTTGAAGAAAGGTTAGAAAAATTGCTAACTAGAATAACCAGTTTAGAGAAGAACATAAAATACTCAATGTAGCTGAAAACACAGCACGAGAACTTCGTGAAGCATACACAAGTATCAATACCTGAATCGATCAAGCAGAAGAAAGGATATCAGAGATTGAAGATCAACTTAATGAAATAAAGCATGAAGAGAAATTTAGAGAAAAAAGAGTAAAAATAAATGAACAAAGCCTCCAAGAAATATGGGACTATGTGAAAAGACCAAATCTACATCTGATTGGTGTAACGGAGAGTGACAGGGAGAATGGAACCAAGTTGGAAAACACTCTTCAGGATATTATCCAGGAGAACTTCCTTCCCCAACCTAGCAAGACAGGCCAACATTCAAATTCAGGAAATATAGAGAACACCACAAAGATTCTCCTCGAGAAGTGCAACCCCAAAACAGATAATTGTCAGATTCACCAAGGTTGAAATGAAGGAAAAAATGTTAAGGGCAGCCTGAGAGAAAGGTCGGGTTACCCACAAAGGGAAGCCCATCAGACTAACAGAGGATCTCTTTGCAGAAACCCTACAAGCCAGAAGAGAGTGGGGGCCAATATTCAACATTCTTAAAGAAAAGAATTTTCAACCCAGAATTTCATATCCAGCCAAACTAAGCTTAATAAGCAAAGGAGAAATAAAATCCTTTACAGACAAGCAAATGCTGAGAGATTTTTGTCACAACCAGGAATGACTTACAAAAGCTCCTGAAGGAAGCACTAAACATGGAAAGGAACAACCAGTACCAGCCACAGCAAAAACATGCCAAATTGTAAAGACCATCGAAGCTATGAAGAAACTGCATCAATTAATGGGCGAAATAACCAGCTAGCATCATAATGACAGGATCAAATTCACACGTAAGAAAATTAACAAATGCCCCAATTAAAAGATACAGACTGGCAAATTGGATAGAGTCAAGACCCATCAGTGTGCTGTATTCAGGAGACCCATCTCATGTGCAAATACACATGTAGGCTCAAAATAAAGGGATGGAGGAAGACTTTCCAAGCAAATGGAGAGCAAAAAAATGCCGGGTTGCAATCCTAGTCTCTGATAAAACAGGCTTTAAACCAACATAGATCAAAAAAAGATAAAGAAAGGTATTACATAATGGTAAAGGGATTAATGCAACAAGAAGAGCTAACTATCTTAAATATATATATGCACGCAATAAAGGAGCACCCAGATTCATAAAGCAAGTTCTTAGAGACCTACAAAGAGACTTAGACTCCCACACCGTAACAGTGGGAGACTTTAACATCCCACTGTCAATATTAAACAGATCAGTGAGACAGAAAATCAACAAGGATATTCACGACTTGATCTCAGCTCTGGACCAAGTGGATCTAATAGACATCTACATAATTGTCCACCCTAAATCAACAGAAATTACATTCTTCTTAGCACTACATCACACTTATTCTACAACTGACCACATAATTGGAAGTAAAACATTCCTCAGCATATGCAAAAGAATGAAAATCATAACAAACAGTTTCTCAGACCACCGTGCAGTCAAATAAGAACTCAGGATTAAGAAACTCACTCAAAAATGCACTACATGGAAACTGAACAACCTGCTCCTGAATGACTACTGGGTAAATAACAAAATTAAGGCAGAAATAAATAATTTCCTTGAAACCAATGAGAACAAAGACACAATGTACCAGAATCTCTGGGACACAGCTAAAGCAGTGTTTAGAGGAAAATTTATAGCACTAAATGCCCACAGGAGAAAGAGGGAAAAGCCAGACTAATAAAGAAGAAAAAAGAGAAGAATCCAATAGACACAATAAAAAATGATAAAGGGGATAACACCACTGATCCCACAGAAATACAAACTACCATCAGAGAATACCATAAATATCTCTACACAAATAAACTGGAAAACATAGAAGAAATGGATTAATTCCTGGACACATACACCCTCCCAAGTCTAAACCAGGAAGAAGTTGAATCCCTGAAGAAAACAATAACAAGTTCTGATATTGAGGCAGTAATTAATAGCCTACCAACCAAAAAAAGCCCAGGACCAGACGGATTCACAGCCAAATTCTACCAGAGGTACAAATAGGATCTGGTACCATTGCTTCTGAAACTATTCAAAACAATAGACACAGAGGAACTCCTCATTAACTAATTTTACGAGGCCAGCATGATCCTGATACCAAAACCTGGCAGAGATACAATGAAGAAAATTTCAGGCCAATATCCCTAATAAACATTGATGTGAAAATCCTTAATAAAATACTGGAAAACTGAATCTAGCAGCACATCAAAAAGATTACCCACCACGATCAAGTCAGCTTCATCTCTGGGATGCCAGGCTGGTTCAACATGCACAAATCAATAAATGTAATCCATCACATAAACAGAACGAATGAAAAAAACCACATTATTATCTCAATAGATGCAGAAAAGGCCTTTGATAAAATTCAACCTCTTTTCACACTAAAATATCCCAATAAACTAAGTGTTGATGGAACATATCTCAAAATAATAAGAGCTATTTATGACAAACCCACAGCCAATATTGTACTGAATGGGCAAAAGCTGGAAGCATTCCTTTTGAAAACCAGCACAAGACAAGCATGACCTCTTTCACCACTCGTATTTAACATAGTGTTGTAAGTTCTGTGTAGGGCCATCAGGCAAGAGAAAGAAATAAAAGGTATTCAGCTAGGAAGGGAGGAAGTAAAATTGTCTCTCTTTGCAGATGACATGATCATACATTTAGAAAACCCCAACATCTCAGCTCAAAATCTCCTTAGGCTGATAAGCAACTTCAGCAAAGTCTCAGGATACAAAATCATGTGGCCCAAAATCACAAACATTCCCATACACCAATAATAGACAAACAGAGAGCCAAATCATGAGTGAACTCCCATTCACAATTGCTTCAAAGAGAATAAAATACCTAGGAATACAGCTTACAAGGATGTGAAGAACCTCTTCAAGGAGAACTGCAAACCACTGCTCAAGGAAATAAGAGAGGACACAAACAAACGGAAAAACCTTCCATGCTAATGGATAGGAAGAATCAATATCATGAAAATGGCCATACTGCCCATAGTAATTTATAGATTCAATGGTATCTCCATCAAGCTACCATTGACTTTCTTCACAGAATCAGAAAAAACTACTTTAAATTTTACATGGAACCAAAAAAGAGCCCATATAGCCAAGACAATCCTAAGCAAAAAGAACAAAGCTGAAGGCATCATGCTACCTGACTTCAAACTATACTACAAGGCTACAGTAACCAAAACAGCATGATACTGGTACCAAAACTGATATACAGACCAATGGAATAGAACAGAGGCCTCAGAAATAATGCCACACATCTACAACCATTTGATCTTTGACAACCCTGACAAAAACAAGCAATGGGGAAAGCATTTTCTATTAATAAATGGTGTTGGGAAAACTGGCTAGCCATATGCAGAAAACTGAAACAGACCCCTTCCTTACACCTTACACAAAAATTAGCTCAAGATGGATTAAAGACTTAAATGTAAGACCTGAAACCATAAAAACCCTAGAAGAAAATCTAGGCAATACCATTCAGGACATAGGCATGGGCAAAGACTTCATGACTAAAACACCAAAAGCAATGGCAACAAAAGCCAAAATTGACAAATGGGATCTAATTAAACTAAAGAACTTCTGTATATCAAAAATAAACTATCATAAGAGTGAACAGGCAACCTACAGAATGGAAAAAAATTTTTGCAATCTACCCATCTGACGAAGGGCTAATATCCAGAATCCATGAAAATCTTAAACAAATTTACAAGAAAAAATAATCCCATTAAAAAGTGGGCAAAAGATATGAACAGACGCGTCTCAAAAGAAGACAGTTATGTGGCTAACAAACATATGAATAAAAGCTCATCATCAGTGGTCATTAGAGAAATGCAAATCAAAACCACAATGAGATGCCATTTCACACCAGTTAGAATGGTGATCATTAAAAAGTCAGGAGACAGCTGATGCTGGAGAGGAAGTGGAGAAGTAGGAATGCTTTTACACTGTTGGTGGGAGTGTAAATTAGTTTGACCATTGTGAAAGACAGTGTGGCGATTCCTCAAGAATCTAGAACCAGAAATACCATTTGACTCAGCAATCAAATTACTGGATATCTACCAAAAGGATTATAAATTATTCTACTATAAAGATATATGCACATGTATGCTTATTGCAGCACTGTTCACAATAGCAAAGACTTGGAACCAGCCCAAATGCTTATCAAAGAGAGACTGGATAAAGAAAATGTGACATATATACACCACGGAATACTAAGCAGCCATAAAAAAGGATGAGTTTATGTCCTTTGCAGGGACATGGGTGAAGCTGGAAACCATCATTCTCAGTAAAGTAACTCAGGAAGAGAAAACCAAGCACCACATGTTCTCACTGATAAGTGGGAGTTAAACAATGAGAACACATGGACACAGGGAGGGGAACATCACACGCCGAGGCCTGTCGCGGGGTGCGGGGCTAGGGAAGGGAGAGCATTAGGAGAAATACCTAATGTAGATGATGGGTTGATGGGGGCAGCAAACCACCATGGCACGTGTATAACTATGTAACAAACCTGCACGTTCTGCACGTGTATCCCAGAACTTAAAGTATATAAAAAACACAAAATAAAAACAACAACAACAACAGTAAAGTGAAACATTTTTCATGATCCGTATAAAAACTATAAACATTGACATGATCCCATCAAATAATGTGAATAATTTGGCAGAGAATATATATGTTGTATCATGTAAAATTGTTAATATTCTGCTGTTTTTGACCCCAATATATCAGTTTTATATTGTTTGAGATTAAAAAAAAGGAAACTAAATGTAATTGTGGGAACTATTACAAATAGAAATGTCATCTTTTGTTCATCTCTCCTTTTCTGAATCTTATTACATGCAACCATAAGAAGCCAATTTACATTATCAGCACTCAACCTAGTAGTCTTCTCATTGAACAAATCAGTATATAGTCTGGTTATCATTTAATAATGAAAGAGAAAAAGTACTTTCTTCAGACAACAAAAACAAAAACATTAGTGGATATTTTGGTAAATTTTACCACATTATATTAAAGCCATCTGTATTTTAAGACAACCATAATCTAAGTTAAGAGACAAGTGCTAGACGTAGAGATTTTTGCAATTCATATAACAGAAACTATAACACAAGAGATTATTAAACAAAGTGTATAAGGAACTACAAATTAATAAGCAAAATTCAACAACCCACTAGAAAAATGGTCAAATATGAGCAGGTAGCCATGAAAAAGTAAATATTAATGTCAAACTTCTATAATTGTCATGACAAATTACCACAAAATTTATGGCTTAAACAAAACACATTTATTATCTTATACTTCTTGAGGTCAGTAGTTTGAAAGAGTTTTCAACACCCTAACATCAAGTTGTCAGCAGGCTGCATTGCTTTCTAGAGGCTCTAAGGGAGAATTTGTTTCTTGCTCTTTCAGATTGTTAGTGAAATTCAGTTCCTTGAGGTTATGTTACTGCAGTCCCTGTTTTCCTGCGGGCTATAACAGAGAGTCATGTATAGCTTCTAGAGGATGCCACATTCCTTGGCTTGTGGTATTTATTTTCCATCTTCAAAGCCAGTAATGATGGATGGAGTTCTTCCTCCACTGAATTTCTCTGACTCTGCTGCCATCTTTTAGGCTTTTAAGAGCTCTTATGATTACATTGGGAAAACCCAGGTTCAGGATAATCTTCCTCTCTCAAGCTCTTTAACCTTAATCACATCTGCAAAATCTCTTTACCAAGGTATGATAACATATTCATAGGTTCTGGGAACTAGGGCACGGATATCTTTGTTGCATGGGATGGGGAGCACATTGTTCTGCCTACCACATTCAAAACCATATGACATTTAGCTTAAACTAATTTGTAATCAGAAAATGTATATGTAAGCAATGACACGAAATTGAATCAAAACCACTGAACAGATTGTAAGTTGTATTTTATTTCATCCATTGAATTGGTAAAGATTAAAAATTTGACCATATCAAAAGTTGGCGAGGATATGACAAACAAATACTAATGGTGGGGGTATACATTGCTATAGATAAAAAACAAATGGCAGATAGCCATGCCCACATGTATAAATAAAATTTATATATTATTTATGGATATATTCCAGATATGTTTATATTTCTATAAATTTGCATTTTAAATATTTTTAAAGTGCAAAAATATATCCATCAAAATTATCAGACTGATTGTCCTGAGAAGAGGGAGGGTAAAGAGAATATGATTTGGGGTCTTAATCAAAAGACATGTTATTTTGTCTATAATTTATATTTCTTTTTCTTCTTTTTTAAGCCTGGAAAGATAATATGTAAAATGATAAATTTTACAAGTTTAAAAAGCTAACAGGTATTTATTGCAAAAACTGAGATATAGGGTTAGTTTTTAATCTATCTATCTATCTGTCTAGTCTATCTGTTTGGATTTTTAAAATTTCTGAAATAGGTATATCTTTAACCAAGAAAAAGGAGATCTCTTTAGACTATATACGCATACTCATCAAAGTATCTTCTAAAAACTGTACAAAACAGGAGTGGGCAATATTGGGGAGTAAATCTTGCCTGATGCCAGGTGATACAAATAATGTATATTGGAAAACAGCCACTTTAAACATATTGTTTATGGCTGCTTTCCTGATACAATGGCAGAGGTGGGTCACTGCAGCAGAGACCATATGGCCCTAAAAGCCAAAAATATTTACTATCTGGACCATTTCACCCTTTTTGGTAGGAAGGGATACCTCATTAGAGCTGGCTAGAGGTTGTGTAAGACTAGAGTCCATTGCCTAAACACAGTTATACGGGTTACAAAATTATTTAGCCTCAAGCAAACCAGGCAGATCCTTAAAAAGAAAGGTGATCCCAGTGTCTGGCTAAGAATAAGTGCTAAGGCAATTAAATGCAATAGATCACTGTGCTTACCATCTCACCATACCTGAATCGACCACTCCCTGCTAAATGCCCAATCCTTTTAGGTAAGATGGTTGATAGTGTAGGTTTTTATTTCTCTTTTGATAATTTTCTTCTATAGCCCCTTCTAGCCTGTCTTAAAATCTTGCTTCTGTATTCTCACCTCAATCTGAGAGTCATGCTAACTGTCTGAATCCCAGCAGTAGACATGACTGTAAGCTACTTTTTAATACTCTGAACATGATTGAAAATTACCTTCCCACGACTCCGGAACTGAAAGTAAGCCTCAATTAAAAGGAAAATCAGTGCATATAGATATTGATACGAACCATTCTAACTCATTATGCCAAAATCCTGTATCTCAGCTCCTTGCTTAAATATGAATATAGTACTTTTATGATGTGATGGCTAATTTTATGTGTCAACTTGGCTAGGCAAGGTACCCAGATATTTAGTCAAACATCATTCTGGATGTTTCTGTGAGAGTGTTTCTCGATGAGATTGGTATTTAAATTGGTACACTTTGAGTAAAACAAATTTCCCTCCATAATGTGGGTGGGCCTCATCCAGTAAATTGAAGGCCTGAATAGAACAAAACAATGACTTCCTGTAAGCACGGGCGACTTCTGCAGCAGACAGCATTCAGAACTGTGAACCACAGCACTGGCTTTTCATTGAACACTATGGTTTAAAGGTTTGTGTCCCCTCAAAAGTCATATGCTAAAATTCTCAGCCCCAAAATGTTGGTATTAGTTGGTGGGCCTCTGGGAGGTGATTAGGTCATAAGGCAGGAACCTTTATGAATGGGATTGAGGCTTTTATAAAAGAAGCCCAGAGAGCTATGTGAGGACCATATGATAATTCAGCTAGAAAGTACCTTCTATAATCCAGGAATGGGCCCTCACCAGACAGTGAGTCTGCCTTGATTTTGGACATCCCAGTATCCAGAGCTGTGAGAAAAAAAATTTCTGTTATTTATAAGCCACTCAGTCTATGGTATTTTGCGATAGTAGCTTGAACAGACTGAGACGGCATTCTGCATCTCCAGTCTGCCCGCCTGTGCTTGAACTTTCCAGCCTTTATAAACTGCATGTATTAGTCCATTTTCATGCTGTTGATAAAGACATATCCACACTGGGTAATTTATAAAGAAAAAGAGATTTAATGGACTCTCAGTTCCATGTGGCTGGGGAGGCCTCCCAATCATGGCAGAAGGTGAAAGGCATGTCTTTCATGGCAGCAGGGAAGAGAGAATGAGAGCAATGAAGAAAGGGAAACCCCTTACAAAACCATCAGATCTCATGAGACTTATTCACTACCACGAGAGCAGTATGGAGAAAACTGCCCCCGTGATATAATTATCTCCCACCGGGTCCCTCCCACAACATGTGGGAATTGTGGGAGCTACAATTCAAGATGAGATTTGGGTGGGAACACAGCGAAGCCATATCACTGCATGAGCTAATTACTTAAAATCAATTTCTCTCTCTCTTTTTATCCATATATATATACACATATATCCTTCTATATATAATGTGCATATATTTATGCACACACATATACACACCTATTCTATTGGTTTTGTTTCTCTAGAGAACCCTGACTGGTACATATGACTCATAAAGTATGTGACTAATTAAAGATGTTTACTTTTAAAATTTCAGAGTAGATATAAGCACTCAGCAAACCCTTAGGATATAACACTTAACAACAAACACATGAAATGCACTATTTGGGAAACTTTCAACCATTATAGTAGTCAAACTTCAAGATGGATCCTAATGATCCCAGCTCCCATTGGTATTCATACTCCTATGTAGCCTCTTCCTACATGAAACCACGATCAGTCTGTATGATCAATAGAATGCAGCAGAAATATATAGATTCACAGATTCCTTCAATCAAATAATAAGGCCTTTAAAAAGTTTATGGAAGTTGTCCTTTGGCTATTTTAATAGAAGCCCATAGTGGAGAAAGAGTTACCTCAAAGCAATTTGTGACTGTGACTTTTGTTTAATGGAGTGAACCTTAATAAGTTTCAAGGAGACAAAAAATATTTTTACAGAATATTGTATTTAAAGAATCACAGAAAGCTTGACTGAAAGGGACAGAGAGTAGAAAATTAAAGCCTGGAACTTCCAAATTTCTGCAAGAAGGAAACAGCTGCAAACACATACTTCCTTTTGTGAAAAAGAAACGATAACTCAGGGCAGAACCAAGATCCCAGAGGGTGAAGCCCAGGACCACAGTAAATCATTTGCAGGCAGTAGTTTGACTGAGTCCCATTCAAAGAACTTTCAACATGTGCCTGGATGGATTTAAGCCTTGCTGTGGACCAGTAGGTGTAACTTTTGTTTTCTCTGGTTTGAATAGGAGTTCCTACTTCAACTATTCTAAGCTTGTCCCACCATTGTATGTTGGTTGTGTATGTGTTGGAGGGTGAGTGTCATCGTCTCTTTAGCTCACAAGACTCCAGATTGAAAAATATCTGGACACAAGGTGCTTTCCTTAAGGAATTACACAGAAATAGACTCCTTTGCACCTGGAGTTGATGTAGATGATAAGATTCTGAGTGTCACACTGAAATTGAATGAGATGAGACTTTGGGGTCCCTAGGAGGGGATGAGGGTATTTTGCATGTAAGACAGACATAAATGATTGGTGAAAAGAAGTCAGACTGTGGTAGCCATCCTTCAAGATGGCCCCCCAAATTCCCATATCTAGAATTGAGACTTTTTTGTAGTTTTTTTTCCACATTTAATAGGGATGGGGTCTGTGACAAATAGAATATATTAGAAGTGATGACATTTCGCTTCTGAGGTAGATTACAAATGATACTGTGACTTTCATCTTGGCATTCTCAATCCCATCACCACCCCTCAAGTTCATTCTGTCTCCTCTCTCTCTCTCTCTCCTTTCTTCAGATCACTTACTCTGGTGAAAGTCAGCCTGTTATATCATGAGCAGCATCACTGAGAGGCCCATGTGTTAAGAAACTGAGGCCTCTGATCCATGGTCAGTGAGAAATTGAGGGCTACTACCGATAGCCACTGAATGTACTTGGAAATGGGTCCTCCACTCTCAGACAAACTTTCTGCAGACTTCATCCTACACCTCGACTGCAGCCTTCTGAAAACACTCTGAGCCAAAACCATCTGGGGAAACCACTACCTGATTCTTGACTCTCATAAACCATGTGATAAACTAAGTTTCTTGTTTTAAAGTGCCATGTTTTGTGTAATTTGTCACATAGCAATTAATAGCTACTATACTCATTCAAGTGTTTATTAATATCTTACCAGATATCCTACCTTGTTCAAGGCGCTATCAGAGATAAAGCATAATATCTGACCTCTTTATAAGTCAGGTCTCAATGCTGAAAACAGAAGCCACTGTAGACATTTTTAACTGGAAATGTTTGATAAAGGGTTATAGATGCTCAGGAACATACTGGAAAACTTGAAGTGCATTGTCAAGGCAGAAATATTAGGGGCTACTGTTTGAGGCCATGATTGGTATCAGGAGTTCAAAAGCACACCTCTGTGAATGAATGAAGATGGCATAAAAAAGTGACCCACAGCCACTGCTGCTCCTACTGATACATATAGGTCTGAACATCTGGTAAAGTAGAGAATGGACACCAGGATTTCACTGCAGGGAAACAGCATATGACTACAACATTACTATCAGCATAATCAAAGAGGTGAAAAAAATGGCTTCTGCCTCATTCCTACCCTCCAATTCTTCTTCAAGTAATCTAATTAGTGAAACCTGATTCTCTTCTGGAATGTTAGTAGCAAAGAGATCTGGGAATGTTTTTAGCTTTCTAATGTCTTCAACTTGAATGGAGTTAGAATGGATGTTGAGAGCCAATTCTCACCCTTTACCACAGTCTGTGCATCCAAGGGGTTTACAAGCTTAATAGAATGACAAGATTAACGTAATGCGACAAGATTAGAGATGGGGCATGTGCTAAATTGAGTGTTACAGCTGAAGTTCAGCAGAAGATCAGAGAAAAAGGAGATTAGAGTGTGATGGAGAATTCAGAGAAAGTTCCATGAAAGAACTTAGCTTTCAGTCAGGGCTTGAAAAGATGGAAGGAACTGAATAAACCTGGATAAAAGTAGAATATTTAATGCAGGTGGATAGCAAGTGTGAAGGCAAGAATTAAAGCAGGTGATAGCAGGTAGTTAGCCTGACTCTTGCAAAGAATAAGTAATGAAAGATGGTCATAACAATGGACTATGAAATATATATGGCTGTGAAAATTGAGGTAATATCTAAATATATTGCATGTGGGTATATGTGTACTCAATGTCCATAACATACATTTATGTATTCATGTATAATTATGTGTGTATTGTCATTCAGTCGATTTCTTTCTTTGTCAGACACTAAGGGACTTAGACTAAGCTAGAGGAATACACAGGACAACAGATATCTCAACATTTCCTTCCTTCCAACCCTGGTCATGTTTGTGCAGTGACTATGAAATTCTTTAACAGTTTTTTTTCTCCGATTTGTATTTTGGTTTCCTTATTACAGAAATCAGGCTTTCCCTGAACTCCTTAACTCTTTCCAATTCTTTCCCTATTGAGGGGCTAGACCTGTTCTCATATTTTCTTAGCCGTTGACCATGGTTCTTCTTCTAAATGGAAATTGTTGATGATTGTTATGTGAACCTGGCTAATTTAGTGCATGTGCCTAGAAGTTGCCTGCTGTTATGTCTCCTGACTTAGGTCAGGTCTTCATCCATTTTGATATATTAATAGTAATCATAATGATCACTTATTGAGCGTGTGTTTGTATGAAATGCTTGTTCCCTGGTGCCTTAAAGAAATAGCACTTGAACATAAATTTAATTTACTCAGCAAGGCCATTTTTACTTCCTGCAGAAATGGTGCAGAAAGGGTACACTCACCAGCAGTGTTGCCACGAGAGTACACTGAACAAAGGAGACAGGGTCATTTATAACCTGACGCGTCCACCCTACTGCTGTGTCTGGTTTCCACTGGCTGGAACAGGATCTCACATTCTGTATTTGTCCCGATTGGCTAGCAACTTAGAACTTTTTAAAAGAGATAAAGGCAGAGGAGAACACAGGAAGGAGGAAGTAACTTGTGGAACGCTGAGAAAGGTAAAAAAAACACCTTCAAATAAGGAATAGGAACAGGCTATGACCTAATGCTTGCTTGGACCAGTATAAGCATGCCAGGGAAAATATTTAGGCTAAATTGTAGAAGCTAAGAACATAAAGTACATTGATTTTTTTTTAATCACAGTTAGCAGATATTTAAGAATGTTAGCACAGGTCTTTGAATCAATTTTGCTTCTAAGAGAAGTTACTATTTATTCCTAATTAAATGGGGTGGAAAGTCTTTGAAGAGGAAGCACTACTTTACAAATTTTTACATGTTTTATCCCAGAAAAGGTGTTAGCTACTTTCTAAAAACTATTTCCAATCCAAATATATGTTTTTGTTTCCATTTTATAGATGAGAGAAATAATTTAACTCCAGAACCTGTAGTCTTTACATTATATCATAAAAATTAAAACACAAAACATGATCTTTATATGACAGTATCTCAGACCTCACAGCTTACAAAATGTTGCTGTTGTTAATTATTTCATTTGATCCTCAGAATAAGATCGTGAGGTAAGAAAGGTAGGAAAATTCTGTCTTCTTTTTTTAATAGTTTGGAGAAGCAACTAACTTCTCAGTCACCTGCTCTAGAAAGTTGAGTACTTAATAAACATTATTATATTTTGATCAAGTCTTATATAAAGAAAATGTGTGTCCCATGAATATTAGATAAATAGATACATAGAAAGGTAAACAGACTCATGTAAGGTTTTGAAGCTTAGAGAAGTTTGGAGATCCTCCAATATCACAAAGTACATATTTTGCCACAGTAGAAATTGGTAAAATACAGTTATGATAAAATTTCTTTTTTCCATAATTGACTTCATTTTGATCATAGCTAAGATTTCCATGTGCAGATGAATCCACATCTCTCATTTTGGACAGGAAAAATATCAAACATTGGTCATCTCTCTGAGTCTCAACCAAATCTCTAATGTCTTCTGCTAATTAGTGCATCATTTTCAATAGCAGAAATCTCAAAATAGCATTGTTAAGTTTTTTCATTTGTTTGGCTCTTTACTACTGCAGACCACAGAAAAGTGATCTTTGGCCAATTTATATAGGTATGTTTGCATCATGTTGGAAGATGAGTTTTCTATTAGGGTTCACTATCCACATAGATGTTTTAGAAAGTGCTAATGCATGAAGTGACCTCAGAAAATAAAGTTTAACCTCAAATTCTACAAAATTGAATTTTAGTTATTTGTCAGGATATGGGAAAGAATTATAACTTCAAAATGACCTTCAGTTCTTAAATTTCATCTTTTAGCAATTAGACCTCACAACCAGCCTGCCCTTTTCCGATCAAGAAACAAAAATTTATGCCTATGTAGCATCAAAAATTCCTTGGTTATAATCAAGAGGAACATAAAGGTGAACATTTTCATTAGTGCATGTCATGAACATTGTGGAGAAAAGAATTATAACCCACCCCACTCTAATCCGTCTTCTCTGAGGAGTCATTTTAAGTGAAAAAAAAAAAAATCCTTGGTTTTTCAGTCACTCCAACTTCTTAAAATAAGTTTTAAAGTAGCACAGGGAAAGTTCTCCAGGAATACAAAAGGCTGCTTGATCTCAGCTAGAGCCATGTGAAAAACCTGTAAGCTAGAGACTAATGAGTCTACATCAGGAATAATGCATTCAATTCTAAAATCAGGGATATTGATTGAAATCCAAGAGATAGATGTGAGTCTTAAGCCTGTGGAAAGAGATCTAATACATTTTTTCATATATTTAATTAATCATGGTCATTATGAGACAAAGAATTAAAGATAATGCATCATTTGTCTGAGCTTTATTGAACACGTCATAGTTGCATAAAATCTATGTGATAATTCAAATATCTTGCTTTTAGATCACAGAGAAGGGATTTTGTAGTTTAAGAGTAAAAATTAAAAGTTGTTGGGAAAGAATCAATTGTAGGCTAAATAATAATTGATTACTATTTCAGTAAACACCACAGAATTACCTTCTAGACTAATAAATTTATGGATAGGTATCCAAGTGGCTATTTTTATTTACTCAAAGGAGTAAATTTTCGAATTATCAGCTCCCAAACTAATCATGCTGCAGAAAATCAGATCTTAATTTTCTGTGGACTAAATTAATATAAATTTCATGTTACATAGGCAGATCGTTTCAGATTCACATTTGCTTATACATGCTGATAGGCCCACCAAACTATGCAATTATGCCAGAATAATATTAAAGAGCTTAGAGTTAATCTGTTTTTAAGCCCAAGGTTACATGAAAAATATAGAACATTTACCAATTAACTTTGCATTAGGCACTTCACACATTCCTCACATTCTTATTTAATCCTTGTAATCGCACAAATGATCTTCTGTGGTAGGCATCATCATCTCTTCTTTACAGCTGTAAAACTGAACTCAAGATCATGTAGCTGGAATTAATCTGGGCTTTTACTGACACCCACCTTTGTGCCAGTCTTTGGGAGATTGCACATCTGACTAAAATGTTGACACTTCTCTGAATCCACTCCACGTGTAGTGTCCTACTATGACTTGGTGACCTAGGTTTACTCCTGGGGTTTGCTTTGACCAGTGGAACTTCAGCAGGCATTACACAAGAAAAGGCTTAATGGAGTCTGCATAATTAGACTTGATTTGTGCCTCTTTCACTACCATGAGACAAACATATCTCAGCTAGTTTCTTGGTTCCAGGAAGGTGAAAGAAAGGTGGTGCAGATCCTCACTAGAGAATTTGCCCAGTGCAAGCCAGTAAAGAATAGAACTCTGTCCAGTCAGTAAACTGCAGAAGCACAAGTTCAGTCAAGCCCAACTAAGTTCAACCTTCATCAACTTGGTCTTAGATGTTTTCAGATACTTGAGCTGAAAGGATAAATGATTTTTTTTTTTGAGTTGTGGGGTGGTTTGTTTTGCTGCAGTTGACAACCAATACAAAATTGTAAACTCTTTCCCTTGCTTTTTGCAGATGATAAAATGAAACGCAATGTCTCACAGGAGACAGAGAAGTGTTGAAGCATCTTTGCTGTCTGTGCATAAGAAAAGTTCAACACTAATGTTAAGAGGCAGGAAAGACTGGGTGTAGGTGGCTTGTCAGTTTTTCTATGTGAAAACAGTATTTGATGTTCTCTATTAATCTAGGACAAAAGATGAGAACCAAAGGGGAAGGATAGGATACCATCCGTGAGGTACTGTAGTGACACACCAGTATACTTCTGAGTGTATAAATGTCAAGAGGAAGTGTTCCAACTCGCTCCTGTCTGTACGCCCTTCTGGAAGAGGTAAAATATAACAGGCAAGACTCACTTTTGCGGTTAAAGTAACCATGGAAATTTTAAACGTTCCATCATGGATTGACAAACTGTAGCTCATAAGCCAAATCTAGCCTGCTGTGAGTTTTTATTAAGTTTCACTGAATAAGACAGCCACATCTCTCATTACATATTGCCTATTGCTGCTTTTGCTCCACGTTAGCAGAGGTGAGCAGTTGAGAGAGACATTACAGCACATAAAACTTCACATACTTACTACCCGGCTCATTTTAGAAAATGTTTGCTGACCCCTGCTGTAGAGCGCGGTAGGAAGGCATGGCTGGAAGATGTTGGACTAGAGCAGGAACGTACAGGTGATCATGTGGGGAAATCGCATAGGTGTGGTTGTGGCTGTGGTTGTAATACTGTGGTTGTTCTTAATGAATGAGAAAAGGGACATGATTTCAGGGAATTCTCACTGGGGTCCATTGTGAAATTTGAGGTCAACGCTTCTGTCATTCACTTGTAGAAAATCATTGAATGGCTTATCTACTTTTAAAAACCTTATTTTGATGCAGCATCTTTACAACATTAGTGTCATCCCAAAGATTTAACTTAATTTCTAGGTGGAAATTTGAACCAAGAGAAATGGGACACTCTAGAAATGTAGCCAGGCCCAGATATATTTTCTATAAAACATCCTCTGTGTGTGTGTGTCTGTGTGTGTGTGTGTGTGTGTGTGTGTTTAAAAGGTATCAGTCAGATATTCCCCCAATAATATGTATGTTTGGATCAAGCACAATGTGTAGACATAACTACAAGGCATATGCTGTCTGACCATATTTCAGAGCACCCTAAATTAGTTATTTGTTGTGTGCATCCTCCAGCCCTGACAAATCCCCAAGGACTAAATAAATACTACAGTCCTCTCCACTTCAAAGTTCCTCTGAGTTTTACTGTTCAAATTACAGTGGTGGCTGCTTTCCCCTTCTCTATTGCTTGTTCTTTGTCTGTTTTCACACTCTTCCCGGCTGTGTAATCACTCATTCTCTCTAATTTATCACAGCCTCTCCTGGTCCTGACTACACTATCTCCCCATTTTTGTCATGGTGCACTGGTACATTACAAATACAATTAAACTTCTTATGATACTGCAGCTTTTTCCCAACACATCCCAGCTTCAAGGTTGAAAGATTTCTGATATTACCTCTGATATCAGTTCTTTCCCATTTATCGGCAGTGTCGGGACTAATGCAGTAGTGTTGCATTAATTAAAGGAAGCATCTAGTAATACTGCTGTTTTTGCCAGTCTGACACTGAATCAGGAGTCTAATGCCTGCTCATGTTTTAAGAACCATTTATCACCCATGTCATCCCAAAGCAGCCAGCTGTCTGAGCCAAGCCTCATTTGCATTTCATCAACCACAGGCTCTCTTTCCCCATCTCACTCTCAAGTCTTTGTATAGCAGCTCTAATTTTTTAAAGCACATTTTTCAAAGAAGGAGCTTAGCTAAAATTACTATGCTCCATAGAAAGTTGATTTCAACACCAGACACGAGTCTCCATACTGATTGTGGCCAAAATGAGTAACACAGACTGTGCCTTGAATTTGTTCTTTCTCTTGGTCAGGTGATGGAGAGATGGGGAGAGCTGTAACCACTACATCACTCCCAAAATTGGTACAGAAATTTTATTGATATTTTCATTTGATAGTAAATATAAAAATTCAATTTCATTTTCTGATTATGAAAACAATTTATTACAGTAACAAATGAAATATATTTGATTTCATTTCATCATTCATTTTGCACTTGGCCCTCTGTTCTTTTTACTCTCTCCCATCCCACATAACATAACCTTCTCTACCCACCAAAGCTATTTAGACATATCTTGACAATGGCCCACATTTCCCAAAACAATGGGAAATCAACTAATGAAACTATGGAATTTGAAGCCATTTCAAAATAAAGTCAGCATTGGTCTTCATAATTTCAAAATCTGTGTAATTAATGTACACATTTTCTTTTGTACCTGTATCTTTAATATACCCTCCTTTTCCATCTATTGATCCAAATTTTAATACCTCTTGAGAAAATTTAGCTTTTCCTTTCCAAGGCAAAAGTAATACTTCTCCCTTTCCTTGAATCATTTTCTTAGTAAATACCTTTTCAGGAAGCTTATGCAGAATGTGTGTGTATGTGTGTGTGTTGGGGGCGTTGTTGGTTGAGGTTGTATGTATGGAGAGTGGGGTGGAGGAGATTATGTTAACTCACTGTGCCATAGACTTGTCCAACCGCAATGTTTGGCCTAAACCAAATCCCTGCAGATAATTTTTTAGGGGCAATCATCCCCTTTTATGTTCTTGCTTTTAAGCCCAGATGGTCAGCAACAGTGGACACCTGTCTCCCACTGAGACCATTTGATAAAGGTCACTTAACAGTTTTTCCTGATAATACCCTTCAGTCACCATGGGGTTGGTTTCAGATTCCATTCAGTGACCTAGAAACTTGAAAGCTCTATATCCATAACTAATCCTTTGGGATTTCTGGTCCTCAACAGGTAATTATTTCAACAAGTTTCTTTTTGAAAAGAAAATGATCTTTTGGAATTTTTATCAAATTGAAGGGGAAAATAAGAATTTTGCATGTATTAAATCTAGTTTACATCTCAAGCACATTTTAAGATTAATATCACTTAAATTTTAATCAAACATTTAGAGCACAAGAACAAATACTTTCTAATAAACTATGTAAAAACAGGTTTTAATTGATTAAGTGTAATTTATTGTTATGTATTTGATAATCTTCGTAATCCATTGTCAAAACACCTTACATTTTCAGAGCTGAGAAATGTGTTTCAGTAATAAAAGTTATGTTCTAAAATCCCTTTTAATGCAGTCAGAGTACTATAATTTATTGCATAAACACTGTACACTTATTTTCCACTGACTTGAAAATGCCATATTGGTACTTCTGAACTAACATTCATTTTCAAACACTAAACTGGTTTTCTGTAGCTTGTATGCTGTCACATATTCACAAAGATTCATAAAAGAAACATTTATTCTTTTACACTTTTTCATATCTCTTAATGCTTTTATTTCCTTTTTATTTTCCTTCAGATTTATGAACTAAGATGTTAATGCTTGAAGCTGAAACTTTTTCTGTCAGCTTTTGTACATGTAAATCTCTTTTTACATTACAACTCTTCCTGCCATGTTCAAGGTTATTAAAATATGTTCACATTTTTGTAGATGGATTGTTGTGTTAATAACATTATTGTAAACACTTTGACTACTTTAATTTGCTTTCGTGTTTTTCATAATCCTTACAATATCATGAATTTTGAAAACATGGAATAAGGGCTTCTGACATTAAGAATAATGGGTTTAATGAAATCAGCTCATTTGGTATCTGAGGATATTTTTCCCCTCTTTAGCAAAAACATCGTAAAATTGTGATAGAAGATGTCTGTTAGATGTATGGATAGATCATATTAAACACTGGCTGGGTATGTATATGTAGTCATTTTTTTAAGATAGAATTTCAATTTTAGAATAGCTTTAGATTTCTAGAAAATTGACCATAACACAGAGTGTTCTCCCATACACCACACCCAGTTTCCTCTTTTGGTAACTTCTTATACGGGTATGGTACCTTTTTCGAAACTAACAAACGAATATTGCTACATGATATTAATTAAAGTCCATACATTGTTTATATTTCCTTAGTTGTTATCAAGTGTTATGAAGCTATTTTGATAGGAGAAAAAATTTACGGTATGTATGTACAGATTGACCACCTCCAAAGAAAGAAGGGAGGTGAATAATAAGAGACTCTGATGTTTTCCTATAATTTTGACAATCACAGTTTTAAATCATGGCATTCTCCAATATTTATTAGATATGTAATCATAGTCAAGTTACTTTGCCTCTTTAAGCCCTACTTCCTTTGTGTAAAAGTGAGCAAAACAATAATATCTTTCTCACAGATTGGTGGTGAGCATTAAATAAAACGTTGCAGATAAAGTTCTTAGTAAAGTCTGGAACATAGTTCTTAATAAATGTTGGCTATTTTTGCTATTATTACTAAATTTAAAGGCTGAGGAGCAAGCTGACTGATAGTATTCAGAATTACTCGTAGAATGTTTGCATTGGTTCAGACTGATAAGTATTTTTACAGAGCCAATCACATTATCTCCAGGTACAATTTGCCCTATGAGACACCTGATATAGTAAGTAGCCCATCAGGGATCCAGCAGTAAAAACTAAATTAGAGGAGGGAAGTCCTGTTCCAACTGGTTTGACATATTGTGGCTGAATTTTTAAGTTTTAGTGAAAATAATAATGATGGTTTGATCTTCAAAGTTTTGTTTTACCATTTCCCAAATAGCTTGGGATTATTGTAGTGTAACCACTTAAAATTCTGAGGAAATGTGGAATTATTTTTTCTAATTCATACTTTGTGAGTGCAACTACTTTGCACCGTGCAGAGAGAGAAAAAAATATATTCTAGGCATTCGCCAAATCTAATGTGGATGAACAAGTCTTTAAATTTCCTCCTGTCCTCAGATTTGCACCATAAAATTTCAGACCAAATAAAAAAATTGTTTTTTTTCACTACTCTTCTTTAAGGAAATGTAAGAGAAAAAAAGAAAGAAACACGTGTTTTGGAGGGTAGAATTTTGGCAATTATATCAGATTGAAAAATCCAAATGTGGATTAGCTTCAACTCATCAAAGATTCAAGAACTGCTACAGTTTTAAGAATGAGCCAAAAAAAAACCATGGGTATGCTTTGAGGGGAGGGAATTAGGAAGGGAATTGATAGCCATTCAGACATTTTCCCAGCATTAAGGCTTCACGAATTTTGCATTGGAAAGAAAGATTTATAAACTAAGAAACTCAGTATCCAGTCCACCCTAGGATAAATGCTGCAGTGTGCCCAAGCATTCCTATTTGAGTATGGCTTTGTGCTTTGCCAATCATAACAATCAGTGATAGAATAATAAGAGCCTGCATGAAGCACTGTGCTAATGATAATGTTCCCAGTAAGAACAAAAGAGAGGCCATTACTTTTAAACATCATTGAATATAATCAAACACTGGGTAGGCTTGTCTGTATTCAGATTTTATAACTCTACATTTATAGCCATAAAATTTAAAAAAAGACATTATGAAATTTCTGTGGTTAAGAAAACTATTTATTATTACCAATGTGAATTTCTCTAGATGGAAAATTGTTTTGAATTAGTTGACTTCACGTAAGTCAATTTGTTCAGTAACACAGAGTAGACTTCTTGTAAATAGGAAAGAGGGTGCATTTGATTAAGATCCACTATTTTCTTATATGTATATCTCTTCTCTGTCCTCCCTCAGAATACTATCTTCCACAAAACAACACACATCTCTTCCACCAACTTCTGCCCAGAATACTGCATATTCAATCAATGTCCACAATTGTTAGATACAGAATGTTCAATTTCTATTAGGTTGGTGCAAAAGTAGTTGTGATTAATGGCAAAAATCACAATTATTTTTGCACCAAACTAATAGTAACATTGAAAAACAATATTAGCAATTCAACATCAGAAAGGTCTTCAGGAAAGTCATCACCACAGATGGGCCAAACTATTATTTGTAGGTCATTGTAGTAAGTTAGAATTTTATGAAATTCATAAATTAATGCTTATTTCATTAAAGGATATGAACAACCTGTAGTATAAATTTGATCTATACATCGTTGGGAAAATAAAATAATAAAATGCTATAATAGTAGTAATCATGTGGTGACCTTTCCATCACACTTACAATTTTCAATGCACTTGTCTATTCATTATTTCATGAGTGGATGGGGTAGCCGAGTGGTCAGGACAACAGATGTCGTATAGACAGATGACTCCCTTCTATACCCTATTCTGCCATTAGTGATGTGTATTTTACTTTTGCTTTTTTCTTCCCATTTCACTACTAGTTTAAAATCCTAATCTTGAGTTCCAAATCACACCTAATTTTACTCATGCGTAGTTGTACCTGAAAAAGAATTACACTACATAAATTCCATCCATTAGAGGTGTGGCGGAATGGACACAAAACCACTAACATTGATTACTTCAGTGCAGGTGGGATTGCAAATGCAGAGCATGAGAAGGAGAAGATTTTTATTTTTTCTTTATGTAAGTTTACCTTATTTATTCTAATACAAGGCTCTGGTATCATTTATAATGAAACATTAAAACATTTTTAAAAGTTTATGTGCTTAATGTTCTGTAAAGGAAGCATAAACTCATTTATTGCAACAAATGCAGCAGTTTATTTCATTCCTCAGATTATTGATCCTGATATAAATAAAACTGTTCAGAACTTGCACAGAGATATTTAAACAAGGAAACGAACAAACAAAAGCTAGAGAAAAAGTGAAAAAAAAAAGGAATGCTTTTTTATTATTTAATCATTGTGGATGGACTGAAAACATCCAACTTCCATCTCTTGAATTAAATCTGATATTTTCTTGGAGAGTAGTGAGGAGTAGTTGAGGGTAGACAGAAAACATCGTGTATTTTGAAAAATATAAAATTTAGAGAAGTTTAATTTAAATGCTCCCTGAGTGTCAAAAAGCTATTAAATATAATTTTCAAGATTTTAATATAAGTGAATCTGAACTACATATGGTCTAAGTTTCTTTTAAGTTGCACATGGATTTAAAATGCAGGGGAAAAAGATCACTTGGCAAATATGTTTTTGGTTTTGAAAAACTTCCAAATGTTTAAAAAGTACTTTTCAAATCAACCATAGCCATATGCATCCAGGTTTTCTCATCCTCACTATTGAAGGATAAAAAGAACTAGAATTAAAGCAAAATAAATGGAGATGTGATACATATGCTGTAAAACTAAAAAAAAATCAGTTGATTCTCTAGGGAATCAGTTAAAAAAATAAATTTGGTCCTTATGGCAATTTAACCCAAAGAATCTAACACTTTTATTCTTAGCAACTTAGGATCATGGATGATATTAATCTGTCACAAAATGATCCTATGACTATTTCCAGAAGTGGAAAAGTGCAGAAATAGAAAATGCATATGATATTGCTATTTTATTTTGTTCCAAGTCTTGTTACTATCAGTGGAAAACAGTATTCCAAAGGAATTAACATTTGGATAAATTATGGCATGAAATGTAATTTTTAATCCCTTATGCATAGATACATTGATAATAACTGAACATCTTTGGCATCTGGCTTCCAGATACAGTGACAATTTCCTCACGGCATCTAGAAATTAAATAGATGTGTATAAAAACTTTTTTCCAAAAAATAAAAAAAATTAAATGTCAATTATCTTGAAATAAGTTTTTTTTTAAATAAGAAGCATTTTTAACTAAAAATTACAAAATAGAGCATTATATTTGGACAATTACTCAGTGTTTTTTCCAAATAACAGATGAAATGTATTTTGATGTTTTGTTTTAAATAAATGCAAACATATAGATGCAAAACAAATCAAACATTGCTCCAAACAAAATACGTGTGTTGTCTATAATTCTCAAACATTGAATAATATTCAGTGAACTTCAACAAATGCATTTGATGGTCCATTAAAATTCATTATAATAAATTTTGAATTAGATTCCAAAATGAACACACTATTTTCTTATCTTTTAGTGTCTGTTGGTTTTTTCTATTTTCTTTCTTCTTTCTTTCTTTTTTTTTTTTTTTTTTTCTGAGGTGGAGTCTCACTCTGTCACCCAGGCTGGAGTGCAGTGGTGCTATCTCAGCTTACTGCAACCTCCGCCTTCCAGGTTCAAGAGATTGTCTTGCCTCAGCTTCCCGAGTAGCTGAGGTTACAGGTGTGTACCACCATGCTCAGCTAATTTTTGCATTTTTAGTAGAGATGGGGTTTCACCATGTTGGCCAGGCTGGTCTCGAACTCCTGACCTCAGGCAATCCACCTGCTTTGGCCTCCGAAAGTGCTGGGATTACAGGCATGACCCATTGCGCCCAGCTGTATTTTTTTTTTTCTATTTTCATTACTAAGACTAACTAATAGTTATGTGACTGAATACAGGTGATCATTTTACCAACACTTTTTGGCATTTTTTTTTTGTCATTTTTGATTGATTAAGTACAATTTTTAGAAGTGAAGAAATATAGATCCTATAGCACATATATTTCCCCAAATATATGTGTGTGTATGTGTGTGTGTGTGTGTGTGTGTGTGTGTGTGTGTGTGTATTTGGGAAATAAAAGAGTATTATATTTTACTCAAACAACATCAAATATGCGGTCAGGTAAGTTTGATGAGGAAGGTAATATTTTATCCTAAGGATGAGAATTCTGTAAGACAATGTGTTACTTGCTAGTATCAGTTATGTGACCTTTACACACTGATATTTTGGGTGCAATTGCACACTCTTTGCCCTATACTCTTGGGAGAATAGAAGGTTCTTCTTCACACTTTTCTATTCATCATAACTTCTCCTGTAGGACAACCCAAAAATAAATTTCCTGGAATATATTAAGGAAACAAAAACAAACAAATATAGAGAAAAAAATTAGATAAGTGTTTGGGAGGGTGAGAAATCAAATTCAGTGAGGTTTAAACTATAGCCTACAAGTACTCCAAAGTTGTGCTTTTGGATAAATTCACCTTGGATAGAGACATGGCCAAGTGTATATTCCCTTTACCTTTTCTAAAAAACAATACATAGCTCTATCCTTGGATGAGAGGCAAAGGTGACTCTTTGATGAGAGGTAGGGTGACTATCTTTGATTTCTGTTGGGGTTCAGAGGAAGTGTAACTTTCCTAAACGATACCTTGACTTTTGTCACATTTAGCTATTCATTCCTTTTTATTTAGGAAAAAAGCCTGAGCCTGCTGTAGCTCACGCTCTTATTACCTTTTCTTGGGCTTCTTGGATCTCATAAATGACAACTCTACTTTTAGTGTTGCCTTCTCCAAAGGAACCTAAATACCAGCATCACCTTCATTATCCTGAAGCATGATTCTCTGCCTTAGAAAACCCCTATAGTTTACATTTACATTTACTTTATACCTCTCTTAATCTTTTGAGGAATGCCTCTCTATTCTGCATGGTAAAGTTCTAATTTATTACAACTATGAAACAGATATTTCCTTCTTATTTTTTATATATTGAATTACTTTATTATTGCCAATCACAATCTGCTTTGCTAAATTATTCAATATAAGCTTCCCTCTTCAATTAGACTTTGGAATTCCTGAGATAAGAAATTATGTTTCATTCTGAAGGTGTGCTTAAATCTGTGGAAAGATGGTTTGTCCAAACAGGATATAGAGGAATAGAGTTATCCTGTACACAGCCACCTGTAGTTGCAAGAGTGGCTAGAAATAGGTGTTATACTACCTTTTTAAAGACATGACCTCGTCAGGCAAATTCTAAAGACTCTGTCTACCCTTTGTGGTTAAAAAGTGAATTGCCAGTAATTTTATAAAATGTAATATAAAAATACGTTTTTAAAAAACAATTTAATGATTTTGAATACTTTCAGCCAAAATCGTAATGTTCCCTAATTCTTGTGAAATAGGGCTAAATACGAAGACTTTGAAGAATATCTCACGCTTTCATCTCTTCTTTGCTGTAATGTTCAAAATGTCTGTCTGAGAAATGAACGGACAAACCCAAGCCATGCCATCACATACTTTCCTAGAACAGTGGATCAAATCCCATTTTTCTCAATATGAAGGAAGTTTCATCACATGGCAATGACCAAAGCTGCTCTTTAAACTGTAAGGCGGCAAAGTTCAAGCATTACCTTGTACAATCAACCATTTATAGCGTCATTTCCTCACTTTTATTGTACAAGTTACTGAAATGAAAGAATCTAAATCTTATAACTGAGATGGGTGAGGGATAAAGGGTGGAGATTAGGCTTGGTTATGGTGGGCACAGGGATGGAGCAAAAAAAGAGGAACCCAAAAACAATTATTCTTTCTTTCTATGTTAAATTTAAAATAAGTCATTTTAATTGCACAATTGAGGTTGGATTTTCACTGAAAATGAAATATTTCAGTTATGAGTTCAATTCATTAGGAAAAAATACTTTTAAAAACCTAGTGGCTATCTTTTTCCATTCTATATCTATCTATCTATCTATCTATCTATCTATCTATCTATCTATCTATCTATCTCTATCATCTATCTATCTATCATCTATCTAGAGGTCATGTCCATCTATTTTTGCTTTAAAAATGAAAAAGAAAATAGGGACACTGATATTCATTCCTTAAACTCTGCTGATTTAGTGGAGACACTGCAATAAATGGTCTATGAAATGAGAGCCCTTGCAGAAGCCAATGAGCTTTATAGGCGCTGACATTGACACTCCACGCTGCAATTCTGCACTTCACTATGTGGGCATTCTGTGCTGCTTACATATATACTTATACGTATATGTATATATAATATATCTTAAATATATATATATATTCTGTTATTTTTATTTCTAAATGTTCAGTTTCTTTTCTAGAAGAAGATATGTGCTGCCTCAAATTTATTAATTTATGGTCTGAAAATTGTCCCTGACCTTCCTCTGGATGTTTTGAACGCAGTATACATAATGTTTGAAAACACGTGGGCTCCAGCATGGCAGATGAAACCATGCAGTAATTTGTTAATTGCAGATGAAATTGGCCACTCACCTCTTTTACTGAAAGAACAAATGATAGTGACTAATTGCACTTCTGAGAACTCTAAAATAACAAATTGTGACCAAGTTATGGCGTATATATCCACGTTGGTTGGATATGCAGAGTCTCGTTGTTGGATATGCAGAGTCTCGTGTGGAAAGAAACGCCATGGTAACATGGATTTTGTATATATCCACATATACACATATTACCTAGTTCTGTCTGCTGAGAGAAACTGGAAACAGTGACATCCCAATGGAAATTATAGACGTGATACCAGGGCTGGGAAAGGGAACATTCAAGATGAGCCTGGCATAGCCTATTATGCCAGAAAGCAATGACATGCTCAAAGGATTATGGAAACATCAAAACTGTACAACAGCCAACCTGAAGTGTTCTCACTGAACAAATATGCAACACAGTAGATATCAAAACAAATAATGTTACTAATAGATTATAGCCCAATGAAATACTGACTGAGAGCTTGTTTGGTTCCAGGCAATGGGTCATAACATTTAGCAAAACGGATCCAAATATCTAACCTCACGAAGCTCTCACATTCTAGTGGGGAAGAAAGAAAATAAATAAGTAAATTAGTTGTTATGTTTCAGATATATGCACAATGGAGGAAATTTAAACAAAGGAGAAAGAGAGTGGGAGCCTCTGCACCTTTCAATAAAGTGGTGAGGAAAGATATTGCTGAAAGGGGGACATTCAGCAAAGACCTGCGGGAGGTGGCGAACTGTGCCACACACATTCTTAAAGCCCAAGAGGAAGTACTGTTCTGTTTTAATTAACATGATATGGTTTAACATGTTTCTGATTCAGGTGAATTTTCCAATGTGGAAAAGACTGCTGATTGGATTGTTCCATATATATATAATAAGGAAACAAATGTCTGCTTCCGGGTTGAGCACCATTTTGAAAAATCACAGACAAAGTCTTCATTTGGGTGTAATAGATGTAAAGAACCCTGCATAGGACAAAAGCATATGCAAAAGTCAGGGGAAAATTTGGGGAGCACCTTGTTACCATAGAAAAGGGAAAGCCTGAGAGAAACAACAGGAAGAAATGAAGAAAGAAAGGAAAAAAGGGAAAGAGAGAGAAAGAGAAATTGCAAAAGAGAGAAAAGAAAGAAAGGGCAGGGAAGGAGAGAACGAATAGATAACAGATCAAAAGAAAGAAAAGCCTAGAGCAGAGTTAGGGAAACTTTTCTCCAAATGACCAGATAGTAAATATTTTAGGCTTTATGAACCAAAAGGGAGCTCTGTCAAACTGGTCAACTCTGCCTTTGTAGTGTGAAAACAGCCACAAGAAATACATAAATCAATGTGACAATGTTCCCATAAAACTTTATTCATAAGCATTAACATTTAAGTTTTGTATGTCACAAAACATGTCACAAAATTTTTTTTCTTTTTACTTTTTTTAGCTATTGAAAATGAGAAAAACAAACGTCCTCAGACGACAACTCTACAAAATGGGCCATAGTGTGCCACTCCCAGATGTAGAGACACAGAGACAAGTTGCATGAGTCAATATGATGCAGTGAGAGGTAGAAAGGAATCAGGTCAAGTATCTTGGCTTGACAACTGGTGGGTTCTTCCACTTCTCAAAGCTTCACTGTTTTAACCAATGAAGTGAGAATGTTACAATAAATGAACATCAAATTCTTTTCTTACAGTCACTTTTATTTACTTTATTACTCTTCACTGTTTTAGTTCAATTATTTGCAATAATCTTAGATAAAATACGTTTCTCCCTGTGGGTGTTGAAGTTACTTCTTTTAGGCCCTTTAGAAAATTGGTGCCACTGTGATTTCAGTGATGCTTTCCCAGAAAGTCCCTGAAAAGACTGAGCTCAAGTGCAATGAGGTAAGGGCGCAATATGGCCTGGCAAGATGCCAGCAGTTTGTTTCTAAGTAAAGCCATTCCTAAGTGGTGGGTGAAAATTCTCACCCATAACAGTTTATCTCATTCATTCTAGTTTAGACTTCTTTGAGAGGCCAGGTGCACTGAGGTTTGGCTTTGTAATGGTGAACATGTGTTCCCTGTTGAAACAACCGTTGCTGCACTGCTTCAGGGCAATGGGGGTGTAGACTGTGACTTCCTATTTAACTATTTTTTAGTATGGTTTCAAATGTATACATTTAATAAGGAAATATTCTGGGATTTTCCTATGTTTCAGGATTTAATGTTTGTAAAGTCTAATATAATTATTAATGCTAATTCTAGGAAAGATATGGCATCTTCTGGTAGCAAACAAAAAATATATTCAACTTATTTAGATTGTATTCCTAAAGATGGCCACAATAATATCTCCCATTCCACTCCCACATCAAGCTTTAGAATCTATTATCCCCCTCCTCTTGAATCTGGGCTTACTAGTGACTGGCTTTCACCAGTAGAATGCAGCAGAAATGGCACTGTGTAACCCCTGAGGCCAAGTCTTATCTGCAGCTTGCAATTCAGTTTTCTTGGAGTTCTCAACCATCTTCTACCGGAGAGGCATGCCCAGCTAGACCTGAGCTGTTCTAGCCATTCAAGCTGAGATACCATAGAGGTGGCTGAATTCATTCACCAGTCAGCCCTGTATTCCAACTGAACCTGACCTCCAGCTGATAACCCAGCTGAATGCAGCCAAATGAGTAAGGAAATACGACAAGGAATGGAGGAAATGCTCAGGCAAGCACACCCACCCCCTAAATTCCCGACCCACAGAATCTTAAGCAAACGAAATGGTTCTGGTTTAAAGCCATCAAATGGTGGGTTAGTCTGTTGAGCCACAATAGATAACAAAAACAAACACGACACTAATTAAATTCAGAATGATCAATTATACCACATGTACTTTAGGTAATCTACTCATGGCGTATCATCAACTAGCTGCTCTATGGTAAACCGTGCTGAAATCTGTAATGTTCACACTATATGCCTTCCTTATTTTTAGCATTCATTGTTCTTTAGATCATCTTTCTTGCAGGTTAATCTAATTTATTCAAAGTAAAATATAATTAATAATGAAGTAGCATATATAAAATTTAAAATTATCTACAATTAATTTAACATGAATTAATTCTGGTTTATAATTATTAGAATTGGCCATTTGATCATAATGCCAATAAAAATTCAATTCTGTTGTTCTGTGGAATGTAGTGTTCACTTCTCTAAATAAATATTTTTTTAAATAACTAGTACATTAGGGAAAGATGAAAAATTAATTCATATGCTGTTAAAATTAAAATTTTTTTCTTCTTAATGTGAAAGTGAAGTGGCACTATATAAAACTACTTGTAATGGCATGATACATCTGGTATATATTTTAATCATAGCTTATTTGGGGTTGGCCTAATGTTTTCTTGATGCTCCTTTTTTAAGACAAAATAAAAATGAGAGTGTAAAATGAGTGTGTTACCTAAATGGTAACACAAATTGATGTTAATAAATTAGTACACTCATAAAAGAACTCCCAGTTTTACTGTGAAAAGCAAAGCAATGTATGCAGCATTATGTAGTTTAAAAGGCACACTGATAAGTGCCTATATTCAAATCCTTTTCGGTGCCCTTTGTGTTCTTATCTTCCCCAGGCCAGCAGACAATCCTGCTTTTCACTAACCTTTGGCACGCCACCATCAGCAATAAACTGTGTGCTCCTTCAGAGTCCCTGAGCTTCCTTAATTAGCATCACCTATGGTATGTTCCACTTGGAGCAGCCCCATCAGCCGCACACACCTGCTTTAGTGCCTGCAGGTAGAACAAGAGTCAGTGTCGCAGGGCTCCTAGGAGTCCATCTGCATACTCTAAAGCAGTAAGTAAATACCTACCATCTTTAACAAGCTTACTGCAGCCCCTAACCCTAGTCACTGTGCCTCTGTAAGGCGGAAGTGAAATGCTACACCAGAAACTAAACAGTCACCATGTAGTGACCCAAAAAATTAAGCAAAAACGTTTCTTTCATTTTCAAAATAAAAATATTTGATTTTGCTCAGCAAATTTTCTTTCTACCCTTTCAAGATAAAATATATGTATTTTTATATTGAGGTTTGTACTAAACCTTTTCACAAGCCACAGAAGCGGCAAACATTTTAATTTTTTGTCATAGTATATTTTAAGCACAAATTTTGAAGTACACCTTCAAAACATACAAGGCGATGTTTTCTCTTAAAATACTGTAATGGTCCAAGGCATTTCATGTGCAAGTTAGCAGGGTAAAATTGACACACATTTAAAATTAAAAAAATTTATAGCAATGAATCATAAAAAGGTATAATGAATGTCTGTTACTGAACGACGGATGAAACATCGGTAGTTAAACCAAAGGAATTTTAAAAGGCTTAATTTGAGTTCTTCTCATGAACTCACACTTTTCTTTTTTATGCCTTTTTTCTTTGCCAAGAAGAATTTAGCTGTGACACATAATGGGTATATTTTGTTAAAGCTAAGTTCTTTCAATGTCAAGCTATTATATCTTCTACATACAGAGAAGAGTTGGTGCCAAGATTTCTAACAAGTAGGTACACATTCGTCTTCAAACAGAAAGGCACTAAAAAGCATTGTGTTGGTAGATTGATGTGTTGAAAGATATGCGATGAAATTCTGACTCTATTAGACTAACGGCTGTTTTTAATGGGAAAAAAGCCTATAGATTAACACTCATGCTAAAAACAAAAGGCTTTGATCTCCTTGCCCATTTTGTAGTAAGCAGCATGTATATTTAACATATAATAATTTCAAAACAGGGCAAGAACATTGTCTTAATTATTCTAGGTGTCACCAAACAGACTAATTATATATGTTGTTTATATATTTTAAGTAAAATTTAAGAAATAAAGGAAATAAAATTTTAAGGTTAAATGACTTCCATTTGCAATAAGAATGTCTTATATATGTAAGAAAGGACTAGCCACTATAATTTAATCCTTATTAGGTTTCGATTTCCCATTTCATGCTCCAAATGCATGAATCATACACTTTTCATCTCACATATGAGCAACTGAGGACCCGGATGTATCTTTCTTGGGTTGTACCGTTATTAATGATTAAACCTTAGTTCCCTGATTCTCAGTCTAATGCTATTTCCACTACATACGTCACCTTCCTTCACTGACTTTGAGTCTCTGAATGTAAAGTGACAAGATGTATTTTAATAATTAACAGTCTAAATTAAAGCTCGACAACTCCTTATGCTTTTTTCTTTTTTTTTTGAGATGAAGTTTCGCCCTTGTTACCCAGGCTGGAGTGCAATGGTGCGATCTTGGCTCACTGAACCCTCTGCCTGCCGAATTTAAGTGATTCTCTTGCCTCAGCCTCCCAAATAGCTGGGATTACAGGCATGTGCCGCCACGCCTGGTTAATGTTGTATTTTTAGTAGAGACAGGGTTTCACCATGTTGGTCGGGCTGGTCCCGAACTCCTGACTTCAAATGATCTACCTGCTTAGGCCTCCCAAAGTGATGAGATTATAGGCGTGAGCCATTGCGCCCAGTCTACTTTTACAATTTGTAATGAGATGCATTTCTTTTAGAAAGTGGTCTGAAAACAACCCAGAGTTCTGGATTACAAAGTGGAGCCTCTGCTTTGTAGTCGTAAGGGAGTGAGAATTCATTCGACATATGTCTTAGTCGCCAGGGGTCACCAACCGATTTAGAAGTTTTTCAGATAAAGAAAGGGACACCTCAGACAAAATGCTAATTCTATAAATCAGCAGAAGGGAAAGGACATAAAATATATAAACAGAAGCTTGTTCGGGTCATGGCATTGCATTGTAGCAAAACACTGACAATAATGCTTAAAATATAAGATCAAAGATGCTTAGTTATGAATGCAACATTAAGGTAGCATTTTTCAAAATACACTATGCAGAATGTAAGTTCCTCATTATATTAAAAGATTTTAAGTGAAAACAAAAGTGCCCAGTTCAAATATACATAATGATAAGACTGGATTAAAACAAAGGTGGTACGTACACACCCTGGAATGCTATGCTGCCATAAAAAAGAATGAGATCATGTCCTTTGCAGGGAGCTGGAGGCCACCTTTAGCAAACGAATGCAGGAACAAAAACACAAATGCCACATGTTCTCACTTGTAAGTGGCAGCTAAATGATGAGAACACTTTGACACATGAAAGGGAACAACACACACTCAGGCCTATTGGAGGCTGGAGGGTGCGAGGAGGTAGAGAATCAGAAAAAAAAACTAATGGGTTGTAGGCTTAATACCTGGATGATGAAATAGTTGGTGCAACAAATCCCCGTGACACAAGTTTATCTATGTTACAAACCTGTACATGTGCTCCTGAAATTAAAGTTAAAAAACAAAAAACAGAAACAAAAACAAAAAAGAAAAAATGGTAATATCCCTTCTTGGTATTTGCAATGCCTGTGATCATATGAAAGATTCTGTGAAGTTGTACAGTAAAGATATTTAACTTTGTTTCACAAGTGTTTCCCAAACTTGCTTGACAGCAAAACCCCATTTTCAAATATTAGCATTTCATAAAACACAACTGGAAATATTGAGTTAGTGTGTAGCTTGTGTTCTGAGAGCTACCCGGAGTTCTATTATCCATTCTCAAGCAGAAGTTTCAAATCTCCTCCCCGAGAATAAAAAAGGTACAAAGTATCATTTATGACTACCAGTTCATCTTTAGTTTCATTTTTTTTACTGAGCCAAAAAATAAAAACAAATTAAGAACATGCAAATGATTTAAAAAAATATCGAATGTAGCTACTTCAATATGTAAAAGATGAAACTCACATCTTTCATTCACTTTTAAAGGTCATCTGTCATGAGAATCAATCACTTTACATAAGATTATAGATTGTCTCCCATCCCTAATACACACACCACACACACACATAGTCTGTTGTGTGGCTATACAGTATAAATTGAAAGTGTCAGGACTGTATGCAGTGCCTGGACTGTATGGTCACCTGGAATGTCATTAGACTACTTTTTATGAGTTTTACTTTATTTTCTGTTTCTGCTTCTGTTAGTACGGAAGAGGAAGAGAAGGTTTCTTGCATAAAAGTTAAAAGAAAAAAAAAAACAACCATACCAACTAACCAACCAACCAACCAAACAAAAAATCCCCAGGGCTCCCTGTAGAACATAAGTTTTTCATACAAGACAGATAAAGAAGAACCTGGCAAAAAGGATCTGTCAATTGGTTGTAAGCGCTGGCTGGGAAGTTGTTCTTGCTGGTTGCTAGTAATTCAGAGGAATTGCTAACAACTAGTTTTATCCCTTGCTGCTGCGAGGCCTTAGCTACCAAAGTCCTATTAGGACATAAGTGTTAAACTTTATTCTGTACAGGACAGGGCATATTTCTATTAGATCATGTGGGAAAGTGTAAAGCATGGGTAGTTTGCGTTTTTCTCTCCTGTACAAGCTGCAGAGGACGGGGTGGGAGTGAGTATATAGCCCTGCACAGTCTGGAAATTCCAGGCTTCTTTTTTTAACAGATGGTGGAATGGACGGAAGAGCTAAAATTTGCTGGGTATTTTTTCACATACTAATTTAGTCAGTTCAAATTTAATATTGACTTGTGACAAGATATGTGGTGATCTCAGAAATGTGATTTAAGAAATTATCACCAAACAATTTAGCGTTACCTCAGTATCGAATTACAAGCTTCAGAGTAAACCAAATCTCAATGACGAAACCATTAATGGTTTCCCTCTGTCCTCGAATATATATACTTACATTCTCAACAATTCACTGGCCATGGAGCTAGGGCTTTGTTTAATGCAAAATCTGGCCGTGTGAGAAATACGGGCACTGAAGTGGAAAATATTTTTGCATTCTTCTGTGCCAGCGTTGCCCTTTTCTGTCAAGTTGCACACGCACGTGTCCACAATGGAAGCAATATTTACAAGCTGCAGTTTACATAATTCCAGGGAATGACTGTCTACTCTTCCACTGAAGATAATTCCCTTGGCACCCCTGCTTGCCATTCAGTCCTGCTAGTTCGTTGGTTCTATTGTGTATCCTGCAGAGTGATACATTGCAGCATCTTTGCCTGTTGTAGCTGAAGTGGAGTCATCCATCATTGCAATCACAGGAACTGAGGACCTTATGGACTGGGAGTAAATTATGAAGCTATGAGGAAGGTGATCATTTTTGCAGAAACAGATATTTTATGTTCCTGTTTTCTACACTATCCTTTCTTTCTTGTCTGGGATAATGAAAGAGTAAAAGCCATAGGACCAGTTTTTGTCCTTTGGATTCATGCTGAAGGAAGAAAATACAATCAATAAAAATGCACTTAACGAGCCTAAGATTGACTGGTCTTTTTCTGTTTATTTTGAATTTCAGGTGTAATTCTCTGTTGACCTGCTGTTAATGCTATGTAGCTGCGGATTTCCCAGATTTAAGTGTGTTATAAATGGATAAACTTCATCACGTGGGATGATTTAAACTAACTGATTTGAGATCCAGGCTGGGCATGACAAAGGAAAAGTTGTCAATTACCTTTAGTGAATTTCAGTCATATAGAGCCAAACTAGATAACTCATTCTTTTCTTACCCTTTCATCTCTCCCCGTCTCCTGCAGTGAAAGCATCAATTAATGCCTGAAAATACAATCTAAATTCATAAGTTACTCCAAAATTTGTATTTTTTGCTTTATGTAATTTACATAAGTCTTTATTGTATCCTAGTGAATTTAGAATCAGTTTAACATTCATAATATGGTAAAATATGGTTAGGTAATTTAAAGAAAAGTGACTTCCCAATACAATTTTAAAAATTAAAATGAAGATTAAATAATACAATTTATATAATGCCAATACATAACCAAGTGGACTGAATAGTTTTTCTTCCATCAGTGATTCTACAGTTACACAGTTTGATCTTCTAAAACCTATCATTACTGATCTTCTTTGTCATTATTATACACTCAATGGCTATGTTCTAATAGATGAGTGTTACACTGTTACACTTACTACTTCTTTCATACAATTTTTATATCTAAGAAGTGATTATTTGCTTTATTAGAGAAGGCTAAATAGCTTCACTTTGAAGACTGACTTTCTTTAACATAAATAATATGATGACTCTTCCATATAGTTACTTTGACGTGGCTCTAAGAGCAAAATTATGTCACATATAAATCAACAACCTAGTTAATGGAATCTAAATTAATATTTTAAATTCAGAAGGTGCATTGTTTTTTACAGACAGTAACATTTTAAGGCAACATTCTAATTAAATACTGCATACTGGAAAGAGACTAAACCTAGGTTACATCTGGTTGCTCTACGTGAAAGATAAATATTTAATGCAAATGAAACTAGCATTTTTGAAACAAATATTTACCTTTTATTTAGATTGACCGCACACACACTTTTTTTGTAGCATAGCTAATGAATGTTTATGCAAAGTGCCAACATACACAGTGGTAATAAACTATAATGAAAATAAATGTTGGAAAAGAAATTAAACTTTCTTTGTATGGGGAAAAGTGTTTTTTATATGAAGCATAGCAAAGCAAGCTAATCCTACCATGTTTAAATGCAATTTTTATTGAGATGAATCAAAGGCAATGAAAGGCAGGCATAGTAGTTTCATTCTATTTTAAACTACTTTATTGTCTACAGCTGCTGTTTTTGAAGGATGCCAGTCTCTTATACTTCATTGGCAGCAGCCTGTATCCAGTCAATCTTTCACAAAGGAACAGAAAGTTCACTACCCTGAAGAATCCTTCCATCACTTTGCTTTAACCACTTAGCAAAATAACAAAAGGGTAACTGTGTTAAAAAATTGTATTTCTCATAGGTGGGAATTGAACAATGAGAACACATGGACACAGGAAGGGGAACATCACACTCTGGGGACTGTTGTGGGGTGGGGGGAGGGGGGAGGGATAGCATTGGGAGATATACCTAATGCTAGATGACGAGTTGGTGGGTGCAGCGCACCAGCATGGCACATGTATACATATGTAACTTACCTGCACATTGTGCACATGTACCATAAAACCTAAAGTATAATAATAATAAAAAAAAAAAAAAAAAAAAAATTGTATTTCTATATTTTTAGTTAAAAACTTAAAATCGGGGTGTTTAGAAATGTAGGACTTACAGGAGCACTAACTAAACAAAGATGGTTCTTGAAACTCTCTTACATGTTGCATTCGTCACTTTCAGTTGTGTGAAGGCTATGCGTGCAAGGGTAGTCTAGATGGAATACTTTTAAAAATTTCTACAACGAGCCTAATTCAGGTGCTAGATAGACCAAGATTCTAGGATTTCACATGTCCTTGCAATGAAATATTGAGACTCCTATTTCAAAGATAGATTTATAGGCATGTACGTAACCTAGGTTCCTCAAATTTCACACGAATATCCAAAACCAGATTAAATTCATATGGTTTTCCATATGAGACAGAAAAAAGCTTTGGATGCACCACCTTTGTATGTCTGCTTTTACTAAAAGCTAAGTCACATAATCCATAGTTTGTGGCCTCTGATGCTTAGCAAGTGTCTTTACCGTTTTTTTGTAAGATAGTTTCCAGATCTACAGCATAATTTAAAAGCAATTTATGTAATTGACAGAGCAAGAGATTCACATGTCATATCTTAAACAGTCATCTGGCTGACACGCACCCTAACATGACTAAACTCTTCCAGTAGTGCATTAATTTGCTGCACGAAGAATTAATAAAATTCATTGTTGAACTAGTTGGAACTAGGGAGGAATGTTGGTCTAATCCTTGGCATACATATATTTCAAATATGTGGACTACAGAGTACTTCACCTTAATTAAATATAGTGTAATTAAGTCACTGTTTTTGAGCCTTATCATTCACTTGGAAAATAATTTCCACATATAGACTAACATAGCTAATCAAAAAGTTATACAAATTTGAGAGAAAATACACATAATGGCCACATCAGAAGCAAACAAAAAAGTACTCAGCATTGTCTGACTCTACTATTTCCTGTTAAGAATTTGGAAGTTTCACTCGCTAGGTTTCTATGCTCAGTATCTTTATATTGAAGCACAACTGTTCTGACATAAATGACAGGAGCATGCATTGCTCTTCTTCCATCAACTCACTTGAAATTTTCTCACAAAATAGCCCTTAACTGTTACAAAGCTTGATTTTTATATTCCCAAGAGGAACCCCATTTTCTATTTGATGAACATTGGGATTGTTGTTTCATAGGAAGGCAATCATTATGGTGCCTTTGGCACCTGTGACTGATTTTCTCCATTTACATGTTCCTACATATCGTTAATCCTTCCCTTGTGTACTGAAAAGGCATCTGGTATTAGTCAGTAGTGAAGTAAAGATCTGTTTGCTTCAAAGATATGTTTAAGGCCCCATATCTCTGATGTAGAAAATGCATGATTATTCATTTTTAAAGCCAGTTGTGTAATTTAAGATTGTTATCCAAAATCGAAACATAAAAATGCATAAAACCAAAGCTTGAAAAGGGAAATTAACTTTTAGATAGCTGTATAATAGCAAAGGATTTCCACTTTCTGCAAGTTGAAATGATGCTTAATAAAACATAATTTTGCAAGAATTGGTGTATTTTATCAGATATATACTCTATCCAGTTTGTTTTTGTATTTTATATAATCACCAAAAATATAATTACAAAACCCTTGTCAGAATGGGATTTTTACTGGGATCCTGGACAACAATGACATAAAAATACAATGTCAGAAGTGTAGGAATATCTCTAGGACATCTACAAATGATAAGGAAATTTCCAAATACCCTGTGTCCAATGGTATGCCCAGAAAAGTCCTCCTTTTGATCTAAGTAACTCACAGTGTTTAGAATCCCAGGCTAAACTTCCCCCTGAATATTTCTTGGACTTTTCATGTAGTCTACTACCTCTAGTACTTTTTATCTGCTTCAACCCTAGTGAAATATTGAATAAACTTGTCTCAAGAATCAGACAAATGATCACCCAGCACTGCCTTAGTTTTGATTTCTGTGCAGTGATTTTTGCAACTTATGGAATTGGAACCAATGTCAAGACTTGGTCAACTGTTGTCATTTATTTATACCAGACAGGGCTAGAAGGCACAGTGAGAACAGCCAATGGATACCCTGAATTTAAAAGCTCAGCTAAGAAAATCAGATCTGCAGCCATGAAGAAATCAAGAGTCTTGTTATGATTCAAGATATGGATGGAGTGTCCGCAAAATTTAAGCTCTATGAGGGCAGTTCTATGAGTTCATAGAATTTAAGTTCTATGAGAGCAGATATTTTTGTCTGCTTTATTCACTGCCATAATTACAGTAGAACATAGTTGGTGCCCGATAGACATTTGTTCAATGAATGGGTGAATCGATAATATATACAACATGAGAACAAAAAACAGAGCAGATGGTAAAACAGAAGATGATGGCCAAGAAGAAGGATCAGGAACTAGAAGTCAAACTAGTTGGTAAAATATAAATCAAGCAAGTAGTCACACAGACAAGAATAAGAAAACCCCAAAATATGACAGCAAGACAGTCAATGAAGTACTTGAGCATAATAAAGATGACCTTTTTGGGAGTACTTGCTATGTGTAGGTGATGCTCTAAGTATTTTACATATGCTACTTCTTTTCGCCCCTCACATTATCCTACTATCATCATGTTACAGAGAGGAATGTAAGTCACAAGAAGACTCCATCTTGTTTAAGGTCTCTATTTTAGAAAGTGGTAAAAATTGCATTTGAGTCAGAGCTTCTGCCCCTCCTATACTGCCTCCCTTTGGACTCCCTGAATATAATGAATATTAAATGGAGCCTGGCATAGGAAGCAGAGAAATGGATGCACAACAGTAGGAAGAGAATTTGATTTCTAGCCAAACCTTGAGGCCAGCCAGGAAAATTAATAAATCAGATTAGTTTGGGCAGACACCAAACCTAAGGCTTAGTGGACCCAGGAATTCATATTGGAACAACATATTGGAAGCACATGGTAAGATATGGACAGATTATGATAGCAGGTTGTTTTTGTCTTTTATGTCATACTTCAACCACTTTAATTTTCTTAGTCCAGTAATTTCCATTTTGTGAACATTAAACAATTTGTGGATTACCAAAAATCAGTATTTACATTTTAGTTCCTGATCTGTTGGTTGATTAAATATATAAGGTAAAACACTCCTAAAAAGAGAGGAATTGCTTTTCTACTCACTTGCATTTCGTACTTTCTAGGAGCATGTGTATAATTTGAAAAAGTAAAACACACAAACAAAAAACCCATACATTTAAGACATATTATTTACTTGATTAATTGGCCCACTGTTGTGAATCTGGATTGTTGAACCATTGGATGAAATCAGATGGCCACAGAAATGTAATCTAAAGAGCTGACTTTAAGCTGTATTAGGATAACTACCGCTCATTAAGTTCTCATTTGTTATCTGCTTGTATATTAATTAGCGCAGGTTTTCTCAACCTTGGCACTGTTGATATTCTGGGTAAGGTAATTCTTTGCTGTGGGGGACTGCATTTTAGGATGTTTAGCAGCATCCTGGTTTCTACTCACTAGATGCCAGTAGCAAGCCCTTATAATTATGAGTGAGGTGCTTAGGGCACAGAATTTAATGTTCTCTCGGATTGTACCTTACCTCACTGTGGTGACAAATAATGTCAAGTGTTCCTTTAAGGGAAAGAAAAATTCTACTCATTGAACCACTAAGTTAAAGGAATACTAATAGTCTTATCAACTACATTACAAAATGTATAAATGGGATCTATAATATAAAACCTTATTTCTCATTCATATAATAGTCCAAATATGTATCACTTGCCATGAAAGACTTTTTCGATGTGAACATTCAGAGGCCCCGGTTATTTGCACATTGTGCCTCCAATATATATTCTGAGCCTCTTATTTTCTGCTGGTGGAGGGGAAAGAGACAAATGAAAGAGATGATGTTCTGCTGGTCATTGAAAGGGCAAACACATGACTTGAAAGCTGTATCTCAGATGTATCAGACTTTGACTCAAAGTCATTGGCTACAACTCAGTCACATGGCTATTCCAAGGAGATCTGCAAAATGTAGTCTAGCTGTGTGCCCAGTATAAAGAAGAAACACATATTTAATGAACAGGGTGTGCATACACCCTAGAGAGCATAGAAGCAATGTTTGTGTGAATAAAGAGAGAAAGAAGGGGAGCGGGAAGAAATATCCTCCTAAAACTGGAAATGATTCAAAAGCACATTGATAGAGAAATGAATAAATAGGTCGGAATGCATTCACACAATGGAATATATGCAGCCGTAAAAAAAATGACCTATAGCTAAACATGACATCAGGGATGAACCTTTGGAAGCATCAAGACAAACTAGCAAGTCCTGGAAGACCACACTATTATATCTAACTATAAAATTTAAAAACTATCCCAACATTCTTCAATATACTCTTTAGGCACATGATAAAACTAGAGCAAGAAATTGGTAAACACAGAATGCAGAATAGAAGTTATCTTTTAAAAAAGACACAAGGTGGGGTGGGATAGGACAATGGCACAATGGGAGATGCAAGTTATTGGAAATGGTCTTGTTTGAAGGCTGAGTGATGGGCTTGATGTTATGCTTCATATTATTTTCTTAGTAACTTAAGTGTATTATTGTTTATGCATAAATAATGCATTACAATAGAAAATATTAATACCAAAAAGATCGAAAAAGAACAAACACATTAGTATTTATTTAGGATGGAGCATCATATATTTTCTGAGCATTTGCCAATGGCAAATTTAACCCAATTGTTAAAGCATTAGAACTTGTACTGCTAGTTATTGTTAAAACCTTCTTAAGACAGGACAAAGCAGTTAATTTCCAGTATGAATTTCTGGTATTATATTTCATTTTAGCTTTAATCACTGTTATTTTGTGATTTATTTTGATTATGGCACATTAGTTATAATATTAAGATTTGTTATCACACTGTTTTGAATAACATGGAGGAAATTGTTTTTCACTCTGTTATGTGCTTGAAAATGTGATTTTATTATTTCAGAGAAGAGGCTTTTACCTCGAATATTTTAAAATTTTAATGCTGTCTAAGGCAAGAGAAAAATACAGAAGTATGCTTTATGTTAAACTCTACTAGTATAATATACTTAACTTGATGAGGAACGTAAAAAGAAACAAAACTTTACTGAGTATGCTGTTGAAAATAGCCGATCTATGCACTGAAGAGTTAATTCATATTGGAATGAAAAACCAAGAGATAATCTTTTGGAACACAAATACAGAGAAATTGCATCAATTTACCAAGATCAATGTTGTTTGTCTGTGGGCCAATTAGTTGACAAACCCTTATTATATTCAAATACCTTCAATTTAGTTACCAAATTAGAATGTGGGCTTGGATGCTGTCTAAGCTGAGGACTTCCTTTCACCTTCTCAGATCCCGGTTTGATGTATTCTTTCATTTTCAATTTGGAATCTATTGTTGATCATAAGTACTGATCACATTCTGGGGCCTCGTGGAAAGAAAAAAAAAGGTGCAGGAAATTCACTTAATCCTTCTTTTCCTTTTCTCCTCTAATATCATAGGATACAGAATCAGAGAAATGTCTCATAATTTAATTGGCAATGGATGATTTATAAGACTGTATTAATGACAATATATGAGAGTATTTTAAAAGAGATTTCACATGAAGTAAAAAATACCCACTACATACCCATAAAAATGTAAAACACAGACTTCTATTCCCGGTAACATTTAGTTATCATTTAGGTTTGAGCGTTCAAAGACATGCATATTGTTCAAGCATCCTTTTTTTTTGGTAAAAGTACACGCAAAATCTCAAGCAAATAAATTTGCATAGGGATGGTCATGATATTTTGACAAGTTTAGGATGGATAAATATAAAACTTACGCAGAAACTGTGATGCCTGACAGACGTTGGTGTTTGCTTCATTATTGTCATGGAAATTGTGTATAAAAATAAATTTGACAAGCTTTGTTATGTTTGGTGCAATTGAAAAAGTTGTTTGTGTAATTCCTTTGATGATTAACTGACTAGAGTTTTAATGATGCCATTGAAGAGAAAAACAATGAAGCATCATTCCTAGCAACTGGTACCCAGCAGCATAGAAAATGATCCACATTTGGCAAATTTACCTTGAATACAGCTGTTGGATGAACATAAAATTTGAAGAGTTGGAAGAAAAATGAGATATGGAGTCCAGCATTTATAAAGAATTATCAAATATGAGTAATTGCACTCAGTTTAACCAAAACACTTAGATTTTTGAAGCTGACTCATCATTTTAATAATTTCCTTTTAAAAGCTGTTTTATGCCTAATAAATCCATATGACATCAAAGTGCTTTGAAACACAATCTCTGCTATTTCTTTCGTTAGATAAGGAAGAAGTGAAATTTCAAGTAAAATGTCCCCTGAAAAAAAATCTATTTTTGCATGATATAGTGATTACCACACTATTTATTCTGACTGTCTGGGTTCATGATCTGGCTCTACCTGGTAGCAATTGTGTACTCATAAAGCAGTTTTTGGAGAAAAATTTGGTTCACAGAAACAACATTTGCCAAAGAGAAAGAGCATGAGATTATATGCAGGATGGAGGTTAGACAGAAAAGGAAAAATCTTGATTTCACCCTTGCTAATATGCTAGTTGTTCAGGGCTATGACCCGGAGCCCATGACCTGTGAACTTAAACTCAAATGGCATAATTCTCCCTATCAGGGATAACCATGGTATCTGATTTTATCACTTCTACATGGAAACAATATTACCAATACACACTATTGGCTCTCTCAAAGAATAGATGGCATTCATAAAACAATTGCCTTTTCCTAGATTTACAAGAAGAAAAGGGAGTACAATAAGGCACTTGTTTGATGTGACTCTCCTTTTTGATTTGCGTCTTCTAAACTTAATTTTGATTTCCCCTCTATGCCTAGTGTTTATTGGAACAACTATGTTCCATTAAGTAGAAAGAAAGATTTTTATATACTGGGATTTATAAACCCTTATATCTTGTTTTATTTATTTTTATTTTTTTAATTAATTAATTAATTAACCAGAAACACGAAGAGATAGATAACAGCTGGCCATTAAAGAATAAAGTAATACATAAAAATTTCAACTGCATTGGGTGAATTTAAGACTTGGGCAATAGTAAACCAAGCTGTGAGGCATTTTGAATTTTCAGGATCACATTACGCAGTTGTGTCAGGAGACTATTTACTGGTGAGCAGAGACACCAAAAATGTAGGTCTTTTGAGCCTTCTAAAATTTGTGTTTATCATTCTATAGAATTTCAAAATTTTTACTGCATGTGTTTCTATTCTTAAAACATTCTATTCTTGAAACAAAAACATTCAAAACATTCAGTTTTGCATGTTTTTGAATGCATATAAATGAAATCATACTATAAATATTCTTCAAATACAGGCTTTTTAAATTAATTGTCTCTAAGATTTGATCATATTGTTCCATTTAGCCATTATTCACTGGTTCTCCTTCTAACTCGTATTCAATTTTCTGGATATAACACAATTTATTTATCATTCTTCTGTTTGTAGATATTTGAATGTGTTCATTTTTTCTTAATGCAAACAGTGCTACTTGAACATTGTCATAGTTTTCTCCTGGTTATATACAGGTAGCTGTTTCTAGTTATATACAGTTATTATGGTCTAATATTTGACCCCAACACAAAACAAGAAATTCGTTTTACTTGGCAATCAAATAAACAAAAATTTTCACAAACATCAGAAGTAATCCTCATTCAATGCAGTCTCATATTTTTATTCTATTGTATTATATTTATACTCTATGCCACGTTATTGTAGGTCGCTAACCTGGTCACTCTCCAAAGGCCACAACCACAAAGCCAAGAGAGTAAAAGTTCTAGTATATTTAACCCGACAAATGAATTCAGTTGAAGGCTGGTTGACTTTTACACCCATGTATTTGAGATTCCTCTTTTACTGAACACTACTGGACATTAGAAGATTTCCTGCCAGATGAGCGTCATATAAGTATGCTGTATACATACAAATGTATATATACATTTTTACAAATACACACACACACACAGGATTATCTGTCAATTTCAGCAGGAGTTTAGTATCTAGTCTGCAGTGTGGCTAGAAATGGAAGTCCTCACTTTTTGGAATCTTAGGCAGTGAGACACATTTTGGAATTTTGTATTTCCAGAAGTACTAGATGACCTTGTTTTGGAAAAATTTCCCATAAAAACAAACAGAAAATAGACAAAATACAAAAACACATAAAATTGTAGCTACTGGTAGAGATTAGAGATCTACCAAGGCAGCAAGAAATTAGAACACAATCCCACAGAGTAGCAAAGTCCAAGTTCTCAAGGAGAAACTATCTGTAGACATTTGCTACTACTTCCCCTGCCCCTAGTCATTTGCTTACTTAAAAGCAGCAGCTGAAAGGCTGAGAGCAATTCAAATGTAAACATAGGGGTAAATGGAAATGGATATTGGATGTATAAGGCAATGACAAAAGAAGCATTTTGGCAATACATACATCACATAGTAATAATAGCACAAAAGGTGGGAGGAAAAAATGAAATTAAAGTAATACAGTCTTTATGTTTTCTCAGAAGTGGTAATAGTATTAATAATATTAGATTTTAACAGGGCAAAAAACACACTGAAATCATTGGGACAATCCCAAATGGAGATTTAAAGAATATATAGCTTACATGCTAAGTAGAAGAATGGGATTAAGCAATAAAGGACAGCTACCAAAAAACTACATCAATTATTACAGTTACTGGGAAAATAATAAAATTTTTTTTCACTGAGAGCTTGGAAATGAATGAGAATATCTTCTGTTACTGTTTACTTTCAACATCATATTCAACATTATATTAGAAGTTCTAGCCAGTGCAATAAAGAAACAAAAGGCATAAAAATGAAAAGGAAGTAGAAAGCTCATTATTTGTAAGTGACACAACTGTGTAGGTAAAATATGTAAATGAATCTACATATGAACTTAAAATTAATAAGTATATTTAGCAAGGTCAGCAAACTCAAGATCAATATTAATTATACTTCTATATACCAGCAATAAATAACTAAAATTATGTTTAAAAGTTATACCACTTATAAAAGCATAAAGATTATACATAATATAAGAAACTCCATGAATATCCACCAAAATGACTAAAATTTAAAATACTGGCCAGGCATGGTGGCACACACCTGTAGTCCCAACTACTTGGGAGCCTGAAGTAGGACTATCACTTCAGCCTGGGAGGTCGAGGCTGCAGTGAGCCATGATCGCACCACTGTACTCCAGCCTGGGTGACAGAGCAAGACCTTGTCTCTAAAAAAATAATAAAATAAAATAGGCTGGGAGGGGTGGCTCATGCTTGTAATCCTAGCACTTTCGGAGGCTGAGGCAGGCGGATCACCTGAGGTCAGGAGTTCGAGACCAGCCTAGCCAAACCTGTCTCTACTAAAAATACAAAAATTAGCCAGGGGTGGTGGTGCATGCCTGTAATCCCAGCTACTTGGGAGGCTGAGGCAGGAGAATTGCTTGAACCAGGAGGCGGAGATTGCAGTGAGCGGAGATCGTGCCACTGCACTCCTGCCTGGGTGACAGAGCGAGACTCCGTCTAAAACAAAAAAAGAAAAAAAGTAACTAAAATAAAATAAATACTAACAATTCTAAGTGTCAGAGAGAATGTGGAGCAATCAGAAGTCTTTTAGCCTGTAGCAAACCCACTGTTAGTATACAGGCAAAAGAGAAGCTTATATTGCTTGCCAAGTGTTTGCAGCAGCATTATTTGTAATATCTCCAAATTGAAAATAGCCTAAATATCCATCAATAGTAGATGACTGATAATAAACAAATTGTGGCATATTCCTAAAATATAACACTAAATCGCAATGAAAATTAACTTACTAGGGCTACCTATAACAATACACATGAATCTCACAAAATGTTATTAAAATAATGAGTCCTAACACAGATAAATACAGATTTTTTGATTCCATTTTATAAAAGTTAGCAAAACTGATCTATGTAGACAGGAGTCAAGATAATTGTTAACATGGAGGAGGAAGGCTAGAGATAATAACTGAGTGAGGACATCAGAGTGACTTTTAAGGTCCTAGTAATATTCTATTTCTTAATCCAGGTGGATATGGGAAAGGCTAGAAATGAATTTTTATTAATAAACCTGATTTTTCACCTGTCTCTCTAGCTGAGCCCTTTGTCATATGACTTCAGGGTTTCTCTGATAAAGGCAGAATATAGCTCCTTATATGACGTGTTTTGGTTAATAGAATGAGGCAGAAATTAAGGTATGTCTGTTCAAAGCCTAGGCTTCAAAGGCCCTCATACATTTTATAAAAAATATTTCATTTTAAATTTTTGTGGATATATAATAGATGTTTAAATATCTCATGAGGTATGTGAGATATGTTGATAGAGGCAGGCAATGTATAATAATCACATCATGGGAAATGGGGTATCCATCTCCTTAAGCATTTATCCTTTGTGTTACAGAAATCTGCAATGCTTCATGAATTTGTGTGTCATCCTTGCACAGAGGCTATGCTAATCTCCGTATCATTTCAATTTTAGTGTACGTGCTGCTGAAGTCAGCACCCTCATGCATTTCTATTTGCTTTTTAGGATTTCTGCAATCACTATGAGTAGAACATGTCTGTGTTAGCCTCCCAAAAGGAAGATGGATGGGCTGTAGAGGAGAGACGTACCAGATGTCTTACTTTGTGTTGTTATAACAAAATACTTTAGACTGGGTAATTTATAGAGAACAGAAATGTATTTTTAGTGGAGGCTGGAACCCATGATCAAGGCACCAGCAGGTTCAGATCTAGCAAGGGCCTAATCTCTGCTTCCAAGTTTGTGCCTTGTTCCTGCATCCTCTGAAGAAGAGGAATGCTGTATCCTCGACAAGTAAAAGAGGTAGAAGGCATGGAAGGGCAAAAGAGAGAGGGGCAAACTCCCTCCATTGAGTCCTTTCATAACGACATTAATCCATTCACGAGGACAGAACCCTCATGACCCAAATACCTCCCCAAAGACCCATCCTCCCAACATTTGCATTGGGGATTATGTTTCCAACACACGAAGTTTAGGGAATACATTCAGACCATAATACCAGGTAAGCTGCCCCAGCCAAATGCAGCCTAAAGTGAGTCCCTGTTGGTATTTCCAAATGCACAAGCAGCTAACTGCAAACACAGGAGTAATGCCAGACATGTGGGCTCCGCTGTTGGTTGGATTTCGCAGGTTTCATTTAGATGGGAAAGTTCTGTTTCACGTGTTTTTCATTCTCTTCCACAGACTAATAGGCTAGACTAGGTGTGTCTTTCTCATGATGATGGCATCAGCTCATGTAGAACTGCATTTTACACAAAGTCTCTTAGATTCTTGACTTGGAACTAGCTCTCCGTAAGTTCTGCTTTATTCCATTGGTCAAAGCAAGTTAGTTAGATGACCAAACCCCAAATCAGGGAATAGAGAAATGTCCTCTTTTGTGGAAGAAAATGCAAAGTCTCAAGGCAATAGCTTTAATCAGAGGGATTGTGAAGTATTGGAGCCATTAACACCATCTATGACTCCTAGAAGGATGTCACACAGTAAATAAGTAATTATAGCATAATTCATTCATTAAACTTGTATTAAGTATTATGAAGAAGAAATACTGCATGGTAAGCTCTACATGGAAAACAATAGAGAAAACAAATATATTGTTAAGCATTTCTATTTCAAGATTACAATCCTGGATAATTATAATATTGACTATCACATTTCCATAGTAGGAGCTATTTAATAATGCATATGATATCTAGTCTGCATTTTGTTAAACACATAAAACTGACATTAAGCAACAAAACTAATATCCTGGTTATGTAAAAATCTCTGATTATTTTTCTATTTAATTTTGAGACCTAAGCAAGGCAGGCTATTTCCCTCTATCTCCAATGATTTCGCACAAAGCTTTTACACCATGTGGTTTTATATCTTTAGGTTTGAGAAACATATATATTGCTTAGAGATTATGAGGGAGTGAGGCAGGGAATCATTAGGGAAAAAATTTGTCCTCAATGTGTTACCTTTGCAGAGGAAGAAAAATGCACCAACATTTATACTTTCTTGGGTATCTTGTTCAGGACGCTTCTCATTATTCTGCTGTCCGCCCCCGACTCACTACTCTGCAGGAGGACGAAGGAAGGAGTATCTAATTTGTCCACATAATCAGCTGGTGATTCAAAGCTCTCTTTTCTCCCTTGACTGCCTTCATGCAGAGTAAATTCTTCTGTTTTTCCTCTTCCAGTGTAATAAATATTTTGGGATCTATCGTCTCTTACAACAGGGTGGAAAGATGAGGAAGAAGCTGCTGTTTTGAAATTTTATCTGCATCTAGGTAGGCAAACTCAATAAGAGATGGATAAGCAAAATACCCCTGCTGTATTTTCCAATCTAGTTTTACCAATAATGTATACTTAGATTCTGATTTGGCTTCTTCTGTCAGCCATTAGTTGATTGGATTTAAGATGGCTGCAAATTCTATGACATTCCTTCCGTTGAGAGTGGGGTCTATATCCCCTGCTCTATAAATTCAGTGAGGAAGTGATGCTATTTAACTTCCAAGGCTGGGACATAAAATTTCCATGCAGCTTTTACCTTGTTCTCCTAGAACAATCACTTTCCAGGTGCTTCCTCTTGGGTATCTCAGAATCCAGCTGCCATGCTAAGAGAAACCTAAACTACCTAGGGAGGCCCTGTGAGGGTATCCAGCTTACAGTCCCAGCTGAGGCAGATTAAATCAGGCACCAGACAAGGAAGTGAAAGAGGCACCAAAATCATAGACCAGAGACCAGCCATTTTTGTTGGACACTGTCTGAATTTCTGATCCACAGGAGCAATTAACATAACCAAATGGTGAGTTTTTTTTCAGGCCACCAAATTCGGGCACATTTGTTATATAGCGATAATGACCGGTACATTTGAGAAAAGAGCGTGGATGAGGGATAACCATACATCCATGCAACAGATGAATCATACAAAGGAAAAGGACAATTCTTGGGAAAAAGAACCCTCAGAAATGTAAATCTGTTCAGGAGTTCTTCAAGCCTCATCAGGATCTATCTGGCCAGAATCAGTTGCTTCCAATTAAGCCCCTAATATTCAAAGCCAACTATTAGCAGAAGCCTGAAATGGCTTTAGGAATGTGATTTTAGAATGACTGAGGCCAGATTGTAATCATTAGAAACACAAGTATCACCCACCTGGTCAGCTCCATGCCGGCGCCCTGGAATGATGGGAATATATACGTACGCGACCTTAATTACAGAAAATTTAAAAATAGTTGTGTTTGCGTGTGTGTGTGTGTGTGTGGGTGGGTGGGTGTACTATCTTAGAGAAAAAGATGAATGACAAGAAAACAAATTTATATCAGAGTTTGAGTTTAGTCATAATACACTCATCTTCAGATATTCTTTAGATACACACACATACACATATACACACATAAACATACACACACACGTACACACACACATACATATCTCCTGGATTTACAGCAAACCTTCATCACCTCTTGTCTTCATTTTCATCTATATTTCTAACTATGAAATTACTATTTATTTGAATTGAAGATCCCAAGATAATTGAATATTTATTTTCTCTACTACATGTCAAATATGTTAAGAATTTAAAATTTCAATAATAAGGATGAGACAAACAAATAAAAACCTTTAAAATAATTTAATAGCTGAGGTCATCAAAACTGTACTATTCCCAGAATTTAATCATCCAAGTTTTTTTGTCCCTCTTTCAATACTGCAGAATAGTTACAAAATTTATTTTGGAATTTTAGTATAAAATTTATGTTATTTTAGTGCCTAATTCACATCCTTGGGAGAAAAAATTAGTTTACCTTTGTACTGGTTATTTAGACTCAGTTTCAAGTTGCAAGTACTCACAGGCACTAGCTTAAGAAATATGGAATATTTATTACAATGATGCTAGATCTCATAGAATTGAAGGGTAGGCATAAATTTAGTTCTCTGGAATTGCCTGGAGACAGGAACTAGGAGGTTTTATGCCTCTCTTTGTGTCTGTTTCAATTTTCTCTTTCTCAAAGATCAGCTGATTCCAATTTTCCTGACCACATAGCAAAACAACAACAACAACAACAAAACATGGCCACTGATGAATCCCGAGTTGACATGTTGCTCCCTGGAGCAAACTTTTCTTTTTTCAGTCTCAACTTCAAATTCCTAGGGATTGAACCATGAATAGCTTAGGCTAAGTCACTGTCTTTGGGGAATGGACTCTGATGGCCCTTCCCTGTCAGGCCTGGTGAGAGGACAGGGTTGTGTTGTACAAAACAGCTTCCCAGACTGACTATTGCCCTCCTGTGGTGAAATGGGGAAAGCAGCTCCCCAAAAAGGGTGGTATGAAAAGACTAGTCAGAATGCATTCCCATGAGAAATCAATAACGAATGCAAATTCTGTATTTTGAAATTCCAAATGAATTAATAGGGAGACCAATGAGTTAAAAAGTCTTGCTTTGCCACCTAATGTGCTTTCCATATTGGACTGCTATGCAAGGCATCTGCCAGTTGCATTAGTCCCTTCGAGGAGCCTCAACATAAAAACCGGGTCTATCTTGATCTTGCCAAGTTCTGTTCCCTTTGCATTGGCTATGCAGTTGATTTACAAGGGATTACTGCCCAGCAGTCTAAGGGGATCGAGGGGAGAACCACACATACCAGCGACACACCATGCTGGATTGTGTCGGTTAACTCATCAATGCATTCTTTTCCAGGGGAGTTTGAGTTGAAATCGGTCACCTTGACATTAGAGTCAGTGCAGGTGCAGCAGGCTCTGCAGTAGCAGCTGAACATGAAATAGCTAGAAGTATTTCCATGGAGCCCAGGCAACACCTGTTTTAGCAGAAGTGACCAGTAGAGATACTTCTGATTCAGCACATCCAGACCAATAGAGCTGGGATTGTATGAGGTCCTGTAAGAAATTGACATTTCAGGCCCGAAGTGGCTTCTAAGGCCTGCTCTTATATTTCCTTATTTACCAATATATTGTTAAAATATGTTCCCATCACCTGAGAAAAACTGAATGTGATTCTGTGCTATGCAACTTAAAAGAACCTATTTCATACACTTCTCAGGATGCAAACAATTGACACTGTTAGTGAGACTGAAAGGATGCTCAGATTAACAGTTAATAATTTTGAAAAGTGTTTTTTTGAAAAGTGTTAGTTTTATTGGTATTAAAATGAAAAATAGTAGTGATAATAACAATGACAATGGTGCTAACTACTTTATATTGAGTGCTTACTGTGTTCCACTGAAAATACTTTACAGGCATTGTCTTAACCTAAACAACACATTGGTCCTATGAGGTTGTTTTAATGTTATCATTCTCATTTTACAAATGAGGAATCTGAGGCTCAGAAAAGTTAAGTTTCCTGAGGTCCCGTAGCCAGGAAATGATTAAGCCAAAAATGTGACACAGAACCTGAGCTCTTAACCACTTTGCTGAACTGCTTCTGCGGGATTTTTTAAAAATATAGAGTATGGAGAACAGATCGCAATTTCATTTTGAGAAACCAAGTAAAGTGCAATCTAAAGACACATACATAAAGGACTCCCAGTAGCAAATATGTGGTTTACCTTTCCAATATTTTCTGAAATATTTGCCCTTGGATACTAATCCTAAAGTATTTCAACATCTGGTTCAAATTACACATTCTGCTTTATCTATAAAACTGCAAAACGTTGTATCATTAGCACCAAGCAAACATGTGTTCCTCATTATGTTTTATTCTATTCATATTGAAATAATTATTAAATGACATCAGTTTCTCTATTTTCCTTATTTACTTGTACTATTTTAGCAGCAAATAAAGTGTTTTATTGTTAGTATAAAAAGCCATATTGAAATTTTTGGAAATTTTATTATTTTATCTTGTTTCTGCAAGTCATCAGCTGTGATAAAGTTTTAAAAAGTTATAACCCAGAATTTATTAAAAATAACTCCCACTCTAATAAACCTACACTTCTAAATGTCACCAATTATTATTTAAGAGAAATTGAAACGCCTTTTAAAAATGGCTTGTCTCTATTCACCATCCTAGGAATCTTAACACTGTGGACCACCTCCTTTTTCTAAACTACCACGAGTTTTAAGAGTGGGAATAGAAATGTGAAATGGGAAGAGGAAAATACTATTTGGAACATTGAAGTGAAGAACAATGATGCAGCTGTAGTAGGTTGCAGGTATGTAAAGATTAAATAAAAATTGTTATGTGTCTTCATTTGTTTTCTGAGCTCATAGAAATGTAGAGATGTTTACTTTGGACAGGAAAGAAATAGGGGAAATTTGGAGTCCCAGATAAGGTAGTGGATGACCTATGAAGCAAAATCCATGATAATGAAAGAGATGGCAAAAGATGCCTCCCCATTGTTCCCTGTGAAAGGCTGAACATTCGATTTGGGAAAAATGTGACACATACCTGAAAATGAAAGAGGGTAGAAGATAAAGACCAATACAAATCCAGATAGATGCACAGATTGAGACTGGGAGAAAGGGAGAAGTGAAGACCTCCCTTCTGATTTACCACTGATAGGACTACTATCCTCCTTCTGTCCCTTTATGGCCTTTTTCCTGTTCTTGTTTTTCTTCTCCTTTTATTGTTCTTTTAAACAAGCCTAAAATATTTGGTATTGAAGCACAGCTCATTTCTGAGAACACAAAGTTATAATTGGATTTTGGATTTCCACGTGGCAAAATAAAATAATGTTACATTATTTTTTGAGATATCGAGAGAAAATATTGTAATGAATCAAAGACTAGGCTGAAGATACCTTTGGCAGAAAGAAATAGAAAGCATGTATTTTCTTGGATATATAATATTTTCTTCAATTATATAAAAGTCAAAAAATAAATTAAAAAGACAGAACCCATACCTATTGGCTCCATTTGGCCATAGCCAGGTTTATACTATATGGCCTAATCCCCTTCACCTGGGAATCTGACACCTGCACTCTGATCGAAATGATTATCTGTAGCATCCTCATTCTTTATTTTTGGAGGTGATTATGAATATTCATTTTTTAGTAAAAATTTGCAACTGTCATTTGTTTTAATAATTGAGCAATTATTTCAATCATTTGTTAGAACTTTGCTGTTTTGAGGGTTGATTCTGAAAATAAAATGACCTGGAATGTTTTCATTTTAGTTTGGATAGGAAAAAACAAAGTGAATACCATGGTACATATGTTCATTGAAATTTTAAATTACTTAATTTTCATCCTATGTGTCCTGAGGATAGTAAAAGAAAAGTACCCATGAAAAACAATTGTAAGACATTTTACACACCATTAAAAAATAAATAAATTACTTTAGGGCCCATGTAATTCTCTTTTGGAATTCTGTTTTATCTGAATAAGTTTCAGACCAAGTCTCTTTAGTTAACTTCATTATCTTTAATCCTGCATTAAAGATAATTACACTGATATTTTTTACATTTGTGGTCTTTTTTATCCACTCTTTGTGAACGCTATTTTTAACTTTTGCTACTTCTACATCCTGAAAGTCCAGAAAGAGCCTAACTTTGCGTGATGGCAAACAAACTTTACGCATCTTCTGGGACCCCTCTCCCAGAAGGGTGATTTAGTAAATTCATCCCTTGCACCAAATGTTAAACCTCTATTTAGGCAACTGTTAGCAGAAAAATGAAATGCATTTTATTATTCCATATAATGCTAGATTTTAACAAACTATATTATGTTTGTAAAACTATCTAAAGGCAGCTAATGTATGTATAAAATGTGTTAAATATTACCTAGGGCTACTAAATGAGATGCTTAATGTTCTTTCGTAGATATCATGATTCATCAAATTATTTGGTTATTTTTGCTGTTGGAAACACTTTAAATATGTGTTCATACAATTTTTTCAAAGATTTTTCAGGATTAAATAATCACTTCAAACAAATTAGAATGAGATGTTTTGAGAGTACTATAAATTGAGTCAATACTCATTTCAACTACTTTCTAATACAATTTTCTTTAAAAAAAAATCTGGTAAACTAAAAAGAAATGAACAAATTATTAATAGATACATAGATGAGCACATACATACATACATAGATAATTACCATTTTCAGATTCCTTTGCAGATGGACTCCCACACAGCTGTGGTTCCTCTAAGTAGTTATAACTACATCAAATCAGAGGAAGGAAGCAAGCAATGAATGAGAGGAAGCAACTATATCGAGGGATGTTGGCTTCTTATAAAGCATGTAGCACAGGTTCGGTGGGTTTGATGCCTTGTATTCTGGTCTAGTGGAAGTCCTAACATATAACTCTTAAAATCCTTAGTGCCTAGCACAATAAAAAATAGTGTTGGGGCTCTCATTTGAAGATAATTAAATATGATTGAGCTTTTTCTTAACTTCTGTTGTTACTGTCCTTCTTGGATATTCTTTCAGCTCTCTAAGACTCTAATAAATCTCTTTCTATTTAAGCAAATCACACAGATTAGTAATGAAAGGGACACTGATTTAGGTTAAAAACTACACTTGTAAAAAAAGAGTATCCCAATTTGGTACCTAGCAATACGGGGATGAAACAGAGGAAGGCCAGCTCCTAGAAGGAAAGGAAGAATTAAGTAGGTGGGGAGACAGAAAGAGAGAGAACCTGAAAGAAAGACTGGGGGTAAGCTGTGGGGAATGAATGTAATAGCAACAGTCCCAGAAATGTCAATGAATCTTTCCAAATACTTAACATTAACAGTGCTGTTCATAAAAGTAGGCTGCCTTGCAATGCAATTTATCCCATGCTATTAGATCTTACTGTAGCAGCCACAGATATCAGCCAGATCACTTCTATTCTCCATTACCACCTATGAAGATTAATAATGTCAATTTGATTGGATTGAAGGATGTGAAGTATTGTTCCTGGGTGTGTCTGTGAGGGTGTTGCTAGAGGAGATTAACATTTTAGTCAGTGGACTGGGGCAGGCAAACGCACCCTCAATCTGGGTGGGCACCACCTAATCAGTTGCCAGTGTGGCCAGAATAAAAGCAGACAGAAGAAACCGGAGAGACTAGACTAGCTTAGTTTCTCAGCCTCCATCTTTCTCCCTGTTGCATGTTTCCTGCCCTTGAACATCGGACTCCAAGTTAATCAGCTTTGGGACTCTTGGACTCTCAACCACAGACTGAAGGCTGCACTGTGGGCTTCCGTACTTTTGAGGTTTTGGGACTCAGATGGGCTTCCTTTCTCCTCAGCTTGCAGATGGCCTATTGTGAGACCTCACCTTGAGATTGCGTGAGTCAAAACTCCTTAATAAACTCCTCTATCCTATTAGTTCTGTCCCTCTAGAGAACCCTGACTAATACACCACCTGTTTTGTCAAATGTGTAGGCTACTTACCCAGCTCACTACTATCCTCCCTCAGTGTCCCAGAACTCCCCAAGAATTCATACTCTTGATTGAAAAATAGCAGTTCCGGTGTAGACACGTGTTCATCTAGGATAGTGTATACCTTAAATTTTATCAATTTTGTATTTATTTTCTGGACACAGGCATATTTGAGACTAATGCATAGGTCCATATCTTATTATGCTTCTTTTTTTCATGAATGAAAAACCTTGCCTTCCTGCTCTACTTCATCCTATACCAGTGCTATTACATCTGTTTGGTAGGCCTTTTCCTCTTCTCCTTTAGCTATTTGCTTTAGCTTTAAATGTCTATCCTTCACTGCAGTACCTCTTAAGATTCATCTCCTTCACAAGACTTTCAAGATTACTACAGCAGGGAGTCTCCACATTTACTGAATAATCCTATAGCACCTATTGCTATATAAAAATAAGCTACTTTTTATTTTTTGACTGTTTTATTTAATTATGCTACTTTTAATTTTTTGACTGTTTTATTTAATTATTTGTTAAATTCTAACTTGACATTAGACTCAGTGGATACAAGTGCAGATCTGTTACATGGGTATATTACATGATGCTGAGGTTTGAGATACAATGATTCTATTACCCAGTTAGTGAGCATAGTACCTAACAGTTAGCATTTCAACACATATCTCCTTCCCTCTCTCCCCACTCTGGTAGTCCCAGTGTCTATTATTACCAACTTTATGTCCCTGTGTACCCAATGTTTAGCTCCCACTTAAAAGAAAGAACATGTGGCATTTAGTTTTCTGTTCCTGTGTTAATTTACTTAGGATAATTGCCTCCAGTCACATTATATTGCTGCAAAGGACATTATTTCATTATTTTTATGGCTGTACAATATTCCATGGTGGATATATACCACATTTTCTTTATCCATTCCACCATTGGTAGGCATTTTGGTTGATTCCAGGTCTTTGCTACTGTGGATAGTGCTTCAATGAACATACAAGTTCAAAAAGATAAGCATGTATCCTTTTGGTCAAATGACTTATTTTCTTTGGGATATATACACAGTAATTAAATTCTGGCTTGAATGGCAGTCATGTTTTAAGTCCAGAAGTCTTCAGACTGCTTTCCACAGTGACTGGACTAATTTACATTCTTACCAACAGCGTCCTGATTTCTCCTCAGCCTCACCAGCATCTGTTGTTTTTTGATCTTTTAATAGTATCCATTCTGACTGCTGTTAGATGGCATATCACTGTGGTTTTGATTTGCATTCTCTGATGATTAGTAATGTTTATCATTTTCCCAAATGTTTGTTGGCTGCCTGTATGTCTTGTTTGAAAAGTGTCTTTTTATGTCTTTTGCCCAGTTTTTAATAAGGTTATTTGATTTTTAGCTTCTTGAATTGGTTAAATTATGTATAGATTCCAGATATTAAACCTTAGATGCATAGCTTGTGAACATTTTCTCTTATTCTGTAGGCTGTTTACTCTGATGATGGTTTCTTTTGCTGTGCAGAAGCACTTTAGTATAATTAGATCCCATTTGTGTATTTTGTTTTTATTGCAATTGCTTTTGGGGATTTAGCCAAAGTTTTTTTGTCAAAGTCAATGTCAAGAAGAAAAATTCCTAGGTTGTCTTCTAGGAGGTTTATAGTTTGAGGTCTTACATTTAAATCTTTCATCCACTTTGAGTTAATTTTTGTATATGGTATGGTGAAAGGTAGGCGTCCAGCTTTGATCTTCTTCATATAGCTAGCCAGTTACCATTTATTGAATAGGGAGTTCTCTCCCCATTGCTTGTTTTTCTTGGTCTTGTTGAAGATCAGATGGTCGTAGGTGTGCAGCCTTATTCCTGAGTTTTCTATTCTGTTCCATTGGCTATGTGTCTGTTTTCTATTCTGTTCTATTGGCTATGTGTCTGTTTTTGTACTATTACCATGCTGTTTTGGTTTCTGTAGCTTTATAGTATAATTTAAAGTTAGGTAGTGTGATGCCTCCAGCTTTGTTCTTTTTGCTTAGGATTGCTTTGGCTATTCAGGCTCTTTTCAGTTTCACATGAATTTTAGAATAATTTTTTCCTAATTCTGTGAAGAATGACACTGGCAATTTGATAAGCGTAGCATTGAATTTGTAAATTGCTTTGGGAAGTATGGGCATTTTAACAATATTGATTCTTTCAATCCATGAACATGGAACGTTTTTCCACTTTTTTGTGTCTTGTCTGATTTGTTTCAGCAGTGTTTTGTAGTCTTCCTTTGAGAAATCTTTCACTTCTTTGATTAGCTATATTCCTAGGTATTTCATTTCCCTTGTGGCTACTGTAAGTGGGATTATGTTCTTGATTTCACTCTCAGCCTTGATATTGTTGGTATAGAAATGCTACTGATTTTTGTACATTGATTTATTTCCTTTATTAAAGTCGTTTATCAGTTCTAGGAGCCTTTTGGCAGGGTCTTTAGGGTTTTCAGGGTATAGAATCATATTATTTATTTATTTCGCCTGATTGCTCTGGCTGTGACTTCCAGTCCTATGTTAAGCAGGAGTGGTGAGAGTGGGCATCCTTGTCTTGTTCCAATTTCAAGGGGAATGCTTCCAGCTTTTGCCCATTCAGTATGATGTTGGCTGTAGGTTTGTCGTAGATTATTCCTATTATTTTTAGGTATGTTAATTCAATGCCTAGCCTGTTGTGAGTTTCTATTTTGCAGGGATATTGGATTTCATAGAAAGCTTTTTGTGCATCTACTGATATGATCATAGGTTTTTTGCTTTAAATTTTGCTTAAGTAGTGAATCACATTTATTGATTTGTGTATTTAGAACCAGCCGTGCATTCCAGAAATAAAGCCTATTTGACTGTGTTGTATTAATTCTTTGACGTGCTGCTGGATGCAGTTTGAGGATTTTTTGTGTCTATGTTCATCAGAGATATTGGCCTGAAGTTTTCTTTTTTGGTTGTGTCTCTGTCATGAAGTATGACAGAATGCATATTTTCTGGTTGTTGTGTGAAGTGTTCTGTGAATGTCTACTAGATCCAACTGGTCAAGTGTTATGTTAAAGTCCAGAGTTTCTTTGTTAGTTTTCTGCCTCACTAATCTGTCTAATGCTGTCAGTGGGGTGCTGAAGTCTTCCACTATCATTGTGTGGCTAAGTCTTTTTGTAGATCAAGAAGAAGCTGTTTTATGAAATTGGGTAGTCCAATGTTGGGTGCATGTGTATTTAGGATAGTTAAGTTTTCTTGTTGAATTGTACCCTTTTATGTAATGCCTTTCTTTGTTTTCTTAATTGTTAGAGGTTTAAAGTCTGTTTTATCTAACATAAGAATAGTGACTCCTGCTCTTTTTGTTTTTTTCTTTTAGAGGATAGATCTTTTTTTCAACACTTACTTTGAACCTCTGAGATCATTACATGTGAGATGGATCTTCTGAAGATAGCAGATGGTCGGGTCTTTTCTTTTATCCAGCTTGCCACTCTATGTCTTTTACATGAAGCCATTTGTTCATTTAAATTCAAACTTAGTTTTAATAAATGAGATATTGATCCTGTCATCATGTTTTTAGCTGGTTGTTATGCAGACTTAGTTGTGTAGTTTCTCAATAGTGTCTGTGAACTATGTGCTTAAGTGAGTATTTGTGGTAGCAGGTTTCAAATTTCTTTTGATTCCACATTTAACAGTCCCTTGAGGACCTCTAGTAAGCCTGGTCTAGTGGAAACAACTTCCCTTAACATTTGCTTGCCTGGAAGGATTTTATTTCTCTTTCACTTATGAAGCTTAGTTTGGCAGGGTATGAAATTCTTCTTTGGGATTTCTTTTCTTTAAGGATGCTGAAAATAGGTCCCCAGTGTCTTCTGGCTTGTAAAATTTCTGCTAAAACGTTCACTGCCGGTCTGATGAGGTTCCCTTTGTACATTAGCTGATCCTTCTCTAGCTGCCTTTAAGAGTTTTTATTTGCATTGATCTCGGTGAATCTGATGACTATATGTCTCGGGGATGGTCATCTTGTATAGTAACTAGCAGGGGTTCTCTATATTTCTTGAATTTACCCCTCAATCTCTCTTATGAGATTAGGGAGATTTTTTTTTTTCTGTGGACTGTATCCTAAAATATATTTTCCAAGTTAATCTCTCTCCTTCTTTTTCAAGGATGCTAGTGAGTCACAAAATTGTTATCTTAATATAATCCCATATTTATTGGAGATTTTGTTCATTTTGTAAAAAAAAATTTCTTTATCTTTGTCTGCTTGAGTTGATTTGAGCCTCTGGTTGGTCTTTGAGCTTTGAGATTCTTTCCGTGGCTTGGTCTATTCTGCTGTTAATACTTCTGATTTTATTCTGAAATTCTTGTAGTGAGTATTTCAGCTCAAGAAGTTTAGTTTGGGCCTTTCCTAAAATGACTATTTTGTTTTTCAACTCTTGAATTGTTTTATTGGATTGCTTGCCTTCCTTGGATTGGGTTTCAACTTTCTTCCGGATCTTGTTGAGCTTCCTTGCCATCCAGTTTCTGAATTCCATGTCTGTCATTTCAGTAATTTCAGACTAAGAACCCACTGCTGAGGAGCTAGTGGGCTCATTTTTGAGGTAAGGGTATACTCTGGCGTTTTGAATTGCCAGAGTTCTTGTGCTGATTTTTTCTCTTCTGTGGAGGGGAGGGTTGTTTCCTTTAACTGTGGCATAAATTGAGTATAGTCAGTTAGCTTCATTTCTGGAAGTTTTCAAAGAAATGTTTCTTTGCATGATGTTACATTCTTGCCTTTGGTTTTGCAGGAGACTGAATTAGCAATTTTTTTTTTATGCCATAGGTTGGGCTGTGATCCACTAGATGATGCTTGAGAGCAATGGACAGTAAATAGGCTCTTACTCAGCCATGTGGCTCCTTTGTGTATCCTTATCTTTGCAGCTGTGCTTTGTGGTATGAAGGGGAGAGAGGTGACTCCTCCATCACTTCCACTCCTGGGCCTTGGGGGAGCTACCTCTGATCACTAACATTGTGCCCATGTTTTGTTGTTTTTGTTGTTAGGTGTTTTAGGCCATGGGACTCCCTCAGACAGTGGTTCAGCTGGGAGAGATTGGCTACACACTTACCAGAACAGCCCTGTGGAGAGAAGCATGCCCAGTTCCCACACCAGTCCATGAAGCTGTGTAACTCACTCCTCTCAGTTTTCTGAGAGTGTGAGTTTCTCCACTCAAGTGCTGGGCACAGATCCTGGTTTGGCACTCTAGAGGTATGAGTCACAGCCTTGGGGCACCAGGATCTGCTCATGGCTTCCTCTTCTGAACTCTCAGGGTTGGGTTCCAGGTGCACTGGGAGATCTGAAGGGCTTCCAGGCTGCTGGAATGCACTGAGGTGGAGCCAAACACCCAGGCTGGGCAGCAGAGGCTGCACTGTGTACACACACCTGTGAGGCAGCCAGCCAGGAGCACTGGGAGGGGCTGGCAGGCAGGCCTGCATGACAGATGTGCCCGAGTCCTGTGGGTAATTTGGCCCTGCTTTCTCCTGTTCTGGTGGTGAGCTAGGGCCAGAGCCTCTCAGAGGGAGATGGGCAGCCATGGAGGTTTAGCGTCTATGGCCAGGCTCCATCAGAGCTATCCTGTGGACAAAAGTCCCTGGCTCCATGCCTACTCAAGCCCATCTCCGTGTAATCTCTGGGGACATCCTCCTTCAAGCTCAAATGTCTTTTGAGGGAGTGGCATCCCCTGTAGCTAAGATCCCACAGGTTTATGTCAAGAGTCAGTTACCTGGTCCCTACACTCATTCTTTCCCCAGGGGCTGTTCAGGGCTGGGAGCAAGCCCTAGTGTTCAGGCACCTCACACAGAGTTACCAGCTTCCTCCCTCTTCAGCTTCAGCCTCTGCATCTCCATCCACGTTTGGTGTTTTCTCTCTGAAGATCTGTTCAAATTACACTGGTTTAGTTGAAATCCTGGTTTCTCTAAGTGGGAGTGGCACTTCCCAGCTGTATCTAGTTGCCTATCTTGAAACTCCCCCATATGAATTTTAGAATAGTTTTATTTAATTCTTTGAAAAATGATGTTGGCAGTTTGATAGAAATAGCATCGAATCTGTCGGTTACATTGGGCAGTATGGCTATTTTAATAATATTGATTCTTCCAATCCATGAGCATGGAATGCTTTTCCATTTGTTTGTGTCATGTCTTATTTCTTTCAGTAGTGTTTTGTAGTTCACTTTGTAAAGATCTTTTACCTCTTGGGTTAGATGCATTCCTATGTATTTTACTTTTTTCCTGGTTATTTTAAGTGGGATTGTTTCTTTGATTTGGCTTACAGCCTGAACATTATTGGTGTATAGAAATGCTACAGATTTTGTATATTGATTTTGTATTTGAAACTTTACTGAAGTCTTCTTTATCAGCTCAAGGAGCCTTTTGGTGGAGTCTTCAGTGTTTTCTAGGTATAAATCATATTGTCAGCAAACAGATAGTTTGAGTTCTTTTTCTATTGGGATGCCTTTTTTTTCTCTTACCTGATTGCTCTGGGTAGGACTCAGTAATTTATTTTTGATGTATTATCTCATCACAGATTGTAATCTTCTAAAGGGCAGGGATAGAAAATATTTTTGTTTTTCTTGATATACCAGCTTCATAAGGAACTGAAGAAATGTAGTAACATTGACAGAAATAACCCATTCACATGGCCTCTTATCATAATGATTAAAAACAAATATACCAGAAACATCTATGTTTCATGCAACCATATTGTCAAAGAAATCACAATCCTTTGCCTCAATGAGGTATGACACTTAAATTTACAAAGGAATCTCTGGGCCTTTGAAATTGCAATGGTAAGAAGTGAGCCACGCATACTGGACAGCCCCAAAGAACGACACACTGTTCAGTGCTCATCTCAGATATGGCAAGAGATCTTAGGCAAGCAGAATTCTCCCAGGATCTCCTGGATCTTCAGAGCCAGGCCCTCTGAGGAAAATCAATAGGGGATTGCCTATCCAAGAAATCACTCAGGGACCCTCAGACTGGCTAATGAAGGAACATATTCCACTGCTGGAGCCAGACCTCAGGCGATTTCTATTAGGTGACATTTGACTACTATGTTTTTCTTATTCTCCTCTGAAAGCATTGAGTCTATAGGTCCCAGAAGCCACATTTAGACATGATATTCACCTACCTGTATGTAACGCAGAGATCCTGGGCCTTGAGCTCTAAGCAGAAACTGTATGAGACCTTGTGAATGCTTCCTTTAAGGGAAGGTTATCTTCCTTCTATATGTAGGTGGGAAAAAATGTGTACATTGTTTTTGGGGTGGGCAAAAAAGACAGTTGTTTGTCTACCCAATATTTATTCTCCTTTTCTTACCAATATAACCCTGTGCATTGTGCACAGATGAAGGTAAAGGTGGAACAAATTGACACTTAAACAGATGTTGTGTGGGTATTCGAGGTAAGTATTTCACGTCCCTCCCTGCATTTTCCTTTATACTGTTTAAAATGTGAATATCGTAGTACCCTCAGATTATTTGATTTGCTAGAATGACTCACAGAATTTAGAAGTTTATATTTTCATGCTTATGGTTTATTACAGCAAAATGATACTATGCAAAATCAGCAAAAGGAAAAGGTGTGTGGGACCAAGTCTGAAAACAACCAGTCTCAAAGTTCCAATATTTCTCTCTGGGGGGAGTTGCACAAGATGTGCTTAATTTGTCTAGAAAAAAAAATGTGTAAAGTGTTTTCTATCAGAGAAACTCACCTGTGCCTGAACCTAAGAGTCCAGAGTTTTCATTAGGGGTTGAGCATGTAGGCATTCAATGCCTCTAGGACTTCCATAGTCTCTCCAGATCCCCAAAGAAAAGCAGATGTTTAGCATAAATTACTTGGTTTGTACAGTTTATCTAGAAAAACTGGTACAGTGTAGTTAAAGGCAAAAAAACAGCAGGAACAGTCATTAGTTAGAACAAGGAGCTCTATTTCCAGGAGAAGCCAATGGGGCCAGTCCGATCATAAAGACAGGTTTAGTATAGGGATGTGCACAGTTTGAGCAACTCAGAACCACAAAGTTAACTCTTTCCTGGAAGACGGCTAATGCACTAGCAGCCACTTTGTGATTTTGGGAACAGAACCTGAGGGTAACTGAGATGTCTTTCTGGATCCACCCATCCAATCTAAGCCTGGCTAACTTTTCAATTTGTGTGCCTGTGTGTGCGTGTGTGTGTGTGTGTGTGTGTGTGTGTGTGTGTGTGTGTGTGGTATGACAGAGAGAGAGAGAGAGAGAGAGAGGGAAAGGGAGAGTCCTACCTGTACACCAAAGCTGCTAGTAATACTAGTCTCTGTTACCATTGACTAGATCCAATTATTAACTGACACTGAAATGAGTGCTTATGCTACCTCATTTCTTCAGTTTAAAAATGACAAGAATAAGATATTATTTGAGTAAGGTTTTAGTCATTGATAATTACGACATAATTACAATTAAAGACATATTTGAATCTTCTAGGAGGCATTCCAGCAGGATGATCTCTAGGGCTCACTACCACTTGCTTTAAGTTGTGATAGTTCAACAAAGAGGTCAGGAGTTATTTTGTAAGGAATCTTGAAGAGCTCTAAATTTCAATTTTCTTTATGGACCAAGGTTAGCTAATGACAATTTCAGGTAAAGAGAAATAAAAAATGATGTTTATATGATTCTGAATGCCAGCTTTGCCAGTGTTACCTTCTCTCTTCCCTTCTCTTTTCTTTCTTTTTCCTCTGTCCCCTGTCTCCTTCTTCATCACATCCCTCAAGTGCTTAGATTCTTCTTTTTTCAGAGAGCTCTGATGACCACAGCAATTACTTGTCTGTACCACTGTCTCTTTAATACTGCTGGAATTTAAGGCAAATATAAAATGCACTGTCCAATGGACCATTCATATCTTACTTCTTGTTTCTTAGACTGTGCTGTAGGAGAATATATTATATTCTACTTTAGTGATGCTTCTAATTTTAACTTCCATGAAAATTATTTCTAAGGTTTATGGAGTTTTCCTTTTTGAAAAACTTTTCTGATTTTGATTATATTTTCTAACTTTTTTTGCTTCAAGTGTGTGTTCTTAAACATCACCAAGTTTGATTTTGGGGTAGAGGGTAGAAAATTTCCTTCTAAATTATGGAAAAGTAAAAAGAATAGCCTTACATTTTCCATTAGTTGAATTATTATGCACAAAGTACTGTTACCGTCCAATATCTTTTATGTTAAAGCTCTACTGTGATATAATGGATAGATTTTCATCTGTAAGTCTCAGAAATATTTCACTATTGCATCTAATATCTAAAACAACAGCAATAACAACAACAAAACCTTCTTGTATCTAAAAAATAGATATTCCAAAGATATAAACTAATAGTAATAAAAAACAGAGCTTAGCAAATGAAGGTACTTAATAAATGTGTTTAAATGAATGAAGAACCAGGTGGTTGAGACACTGTACCTCCAAGCAGAGTGCATTGTAGGTGGGTACTTCCTAGCTAATTAATATCCATGGCTAATCTGGTCATTCAGAACATACTTTACTGATCTGCATTCTCAGTTTTCTACATCGCTTCATGACAGTGGACATTGAACTTCTAGAAAATTCTACATAAAACCTACCTCAACATCTCTCTGTATTGGTAGCAAATAATTATTTCATCTTTCAGGTACCTTCCTGAATTTTTATTCAACTCATAATAGTTTTTTTCCTTTTCCTCATTTCTTTCTATGAACAAATGTCCTTAGTTTAACCACACTCTAAAAGATACTTTAGCCATGATCAAATAATATGAAGTATGTATTTGAACTACCTGTGTTCAATGACAATATTCAAAGAAAGTTCTATGCAAAATGCATGCCTCACCTTGTGTAGAGCTCAATAAAAGTCAAACATGAATGAGAAAAATGAAGTACAAAATATGGCTTTCAGCCCTGAAATGGCCCAGCTCCTCAGAAGAAAGGTCAAATTGTAAAGGCAAGCCAATATATTTTGCAAAGTATACTGAGGCTACCACATTTAGAAAGCTAATTTGCCTGACTAAAATTGTGACAAGAACAGAGGTTGGCACAAAAGTCAATACGTTTCACGTGGTAGACACTGCAATAAATAATAGAAATGAAGAAGTGAGTGAATTTAGTCCAATTTTATTATAAGTTAAAGTCAGACTAATATCCTATGTTATTGGCTAAGAGTATCATGCCTATGAAAATGCAGAAAATTACAAGCTGGATGTCAGATAATTTTAGTACTTAATCATTCTCAAAAATAAAAATTGAAAAATGTTTCTGACCTTCACTTTGATGTGTGAGATTTGATACCTGTGCATATCTACAAATGGGCTATTTTTTTTCATAACATGAGCATAATTGGGCCGTAATGTGCATAATGAGGATTCACTCAGATGACACTTCATCATGGAAACCTAATGACAGCTCTGCCACATGGGACTGGCTTTATTTTCACAATACATTTCACAAATAAGGAAACTGAGGCATAAAACAACCTATTTGGAGTAGGTCACAAGGAAAACCTGTGGTAGCTATCAAATTATGATTCTAGCTACTAGAAGCTGAGAAGGATTCAAAGCCACTCAGTCTTTTTACCTCCTGGATTTTTATTTCTTGGGCCATGTCACCATGGATATAATGGCTGATGTACATAGGCTAAGAGATTTTCTTTCAGGACAATTTAACCAATTACTCAGAGAGTTGAGGCTATGAAAACCTAGCTTCGGTTCTTAGAATAGCATTTCAAAGACCTGAGGACATGGGTATGTACACAAATGTATACCTGTGCATTTTTCAAAGTTAAGGGAAGTCAAGTGTGTGAGGGCAGTGGACGTTCTTTAGTGGATATGCAGTCACTTTGGCCTTATCTATAGCCATCCTCATAACTGAAACATCTAATTAACCATAGACATGGCTAGTGTATATTTTAAATTGTCTAGAAAAAGACTAATTACATTATTTAAAGAAGGTAGTTCATTACAGATATAACTATATATGATTTCTTAAAATATAAATGCCTTATGAGATTGTCCATTTGAATTAGTCCATAAATATTAAAAATACCTTTCATAGACATGATGTCTAAATTTTATTATCAGTGACAAAATTCAGCTGAAGTCAGAGAAATAATATACTGTTTTCAGTATATTATTTTCAAAACTCTCAAATACTTTTTAATTGCTTTGGGTAAAATCAAGACAGTCTTGGACGAAACATATACTCACATGAAAAACAATTTAAAGAGAATGTGGGTGGAAGGGAGAAATAATTCCCTTGATGATATTTTTGCAGACTATTGTGTGATGATTTTATTTAGCAGCTGCTGTCTCTGAAAATATTGCATGATGCCAGAAATAATGAGTCATGTGTATTCCTAGATCAAGACATTCACTCTAATATATGTTATCAAAGATGATTCCATCTTGAATTTGAAAAGCAGACCAGGGACACTGGCTTCCTTATTATTGGAAATAAATTGAAATGTAGAAAAATATTAATATGTTTATAAAATTTATGTATGTATATAATCTTTCCAAGAATATCTATAAATAAATGTATATGAATATATGCAATTAACTAAATACACATTTCCATATATATTTGCATATTACAATACATATATAAGCTTATTTCTAGTTAACATATAGTATAGAGCAATTACATTTTAAAGTTGTAATTCTATGATTAGATGCATTTAACAAAATAATAACGCTAATGCTGATGCTGCTGATAAATGCTATTCGAGTTGACTTAAGCATATGAGGAGAGAAATAAATTAGATTTTTGGCAGGAATTGCTCTCTGTTTCCTAACAACGGCTTGCTCAGTTTACTTCCTAACAAGGTCATCATCTAATCCTCAGTAAATTTGAAATCTAAGTTTTAAGAGTCAGGAACAGATGTGATGTGTTAACTGCAAACTTGCTTGTTTTGTGAGTTGATAGTCTCAGGTTGAATTGTTTATTCATCTATTAACAATTTAATTAAAAGGAGATTGTTATTTTTATTTTTCACTTGGTCAGTTACGACTTATTTATTATTTGCTTTTTGAGATGGACAGAGTCTCATTCTGTCGCCCAGGCTGAAGTACAGTGGCGCGATCTCAGCTCACCGCAACCTCCTGCCTCCCAGGTTCAAGGGATTCCCCTGTCTCAGCCTCCCAAGTAGCTGGGATTACAGGCGTGCGCCACCACACCTGGCTAATTTTTGTATTTTTAGAAGAGATGAGGTTTTGCCATGTTGGCCATGCTGATCTGAACTCCTGACCTCAGGAGATCCACCCACCTCGGCCTCCCAAAATGCTGGGATTACAGGAGTGAACCACCACGGCCAGCAAGTTAAAACTTCTTACTTCCCTGTTCTTACGAGGTAGTGTTTACATTGCTATGAGATCACCTCCATGGGGCTGTGTGAAGAGCAATTTAAACACCAGGGAGAGATCCAATTTTACCCTTTCTTCAGCTCCAATGAAGGTGTCTCCCTGTCTCACACAGTTTTATTAATAAGAAGCAATCATCAACATAAAAAGGCAGTCTGGCCGGAGGTCCCCTCCTGTTCTCTGTCTTCCTCCCTCTTTGTCTTGTCTCACCTCCACCTCTTTGTCTCCATTCCTTTAGGGATCTCCTAAGGTCCACAGAGAACACAGGAGGCAGCTGTGACACCTGTGCTAAGTGACACCGTGGCCAAGACATAAGCAGAGTAGATGCTCATAGAAGGCACCAATTCAAGAGGAAGCCCGCCGTTCACAGTGATACTCACTTTTCTGCCCACGTTTCTGTACACTTGGGCTGTGCAGCACCTCTTCTATAGTGTCTCTTATTTTTCACTTCCTGACTCATGGTTGCATTTTATTTTTATTTTTTTGTTTTTTATTTTTGACAACAGGTTTAGCTTTGGGACTTGCTTCTAAATGTGAGCAGCAGTGATGTGTTAAGTGTGACAAACCGGGACTCAATTCTCCATGTTGTCTTCTTAGTTATGACCTTGAAAGCTTTCTCCACATGGATCTTCAAATAGATACAGTGCGTAAAGTCTTCTAGTAACTTGCATGGTCATGTAAAAGAGAAATAACCTTTCATTGGATTAAACCAGTGATAATATGTGAAAGCTGTAAGTATCCTAGGTGTAAAAATGTATATTCATGCCAGACATGAAATAAATGCTCAATAAATGTGTTTTCTCACTCATAATTCAAGCAACATATTTCATTTCAAAGCAAGAGAAGACTTTAGATAGCAATTCTAGCTCTTAAATCTGTGTTTCCCATATAAAATGGGCAAAGATTGATTTTTTAAATTCCATTTTTGATAACTTTCAATAAATATCAATATTGTGTGAACATTCTGTTCTAATGTTAAAACACAGAGAGACTGTGATGCTGAGCTTCAGTTCCATCTGATTTTATTTAAGCTGCCGCATTTCAAAAAGCAAAACTTGAATTTTCCACGCACTGAATTCTGTGTTGAATCCATGATAATTAAATGCTGTGTAGGCTCTGTATTTAGGCATTATAAGTAATCTAGAAAGGATAAAAAGTGTACCGGAGCATATTCATAGGTTACATGCAAATATTATAGCATTTCATATAAGACATTTGGACATTTGCCAGTCTTGTTATCTGATGGGGGTCCTGAAATCAATCACTATGAAAACTGAAGGTCAACTGTAGTTTCCTTTCCATTTTCTTTTCTTTTTTTATTTTTTGAGGCGGAGTCTCGCCCTGTCGCCCGGGCTGGAGTGCGGCGGCGCCATCTTGGCTCCCTGCAAGCTCCGCCTCCCGGGTTCCCGCCATTCTCCTGCCTCAGCCTCCCGAGTAGCTGGGACCACAGGCGCCGCCACCACGCCCGGATAATTTTTTGTATTTTTAGTAGAGACGGGGTTTCACCGTGTTAGCCAGGATGTGTAGTTTCCTTTCCTACAACACACACAAATACACACACACACACACACACCCATGAACACTGAAGGTCAACTGTAGTTTCCTTTCCTACAACACAAACACACACACATACACACACACACACACACACGCCATAGTTAAGACTCAGTCATCCTTAAAACTTCAATTCAAACATTATTTAAATTTTATCTTACTCAGATCAACTTCGTGTCTCAGTTTAGACAGCCCCTCATTCTCAGCTGTCCGTAATGACCTGTCATGTATCTCTTCCAGTGTTTGTCACATATCCTATACTCATTGCTTTTATTTTTCTTTCTTTTTTTTTTTAAACTAGGCTGTTTGTTCCTCTGAGCAGCCTCAATGGTTCATTCATTACTGTATTTCCATTGCCTAACACATATCTGACAAATAGTAAAAGCACAATAGATGCCAGTTAAATGAATGGTAAATATAAATTAATATAAATAAATACATTTTTCTTAAATTATCTGTTGCTTCTCAAGTTTTCTTTTCAGATTATCAATTTATTTAACAAATATTGCATCAATGCTTACTATCTATAAAATATGGAGCAAGATAATGTAAAACATTTATTTGGAATAAAATTAATTTACATTATACAAAATTAAATTAGTAATTACATTATATTTATTAATTTTTATATTCTATCGATTAACATTTGTTGGGTATTTCTCTGTGCGGTATCCTTTTTAAAATGGAAAAAAAGGAAACAACGCTCCAATTAGGACATAGGAGGCATTGTGATACTCTTAATAAACTGAATACTATTGTAATTCACAATGGTCAATAAAGGAATTCCTTTGTCTTTACTTATGGTCTAGAGCTATGCTAGTGGGTTTATGCTTATAATCAAGTAGTTAGTGTGTGGCCTTCAAATATAGAGGGTCTGTCTCTATGGTTTAAGTCACAGTTTTGATGGACCAAAATTAATCAGGGACACTTGGATTCTATTCTTTTGCTTTGCAGTGTTGGCAGCTTTCCAAGATTAGGACAGCTAATGGGTGGATGAGATTATCTTCCAAGCCGTTGATAAAGTTTATGACAATAGTGGGCCTGAGAACTGACCCCAGTGGGACAGCTCTCAATATGCAACCCTAGTTTGTCCCATAATCATTGATCATCACCTATGGGTATGACTTTCCCACCAGTTATACATTGACCCTACAAAATATTCCAGATTTCTTCGTGAAAAATGTCATGTGAGTCTGTATCAGAGGCCTTACTAAGATCCAGATCTATTAAATGTCTTGCTTTTTTTTTAACCATCACTATCACAAAAATATTAAATTGTTCTGGGGTGATTAACTTTCATAAAATCATACTAAGTTATGGGTGACACCTGTGGTTTTTAAAACGATTTGGTAGCTAATAATTTTATGATTATATCTAGTAGCAATCCAAATATTAAAATTAGGCAGACTAATCTTTACTTAAGATAATTTTTCTTTTTTTTTCTCTTTTCGTTAGGGACAGGGATTTGCTGTGTAGCCCAGGCTGGAGTGCAGTGGTACGATCATAGCTCACTGTAATATTGAACTGCTGGGCCTAAGTGATCCTCCACCTTATCCTCTTAAGTAGCTGTAATTACAGGTATGAGCTGCCAAGATTGGCTATTTATTTATTTATTTACTTGTAGAAATGGGGTCCCTCTATTTTGCTTAGGCTGGTCAATTTTTAAAGTATATTATTTTAAATTCTATACTTTATTTTTCTATTGCAACATGTCCCTCCTATATCCTCATACTTCCTAAACCTCTCGCTTTGTCTCCCTGACTTTGCCTATTGTTCCTTCCTCAATATTGCCTCTGTGCTTGATCAGAATTAGCTCAGTCCTGCTGTCATCAAAATCACCTGATTTGTGCACGTTCCAATATTCACATATTAACTTGCCTTTGAAATGTTCCCTTTGAAATGCTTGCTATTTTGAGAATAAAAACAATTCTACATCCAAAGTGCCTAGCAAAGAGACTAGCAGAGTGTAGGCACTTAATCAATAAGTACATGCTGTAGGGTTTATTCTTAGACTTTTCCTTGAATATCACTTTTGTTTTTGCCTTTCCCCAAAACACTGTATCTGGTTGATAATGTGCTCCCCAGGAATCCCCAGCAACAGAAAGCGTTTGCACCTTCTTTGCTCACTGCAAGTGGCCAGATGCAGTAATTTCGTCCTTTTCTTCAGTTTTTCTTGACAGAATTTGCTTTCTGTCCTTTAATACAGTCATTTACTGAGCTACCCAGACATTCCTCCTCTTTCCTCAGTGATTTCGGCACCTGGTCTACATTTTCATCCTCTGCCTTGTCTCCTGCAAAGTTTATGACTATAGGGTATAATTCAATCGCTTCACAGTTTTTGCACCTCCTTGACGCCAGTAATTTAATTTCTACCAGCCACAAGCATAACCATATAAACCCTCCAAGTTCACGAACACTGAAATGTTATATTTTTCTCACATGTAACATGCTCTTACTTTGCATCTAACCATGCTCATCTAAGTATTACTATGTTTAGAAAGTAGTTTTGGAGATGCCGTTAACATGAAGAGTGTTCAAAAGGGCTTCAGTGATCATCTTACAATCAGACAAGCTGCAGTGGGAAGATTTGACTGGAAGGACCTTTACAACAGTTCCAATGCCAGTGAGAGCTTTAAAACTGCCTTCAGATAGTGTTTTTTGACTTGTCATCTAACTCCCATCCTAATCTCTACACCCAGTGACTGCGAACTTATTTCCCTGAAATTTAATTCAATCCCACTCATATTTATTGAGCATCTTTTATTCACGAGATACAGTTCTAGGAACTTGGTATAAATCAGGGAGCAAACAGATAAAGCTGCCTGCCATTTTGGCACTTACATCCTTTGCTTGAATTCTCTTGCAGAATGTATCAATATTGTCTTGTATATATTGTTGATAATTTCATGGGGTTTCTGTGTTCAACAGAATCTTAGAACCAGACAATTTATTTTGTTTTCTAGTTTGTGTAAAGATTTAAATATCAGTTCTCTGTTTGTGGACAGGTTAAACAAGAAAATGTTTGGAGTGCCTTGGATGATGCCTAACATGTAGTAAGCATCATGTCTGTAATCCCAGCACTTTGGAAGGCTGAGGTGGGAGGATTGCTTGAGGCTAAGAGTTTGAGGCCAGCATGGCCAACATAACAAGACTGCGTTTCTACATTAAAAAAAGAAAAATTTTCCTTACTATGATTAGTGTTGGTATTTTAGAAATCATAGTAAAAGTACTGCATTTAAAATTATAAGTGCCCAACAAATTGTAAATATTTGTTTTATCAATACTTTTGCATGGTACCCCCTTACTGAATAATAAGCTCCCTGAAGTCAAAGATTGTCTCTCTCAATCTCTCTTTTTTTGTGTGATTTCCTATGTAAATGACATATCATTGACATTCAAAATGTTATTTGCTGCATTAAATTTAGTAAAAATACTATAATTTCATCTTAATTAAATTCCAGGTTTTTATTTATTCTCAAAGTTTTCCAAAATATTTTTAACACCTACCATTTTCAGAAAAAAAAACCCAAGGAACTGAATGATAAGATATTGTGGATCTAAATATTACCAAGTTTTAAAAATGTCAAATTTCACTCTTCTACTAAGAAAGTTGTATTTGATTTTCTAATTATAATTGAGATTTACTTGGGGGATAGACAGATTATGATACATAGGAAAGTTTGAGCTCTGCTTATTGAAATGAAATGTAGAACATCTTATTGTCTAAAACTGGATTTTAATTGAAGGAGAGGCGAATCTGAGAAACGTACACATAAGAGGTCATGAGTAGGTTTTTTTAAAAAAGATGCAAATAATCTAGTTTGAGGACAGTGAAATTCAGTTTCCAGCATTTCCATAGCCCGGGTTTTCTATATTTGGTATGCTAATGACTAATGAAATCACCATCAGTATGCGTTTTAAGCCACAGTGCAAATGCTGAACTTCATTTGGTGATGTAAATATGTGATCGTAATTATGGACATTTTATTCGGTGAAGGGCGGCAAATATTAGTACAACTAATGTGGTCCTTATTTGTGAGGTTCCAACTGCCTCAATCTGCCACAAGCTGCTAAGGAAGCTGCCACACCGTCTCTATTTTTTCATTGTCATTGCTAAAAAACAGGAAAAGAACACTCTTTGTAAATGAGCTAACAAAGTCCTTTGCTATGCTTTTCTAGATAACTTTATGATAACTTTATAACGAAGTGGCTCAGTCTATCTTGCTTCAGTACTCTAGGACATCAACATGAATATTTAGAAGTGTCTTATATATAAATAATAAATCATTTCAATAAAAAAGAATCAGATGGCCATTGTTGCATGGGATTATTCTTTAGATTTGCTGCAACATGGTAATGGAGCTTTTCTTTTGAAAGTGTGAGATTTATTTTTCAACACTGACTGATGACAATAGCCTGTCTCTGAAGGAGTTAAACCTAGCTGCTAAGGAAGGCAGTGTTTTATCTCTGTAAGAGCCATTTACTGCACTGTCTTCCACCTTGAATTAGAGGTATGCAAGATAATCTTATCAATAGTTCAAAGCAAATCCATTTTTGGATTTCGAATTATGAGAGAGCACTATATATTACAGAGTGGTCTCTCTTGCATTATTTCAAGTTATTTCCACAATTCTATAAAGTAGATTAGATGTTTGTTAGATGAGAAAACTGAGAGATACACAGTTAAATCACCTTAATTATTTGCCTTAATAGACAAGCTCTCAAATTATTTTCTTCATTTTTAGTCAGAAGGTTATATTTTTTGCATAGGATGATATTAACATATACTATAACATACAATGTATTACAATGTTTAAGCATTAGAGAAATACATAATACAGGAAGAGAAAGACCCACATAATCACCTTCTCCTTCCAATAACTCTTTTCAGTTCTCTTTCTTCCTTTTCTACACATAAGAGCTATGTATATTTTCATTCTTTTTACTATTTACAAAAATGTAACAATAATGGATTCTATTCTCCACATACTATGAAAAATTTGTTAGAAATTTTTTCTCCCCTTAGTAATAAGGGGAAAAATAATATTATTTCTGTGTGATTGTGTTTTTGTATAGGTATTTGGATTATTTTAAGTTTTTTACTACTAATAAAAATGTTACAGTAAGAATTCTTGTTTATAGATTTTTACTCTCAGGTAAACTTTTGTTTAACTTACAAAATGTAGTATGTATCAATAAGTAATATGTAGTTGAATAATTACATATGTATTTCACTCAATGCACTATGTGAAATAAATATATTATTTCATTCAATTCCTGACAATACACAGGAATTATTGACTAAATGTCAGAAGATGATTTAAAAAAATAAGATCACATTTTTCTAAATTTAATCTGTGAAAATACCTTTACAACATTTTTGAAGTAAATTGGTCAATTTGTGTGTATTTAACTGTTTAGTAAACCAAGTAAAAACATATTTATCAAGTATTGACAATGGAAAATGTGTAAGCTACTCACTTGTGGAGGAAGGGAAGAAAAGGAGAAATAAGACTTATTTAATCTCTGTTATGCTCCAATCATTGTGTGAGACATTTTTTACTGCCATTCTACAGTACAGACCATTATGTACATTGTGAATTACTATTAATTTTATTATAGTATAATTTGATGCTTAAATGCTAAAATAAATGAATAAGCAGATAAATAAAACCCAAGTTTACAAAGTTTGTAAGTGGTAAAGTTGAGATTTGAATCAAATATCTGATCCTAAGATTAAAACTATTCTTATTTCACTATACTGCATGTGATATGAGGCAAAGATATGAAATGTTTTGTGAGGAAACAGTCTATTATCTACTTTGCTTGTAAGTGGCATATCTATACAGAGAGCTACAGATATGATATATGGTTTCTTATAACAGTGTAGTTTCATGAATTTAATTATACATTTTTTTTTTCCTGTAAGAAGAAACTTAATTCAGCTGACTGATTTTTTTCCATGGGGTACATTAGGGTAAAGGTGTCAATGTTGCAATCTTGGACAGAGACATCATTTTAGAATCCAAATATTAAGTTTCTATAAAAAGCTAAAAGTAAAAATGTAATCTCTTTAATAAGTCTAGGTTACTACTAACGTTGTGGAGAATGTTAACATGAACATTAATAAAACACTTTGCAAAACAATCAAGAAGGATTTGCCAGGAATTAGAGCAACATGATGAAGCATAACATAGACAAAAATTGCTTGAGTTGATTTATTACAAATAGCTCAGAGCGGATAATGAGGACTCCTATCATATTCTGATAAATTTTAAATCATCAGTGCAGCTCCTGTATATTCAGTACAATCCCCTCTTTATTATAAGTGCATCTACCCTTACAATCAGAGTGGCTGCTTTTTCTCCCACACTTTGAAATAGCCAGTAAATACCGAGAATTCATATTTACACAGAGAGATCTTCTGTGAAATCTTATATGTATTTATTTCATCTTAAGAAATAGTAAAACAGTTGATCACATGTTGCATAAACTCCTCCATGACAGTAAACTTCACATTCATATTAAATGAAATAAACTATCCCAGATGCCAGAATCCCACTGAGGGAAGTTTGCTGTGAAAGCGTGCATTCGTTGCAAAGACATGGACAGCTTATTGCCCAGGAAATATTCCTTTACTATAACATCAGGGTTTTTATCATACCACCTGCAAATTTATTAGAATAAAACACTGTATTTAAGGAAAGTTAACCCTAGCAATCATAAGGCAGAAGCAGTTAATGACAGGTGTCTTTTAAAAGCAAAGCATTGGATGTCATTAAACTAAAGCAAATCACATGCTTCTGATTGTGACTAAATTGTGTAACCATCAGTAATCATTTTCTTCCACAGCTTTGGGGAAGTGCTATTATACATTGAAAGCAAAGGGGTCAATGCCTTGGTAAAGTTTGCCTGCATCTTCGTTTCTTAGTCTTGCGTTTTTGAGTAGTATAAAACAGCCCAGAATGTATACATTTTAGAAATTAGCTCATCCTGGTCACTGGTAAGCATCTTGAGTATTTTGCCAAGCCCATCACCAAAGGGACTCATTCGTATTTCAACAGGAACTGTTCTCACCCACGAAATCCTCTAGATTCTGGAAGATCTCACGATGTGATTGAGATACAGGAACCCTCCCATACAGACCAACACTTTCCAGTTGGTCGTATAGTAGAAACCGATTGAAGGAGGAGGACACTGTTTGCATGGAAATAATCTTGTTTGCCTTTCTTTTACTCTTCACATTTTTTCAGTTGAAAAATATACCAACTATAAAGCTTGACGCTTATGTAAGGATGAGAAACAATAGGAAAGTTAAAGAGAAGAGATTTTATAGCAAAATATCTGGGTTCTGCCTCTGACCAGCTGTATAACCTTGAGAAATTCCTTAACCTTTGGAACTATAGCTGAGCACCACTATGGGAATTAACAAGCTAATGTATAGAAAGTGTCTTGCACACGTTTAGTGATTCAAGTAGATTCTTAATCTTAAGAGGTTACAGTTTCCAACAAACTGATTTTTCATTACACTGTAGTGGATGAGGCCACTATGAACTTAGACAGTACACTACGCAAGTATGTGTTGGAAAATATCTTGAATGACAAACTTGTCCTTGGCACAAAAAAAAAATAAAATAAAATAAAAAAGGCCTTGTATGCTTTCTAGGAGGTCATTTTGTTAGGTCTGGGGATTGTAAAACAAGTTGCTTGAAATTAGGGCATAAATTATGTAGCAGAAAATTTGAATATTTCAGTGCTATTAAATTAATTGATGACACGAGTGCTTCTTCAAACTGATTCTATAACTCTCTGTTACTGCTCCTGGAATAACTCTCTGTTATTGCTCTTTTGTGCTCCTGGAAAATAACGTTAGCCAGAAGGATTTTGAATACACAAAGTAGATAGAAAGAGTTGCTAAGGACAGCATTAAAATTAAGGGACAGTGATCAGATTTCTCTGTAGCTGTTGGTCTGGCATTAGGCCCTCTCTGAGAACATGCAGTTAAAACCCTCGGGGGTCCATTACGAAGTGCCTGGGTCCAAAACAAATGTTATGGTCGCTTTGATGGCACTTTTGCATTAAGGTTTTGGATCTTTTCCTGCTACTCTTTCTCTTTGAGCATACAATGACCACCCAGTACCTGAGATCTCAAGAGGCCAGAAGAATCTCGCTGGATAATTTTTTGGCTCTGTGCCAAAAATCTTCATTTCCGGACCTGGGAATTATGGGTGGTGGGTAGCAGTGAAGCAAGTGCATATGCTTAAAAATTGGCAGAGTTCATTGCACTCAGTACCCTACCATGCCATGGTGTGCAGGAGCAAAGGCAGAGTTGAACAGTCAAAAACCTCTCTCTTCACTTGTCCCTTGGAAGACTCCCATACAACCTGTGTAACAATACTATATGGCAAGAAACATGTGATCTGAGCTGAAGTAGAATTCTCTGAGGATTCAACATTGAAATACTTCTAACAATTGTGAAACAGAGTGCATCTTTAAACCAAATGTAATATTATGGTTTATGTTTACAAATGCATGTAAGCAACACAAACCTGACCTTCTCTGTGCTCCGCCTTGATGAAGAGAAACAGTATGCTTTTATTCAGTTCTACGCATTTTAAAACATTGTTTTAAATATTATGTATGCATTACTTTGATAATATGAAAAATAAAATAATATATAATTTATTATAAATCCACTAGAACCCAATTTGTCTCTAAGAATGTTTCACCCAGTCTCCTCAAGTTATGATTAAAGAAGAGTTTGGTAATATCATCATCAGCACAGGATAAAATGGATGTTCATTTTAAATATTACTTGGCAATACAAGCAGTTTGCTTTCCTGTCTATCTATCTGTCTATCTATCTACCATTTATCATTTATGGAGTGACTAAGATGAAAATAGGGCTTTTGTTAAAATGTAGCCCATCAAAGAGTGGGCATCACACTGCTATATGAAAATGGCTGATGGGACAGGTGATGGGGTTCACTGGGTCATATGGTTTGGCTCTGTGTCCCCACCCAAATCTCATCCAGAATTCTAATCCCCATATGCTGGGGGAGGGGCCTCGTGGGGGCTGATTAGATCATAGCAAATTTCCCCCTGGTTGTTCTTGTGATAGTGAGTGAGTTCCCACAAGATCCGGTTGTTGGAAAGTGTGTGGCACTTGCCCTGTTGATCTCTCTCGCCTGCCACCATGTAAGATGTGCCTTGCTTCTCCTTTGCCTTCTGCCATGATTGTAAGTTTCCTGAGTCCTCCTCAGGCATGCAAAACTGTAAGTCAACTGTTTTCTGTATAAGTTACCCAGTCTCAGGTAGTATTTTTATAGCACTGTGAGAACAAAGTAATACATTGGTCATGTCTTTTAGCCAACAGTTGTGCTCATACCCACTAAAACGTATTTGTGTAAGAGCTAAACAGTTCTTTTTTTTTTTCCTTACTTTTTATATTGCAGTAATTTTTTGACATAAGTGTTTGGAAACTAGTGGAGAACATTCTCATATAACTATCACCAGGCTCTCCCTAATGTTAAAAACTTATAGAATCATTGTAAAGTTATCAAAACTATGAAATTGGCATTGGTACAATACTATTACACTACAAGTTATATCTGTTTCACCGGTTTTTTTACTTTTTTTTTATATTTCTGAAAACAATCCAGTGTTCTACAACTGCATTTAGTTGCATATCTCTTTAGTCTTCTCCAAGCTTAGCCTCAGACTTTCCTGTCTTTAAGACACTTTGAATAAGTACTGCCCAGTTATTTTGTAGACTGTCCCTTAATTTTGGGGTGTCTGATATGTACTCTTGATTAGATTGAAGTTATACATTTTTTAAAATTATATTTTAAGTTCTGGTATACATGTGCAGAACATGCAGGTTCGTTAGGTAAGTATACACGTGCCATGGTGGTTTGCTGCACCCATCAACTACATCTACATTAGGTATTTCTCCTAATGCTATCCCACCCCTCACCCCCCCCGACCCCCTGACAGGCACCAGTGTGTGATGTTCCCCTCCCTGTGTCCATATGTTCTCATTGTTCAACTCCCAATTATAAGTGAGAACATGCGGTGTTTGGTTTTCTGTTCCTGTGTTAGTTTGCTGAGAAGCTTCCAGTTTCATTCATGTCACTGCAAAGGACATGAACGCATCCTTTTTTATGGCTGCAGAGTATTCCATGGTGTATACGTGCCACATTTTCTTTACCCAGTCTATCATTGATGGGCATTTGGGTTGGTTACAAGTCTTTGCTATTGTGAATAGTACTGCAATAAACATACATGTGCATGTGTCTTTATAGTATAATGAATTATAATCCTCTGCGTATATATCCAGTAATGGGATTGCTGGGTCAAATGATATTTCTGGTTCCAGATCTTTGAGGAATTGCCACACTGTCTTCCACAATGGTTGAACTAATTTACACTCCCACTAACAATGTAAAAGTGTTTCTATCTCTCCACATCCCACATCCTGTCAGACATCTGTTGTTTCCTGACTTTTTAATGATCGCCATTCTAATTGGCATGAAATGGTATCTCATTGTGGTTTTGATTTGCATTTCTCTAATGACCAGTGATGATTAGCTTTTTTCATATGTTTCTTGGCCACATAAATGTCTTCTTTTGAGAAGTGTCTGTTCATATCCTTTGCCCACTTTTTGATGGGGTTGTTTTTTTCTTGTAAATCTGTTTAAGTTCTTTGTTGATTCTGGATACTAGACCTTTGACAGATGGATAGATTGCAAAAATTTTCTCCCATTCTGTAGGTTGCCTGTTCACTCTGCTAATAGTTTCTTTTGCTGTGCAGAAGCTATTTAGTCTCATTAGATCCCATTTGTCAATTTTGGTTTTGTTGCCATTGCTTTTGGTGTTTTAGTCATGAAATCTTTGCCCATGCCTATGTCCTGAATGCTATTGCCTAGATTTTCTTCTAGAGTTTTTATAGTTTTAGATCTTATATTTAAGTCTTTAATCCATCTTGAGTTAATATTTGTATAAGGTGAAAGAAGGGGTCGAGTTTCCATTTTCTGCATATGGCTAGCCAGTTTTCCCAACACCATTTATTAAATAGGGATTCCTTTCCCCATTGCTTGTTTTTATCAGGTTTGTCAAAGATCAGATGGTTGTAGATGTGTGACATTATTTCTGAGGCCTCTGTTGTGTCCCATTGGTCTCTCTATCAGTTTTGGTACCAGTACCATGTTGTTTTGGTTACTATAGCCTTGTAGTATAGTTTGAAGTCTGGTAGCATGATTACTCTAGCTTTGTTCTTTTTGCTTAGGATTGTCTTGGCTATATTATGAGCTCTTTTTTAGGTTCTATATGAAATTTAAAGTAGTTTTTTCTAATTCTGTGAAGAAAGTCAATGGTAGCTTGATGGGGATAGCATTGAATCTATAAATTACTTTGGGCACTATGGCCATTTTCATGATATTGATTCTTCCTATCCATGAGCATGGAATGCTTTTCCATTTGTTTGTGTCCTCTCTGATTTCCTTGAGCAGTGGTTTGTAGTTCTCCTTGAAGAGGTCCTTCACATTCCTTGTAAGTTGTATTCCTAGGATTTTATTCTCTTTGTAGCAATTGTGAATGGGAGTTATTATTGGTGTATAGGAATGCTTGTGATTTTTGCACATTGATTTTGTATCCTGAGATTTTGCTGAAGTTGCTTATCAGCTTAAGGAGATTTGGGGCTGAGATGATGGGGTTTTCTAAATGTACAATCATGTCATCTGCAAACAGAGACAATTTGACTTCCTCTCTTCCTATTCAAATACCTTTATTCCTTTCTCTTGCCTGATTGCCCTGGTCAGAACTTCCAATACTATGTTAAATAGGGGTAGTGAGAGAGGGCATCTTGTTTTTTGCCAGTTTCCGAAAGGAATACTTCCAGCTTTTGCCCATTCAGTTTGATATTGGCTGTGGGTTTGTCATAAATAGCTCTTATTATTTTGAGATACGTTCCATCAATACATAGTTTATTGAGAGTTTTTAGCATGAAGGGGTGTTGAATTTTATCAAAGGTATTTTCTGCATCTATTGAGATAATCATGTGGTTTTTGTCTTTGGTTCTGTTTATGTGATGGATTATATTGATTGATTTGCATATGTTGAACCAGCCTTGAATCCTGGGGATGAAGCTGACTTGATCATGGTGGATAAGCTTTTTGATGTGCTGCTGGATTCAGTTTGCCAATATTTTATTGAGAATTTTCACATCAATGTTCATCAGGGATACTGGCCTGAAATTTTCTTTTTTTTGTTGTATCTCTGCTACGTTTTGGTAACAGGATTATACTGGCCTCATAACATGAGTTAGAGAGGAGTCCCTCTTTTTCTATTGTTTGGAATAGTTTTAGAAGGAATGGTACAGCTCCCTTTTGTACCTCTTGTAGAATTCAGCTGTGAATCTGTCTGGTCCTGGGCGTTTTTTTGGTTGGTAGGCTATTAACTACTGTCTCAATTTTAGAACTTGTTATTGGTCTACTCAGATATTTGATTTCTTCCTGGTTTAGTCTTTGGAGGGTATGTGTCCAGGAATTTATCCATTTCTTCTAGATTTTCTAGTTCATTTGTGTAGAGGTGTTTATAATATTCTCTGATGGTGGTTTATATTTCTGTGGGATCAGTGGTGATATCCCCTTTATCATTTTTTATTGTGTCAATTTGATTCTTTCTTTTCTTATTATTCTGGCTAGTTGTCTATTTTGTTAATCTTATCAAAAAACCACCCCCTGGATTCATTGAGTTTTTGAAGGTTTTTTTGTGTCTCTATCTCCTTCATTTCTGCTCTGATCTTAGTTATTTCTTGTCTTTTGCTAGCTTTTGAATTTGTTTGCTCTTGCTTCTCTGGTTCTTTTAATTTCGATGTTAGTGCGTTGATTTTAGATCTTTCCCACTGTCTCCTGTGGGCATTTAGTGTGCTATAAATTTCCCTCTAAACACTTATTTAGCTGTGTCCCAGAGCTTCTGGTACATTGCATTTTTGTTCTCATTGGTTTCAAATAACTTTTTCATTTCTGCCTTAATTTCATTACTCAGTAGTTATTCAGGGGCAGGTTGTTCAGTTTCCATGTAGTTGTATGGTTTTGAGTGAGTTTCTTAAACCTGGCTTCTAATTTGATTTCATTGTGTTCTGAGAGACTGTTTGTTATGATTTCCGTTCTTTTGCATTTGCTGAGGAGTGTTTTACTTCCAATTATGTGGTCAGTTTTACAGTAAAAGTGTGCTGTGGTGCTGAGAAGAATGTATATTCTGTTGATTTGGATTGGAGAGTTCTGTAGCTGTCTATTAGGTCCACCTGGTCCAGAGCTGAGTTCAAGTCCTGAATATCCTTGTTAATTTTCTGTCTTGTTAATCTGTCTAACTTTGACAGTGGGGTGTTAAAGTTTCCCACTATTATTGTGTGGGAGTCTAAGTCTCTTTGTAGGTCTCTAAGAACTTGCTTTATGAACCTGGGTGCTCCTGTATTGGGTGCATATATATTTAGGATAGTTAGCTCTTCTTGTTGCATTGATCCCTTTACCATTATAATGCCCTTCTTTGTCTTTTCTGATCTTTGCTGGTTTAAAGACTAGGATTGCAACCCCTACTTTTTTTTCTCTTTCCATTTGCTTGGTAAATCCTCCTCCATCCCTTTATTTTGAGTTACGTGTGTCTTTTCACAGAGATGGGTCTCCTGAATACAGCACACTGATGGATCTTGACTCATTATCTAATTTGCCAGTGTGTGTCTTTTAACTGTGGGATTTTGCCCATTTACATTTAACGTTAATTTTATGTGTGAATCTGATTCTGTCATTATGATGCTAGCTGGTTATTTTGCCCATTAGTTCATGCGGTTTTATCATAGTGTTGATGGTCTTTACAATTTGATATGCTTTTATAGTGGCTGGTATGGGTTTTTTCTTTCCATGTTCAGTGCTTCCTTCATGAGCTCTTGTAAGTCAGGCCTGGTGGTGACAAAAATCTCTCAGCATTTGCTTGTCTGTAGAGGATTTTATTTCTCCTTCACTTATGAAGCTTAGTTTGTCTGGATATGAAATTCTGGGTTGAAAATTCTTTTCTTTAAGAATGTTGAATATTGGCCCCCAATCTCTTCTGGCTTATAGGGTTTCTGCTGAGAGATCTGCTGTTAGGCTGATGGGCTTCCCTTTGTGGGTAATCCGACCTTTCTCTCTGGCTGCCCTTAACATTTTTTCCTTCATTTCAACCTGGGTGAGTCTGACAATTATCTGTTTTGGGGTTGCACTTCTCAAGGAAAATCTTTGTGGTGTTCTCTATATTTCCTGAATTTGAATGTTGGCCTGTCTTCCTAGGTTGGGGAAGTTCTCCTGGATAATGTCCTGAAGAGTGTTTTCCAATTTGGTTCTTTTCCCCATCACTTTCAGGTACACCAATCAAATATAGGTTTGGTCTTTTCATGTAGTCCCATATTTCTTGGAGGCTTTGTTAGTTCGTTTTAATTCTTTTTTCTCTAATCTTGTCTTCATGCTTTATTTCATTAAGTTGATCTTCAATCTCTGATACCTTTCTTCCACACAATCGATTCAGCTATTGATATTTGTCTATGCTTCACGAAATTCTGATGGTGTTTTCTTAGCTCTATCCGGTCATTTATGTTCTTCTCTAAACTGGTTATTATAGTTTGCAATCCCTCTAACCTTTTTTCAAGGTTCTTAGGTTCCTTGCATTGGGTTAGAACATGCTCCTTTAGCTTGGAGGAGTCTGTTATTACCCACCTTCTGAAACCCACTTCTGTCAATTTGCCAAACTCCTTCTCCATCCAGTTTTGCTCCCTTCCTAGTGAGGAGCTGTGATCCTTTGGAGGAGAAGAGGCTTTCTGGTTTTAGGAATTTTCAGCCTTTCTGTGCTGCTTTTTTTTTTTTTTTTTCTCATTTTCATGGATTTATCTACCTTTGATTTTGATGGGGGACCTTTGGATGGGGTTTCTGTGTGGACGTCCTTTTTGTTTATGTTGATGCTATTCCTTTCTGTTTGTTGGTTTTCCTTCTAACAGTCAAGCTCCTTTGCTGCAGGTCTGTTGGAGTTTGCTGGAGGTCCACTCCAGGCCCTGTTTGCCTAGGTTTCACCAGCGAAGGCTGCAGAACAGCAAAGATTGCTGCCTGTTCCTCTGGAAGCTTCATCCCAGAGGGGCACCTGCCATATGCCATCTGGAGCTCTACTGTATGAGGTGTCTGTTGATTCCTGCTGGAGGTGTCTCTCAGTCAGGAGGCATGGGAGTCAGGGACCCACTTGAGGATGCAGTCTGTCCCTTAGCAGAGCTCGAGCACTGTGCTGGGAGATCTGCTTTTCTCTTCAGACCTGGCAGGCAGGAATATTTAAGTCTGCTGAAGCCGCACCCACAGCCACCCTTTCTCCCAGATGCTCTGTCCCAGGGAGATGGGAGTTTTATCTATAAGCCCCTGACTAGAGCTGCTGCCTTTCTTTCAGAGATGCACTGCCCAGAGGGAAGGACTCTAGAGAGGCAGTCTGGCTACAGCAGCTTTGCAGAGCTGCAGTGGGCTCTACCCAGTTCGAACTTCAGGAGGCTTTTTGAGTTACTGTGAGGGGAAACTGCCTACTCAAGCCTTAGTAATGGTGGATGCCCCTTCCCCCACCAAGCTTGAGCATCCCAGGTCAACTTCAGACTGCTGTGCTGGAAGCATGAATTTCAAGCCACTGGATCTTGGCTTGCTGGACTCTGTGGGGGTGGGATCCGCTGAGCCAGACCACGTGGCTCCCTGGCTTCAGCCTTCTTTCCAGGGGAGTGAACAGTTCTGTCTTACTGGCATTCCAGGCGCCACTGGGGTATGAAAAAAAACTCCTGCAGCTAGCTCAGTGTCTGTCCAAATGGCTGCCCAGTTTTGTGCTTGAAACCCAGGGCCCTGGTGGTATTGGCACCTGAGGGAATCTCCTGGTCTGTGGGTTGCAAAGACCATGGGAAAAGTGTAGTATCTGGGCTGGAGTGCACCGTTCCTCACAGCACAGTCCCTCATGGCTTCCCTTGGCTAGGGGAGGGAGTTCCCTGACCTCTTGTGCTTCCCAGGAGAGGCAACGCCTCACCTTGCTTCTGCTTGCCCTCCACGGGCTGCACTCACTGTCTAACCAGTCCCAATGAGATGAGCCTGGTACGTTAGTTGGAAATGCAGAAATCACCAGCCTTCTGCATTGGTCTAGCTGGGAGCTGCAATCCAGGGCTGTTCTTATTCAGCCTCTCTTACCAGCCCCCTCTAATATTCATTTTTTAAATTCCTTTTGTAGTACATTGGATAATGGTCATACACAGATATCTAGTCCTAATCCCTGGAATTTGTAAATGTGACCTAAATGGAAAAAGAGTCATTGCAAATATAATTAAGAATTTTGATACGATATGAGGTGATTCCCTTGTATTACCCAGATGGGACCTAAATACAACCAAATGTAATGGCAAAAGCCGTAATCACTTTTGCAGCAAACTACTAGCTTCCAGGAACTGTGAAAAAATAAATTTTCGTTATTTTAAGGCACTGGGTTTCTGTCAATTTTTTATAGTGGCCTCAGGAAATTAACACATCCTTCCTGGACTTTCCTGTCTTGCTGGCTATTAATTTGAAATTGGGGATATTTTAAAGGACAGTCTTGTTTGGGAGAGGAGGCATGCCTTTTCATGCCAATTCTCAATGTTAACTCACCCCTGGATAACTAGTAATTAATATATTAATCTTAAATGTACTTAGAAAAGCTTGGGTTGCCATATCATTTTATAAGGGTGGGTAAATATTTTGGCATGGTGAATTTTTCTTATATTACAGATAATATTTGATGACATGATGAACTATAGAAATGCTGGGATTTTAAAAAAATATCATAACACACCGAGGAAAAAGCAAATATTTGGCAAGGATGCTTTTCTCAGTAACCTGACATGCCTGTTCGTCTACAACCCACACCATTTTACTGAATTATTCCTAATAGGTTAAAATATTTCTATTAGATTAAAATATTTCCATTAGGTTTACCGGGAGAATCTGGATAGTGGAATATACATTTTTCTTTTTATTATCTAGTTTAATTCAACAACACATAATGAAGCACATAAGTGCACACACACACATATGTGTATACATATATACATACGTGTATGTATGCATGAGTAGCCAAAGTGGTTGAGATACAGATCAGGGAGATCCAGCACCTAATTTTAAATTGTTTCTATTCAACAGTAGAATAGATTTGAGTTAAATAATTTTTATGGCTAGAGATACATATCAAATAATTTTACACATGAAAAAACAGTATCAAATATGATTAACAATAATACAAATATTTTAAGTGCACTTTAGTATTCCTATTGTGATTTGGATCCAGAATTTTTAAAGAGCTTAAATCTGCTCAAACTTGAAAAACACATTTGTATACACAAGCAAAACACCAAACTCCCCTCACATCTCTTAATGCCTATGTCCCTTCGTGGCTAGGCTCCTGGAAATTTTATTTGTCATCGTGCAATGCTCTCATTTCTCTCCCCCCATGCCCAAGAGGAAGTTGAAATCAGCCTTCTCACCTCACCCCTTCAATGATACTGTCAGGCAAACGTCATCAATGACTGACTTGCCAAATTAATTCAGTTGTCTTTAAAGTTTTTTTTCACTGTTCCTCTGTTGCATCTGACACTGTTGACTCTTTTCAGCTTGAAACGTTCCTCCCTTATCTTCAATGAAACCATTGAGGTTAGAATGATATACTAGTTTATTACTTGCCCAAAATATAAACTCAGTAAAGTTTGTATAAAAAATTTGATAAATTACTTTTCTAATTTTATTATCTCACAATTTTGTTATATAATCTGACATGTTTTTAAATGTAAGAGTATAATAAAATTTGTGCACATATTAATATATAGAAGAGGTCAAGCTGTATAATTTCAAGTTGTTTTATGTTATTTCTCTACTAACTAATGCAATATTTTTATAAGCCAATAGTATCTCTATTATTTACAACAAAATATTTCCTACATTTTCTCTTTAAGAATATGTTGGAGACGAGGTTTATTAAACTTACATTATAAATTAATACTTTTTTGAAAGATTAATATTAATATGCTAAAGAAATTGGCAGCACATCATCTTTAAACACTTATCATTTGTAAAACTATATATTTTTTAAAATTATGGAGTTTTATTCCAGTTGCAATTTTATGCTGTACTTTAGTACTTTTCATTTTATTACATTAGTATAAGGTGGTATTCTTATGCTTTTAAATTCAGTTCTACTCTAAATGGTTTACATATTCCAAAAATATTGCTTTAGTTTCCTTTTCATTCTATTTATATTCCCAAACTAAGTTACCTTTGAAATATAAATGTTTAGCTCTTTGTAACTCAAAGATAGAAGCATTTTTAAAATCTTGATCTTCATACAGTTTCTTCCATCATTCAATACTTTAATTTTTCAAATCTTAAATAATGAAGTGGAAAAATAATTTTATTTTATTTTTAAAACTTTTATGAATACATAATAGTTGTACATACTTAAGGGGTACATATACTTTGATACAAGTACACAATGTGTAATGATCAAATTAGGATAATCAGGAAATCCATAATCTAAAATATTTATCATTTCTTTGTGTTAGGATATTCCAATTCCACTCCTTTAATTTAAAAAATACAATAAATTATTGTTAGCTGTAGTCATCCTATTGTGATACCAAACACTAGATCTTATTTTTTCTAATTGTACTTTTCTACCCATTAACCAACCCCTTTTAACTCCCCCAGCCCTACCACTCTTCCCAGGCATGGGTAACCATAATTCTACTCTCTGTCTCCAGGAGACTGATGTTTCAGCATCCACTTAGAAGCGTGAACATGCAATATTTGTCTTTCACTTTCCACTGCTTCATCTGACAGTGCTTCTTGGCTTATTTCACTTAAAAAAATGGCCTTCAGTTCTATCTATGTTGTTGCAAATAGTGAAATTCCATTCATTTTTTACGGGTAAATAACATTCCATTGTATATACGTGCCACATTTTCTTTATCCATTCATCTGATGATGGACACTTTGATTGATTCTGTATCTCGGCTATTGTGAATAGTGCTGTAATGACCATGGAGTGCGGATATATCTTTGATACACTGATTTCCTTTTTTAAAAATGTATACTCAAATGTAGAATTGCTGGATCATACAGCAGTTTTGTTTTTGGCTTTTTGAGGAACTTCCATACTGTTTTTTAGAGGGGCTGCACTAATTTACATCGCCCCCAACAGTGTATGAATGTTCCGCTTTCTCCTTATCTTCATCAGCATTCATTATTTTTTACATTTTTGATAAAAGCTGTTTTAACTATATCTTAATGTGATATTTTTAAGGTAAATAACTTTATGTCAAGAATTTTTAAAAATGTAAGACTATCTCCCCAAGTAGTCTGGGCAAATGTCCAAAATAAATGGGCTCTAAATGCAGGGTCAGGCCTTCAGGATCAATTTCATCTCTTCATTTCTAATTTAAAAAAAAAACATAGATTACACAAATTCCTGTATTTTAAGTTTTCTAGCATAAGCTGGAACAAATTCTTTGGGATTTTTGTTTACAATTGTGAAATATATTGAACTTTTAAAAGGTGAATTAAATATATGTGTGTGTGTGTGTGTGTATAATTTAACAATAATTAAATGATCTTCGAATTTTTACCAATCAGATTAATAGAATATTACTAGCATATTAAATTGCCACTGTGTGTCCTTCCATTTTGGCACCTACTTTTCTATCTTCCAGACTAAATATCATGCAGAATTTGGATTCCTGGTTCATTTGTTTTTCCATCATACTCCTGTTGGATTTTCTCTTAAGAAACAGAAAGACATGAGATTGAAGAAGTTAATTGTTCAACCCAGGTTATAGATGAATGGCATTCCCAAGAAATTAGAGAAAATATCAACAAACTCCTATAGCATGACAGGAAATCAACCAATCCAAATTAAGGCAGAAGGCTGGCAATTGAAGGAAAGAGATCTCAAAAAAAAAAAAAAAAAAGTGAATAGATTCCTTGGGATATATATTGTATGTTAGGGGAGTTTAAACTTCTGACAAAGATTTGAGGATTAATGAAAAGACTAAGTAAATAAGAATTAATTTAGTTATCAACTCCAGCATGATAATGATAAAAGAAGGGAAATGCAATGAGGTTACATGTTACAGATTATCTGTAAATAAAACTTACAAAGATGAAATAATATAAATCTCAATTATTATTTAAAAATAATAATGCAATAAATCTGGTAAGCTGTGGGACTCAGAGGATTTTTTGTGTTTATGTGTATTTGCGTGTTTGTGAATTTATTTTTGTGTACAAAATGTGGAGCATGAATAAGAGCTAAATATTCTTCCTATATTTAGTAAGTCAACAAATTAGAGCTCAGAAAATAAGGAAAAACAATAAAAACATGACAGTTAATATCTATACAAATATAAAAAACAGCTAAAGTGTTAAAAATAATTTGCTTCTCTAAGAGAGGCATTAAGGATGAATATTTGACTTTAATCCTTTGTCTAAGGATTCCAGAAAAAAATCAACATCTAAAATGATATACAATAAATATCCTATCCATAAATATTCTCATCTATATTCTATGTGCTTATTCTTGCTTTTTACTTTTTCTTTTTTTGAGACAGAATATCACCCTGTCGCCCGGCCTGGAGTGCAGTGGCACAGTCTTGGATCACTGCAACCTCCACCTCCACCTAGGTTCAAGCGATTCTTGTGTCTCACCCTCACGAGTAGCTAGGCTTACAAGCATGCAACACCATGCCCAGTTAATTTTTGTAGTTTTAGTAAAGACGGTATTTTACCACGTGGCCAGGCTTGTCTCAAACTCCTGTCCTCAAGATTTGCTATCTTGAGTGAGAAATGATTTGTTTGCCTAAACTAGTTTCTGTTCATTTATATAATAATTAAATTGGTGTAATTTGGATCTTTTAACCTGATTTTTTTTTTTGACAGAATGGTCAGTAAAGACAACCATCATATGATATATATTTAGCCTTTACATCATTTTATGAAAATATTTGCATTTACAGTAATCTTACTGGCACTAAACTATAGACATAGAAATATTTGCATTAATATCTCCCATTTATTTTTATTCTTAATAATCTATCCTTACCTTCCTGTATTCCAGGAACCAAGTATTTGCTGTTGATTCTCCATAAGGTAAAAACAGATGTAGACCTCTAACTCTACCTCCTTTTCATATTAAATTATGCTCTCCTGTCTTCCTGGGCCACTTGAAAATTCATGAAAATGGATTAAAATTACATCATTTTTTGAGTAATATTTATAGTATTTAAATTATCTTCTTCCAAGTTTTATCACTTCTGGGCAACTGGCTATAGCTTTTATAGCTAGTGAATTTGTTCTCTTTAGAATTAGATTGGTTTGCCCTTTAGAAAAAAAAAATGTAGTTTCATCTGTGATTTAAAACGATCTTTATTAGATTCTAAAATATTTCTGTTAGGTCAGTGTTTCTGAAGTTACTAGAGTCATATTTTTTGTTGCACCCATAGTAGATCCAAGATACAACCAAAGATATTTTCCACTAAAATGCTGTTGATTATTTTTATAAATTTGATGACAGTATAATCCAATGTAAATAGTAATAGCATTATCTAACTTTCCTATTTTTAAAGGAATATGTTAAATCCTTACTTAAAGAATATTTTAAGCCTCAGAACTTATTATAATTTTGACTTAGCAAATATATCATTAATTAGATGAATGGGTCTGTGCTCACTATTGATCTCTATAGCTTTGAATAATAAATAGCAATGGCATCTGCTTATATGCACCCAGAGCTTTGTGTGACTTCCAAGTATTGAATTATGTATTTCATATAAATGGATTTTGTATTTTATGGGTTATTTTCTTCCAATATAATTTCCACCTGAATTCAATTTTCATGTGAGGAGTCAGCTATCACAGCCTAACATAGACAACTATATAGGATATAAGGGAAAATTAATGCATATTGGTAATATAGATAACCAAACATCCATCCATATTTGAAGTAATTTGTTGGGAAAAGTATTCATTCATGTAGTTTGTGAATGTGGTAATCAAATGTGACCAAAATGCAATATGCTATAAGGGAAATTCATGCAAATAAAAACACTTTCAAGTGTAATTTAAATCCATAAATATATAATAGATTAAAAGGGAAGTAAATGATTTTAGTAGGACATTCTTATTTTCTGAGAACAATCTTATCAAGAGAAATCAATTGTAGTTACCCTATAAAATGTCTTTTTTTAATGTAAAATAAAATATGGTATAAATAAACTAAGTCTTATACAGTATGGCATTTAAAACTATTTTTACATATTTAAAACTCATGTCATACCAATTGTGAGATAAACAAATGAACATAATTTACTAAAAAGATTTTTATTTTTTATACAATTCTTCATGCACTTTTAGTCCCTAGGTACATAGTTTTAATTTCTGACAGGACAATATTCAGTACCTAGTTATGTTTTATATTATTACATTGCAATAAAGGAACTATCAGTTACCTTGTATGATAGGTTAGTAGTGCTGACTTAATCACTGTGTTTACTCCTTTGTCTTTATTAAAAAGTTATGTAACTATCCCATTACATATAGATTTAATGAACCTTTACAATCATAAGCAAAATCAATGTAACATTTTTTTAATATACACAAATTCTTTTTATCACCCTTTATATTTTAAAATCAGGTAACATACAAGTGAAAATAAATTATTTTTTAATAAAGTTTTACATATTGTATATAATATTTGTAGTGTATCAGTCAGAGAGATAATCCCCAGATATGTGTATCAAGCATTATTGCTAAGTGAACTACATGATATCACTATATTTGCATGCATAAAGGTTACAGGTTATATCACTATATTTTCACCCATAAAGTGTACAGGTTAGTGGACACTTTGTTATCCTCAGAGAGAGGACAAAGTCATTTGATCATTATTGTGGATGTTTGACTCTGGATATTAAAGAGAAAATTTTGCTCAATTTTGCTATGCTGAAGAGACAATTTACTGAGTAAAATAATGCAGAATGCTTAAAAGATTTTTTTTGAGCATATGGAAAAGCAGTTTTATGAAACTTGAAGTGTTATATGAGATGCATCCCCCATATGTGATATGGCATAAGTTGTCTTGGTACAGTGTTGAGTGGTTTCAGGGTACCTTTATGAAGGTTATATAGGAAAAATGAATTGCAATCCACATATAAAGTTAGCATTATAAAAAGAAAGAAAATCACTCTTTGTCATGTCAGTAAAGGAATTTTTTTTTGTTTGTTTTTGAGACGGAGTCTTACTCTGTCACCCAAGCTGAAGTGGGATGTCTCACTTCAACCTCTACCTCCTGGGTTCAAGTGATTCTCTTGCCTCAGCCTCCTGAGTAGCTGGGATTACAGATGCACACCACCACGCCTGGCTAATTTTTGTATTTTTAAGTACAGACAAGGTTTTAGCATTTTGGCCAGGCTGGTCTTGAACTCCTGACCTCTGGTGATCCTCCCAACTTGACCTCCCAAAGTGATGGCAAGCATTTTAAAGGTGGCTAATTAATATGACAATATTAATAATTGACATTGATAGGCATTTACTATGTGCCAAATACTGATGAACACTATGAATTATTCAATTTAATTGATTATGGTGATGTCTACAAAACAACAGTAGCAAAATATTCTAATACAGCAAAAAAGTGACTCAGATGTATTTTTAGATATTTGAAAAGTTTGTGTGACTGTAACATGTGGCTTACTCAATTGATTGTATACATGCAGATGGTTAAGCCTTTGTTTCCTTTCTTGAATCTCCTAACACTTTTTGATTAACAGCAAAAACAACAACAAAAAAATCCAAAATTTTAAACACTCTGTTAACTGCAAAACCATTGGGAAATGTTTTTTATCAAGACAAAAAGAATGAATAAGACATGCTATTTAATAGCACAACAGTCAATATTTAATAGACTATTTAATAGACTACAGGCAATAATGACTCAATTGTACATTTTAAAATAACTTAAAAGTGTAACTGAGTTTTTTGTAACTCAAACAAGAAATTCTTGAGGGAATGGATGCCCCCTTCTCCATAATGTGCTTATTTCCCATTGCATACCTGTATGAAAACATCTCATGCACCTCATAAATATATACACCTAATATGTACTTACACAAATCATATAAAATTTAAGAAAAATGACAGTATAGTAAATTCAAGTGTGATACAGCTCTCTTTTCCAAAATGATAAGAGAAAATACAAGGAGAGAGTGAGACCCAAAATCAAAGAATGGAGATGAGTTACTTAACATATTCATGGCCCAATTAAGGAATAGAAAATCCGTATGAATACCTCTAAGACTAGAGAAAAATTTCATTTGTATATGACCATAGGAGAAACTGAATAATATGATTCTATCATTCTGGCTCAATGCAGTCATCTCAGCTTTCCTTGTGGTATATGTGTATTGGAGGAGAGGAATAAAGAATTAAATAATAGGCAGCAAGGAAGGAATAAAAAAGCACAGTCATGCATTTTTCCAGTTTTCCTGAATATACCACAGTTGCATGAATATAAATAGATGTATAATTGTATATGTAAATTTTAAGTTAAAATAGAAAAATAAATTGCAGGATCAACTTTATTGGATGATCAAAGAGAAAAAAGTATCTGAGAGAGGCAACTTGGGGAAGCCTGGAAAATTCGGTGAAAACTGGACATCTGATCCTCACACTCCTAACCCAATTAACTTTCATCAATTGGACCATAAGATTTATGTAAATAGTCTTGGAAATAATGGCAACAGAACTGAATCAAAATGGGCTTTTGGATAACATAAATTACACAAAGTTTGTGGGATGCTAGAATCCCTCTTGGCTTTTACATTGAAGATCTCTGAGGGGCAGCTGATGCTGTCATAGTGAGAAGAAAAATCACATATGTATGATGCGTTATGGTGGGCCATTCCAGTGGTGAAAGAACAGTCAGAACTGTTCTTTCTTGGAGTCTTTCCCTTTGAGATGAAAAAAAAATCCTGTCTGGCTGCATATCTGTAAGGAGAAGTTTCTTTCACAGCTGGAGCAGGCCCTCTTCTGAGAGCCAGGGAAAATATCTCTACCCCAAGAAGAAATCACAAGCCTTCCTGAACTTCTTTGTCTCTTTGCTGCTCAAGGTCAAATGAAAGGAAACAGACCATCAGCTTTTAAGAGAAGTGCATACAGGAAATGACGATTTACTTGACATGTGTCTGTACCGAAAATTCAAGTATCAGGAGACCTCTAAAGCTGGTACTTTTTAAATTTAGGTTAGCTGTTCTAATTTGTTTATTATCTTGTGAAACACTGACACATTAAATGTGATTCTCTAATGGTTTGTAATGGGTCATATGAGACATGTAAAGCCAAAAAATTGTTACTCTTCATTACATCCCTTCCAGCAAGATGAAATTCTGAATCATAATTAGTTTTGTATATACTAATTAATAATATGCCATGAAAACTTGAAAAATAAATAGTCAACAGAGAACCTTTTCTACCAATTTCATTTGTAAGTCAAAAGACTACACCAGCCTCCTAAATACTGGCAATACATTTTTTCTTGTTTTTTAAATAATAAATGTGAAAATACCTTGATTACAGGCTCTATAAACTTGAAGTATATGTTTTCCTGCTATTTCAACATACGATTTTTGTTGTCATGGTTGTGTGGCCCAGCACTAATGTTTATTTAGACCTTCACCTGACCCTTGCTGATGCATATTAGTTAGACAACTTTTGCTTACAAGTGATAGAATAAAATGATGCCTGAGAAGGTGCTGGTTGACTAACAATCAATGACTGGATAAGAATTCAGATGAAGTTTGTTTTTACTTGCTATCTCTCTATCTCTATCTCTACCCCTATCTCTATCTCTATCTCTATCTCTCCTTCCTTTTCTTATTTCCTTCTACTGTGGATGAAAATTCCAAACAAGAGGGTAAGTTGGAAGCTAGCTGCCACAACTTCTAATTCTCCCACTACTGTAACTTCACCAACTCTAGTACAAAAGTCCCTGAGAAGACTGTGATTGGCCTAACTACATCTCATGCCTACTCCCGACCAATCCTTGTAGTATAGAATTGAGAAGGTCTAATTGGTCAGCCTGGGTCATAAGTCCACTCCTGTCATGGGGATGGAATACCCGCTTTAACAGCGCCACTACCCCCATGATACAGTTAGACTTTGTGTCCCCACCCAAATCTCATCTTGAATTGTAGGTATTCCCAGGTATCAAGGGAAAAACTAGGTGGAGGTAAACTGAATCATGGGGTTGGTTTCCCCCACGCTGTTCTTATGATAGTGAGTTCTCATGAGATCTGATGATTTTATAAGAGGCTCTTTCCCCTTCGCTTGGTATTTCTCCTTCCTGCCTCCTTTTGAAGAAGGTGCCTCGCTTGTGCTTCACCTTCTGCCATGATTGTAAGTTTCCTGAGGCTTCCCCAGCCCTGTTAAACTGTGAGTCAATTAAAACCTCTTTTCTTTAAAACTTACCCAGTCTCAGTTCTTTATAGCAGTACAACAATGGACTAATATACCCCACTGGGACCAAGGCATTAAAGATGGGGTGTTTCCTCAAAGGAAAAGCTGCTGGACACACTGCTCATGTTCACTGTGGCCAGAACTTAAATTACAAGCCAGAACTAGAAATTACAAAGCAACCCTGTATGTATCAATATTAAAATTGTTATTTATTACTACAGTAATACATTAGGGTCCAGTCAGAAAGTGACACCAGTAATTATTTTAACAGAGAAAATTTAATATAGAGAATTAGTTAAATCAGTACTGAAAGGCTGAAAAAACAAAGGCAACACTGAAGTATCTGAGAGGGAGAACCACAAGAAGCAGCTACCATCCCTAAGTCTGAGAAAACCTGCTTTAAAAATAAAAAGCTGGGATTATTAGAAGCTAGAAGAGCCAACAAGTATATGAAAAAATGCTCCACATCATTAATCATCAGGGATACACAAATTAAAACCACCGTGAAATATCACCTCACACCTATTAAACCAGCTATGATCAAAAAGTCAAAAGATAAATGTTGGTGAGGATGTGCTGGAAGGAAGCCTTGCGCACTGTTGGTGGGAAGGTAAATCAGTACAGCCATTATGGAAAAGAGCATGGAGATTCCTCAAAAAGTTAAAATAGAACCACTGTATTATTCAGCAGTCCTACTACTGGGTATATATCCAAAAACCATAAAATTAGTTTGCCAACGAGATTTTTGCAGACCCATGTTCATTACAGCATTATTCACAATAGCCAAGATATGTAAACAATCTAAATATCTTTCAATGCAAGAATTGACTTTTTAAAGTGTAATACACACACACACACACACACACACCATTGAGTACTATTCACCCTTAAAAAAGAAGGAAATTCTGTCATTTCCCATACATGGATAAACCTAAAGGACTTTTATGTTAAATGAAATAAACCAGACACAAAAAGACAAAAAAGCACATGATCTCACTTACATGTGGAATGTGAAAGAGTCAGACTCATGGAAACAGAGAATAAAATGCTGGTTACCAGAGGCTGGGGAGGGATGGAGGGGCGGGGAGAGGATTGTGGAGGTGTTGGTCAAAGGACAAAAAAATTCAGTTAGAAAGGAGGAACAACTTCAGAAGATCTATTGTACATTGTGATAACTGCAGTTAATAACAATATATTTTGTATTTGAAAATTACTGACAGTAGACTTTAAGTGTTTTTAATCACCAAAAAAGTGATGTAACAGGTATATTAAATAACTTGATTTTGTCATCTCACAAAGTATACATATACCAAAAGATTATGTTCTTTATTATAAATCTATACAATTTTTACTTGTCAATTAAAGAAAATAGTTTTAAAAAGGTTAACTTATTCATACAAAAAAAGTAAAAGCTAGAAGATTGGGTCAGATGTAGAACCCAGAACTCTCGGGGGAGGGAGTATTAGCCCGCTAGTGCTGGTATCTGTGAGGGGCCACATCTGTTCTTGAGATGGGAAAAACTGACCTGGAAACAGATGTTAAATCTTACTGTTGAAGTAACACTGAAAGGAAGAGAAAGCAAAACACGGAGTAAGTTTCTTCTTCCTCTTCCAGCCTTCCAGTCCCTTTCTAGTTCCCCCAATTGGCAGAGCCTGAGGAGATCTCAGGTGGCAAAGTAGAAACGTGGTTTATAATTCCCCAGACAGCGCCACAAAGAAGGGCATAAAAGGGTGGCTTTGAAGCTGTGAGACAACAGCTTGATAACCAGCACATCAACGACAGCAACATCAGTTCTGCATCAGCTGGAGAATATTTTGTGCATCCACAGTGGTTTTTATCTGTATCTATAGACACAACAGTAATTAGAGCCTATACATCTGCGTGCAAATTGCTACCGGCTATCTGTTGCACTCAATCCTTTCTCACCACTAGTTTCTTTAAACTTTGTAGTTGGACACCACGTTCTTTCTATTCCGGTTGGATATTTCTGGAATCATATTCTACTTAAACTTTGGAGCATGTTCACCATGTTTTCAGAAACTGAAATTTCTGAAGCTTTTCTTTAGAATATAAATTCAGAAGTGCCAGCAGTTCCTTCTGAGAGAACAGGTCCAACCAGGTTCATCATTTTCTTTAATAGTATTTTTTCCCTCTGCCTCAATGGTTGCAGCTTAAAAAGGAGCTGTACAAGCCTCATCTCTGTACTTTGGCCTGGCAAAGAATATGTTGGCAATTGGAGCGAAGACTTCTTTTGTGGCTATCTTCCTTGGAATTTCTCACCCTAATCTCTCTCATGAATCGGGGAATTTATTACAAAAACTGGACATTTGAAGTTCTCTGAGAATAGTGTTAAAATCTAGCATATTTAAACAGAAACAATTTTTTACAGGAGTTTTGTGTCCTTTAAGTTCATACTAACATTTTGTTTTAAAAATACCCGTTTCTTAATTTTCAAAGAAATTATTGTTTGAATTTAATTCTATTTGTTTTCTTTTCTTTCTCTTTTTTCAATATACATTTACTTTTTCCATAGGATATTTCAAACAATGTATCAGAAATACTGAAATATTTGGATGATTTTATAGTCAGCCTTAAAATTGATACAAAAAAATAGAAATTAGTATTTTATGACAATAAAGATATTCTGAATTCTATCAGGAGTACTGCAGCAACCTTGATAAGCCTGCATAAATGATTTGTTTTTGAAAATTCACTAAATAGCAGTGGAAAAGTTTAATGTGGAATCTAACCACAGCTAATTATACATATTAGCTATGTTGAGTAGTTTGCTAGCCCAGATAACCTTTAAACTTTGGCTGTAATGGTAATTTACCTAATGGAAAAGCTTAATAGAAATATTATAACAAATGTACCTCCTTAGGTTTACTGAGATTGAATTGGGAAGTTAGAAGACATGAATGTGCTGTGCACACATACTGACAGAAAACCATGTTATTTTAATGATTCATAATTTCTAATTAGCCATGATTATTCTGAGTGGTTGTGGATATACATTTTAATTGTATCACATACTGTAATTTCCAATTTCCGCAGAGACGCTGATGAAGTGAAAGTCGTATTGCAAAGTCATCATTTAAATATTTGAGAAATGGAATGCTTTAAGAGGGATAAATTTCCACTGCTTAATTATAATTTTTATTGATCTCAGAAGTCAATTTTGCCCTGGTAATACAGATGGCTGTCTTTCTTCCCTTCCCTAGCTCAACATCATTCTGGGAATTTGAAAATGTGTTGCCTTTCTCTCAGTGGGTGGATTGAATGCAGTGCTTCTATCAGGCATTCAGCATTTTAAAAGACGAATGTTTAGAGAAGCTGAAACAGGGCAAGTGAAGCAACGAAGAAAATATCTTTTCTATACTCTGATAGTATAGTTTGGGTTGAAATTGAATGCTGGAGTTTCATTAAAAGCCTTACCTTCATACTGATATTATACAAGATTATTTGATAGAGCCCCTGAAGAATACTTAATCAAATTCAGCTTGTTTGTAGGATTTAAATTTGAAAAGAGTTGGTAGTTCTGCAAACAAAAGACAATTGCTTGAGTGAGACATGTCTCCCAACAGCTTGTGCTGTGAGAAGAGGAAATAAAGCAGGTTATTAAATGTGTATCTCCATGATGATTAGAATTACGTGAAACTATTTGATGGTCTCTTCTAGATGTAAGGACATTTTATGTACTTTGTAAATCTTGGAATATATGGCACATATGAGCTGAAACAAGTCTATTTAAGACAGTCCTCTTGAAAGGGTAAACATCTCTGTTCATTAGAGGCCCAGAAACTCAATATAATAATTAATATCCACCAAGCCAACACAAGGAACAGTTTCTTAACTTGGGATTTTATGAAATCAACCAGGGGATTGGTTATGAACAAATATACTTGCATTTGGGTTGATAAATACGTATAATTTACAATAGGGTTAACCAAAGCAAAAACTACTTATCTAAAGTATAGATGATATTCAGTGGAGTTTGGGGTGATTTTTCATGCCCTCTTTACCAAGGAAATGATGATAATACTCACCAAGATATAACCAAGAGAAAAATCTCTGCCTTAGATTTTTCAGATTTGGATTTCTTTCTTTGTATTGTTTGATTTGATTTATACCTTTCATGTTTGTCTTGTGCAATAGCAATATGTTTAGTTACAGACCTTCCATATATAGATCCTAGTTACTAAATGCAAAAAAGATTGCTTGAAATTTTCTTAAATTACTGTCACAATGCTAAGTAAAATTGTTATGAATTCTGAAAAATGCATTAATAGATTTATTTAGTTAACAAATATTCATCCATACATAGATCATGTATATACTATTATACTTACTTCAAATTACCAAAACATTCTCATAGCTATTGCAATTAAAAGAAGTATAAGTGGAAATGTACTTAGTACAGTGCCCGAAACACACTTCAAATCCTATTATTTGTATTATCATTACGTATTCCCTAATAAGAACTATAAGTAGGGTAAGGCACTGACATTACAATAGTGTATGTGATCCTTACCTTCTTGAAATGTGTGGTTTAGCAGCAAACTCACACAATTACAAAATAAAATAAGTAAAAGTTAATAAGTACTATAATAGTCCAAGTTTAGATAGCCTTGAAAATACATAACAGGATCAAGTTATCTAAACTAATGGGTGACTTTCTTTTTGTATGGCTGAAGCTCTTTATGCAAATAGTTTCCGTGCCCAATAAATTCTTTTTAAATGAAAGAATGGCTTAATTCTAGCTTTCTCTGTCCCACTTCCAATTTGTTTCCAATGTTTTCTACATTCCCTCTTTGCACATGTATTTTACTTTCCAATCTTTTCATGGGTAAAAGCCCCTTTTATTTGGGTGAGAGTTGAAGGAGCAAGTTATGCTCCTTGCTAACTATTTCTAAAACCTTCTAATTAACTTCTCTACATGCAGCAACTTAGAGATTTAATTGTTTTGCCATTTTGCACCCAGTGCTAATTAAGTTAATTTCTTTTATATGTAGTATTTTATTACTTCACATAGATCCTAGGGTAGAGATATAGAGAGCTACAGAGATAGATTAGCTTAAAGTTAACCTTCCTGAGAAAAAAGCAAAAATGCCTATATTGAGGGTTTATCACTGGAGACACCAGTGATCAATGACCTTTCTACAAAAGAAGACAAGGTTATCAAAAAAGAACGGGTCTTCAAATTTCAATCACAAGTCAAAGGGACATTTCCCAATTCCTCTGAAGTGAAGCCATTTAACTATCAGTTCAAGGACCTCAAAGATTCCATCACTGGACTTGGAGGGGGTGAGGGTGATGTTTGTAAACATTGCAGACAACTTTTGCCCTCTGTGTCCATCTATGAATCTTTCTGGAGAGAGGATCTATACTTTTTAATCTATTTCTCAAATGGGGCCATGACTCTAAAACGGCAAGAATCCCTGGTCTCAAGGGTGTGACAAGTCAACTGAAATCTGTAAGAGGGCACCAAATGACCTGAGATGTAGCACCAAGTTGTCTCTTCCAGTTGGAACTAGATGGCTAGTGGTGAGCCCCTGTTCTACTTTCTTTCAAAACTCAACAGGATTCATCACAAGTCACTTTTCAGTATGAGCCAAGCACCAAAAATGTCTCTATTATGACAGTTTCCTTAAAGATTAGCTGGTTGATTTGAAACATGAAAATCCTTCTAGCAGGTGGTTTTCTCCAAAGAAGTTAGTAGGAAAATAACATGAGGAGATTGGAAGGAAAATCTTTATGACATTTGATGCAGTCTGTGAGTGCTTTTCAAGTTACATAGTGGGGACACATGGGGATATTGCATTATACCTGTTATGCCATGGTATATCAGGTGACCTGATAGCCTGAGGATACTTTGAACTTACAGGACACTCAGCCCTACTGGAGTGTCATCTTTGTACATAGGTAGCAGAGATGTGCCACTGACATTGTGTGACCCTGTATAATCTCATGAGTGGCAGCATTTTGTAGTTATCAACAGCACAGACTTGAAGCCAGTTTTTCTGGGCTCAAATACTGGCCCTGGAATTTAGTTGCTCTCCTATTCTGAGCAACTTTCTTAATTATCTCTGCCTCATTGCAAAATAAGGATAATAGTTGTGTTACCTACTGGATGGGCTAGGTTTTAGAATTAAATGTTATTATTTGTTAAGTACTTAGAAGGGTATCTGGCACACAGTAAGCAGTATTATGTTGAAAATAAACTCTGGTTCTTAAAGTCCACGTTGCTAGAAAGGTAATATCTACATTCCTGGTGATATGGTTTGGCTCTGTGTCCCCGCCCACATCTCATCTTGAATTGTAATCCCCACGTGTTGAGAGAGGGGCCTGTGATCCCCATGTGCCAAGGGAGGGAGGTGATCGGATCATGGGTGCTGTTTTCCCCATGCTGTTCTCATTAAAGTGAGTGAAGTCTCATGAGATCTGATGGTTTTATAAGCATCTGGCATTTGCCTTGCTCGCACTTCTCTCTCTTGCCGCCTTCTGAAGAAGGTCCTTTCTTCACCTTCGCCTTTACTATGATTATAGGTTTCCTGAGGCTTCCCCAGTCATGTGGAACTGTGAGTCAATTAAACCTCTTTCCTTTGTAAATTACCCAGTCTCAGGCAGTATCTTTATACCACTGTAAGAACAGATTAATAGAGCTACAATTATTCATTTTTATTTATTTGATTGCCAGATACCGCTGCTCTCCACTGAGTCTTTGAACCTCTCTACTGCCTGCTGCAACAAAAATTTTTGGGTGAGATAAGAAGAATGAAAAGCGGTCCCAGGTGCTAAACCAGATGTAGTCCTGGCCACAAGAGCCACTGTTATGAAAATATGTTTCAGACACCACTGCTTGTTGGGGTTAGGGGAAGGTTTGCTGTAAGGAGTAGGAAAGTGCCAGAAGAAAGAAAGGGCACTCTCAAAAGAAGATGATAGGAATATGGTTTTGGGGAACTTATCAATGTTAGTGATTTTGCCTAGATTTTACAGTTCAAAAAACTTGGATAATTCAAACATACATTGTCCTAAGGTAATCTTGGTGGTGGGGGTAAACAAGGGGGTCATGATATAATCAGAATCTGACTCAAGAGGCAGTTCCTTAACTTCAGAATGAATACTTTTTCCTAAACCTTGAGATATACAAATAAATGATACCATGCTTCATTCTTTAATCTTAAACCTCTTTATTTAAAAATGAATCACTTCTCAATCTCTTAATCTAATTTGAGCCAAAAGACACTGGGACATTCTTTAGTAATACTTTTAAATTAATCTCTTTAAATGAAATTTGTGAAAAATTTTTCTGTATGTTGTCATGCAGTGCTGACCTCAACAGTGAGATTTTGCAGCTGTAATTCCCACTGGAATCTCTCACCATACTAAAGATTTCTAGTTACTAAAGATTTTACATTAGTGTGTTCCCAGTGGTTAGTAGAGTAATATCGTAAGTTCCATTGAAACTCCTTCTCAATCAAGTTTATCACTGAAGTACATTTTCTGGATAAATCAAGTCCCCTAATGATACTATTGATAAAATAGATTGTGCAAAGACTGATTATGTAAAAATTATCCTCCTAATTTATTTTGTCTCTTTTCACAGAATAAAGAGATGTATGATGTGATGATTCCCAAATTCGGCTCATCCTGAGAATTATACGGGAAATTAGGCTACGGGGTTTTATTTACTTATTTATTTTTAAAGTAATTTTAGAGTCAGAAAACATATCAATGTAAAGTAAAGTAAAAATGGTTAAAATTTACTCGAATATTTTGGGGAAGGTAGACAGTTTTGGGAGACTTATAAATATTCTCCTCCGGGCTTTATAATCATTACTTCTATAGATGAAAAAAATAAAATCAGGAAGCATGAATGAAATTAAAGACTGAAGGATGCAAGCTTTACAAACCAATTCTACTCAAGAAAACTGGCACATTTTTACATAATGAAAACAAAAACACAATTGAAAAAAATTATAGCTCTAATTCAAATACCAAAATAATTTACCACCTTACTTAAAAATCTTAAAATGTTAGCAGAATTTTGTGAAATTGACAACATGAGAGAAAAAATTATGTATTTGTTTAGTGAAAACTCACAGGAAAAATGGAGACTAATATAGCTTCAAATATCAACTAGGATTCCTCCACAATAGTCGAACAGTTAAATCAGAAATATCAATTTATTGGCCGAGCACAGTGGCTTACGCATGTAATCCCAGCATTTTGGGAGGCCGAAGCTGGCAGATCACCTGTGGTCGAGTGTTCGAAACCTCCTTGGCCAACATAATGAAACCTCATCTCTACTAAAAATACAAAAATTAACTGGGTTTAGTAGCGCATGCCTGTAATCCCAGCTACTTGGGAGGCTGAGGCAGAGAATCGCTTGAACCCGGGAGGCAGAGGTTGCAGTGAGCTGAGATCACGCCACTTCACTCCAGACTGGGAGACTGAGCGAGACTCCGTCTCAAAAAACAAAACAAAACAAAACAGAAACATCAATTTATTGAAATTAGAAAATAGTAAGGGACGAGGCAAAGAAAATTTATGGGTTTTTTTTTAAATTTAGGTTAATAAGATAGATTATGAAAACACATTAACCCCCAAAGAGTCCAAAGCTTTTTACCTATAATACAAATCAGTGAATCAGAAGTTACTCATACTTGATTCCGAATGTCAAATTCCATCCACGATACTCTCTACTGTCTAAACATAGTCCCATCACTCTGAATTCCAATACTAACATCTTAATTGATATTCTTGTCTTTCCAGATCAATGGCCCATATTTTCCTATAATTCCATCTCTCAGATTTTTAACCTATTTCACTTTTCTAGGTCTCAAACTGGTCTGTAACCTTGTTTTCTCAACGCCTTATTTTATTAGACAAGGTACACACACACACACACACACACGTGGAGAGACAGCAATTATATAGATACTATATAATCTCTGTCTCATCTCTGTGTGTGTATGTATATATATGATTTGTTATGAGGAATTGACTCACATGATTATAGAAGCTGAGCTAGAAGTCTCACGATCTTCTTTCTACAAGGTGGAGAACCAGGAAAGCTGGTGGTATAAATCCCAATCTGAGAGCAGAAGAATATGAGATGAGATGTCTTAGCTCAAATAGCAAGGCAGAAAAAGAGGAGTGAATTTCTTCTTCCTCTGCCTTTTGTTCTATTCAGGTCCTAAACAGATTCAATGATGCCCACTCATATTGGCTCATACTGGGGAAGGCAATCTACTTTACTGAGTCCAATGATTCAATGCTAATCTCAGCTGGAAACACCCTCGCAGACACACCTCCCACAAAATGTTTAGTTTAGGTACCCCGTGGTTGACATAAAATTAATCATCACACTTACCAACCCCCAAAATGTTTTATAAACTTAAAGGCTTTATGCGTGAATGCCAAAGATTATAGAGATATTTTTCTTTAATCTCAATTTAGAGACTATTAACCAGAAATACACAACTTCCTTACCTCTTATGCCATAAATCTGCCCCCCACATTTGCATCCATCACCATCATCATCAATATAACTAGGCATTTTGCCATGGTTATAAGCCAAACTGCTCTGGAAACATCATCACAGAAGTTTTTCTTTCTCATTTTGATTGGGGCCTTTTTTCTCCCAGCATTTATGTCCCTGAAATGGGAGACATCCTCATTAAAGAGAATTTGAGAGTGATTTCTAGGCCCTGATCTTTGCATAACGCTATACACTTAGTGACAGATCAGCTCACCATGGAGGAGTAGGTGGTTCCATTTGTGCAAATTCTTGTTTGTTTTGGTTATTTTGGCCATTTTTTTCATACATGATCATATCATTCTCATTTCGTACTTGAAGACATGGCTAAGAGTCCATACCAGTAATACAACTTGTTACAACTGTGATATTTTCTTTCTCATTTGTGTTTACTTGCATATCTTCCAACCAGGCTGCTCCGCAGGCAACTATTAAACACTTGTCTACTTTTGCTACTATTCAAATATTGAAACACTCATAGCTAAGACTCTTAAGTAATTGTCTTATTTTGACACCGTTTTGGATTCATGCCCTTATTATTTCCTCTTTTGCATACTTAGCATTCCTGGAAATAATCTGGTCATTTAAATATCAATAGGTTAAAATATACTACAAGCAAATAAGAAAATGTAGAGGCCACTTCCAAACCCTCCTGCCTGTCGATAAAGAACCCAACTCTGACTGATAGACACCATAACCAATGGTCTTTCCTTTACAACAAATTGTGTATCTTAGTCTCTTTGTGCTGCAATAACAAAATATCACAGACCGCATAATTTATACACAACAAAAATGTATTTCTCATAGTTCTAAAGGCTGGGAAGCCCAAGACCAGGGTGCTAGCATCTGGTGAGGGCTTTTTAATGCATGCTCACATGGTGGAAGCAGAAGGGCAAAAATAGACAAATACTGTTCTTATATGAAGAAGTGCAAAAGAGAGAGAGCCCACTCCTACAAGCCCTATTTGTAGAGCTCTAATTTATTCATGAGGAAGGATCCCCCATGGTCTAATCACCTCTTAAAGGCCACACCTCCCAATATTGTTCTGGGGATTAAGTTGCAATATGAATTTTGGAGAGAATAAAAGCATTCAAACCATAAAACTGCCTCTTACCTATGGGGTTGAATTTAATTTTACATCTCATTTCTTTTTTGTTTTAAAAGTAACAGAGTATAATAAAGATTAAATTCTGATTTGACTTATTGATGTGAAATCCTAGAATAAAAAATAATGCCCTTATTATATGTCATTTACTATAAGTTAAATAATGCCATTGTACATCATTTTAAAATAAGTACTATGGAAACTAGTAACAGAATGGCACTACAATTTTTATGGAACCAAATCTACATAATCAATTTTGTTGAGTGACAGAAATCTATAGGTCAATCTCCCTTTAAAAATATGGGAGTCTTTAACAATCAAAAATGTAATATAATTTCTATTAGAATACCTTACAGTCTGACTGAAAATTTATCCATGAAGAAGTAATGGGAAGAAAAAAACATGTATTTCTCATAAGACATGAGAAATATACCAAACACCTAATCAGAGCTTTTTGGATACATCAATAATTGATTTCATGTTTGTAGTGAAATAATAGAAAATTTTTATCTGAATATTATCAAGAAGGGATAAATAGAAAATTAGAACAATAAATATGCTCTGATTATCCTTGAAAATAAATATAAAATTTTTATCCTTAATAAAGCTCAGATATCCAAGTCAGCCTCCCACTCTTTCATTTGAATGTTTTTCAGATAATAATTTGACACTATAAAAACTCAGAATGAAACTGATTGTAACAGTAGTCAAATTAATAGAACTAATATAAAATCATATTTTCAATTATAATAAAATTCCTAATGCTGGTGATATTTTTTGGGAGCCTATATTATCTCAAGGACATCATGGCAAATTTAGAGCAAATGAGTTTATCAGTCTTCATTTGTGTAATATTCCTTGTTTAGTCTAGAAAGAGGACCATTGATTGTGCATTTATAATTTTAGGTAGAAAGTTATGTTAAAAGATTATTCAGATTAATCCTGTTGTTTTCATTCTTATTCCTCAGAGCACTAAAACTTTGGCTTTAGCTATTCCAAACCATCGCATATGACTAAGGGATTTATTCTCTACTCTGATCTTTTATGCTTACCCCTGTTTGGGATCTAATCTGCCTCCAATAATTCTTCCCTAACCTCTGTTCATTACCACATAACCAATTATTTATAATGATATATTCTTCCATTTAAGAGAGCAAGAGGAAAAGATTGGGGAGAGGGGAGATAGGGAGAATAAGAACATCCACACTTGCCTGAACATGAATTTATTAATGAGTTGATTCTACATTTTGAATATTTTGTCAACAGAGAGACTATGATTCATAGCCCTCAGCACTGTTCCAAAGCACTCCTGATTTCCCAAGAAGCATACCCCTGCCAAATTAATTTACAAAAAACAAGTTTCAACTGACTTTCTTAATATAATTCCTAATAATATAATCTTCACTTACAGCTTTATTCACTCATAACCCAGAGTTCTTTTTCTAATGAATACAGACTATTTTTGCATACTTTAGCTAAACTTACAATTTTTTTCTGAGAGTTGAAAATCATTAATTAGGCTCTGTCAATAGATCCTTTATTAGGTCGCTGTTAACACACATACATCTCTATGACTAGCCTTTCTTAGTCTGATTCTGTATTACTGCTATATTACTATTATTATTACAGAACCTGGGCTAAAGCCCATATCAAGATATCACAGAAGTTTTTCTTTCTCATTTCGATTGCGGCCTTTTTTCTCCCAGTATTTATGTCCCTGAAATGGGAGACATCCTCATTAAAGAGAATTTGAGAATGATTTCTAGGCCCCGATCTTTGCATAACTCTATACACTTAGTGACAGATCAGCTCACCATGCAGAAGTAGGTGGTTCCATTTGTGCAAATTCTTGTTTGTTTTGGTTATTTTCGCCATTTTTTCGTACATGATCATATCATTTTATGATAAAGCCCATCAAGATATGGGTTTTAGCCTAGGTTCTGTCACTAATCACGTGACTATGGGCAAATCCAAGGCATATTACTATGAAACCGAGGAAAGTCAAGTTTGAGCACCCATTACTTGCGCATGCTTCTTTTGTTACTACCAGGGAACTTATCAGTATGATACATGATTATATGTCTTTGTAAAATTTATACGAGTGGTATATTTCGATGATAATTGATAAGATTAAACCTTCTTTTTGCTCCAAATTCCCCTTTGCTAGAATTTCCCCCTCATTGGGTCACATTTTAGTGGTCATTAACACTTTTTGGATCTGCCTAGGGAAAGTTGAGTTGAGGAGATATTTAATGCAGGTGTATGGGATATATTTATGTGGCTTGCAGTAAATTTTGTAAATAGGTAGGTAGCCCAGTGTGGAATGACTTTTAGAAATATGCTCCCTATCACTGTGTTGCTATATCCAAGATGACGATATGAAGGCACACAGCCAGTGTGTCAGTTAACTAAAAAACAGTTTTTTACTTCCTGATTTGTGCAGTGCTTGCATTATTTAAAATTTTCAATTGCTGTAACCTAATAAGGGGAGTCATATCTCATCATCTTTTTGTATTCTCTTTGTTAGAAGCAAGTGATAAATTCTACCAAATACAAGGACAAGAGATTACACAAAGGTGTGGAAAACAGCAGGCAGGAAATCACTGGGGGGTCATCTGGGGGCGTTGACCACCACACACTTTCCTAATTCGTTTTTTTCTCCAACACTAATAGGATGCATTTGGTTGAAACTCAAATTGAGTAAGCTTAAGCAAAAAGTGTGTGTACTATCCTCAAGGAATCCAAAGAAGCATAGAAAAATGATTACCTGGAAACGTGGATGCTGCTAAACCACAAAAAAATAGGAATCTGGAAATCAGATGCCTCCAACACCACTTCTTAGCTTTGCTTCCCTTTGCAAGATAACCCAGCTTAGATGGTTGCCCAGCCCTAGACAATCAACCGTGGTCAAGGGACTAGGTACTTTAATTGGCCTAGATTAGATCAAGTACCCTCTTTGGACTAATAAAATCTGGTTAAGAGACTCCATTTTAAGAATGTATTAATTGAACCTGGGAAGTCGAATCTGTGGTGAGCCATGATCACGCCGCTGCACTCCAGCACGGGCAACAGAGTGAGACACTGGCAAAAAAAAAAAAAAAAAAAAAAAAAAAAATCAAACAAAAAAGAAGAAGAATTTATTTAGTCTTAGGCAAGTGGGAGAGGCAATTCCCAAAATACGACTGTTAACTCCAGACCATATACAATCATCCTGTGATACACATGGGGATTGGCTCTAGGACCCCTAAGAATATCAAAATTTGCAGATACTCAAGTTCCTTGTATAAAATATCATAGTATTTGAGTATAACCTATGCACATCCTCCCATATTCTTTAAATCAGCTCTAGATTAGTTATAATACCAAATTTAATGCCTACATATCACTTCATTCATATGGATACAACAGAGCACTCAGCATATGTAAACTCAAGCTTTACTTTGTGAACCTTTGTGGATTTGTCTTTCAGAATATTTTCACCCACAGTTTGGTAAATCTACGGATGTAGCACCCACAGATACACAGGGCCAACTCTCATTTATACATTACAACAAATCTCTAAGAAGTGTTTTTGTTTGTTTTGTCCCTGGAGTAATCACAGGAATTGCTTATTTGTAGTAATGCCATATTGCACTGAAATTTATCTGCTAATACTTGTATATCTACCTAACATACTACCAGACCAAAAACTTCTTAGTAATGTGTATCCTAATCATCGTTATAATTCCAGGATTTAGCAGGGTCTGGTACCTGGTAGGTGCTTAACATATAATTATATGATAAAGCAATCACTTATTGAAAAACTAAATCTAATGTTAATATTTAAAAAACTAAATTTAATGTTTCTCAATAGTACTAGACTGAGCTTGCATGGCAGTTCAGGAGCTCACGTGGGTTGAACTCTGATCTTTCACAGTGGTTTCACATTTATTGCTTCTTGAAGCCAAGGTCAACACTGAGGAGGGAATTTCCATAGTTTCTTACTTATTAGCAAAGGCTGCCTGGGGTTAATGGCAGTCCAGTTGTGTCAGCCACTTCAAATCTTTTGACAAAGTCAGGCAAATAGAGAAGAGTAGAAGAAAGGTAACTTTTAGTACAAGATTCCAGCAATAATTTAAGACAAAGATGGAGACAGGGCTGAAAAACAACATCATTGCACATGAAACTATAAACAAGATTTTTCTGTTTTTCTGGATTGCTTACCCACCACTGGAAGAATCAAGGTGATTCTTGATTAATTCCAATCACAATTTAGCAACTGTTTTTAATTTCTTCTTTCTTCTTTCTCCTTTCTTAATGTCTCTCCACCTTTTCAAAATCTCTCTTTAATAGAAATATTAGACCTCAAATTTTCATCTCAGGTTTGGAAAATTATGCAAGCTACAAGCTGTGGCCCTTCTTTTTAGAAGTTATGTACTAGAGATCTCCTGTCTATTCCCGGCTCTTCCATCTTTTCTATGGCTGTGTCAACCTTTCTGAATGCTTTCTTTATGTAAAATGAGCAGGTGAAACCAGGTACATAAGGAAACTTCTAAATCTAACATTTTGTGGTTTGATTTATCTCTTATGTTAATAAAGCAGGTAACACCTGGTCACAGCATATGCCTTCAAAATCAATTGTTTGAACTTTCTTTTCGAAATGGGATGAGGAGGGAAGTGTACAGAAGGAAAAAACACAGTTCATGTGGCAGGGCATTGTAACCTTTACATTGGGATGCTCCTCGTTTGGTCTGTGAGTCTGTGTGCATGTGTGTGTGTGTGCGTGCGTGCCTGTGTGTGTGGTGCAGAAGGAAAAACACAGTTCATGTGGCAGGGCATTGTAACCTTTACATTGGGATGCTCCTCATTTGGTCTGTGAGTTTGTGTGCGTGTGTGTGTGTGTGGTGCATTTTGCTTATTTTTAAAGTTGACGTTTTTTGTGAAATTTGAGTGACTTTATGGTTGCCAATATGAAGAAAGAAAAATTTAAAAGCAGGTAAAAATTGATTTTTATTATTAAGGTAGTTATCTAACGGGGTAATTCTCAATCTATATCTGAAAAATGTATAAAAACATCAAAGTAATAATTTAAAGTTTCAAAAATTAATACTGCTGTAGTGATAGTGGGAAAAATTTCATCAATTTTTATATAGTTTATTATTAAAAGTTTTTTGAAACAATGGTACAACAATGATTTAAGAAGCAATGGTTTATTAAAAATTCTTTAGGATTTAAAGGAAGTATATGAAAACACGACTGACTTACTCTTCACTGTTTATTCAATAGTACTCCATTTCAATTTTTGTTTCTTTTTTAAATTATCCAAAAGGAGAGTTATTACTCCTAATGTGAAGCAGGGGACATTTAAAGAAAAGACATCCCGCTTTTCTAGCCTAGTCATTGAATTCCCCGCCAAGGAAGCTGGACAGGACTCTATTCATTTGGAGGCAGGAAGACGGCCAACGGGGGATACAAGAAGGTTTCAGAGAAATAATTTTCTTGGTTCTCCAGGGGCTGCTGTGTTTCACATAGTCTCTCAAGTGGAAAGAGTGAAGAATCAAACTCACTGGATTTTGATGCTGGTTAATACTAAGATTTTGTTGAAATGAACAAATATTGATCGATTTTAACTTGCTCTTCACCTCCGCAGAAATCAATGTTTATTATCATCTTCGCTCTAAACCATATGCATCTCTAGCTAATGTCATATTTTATGATGGCAATTTATTTTGAGTTCTAAATAAAAGTGAATCAAGCACTAATACATTATTATTAAGGTCTACATGAATATTAGAATTAACTCAAGTAAGTTTTATTTCAAACATTTAACGCAATGTGAAATTACTAAAAATTTGAGTAAATAATAAGCTATTTTAAAAGCCCATGATATTAACTCTGTCCTTTTGCCCTTCCTCCTCTCATTACTATTTCTCACCTTTGAATATATTTCCAATGTGGCCTCAAGTTCTGGATCTATAAAACAGAGGTCATGCTTTTCCCAAAAGAGAACTGTGAAACTTTGACTAATCACAAAAATCACTTTCAGCTTTTTCAACACTGCAACTGTGCCAACTTGCTAATTTTAACTTTTTTTTTTCTCGTTTAACTGGGAAATTCAGGAACTTCCTACAAATGCAAAAGCACGTTTTAAAAAATGACACAATATTATATAAAGTAAGGTAATGTAAGGAACGATCTTTATGAGTAGTTTCCCTAAAAATGTGGCTATGAGTTTCTGGCAGCCATCGGCTTGATATGCATGTTCACTGAAGCTTCTGACCTGAACATGTAACAAGAGAAAGAGAAGGAGAAATAAGATCCCTAGGCAATTTTGGTATGTTATGCTGTTTGAGTATGTTGAAGTGGTAGGGGTCAGGAGAAGTAATAGGTAGGTGTCAAGTGCTGACAAGGTGGGCATTTCTAGTATAAGGTCAGGCTCAGACTCATCAAGTAGCACCACATAATTGTTTACTTCTGGGAGGACAGAAAAGCAGATGGGTCATGCTGACACAAATCAAATCACAGACGGGGGTGACTTATTTTAAGAAGAAACGTCATAAATACAAGGAGGCAAAAAGGCTCAGCAGTAAATGAAGATGGGCCTGAAAGTGTTAGTTATTGCCACATCACTATGGAGAGCCTATATTTTATGGCAAGTGGTAGGGAACACGTGTATTATATGTTGAGCTTTCACATCTGTCTACATTAGCAAGCATAGTTTCTTTAAAAACTAAGAACAGCAATTAATATTCTTTCTTGATTTAGCATTTCTAATAAGCAGTTGCCAATAATAACTTGTCTTATTCTGAGCTATCATTCTTAGCATTTTCCTGTCCTGTAAAACTTGCCCCCACAAAAGATGACAAAAAAGGCACAGATTTCCTCAAACATGGATCGATTTCATTGCATTCCCTTTTCATCTCCATCTTTTTTCTTTCTCTTATCACTTAGCAGTACCTGATGAGTCCATTTTACCACAACCACAGTTCCCATGTCTACTTGTAAAACACCCTACATTTTCTCTTTCATTTTCAAAATGTTTCTCATTCTAATAGGCAAGTGATACTTTATAGAACACGTTTTATAATACCTTCCCCACTGGGTTTTCAATTTGCCTAGTTACTTTTAGATGCATGCTCTAAAGTTTTGATGACTTCTGTATTAGTCTGTTTTCATGCTACTGATAAAGACATACCCCAAACTGGGTAATTTATAAAGAAATAGGTTTAATGGACTCATATTTCCACGTGGCTGGGGAGGCCTCACAGTCATGGCAGAAGGCAAAAGACACGTCTTGCATGGTGGCAGACAAGAGCGAATGAGAGCCAAATTAAAGTAGAAACTCCTTATAAAACCATCAGATCTTGTGAGGCTTATTCACTACCACAAGAACAGTATGGAGGAAACTGCCCCCATGATTCAATTATCTCCCATTAGGTCCCTCCCACAACACATGGGAATTATGGGAGCTACAATTCAAGATGAGATTTGGGTGGGGACACAGCCAAACCATGTCAACTTCTATTACATACAAGCTTCTTAATTTTTGTGAATAACCTCATGTGAAGCACCTCATATTTCTCCATTCATGGTGACTGTCATCAAAGATCAGTATGAGATACCTTTTATTTTACTCATTTAATTTATCACTTTTCCCCCCATTCCAAAGTTGAATCTCCTTTCTGTACCCCTTAGTCAACTCACTCAAATGTGTTTGCTATGTATCTTAAAATTTGTATGCCTCCCTGTATTGTTGTCTGATGTGGATTATAGACTGCCAACTTTTCCCTGTATTGTCACTTGGCAGAGAGCAGAGAGAAGCAAGCTTTCTCTGGACTCTTTATAAGGACACTTTTCTCATCTGAGGGCTGTGCCCTCATGACCTCATCTAATTCTAATTACCTCCCAAATACTCCACCTTCTAATTCTATCAAATTGCAAGGTAAAGTTTCAACATGTGGATTTGGGGCACGCAATCATTCAGCCCACAACACACCATATGTAAATACATGGGAGGAAAATGATCATCTCTGACCATTTATTACATATATATAAATGGTATAGCACATCGATTTGTATGGTTTAGCCTATAATATACATTTATTTTTCCTACAAGGGGAAATGCACATTTACAGAAACTTTTCTTTCTAAGATCATATATATCAGGCTAATGAGTGTGAGCCAAGGCTGCATGTATTACTTCTGGCCTGGTATGTTTAATTGCTGTGTTGGGCCCTTCCAAATCTCTATCTTTCCACTCTTCACAATGACTGACAATGATTGAGGTGGGTTATACTCCATCAGTCTCAGAAGAATACAACAAGCAGAGTCAAAACCTGAGATGGACTGGCAGTGGGAACAAAAATCAGACTTATGTTGTTTCAAGTGTAAGAGATGTGGAAGTTACAGCAACATCACCTCATTTCTCCTGAGTGATACAATCATCATAAATGCTCCTTCCTTGTCTCGTGGGAGAATATTTTTGGGCTGTATAACCAGGAATAGTAACACTCTGTCATAGGATATATGCAGCTTTAATCTGAGTAAGTACTGCCAGAGTGCTCTTCAGCAAGATTAAGCTGCTCTGGTTTTTCCACATCCCCACTAATATTATTATTATTCAACTTTCCAGTTTCTGCCAATCAGATGGTTGTAAAGTGGTAAATTATTTTACTGTAATTTGCATTTCTCTGATTATAAATAAGCTTGAGGATCTCTTCATATATTTGATAGCTATTTGTGTTTCACCATCTGTTTATCACCTGTTCATATCATTTACCCGTACTAGCTTCTTCTCACAGAATATATGTTGAATATGGTATAGCACATTGACTTGTACAATATAGCCTATTTTAATTTTTTTTCCTAAAAGGGAAAATATACATTTACAGAAACTTTTCTTTCTAAGAAAAGTTTCTTTCTTTCTAAGATAACCAATAACTATTTCTTACCAAACTGAAAGGACTTTTTTTTTTATTATACTTTAACTTTTAGGGTACATGTGCACAACATGCAGGTTAGTTTCATATGTATACATGTGCCATGTTGGTGTGCTGCACCCAGTAACTCGTCACTTAACATTAGGTATATCTCCTAATGCTATCCCTCCCCCCTCCCCCCACCCCACAACAGGCCCTGGTGTGTGATGTTCGCCTTCCTGTGTCCATGTGTTCTCATTGCTCAATTCCCACCTATGAGTGAGAACATGGGATGTTTGGTTTTTTGTCCTTGCGATAGTTTGCTGAGAATGTTGGTTTCCAGCTTCATCCATGTCCCTACAAAGGACATGAACTCATCATTTTTTATGGCTGCATAGTATTCCATGGTGTATATGTGCCACATTTTCTTAATCCAGTCTATCATTGTTGGACATTTGGGTTGGTTCCAAGTCTTTGCTATTGTGAATAGTGCTGCAATAAACATACGTGGCACGGGCAAGGACTTCATGTCTGAAACACCAAAAGCAATGGCAACAAAACCAAAATTGACAAATGGGATCTAATTAAAATGAAAGGACTTTTTTTATACACACTCATCCTTGACATCACTGTAAAATCTGATATGCTGATCTTCCAGCATTGCTTGGAATGTTTTCTTCCTTTGAGTTCTTGGCACGTTCTACATTCTTTATCTATTCTATTCTTATTGCTACCTTTCAACTCCTTTAATAATTCCTTTTAGAGGTTTGTGTTCAGCCTTTTGGTCATATCTCCTTCTGTTCCTTTCCCACAAGGACTCAAGAATTCAGCTATTTCCTTTATACTTAATATGAAATCTCCCACCTTAAATTTTGCTGTTAAGGTTGCAACTCTGACTACTGACATAACGCCTCTACCTGACTGTTTTTTAATTATCTCAAACTCAGCAAGTTAAGATGAAAATAAAACTATCACCTGAAAAAGTATGTTTTTTTTTTTTTTTTTTTTAGTTTTCTTTTTTTTTTTTCTTTTATTATTATTATTATTATTATTATTATACTTTAGGTTTTATGGTACATGTGCACAACGTGCAGGTAAGTTACATATGTATACATGTGCCATGCTAGTGCGCTGCACCCACCAACTCGTCATCTAGCATTAGGTATATCTCCCAATGCTATCCCTCCCCCCTCCCCCCACCCCACAACAGTCCCCAGAGTGTGATGTTCCCCTTCCTGTGTCCATGTGTTCTCATTGTTAAAAAGTATGTTGACTTCATATATACACCATTCATGTCACTTGTAAATCATCACTCCTGTCAAGATGGATACCTTGAAATAAACTTTGATGTTTAATTCTCTTTTATCTGCTAGCCTGGGTGATGGATTTGGATTTCTCCATTGCGGATATGCTTTTGCTTTACCCTCCTTTCTCTGACACCACTTTTCACTCTCCATTGCTGCTTCCCTACCAAAAAGTTTACCACCTCACACTCAGAGCAACGGAAAGCCTACTAACTAGACACTGTGTCTAGGGTTTTACCTGGTTTCACATAGATGTCACATTTATTACACTGTTGTTGCTTTATATATTTACAGACATTTTTTGCTTTTTCTAATAAAACAATGCATAGCAATATTCTGTTATTAGAAGAATTAAATAATGAAGAATTGTGTAGAATAACATAGAACATTCCACTTTATATTCACCCACCCCAGATTAGTCTTTCTATCTTTTTGCCCCAGAGGAAATCACCGAAACTCTTGGTGTTTCCAGGTACTTAAAGGGTTCATTTATCCATTTTTATGCATGCATACATAAAGGTTATTTCTGTTGTAATTATCTACAAGTGGGCTGATACTTTATTTTTAATAGAAATGTGCTTTTTTTTTCACTTAGCCTTTTTTTTTTTTTTTTTTGAGACAGTCTTGCTCTGTCACCCAGGCTGGAGTGCAACGGCACAATCTTAGCCCACTGCAACCTCTGCCTCCCGGGTTTAAACAATTCTTCTGCCTCAGCCCCCTGAGTAGCTGGGACTACAGAGGCCCTGTCAGCACCTCCAGCTAATTTTTGTATTTTTAGTGGAGATGGGGTCTCACCATACTGGACAGGCTGATCTCAAACTCCTGACCTCGTGTTCTGTGCGCCTCGGCCTCCCAAAGTGCAGACGTGAGCCACTGTGCCTGGCCCACTTAGCCTTTTATATAGGAGATCTTTCTATGCTAGGAGATATGGTCAAATCAGGTATAATTTCTGTCAAATGTAAATGACAAGTGGAGGAGAGGAGACTGAAGGCAAAAGAACTGTAGGAAGCTTTTACAGTAGTCCAGTTGAGAGTTATAAAAGTTTTCCCTAGGTGAGTACCAAGTAAAATAGGAGAACGGGACATTTCATTTAAGAGTGACTTAGGAGATGTAATTACAATCATATTTGTGGAATGTGTAGTAGATGATGGTGAAAACTCCCAGCTTTCTAGTGCGACAGATGAGGGTGTAAGTGATTAAAATAATTAAGATATGAAACCCAGGGGAAAATAAATCAGACAGAAGAGGCAAGGGATATTGACTCTTGGGAGTGCAAACAACAGGCACATTGACTTCTTTAGACTTTAACTCATGAGGAATTATAATTTCAGAATTTATATTCCCCCTGGGAATTTGATAATGAAGAGAGGAGTTTTATATTAAAATTGCGCAGCCTTTTTATTACTGGTAATTTATTGTCAAAAGTTTATTTATTCAATGTATTATAGCAATATTTTCATAGTGTCTTTAATTTCATTGCTTATAAAATCTCAGATAGGCTATGTCAGACAGCTTGGCTAGAAGCTTTTGGAGAGGAAATAGTGTGGGGGCTGAATGTCACACTTTCAGCTTTGGTCACAGAATACATTTAATTTTATTAATACATTGTTCTGATAAATTTTAAAGCCTTCTAGGTATAAAATCTATCCTTTGCACCAGTGATCCCAAAAGGAGCCATAGTGGATTAGCTTTTTGTAATCAAGGAAGGTAGGGACAGGACTCTGGATATGATATTGTTTGGCTTTGTCCCCACCCAAATCTCACCTTGAATTGTAATGATCTCCACATGTCAAGGGTAGGACCAGGTGGAGATAATTGAATCATTTGGCCAGTTTCCCCCATACTGTTCTCATGGTAATGAATAAGTCTCATGAGATCTGATAGTTTTATAAATGAGAGTCCCCCTGCACAAGCCCTCTTGCCTGCCACCATGTAAGACATGCCCTTGCTTCTCCTTTGCCTTCCACCGTGATTGGGAGGCCTCCCCAGCCATGTGGAACTGTGAATCCTTTCAACCTCATTGTTTTAGAAATTACCCAGTCTTGAGTATGTCTTTATTATCAGCATGGAAACAGACTAATGCAATAAATTGATACCAGTAGTGGGGTGCTGCTGTAAAGAGGACACCCATGGCTGTGGTTGGCAATTGACTTATTGTTTAAAGCCAGAGGGTTAAAAAAAAAAAAAGTTGAAGGCTGGAGTGGAGTATTTCTTTCTCAGTCCTTCAATTCTCATGATTAAAAAACAAACAAACAGAAACACTCATACATTCTTCCTGCTTCTGTGATTACTCCTCCTCTGGAAAGTAGGATTCACTTAGCTGATTGCTAAGTTATCATAAGAAAATGGCATAAATAGCTATGACCCTTTCATTTCCTCCTCTTCGGGACACAACTTCCTAAAGGAAATATATATCCTACCTTGGTCTGTGACGTGTGGTAAAAGGGGCCTGCTCCCCAAAATGGGAGCTTATATTGCCCAGTACTTCTTTTGACATAATACATAAATATTCCTAAAATGAGATCCATTATTAAGAATTTCCACCAGCCCAAAAATATAAGATTTACTCTCCAATGTTAGCTTTATTAATTAATAGACCCACATTCTTAGAATATCATTTGCTTTACTTTTTTATTTCTCAAGTTGCCTAGAACTTGAGTAAAGGGGGTAAATGATCCTACTTATTGGGAAATACCTGAAACTACAATTGCTTACATACTCAGGTCTGCTGTGGTAGTGCGACAGCAGCCACAGATAATATGTAATGAAATAATTGTTGCTGTTTTCCAGAAACCTTCATTTACGGACATTGAAATTTGATTTTTACATAATTTTCACATCATCAAATATTGTTTTTCTTTTCTTAACCACTTAAAAATGTACAAAGCATTCTTAGTTTGAGGGGACCAGAGTAGACCCAGAGAAAATAGTTTGTGGACCTTAGTTATAGTGTCAAATACAAGATTGTGGTTATATTATTTCTTCCTCAAGAATTTTCAAAGACTTTATTTTGCATGTTTCAGTCCTTCTTTCTACTACTGGCTTCCAGATACTCCATAACTTGGCCTTTCATACCTTTACAACACCAAAAAGCATATCATCCCATTGTGGTTTCTAGCACCTGATTGCCTCTCAGTAAATATTTTTTTAAAAAGTCACTAATGAATTTTTAAAAAAATGTACTTTCTTTTTACTATGGTTTGAATGTGTCCCCTAGAAGTTCACGTGTTGGAAACACAATCCGTCTGCCCTCATAAATGGATTAATGGATTAATGAGCATTCTGCCCTTACGAATGGATTAATGTTGTTATCACAGGAGTGAGCTTGTTATTGAGAAAGTAGCTTTTTTATAAAAAGGGGCTCTCTCTTGCGCTGTTGCCTTCTTGCCATGTGTTGGCCTCCACCATAATACGATTTACCAAGAAGGCCTTGACCGGATGCCAGAACCAATGCTCTTGCACTTCCCAGCCCCCAGAACAGTAAGTTAAATAAATTTCTTTTCTTTATTAATTACCCAGCCTGTGGTATTCTGTTATAACAATAGAAAGTGGACTAAGGCTCCACTCTACTAAACTTGTTTCTTCAATATGCTTGTTCACTTTTTCTTTTCTAAATTTAAATATTATCTCTTCTAAGATACCCTATTGAACTACTTTAATTCCATAATATTTCTGTTTTATGCTGAGAAATAAATTTTGGTAGAGGTTAAAATTGAGACTGTTTTCTAGTTACTATTTTATATTATGGTTTTGATAAGAAGAAAGAGAAGGAATAAATACAAAATAAACTCCAAATTCAGAAAATGTGGCATTGACATTTAGAGAGTAGTTTTTTGGGGGGAAGGGGGGAGTTTTACCTTGTTGTGTTTTTATGTAGGAAGACAGTAGCCAATGTACTATTTTAGTATCTTTTTGTGAACAGAACAGAGAAAACATGGGAGATATCATTTATCTGAACTATTGGCTAAGCATACATTTCCATCACAACAATTCAGTCTCAATATGGTGTAGACCAACAACTTCAGAGGAAGCTGTGGGACAGTAAAGTTAAAAAGAAAATAGAGCTAAGAAGGAAAAGAGAGGACGAGGCACACCGGTTTATTCATTCTTCCTAGTAGCCTGTAGCAAGCTAGTCCTTTATTTAACTCTCTGTCTTATCTGTGAAAGACAAAGTACATTTTTTGTGATGCATAGTTTTCTAGAGTTTTTTTTTTTTTAAAGGAAAGATGTATTGCAGTAAAAGGGGAAATTTTAAAAGAACGTTTACTCTGCATCCCTCTTGGGCAGCTACGAAGCTCAGTAATATTTTTAATACTCTAGATGAATCACCACTGCAGTTATACTTGTCATCTCAAAGGTGAAAATATTGTTTGGGGAGGAAATTACTTTATGAAAATATTTTCAATGGTTTTCTTTTTTGCATAGTGAGAAGTGTTCAGTTTCACATCTCTAGATATCTATTGCCAAATAAGGTTCCAAAAATTGTACCAATTTATACTCTCATCAATTATGTATCAAAATAACACATAATCTTTATAAAAGGTATTTTAAAATTCCACTTTTATTTGTATTAAAGTCAACTTTTTCTCACTCACTCCCCAACATTAAGTTGAAGTTGAAATGCTGTGTCTAAAATTATATTATTTCATTTTTCAACTATTAGCTTGATATTCTTTTCCAAATTTTTGATTTGACATTTAATTGTTTTTATTTCTTAAACCTAGGAAATTTGTCACTAATCCATAGAAAAAACATGACAATCTCATTTGGATTTTTATTTCCTTATGTCTATAAGTATCAATAATTATATAAAATACTTCTTTTCCTGTATCATCTATCCTTCCTACAAATATTGATATGGTTCTCTTCTGAGGTCCAAGAATTTGTTTAGTACCTCACCTTGACTTATTTTACTAGTCACACTTTCTTTTGGAATTAAATTTATGGTCCCTTTCACCTTCAATGCTTTTCAGGCAATGTTGACTTTTTTTTCTGAATCATTGTCAAAAAAATTTTTTTACGTATTTAGGGAGTTTCTTCTAAGTAACTGCCTTTAATATAGCAAAGCTACTTATTTTCTAATATTTCAATAGGAAAAAACTAAAATAGAATAATGTCAAATGAAATTCCTTCACTAAAATTCATCATATGTCCTATTCTCTCTATGTAACATCCTTGCTTCTGTCCTGGTGCACTGCATGCATTTGCCCTTGTTGACAACACGTATAAACATAGCTGTGAGCTGTGGCCGTGGGCCAGGATGTCCTTGATTTGGTCAAAGCTGCAAAAGATGTTTGAAAAAGACAGCTATTTGATAAAGAAATGAGCTGGTTTACATTTGTTGGCAAAAGTAGCACATTTAATTAAAATATTTATTTTCAAATGGACATTTCTGAGACTAACTTAATGGTTAGTTGTACTGGAGTCTTTGTATTGCATACAAAGCTAATATGAGAGCAGTTTGCTTAGACATAAAGACGGGGTACCCGTTTAACAAAAACCTGCATCATAAAGCTTCTCTTAGATGACTATGTCTTTACAGTGGAACTATGTCTAGTCCTGCTATATTAGATTGTTTACTATGCAAACAAAATCTTCATAAGAGTACAAAACTAAGATCAACTATACTATTACAAACTTGTATCTCTCTAATGTCAACATAGGCCTAGCTAAACAGCTATATGCTTGAAAATTAAAGGTATGTCATGTACATGTAGTTATCTTGCTTGCTGTAATAGTTTTTAAACAATTACGTCTAAGTAATTTCTTTGTGTGTTTTTGTGATTTAACATTTTCACAGTTACATATTTTAATTATGAAAATCAAATGTAAAATATTTTTTAAAATTCTTGACTTTATAGAGATAGAAGAAAGTCATGATGCAGAGATTCAGAAACTGACAAAAGTCCTATAAGATACAATAATATCTGAATTAAAGCAAACTCATAAAATAGTTTTATTGTCATCTTTTCTGAGTTGCTTTCTAATTTGCTTTTTCTATAAACTCACTTCTCCCTGTCCCTTCTTGCTTTTCTCTGTCATCTTCTACATAAACAAAAATTAGGACAAGACTTGGAAATAGGAATAAGACTCTACCTTGCTGATCAGTTTTAAATGGCAAAATTATTTTCTTGATGATTTTATATTGTACTCAATGAAAGGAACTTTCATGCCATGGCTAAGCAGCTAGTTAGCAAAGATGGAAGTAAAATGTAGACAGGAAACATGGAAGTCTAGGAAGGAATCAAGGCACAGATAAAGGCTCGAATTGTGAGAAATCCAAGGACTGAAACAAAACAGTACTAAGGATCTGCAAACCATCCCGTTATGAAGAAATATGCATCTAAAATAAAATTCAAATTACATAGACGCTGAAGAAATTTGGTGAAAAAGACTGAGAGGTCTTTGACCTCTGGGAACTCACAATCAAGTGTGGGGCGTCAAATCAAACAGAGGAAACAAGTGACAGTGACCATTTTAGATAGTAAGAAAATACATCAAAAACAAGTTTATGTGATAGAGATTGCCAGGCGAGGACTAGGTTAGGCCTCCAGCAAAAGTCTCTCTGAGGAACTGATATTTGGTAGAGTTGAATAATCATGAGATGGAAGGTGGGAACAGGGAGTAGACAGGTGCTGAAGAAGAACGCAGCTTGTTGTGTAAGAGGAGTGGAAGAAAAAAAAGTAATAAAGTGTGGGTGGAGTACATTGAGCAAGGAAAAGAGATAGGATGGCAGACAAGCAGGGCAATTTAATAGAGGGCTACAAAAGCCAAAGGAATGTATTTATATCTGATACTAATTGTGACGGAACCGAATGAAGGAAAGCATTAGGCAGAATTAGGAGACTACTGGAATGGACCTGACAAAAATAATAGAGGCTTGGATTAGGAAAATAGCAGTAGCAAGAAGAAGACAGATTCGTTTAACGTGTTTTCAGTGCATACTCTGTCAACAGGTTTTGTTGATGAATGGATGTACAAAGTGAGGAAAAACAAGGACTTAAGGTAACCTCTTAGGCTTGTTTCCAGAGCATCACCTGGCTGCAGTATTATTTGCTGACTTGGGAAAGCTGAGAGAAGAGCAGGTTTGGTTGGGGAAAAAAATGAGATTTTGGTTTTGTCTACATAAAGTGTCTGATGCTTATTAGAAATACAAATAGGAAAATAAAATAGTTAAACATATTAGGGTTAGTGGAAAGGGTGTGGATTAGAGTCATAAATCTGGGAACTATTAGCATATCTCGATGTTATATCAAGCTCTGGGATTGTATGAGATCATCTAGTTGGGAGCATGGAAGTAGACAAGGAGTCCCAAAACTGAGGCCAGTGGTCCAGCACTTAGCGATCAAGCAGAGAAGCAGAATCAATTAAGATAATACTGAGAATGAGTTCCTGGAGGTAAGAGGAAATCTGAGAAGTGTGATGTGACAGAGGCCAAGAGGAGAAAAGTTATAAAAAAGAAAGATAAAATGAGTTAACTGATATTGAGATCTCAATTAAGAAAAAGCAAAAAAGTGACAAGGGGACTTTTCAGCATGGTGCTCTTTAGTTATGTTGATATGGATAGTCTCAACAGAGAGGTGGAATGAAGGTCTATATAGACTTAACTGGAGCAAGTATGTGAAAAGAGGAAGTAAAGGAATTACAGACAACTTCAAAATGTTTACTATTAACATGGATTGAAAATGTACGTGGAGAGGAGATGGAGGATATTGGATACTTAAAGGCTTATAGGAATGATTGAGTAGAAGGAGAGAAATTTCTGATGCAGGAGAGAGAGAGGATATTTGCCTAGTGGGGTATCAACTTTTGATAGAGGGAAGGGCAATTTATCAGTAATAACAAAATAAAGGAAAGAGAGAGAAAAATGCTACTCAGATTTTATGATGAGAAGATGGAGGAGGTTTTTCTTCTGTTTGTGTTTATTTTCTTGTCAGCAGACAGTAAGAGGCTGGAGAAAGTATATAGTGTTTGAGGTAAAAGGAAAAATAATAATTACTTGCATAAAGTGTGAAAAATAGGCATTGTTGAGTTCTATGGAAATGTATTGTCTTGATTTCAATTAGATCAATCAGTAAATTTGTTTATTGTTTTGTTACCACTGATAGTAACGTTTAGTTACAGACAATGAGTAGGCAGAGAGGTTTAATAGCCTAACCAGTATTATATTTTCAAAATACATATAATAATAAAATAACCAAAGTAAATATTCCCATTCAGACAAGGGGAAAGGATGACATAATACAGACAGTGGAAGCAGCAATTCTGACAGCCTGATGAATAGACATTGTGAGGAACCCCATCCTCTGGATGGAGAGTATCTTGAGTAGACCCTGAGCCACTCCCTGACAGAGCTTTCTTTGTTTAGAGCTCTCTATAGCTCCTCACTTTGCCTTCTAGAAAAGTCATCCTTTTCTGTTATTTTTCTGGCCATAACTGAAATGAGCATTGGCAAATGTGACCATCTTGGCCCTGAGCTCTTCCTCAGCCCACTTTCTGAACTACATGTTTCACTATAACTCACAAATAATCACAGTCCCTTCTGTGAGGCTGCTAATTCTTTGTCAAATACATAAATAAATCTCTCTCAAAAATCTTTTCAATAATCTTGTCTAGTTTATTCCAGTGACCTCCAAGTGTCAAAATCTATGTTCACTGTTCTTTTCCAAATAGTGTTCTTTTTTTCTAGACATGATTTATAATTTGTGATGTGTGTTTGCTTTCTTAATCCTATCCTCTCTCATTAGACTTATTATAATGAGTGGGTACCCTGAGCATAATGTTTTTCAGAGGGAAAGCCATAGGCTTTGTCAATTTCCCTAGAGCATTTTTTTCCCCCCAATTCAAAGTATTTGCTTGGGATTATATCCTGGGTCCTTTTCAGGAATACCATATAACCAAATCTGAAGATGTACTAGTAAGGATATTGGCCATTTCCTTGATCAAATTCAGCTGCAACTCTAAAATTGTGAACAGGCCCTTGTAGACCCATGTTCTTCTCATCTTTATGTTCTATCTTTTGGGGTTGAGAAGTAGTTGCCTCTTTCAACCCTGAAAGACCCCGATATTATCCATTCTCCCTATTCCCTTCAATGCCTTCTTGAGCTTACCAAGTCTTTTCTGAGCTTATCCGTTCTTGAAAACATTGTGAAATGCAGATTCTTTGTTTTCTGCCATTTTCTAGAGCTACAGGCTGATCTTCTTTCTAAGTTACAAAAAATAACAGTTTTATCCAATATTTTATTATTTCATACTCTAATCTTATTTTGTCTACTCTTCAAATTTTTTCTAATTCCTCACCAATATATCACTAAAGACAATCCCACATATTTTAGAATTTTTTCACATGAGCAACACTCCTCCATGTACAAAGTTTAGTATTTTTAGTAGCAGATAGCTCCGAAGTCTGTTATTCACACTGCAATTTCAAAGCAGGCATTACACGAGGTCCTGGGCAAAATTAGACTCTATCATTGCGCATGCTTTTAAAATCTCTGTGGCAGGAAAGAGGACATTGGAATTTCATGTTTGGTTCTTAGAGTGTCTTCCTGAAAATAAAGAGATTACTTTGTTTATATTTAGTTAGCCAAAGCAAGTCACACGGCCACGCTAAACTTCAAATTGTGCAGGGGAATGCAATCCTACCAAATCTAGAAGGAGAGGAGTCTCAGAATATTTGTGAAAAGCCATAACAACTAACACATAGACCAATAAAAATATTTGTTAATTAAAAGAATGAGAAGTTGCTGCAAGGAAGTAAGAAAACCAAAATAAAATACATGGATACGTGTTTTTCTTTTTTATAGATAAGAGGCAATGGCAGGGTGCCTAATGATTTGGTTAGCACAGAGCCGCAAGACTGGAAGGAAATTATTTACCTGGGTAATAATGCAAACATAACTTATGGCTGACCTGTTCAAAAAAAATTTGAATTCAAAAGCAGATGTCTAATAGCAATCAACTGGAGCAACAGATGATTAAAAACCTCTTGCTGAGAGTGAAGACATCATATAAAATAGTACAGTTACTTAGAGCCGGATTAAAGAAGTATTTGGTTGTACAAGAAACCATGCCGTAATTGGATATATTACCTTTTCTTTCTCCTTCAAATGAAATATTCTCTTTGTATAGGCAGGGGCAGAAGCAGGTAATGCAATGGAAAGATGTCTGGATGGGAGTCATGAGATCTCTCTACGAGCTTCAGTGTATCATAAACTTGAGTTTCTCACAGTCTCTGTTGTGCTTGTCACTTAGAAGCAATACTAAACTCTCCATCCACTGCACTCTGGCTCTGCCCCTAAGACTCAATTGAAAATGTCTAAGTTATTTTTCTCTCTGTCCACATTGTATCTTTAGTATTTTCTATGTTCATCACATCTCACCAAGATTATTGCCTACCAATTAGTCCCTCTATTTCCAGAGTGCCTCCCTCTTCCCCAACTCCCCAAACTCACTTCCCACACGGCTTCAAGAGTGATCCAGCCTGCAGAAATGCTTGCTGTTTGTTTAATTGAACTATGTGCTCTTGAAGGATGTTCTCTACCAATTTGGAAGGAGGTTGGGTGGGGATTCTAGGAAGAGAACAAATCTTTTTTGTTCATTTGTTTTTGGAAGCCACACCTACATCTTCACAAGAAAAAAAAATAATTTGTGGTATATTTCTATCCTTCCCATCAGGACCAAGTTTAACTGTTTTCATAAAGCTAATCTAATAATTAAAATCATACCAAATGATGAGCTTCCAGATACCATGCCCTCATATATTGCTTTAATTCAGAAGACCTTCACATTGAAAGTTTGAAAATATTTGAGAACAGAATGCCTGCAACTCTCCTTTGCTTCTGGACAAAGTGTGACACATGAGGAGGTATGCTACACTCCAAAAGAACTGCTGAGTTTTCTAATTTACGAAGGCAAATCCAGAAAACGTGTGGGAATGGCTACTAGGGATAAAGAATAATAGTGGAAGAAACAAAAAGTTGGATCAGGCTGAATTTATTGATATGGGCTCACTAAGCAGAGACTCTGCATTTAATATTGCAGCTCAGGGAGTTAGAATGAGCTTTAAACCATTTGATTCATTGGCTCAAACATGGACCAAAAAAAGTGGTCCACAGTGAGCAAGTTGGAAATGCCAGTTCTTTCTTAGTTTAATGTAGAGGAAGATTCAAAGGCATGGGGAGATTGGAATATTAGAGTAGATTTGTCATTTAAGGTCTACCCCTCCACACTGGGAGGATCCACAAGGCATACATTTCACTAACACTGTGAGAAATAAATTGGTGAGAGGAACCCTGGCATCCTTGTAGAGCTCTGTGATCACTCTTCTCTATAGTCAAGATCTTCCAGTGGGAACTGCAGTCACTGAATTGGGAAACCTACATGCAATGGGAGCACTTGGATCCCAACGTGGCCAAGTGGTACCACACAGCTGCCAAAGGCAAAGAGGATGTGGTTACCGTAGTAGATGGTAGAGTCAAAACAGCAATCAAAAGAGTCTGGCTTATGTAGAGCTATCATGGCTGGTTGATCATAGTGTTCCTACAAGCAAAATATACAGGATTCTGTCTTAGTACATTTAGGCTCCTATAACAAAATACTATAAACTGAGTAGCTTATAAACCACAGAAATTTATTTCTTACATTTCTGGAGTCTGGAAAATCCAAAATCAAGACCCTGAGAGATTTGCTGTCCGATGAGGGCCTGTTTCTTTACAGATGACTGTCTTCTCCCTATAACCTCATATAACGAAAATGAGGAGAAATTTCTGCTAGTCTTTTTCTATAAAATAACTAAATTTCATTCATAAAGGAGCTGTACTCCTGACCTAATCACCTCTGAAAGGCCCCACCTCCTAATATCATCACTTTGGGGATTAGAATTCCAAGATATAGATTTTGGGGGTATATAACATTCAGTTCATTGCAGAAGCCTTCTAAATTCTTATTTCTTCTATATAAGCAGAAAAGTTCTAGGTCAAGTGAACAAAAATCTGACCTGAATTATACAACCAAGAGTCATAACCCCTCAATCGTCAGACTTTAGTCAGAACTCATTGAATTAAGGTGAAGCCTTAAGAAAGAACCCTGGTACACTGCCAAAAATGCATATTATTAGTCTTTCTCCCAACCCTCCCTAAAGAAAGCTTTGGTTTTAGGATGGTGTGTCAACCTCTAAGTACTTTAAGTATTGAATTAGAAACTGGAATTTCTATAATAAAGAAATTTCTATAATAAAGAAATGTAGATATATTTAAGATGTTTAAATGTAAACATGTTTTCTTATTAATTATACAATTAGTAACATATTTTTTTAAAGTTCTATCACAATTTTAAAAGACTCTATGGTGTGTTTTCTATTAGATAGCTATGATAAAAAATAATGTTAATGCTCATATTTATTTAGATCCCTGTTTTGGTATTTTAACTTTATTTGTGTTCTAGGTTATTTCTCAAATAAACGAGAAACTTAATTTGAGGTATGCATATTTGAATATGGGCATGATTGGACATATTCAAAATTATGATTTTTTTCTCAAAATAATTCACAATAACTATTATCTTGAATAAGCAATCAGCAACTTTTTTATTACCTCTCAATTTTCTTTAAAATTTTCTGTTCTTAATATAAAAATTAAAGCATAGACTGGAGCCAAGATGGCCAAATAGGAACAGCTCCGGTCTACAGCTCCCAGCGCGAGCGACACAGAAGATGGGTGATTTCTGCATTTCCATCTGAGGTACCGTGTTCATCTCACTAGGGAGTGCCAGACAGTGGGCGCAGGTCAGTGGGTGAGTGCACCGTGCGCCAGCCAAAGCAGGGGTGAGGCACTGCCTCACTCGGGAAGCTCAAGGGGTCAGGGAGTTCCCTTTCCAGGGGTGACAAAAGGCACCTGGAAAATCGGGCCACTCCCACCCGAATACTGTGCTTTTCCGACGGGCTTAGGAAACGGTGCCCCAGGAGATTACAGCCCGCACCTGGCTCAGAGGGTCCTACGCCCACGGAGTCTCGCTGATTGCTAGCACAGCAGTCTGAGATCAAACTGCAAGTCGGCAGCAAGGCTGGGGGAGGGGCGCCCGCCATTGCCCAGGCTCGCTTAGGTAAACAAAGCAGCCGGGAAGCTTGAACTGGGTGGAACCCACCACAGCTCAAGGAGGCCTGCCTGCCTCTGTAGGCTCCACCTCTGGGGGCAGGGCACAGACAAACAAAAAGACAGCAGTAACCTCTGCAGACTTAAATGTCCCTGTCTGACAGCTTTGAGGAGAGCAGTGGTTCTCCCAGCACGCAGCTGGAGATCTGAGAACGGGCTGACTGCCTCCTCAAGTGGGTCCCAGACCCCTGACCCCCAAGCAGCCTAACTGGGAGGCACCCCCCAGCAGGGGCAGACTGACACCTCACACGGCCGGCCAGGTACTCCAACAGACCTGCAGCTGAGGGTCCTGTCTGTTAGAAGGAAAACTAACAAACAGAAAGGACATCCACACCAAAAACCCATCTGTACATCACCATCATCAAAGACCAAAAGTAGATAAAACCACAAAGATGGGGAAAAAACAGAGCAGAAAAACTGGAGACTCTAAAAAGCAGAGTACCTCTCCTCCTCCAAAGGAACGCAGTTCCTCACCAGCAACGGAACAAAGCTGGACGGAGAATCACTTTGACGAGCTGAGAGAAGAAGGCTTCAGACGATCAAATTACTCCGAGCTACAGGAGGATATTCAAACCAAAGGCAAAGAAGTTGAAAACTTTGAAAAAAATTTAGAAGAATGTATAACTAGAATAACCAATACAGAGAAGTGCTTAAAGGAGCTGATGGAGCTGAAAACCAAGGCTCGAGAACTACATGAAGAATGCAGAAGCCTCAGGAGCCGATGCGATCAAATGGAAGAAAGGGTATCAGCCCTGGAAGATGAAATGAATGAAATGAAGCGAGAAGGGAAGTTTAGAGAAAAAAAAATAAAAAGAAACGAGCAAAGCCTCCAAGAAATGTGGGACTATGTGAAAAGACCAAATCTACGTCTGATTGGTGTACCTGAAAGTGACGGGGAGAATGGAAACAAGTTGGAAAACACTCTGCAGGATATTATCCAGCAGAACTTCCCCAATCTAGCAAGGCAGGCCAACATTCAGATTCAGGAAATACAGAGAACGCCACAAAGATACTCCTCGAGAAGAGCAACTCCAAGACACGTAATTGTCAGATTCACCGAAGTTGAAATGAAGGAAAAAAGGTTAAGGGCAGCCAGAGAGAAAGGTAGGGTTACCATCAAAGGGAAGCCCATCAGACTAACAGCGGATCTCTCGGCAGAAACCCTACAAGCCAGAAGAGAGTGGGGGCCAATATTCAACATTCTTAAAGAAAAGAATTTTCAACCCAGAATTTCATATCCTACCAAACTAAGCTTCATAAGTGAAGGAGAAATAAAATACTTTACAGACAAGCAAATCCTGAGAGATTTTGTCACCACCAGGCCTGCCCTAAAAGAGCTCCTGAAGGAAGCGCTAAACATGAAAAGGCACAAGCGGTACCAGCCACTGCAAAATCATACCGAAATGTAAAGACCATCGAGACTAGGAAGAGACTGCATCAACTAACGAGCAAAATAACCAGCTAACATCATAATGACAGGATCACATTCACACGTAACAGTATTAACTTTAAATGTAAATGGACTAAATGCTCCAATTAAAAGACACAGACTGGCAAATTGGATAAAGACTCAAGACCCATCAGTGTGCTGTATTCAGGAAACCCATCTCACGTGCAGAGACACACATAGGCTCAAAATAAAAGGATGGAGGAAGATCTACCAAGCAAATGGAAAACAAAAAAAGGCAGGGGTTGCAATCCTAGTCTCTGATAAAACAGACTTGAAACCAACAAAGATCAAAAGAGACGAAGAAGGCCATTACATAATGGTAAAGGGATTAATTCAACAAGAAGAGCTGACTATCCTAAATATATATGCACCCACTACAGGAGCACCCAGATTCATAAAGCAAGTCCTGAGTGACCTACAAAGAGACTTAGACTCCCACACATTAATAATGGGAGACTTTAACACCCCACTGTCAACATTAGACAGATCAACGAGACAGAAAGTCAACAAGGATACCCAGGAATTGAACTCAGCTCTGCACCAAGCGGACCTAATAGACATCTACAGAACTCTCCACCCCAAATCAACAGAATATACATTTTTTTCAGCACCACACCACACCTATTCCAAAATTGACCATATACTTGGAAGTAAAGCTCTCCTCAATAAATGTAAAAGAACAGAAATTATAACAAACTATCTCTCAGATCACAGTGCAATCAAGCTAGAACTCAGGATTAAGAATCTCACTCAAAACCGCTCATCTACATGGAAACTGAACAACCTGCTCCTGAATGACTACTGGGTACATAACGAAATGAAGGCAGAAATAAAGATGTTCTTTGAAACCAATGAGAACCAAGACACAACATACCAGAATCTCTGGGATGCATTCAAAGCAGTGTGTAGAGGGAAATTTATAGCACTAAATGCCCACAAGAGAAAGCAGGAAAGATCCAAAATTGACACCCTAACATCACAATTAAAAGAACTAGAAAAGCAAGAGCAAACACATTCAAAAGCTAGCAGAAGGCAAGAAATAACTAAAATCAGAGCAGAACTGAAGGAAATAGAGACACAAAAAACCCTTCAAAAAATTAATGAATCCAGGAGCTGGTTTTTTGAAAGGATCAACAAAACTGATAGACCGCTAGCAAGATTAATAAAGAAAAAAAGAGAGAAGAATCAAATAGATGCAATAAAAAATGATAAAGGCGATATCACCACCGATCCCACAGAAATACAAACTACCATTGGAGAATACTACAAACACCTCTACACAAATAAACTGGAAAATCTAGAAGAAATGGATAAATTCCTCAACACATACACCCTCCCAAGACTAAACCAGGAAGAAGTTGAATCTCTGAATAGACCAATAACAGGAGCTGAAATTGTGGCAATAATCAATAGCTTACCAACCAAAAAAAGTCCAGGACTAGATGGGTTCACAGCCGAATTCTACCAGAGGTACAAGGAGGAGCTGGTACCATTCCTTCTGAAACTATTCCAATCAATAGAAAAAGAGGGAATCCTCCCTAACTCATTTGATGAGGCCAGCATCATCCTGATACCAAAGCCTGGCAGAGACACAACAAAAAAAGAGAATTTTAGACCAATATCCTTGATGAACATTGATGCAAAAATCCTCAATAAAATACTGGCAAACAGAATCCAGCAGCACATCAAAAAGCTTATCCACCATGATCAAGTGGGCTTCATCCCTGGGATGCAAGGCTGGTTCAATATACGCAAATCAATAAATGTAATCCAGCATATAAACAGAACCAAAGACAAAAACCACATGATTATCTCAATAGATGCAGAAAAGGCCTTTGACAAAATTCAACAACCCTTCATGCTAAAAACTCTCAATAAATTAGGTATTGATGGGATGTATCTCCAAATAATAAGAGCTATTTATGACAAACCCACAGCCAATATCATACTGAATGGGCAAAAACTGGAAGCATTCCCTTTGAAAACTGGCACAAGACAGGGATGCCCTCTCTCACCACTTCTATTCAACATAGTGTTGGAAGTTCTGGCCAGGGCAATTAGGCAGGAGAAGGAACTCAAGGGTATTCAAGTAGGAAAAGAGGAAGTCAAATTGTCCCTGTTTGCAGATGACATGATAGTATATCTAGAAAACCCCATTGTCTCAGCCCAAAATCTCCTTAAGCTGATAAGCAACTTCAGCAAAGTCTCAGGATACAAAATCAATGTACAAAAATCACAAGCATTCTTATACATCAATAACAGACAAACAGAGAGCCAAATCATGAGTGAACTCCCATTCACAATTGCTTCAAAGAGAATAAAATACCTAGGAATCCAACTTACAAGGGATGTGAAGGACCTCTTCAAGGAGAACTACAAACCACTGCTCAAGGAAATAAAAGAGGATACAAACAAATGGAAGAACATTCCATGCTCATGGGTAGGAAGAATCAATATCATGAAAATGGCCATCCTTCCCAAGGTAATTTACAGATTCAATGCCATCCCCATCAAGTTACCAATGACTTTCTTCACAGAATTGGAAAAAACTACTTTAAAGTTCATATGGAACCAACAAAGAGCCTGCATCGCCAAGTCAATCCTAAGCCAAAAGAACAAAGCTGGAGGCATCACACTACCTGACTTCAAACTATACTACAAGGCTACAGTAACCAAAACAGCATGGTACTGGTACCAAAACAGAGATATAGATCAATGGAACAGAACAGAGCCGTCAGAAATAATGCCACATATCTACAACTATCTGATCTTTGACAAACCTGACAAAAACAAGAAATGGAGAAAGGATTCCCTATTTAATAAATGGTGCTGGGAAAACTGGCTAGCCATATGCAGAAAGCTGAAACTGGATCCCTTCCTTACACCTTATACAAAAATCAATTCAAGATGGATTAAAGACTTAAATGTTAGACCTAAAACCATAAAAACCCTAGAAGAAAACCTAGGCATTACCATTCAGGACATAGGCATGGGCAAGGACTTCATGTCTAAAACACCAAAAGCAATGGCAACAAAAGCCAAAATTGACAAATGGGATCTAATTAAACTAAAGAGCTTCTGCACAGCAAAGGAAACTACCATCAGAGTGAACAGGCAACCTACAAAATGGGAGAAAATTTTTGCAACCTACTCATCTGACAAAGGGCTAATATCCAGAATCTACAATGAACTCCAACAAATTTACAAGAAAAAAACAAACAACCCCATCAAAAAGTGGGCAAAGGACATGAAGAGACACTTCTCAAAAGAAGACATTTATGCAGCCAAAAAACACATGAAAAAATGCTCACCATCACTGGCCATCAGAGAAATGCAAATCAAAACCACAATGAGATACCACCTCACACCAGTTAGAATGGCAATCATTAAAAAGTCAGGAAACAACAGGTGCTGGAGAGGATGTGGAGAAATAGGAACACTTTTACACTGTTGGTGGGACTGTAAACTAGTTCAACCCTTGTGGAAGTCAGTGTGGCGATTCCTCAGGGATCTAGAACTAGAAATTCCATTTGACCCAGCCATCCCATTACTGGGTATATACCCAAAGGACTATAAATCATGCTGCTATAAAGACACATGCACACGTATGTTTATTGCAGCATTATTCACCATAGCAAAGACTTGGAACCAACCCAAATGTCCAACAATGACAGACTGGATTAAGAAAATGTGGCACATATACACCATGGAATACTATGCAGCCATAAAAAATGATGAGTTCATGTCCTTTGTAGGGACATGGATGAAATTGGAAATCATCATTCTCAGTAAACTATCACAAGGACAAAAAACCAAACACCGCATATTCTCACTCATAGGTGGGAATTGAACAATGAGAACACATGGTCATAGGAAGGGGAACATCACACTTCGGGGACTGTTGTGGGGTCAGGGGAGGGGGGAGGGATAGCATTGGGAGATATACCTAATGCTAGATGACGAGTTGGTGGGTGCAGCGCACCAGCATGGCACATCATGTATACATATGTAACTTACCTGCACGTTGCGCACATGTACCATAGAGCCTAAAGTATAATAATAATAATAATAATAATAATAATAATAATAAAAAGAAAAAAAAAAGAAATTCTATGAACTATATAGTACCTCGAATAAAGCCCTCTTTTTTCTTGTGTTAGCTAAAAAAAAAAATAAATAAAAAAAAATAAAGCATAGAAGATTTAAGCATGAACCTATTACAGAAAAAATCCACACCCTTGGCTTTGATTTTTACAATAGTACAGACATGTACATGTTTGCTAAGAGCAAAACATCCTAGTCAATTTCACTTCCATGATATGGAAAAGAAATGACGGGGGAAAAGTAACATATCTTTGATTTTGGTTCACTTGTTTTTGATTCAAATATATAGCAGCATTCTATTCCATAATTTGAAAATCAATTTAAGGATTTTTCACAGTAAAATCATAATCTCTATTATTCAACTCTTAGGTGACTGAATTAGATAGAATTTCATAATTTGATCTACTTCAGAATTATAATGTGTTGTCAATAATACTTTTGGTTCAATTTTAAAATTTAATAGCAGAAACACAGTGAGCCTGACAAAGCTTGTTAATAGTTGTAGAGTTCTGATGGAAGGATAGGGTATTTTGTAGAATCAGCATGTCAAGGAGAAATATCTCCACTTGTAAGCTTTGTCACAGGAAATTAATTAACAATGTAATATCATGTCTTAATAGAACACTTTCATATAATTTTGCAGAGCTGAGATTGAGTGTCACTAATATAAGGTAATTAAAAGTAAGTATATTATCAAAACTGACATATAGTCTGAAATGATCTGGCAAAAAGGCACATATTTTCCTCAAAAAGGGAAAAATATATTTGACTAAGTTTTTGACATAGAATAGAAAACTTTTTTGATAGGGCATGATCTACACCTTGTTTTATAAAATTTCACTACTAGGCATTGTAAAGAAGCACTATATATAAGAAAATCTATTATTCTGAACCATCAACACTTGTATACTTGCTATTTTTGTCTGAAAAATGTAGCAAAATAAAACTCAATTTGTGAATTACATTTTCTATAATATAATTTCTGATAAATTCTGTTAAAGTGTATTCTGCTTGGCAAATTTCCTTAATTTACATTATACAGTTTCAGATAACCTTGGTCAATATTCTAAATCAGCTAGCACCCAACTATACACCTTTGAAAAGAAACTTGAATAAGTTTATTTTTCTCAGAAGGAAAAACATGTATTTGTATTCTCAAGTCTTTAATAATCAAAAGTATGATTCCATAAGATGACACTAGTATTTTTTTTTTCATTTAGTGCCCTCACAAGATAACATTTTCAATTTTTAATTGTTGACAGGACATTTTAAGCAGTAAGTATCAGAAAACATAAAGAAAAATAGACACCTGTGACATCTATTAAAAAAAACACTTTTTTTCTTTTTATAAAACTGAGATAATCCAGAAAATGTTTCAACGTCATCGTTACGGTTCAACTAGAAGTATCTATTTTTTAACTATTTTGCCTTGATTCCTTCATTAGTTATTAAAGTTTGCTTGGGCTCTGAGCATTATTTCTCTCTTAATATATATTATTTCCTATTATTGATGTATCAATTAACTTGCTACATTAAAAAATAAATCAGGGAAAAAAAACAGTGCTTAGTCAAATAAGCCATATAATTATTTCTACCTAGAAACAAAAAAGGTCATATAAAATGGGAAAATTCATAGGACTTAAATGCATGGACGGGGAAAACTCTAAAACTTTATTTAATATGAACATATAAAATTTAATAATTTTGTTCTGAAAAGCACCATAAATCTGTAAGGTGAGCCTAATTCTTTTTTTATTGTGAATTTTCTTTTTAAGCAAAAGTGCATGTCCTTTTTTCCCCCTCATTCACTGTAGAATAAGGCATTTTAGAAAAAGCAGAAAGTATCCTGCTCTCATCTCCCATTTCTCTCTACAATTCTGAGTGTGCTCACTTTATCGCACAGGAGCTAGAAGATTCCTGCTTTAGAATATTTATCAATACCATCTGAAATAGCAAGTCTATTGACACCATTTTTCCAATAGTATGTGCTCACTCTGTATGTCTGTGTCATACTTTGGTCATTCTTGCAATCTTTCATTTTTCAAAATTATTTGTATACCTGTTTTGGAGATTTGTGATCAGAGACCTTTGATGTTAGTATTGTAACTGTTTTGGTGTGCTATGAATTGCACCCATGTAAGATGGCTAACTTCACCAATACATGTGTGTGTTCTGACTGCTCCATCAACTGGCTGTTTCCCATCTCTCTCTCTCTCTCTCTCCCCCGCCCCCTACTTGGGTCTCCATATCCCCTGAGATACAATGTTGAAATTAGGCCAATTAGTGGCCCTACAATGACCTGTAAGTGTTCAGATGAAAGAAGGAGCCACAAGTATGACTGTACTTGCTCTTTCTTTTGCTCAGAGTGCTTTTGCTTTGGCTCTAGTTGGCATTCTCTCATCAATCAACCCAAAGGCTGTCTCATGTAGGTCCTCCTTGGCTACCCAATTTAAAGTAACTCCTATACCCACTCTTTTTCACAATATTCCTCATAATACATTTTTAACATCTAAAATTATCTTGTTCATTTACTGTTTACTTCTACATTGTCTGTCGATCCTCAGTTAAGTTTCATAAAGGCAAAGAGCTTGTCCTGTGTTGCACAGCACCGAGAATATGCCTGCCACAAAGTACGTGTCCCACAAATATTCTGTAATAAGTAAATGAATGAATGAAATAATTAATGAAGACTGGTTTTGATACATATTCTCCACATTTCTAACAATATATAAACTGGATGATGTATTTCTCAATTCTGTAAATCAATTGACATGAAAATGAAAATAGGAGTTCAGTAACAGAAACCAGAATCAAAGCATAAGTTTGGACTTTGTCTTTACCCTACTTGGCTATATGATGGCAAATATCTGAAACCACTATTTCATAACAGAAAGAAATATCTTTTAGAATTTAATATGAATCTCAATTTCAATTGGAAATAAATAGTATTGCATGAACCAGCCATTCATTTACATGTAACATTAAATTGCATGACTGAAATATTTTATATAAGAATTTAAGGGAAAAACACATGATGTCTGGAATGGATTATTAAATGATTTATAGAACTCACTCTAGAATTTAAAATTTTTTTGTACTTCATCTGAAAAGGAACTAATCTTTTTATAATTCCTGAGATTATAGTGAAATCAAGAAAAAGTTAGAATGTTTAAGAAGAAGAAAGTGGTACAGCTAGTGGGGTATTTGGCAGCAGAATATAATGAGATTTGTTTTATTGGTTTCAATTTGCAATGCTGTCTAAGAGCAAGTTATCATTGTCTTTTAAAATGTGTATTTATATGGTCAACACTAGCACTGAGCAAATGGGCTTTGGGGCTGGCTTGTTGTTCTACTTAGAGAAAATATAATTCAGGCTACAGCCATAGGAATAATTTATTTGTCAGGGTTAAGAAATTGCTCCAAGATATAGGGCCCTTGTACCAAATATTTAAGAGCAAGAATTTACTGCATTGTCTGCTTTTATAAAAGTTTTACATTCAGAAAAACAGAGTCTAACTACAGAAATCAAGTAGAATTAGCAATGGGAACCAAAATATTTCTTCATTATGTTTTTTCTGAGTGTCAAAACTAGTCTTTAGAGAACTCCTGTGAGTAAAGAACAAATTCTGCCATTTCTATAGTCAAGGCAACGAAGATATAAAGTTTGGAATTCATGTTTTAGGGTCTGAACTCTCAAGATCTTTCAGGATCTCTTAAAAAGCTTTTCCAAAGCTGTTCAACTTAAGGTTAGAGCAAAATTTTAAATTCTTTATAGTGATCTAAATCCATGAAATTATGGAAAAGATATATGAAAGAGTAAGTTAGAATGAGGATAATGATGATGAAGAGGAGTAGGATAAGGGCCTTAGAACTGTAGAAGGTGAAGGAAGGTATTATAGCAGTGAAGAAAAACAAGATGGGGTACTATCAGATGGCAGACATTTTGATAAATGACTCCATGTCAAAATATGACAATAATATCATGGTCCTCTGTGACAATCTGAGTTAACTGATTAAAGAAAGAGATTACGAACTACAGAGAAGTCTGTCTTCCTCACATCACATATGCCCAGCTGCTACAGCAGGAGTTTTGACTGAAGTCAACAGAAGGGCTTTCTTAGCAGTGAGATCTTTTAGAGAAATGCCCATTTAAACAATTATTCATTTAATCAGCAAATGTTTATTAATCACTATGACCTAGGTACAGTGCTATGTGTTGTAGACAAAGTTATAAACACAACAGATAGGGACCCTTCCTTACAGATGAGATATGATGAATAGTAAACAAACTGAAAAAATATAAGGAATTATTATAGATCACATCAATGTCTAAAGTATATAAAAAGGTTGATGTAATAAACAGTAATTATTTACTCTGTCTGGAAAGACTCTTTTGAGGAGGTGATTGGAGGTTGTTTAGATGTAATACCAAAAAGATGAGAATGAGCCTACCATGCAGTGTGTGAAAGAGAGACAAAAAAATTTCTGTATGAAGCAGAAAAAAATAGTATGTTCAATTAAGAGTGACCTGTATCTTTAAGGAACAGAAAAACAACAAAAGGTCCAAGTGGCTGAAATCTGGTCAAGAAAGCACAATAGTATGAAATGAGGTTGAAAAGGAAGCAGATTAGAAAAATCAAATCAATAGTGTTTGGATTTTATTCTACCTCCAATGAGACTTTTAAATGAAAAGAGTGCTATAATGCAATTTATACATTTAAAACATCACTCTGGCATCTATATGGAGATAGATGAATGAATATGAAGGCAGGGAGATCAGACAGAAGAGAATTACAGAGAACCAGAAAACATGGCGTTGGCTTGAATCAAGAAGGCAGCTGTGGAGATGAAATGACATAAGACACAGAAATACATCAGATATGAGTAGGACTTCCTGATAAATTATACAGAGTTAGAGAAGGGAAATATTCAAGGTTATAGAAAGAAAATGATCAAGGATAAAAAGCAAGCTTGAGTAATAATGTAATTATCTGAGATGGAAAAGATTGAGGTAGGGAAAAATTTCTTATTTTGAAAGGTGTGGAGAAAGAAGACTAAAGCTTTCCATATAGATTCTTTAGGATTTTGAGATTGATGGTTACTGTGGAATAAATGTTTGTGTCTCCTAAAATTTATTTGTTGAAAATCTATTCCCCAATGTGAGGCATATTAGTCAGTTTCCACACTGCTGACAAAGACATACTGGAGACTAGGCAATTTACAAAAGAAAGAGGTTTAATGGACTTACAGTTCCACGTGGCTGGGGAGGCCTCACAATCATGGCAGAAGGTGAAAGGCACATCTCACATGGCAGCAGACAAGAGAAGAGAGCCTGTGCAGGGAAATTCCTACTCATAAAACCTTTACATCTTGTGAGACTTATTCACTGTTATGAGAAAAGCATGGAATAGACCTGCTCCCATGATTCAATTACCTCCCACATGCTCCCTCCCACAACATATAGGAATTCAAGATTAGATTTGGGTGGGGACACAGCCAAACCGTATCATTCTGCCCCTGGCCCCTGCCAAACCTCATGTCCTCACATTTCAAAACCAATCATGCCTTCCCAACAGTCTCCCAAAGTCTTAACTCATTTCAACATTAACTCAAAATCTCACAGTCCAAAGTCTCATCTGAGAGAAGGCAAGTCCCTTCTGCCTATGAGCCTGTGAAATCAAAAGCAAGTTAGTTACTTCCTAGATACAATGTGGGTACGTGCATTGGGTAAATACAGCAATTCCAAATGGGAGAAATTGGCCAAACGAAGGGGCTACGGGCCCATGCAAGTCCCAAATCCAATAGGACGGTCAAATCTTAAAGCTCTGAAGTGATCTTCTCTGACTCCACATCTCACTTCCAGGTCATGCTGATGCAAGAGGTGGGTTCCTATGGTCTTGGGCGGCTCTGCCCCTGTGCCTTTGCAGGGTACAGTCCCCTTCCTAGCTGCTTTCATGGGCTGGCATTGAGTGTCTGCGACTTTTCCAGGTGCACGGTGCAAGCTGTCTGTGGATCTACCATTCTGGGGTCTGGACTAGGCAGTGCCCCAGTAGGGATATTGTGTGGGGGTCCAATCCCACATTTCCCTTCTGCACTGCCCTAGCAGAGGTTCTCCATGAGCACCCTGCGCCTGCAGCAAACTTTTGCCTGGGCATCCAGGTATTTTTATACATCTTCTGAAATCCAGGCAGAGGTTCCCAAACCCCAATTCTTGACTTCTGTGCACCCACAAACTCAACACCATGTGTAAGCTGCCAAGGCTTGAGGCGTGCACCCTCTGAAGTCACAGTCCAAGCTCTACGTTTGCCCCTTTCAGCGATGGTTGGAGTGGCTGGGATTCAGGGCTCCAAGTCCCTAGGCTGCACACAGCATAGGTACCCTGGGCTCGACCCATGAAACAATTTTTTTCTCCTAGGCCTCTGGGCCTGTGATGGGAAAGGCTGTCACAAAAATCTCTGATATGCCCTGGAGATATTTTTCCCCATTGTCTTGGTTATTAACATTTGTATCCTTGTTACTTTTGCAAATTTCTGCAGCTGGCTTGAATTTCTCCTCAGAAAATGGAATTTTCTTTTCTATCTCATTGTCAGGCTGCAAATTTTTTGAACTTTTGTGTTCTGTTTCCCTTTTAAAATTGAACACCTTTAGCAGCACCCAAGTCACCTCTTGAGTACTTTGCTGCTTAGAAATTTCTTCTTCCAGATACCCTAAATCATCTTTCTCAAGTTCAAAGTTCCACAAATCTCTAGTGCAAGGACAAAATGCTGCCAGTCTCTTTGCTAAAACATAACAAGAGCCACCTTTCCTCCAGTTCCCAACAAGTTCCTCATCTCCACCTGAGACCACCTCAGCCTGGATTTCATTGTCCATCAGCATTTTTGTCAAAGCCATTCAACAAGTCTCTAGGGAGTTCCAAATTTTCCCACAGTTTTCTGTCTTCTGCACCCTCCAAACTGTTCCAAACTCTGCCAGTTACCCAGTTGCAAAGTTGCTTCCACATTTTCGGGTAACTTTTCAGCACTCTACACTCTACTGCTGCCAATTTACTGTATTTCTTTGTTTCCATGCTGCTGATAAAGACATACCCGAGACTGAGCTATTTACAAAAGAAAGAGTTCTAATGGACTTACAGTTCCACGTGGCTGGGGAGGCCTCACAATCATGGTGGAAGGTGAAAGGCACATCTCACATGGTGGCAGACAAGAGGAGAGAGCTTGTGCAGGAAACCCCCCCTTAAAAAATCATCAGATCTCGTGAGACTTATTCACCATCATGAGAACAGCATGGGGAAGACCTGCTCCCGAGATTCAATTACCTCCCACTGGGTCCCTCTCACAACGTGTGGGAATTCAAGATGAGATTTGGATGGGGGACACAGCCAAACCATATCATGAGGGTATTTGGAGGTGGGTCATTTGGAAGGTAATTAGAGTTAGATAGGTTATTAGGGTGAAGCCCACATGATGGTGTTAGTGACCTTAGTAGGAGTTGGAGGGATCAGAACTTTCCTTCTCCCTCATGTGAGGACACAGCAAGAAGACAACTACAGTCATTCATTGCTTAATGATGAAGATACATTCCAATAAACGTGCCTTAGGTAATTTTGTTGTTATGTTAACATCATAGAATGTACTTACACAAACTGAGATGCTACAGCCTACTATACACCTAGGCTATATGGTATAGCCTCTTGCTCCTAGGCTACAAAGATCTGTACAGCATGTCAGTGTGCTGAATACTGTAGGCAATTGTAATAGAATGGTATTTGTGTATCTAAACATGTCCAAACATAAAAATGGTAGAGTAAGAACACAGTATAAAAGATATAAAATAGTACACTTGTATATGGCTATTACGATGAATTGAACTTGCAGAACTGGAACTTGTTCTGGGTGAGTCAGTGAGTGAATGGGGAGTGAATGTAACCTACCGTAGACTTTATAAATACTGTACATATATGCTACACTAAATTTATTTAAAATTTTTTCTTTAATAATTAACAGATTACTGGTTTTACCTTATAAAATTTTTAATTTTTAATATTTTAGCTTTTTTGTAATAACACAGCTTAAAATACACACATATTATACAACTTTACAAAAACGTTCTCCTTATTTCCTTATTCTTCCATCAACTCTTTTCCTTTTTTTTTTTAGTATACTTTTGAAACTTTTTTGTTAAAGCTAAGACACAAACACACACATTAGCCTTAGCCTACATAGGATCAGGATCATCGATATCACTGTCATCCTCCTCCACGTCACGTTGTACTGGAGCAATAACACCCATGGAGCTGTCACCCACTCTAATAACAATGCCTTTCTCTGGAACACTTCCTGAAGGATTTTTATATAAGTAGAAGAAACACATTTTAAAATAACAATACAGAGTGTAGTATAGTAAATACATACATCAATAACAGAATTGTTTATTATCATTATCAAATATATACTGTACATAATTGTATGTCATATATTTTTACATGACTGGCAGTGCAGTAGGTTTGTTTACACCAGCTTCACTACAAACACATGAGTAAGGCATTGTGATGTTAGGATAGCTACAATTCACTAGACGATAGGAATTTTTTGGCTCCATTATAATCCTTTGAGACCATCATTGTATACGTGGTTTATCATTGACTGAAATGTCATATTGCAGCACATGACTGTATCTGCTAGCCAGGAACAGGCTCTCACCAGAACCGGACCATATCGGCACCCTGATTTTGGACTTGCCAACCTCCAGAACTCTCAGAAATAAACTTCTGCTATTTAAGCCACCCGGTGTATGATAGCCCAAAATGATTAATATATTAGTTGTTTTCCATTTTTCTTCTTCCATTTTCTTTTTTCTTTCTTTTTTTTTTTTTTTTTTTGAGATAGTGTCTCACTGTATCGCCCGGGCTGGAGTGCAGTGGCATGATCTCAGCTCACTGCAACCTCTACCTCCTGGGTTTAAGCGATTTTCCTACCTCAGCCTCCTGAGTAGCTGGGACTTAGAGCATGTGCCACCATGCCTGGCTAATTTTTTGTATTTTTAGTAGAGACGGGGTTTCACCATGTTAGCCAAGATGGTCTCGATCTCCTGACCTCATGATCCACCTGCCTTGGCCTCCCAAAGTCCTGGGATTACAGGCGTGAACCACCGCACCCGGCCTATTTTTTCATTTTCTAAACTAACAGAACCTTAATTTTTAGCTATGTATATGGCCACCTGTAGAAAAATTGCATCTCCCAAGCTCACTGACCGATGTGACCATGTGACTTGGAATGCAAGCATAAATGAAGGAGTCCAACTCTAAGAACTACCTTAAATGGAAGGAATATGCTCCTCTGATTATTTTGTTCCTCTTCTTCTAATTTGGGCCATGATTGATTAATGACTGACAGATTCACTGACAGTTCGTCCATCAAGAACAGGGGTCTATTTCCCCTTTTTTTGTATCTGTGCTAATTCTAATGAACTCCTAAAGTAATGCTGGTTATTCTGGCTCTTTGATCACACTTAGAGCAGCAAGGATGTAATGGCCATCATTATCATTCTTGATGACTTTTGAAAGGAGAATTTGGTTAGTGTGACAGGTAGTAATTAATACTGAAATGGACTGCAGAGTGAAATGGAAGGTAAGGAAGTATCAATAAATCATAAATCCTCTCTCTGAGAAGTTTTACAATGAACACTGGGAATGAAATGCTAAGCTATCCAGAAGGAGATATAGGATAATGGATGTGGTTGAGACATGAGACATGGTGGAAACTGCTTTTATCTTAAGTCAAATAATTCAATTTAGAACCATGTAGATAGAAAAATCAGAATGAAATGGAAGAAACAAAGTCTTAAAGGAAATTGGCAGTTGAGGGAGGCATGTAGTTCAATATGGCGTGGCACAGAGTATGAATGATGGAATGATAGGAGAAACCTTATCATCCTCAACAACCCCTGTCCTCTGTGCACTCACTTTTCTTTTTGTATACTGTTCTATGTTGTTACTTACCCAGTCCAGAGATCAGAGATTTCATTCTTTTAAGACATCACTTTTCTGCCTAAAAATGTATTGTTAAATGAAAAAAAAACAAAGGGCAAAAATGATAGGTGGCTGGGTTGGTTGATGGATAGCTAGATAGAAAAGAAGGGTAAATAATAGCAACCGCCCCTACAAGAATAATAAAGCAGAAAACTGAAATTATTACTGATAGGGTATGAGGAAGAAGGGGAAAAAAGGGAAGTGACATTGTTCTGAATGTATCTTTTTACATAGTTTTAACTCTTGGAAGCATGTTAACGTTTTACATATTCAAAAATTAAATATAATTCAAAACAATGAGAAGAAACAAGAATTAAATTGGAAACAAACAAACCTAACTTTGTCTCAAAAGGATTATATAGTTACGACAAAAGAATAAAAACAAAGCAAAGGTGAATTAAAGACAGTTGAATCAAAGCAACTTTTGAACATGGTATATATCCGAAGTTCTGGAGTGAGATGTGGGGATTGAGGGAGGAATGCCAAGAAATGATGAAATCTTTTAGTAGATTTTTTTGTACTGGTACAGATGAAGCAATCCTCAAATTATGATAGGTGATTTGTAGGATTGACCAAATAAATGTATTGATATTGGTGGAATCCAGGCTTCTTACTATGGTTTAAGGAAAATGTAAATATGGTATGAGGTGAGGGGAGAGAAGAAAGAACCATGTTGGGGTGGATTGCAGTTGGAAATATCAATATGTGTTTATGTTGTAAACCCTAGTTCTGTCTGCTGCCAAGATAAAGAATAAAGGAACTCCGGAGGCAATGAGCATGTCTAGAACCCACATACCTCTACATTTTGCACGACCAAATAACAGCTATCCTCAGGGAATTTCCAATTCATATTCTAGAACAGGGCGTATTAAGATGAGTATGGAATAATTTGTTATATTAGAAACTTGAAATGTGCCTAAAAAAAAATGATGGAGCCCTGTTAAAAGGGCACTTCCATCATCTTGAAGGTAGACCCACTAGCTAAGACTAGAACAAGATGATGAAGCAGAGAGGGTAATGAACTACAAACCATTGGAGAAAAACTAGAATTGAGTGAGTCCATAAATATAGTCAATCAATCAACAGGTAAATAAAGAAGGAAGAAGAAAGGAGAGCTGTTCCTTAAAGTAGAATGCTAATTAATACAGGCTGAGAAAATCCAGAAGTTAGAAAATCATTATATGAAGTCATCAAATTTTTTTTCAGTGAAATATGGAGGGGCATTTTGATGAGGAGCAGGATTTTGCATAGCCTTACAGGGTCTCTCCACAGATCGCTTATAACATGCAAAAAGAAATATGGTAACTCTATAGCAGAGAAACCAGAAATCCCATTATCTGTTGATGCAAACTGACATTGACATTGAGGCATAGAATGATATTGTGAACCTCCTAATGACACCCTGAGGAGGACACAATATCTCCTAGATAGAATTCATATCCAGCATACATGCTCTGAATCTAAATGTGAGAAAAGTTCCAATAAACCCACTAAAACACACTACTGAAAAGAGACAGGAGGGTTTGTATGCTTCAAAATTTACTACCAGGCTGAGCACAGTGGCTCACCTCTGTAATCTCAACACTATGAGAAGCTGAGGTGGAAGGATCACTTGGACCCAGAAGTTTGAGACTAGCCTGGGCAACATAGTGAGAACCCATCTCTACCTGCCCCCAGCAAAAAACCCCCAAAAAAACACAAAAACAAAAACAAAAACAAAACATAGCCAGATGTAGTGGCAGGTGCCTGTTGTCCAAGCTACTCAGGAGGCTGAGGTGAGAGGTGTGCTTGAGCCAAGGAGATTGAGGCTGCAGTGGGCCATGATCATGCCACTGCACAGCTGTCTGGGTGACAGAGTGATACCCTGTCTCTAAACAAAGAAACAAACAAAAAGAAACTGTCACAAAAGACAAAGTATGTCTGAAATAATGTTCGAGATCAAAGAACATGACAATGAAATGCAATATGTGATTTTGGACTGCATCTTGGACTAAAGGAAAGAAAGCTACAAAGAGCATTACTGACAAAGTTGAAGTATGTCTGGTAGATTACATAAAGATTATGCCAATTATAAATTTCCAAAAGTTTTTTTTTCTTTTATTATTATTATTATTATTATTATTATACTTTAGATTTTATGGTACATGTGCACAATGTGCAGGTAAGTTACATATGTATACATGTGCCATGCTGGTGCGCTGCACCCACCAACTCGTCATCTAGCATTAGGTATATCTCCCAATGCTATCCCTCCCCCCTCCCCCTACCCCACAACAGTCCCCGAAGTGTGATGTTCCCCTTCCTGTGTCCATGTGTTCTCATTGTTCAATTCCCACCTATGAGTGAGAATATGCGGTGTTTGGTTTTTTGTTCTTGCGATAGTTTACTGAGAATGATGATTTCCAATTTCATCCATGTCCCTACAAAGGACATGAACTCATCATTTTTTATGGCTGCATAGTATTCCATGGTGTATATGTGCCACATTTTCTTAATCCAGTCTATCATTGTTGGACATTCCAAAAGTTTTTAACTATACAGTGGTTATGAAAGAATATTCTTGTTCTTAGGAAATACACTGTGAAGCATGTAAGAGTAAAGCAGTAAGAAAAAAATGTGCAGTTATACAGCTATGTAGATGCATACAATGATAAAGAAAATGAGGCAGAATGTTAACAATTTACAAATCTGGATAAAGGATACACAAGAGCTCTTTGTACAATATTGCAGCTTCTCTATGGTCTTGGAATTATTTCCAAGAAAACAGTAAGGAATACAGCATCACTTTCTAGAAATAGGGGTTTTGTCACATACTTCACAATAGACAAACACTTGTGAAGTCACTATATGAATGAGTTTAGAAAGTGTATATTTCATCCCATGGCAATGCTTTTTCTCTATGTTTCTAAATGTACCATCTTCATATGTTCAAAATGTAACATGATTTCATCAAAGAACAAGACTGATATGCAAAAATGCAAGACAGAAAATAGAAAATAATACCAATTATCAAAAGGAAAATATTTTTGAGAAGGCTAGTAGATATGTGCTACAGGTTAGAAAAGCATATATCAAGATTGCTGTGACATGTTCCAATGTTTCTCAAGCATCATGACTAGCTTAATTATTTAAAAGCTTAAAATATGTAAGTTTAACTCTTCAGAAGCTGTCACTCTCAGTCTCATCTTGTCTTGACCCTAATACATCAAATTTACCAATGAAAGCAGATTTTATACTGATTTCTCAAAGCAGGAAACCTCCTATAAACTTCAAGAGATATAAAGTTTTGCAACCACACTTGTGTCAAAGATAATATGAAGAATATTGCAGCATTCTTATTGAGTACTAAATTCAGTTTATGGGTAGTTGAAAATTGATATCCATTACGAAGGGAAATTATAAAGAAATAAACATTCACTGGTATATCATTATTCTCCTATTATTGTAGTTGCATTGCTCATATAAAGAATGTAACAATATTTAAAGGCCCTTATTTTGAAAATTTTCTTTCTTTCTCACATCGTTCTCCCTCTACTCTGAAAATGAGTTCTGGTACATCATCTGTTTCAAGTGTGAATAAACATATATTTTATTACTTATTTTTTTAAAAAAAAGCCTACTTTATTGCAATTATGTTGTCATTAATTATATATTACAAATGAGACAGACTGATCTTCATTGGTATATGATTTTTTTGGAAATTATGCTGAATGTGAATTAGATAGTCAGCACTTTGTAATGTATAGAAGACAAACTCTTCTCAAAAGTTCTGAGATTATTTTCTTGCATTTTGCTATGGTTTTGCTGCTTTTGCCTTATATCTTGAAATTAGAGGTTAGGCCAACTACTAGACAGGTTTTGCATATTTTAAATGATGATGTTTTGCCTCGAGGTTGTTTCACGCTAGCTGTTCATGGAACCTTTGGGGATTTAAACACTAAAAGAAGGGGAAAATGCCAACTCTAATTTTATGCACTACCTTATTCTGTTAATTTGAAAAATGTTGGGTTGTCTTAGTTGGAAAAGGTTAATCTCAGGGGTCTGGCTCATAAAACCTGTGCAAACATAGATGACTAATTTGAGTAGTGAAGACAAAAAAAAAAGCACATAAACAAATATATATGGTTGAAGGAAGTTAAAGAAAATTCTTTGGAATATTAGACATACATATTTAACAAAACAAATTTAAATACACCATAAAAACTTAGCCCAAAGCAGTGCATAATAGAATAATACTGTGACATTGTCAGTTCTATTGATGTTTATGTGGGAGGTGCAGGAACTACAATTTATTAAGAGTAGGGAAGAAAAGATACTATCTTTTCCTCACCCACTGCAAGGTTCATGGGCTGACAACCCTAGAACAAAAGACAGATTAAAAATAGGAAAATATAACAAATTCATTTAGCTAAGGTTTTACCTGACATGGGAGCCTTTGGAAATGAAGAACAAAAGATACAGGAAAAAAATCATGCTTAGATTCAATGAAAAATGGACAGTCATGTAGAAGTATAATTGGGCAAAAGTAGTATACGCTCTAACGGCAATAAACTCAGGATGAACCCAGTGAGGCCTGCCTGTTCAAATTCTTCTTGGTCTCCACGTATAGAGCAAGACACCTGTCACATGAGAATCTTTTGACCTATTTTCATGGGAGAGAGGTCACATAATTTCTCTATAGCCAGCTTTCATACAGAAAGTCAGAAAAAGATTGGAGAGTGACCTTTCTGCTTCTGCTCTTTTCTCAATTTCCAAGATGCCATACTTTGGGGTAGTGTGTCTGAGCTCCAACATAAACATCTATGTTATTCTATAACTGATATGGTTGGGTCGTGTCCCCACCCAAATCTCATCTTTAATTGTAGCTCCCATAATCCCGACATGTCATGGTAGGGACCTGGTGAGAGGTAATTGAATCATGAGGATGGGTTTCACCCATGTTGTTATTGTGATAGTGAATAAGTCTCACAATATCTGATGTTTGTCTATAGGGCAGTTCCCCTTCACATCTTCTCTTGCCTGTCTCCACATAAGACGTGGCTTTGCTCTTCCTCCACCTTCCACCATGATTTTGTTGTCTCCCCCGCCATGTGGAACTGTGAGTACATTAAAACTCTTTTTCTTTATAAGTTATCCAGTCTTGGATATTTCTTCAAAGCAGTATAAAATTGGACTAATACAATAAGACAAAATTATAGATAGATTGGTTTATTTCTCACAAGCAAACTATGAGCTTTTTTTTCTTATTTTATACATGAAGAAATTTTATTCTAGGAATTGAATTAATGTATGAGCTCACACAGCTCAGAATTGGCAAAACTATGATGTACAATTTTGTTCAATTCCTCAGAAGAGGTAAATTATAGAGTTGTATGTGAACAAGGTTAATCTTATGTGATTAAGTGGCAATGTTTACTACGGCTGGATGAGAGTCATGGAACTTGCTGTTGTTTTACTCTTGACTTTGGAGTATTGAGAAAACTGAAGCTCAGTTCTATGCATGGTTGTGACTCTCTAAGCCCAGATGAACCACTGAACTCTGTGTTCCAACATCACTGTTTGCAAAACCAGAGCATGAATTAATCTCTATCTACCTTCACATTCCACGCACACTAAGCTGACTTCTTACTCTGTAGCTTATATGGGAGTCCCTGTCAGAGACAAACAGTGGTAGAAGCAATCCAGGAGCTGGAGTCATATGAGGAATTGCATATCACTTGCTCACAGACTACTGTGTGTAAAGTTCAGGATGGGTCACCTGGAAGCAGGAACCTTGTTAGCAGCTGAAATGATCATCCCATCTAATGAATCATCTACTAAAGGGATGAGGCATTCAGAAATAATTCATGTACAAATATAGAAACAGAGATTGGGTGTCATTAAAAACGAAGAGGTTGGGAGCAGAGGGCAGCAAATATTAACTCATACAATTACTTGAGCTAAGTAGTAGGTAGATGCAGCAATGAGATTAATGGAGAAGGAGGCTGAAGAAGGAGGCCCAGACCTGGCTTGTAGTATTCCTTTTGCTGTATGATTATTACTACTACTTGTTGTAGGTTGAATTGTGTCCCCCCAAAAATATATGTTCAAGTTCTAACTTTCAGTACTTGTGAGTATGATCTTACTTAGAAATAGGGTCCTTGCACATGTAATTAAGTTGAGATCATACTGGATTAGGGCAGAACAAACTAAAAATGGACAGTGGAACAGAACAGAGATTCCAGAAATAAATCCAAATATATAAGTAGTCCCCCTCTTATCTAAAAAGAATATGTTCCCAAATTGCGAGTGGATGCCCAAAACTGCAAATAGTACCAAATTCTATATATATACTGTTTTGTCCTATACACATATACCGATTTAAAAAGTTTAATTTATTAATTAGACGCAACAAGAGATTAACAAAAATAACTAATAAGATAGAACAATTATAATAATATACTGTAATAAAAGTTATGTGAATGTGGTTTCTCTCTCTCTTTCTCAAAATACTTTATTAAATTGTACTGACTGATTTTCAGACCACATTTGTCTGCAGATAAATCCAACCGCAGAAAGCAAAACTGCAGATAAGGGTGGACTACTCTACAGTTAACTAATTTTTGTTGATTGTACAGCAGTAAATACAACCACAATGGGAAAAAGATAGTCTCTTCAATAAATGGTGCTAGGAAAACTAGATGCAAAAGAATGAGGACTCTTATCTTACACCATACACAAAATTCAACTGAAAATGGATAAAAGACCTAAATGTAAGACCTGAAACCATAAAACTCCTAGAAGAGAACACAGGAGAAAAGCTCCTTGGCATTGGTCTTCACAATATTATTATTTTTTTTTTGTATAATACACCAAAAGCTCAGGCTACAAAATCAAAAACAAAGGAGACATAGATATGGCCAATAGGCATACGAATATGTGCTCAACATCATCAACATCAGGGAAACATAAATTAAAATCAATATGAGATAGCATTTCAAACCTGTTAGTATGGCTATTATCAAAAAGACAAGAAATAACAAGTATTGACAAGAAAAAAAAACACTTGTACACTGTTGGTGGATTGTAGATTGGTGTAGCTATTATGGAAGTCAGTATGAGAGATCCTAAAGAAATTAAAAATAGAACTACTATATAACCTACAAATTCCTCTTCTGGATATATGCACAAAAGAGGTGAAATCACCATCTGTTATGGTTTGACTGTGCCCCCACCCAAATCTCATCTTGAATTGTAGCTCCCACAATTACTACATAACACAGGAGGGAACCAGTGGGAGGTAATTGAATCATGGGGGCGGGTCTTTCCCATGCAGTTGTCATGACAGTGAATAAGTCTTACAAGAACTGACGGTTTTATAAAAGTTCCCCTGCACAAATTTTCTCTGTTTCCTGCCATCATGTAAGATGTGCCTTTGCTCTTCCTTCACTTTCTGCCATGACTGTGAGGCCTCCCCAGCCACGTGGAACTGTGAGTCCATTAAACCTCTTTTTCTTCATACATTACCCAGTCTTGGATATGTCTTTATCAACTGTATGAAAATGGACTAACACACTATCTTATATCTGCACTCCATGTTCATTGCAGCATTGTTCACAACAACTAAGATAGGGAAACAAGCTAAGTGTCCACTGATGAACAAATGGATAAAGAAAATGTTATACATAGGCACAGACATACACACACATATTCACACACAAACAATGGAATATTATTCAGCCATTTAAAAAAAAAAAAGCAGGTTGCAGCATCTGCCACAAAATGAATGGACCCAGAGGACATTATGCTAAGTAAAAGAACCCAGACACAGAAAGAAAATATCATATTACCTCACATATATGCAGAATCTTTAAACAAAAGTCAAACATACAGAGATACAGAATAAAACAGTGGTTATTCACGGGCAGGAGTTGGGGGAGGAACTGGAAGATGCAATTCAAAGGGTACAAATGAGCAGATATGCAGGATGAATTAGTCTAGAGAGCTTATGTACAACATAACAACTCTAGTTAATAAAATTGTATTGTATTAGGGATTTTTGTTAAGTAAGTAGATTTTAGCCACTCCAGTCACAAAAATAACTATGTGAGATGATGAATATGTTGATTTCCTTCACTATAATAATAATTTTACTAATGTCTAGATGTATCCCATAATATCATGTTGTAAACTTCAAATATACATGATGAAATTTACTTTTTTAAAAAAGTAGACCAGGCATGGTGGCTCACGTCTGTAATCCCAGCACTTTGGGAGGCTGAGGCGGGAGGATTATTTGAGATCAGGAATTCGATACGGGCCTGGCCAACATGATGAAACCCCAGTTCTACTAAAAATACACACAAAAAATTAACTGGGTGTGGTGGCTCATGCTTGTTATCCCAGCTACTCCTGAGTCTGAGGCACGAGAATCCCTTGAACCTAGGAGGCAGAGGCTGCAGTGAACCGAGATCACGCTACTGCACTCCAGCCTGGATGACAAACTGTCTCAAAAAAAAAAAAAAAGTAAGGAATTTACAGTCACTGAAGTTTTTAGTATAAAGATGACCAGAGATCAAAATTCAGATATTATTTTCAAGGTCTGTAAATATCTTTTGAAACATAAATTTCTGCTTGCTTCTGTCCTTATAGTAATAGACAGAGCTAGAAAGCAGAGTAACATTTGGGCACACACACAGGGAAGAATGCCATGTGAAGACAGAGGCAGATATTTGAGTGATGCATCTAGGGGCCAAGGAATGTCAACGACTGTCAGCAACCACCTGTACCTAGAAAGAGGCAATTAAGAAGGAAGAATGCTTCCTTAGAGACTTCATTTCTGACGTCTAGCCCCAGAATTAAGAGAAAATAAATTTCTGTTGCTTTAAGCAACCCGGTTTGTGGCACATTCTGATGGCAACCTTAGGGACCTACTACATTATTGCCATCATCGTGGCTGTTTCATACAGCCTGAGAAGCTGAGGAGTAGCTTTCTTCCAGTTATGCATGCAGGCACTGGGGTGAGTGTCCTAAAGGGGCTCAATATTTCTTTTGGTTCATTGGTATCCCCCAAACCCAAAGTATGACTTCACTTTGCTTTCCAAATCCACTACTACTATAGGACCAGAAGCTAGAAGAAATTTTGTGTTTTAAAGAGTATTACAGACTCCTGCAAAAAACATCTGGATTCAGAATTCTGATTATCTCTATGCTAAAACTATACATTGTGACTGTATTTTCTCCCATTTTACTTTTTGTTTGTTTCCCTAGCTACAAACCCCACTTCATTAAGTAAGAATTAAAGACAAGATAAAGAAAGTCTAATAAGTAGACTTAAGAGTGGGGCAAAAGAGGAAAGGAAAATGAGAACAGGATTATCAAATAAGTTCCGAGTGATGGATAGGCCACAACTTTTCTTTCTAACAGCATGCATTAAAAACGACAACAAACTAAGTATGTAATTTAGGAAGGCCATACAACAAAACCAATTACTAAGCAGTACTTTTTCTGATACTACGACCAAACAGGAATTTCTTTCAGGACTTTGTTATAAAGAACGAAATTCTTGAGCACACTCTACAATAGACTTAATGTCAAACTTTAGAGGGCTGTTTTTATAATCATCCTCCATACAGTTCGAGGGTTTCTCTCAAACAACACGGCAGTACCATAATCATAGCTGCAAACTTCTGAGCTCAAGCAGGCCTCTCAACTCAACTTCTAGAGTAGATGGGGCTACAGGCGTACACCACAATGTCTGGCTAATTTTTTAATTTTTTTTTTTGATACAACCAGGGTTTCACTATATCTCCCAGACTGGTATCAAACTCATGATCTTCCTACCTCCGCCTCCCAAAGCTCTGGGATTATAGGCATGTGCCACTGTGACTGGCCTTTGGCATTGTTTTAAAAGAGCTGTTTCAGCACACAATCTGAGGGTAACTGAATATAACTGACCAGGATTTGATCTATTGGACTGGGGATTCACATCTGACCATTGTCCCAAGAGGTTAATGTCCTAAAGTTTGAGGCTGATGTGCTAATCCACATAACCTCCGAAACATTTCCTCCTTTCTTTCCCCTTTTCTTCCCTTCCTTTCTGTTGCCACCTTGCCTCCTGTAAGAACAGTTCATTCATTATCTCTGACGTCTTTAAATTTCCAGTGGTTATTTGGTTTAGGTCCTGTTGTTGGAACATTCACTGCACTAAGTAAATAAATGTAGAAGGAAATAAATGACTCTATTTCATTTGGAGGAGAGGAGTTGCTCATACTATGTACTCATAAGGGGGGCACTAAAAGGATGGCAATTACATGGAGGCATGGATCAAGGGTCCTGAAACCAAAGAAAGTCTCACAGTGGCCAATGAAAGAGAAATGAAGCAGGGGGAACTAACAGTGACCTAAAATAAAAAGTTCTAAGTTTTGCTCCAATTCTTCAGCCACTGATTATTTGTGTGAATAAATTTAGGAATCTGGAATTTAACGTAAGACTTCTTTGTGAATCAGAAGTTCACGTTTTAGCTTTGGCTCAATGGCTATCATTTTACTTGTGAACATTTAACCAAGTATGTAAGAAGCTTAATTTCTACATTTGTAAAATAGGAAATAATTGCCCATGATTACCTTTGGGGAACTCGGAAAACTTGAGATCGTAAATGTGAAAGTTCTGTGAACATCATGAAAACCAATAAATATGAGACAATATTGGAATTTCAGTAATCAAGAATGTTGTAGGACTGTAGTCACCATGTTGTGCTATCATATACTAGAATTTATTCACCCTATCTTACTATATTTCAGTATCCATTGACCATTCCCACTTTCCCCACCCCCACTTCCAAGCCTCTGGTAATTGTCATTCTATTCATTATCGCCATTAGTTCAATTGTTTTCATTTTTAATTTCCACATATGAGGGAGAACATGTGAAGTATGTATTCATCAAAATTAAAAGTAAAAAAAAAAGACAAATTTTGTAGGAATGTGGTTAACAGAGAAAGTCAAATGAAGTGTGGCTGAGATTTCTCTTGCCAGAGTCTATATTTTATCATGACATTTTAGGCAGAAATGGGCTAACTAAATCTCTATTGGAAGTATCATATCATCTCTGTCAAATATGTTAGTAGAAAAATTCAGTATTCTGTGCTGAAAAGCATTCTTCTCCTAAATAGTGTTTTCAAATATTGTTTTATAGGTACCATTTTTATCGTGTACAAATATGTAAATCTGGAAAGAAGACACAAAGTTACACTATATTTGCCATGGTAGGATTGTGAGTGGTTTATTTTATTTGTAAAATAAATGGCAATCAATGAATATTACTTAAAAGTTGCCCTCATAGGGAAGAATTTCTGCATCTTGAACTAAGGATAAATAATACAATTTATGTAGAATTTTGCTTTTGGCACCATTCCAAAATGAAAACTTTTGATATTTTATTATTCATGAAATTTCACGAATAATACTTCACTTTTAGTTGGTCATCATCATAACTTATCATCAAATTATCAAATTGCATTCTTGTGAAAGGCACTATACAAAATAAAATAATGAAGATGAACCCTGCCACTTTTTTATTCTGTGAAATAATTGTAGAGGAGAGATATATCTCCAGACTTTTGCTCTCCATCTGGGTTTATTCCTAAGGAAGGAGGGCCTTTCCTATTTTGCATCCTGAAAATGCTGTAATGCAGGACAGATTTCAGAGAAGACAGGCCACATCGCAGTGTCAAAGGTGGCCCTCTGAAAATGGGAACAATTTCCCTAATCTTTGCCCTGCAGACGCCTAGAGATGCACGTGTAAATGTGTCACTCCTTATACACATGAAACACGTTCAGTACGAGCAAACAGGGGGAGGCATCTTTGGCAAAAACAAGCCCAAATTCTCCATGAGTTGTCGCCTTTTTTTTCTGTTTCTCTTGTTCTTATCCTCCTTGTCACTTTTAGAAATAATATTTTAGAAATACAATTTAGCAATTATATTGCTAACTATAAATATAGAAATTATATATGATTATATAATACATATAAATATACAATATGATTACATATTACATAATAAATATAAATGAAATATAGCACTTATATCGCTACTGTTACAATGGATTAAGCACATGGCAATAATAACAATTACTGTTTTCCTCAAAGAGAAAAAAAATTATCTTTACTCATTACAAGTCCAGGGCTAAGAAGCCCTGAGTCTCTTCTTGGTGCTACCATGAAACAAACCCCCTTACCCAAGGTGCTCTGCTCTTGAGGAAACCTCCTCACCATTAAGACTGATACAGAAGAAATAACCATTGAGCAACTACACAGTCATAATTATTTCTGAAGCATATGTGGGTGGTGTTTTTAAAAACAATAAGGTATGAAATGAAGCTCTTTGCAAGTACTTCACCTGCATTTAAACGTGAACACATATACCTGTGTACATAATTGGATGTAACTGGAATAATATGGGCCCTCCAGGAGAGATGCTATGTTGTTAAAGGGCTTTCAGTTGCTTTCTAAAGAGAATTAAATTTCCTGGAAAATAGAAAGCTTTGTGAAATATGTATTACAAAGGATACATTTTTTCCAACCTCCACTTTTACCTAGTTAGCTAATTATCATTTCCAAATATACACATACACATAAATTCATTCATGTATATTCTGCTCAAAACTATTTCAGGAAAAGCATTTTTTTTTCAGGTATTTTTAATCTTAAACTATATGTGAATCTAGATTTTTTTAAAAGGAAAGCAGATTTTAGGTGTATCGAAAAAAAGAGTTTTATCATTTCACTGTCCAAGTAAACATCCATAAAATGTCACTAGATATGCACATTAGACCCACAGTTTACCATAGAGGTGGTGGTGGCATTTTGTTTATTTTGCTTCTGAGGGTAGGGATGGGATCTTTTTGGAACCCTGACCAGAGATATTCTTCGACTCATACTCTGCCCTAAATATCTGTACTTCTTTCCACATGCTTTTGGTTCTTCACACCATTTTCTGTTTCGATTTTTGTTTCTCATTCGTATTAGTCAGGATTCTCTAGAGAAACAGAACCAACAGGATGTGTATATGTGTCTATACAGAGAATTATTTTAAGGAATTGGCTCGTGGAATTGTGGAGGCTTCGTAGATCCAAAATCTGCAGGGTAGCCTGGCAGGCTGGAGACACTAGCAAGAGCTGCAGTTTGAGTGCAAAGGCTGTCTGTTGGCACAATTCATTCTTGCTCAAGAGAAGTCAGACTTTGCTCTATTAAGGCCTTTGACTGATTGGATGAGGCTCAACCACATTCGGGAAGGTAATCTGCTTACTCAATCAATATCCATTGATTTATACATTAATCTCCTCCAAAAATGGCCATTACAGAAGCATCCAAAATACTATTTGACCAAATATCTGGCTACTGTGGCCCAGCCAAGTTGATACACAAAATTAGCCATCACATTATCTATTGAAAATAGTCATGTTGCCATTGTCCTCTGTGATTCTTTAGGAAGTACTTTTCGAAAGACACACTAGGGAATGTTTCTCTGTGATAAAACATATGAAGTCGGGGGAGAATATGCCTTGTGATTTAAATCCTAGTTTTGCTGTTCTCCACATGATTTACTTTAGTGAAATTATTTATACAAGGCTTGCTTTTTTATCTGTAAAATAAGGATAGATCTTTCCATTAATTCACATTTCATTGATTTGCTCCTATTTGAGATATATAGATTGAATTATTAGTTTTCTAATATCTCCAGGATTAAAAACATTTTCTCCAAGCTATGTTTTTCTTGTTAATTTTTTAAAATTTGCATTTGTATAGTACCTGACATTTTCAGTTAGATTATCTCCTTCCAATTCCATTGGATGTGGTGGATTTTATGGAAAAAATATATGGAATCCTCTCCTAGCCAAACCTATTTTCCTTCTGTTTATTTCCTTACTACTAAAATTTTAAATAGAGGAGAATATAAAAGAAGAATAAACACTAAGTAGCAATTACCTATAATAGTCTTAATAGTATAAAATTTAAAACTTTAATGAAAATTGGAGATTATCTTTATACTTAAAAAGTAAGTTAAACTTCAACAGTAACTAAGACCTATTACAGAAACAAATTCACTTACAAGGAAGTGACAGGAAGACAAAGTTTCTGATGTTTTTCTCAAATTCCAGTTTGATCATTTGGTGTCTCCTTAGCTCTTATCTCTTTCTAAGGGCAACCAGTTGTATTTTAAGTGAAGTTTTAATTATAGTTGATTAGTAAGCAGTTCTTGAAACTTTAAGACAGAGTTTAGGTTGCTTTGCTATTTAATTCATTCAAGATAGTCTTACATCTTACACTGTGGCTACCCTTTTAGTGAGAAGTGCAGTGATATGTACATAGGATATTACAGAAAAAAAAAAAAACCATCCAAAACATTGTGACATTGTGAATGTGATAATTACGGTGCTACCACTGTCATTATTTTAAGAAATCATTACTGGGCGAGAACAAAAGTAGATTTTTGAATGGTTACTAAATAGAGAATTACTTTTCAAGGAAAATTTTGTTCACATTCATTCTCCTAGAGGTATTAAAGAGGAACAAATGTATAGCAAGAAAAAAAGGTACATTGCTCAGTATGTTTTTCATAATTAAAAATGCATCTATGATTCAAAATGACTGTACTTAAAATCTTCAACTGATATGTAATATATTCACAAATTAGAAGACTATATAAAATCCAAGGATAAAAAATATGTAGAACACTTACTCATGTGTTCATGTATGCATATACACATACATGACATCATATCAAACGATGATGATATGTATCAAATATATATCATTTTCCCTCAGAGAACAATAATTTACTTTCTCTCTTGGTTAAACTTCATCACTATCTTAGGTTTTTCAATCACAAAACTTGTACAGGCAGAAAATAATCAACAGTTTTATTCCAGAGTGTGTGAAAATGTTTTCATACAGCTCTGTTATTAACAATAATGACCTCAGCACAATGGATTTCCAGGGGAATTAATGGTGGAGGTTAATGGCCCGAGGCAAAGCCAGCCAGTCATGAATCCCTAAGAAATGCCCTGTGCTTTGATCATTATTGCTTCATTACAACATACAAATAATCAGAAACAATTACAGTCAGAACTATGGGAACAGTTCAGCCTCGAAAATTAACTCTATCAGGCTTGAAGTTGAAGATTCCATTGCTTCCAGTGAATTTAATATAAAGAATCCTGAAACCAAAAGAATTAATACAAATGATACAGAAACACAATGTGATCCTGAGTGGCCAGTATTCCAATTGAAATCAGAACCGTGGCTGGCTAAGCAAAGAAAGTGAAATGAGCCTGTACAAATAAAACACGAAGCAAATCAACCTGAAGTTAGAATTTTAAAGAGGTATATTTATCTCATGCTCAGAAAAAAGAAAAAATTATTTCTTCAATGATATTGTATTCTGATGAATTCCAGTAAAATATTAAAACGGAAGAAAAAAAGGAAAACATAATCCTTTAAAAAATGTTGAAATAAATTCCACTAGTGTGTATATATATATATATTTAATTTGTCGGCAAAAATAAAAATTATTCTGCATTTGTACATAATGTAAACCTTTTGCAAAGGAATATATTGTTGCATTAAAAGATGCCTGGGTAAATTCTTGAAATTGAACATGCATATTTCATAAAACTAAGATAACTTTTTTCTGCCATACTTCTCACTAACAATGTCCTCATCAAGAAGACCAGTAACCTTTTCGCATACATCCCCCACCCTTAAGTGAAAATCAGCATCTGACATAAAGTAGCTGTTTATAAAAACTTTTAGATCTCTGCTCTTTTTTCCCCTTGGCTTTTCCCATCTCCCAGGTTTATCAAGGTATTGTCTACATAAAAGTCATATATATTTAAGGTACAAAACTAAATGTTTTGTGTAAATATATACTGTGGAATGATTACCACAATCAAACTAATTAACACAGCCACTACCTTCCACAGTTAACATTTTGTGTGGGGGGGGTGTCTTTGTGTATAATGTGAACTTTAAGTTCTACTCTCTTGGCAAATTTCAAGACTACAATACAGTATTATTAGCCATAGCTTTCACGCTGTACATTAGATCTTCAGAACTTATATATCCTGCATAAGTGAAGTTCTGTACCCTTTACCCATCTCCCCATCGTCTTTCCCTCCTCCCTGCTCCTAGCAATCACCATTCTCCTCTCTGCTTCTGTGAGCGTGTGTTTTTTGGATTTCACATATAAGTGAAATCATGCAGTATTTGTTTTTCCTTTTTTTTTTTTTTTGAGACATCTTGCTCTGTCACCCAGGCTGGAGTATAGTGGAGCGATCTCGGCTCATTGCAAGCTCCACCTCCCGGGTTCATGCCATTCTCCTGCCTCAGCCTCCCAAGTAGCTGGGACTACAGGCGCCTACCACCACGCCTGGCTAATTTTTTGTATTTTTAGTAGAGATGGGGTTTCACCGTGTTAGCCAGGATGGTCTCGATCTCCTGACCTCGTGATCTGCCCACCTCGGCCTCCCAAAGTGCTGGGATTACAGGCATGAGCCACTGTGCCCGGCCCTGTTTTTCTTTTTGTACCTAGTTTATTTCACTTAGCATATGTACTCCAGATTCATCTATGCTGTCATAAATGACACAACTTTTCTCTTTTTTAAAGCTGAAAAATAATTCCATTGTATTATATATACCATATTTTCTTTATCTATTCATCCATTTGATAGACACTTGGGTTGTTCTCATATGTTGGTTATGGTGAATAACACTACAATAAACATGAGAGTGCAGATATTTTTTCCAAATACTGATTTTATGTTTTTAAAAATAAGTAATTCAAAATCTAGGCTGTTGGACCCTTAAAATATTTTGAGCCTTCAGGAAACATAATTATGGAACCTGGGTCCCCTAAGCAGGCAGCTGTAACCTAAGCAGCTGTAACCTTTGTTGCTTTGATTATAGATTAACCTTTTTCTTTACCTATATTGTTTTGTAAATTGTCGTAAATGACTTAAGAACGCCAAGGAAGATGCATTCCCTCTAAACTGTTGGCCTTTACTGTACATTAACTTCCCTCTTTTCTTTCTCACACAAAGAATTCATGAGTAGCACATTGTCTAGGATAGAAAGTTACACACAATCATAAATTGAGAAGGAAATAAAAACAAGCTGTAAAGAAAAGAGAACAAGCTGTAACTAATTAAATTCCTGTAACTTATAAACCATCCTCGTATAGGAAACATTACAATCCTACTAAGCTCCCTTGATTTCTGACTAGTTAAGCAAGACTATAACTTTTATCTTCAGATTATTGACCCTATTTTCCTGAAGCCTGTGTTTCCTGGATGACAATCCTCAACTTTTAGCTGAAAGAAAGTCTTTAAGACTGAATTTTGATTATTTCAACTACTTCAGGATGACAACATATAATTAGAAATGGGATTGCTGGGTTATAATTTAGCTCTTTTTAAAATATTTTGACGCATTTGTAAACTTTCGCATAATGGCTGTACTAATTTATATCACTACTAATAGTGTACAAGAGTTCCATCCTTGCCAATATTTGTTATCTTTTCTTTTTGATAATAGTCATCTTAATAGAATGCTATGAGGTGATGTGTTATCATATAAGATATGAGGTGATGTGTCATTATGGTTTTAATTTGCATTTCCCTGATGGTTAGTGACATAAAGCATCTTTTCATATACCTGTTGGCCATTTATATGTCTTCTTTTGAGATGTCTATTACGGCCCTTTTCCTAGTTTTTAATTGTGTTCTTTTTTTCTCACTATTGAGTTCCTAATATATTTTGCCTACTAATCCCTTGATTCCATAGATTGTCTCTTTACTCTGTTGATTGTTTCTTTTGTTGTGGAGAAATTTTTAGTTTGATGCAATCCCATTTGTCTGTTTTTGTTTTGTATCCTATGCTTTTGAGGTCCTATCCAAAAATTCATTACCCAGGTCAATGTCAAGCAGCATTTCCCCTGTTTTCTGCTAGAAGTTTTATAGTTTCATGTTTTAACTTTCTATCTTTAATCGATTTTCAGTTGATTTTTGTATATGATATAAGGTCCAATTTTATTCTTCTATATGTGGATATTCAGTTTTCTTAGCACTATTCATTTATTAAAGAGATTTTCCATTTCCTGTTGTGTATTCTTCACACTTTTTTCAAAGATCATTTGACTGTAAATATATGAATTTACTTCTAGGCTCTCTACTCTGTTCCCTTGGACTATATGTCTGTGTTTATGCCAATATCATATTGTTTTGATTACTATAGCTTTATAGTGTATTTCAAATCAGGTAGTGTAATGCCTTTAGCTTTGTTATTATTCAAGATTGCTTTGGCTATTTGGGTTGTTTTGTGGTTCCACGTGAATTTTAGGATTTGTTTTTTAAGTCTGTAAAATATGCCTTTAGAATTTTGATATAAATTCCACTGAATCTGTTCAACACTTTGGTTAGAATGAATATTTAAATAATAATAACATTTTCAATCCATGAACGCAGAAGATTTCCACTTATTTTTGTCTTCAATTTCTTTCATCAGTGTTTTATAGCTTTCAGTAAAAGATCATTCACCTCCTCGGATTCATTTATTCCTAAGTATTGATAGTGATAGGAGGTGGGCAAATTCTTAGGCAGACAGGAATGGGTCCCTAGTGAAACTCAACCTTCAGGTCGAGGACAGTCTAAAGTCTGAAAACCAAGCTACATGTTTCAGATAAATTTGTGGACCAATTGAGAGCTCCCATTCACATTTGGTGTGCTCTCTCCCAATTGGTCCTTATCCTTCACCTATTTTATATATATCTACCCATACCCTTCCTACACTATTATGCCTATTTCTGAATGGTGTTTTTCTAGCATAGCCACAGACCAATCAGCATGCACTTACCCATTTCAAGCCCATAAAAACCCTTAGACTCAGCCTTGTGGCATCAACCCACCTTCAGGTCCCCTCTCACTGTTGAGAGCTTTTCTGTCACTCAACAAATTCTACTCTGCCTTACTCACTCTCTGGTGTCTGTGCACCTCATTCTTCTAGGCTGTGGGACAAGAACACAGAGCTCATTGAACTATGGGAGTAAAAGAGCTGCAACATTTCTTGGGGGCTCAACTGGGATTGTTGGAAGGCTGAGTAAAAACAGACTTATGGCTCTTTACTTTCACTTCTGAGGCTTCTCATCCTCAGAAATTTTCAAAAACATAAAACACCAGGCATCTGTCAGCCAGTTAAGAGTGAATAGCGTGGCTGCTGGTCTGCAAGACTCAGAGGGTACGCTTGTTGGGAAGGGCTTGGTCAATCTCCCTTAACCCTCAGGTGTTAGGAATGTTGGCCTTGTTCCAATCCACTTTCCTTTCACGAAAGTCTAGCCATTGCATGGGATCGGAATAAGGTCCTAGGACAAGTGAAGGTGTCTGGCTGAGGCTACACCTTGACATTACTCAAGGGCCCCTAGACCAGCCCCAGTCCATGGCAGCCCATTTGGGTGTCTGACAAAGACTTCCAATCTTTCCTATTGTTTTTTTCCTACTGTTCTTCTGGGAAATGTTATGTTATGAGAAATGTTCATGTTAGTGTCTCTTTAAGAAATTGCTTCCTTTCAGGGCAGGATGCCTGGCTATGCCTGATAACGTTAAATAAGATGCCAGCCAAATTGGAATTAGAGGGAAAGCATATGCAGGGACTCCCTGGATCTATCTTAGTCTTGAGCTTCAGACAGTGAAATCAAAGGCAGTTGACGAGGAGGATCAAGGTTGAGCATAGGTAAGTGCAACTGCTCCTTCCAGCCTGATCCTCCTCTAGTCATGAATGGCAGTTGCACATGCATCCATGACCAAGGTGAGCCTGAGGAATGTCTCGGACTCTGGGATAGCAGAGGGAAAGACTAAGAGACTCCTTTTTCTCCCTCTCTCTTTCTAGATGGAAAGAGACCACCTTCAGCCTGCACTTTTCTCGAGTACATCTTGAGACATTGGGACTCTTCTGATACTCAGACTCTGAAGAGAAAGTGCTTGGAATTTTTCAGTACCAAGGCTTGACCTGGCTATAATTTGGAAGACAGGAAGGCCTAGCCAACTGGGGGATGCATCAATTATAATACTATCCTACAGCTAGATCTCTTCTGCTGGAGAGAAGGAAAATGGTCTGAAGTTCCACATATACTGGCCTTCTTGCCCTGTGGGATAATCCCAAGCTCTGTCAGCAATGTAGAATCGACCCTGCACTTACAACAGTGATATCTGTCAAGGCAGATTCAAACCACATATAGGAGAAAAACCAGTCTGCATCTTTAGGTAATGAGTCAAAGGCACCTGCACCAGCCCAGGTCCCAGCTCCTCTTGGATCATCTTGTACCCTTTATGTAGGTCTCCATTTAGACCCTCATCCTATTAGAAGAGATCTATATGGACACACTCTGGAGTCACTTCCTCCTTTACAGGAAATGCCTAGTGCATATGATTATTTCAGAGTACGATTCCCCCTTCTTTACAAGATTTGAAGCAAATGAAAGGGATCTAGGAAAATTTTCTGACAGCCCTGAGAGGTATATTGAAATATTTCAGAACCTTACTCAAGTGTTGGAGCTTTCATGGAAGGATATTATGTTACTTCTCATTCAGGCTCTTACAGCTTCAGAGAAGCAGGCAGCCTTACAGGCTGCTGAGACATTTGGAGATAAAATGTTTGTTTATTATTGTGGCACCTCCGAAGAAGGGGAATAAATTAGGGAGCCCTTTCTGATAGGCAAGCAGGCAGTACCCACTGATGATCCTTGATGGGACTCAGACACTGTTCTAGGAAAGAGGCAAAGAAAACATTTTCATGCATGCATATGGGAAGGTCTGAGGAGAACTGCAGCCAAGTCCCTCAATTACACTGAGTTATCAACCATAAACCAAGGGACTGAAGAGAATCCCTCCATGTTTCTGAAAAAAATTGAGAGAGGCTTTAATTAAACACACCTCTCTCTCTTTTCTGACTCTATAGAATGACAATTGCTTTCGAAAGACAGGTTTATAACCCAAGCAGCCCCAGATGTTAGAATAAAGCTGCAAAAGTTAGCTATTGGACCAGATAGTACTCTACAGAGTCTCCTGAAAGTTGCTACCTCATTATTTTATAATCAGGACCAGGAGGAAGCACAAGAAAGGAGAAAAGGAACTAAAAAAAAGGTGGAGGCACTAATAGCCACCATACAGGCATATAAACCCTGGGATCCCCAGGGAGCTTCTCCTTCTATTAGCATTGTTGTGGCTTCTTCATTCCCATAGTTTGGTGAGTGGAAGGAAGGATTACCCAGCGGCTTTTTCACTCTCACTGCTTGACAAATGGGAGGGTTGCAGCTCTTTTATTCCAACTTCCTGCAGCTCGGCAAATGGAAGGGCTACAGCTCCTTTGTCCCTGCTACCCACACCTCAATGAATGAGGGTTCACTGGGGGTTATAACTCTATCATTCCTGTCACCCAAAGCTTATTGAGTTTTGGATTCTTGTCCCACAACCAAGAGGAATAAGGTATGCCGACACCAGAGAGTGAGTAAGGAAGAGAAGAATTTGATTGAGTGACAGAAATAAAGCTCTCAGTGGCAAGAGGGAACCCTGAAAGCAGGTAGCCATCTGGGAAGCTGATTCTGTGATTTTTATAGGCTTAGATTGGGGCAGTGTGTGCTGATTGGTCCATTGGTGGCCTTGAAAAAACACCATTCAATTGGTTAAAAGGCATCATCCAGAAGGAACCAATCAAGGGAGAGTGGGTGAGACAAGGAGAGAAGTTCTCACTCCGGTCATGGAATCTATCCAAAACTAGCAGTTTGGTTTTCAGGTTCAGGCTGTCTTTGGCTTGAAGGTCAGGCTTCACTGGGGACTTGTCCCTGTCTGCCTAGGAATTTGTCTGCTTCCTGTTGCTGTCACGATCAGTGTGACCAAAGGGGCCACTATGAAAAAGACTGCCTTAGAAATCAGAAGAAGCCCCAACACCCTGTCCAAGCTATAAGGGAGACCACCGCAAGGTGGACTGTCTCTGGAGATGTAGGTCCCGAGGTTCAGAGCCAGCTTCTCAGAAGGTCTGAAAGGACTGATAAGTCCCAGGGCTCTCCTCCCCCACTCTGATGGCTCAAACTTCCATTACATAATCCAGGAGCCCCAGGTGACTCCTGAGGTATTAATAGAAGAAAAGAAGGTAGACTTTGTACTCAATACCAGAGCTGCCATTTCTGTTCTCCTCTCTAATCCAGGCCTCCCCTCCTCTCTTGGCATGACCATGAGGGGCATCTCAGGAAAGCCTCTGAACGATATTTTCCTCAACCCCTTCATTTTAGCTGAGGAGACCTTTTGTTTACTCATGACTTTTAAATCATGCCTGACTGCCTGACTCCTCTGTGAGGTAGGGATATTTTAGCTTGTATGGGAACCACCATCCTTATAGCTCCAGGGAAGATTCTTTGCCTCCCCTTGGTGGAGACTGATATTAATCCAGAAATTTGAGCAATTCAGGAAAAAATTGACCAAGCCACAGCAGCCATACCAGTCCAAATGAATCTCAAGTGTCCCACTTCCTTCCCTAACCAAAGACAATATCCCCTAAAAACAGCAGCTAGGAAAGGGCTAGAAGTAATCATTAGTAACCTAAGGATTCAGGGCCTTGTTAAACCCTGCAACAGCCCTTGTAATATCCCAATATTGGGGGTACAGAAACCCAGTGGGGAATGGAGACTGGTCCAGAACCTCCACCTTATTAATGAGGCTGTGGTTCCAATTTATCCAGGGGTTTCCAATCCCTATACTTTGTTAACTTGGATACCCAAGGGAACTAAATCGTTTACAGCCTTGGATTTAAAAGATGCCATTTTCTGCATACTGTTATACCTCAACTCCCAATATTTGTTTGCATTTGAGGATCCTTCCAACCAGACCTTTACTCAGGTAACCTGGATGGTGTTACCTCAAGGATTCTGAGACAGCCCTGACTTGTTTGGGCAGGCATTGTCAAAAGATCTCTCTGAGTTATTTCATGCTCAAAGGTAAAGTCTTACAGTATGTAGATGACATTCTCCTCTGTGCCCCAGCTAAGGACATTTCTCAGGAAGGCAGTAGGGCTCTTCTCAATTTTCCTGGCTGACAAAGCGTATAAAATTTTAAAGTCCAAGGCTCAGCTCTGTCAGACTTCAGTGAAGTACCTTGGCCTGGTTTTGTCAGAAGGGACCAGGGTACGGGCAAGGAGAGAATTGAATCCATTTCCTCCTTCCTTCTTCCCAAGATGCTGTGGTAATTAATGGGATTCTTGGGCATTACTGGATTCTGCAGGCTATGGATACCTGGGTACAGAGAAATAGCTCACCCTTTATGCCAATTAATAAAAGAAACTTAGGAGTTAGGAACTCATTCCTTGATTTGGGAACCTGGGGCTTTATCAGCATTTGACCAATTAAAGCAAGCCCTACTTGAGGCACAGCCCTAGACATTAGAAGAATATCTGTCTGCAGCTGAGCAGGGTGCAAAACTTTTGGCACCAATCAAGTGAAAAGTTTGCTCAACTTTAATTTTTCAGAGTTGTGTAAGCTGAAACAGTTGAGATGTCTATGGTGTCAGCTATTGTTTGTGCTATTAATCTTCAGTCCTCTTCAATTACGACACAAGCAAGATTATATTTTTTCTCGTAAGTTGATGTGGATGGCCTGTCACTGTGAACTTCATTTCCAAGATTATCTGTTCCCTTCTTAAAATGAGGTATCTATTTGTAAACTGATGATTTCATTGTTCCCACAAACTTTTTGTAAAGCATCACTAATTTCACCATTCTTCCACTCAAACTTCACTATACAATTGATGTTTGTCCTTGCTTCAATTTTAGCAGAATTTGTGTTGCTCTCACAGGGGCCGTTTTCAAATTGATGCCTTATCCTTAGTGCTTCAAACTAGATCCTATTCAGACATGTCATGACAAATTATTGTGTATTTATTTTAGTATAAATAATTGAAATCCATGCACAGATTTTTATGATATGCATTTTCCAGAAAATTTTGGCTTGTATCTACAAGAAACACACTTTAAATATAAACATATAAATAGGTTAAGAATAAAAGTATGGAAAGGGGTGTATACCATGCAAACACAATTAAAAATAAGGCCAGAGTAACTATATTAATATCAATGGAAGCAGACTTCAGGAAAACTAAAATTAAAGAAAGACAAAGAGGAATATTATGTAATGTTAAAGTGGCCAGTCTTCCAATAAAACTTAATAAATCTGAATGTGTATTCACCTTATAGTATAATTTCAAAATACGTGAAACAAAACCTGATAAGAACTGAAAATAAAATGTATCCAATTCACAAAGACAGTTGAAGTCTTTAATAGTCATCTTTCAATAACCGATAGAATAAGTAGACATAAAATCTGTTAGCATATAGAGACCTGAACAGTACTATCAATCACCTTAACATTTATAGAATATTCCAACCAACAATAGTAAAATACATATTTATTTCATGTACTTCAAATATTCATCAAGATCTGTGTATTAGGAGCCACAAAACATATCCTAATAAATATTAAGAATATAGATATCATGCAAAGTTATGGTTTTAGACCATTAAGAAATTTAAGACTATAAAAGGATTAAACTAGAAGCCCATTACAAAAAGATATCTAGAAAATTATCAAATGTTTGCAATTTAAAAAAATCATACTTCCATGGGTCAAACAGGATATCTAAAATAAATGTAAAAAGTATTATGAAGTAAGTGGAAATAAAATTACAATATATTAGTGTGTGTGGGATGCAGTTAAAGCAGTGCTTTAAGAGAAACTTATGGCATTAAATGCTTACAAGAGAAAAGATGAAAGCTGCAAATCAGGAAGCTAAACATCTTTCATAAGAAACTGGGAAGGCCAGGCACAGCAGTTCACGCCCATAATCCTGGCACTTTGGGAGGCCAAGGCGGGCTGATTGCTTGAGTCCAGAAGTTCAAGACCAGCCTGGGTGACATGACAAAACCCTTTCTCTACCAAAAATGCAAAAATTAACCAGGCGTGGTGGTGTGCACCTACAGTCCCACCTACTCAGGAGGCTGAGGTGGGAAGATAACTTGAGCCTGGGTGGCGGAGGTTGTGGTGAAATGAGATTACACCACTTCACTCCAGTCTGGGCAACAGAGTGAGTCCACAACTAAAAACAAAACAAAACAAAACAAAAGCTAGGAAAAACAAAATGAAAGCAAATTACACATTAAGTAAATAAGGAAATGAAATAATAAAGATAGATAACAGCAGAATCAAATACATTTAAAACTAAAAATAATAGAAAATTCAACCAAATCAAAAGTGGCTTCTTTGCAAAGATCAGTTACAATAATAAACATCAAGAAAACCCCCCAAAAAAAGAAAGAGAAGAAAAAAGTCACAGTATACCAATATCAGGAATGTAAGAGAAATCGTCACTACAAAGTCCAGGGACATTGATAACAAGGGAACAGCATGGAAAACAAATAGATAAAGTAACTATTAGAAAGGAACTGTAATGAACTGCATATTTGTGTCCCTGCCAAGACTCACGTGTTGAAACCCTAGTTCCAATGTGATAATAATTGAAAGTGAGACCATAGTTGATGAGAGTGGAGCCCTCATGAGTGGGATTAGTGTCTTTATAAGCAGAATCCAGAGAACTGGCTAGGTCTTTTTTCTGCCATATGTAAAAACATGAAATCAGCAATCTATAATCCAGAAGAGGGTTCTCACCAGAACGCGGACATGCTGGTACCCTGATCTTGGACTTTTAGCCTTCTGAACAATGGGGAATAAATGTATATTCTTTACAAGCCACTCAGTCATAGTACTTTATTATAGTAGCCTGAACTGACTAAAACAGAATGATCTACAAGACTTCACCCAAGAAGAAATAGATGCCCTAAAGATTATTACAATAATTCAAAATTTGGATTAGTACTTATAAATCTTCCAATGAAAGAAAATTTCATGTACAGATAGTTTCACTGATGAAGTCTACCAAACATTCAAGAAAGAAATAATTCAACTTCTATACAATCTTTTCTAGAAAACAGAAGAGGAAGGAATGCTTGTAAGTTTATTAAATTATTTTATAAGGCCATAGTTATATCAAAACCAAAGATAATAAAAAATTACAAATCATTATATTCATAAGTATGTATGAAAAATCTTCAAAATTGTTATAAATCAATTATAGCAATATACAAGTAAAGTAAAACAACACTTCACAACCAACCATAGTTTATTCTGTGATTGCAAGACTGGTTTAAATTTGAGTATCAACAAATGTATTTTATCATATTATTAGGTTGGTGCAAAAGGTATTGCGGTTTTTGCCATTACTTTCAATGACTAAATAAGAAGAGACACACGATTATTTCCACAAATGCAGAAAAAAAAAACTTGACAAACTCCCGATTTCATTAATGATTTAACACTCTCAGCCAACTGGGAATGGAAAGGCTGTCCTCAGCCTGGTTAAGAGCGTTAACAAAGGACCTGCAGCCAATATCATACGTAAGACTTATTTTTCTGTTCCTAAGATAGAAAACAAGAGAAGGGTGTCTTATCACTGCTCTTATCACTGCTATTCACCAACACACTGGAAGCCTTGGCATAATAAAGCAATGAAAGAATATAAAGGCATCCAGATTGAAAAAGAATATTCAAAACATTCTCCATTCACAGACCATATCATTGTGTATGTATGTAGCCCCAAAGAGTCCACAAAAAAGTCCTAGAATTAAATGAGTTTAGCAAAATTGAAGTGTACAGGTCAATTTATTTAAAAATCTATTGTATTTCTCTATACTCGCAAAGAACAATTAGAATTCAAAACATTAAAAAAATACGATCTTCAATAGCACCTTCCATAGCCATTATTCTTACCCCTCTGACACACACACAGAAAAAATACAACTATTGCCCCATCTAGCTATATATTTTATTCAATTTATGCCCAATTACTGCCAGATAATGAATTTCATATTGTCTTCTTCAACACAGCAGCCTAAAATTGAGTTGTGCTTGTAAGAAGATCAACCCACTAGAGACCCTTTTATTATGTATGAGAAAGGCCTGAGGACATAAGAGACCTGAGTTTCCTCTGGAGAGTTGCCTGTTACAATGCAGTCTCCAGCTACCTTATGCACATCTTACCAACAGGCAACTCATGTTTTAGTTGGCTGTAATGTCTCTGAGTAGATAGACACTGGAGACAAGGACAGACACAGCAAGGCAAGCACAGCAAAACACGATCTCATATTTTCCAAAGAAAAAATAATATCACTTAGGCAAATATAAATACAATATACACACACATACAATATACATGCACAATCTCTCTACACACACAATATATATACACACACATATATGTGTATATATATAATATATATGTACACACATATGTGTATATATATAATATATATGTATATATAAAACAGCTTTTCTGTCTCTTCTTCACTGAGTATTCCTCAAATACCAGAAAAATAAGATAAAATAGAAGTGGAAAAGAATAAAATTGAGGAACGTTACAATGGAAGTTATAAAGGTAGCTAAGAGAAATTAGTATTTGAAAGACATCTACCTGATTATTTTAAGACGTATTACTATGATTTTTATGTTAGAGTGGCATTATCCATTTTACCTTTTTAAAAAAATAGAGAGAGTCATACTTAATTTTGTTATCAAAGAATGTCACTGAAAAGTTGTATTCTCCAAGTTCATTCCAAGTTTGTGACAGTAGGGAAGGCTGCCACATTGTGGTAAAACAGGATCCTCTTCCCTCGATAATATCAGTAAAATGTGTGTGTAATAGTATCCCACTAAGACAGATGTTATGCTCTTGACTTCCTTTCTTAACACCAAGATCTTACAAAATATACCAGGTTTTGTTTGTTTGTTTTACTCTTAGCTGTGTTCATTTACACCTCAGCAAAAATAAAACAAGTATTTTCAGTATTATGTTTCTTAATAAAATCATTTACTTTCACAAAAAGATATTCTCTCTATATGACCTTTGAAGTGTTCGCAATAACTGTTCTCAAAATTACTATTCTCTGAAAATATTTATTTTTGTTCACATTCAAGATACACATACACACAAATAAATCCATAGTGTATTTAAATGTAAAATACAAATAGCTGAATTTCTTACACAATTGAGCAACAATTAATTTTTGAGCAAATATTATGTACTTGGTTCTGTGAGGAATGAAAATAAATTCAGATGGTGGTTTATGCCCACTTCAGGCTTAGTATCTAGCTAAAGAGACATGTTTAATATGTGTTAAGCACTAACAAAGTAAATACGTGTGCCATCTTTCATACTGACCAAGAAATCGACGCATCCAGTTTCTTCCTGGAGGAACTTCACATAAAATGATATCCATAGCTTCTCTCTGACTCCAGAGGAAAAGGAGAAGGCTCGTCTGATTGGGGAATTTAGAAGGAGTTCAGCCTCTTTCTCCTTGTCTTATCCTATCCAATCTGCCTGCTGGCCGAGAGCACGCCTAATGATCAGGTCTCTGTCAGACTCTATGTTGTAGTTGTCCAAATTTGTGCTAAAATAGTAAGTTAACAAACTCAAAACTAGCTGCAATCTCAATGTAGCTTAAACTCTAGGTCAAAACTTCCAATTCAACATTTTCTTGTAATAAAGATGATATTTCAAGCCTTATTCATCTCATTTGGTTCTAAATTTGTGTGGGAGGAAGAAGCATTAACTTCTGTCACTCTAAAACACCACTTTTGACCATTAATGCAAAGAGAAGCAACAGAAACTGCAGAGCCCTAGGAAATGCCAAGAGAAGGTAGAGCCTGGAATGGTTTCTACTGGGCCTGACACGGTTTCTACTGGGCCTGACATGGTTTCTACTGGGCCTGGAATGGTTTCTACTGGGTCTGACACGGTTTCTACTGGGCCTGACACGGTTTCTACTGGGCCTGACACGGTTTCTACTGGGCCTGATATGGTTTCTGCTGGGCCTGACACGGTTTCTACTGGGCCTGAAATGGTTCCTATTGGGCCTAGAATGGTTTCTACTGGGCCTGACACTGTTTCTGTTGGGCCTGACACGGTTTCTACTGGGCCTGAAATGGTTTTTACTGGGCCTGCAATGGTTTCTACTGGGCCTGACACGGTTTCTACTGGGCCTGGAATGGTTTCTACCGGGCCTGACAGGGTTTCTACCGGGCCTGACACGGTTTCTACTGGGCCTGACACGGTTTCTACTGGGCCTGGAATGGTTTCTACCGGGCCTGACACGGTTTCTACTGAGCCTGACAGGGTTTCTACCGGGCCTGACACGGTTTCTACCGGGCCTGATGTGGTTTCTACCGGGCCTGACATGGTTTCTACCAGGCCTGACATGGTTTCTACTGGGCCTGACATGGTTTCTACTGGGTCTGACATGGTTTCTGCTGGGCCTGAAATGGTTTCTACTGGGCTTGAAGGTTGAGCAAAACTCAGTGAAGTGTAAGAGAAAAGGAATTCAAGGCATGTGGATGACACAAGGAGGAAAAATAACCACGGACGTAGAAATGAAAGTGCTTTATAGGTCGGTCAGGGAAGAAACTGACCTGGCTTTGCTGGATAATTCTCAGGCATTTGTATGGACCATATAAAAACGAAAGCCTTGACAAAGTAGACCAAAGAATAAAACTTGATTCGACAGGTAACAAGAAAATATTTCATATACCGGAAAGGGGGAAGGAAATGATGAAATAGTTTTTTAAAGTTAATTCTGTTCATGATATGAAGGAATTGGATGGGGGAGGGAGGGGAAATGGGCAGATAGATCAAGAGTAAAAGTATCTGGCAGAAACCGTATAAAGTCTTAGACTTGAACAATCAGAGTGGAATGGAAAGAAAGAAGGACCTTCTTACACAAACTGCCTATGTTTCATGGGAAAATTTGCTCTGTGCACATACCACTTTTAGAAGAGCAGAGAAAATTAGGCCTATGGACTATGGACTTAATCTTTTTTTTTTTTTTTAGACAGAGTCTTGCACTGTTGCCCAGGCTGGAGTGCAATGGCACCATCTGGGCTCACTGCAATCTCTGCCTCCCAGGTTCACGTGATCCTCCTGCCTCAGTCTCAAGAGTAGCTGGGATTACAGGCACACACCACCACACCCGGCTAATTTTTTGTATTTTTGGTAGAGGCAGGGTTTCACTATATTGGCCAGACTGGTCTCAAACTCCTGACCTCATGATCCACTCGCCTTGGCCTCCCAAATTGCTGGGGACACAGGCGTGAGCCACGGCTCCCAGGTGGACTTTGTATTTGAATAGTGTTAGAAATCATTCGGAAAGAGGATTGCATTACAAATGTACTGATCTACAGCTTTGATTACCAAAGATTAATTTAGAGGAATTGAAATTTAAAAACTTAAATAGGTCTATGGGATAGTTTTGATCTGTCTCTACGTATAAGGAAACTAGGTATTAAACCGAATTTGTTCAGGTTATATAATTTGTGTACAGCTGGGATGATACCAGGCATATGACTTTCTATGTCCAGTTCTCTGTCCACTAAGCCTTACTGCTATGGGCTTACTAATGCCAATCACATGTTATGGGGTGAATACCCAAAATAATATACAAAATAATTGTGATAAATACCAGGATAGGTTGCCCCTTAGTAATAAGTAAACATATGTGATACAGGAAGAGTTCAGGTTATTCAAACGTAATGCCATTGAGATGTAAAAGATTGATTTCATGTCCCACATAATAATCCTGGATGCCTTTGCTATTTTATATTTGTTCTCTCATTTGAAAAGGCTACATATTCAATCAGAAAGGAATTTGATCAAGTTGCTTTGGTAGTGATCTGAGGTTTTAGCAGTCTCACCAAATGATACACAGGCCCTGTTATAGCTAATGCATCAGTGGAAATACCCCATATGTAGCTGGGACTAAAGCAGTGTAAACATGTTTGTGTAATGTTTCTAGACCCCCACGCAGCAGTACAACTCGATTGCAAACATCATCCAGAAATCTGCAGCTCCTTTTAGTCACTCTACAAAGAGCTGCTGTGTCTTCGGTTTTAGTGAACAAACAATTTGCTATGTGAACAGCTGAAGCAAGCTGTGTCAACAAGACAGAATTTGAATTATGACATGCTGCTGTGTCTATGAAAGCAGAAGAAGGGAGTACATGATTACGGCCTAGAGCATGTGGTTAAGAAGGGAGTAATGGTAGCTCTCCAGCATCAGTTGCTGATGGAAAACATCTGCTTCCTTCCCTGTCCCCTTGAAAGCTTCTCTTGGAAAATAGGCCCCTGATGCTATCACTCAGAAGCAGGTCAGTTCCCTCATTAGACTTCTGGGGCAATATTTAAATCTGTTGAGAAATCATTAAAAAATAATATGAATAACATGTGTGATGGAATAAAAGGGAACGTGATAAGAAAATGTGAAAGCTTACTGCATTCTCAGCCTTAAAATATCGTCTGTGCTTTAGCTCCTAATTTTCACACTTCACAGCTGCTAATGGATCTCAGCGGAACTAAAATAAGACTGTTGAAAGCAAGATGGGTCTTTTTGTAATCTCTGTCATGTTTCTTTTCTTGTTCTCACATAGAAAGTTCTTATTTGCCTCCAAGTCCCTTGATATCAGCTTGGTTGCTTTTCTTTTCATTTTCTAACGTGAGGCTCTGTCTTCTTCTTTTTGGAGGAAAAACAGTGTCTTCTGCAGCCACCAAAATGATGGAGATAATAAAGGATGATGGATATTGATTGCTTTCCATGTCTTCATTGATTGCTACGAAAGTCATTGGAAACAAAGCAAAGTAGGGAATTTGGTGAAGTGACCTGGTACCGAGAGCTGGAGGCAAATGTTTCAGGTGTTGGAAGACTCCATAGTCCCTCAGATTTGATATGTTTTCAGACAAAACAAACAGCATTCACACAGGCCTCTTAAGATGCTTAACTCGTGCAAGGAACAGAAAATTCTAGCTGATTCATTAATAACACAAGAGATATGAAATTAGAAGGAAAGTGAAGCAGAGTTCACTCTCTTTAAAAGCACTGATGGCTTTGCATAGCATCAACCTTTCTGAGAGAAAGACTCCCAGGGTTTCTCAGACAAATATAGTCTCCAAAAAAGTTTTAAATTCCTCTGTTCATCCTTTGCATTTGCTGTTAGGAGTCTAGAGTTAAATGTCATTTAGATATACTGACATAATCTCCTTTGAAGGTTTTAGACCTTATAACTCCATGGCCAAACTATCCTACTGTACAGTTTATCTTTCATATTTTTTTCTGAGGATGTTTCTAACTGCTGGAGTCACTTACTAATTCCCTGACCAGTTTTGTTGTTGTTGTTTTTGCCTGTATTGCTTTTCTTGTTGTTCTGTTAAGTTTCTCATTTTTTTCTTCATGTTAAGGATGAGGAAATAGTTTATTTGCACAAAGTACAATAAGAAGTTTTTAGAGGGGAGGAGCCAAGATGGCCGAATAGGAACAGCTCCGGTCTACAGCTCCCAGTGTGAGCGATGCAGAAGACGGGTGATTTCTGCATTTCCATCTGAGGTACCGGGTTCATCTCACTAGGGAGTGCCAGACAGTGGGCGCAGGACAGTAGGTGCAGTGCACCGTGCACCAGCCGAAGCAGGGGCGAGGCATTGACTCACTGGGGAAGCGCAAGGGGTCAAGGAGTTCCCTTTCCAGGGACGACAGACAGCACCTGGAAAATAGGGGCACTCCCACCCAAATACTGTGTTTTCTAATGGGCTTAAAAAACGGCGCACCAGGAGATTATATCCTGCACCTGGCTCAGAGGGTCCTATGCCCAGGGAGTCTCGCTGATTGCTAGCACAGCAGTCTGAGATCAAACAGCAAGGCAGCAGCGAGGCGGGGGAGGGGCACCCGCCATTGCCCAGGCTCACTTAGGTAAACAAAGCAGCCTGGAAGCTTGAACTGGGTGGAGCCCACCACAGCTCAAGGAGGCCTGCCTGCCTCTGTAGACTCCACCCCTGGAGGCAGGGCACAGACAAAAAAAAAGACAGCAGTAACCTCTGCAGACTTAAATGTCCCTGTCTGACAGATTTGAGGAGAGCAGTGGTTCTCCCAGCACGCAGCTGGAGATCTGAGAACGGGCAGACTGCCTCCTCAAGTGGGTCCCTGACCCCTGACCCCCCAGCAGCCTAACTGGGAGGCACCCTCCAGCAGGGGTAGACTGACACCTCACACGGCCGGCCAGGTACTCCAACAGACCTGCAGCTGAGGGTCCTGTCTGTTAGAAGGAAAACTAACAAACAGAAAGGACATCCACACCAAAAACCCATCTGTACATCACCATCATCAAACACCAAAAGTAGATAAAACCACAAAGATGGGAAAAAAACAGAGCAGAAAAACTGGAAACTCTAAAAAGCAGAGTGCCTCTCCTCCTCCAAAGGAACGCAGTTCCTCACCAGCAACGGAACAAAGCTGGACGGAGAATGATTTTGACGAGCTGAGAGAAGAAGGCTTCAGACGATCAAATTACTCCAAGCTACGGGAGGATATTCAAACCAAAGGCAAAGAAGTTGAAAACCGAAAAAAATTTAGAAGAATGTATAACTACAATAACCAATACAGAGAAGGGCTTAAAGGAGCTGATGGAGCTGAAAATCAAGGCTCGAGAACTACGTGAAGAATGCAGAAGCCTCAGGAGCCGATGCGATCAAATGGAAGAAAGGGCATCAGCAATGGAAGATGAAATGAATGAAATGAAGCAAGAAGGGAAGTTTAGAGAAAAAAGAATAAAAAGAAACGAGCAAAGCCTCCAACAAATGTGGGACTATGTGAAAAGACCAAATCTACGTCTGATTGGTGTACCTGAAAGTGACGGGGAGAATGGAAACAAGTTGGAAAACACTCTGCAGGACATTATCCAGGAGAACTTCCCCAATCTAACAAGGCAGGCCAACATTCAGATTCAGGAAATACAGAGAACGCCACAAAGATACTCCTCGAGAAGAGCAACTCCAAGACACGTAATTGTCAGATTCACCAAAGTTGAAATGAAGGAAAAAATGTTAAGGGCAGCCAGAGAGAAAGGTAGGGTTACCATCAAAGGGAAGCCCATCAGACTAACAGCGGATCTCTCGGCAGAAACCCTACAAGCCAGAAGAGAGTGGGGGCCAATATTCAACATTCTTAAAGAAAAGAATTTTCAACCCAGAATTTCATATCCTGCCAAACTAAGCTTCATAAGTGAAGGAGAAATAAAATACTTTACAGACAAGGAAATGCTGAGAGATTTTGTCACCACCAGGCCTACCCTAAAAGAGCTCCTGAAGGAAGTGCTAAACATGGAAAGGCACAACCAGTACCAGCCACGGCAAAATCATGCCAAAATGTAAAGACCATCGAGACTAGGAAGAGGCTGCATCAACTAACGAGCAAAATAACCAGCTAACATCATAATGACAGGATCAAATTCACACATAACAATATTAACTTTAAATGTAAATGGACTAAATGCTCCAATTAAAAGACACAGACTGGCAAATTGGATAAAGACTCAAGACCCATCAGTGTGCTGTATTCAGGAAACCCATCTCACGTGCAGAGACACACATAGGCTCAAAATAAAAGGATGGAGGAAGATCTACCAAGCAAATGGAAAACAAAAAAAGGCAGGGGTTGCAATCCTAGTCTCTGATAAAACAGACTTGAAACCAACAAAGATCAAAAGAGACAAAGAAGGCCATTACATAATGGTAAAGGGATCAATTCAACAAGAAGAGCTAACTATCCTAAATATATATGCACCCAATACAGGAGCACCCAGATTCATAAAGCAAGTCCTGAGTGACCTACAAAGAGACTTAGACTCCCACACATTAATAATGGAAGACTTTAGCACTCCACTGTCAACATTAGACAGATCAACGAGACAGAAAGTCAACAAGGATACCCAGGAATTGAACTCAGCTCTGCACCAAGCGGACCTAATAGACATCTACAGAACTCTCCACCCCAAATCAACAGAATATACATTTTTTTCAGCACCACACCACACCTATTCCAAAATTGACCACATACTTGGAAGTAAAGCTCTCCTCAGCAAATGTAAAAGAACAGAAATTATAACAAACTATCTCTCAGATCACAGTGCAATCAAGCTAGAACTCAGGATTAAGAATCTCACTCAAAACCACTCAACTACGTGGAAACTGAACAACCTGCTCCTGAATGACTACTGGATACATAACGAAATGAAGGCAGAAATAAAGATGTTCTTTGAAACCAACGAGAACCAAGACACAACATACCAGAATCTCTGGGATGCATTCAAAGCAGTGTGTAAAGGGAAATTGATAGCACTAAATGCCCACAAGAGAAAGCAGGAAAGATCCAAAATTGACACCCTAACATCACAATTAAAAGAACTAGAAAAGCAAGAGCAAACACATTCAAAAGCTAGCAGAAGGCAAGAAATAATTAAAATCAGAGCAGAACTGAAGGAAATAGAGACACAAAAAACCCTTCAAAAAATTAATGAATCCAGGAGCTGGTTTTTTCAAAGGATCAACAAAATTGATAGACCGCTAGCAAGATTAATAAAGAAAAAAAGAGAGAAGAATCAAATAGATGCAATAAAAAATGATAAAGGCGATATCACCACCGATCCCACAGAAATACAAACTACCATCAGAGAATACTACAAACACCTCTACGCAAATAAACTAGAAAATCTAGAAGAAATGGATAAATTCCTCGACACATACACTCTTCCAAGACTAAACCAGGAAGAAGTTGAATCTCTGAATAGAACAATAACAGGAGCTGAAATTGTGGCAATAATCAATAGCTTACCAACCAAAAAAACTCCAGGACCAGATGGATTCACAGCCGAATTCTACCAGAGGTACAAGGAGGAACTGGTACCATTCGTTCTGAAACTATTCCAATCAGTAGAACAAGAGGGAATCCTCCCTAACTCATTTTATGACGCCAGCATCATCCTAATACCAAAGCCGGGCAGAGACACAACCAAAAAAGAGAATTTTAGACTAATATCCTTGATGAACATTGATGCAAAAATCCTCAGTAAAATACTGGCAAACTGAATCCAGCAGCACATCAAAAAGCTTATCCACCATGATCAAGTGGGCTTCATCCCTGGGATGCAAGGCTGGTTCAATATACACAAATCAATAAATGTAATCCAGCATATAAACAGAACCAAAGACAAAAACCACATGATTATCTCAATAGATGCAGAAAAGGCCTTTGACAAAAGTCAACAACGCTTCATGCTAAAAACTCTCAATAAATTAGGTATTGATGGGACGTATCTCAAAATCATAAGAGCTATCTATGACAAACCCACAGCCAATATCATACTGAATGGGCAAAAACTGGAAGCCTTCCCTTTGAAAACTGGCACAAGACAGGGATGCCCTCTCTCACCACTTCTATTCAACATAGTGTTGGAAGTTCTGGCCAGGGCAATTAGGCAGGAGAAAGAAATAAGGGGTATTCAATTAGGAAAAGAGGAAGTCAAATTGTCCCTGTTTGCAGATGACATGACTGTATATCTAGAAAACCCCATTGTCTCAGCCCAAAATCTCCTTAAGCTGATAAGCAACTTCAGCAAAGTTTCAGGATACAAAATCAATGTACAAAAATCACAAGCATTCTTAGACACCAACAACAGACAAACAGAGAGCCAAATCATGAGTGAACTCCCATTCACAATTGCTTCAAAGAGAATAAAATACCTAGGAATCCAAGTTACAAGGGACGGGAAGGACCTCTTCAAGGAGAACTACAAATCACTGCTCAAGGAAATAAAAGAGGATACAAACAAATGGAAGAACATTTCATGCTTATGGGTAGGAAGAATCAACATCGTGAAAATGGCCATACTGCCCAAGGTAATTTACAGATTCAATGCCATCCCCATCAAGCTACCAATGACTTTCTTCACAGAATTGGAGAAAACTACTTTAAAGTTCATATGGAACCAAAAAAGAGCCCGCATCGCCAAGTCAATCCTAAGCCAAAAGAACAAAGCTGGAGGCATCACACTACCTGACTTCAAACTATACTACAATGCTACAGTAACCAAAACAGCATGGTACTGGTACCAAAACAGAGATATAGATCAATGGAACAGAACGGAGTCCTCAGAAATAACGCCACATATCTACAACTATCTGATCTTTGACAAACCTGAGAAAAACAAGCAATGGGGAAAGGATTCCGTATTTAATAAATGGTGCTGGGAAAACTGGCTAGCCATATGCAGAAAGCTGAAACTGGATCCCTTCCTTACACCTTATACAAAAATCAATTCAAGATGGATTAAAGACTTAAATGTTAGACCTAAAACCATAAAAACCCTAGAAGAAAACCTAGGCATTACCATTCAGGACATAGGCATGGGCAAGGACTTCATGTCTAAAACACCAAAAGCAATGGTAACAAAAGCCAAAATTGACAAATGGGATCTAATTAAACTCAAGAGCTTCTGCACAGCAAAAGAAACTACCATCAGAGTGAACAGGCAATCTATAGAATGGGAGAAAATTTTCGCAACCTACTTATCTGACAAAGGGCTAATATCCAGAATCTACAATGAACTCAAACAAATTTACAAGAAAAAAACAAACAACCCCATCGAAAAGTGGGCAAAGGACATGAACAGACACTTCTCAAAAGAAGACATTTATGCAGCCAAAAAACACATGAAAAAATGCTCACCATCACTGGCCATCAGAGAAATGCAAATCAAAACCACAATGAGATACCATCTCACACCAGTTAGAATGGCAATCATTAAAAAATCAGGAAACAACAGGTGCTGGAGAGGATGTGAAGAAATAGGGACACTTTTATACTGTTGGTGGGACTGTAAACTAGTTCAACCATTGTGGAAGTCAGTGTGGCGATTCCTCAGGGATCTAGAACTAGAAATTCCATTTGACCCAGCCATCCCATTACTGGGTATATACCCAAAGGACTATAAATCATGCTGCTGTAAAGACACATGCACACGTATGTTTATTGTGGCATTATTCACAATAGCAAAGACTTGGAACCAACCCAAATGTCTAACAATGATAGACTGGATTAAGCAAATGTGGCACATACACACCATGGAATACTACGCAGCCATAAAAAATGATGAGTTCATGTCCTTTGTAGGGACATGGATGAAATTGGAAATCATCATTCTCAGCAAACTATCGCAAGAACAAAAAACCAAACACCGCATATTCTCACTCATAGGTGGGAATTGAACAATGAGAACACATGGACACAGGAAGGGGAACATCACACTCTGGGGACTGTTGTGGGGTGGGGGGAGGGGGGAGGGATAGCATTAGGAGATATACCTAATGCTAGGTGACGAGTTAGTGGGTGCAGCACACCAGCATGGCACATGTATACATACGTAACTAACCTGCACATTGCGCACATGTACCCTAAAACCTAAAGTATAATAATAATAAATTAAAAAAAAAAGTTTTTAATGACTTTCTTTAGCCTATTTCTATTTCCTATTTTTTCACATTTTCTATTAGGTAAACATTATAATGTCTCCTTTGAAAAGACCTTGTTAGTAAAAGGCCAACAACATTCATCTCATCCAAACAATGCTAGCAGGCATTCAAAATATTCTAGTTTTATTATTTCATTGTTTGTCATTATGAGATAAAATTTTTCTAGTATGCCTTAACAGTGACTTATTATCAATAATTTGAACTTATGGCTTCTGCACCAAATAATACAAACTGTAACTTTGATTATGTGGAGCTTCTCATGTCGCAATGGCACTTTTGAGTAGAACAGGGCAGCAAAGATACTCACTGCCAACAAAAAAATACCAGAAGAAAGAAGATTATTTTCAGAATGTAGACGCAAAGTTAAGCAGAAGGTTTATATATAAATACTTCACATCATACTCAACCAACTCAAAGTCTTTTCATTTAAAACAATCACTTCACAAGTATTTGGAATCTTCTAGGTATAATGGAAGGATTATGGGCTTTGTAATTGAACATAGTTGATTTTGATTAGCTATATGACTTTTGAGATTTACTTTTTCTGAACCTCAGCTCTCATTTATTAAATGGATTTAATAACAACAACTGCAGAGTGTGGTGGTGAGGATTAAATGAATTTAGGATAACATCTGGCAACCGGCAAACACACTGAATATCTATTTCAGGCACTGTAAATGTGCAATTAAAATATAAGTCTACTTCCCTTCTGTCAATAAATATTTTCATTTAATAAAGCATCTGACATCAGGAATTTTATAATTTAGTTGAAAAAAGTGAATAAAACAACATTTGTGTCCAAATACCCAGTGACGGCACAGAGTAAAATTTACCAGAGAAAGAAAAGATGAGAATAATTGGAGAATCTTTATTTGGTGAATTGGGACTTGAGTTTGGCCATGAATAATACATAGGATTAATAATGATGAAGACAAGAGGGAAGAAACATCAAAGTGAAGTAAACCTCATTCAAGAAGGTGTGCTGACAGAAATTGTCACACTGCGTTGGGGCAGTGAAATCTATGTGATGAAAGGACCACGTGTGTTGGAGTAAAAATAAGATTGATATATAAATTTAGTCCAATTTATGGAGAATTTTGAAAACTATGAAGAATAATTTAGAATTGATGTGGTATATGGTTGGGAGTGAATTTGATTCATTGAGCAGAAAGTAACCTGGTTGTAGTTTAATTCTTATACAGCTGGCAAAGAAGAGTTAGAGAGCAAACAGCAAGTGAGGCAGCATTTGCCTGGAGTAGGCAGCTCTAAATTTTAGCTTCAGTTGATGGGGAATATTTGGAAGTGAGAGATGGGAAACCACAGTGATAAAATTCCTTGGACTTGTGTAATAGCAATTATAAACAGAAATAGCTATGGTATTTATGGGTTCTATGAGTCAATGCGGAACAGGCTTTGTTAATATACACTGAGCTTCTAAAAAATTCCAAAGAGTTCCAAATGAATTAGTACTAATATTTCTCTCAGAATAAGACAAAATGAAACGACATTAAAAATAAGACAATGGAAGATGCATATATAGCAGTACTGGGACCCAGATTTAGTAAGAAATAACCTTACCATTACCAATGTGCAACAAACATATTGGAAATAATCGGATTACTTGGGTTTTATGGCCAAACATATTGCATAATTTTCTCAATTTCTATTGTCTCACAGATATATATATACACATACATATATATACACCCACCCATACATGTATGCCATTTTTGTGGGTATATATAGAAAAATATTATGTTAACCACCAGCAAATAAAATATACTTTATTCTGCATCTTGAATTAATTTCTTCTTGAATTTTATATAAGTTCTCATTACAAAAAGTATTTCATTTTTAGTAAAACGTATGTAAACTCGGTGAGCACAACTGCTATGGCTAGCCATTAATCCTCTTAAAAAGAGAAGCAAGATGAAAGAGAAGGAAGCAGAGAAAGTGGAGAAGGAAAATATATTAGTTAAAAGAAAAGTGAGGAAAAAATACCACATAAAATGGAATCCAAGTAACGCAGTGGCATAGAAGCCATGTCAAAGATAACATTTTGAAGTAGGGAGTAAGAGTATCCCATACCTTGACAATTCAAAATGGAAGCAAATTGAGAAAAAAAGAAGCATTGATTTTGGTGGCAGGTTCCAGGTGGCCTTCCTGACAGCAGTTACCACAAATGGTGAAACTTCAGTGGTGAAGAAACCAGGAACTGTGAATCTAAACTTGGAGAAATAGAAGTGCTAAGTGCAGACTTGTCTCATAACTCATTAGAAGTAATAGTTTTTTTTTGGTACCATGGAATATATTGTTTTGAGGAGAAAGGGGTATTTATTTTTGAAGTAGGAGATCTGGGTAATCTTATGGGAAGAGGGAAAGGAGCTAATTCAAAAGATATTGAAAATGCATGGGGATGTGGGTTGGAGGAGTTACTGATAAAACCTAATCTTTTGTAGATGCCAAGATAAAAAGGAATCAAACATTAAAATATTATGCTAGAATACAAGAGAGCCATTGTTTTTCTCAGAAATGAAAGAGGACTAGAAAAAAAGTTTGAATAATTTTTTTAAAAAGTCAGAATGGCTACCATGGAGAACAGAGTAAGAATGCAACAAGAGATGAATATAAGGACGATTGAGCTATAGGTAGAGCTCTCTGAGCTTAGTTACAGTAATTATTATACATAATCAATTATGTGTATGAACTTTATATATCAACTTTCAACAAGGTGGAACAGAACAGAGGAAACCACAGGTATACACATGATTAAGCATTCAGGAATGCAGTGTAGGCCAAGGAGATGAGTGATACTAGGGTGCTTTAAAGGGGACCTTGGGATGACAGATCACAGTGTCCAGCCAAACCAGAGAGGTGAGTGGACTCAGTCTGGTTTAACAAACATTTATGTAAGGTCTCCAGTTTCAAGACCTGGTGCTAGGTCCCAACTAAGTGAAGAAAGAAAAAGACCAGGAAAATGAACAGGTGCTGAAGGATCAGAGGTCACAATGAGAGCAAAGAGTCAAGAAAACACAGAGCAGATATGAAAGTGGAAAGTGAAACGAATTAGAAACTGTAAGTCACAGAAAAATAATTCAAGTTCCAACTCTAGGCAAGGTCTGAGATAGGGCTTTGTCAGTTGGCAACTCTTGAAGTCATGGCAGTTGAGAAGGTTAAGAAACTCTGGTGCTAGGATGCCATACAGATATTCAAAGTAATCCATTAAACACTAAGTAGAAAGGTGTAAAATAGTCTGAGAAACAAAACATCGATAAAATCAATAATTTCCTTTTATAAAACAGTCAAGAGTAGTAGCCACAGGTATTGCAGATAAGAAATATGGAGGACATCATGGGCTTCAGGAAAGAAAGTTTTGAATAACAGCAATGATTTCAAAAAGTAGTCGAAACCAGCAAGAAAAAGTAAGACCTATACTGACCACTCCTCTTCGTTTACTCACTCTGAAGGGTCATAGAGTAGATTTGTGTTCAGCTTTGTATGAAATTGCCAGATAGTCTTCAAAAGCAGTTGTACTATTTTATAATATCGCAAACATTAGTGAGAGTTGTGGCTGCTCATCAGCTTTATCAAAATTTGGATTTTTATTATTTTGAATTTTAATCATTCTAGTGGTTATGTAATGATATCCCATGGTGGCTTTAATTTGCATTTGCCTGATGATTATTGATTTTTAGCACTTTTTCATGTGCTAATTGACCATTTATGTACCTTTGCTTTACGAAATGTTTGTTTAAATAGTTTGCCTACTTATAATGAGTTGTTTGATGTCTCATTATTAAATTATAAGATTTCATTATATCTCATTTACTATTGTATCTCCTTTCATTTACGCATTCTTTAATTTTTGTCAGCAATATTTTGTAGTGTTCAGTGTAAAGCTATTGCACTTGTTTTTTAGGCACCTTATTTTTTATTACAGATTCAGAGGGCACCTGCATAGGTTTTGCAGGTTTGTTACATGGGTCTGTTGTGTAATGCTGGGGTTTGGGCTTCTAGTGAACTCATCACTGAAATCGTGAAGAGTGAACAGAGTACCCAATAGTTTTTTGATCCTCACCCACCTCTCTCCCTCCCTGCTTTTGGAGTCTCCAGTGTTTATTATTTCCATCTTTATGTCCCTGTGTACCCATTGTTCGTCTCCCCCTTAAATGAGAACATGCAGTATTTGATATTCTCTTTCTGGGTTATTTCAGTTAGGATAATGGCCTCCAGCTCCAACCATGTTGCTGCAAAAAACATTATTTTCTTCTTCTTTATGGCTGTGTAATATTCCATGGTGTATATGTACCACATTTTCTTCATCTAATCTACCACTGATGGGCACCTAGGTTGATTCAATGTCTTTGCTATTGTGAATAGTTCTGCAATAAACATGCGAGTGCAGGTGTCTTTTTGATACAGCTTTTCCTTTGGGTAGATACCCAGTTGTTAAAATTATCCTTAAATTTTAGGTTTGTTTTGATGCTACCATAAATGCATTTTTAAATCTTTCAGCTTTATTTCTTATTTGCTATTATTTATAAATACAATTAATTTTACACCAACCTTGTATCTTGTGACTTTGCTAAATTCACTTGTTAGTTCTATTACTTGTTTTCTAGATACTTTAATATATTTTACATTAAAAAACAATGTCATCCGTGAATAAAGAGTGCTTTACTACCCCCTTTTTTTGTCTATTTGCCTTGTATTTCTTTGCCTTGCTTTGTTGCATCGGGAAGGACATCCAATACAGTGTTGAATAAAAGTGATGCAGGCAGATATGCTTTCCTCATTGCTAATCTTATGGGAAAAGTGGTTAGTCTCCGACCTTTGAATATCATATTAGTCATAGTCATTCTACATATTATTTTCATAAATTGAAGGTCTTCTATTCTTATTTACTCAGAGCTATTCGATAAATAATTATTGAATAGTTTCAGAGACTTTTTCTCCCATCTATTGACTTGATAATATGATTTTCCTCTTCTTTCACAAATATGGAAATCTATACTCACTTTTTTTTAATGTTAAACCAACTTTGCAATTCTTGCATAATTTCCCAGTTGGTCATTATGTGGATTTAACAGGTATTAGTGAATTTGATTTGCTAATATTTTGTAGAGAATTTTTGCATGTATGTTCACAAAGGATATTGGTTTGTAGTTTTCTTTCCTTGTCTCATTTTGTTATCAGGGAAAGTATTGCTTTATTAGACAAATTGCTAGGTTTTCCTATCTAAATTTCTTTAAAAGTTTGCAAAAGATTTGCATTATATTTCCTTTAAATGTTTGATAGAATTTACCAGTAAACCCATCCTGGATTGCAGATTTCTTTGTGAGAAAGTATTGATACTTTCATGTGTGCGTGTGTGTGTGTGTGTGTGTGTGTGTGTGTGTGTGTGTGTGAATTTTTTTAGAATTCTGTTTTTGTGTATGCATTTAATTTAGTTAACCTTCTTTGCAGTGTTTTCTAGTGGTTATTCTAAGGAATTGCAATGTGTATCTTTAACATTTCACCATTTGCTCAGTGTTAAAACAGTACCACTTCATGTAAAATTTAAGAAATCCCAGCCATATAGGCCTCGCACCTCTCATCCTGTCTGCTTCAGTTTTCTGCCATGTTACAGTTATATAAACCACATAATACATATTGATACTTTTAAATAAAATTACATATATTTTAAAGAAATTAAGAGTGTAAAGCTTTGTGTTACATTTACCTTCATATTTACTACTTCCGGTGCTTTTTGTTCTCTTCTGGACATCTGGGCTTCATTTTGTTATCATTTCCCTGTCTCTTAAGAATTTTTTTACAACTTTCTTTATGGTGCTGTTCTTCTGATGATGAATTAGATTATGTTTATCTGTAAAAATCTGTATCTTCTTTTTTTCTTGAAAGTTATTTGCAACAGGTATAGACTTCTGGGTTGACAGATTTTTCTCTCAGCACCTGAAGTGTCTTTCCACAGACCTATGCACTCCATTACTTCTTATGAGAAGTCTGCAGTAATTTATATTTTGGAGCTCTTCTTTTTAATGTGCCATTTTTTACCTCTGGCCAATTTCAAATCATTTTCTTTATGTTTTTGTTCAGCAATTTGACTTTCACTAGGTTTGGAGAAACTTTAGCATTATTTCTAAATTTCCCCTCTTTATCTTCTCTCCTTTTGAAACTCCAATTAAATATCTGGTAGACCTACTCTATTCCTCCAAGAATAGATCCCCATTTAACTTCTGCCTTTGCTTGATTTCCAGTGCTTTCAAGTAGTGTTTTTATTTTTTTCCCAGTGCTTATAAGCTTTATTATATTTTAAAGTTTAAGTTAGTGGTAGCACGCATGCATTCTCTGTGGAATATTTTTCTTTTTAAATACTTAGTATATTCTATGAAGTCAAATCCCTACCCTCCAAAAAGATTAAGTGAGTCTATTTAATAATTTCACTGATTACTTTAGCACTACGGTTTCAGAAATTTCGGGCAGACTTCTCTAAGATTACATATATGCAAAATAAGAATAATAATATTACCCATCTCAAAGTATTGTTATTAGAATAAAAGAGGTTACACGTAAAACTTATATAACTGTGTCTTGCACACGCAAGTTACTATAAACCATATATTAGGATCATACAATATTTACATCATTGTTAATATTCTCAAAAGGCAATGCTAATCTACTACTTAACAAAACATAATTTTTTACAATTATAGTTATACTTTAAAAAGGCCTTTTCCCTAGCAATACTTGAAACTTTTATTGTTTTTATCTCATTGTGAATGAATTAATCACATTCCTTTCTAGAAGCAAGTTCTGCAGGGGTAGACCAGACCAAGAGGACTAGGCAAGTTCTCAGTGTGTGTCAGAGGGACAGGGGTAAAAGCCAGGGAGCAATAGCTGGTTTATTTTTCTTTACTACACACTTTTGTGTTGCCATATGACTCTTTAAGACACTATTCTTCATATAACAACCTTTCTCCCCTAGACAGATACACACACACACACACACACACACACACACACACAATCAACAACTGCTATTCAGAACACAGGAAGTGGCTAGAGTTTTATGTACTAGTGGTAAACTTATCAGAATGATGAGTTGGAGGAAGGTCATCAAATTTCATGATAAATTGCAAGCCAAGGACAAAGGAAAAAGAATGTGCTTTATACAAAACTTTATCTTATTCAAGTAATCTGGCAGAAACAGCCACAGTAGACAGAGCCATTAATTTCTTGGTTTAATAGTTTGAGGTGAATGGCTTCAAGAAATGTTCTGTTTAGAATCAAAGCTATTGTAGACCTTTTTAGGCAGCATAATTAAAGGCAGAGTGATTACCTCAGTGGTAATGACTGAATTTTGGATGTAACAGTGAACAAGTGATGTTGGGGATTGCTATCATCATATTTAAAAAGATAACTCTTTAGGCTAATGAGTTTATTAATGGTAAAAGGAACCAATGATCTGAAACTGGGTGGGGAGATTTAAAGGAATTAGTATTAAATGATCTAGCACAGAAATAAAATTAATTTCAGACCCAAACAGCCTTGGGTTGTAGTAACCATGTTGTGAGACATTATAGACTAGAATAAATGTGATAGTTCTGCTCATTAAATAAGCAAACAGTAAACAAAAGTAGAAATTCCTTAAAATTATTCTTAATATTAGAGTCAAACGCATTTATTTACGTAGATGGTCATAAAATGTACAAAAGCTTCTCAAAAACTGGATGTCTTTTGCATGTTTTTACAATACACAGGACATGTATTACATTATAATGTGTGTGTGATTTGTAATTCCAGTAAAAATTATGATTTTATTTTAGAAACTCTTCTTCAAAATGCATAGATAAATTTGGGGAGGTGTTACTAAATGGAAAATGTAGACAAAATTTCTTTTACTAATTGTATGAAGGCATAAATACTAGGTGAAGAGCATGAAAGTATTAGTCAGCACGTGTAGGATTCCAGTAAATAGGTGAAAATATGATTGAACAATGTATTTGCAGCTACAGCTTCTAGCCATTAGCTTCATAAATTCATGCTGAAATTGCTCTCACCTTTATTTAGGATATTTCATATAATGCTGGAAATTGACCAAGAATACAGTTTTAAAAAGTAATAAATGTCTGCTTGAAATAATCCCTCTGTCAACAAGTGATAAAAAGGGTTTGTTCATAAAAATAATAATATTAAAATATAGTAAATATTAAATGGTGATGAGTTAAACTACTACTGATAAGAAAATACCATTCAAAATATGAATGTTTTTGTGGTTCAGAACAGATGTTCTACAAAGCTAAAATTCACTAAATAGTAAATGTTTTTTAAGTTGATATAATCAAGTAATAATAATGGACATCTCTTTGATTTTGAACTTTGATAACATGCAGTCGTCCTCAACAGCCTAGGCTCACAGAAAAAGAAAATTAAATAAAAATCAACTGATAAAATCATTTTAAGTTAAAATGTAATTTACACATGCCAATGCAATAGGCTAAAAGTTTATGTCCCCCAAAATTCATATGTTAAAATCCTAACCCCTAATGTGATGACATTAGGAGGTGGAGCCTTTGAGGGGTGATTAAGTCATGAGAGTGGTGCCCTCATGACTAGTATTAGTGTCCTTATAAAATCAGCCTCAAATAGCTTCTCACTTTTCCCACCAGGAATACTAGAGGGATTGGCATTAAATAATCTAGCAGATAAATAAAATTTATTTTACTAACTGAGGACACACTGAGAAGGTTGCATTTTTAAACAAAAAAGTGAGGCCTCACCAGACACCAAATCTGCTACCACCTTGATCTTGGGCTTCTCAGCCTCAAGAACTAAGAGAAATAGATGTCAATTGTTTATAAGCTACCCAGTTTATGGCCTTTTGTTATAGCACTCCAAATGAACTAAGCCAAGAAAAGTACGCTGAATAATTCAGAGAATAAGGCAACTACAAGTATCTTTTTTGTTGTTTTTATAAACCGTATCAATTAAGACTAAGTTAAAAATTGTGACTTTTCTCCTACATAATAGTCTCCATATTTGTTCCTTCCCCTTAAATACTACCATCCCAAAATCCTAAACATATTTTCCTTAGGAGTCTGATATGGTTTGGCTGTGTCCACACCCAAATCTCATCCTGCATCGTAGCTCCCACAATTTTCACATGTCATGGGAAGGACCCAGTGGGAGGTAATTGAATCATGGGGGCAGGTTTTTCCCATGATGTTCTCGTAATAATAAATAAGTCTCATGAGGTCTGATGGTTTTATAAAGGGGAGTTTTCCCACACAAGCTCTTCTTCTCTCACCTGCCACCATCCATGTACTACGTGACTTTGCTCCTCCTTGCCTTCCACCATGATTGTGAGTCCTCTCCAGCCACGTGGAACTGAGTCCATTAAAACTCTTTCCTTTATAAATTACCCACTCTCAGATATGTCTTTATTAGCACCGTGAGAACAGACTAATACAGAGTCCAGAGTGTTGAGGCCAACACACATACCAAAGGCATTAATATAAGAGGTGGGCAGACTCCTTTCTTCAAATACCAGGACAAGGAAAACCTCTAACACCTTCAGAAAAATCAGTGAATGTTACTAAAAAGCAAAAGCTGCTTAATGACCAGAAGGAAAAAGCAGGCATCATTTCAGAACAAGAGCCCTTATTTTAAGCAATAGAGATGCTTGTTTCTTTAAATAAACTTTTCAAAAATAATGATCAAACGTACACTAATAACAACCACATGATAAAGATTTTTTTCCAGGTAGAATTCAGATCTTCTTCTATTAGTAATTTAAGAGTATGTTGGTAGAATTTAGCAAACTTTAAGTTCACAATCTTAAAAAGATGCATGAATTATATTTATCCCTCTGTCTTTTCTTAGAAAACAACATATTTCACTTATAATTTATCAATTTGTTCTTTTTCTCTTAAGCTATATGAATGAGATGCTAAAAAATCCCATAAACATGAGAATATTGATGTTAGAGAATTCAGGATCAAATTATCTGATGGTTTTCAGGCTTTTTGCCTCATTAGGAAGGTTTGATAGTGACACGTGCTCAATAAAAAACTTCAATTTTGCTGGCATAGACATAGCTTTTGTCATATAAGGATCTCTTACAACTCTTAAGAAGTTGTATCAAAAATAATTATTATTTGTATCATAATAGAGAACAGAAACATTATTACAGAAATACAAAACCAGGTGGCAGATATTTAACAATAATTTATAGAATTAGAGATTTTATCCTGTCTGACCCTAAGTTCATATCTTCTGCTCTCTGCATCTAGCTCAGGGTGCCAACACCAAACCAAACACAGGAATGAACAAAGAAACCCGGGAGGGTTTATGCTCTCATTTTCCCAAATATCTGATCATAGTGTAGGTTAACTGGTAGATGATAATACAAAGGTGCTTATACAGGTTAATTGGTGATTAAATAAAACTATTAGAGGGTTTCTTAGTGAATTCCTGTCATTTTGAAAGTATTTTAAACTGGATGGAATCTCGCCAAGCCTTCAAGCTTATGAAACAACGATTCACGGTTATTAAGAGCAAATGCTCTGGAGAGATTAATCTGTGCTATCCCAACAGGCTGACCTTTTCCAAAGACATAGCAATTTAATTATCTACTTTGAAAAGCACAATTATAGTAAAATTCAAAAGCTGATTTATAATCTCATCTATAATGCATGTAAATAAGAGAGTTTGAGTTCCTTTTTCTAGCACTGTTATATATGTATTTGTAACTAATAAGTACTAAATAGTTCTTGCTTTTTAAAACTATGGGGTTTTTATTAAATATCAATATTTACTAAAAATAATATTTCAAATCATGAGTGCTTTTCAGTATGTGTTTATTCTAAATTTTGTATATTACTTGCATGCTGATAAATGAGAGGGTGCTTCTAAAATCTGTGAACCTGGATAACTTGACCTGGATAGAATTTCCGCTCAAGCACAAGCTGATTAAATGATGTCACCCTTCATTTTCTACTTAATGATTCTGTATTTTATTTCATAGAAGCATAAATTAGAAACCACAGTAAGGTCTTGAAATTTGTGTCTCAGTATAATATGGACTTGTAAAAAATGTAAATTATGCTCTTATTCAGCTAATCAATTTTAAATATTTATTGAAGACCTATCTACTTACCACCATAACATCCCCTCCAATCAGAGGAGGGGACATATTTGAAAGCGTACACACACACACACACACACACACACACACACACACCCCCCAAAGAACAACTCCTGTGGTACCAGTCTTCACTAAATACCTTAAATACTTCCACAGTGTGATGTCTGTTTCCTTATAATGTGTTTGAATATTGGAGGAAAAAACTTAAATGTGGTAAAAATAAGTGAAAGGATAAAAATCTAAAATTAATTTAATTTTACCTATTTTCAAATGCTTTATGAAACATTTTAGATACATGTTAAATAGTCAAAAAAGATAGTAATGATAAGTGTATATAGAATTTTATATATCAAAGTATAGGGTAAAATAACAACAATTCTGAGTTGTTTGGAGAAGGGAGATACAGAATGCTCTTATTAATTTCCCAAAAAAAGTTTGTGTGTTTTTTTTGAAAATGGCAGCATCACTAAGTAGTTAATAGCATACATTTATTTTGAAATGAGATAAAGCATCAAAACAGGATATTTAACATATATCTAGGAGGTCTTCTAGAGGATGGAAGGGCTATGAGGGGGACTGAGAAAATGGAAATGAGAAAATGATTTTAAAAATATGAAGAGGATTTTCCAGAGCTGAAAAAGGGACGTTTTAGACTAAAACATCCTACCAAGGGCCAAGCAGAATAAAGTTTTAAATGCCTTACACCATACACATCACTGAAAAATTTCAGAATACTAACACTAAATGAAGGTATAAAAAGCTTTCAGAGAACAAGAACAGGTTACCTCCAAAAGAAGAAAACAGAATACAATAGACAAGTGATTAGAAACAGTGGACTTGAAAGTCAGTAGAACAGTGCTATCAAAGATTTGATAGAAATGATTTCAAACCCAGAATCCTGCATGGAAGCAAGCCCCTCATAATTTATGAAGGGAAAGTAAACATAATTTTAGAAATACAAGAAGTCAAAAAGTTTATGTTCTTTGAATAATTTCTTTAAATAGTTACTAAAGAATATTGCCTAGAAAAATGCAAAAGGAATACCAAAAGAAAAAAGCATGATATATAAGGAATGGTAGCTTGAAAAGGAAACCTGGAATAATAGATGTTCTGGAGATAGAAAAGTTAAAAAGCAATTGGTCTAATTATAGTGAAATCCTGAAAATTATAACTGAATGGCTCAGAGAAGTGTGTCTTCAAGAAGGAAGTAAATTCCATTAAACAAATTTTAATGGTTAAGATGATGGAATATCTTAGCAACAAAGAAAAAATCTTTCATAAACTCTGGAAAAAACAACTGCACAAGAAATTATTGGTCCAAATATGAAGCAAATTAAATAGGTATTAAAATATGATATAACCTGTGTTTCCGGGCTATGCCTTATTCTTATTCTTTTTAAATAAACAATTTGATAGAAGTTTCAAGACATCAAAAAACAGAGACCAGTCAAGTCTAACTTTTTTTTTCTAATAAAACAATGCCATATGAGTCAGGCAAGGCTATCGTATGCCACCTAATAAACCCTGGTTTCTCCTGACTTATAATGCAAGTTTATTTTATTTCTTGGTTTCATCACAGATGAATGTTGATCAAGTTGCTCTTCTGTGTACTTTCCTGTAAATTGTTACCCAGCGAACTATGCTCCTATCATTGTGTGGGTCTGCAATTCAATGTTCTTAATTTCTAGATGCACTGACAACAGAAATAGTGCAAGATATTTGAGGGGTCTGTCCTAGAAGTGATATCTATCTCTTTCACCCACATTCCACTCAGTTCTATGGCCAACCCAACTTCAGGAGCATATGGATGTGGGTCAACATGACAGTTTCAACTGTAATTGCCAAGCAACACTACGGTATTATCTGTGTTGGCTGACACCTTTTAGTCTAAGGAGAGAAATCGCCAAGTGGCACAGTTGACTTGGTCTTAAAGAGACATGAGTTGGTCTTCCCCTTGACACAGAGCCTTACAAGATTAGCCAGTCAGCTCTGCGAAAACAGTGCGATTAGTTCAGCCTCATCTATTAGCCCCTGGAGCATTAATTATGAGCCATGATGACCCCTAATCACAGCTCTATGACCTCATTTGAGATAGTGTCGCTGGGCAGATCCTTCTTTATTCTTAAACAGAAAATCTTAGAAGGCACAAGCGTAATATGTGAGAAGAATTAGATGTTTCACATAAATTCCACGTTTTAAAATCCTTCCCCCCTTAATACAAAATGCATAATATTTCTTCTGGAATGCAGAAAAAAGATATTACTGAGACTCATATTTAAAATGATGGTTTTCAGTTCCAATCTTACTCTCTTCCATGAGAATGAAAAATATAATTAATTAGAGAGAGTGCTAAAGAATTTCAATCTTCCAAATCAGGCATGATGTTGAGCAATGGAAAATATAAAATAAATCCATCTGACCTTAAAACATGCAACATTCTCCTTTGAATGCCACAAAGGATAGCATTATTTTTTCCTCAGGTCCAGTTACTCTAGTTAGCTGCAGAAATGGTATGTAAATGAACACCAAACTGGCATCAGGGTTTATTGAATTTCAATTTTTAGATCCTATAGGTGAAGCCTACAATAATTAATTAAAGCGACAGAACAAAATAAAAATGCTATAAACTTAGGTGATGTAAAAGTGAAATGAGGTAAATTAAGTATTTAATTATCCAGGTTAAAACTGAAGAGTAATTGTTTTTTAATTTATAGAACAAGGACTAGAGCTTAGAACCAGAGCAAAAAGTAACAAATACAAGTAATAAAATATAACATCTTACATGGAAAGTTGGTAGCAGGAGACAGGTAATCATGGTGAATTGTCTAGTTTTCTTGTTGGAGAAACAAGATAATGTACAAATGTAATAAACAAAATATATAGATATAGTATGTTATTCAGATTTTGGTTGTTAACCAAAAACCAAATAGCAATGATTAAATCTGGCCACCTCTAGGAAATGAGAATGAGGAAATGAGGCAAATAATATTATTTTTTACTTAATAATCTCTTTATTGTTCAATTTTTTTACCATGTTAATATCTTACTTTACAATAAAAAGTAGCACCTTTGTGATTATAATAATGTCATAAGGTATACACCACACTGGCCTAGGCACTCTTTCTTGGCATGGATTCAAACACGGCCGTGAAGTGATTGCATTCATAATTCACATGAAATATTAAAACGTAACTTGTGGAAGCCTCTTTGAGATAGATGAATCACTACTAGAAATATATTTCTTAACACTATTTTAATGCCTTTGATAAATGAAAGCTCACTATATTTTAAAGTTGGGATTCCACTTAGTATAACTCTAATCTTTTTTATGTTCCTTATTACATATCAAAAGCTACCTTATTTCACTGTTGTCCATCTATTCTTGGGTTAATTACTAGCAAAAAAAATTTGAATTGGGAGGATTAAATATTAGAAATTAGACTCACAGAAATATTTATATTTCAGAAGTGGCAATAAAACACATTTATACAAATTATACCAGTTTGTTAACAATTCACTAAATCCCATTTAACCACTATAAATGAGCACCGAGGGACGCATCAGTTTTGTCATCTGGTGGAATCGCTCTCCCCTGCTAACAATAATAGACATTGTTATTAAAGTGTACTATGATCCGTGAAGAAGTGCCAACAGCATATTTTAATTCAATAGAAAATTACCTCCACTGCTACTTTAAGGACAAACAAAACTAAGAAGGGACTAATCTACATCTCCATACTGTTGAAAATGTGTGGTCATTTGGAGGAGGTTTATGCTATTGAATATCTATTTTATAAGCTCTTCCAATAGCAGTATCAATCTTGGATTTTCTCTGTTATTACGAATTTATCATCATCTTTACTTTGTTGTAATTGCGGGGGTTTTGTCTCCTATTTAACTGCTCTTTATCTCAAGGACAAAAGAATATGTCTGACGTTTTCATTCTAATAATCCATGTTTACAGATTACATATATCCTTTATAATATGTGTTATAATTTATCTGCAAGAAGAAATCTAAACATAGAATGAACTATAAACTGATAGCTCAGCCAAAGTCCTTTGTGCTCAAACATTTTACATTCCTTCCCAGGGGAAAGAGAGCAAATAGATTCAAAAGTTGACAACATACCCTCTTGCTTCAATATTTAGGAGAGACTGTGGCCACAGTTTGTATGTGCCTACACCAGCGCAGCAAAACCACTTTTCACTGCAGCTTTTGCCACCTGAGGAAGTGGTCCTCACACAGGCCTGCCACCCTCTAGGTCCTGTAGTCCAGTTAGCTGAAGCCTCTTGACTCTTACCTTTCAAAAGCAGCTGGATAGGACACATGCATGTGTGTGTCTGCTCACATTCACATGTTTATGGATGTGAAACACTAAATATCATCAAAGCTTTCATATCTGGGGGTTAAACTTTACCTATCACCCCCCGAATTCCTTAAAATAATCAAAATGATATTTTATTTTAGGCAAGCAAACATATTATAAGAATAATTTATCTTTTTCAAAAATAGACAACGGGGTTCTGGAGAGATTGTAGATGTAAAGAAGTAGTTTATTTTTTTCTCTCCAATATCCCTATAAAAACAAATGGATGACATCTACAACAAACTCAGACCATCATTTATCTTCACAAATGAAGAAATGAAAGTAGCTAGAGCCAGGTGTTGAACCCAGGCAGGGCTACTCCAAAGCCCAAGCTCTTGCTCACTATGCTATGCTACAAAATGCATAGGAGGCTCCCATCACAGTGTTTAAAGTTTCCTGGGTTTACTTGATTACTTTTATATAAAGATGGTGGTATGATGACAGCAGAAAAGTAGGATCACTTCCTTTTCAGTGCGTTGTAGGCAGGAAGAAAAATAAGCTTTTACAAGGCAGCTTTCTCTTAAAAATGTCATTTATGTACGTGTGTTTGCTTGTTTGTGTTGTCCCCGTTACTTTCAACAGGGACCACTGGAATATGTTCTGTGATCATCTGGGATCAAGGGATTGCTCAGGCAGATGCCAGCACAAAATATCTCCAGAAAGTATCCCTCATCTCTACAACTTCATGGTGACAGGAAAAGGAAATGGTTGAAAATGAATGAATCCGAGCATTCAGAGTGCCAATTCTATAATTTGCTGTAAAGTGCAAAATTAGAAAATTTTTGTAAAATTTTGCAAAATTATGTAAGCATAATTACATACAAAACCCATAAAAGATGTACTGTGCATTTCTGGTATAAAGCTGTGGTGACCTGTTATCAGAGAACTAGTGAAGGATTTTAACCAATATGAATGAAGGAATCTCTATCTAATTTTTCTTTGTTCAAGGGACTGTATATTTCTCATTGTTGCTTCAAAATTTCTACTCCTTGATTGGCAAGTCTTCATTTCAGTACCTTTATTACTTGTTCTTAGTCTACATTTCCACATTTCCAGACTTTAAATCGATTTTATTTATTTATTTTTAGACCAAGTCTTGCTCTGTTGCCCAGGCTGGAGTACAGTGGCATGATCTTGGCTCACTGCAACCCCCGCCTCCCAGGTTTAAGCAATTCTCCTGCCCCAGCCTCCCAAGTAGCTGGGATTACCAGCACCCGCCACTACGCCCAGCTAATTTTTGTATATTTAGTAGAGATGGGGTTTCGCCATATTGGCCAGGCTGGTCTCGAACTCCTGACCTCAGGTGATCTGCCCACCTCGGCCTCTCAAAGTGCTGGGATTACAGGTGTCAGTCACCACGCCTGGCCATCCAGACTTTAAATCTAATTCTGTCCTTATAGATGTGCAAAAATAACTGCTGCTGCCTGCCTTCCTTATTACTGCAGAAATGGTGTTCTCATTTTAAAATCTGAGCTCATTTTGTTCATCTGTATTGTTGCAACAACAGCCTTCTCTTTGCTCCTAGGAGTGATGATGTTTTATTCTTCTGTCTTTGGCACAGAGAGACACACTTTTGCATCTAACCTGAACAAAGAATTTCCTTGAGATATTTCCTGTGTTTCTGAACCATTAAACATCCTCCTAGAAACACTACTTCAACAGCTTTATTTTCCAGTTAATTCACTTGCGAAGTCATTAAGGCAAAATGAAAACATCAGCATCAGTTTTCATTCGTTCTTCCTTCTCACCAGACATGAAGGGCCGGGCCATACAGCTTGCTCAGGGGGTTGGCCACTATACTGGACATCAAAGCTTAGAGTTAGGGAACATAGAGCTGTGACAGCCAAAGGCCAATACACCATGTCAAAGAGTACCAGATTAAAAACAGGTAGATAATCACACTTCAAATCAATAGTGCAAATCAGGCAAGGAAAACAATGGTTCCTGGTTTGAAAAAAATGCAAGATAAATACCATGAGAACTTGGTGAAGAATTTCCAAAGCAGACAGTGGTGAAGAAACAAAAGAACATGAACAAAACAACACACAGCTAGGAGACTTAAGTCATTCAAAAGCGCCTGTACCTGGGAGATTTAGAAGTGTTTTTGAATGAGGACTGAAACAGACATTTTTGTTTCTTTCTTTTTTTTTTTTTTTTGGACTCCTTAAGCAAGAAAACCATTTCAACAGTAAGAAATCAGGGTGAGACCTCTGTTATAAGAATTTAAATTATAATTTGGCAAGCCAATTGGAAAGTACATTTCTGTAATAGGGATAGAGTCAATATAAAAATATAATAACTCTTCTGTTCTCTTGTAGCAGCTGCTCTTGGTGAATTTAAGATACGTAAGAATTCCATAACCTTTCTGATGCTTTCTCTTCATTTCAAAAATAAATTTGCACATTGATGACTGGAGGAATTTGTGTCTTTCAAAATTTCACCCAGAATTTTCAAATATATCTAACATCTCATGAAAGGAGAAGTTGTGTATTATACCTATATAAACACAAAATGGAACATAATAATTACTTTTGTCTTTACACGGCAGAGTTAGTATATTTTTCAGGTATCATATTAACACTAAGAAATTTCAGCCCTTCCCTGAGCCTCCTAAACAGAATCTGTTTTTTTCTATTTGTTTATATTTTTAAGTATATCCCACTTATGAAACATTTTCATTTGACTAATAAAATTTACCCTTTTGCATTTGAGTAAAAAAGGGAGTCATTTAATTCAAAATATTTTTTAAAAATATATAAAACATGTTTCTTTTGGCCTAAAAATGTAGAAAAAATTAACCAACATATGCCTAGTCTTCAAGCCTAGCTATTCAAGGATAAGAATAATAATTTAATTGAAAATTCAATTCATTTTAAAATGTTATTTAATTTTATTTCCGAGGCAGAAAAAACATTTATAGTTAGTTCTGAATTATCATTGAAAAGCTTACTCTTCTCTCTAAATTCTCATTAATTTTACCATCACTATAATGTCCTCCGATCCTGCTTCATGCAGGAACATAGAGAGCTACCAAGTCTACCAGATGGGGCTCCTTCTTTAATGGTCTGTTGAAGGATGGGAATCACTTTTTTCCCTCTAGGATCTGAGCAGTCTGCTGCTCTGGGAGGCCCACATTCTGACAGCTAAGGAAGTGAGAGGCCAACATCCGAATTACTTATGAAGTGTAAACAGCATACCTGGCACGATGGCACTACAAATGCCTGCTGAGCTATTGAGTCAGCTGTCGAAAAATAGTGATGCTGGAAAGATGAGTGCTTGACTTTTAATTGTAGCTATCTATACTGCTTTCACCAGAAATAAAGATTGCACTAAAAGCTTAGCCATTTCTCCACTCCCTACCTCCCACAAAAAGACAAGAAAGTGTAAAGGGAAAGTACAGAGCAACATGGCAGTGTAAATCCAGATTTGTAAGTTTACCAGGTAATAAAGCCACCAGAAGACAGAAGTGTACTAGAGAATGCTTTTGTACTATTGTAGACAAAACAATGCTTGAGGGAATAAAATGCTAATAAAAAACCGTGAGTTATGATTATTCCACATGATCATAGCAGCAGAGCTCTCCCAAGGAGATGCATTCATACTCCAATAGTTAGGGAGGAATATTTCTCCTTTCTTGTGAAAGAAGTACATATGACACTGCAAAATCATATTTGAGCCATAAATTCACGCTTCCTTGTCATCTTTTATAAACATGAAATAATTGTTTTGGGTTAGCACATTAGTAATTCATGCAGCCAAAACCTAAGTATGTCCTTCAAAAGACAAGTTCAAATTTGCTCAATTTCTATCTGCATAGATTTTTGTCACTGTATCCTATAACAACCGACTTATGTAATTGATGAAATTTCTAGATTGTCTCTGGATAATAACACAGCTACACAGCCCATGATTTTAGTTCTTATCTAGTCATGGTCATGATTTGGTTATTTGAGTAAATCAAAGCAAGATGACACTTACTGTCTGAGAAGCAGTGGATATCGGGGAAAATATTCTGACTTTGAAATCAGTTAGAAATAGTTATTTTCAAATCTTTGCTCAACGATTACTTGACGACAACTTTCTTTATATAAACCTTAATTTTTACATTCATAAATCTAGGATTATTTTGGCAGAGATTTGTGAAAACTGAAATAGTAAATTTCAGGTTCCTAGCACATAGCAGATGTACAATATACACTACACAATATCTTTATTATTTTTGTATTTGTGTTATGACAGTAAAAGTCATGATAAGAGGGTTATTTTATATTGCTGCTATGACAATATCAGAAACTTAGCACATAAACCAACAGAAATTCATTATCTTCCAGTTCTGAATATCAGAAATTCCACAGCAATCTCAGCAGGCTAAGGTTAAGGTATCATTAGCGGGGTGTATTTTTGTCAGGAGCCTCCAGCAGATAATTCATTTTCTTTGCCTTTTACAGGTTCTAGTGGCTGCCCACATTCCTAGGCTGATGGCCCCGTCGTCTGTCTTCAAAGCCAGTAACGTCAACCTTGTCCTTTGCTGTTGCTATCTCTCTGGTTCTCACCTCCACTTTTCTGTTCTCCTTCTAGGATCTTTGTGATTATATTGGGCCCTGCAAGATGCTCTACCTATTTAAGGTGTGTTGATTAGCAACCTTAATTCTCCTTTGCCATGTAACATAATATGTTCACAGCTTCCAAAGATTAGGATGCAAACATCTGTGGGCCATTATTTTGCCTACTGCAGATGGCCACAGATATAAGCAATGTCTAGATCGTGCAAATACAAACAAAGCCAGATATGGGATTCCCATGGTCATACTGATTGTTTATGTTGTCTGAATTATTGTTGAGAAAAACAGTTTGGTCTAGTTATGGCCTGAAGACTTATAAAATTAAATTCCTGTTTTCTTTTTTTCATGACTGAATCATGATTCCATTTTCTAGTGATGCCTCTGTATTTACTGCCCATCAATAATAGGCCTATTATAAACATACATACCCACCTAAACCAGCTGTCCTTTCTTACTGCAAATCAATATTAATTTCATTTTGGGGCTTTCACCAGATCAAAAAGATGGGTAGAATATAGCTTTTTCCTTTCTCATTTTTTTGACCTTATCTTAAGGAAGCCTCAGGGAAAAAGAAATCTATTTGATTTATATATTTATGACATTTGGTAAAAGATAAAGGGAAAATCAGTCACTATTCTAAGCAGAATAAAAAACTAAATTTTAGTTTTCCTTTAAGATACATGAGGCCATTCTCTTAATATCCAAATTTTTTTTCATTAACATTGACGTGATTCACAAAAGTAACTGATAGCAAAAAATAATATTTGTCACATATTTTCAAAAGTGAATTGCTTAAAAGATGTTATAGAGATATCCCATTTTAGCTGAGAAATTTCCCCCAGGCAACTTCTGTCTTCAGGCAAAGGACAGAAAGGAACAATTCTTATTCTACGGCCTACTGCAAATAATACTCGGAGCCTCAGTTTCCATAGCTTTCTGGCAGCTGACCAGTCCTGATAAAGAAATGTCTTTTAGACAGCTTCACCAGATGACTAAACTGAGCAATCATAAGTCAAAAATTGATCAGACTCCAGGAACTGAATCTTGGGGTTCTGTGTAGTCTGAAGAACTCTGTAGTCTATGACAACCACTGCCATTTGGAGAACTGATTACAGAGAAATTGAAAAAGTCTGGAAAATTTATTCATTTTCTCACTAGCCATTAAAAGCTGATAACCTTGGGCAAATTAGATTGGAAATTTTGTCATTCTCCTCTCTGGATTAACTTGTGGCTTAGTGTAAAACCCAAACAGATAGGGTTGCACCTTTGCTTCCTCAGTTGGGGCCTACACAATTGCTCTAGAATTCTTATAGGACCCTTTGACTAAAGGCTTGAAGTCTTAGTTCAGTGCTCATCAAAAGTAAATGAGCATGAAACTCACCCTGGAATCTTGTTGAACTGCACATTCAGTAGGTGTGAGGTGGTGCCTGGAGTTCTACATTTCTGACAAACTCCCAGGAGAAGTTATAGGCAGAGCAACACTTAGTCCGCTAAATCCACTGCACTATGGATTTCTCTACTTTTCTTTCTGTTAAATGTTCTTAATGCATTTTGTCTTCCTCAGTCTGTCTATAGCCTCTACAGTAATACAAGACATTTTCAATTTTGCTGATGGATTTCTCAATGTACAATAGGTCATAACCTAAATATGTATTAAATATTTGTTATATTTAACATGAAGAAAATATGGCTGGCATATACCCTTTTAAAGAAAGTTTTTCTTAAAATCTACTTTCCAAGAATCTCTGGTTTCAATTTCTAGACTGTTATTTTTCTATGTTTTAGTATCTTAGTCATTATAAGCCAGACACATTTGAATATGTATTACATATTCTGAGAATAAAAGATGAGCAAGATGATTTTATTGTTTTTAATGATCATAGGCGAGAGGATGGGAAAAGGAACTCTGAATCATTGGAAAGAGCTAAAAAGATCTCCCAGCAAAATATCTTCCTAACATTTCTAGATGGCACAGTCTAGCTAGGGGGTACAAGTCAACCTGCTACAACAGCCATCAGAAAAAAATAAACATCATGATTCATAACGATTGCCATAAGGACAATCTAGAGGTTCATGGTTCAAAACTGACATGATCAAGCCAGAGGGTACTATTTAAAGAGAATATGTATCCAAAATGGAAAGAGAACATAGCCTTACTAAGACTCTTTTCACCATTTGCATTGACTTATATGGGGACAAGTTCAGTGTTAGAGGGGGCCAAGGATGCATCTCTAAGGAGTTTAAAGACTTGAAGGAGAAAATAAAAACACTTAACTCTAGAAAGAATTTGTAATGCTGTAAAAATAATGTCAACTGATAAACTGGTTTATAATAACGGACTAATGACTAGAAAGAAAGTATACCTTCTTAGATCTATTGAAGAATATTTTCCCTTGGATAAGAGCTTATTTCATTTAGACTATAACGACTACTAAATGACTGTACAAATATGTTGTTTAAAAACCTAGACATATTAAGATAGGAGGTCAGGAATCACAATACACCAGGCAGATGTAATCCTATATGATTTAAAGTGTGGCAGACATTGTGGGTGAACCAAACACAAAAGACAGAGCCATATACAAGAAACTATTTTATGAAAGAGACAGAGTGCATGTCACAGGATAAGTAATATTTATATTGTGCCTTTATGAAGGATAAAATTTTGCCATGTGGCATTAAAAGTAATTAAAAGTAATACAACTTAATAATAAGTGTAATGAAATGTATAGTTAATTGAGATGTAACATGGGCCCAAGATACAATTTTGTGCAGGGACAATTTAGAAAATGAATTTCTAAAGAATGTTAACTACTCAACATGACATCTTTCCTTTTATAGTTAACATTATTATAATGTTGAAGAGAAAAACTTTCTGGGTCTTGCCACCACAATTTCTGATACAGAAACTGTCTCCATATTTACTACTAGATTTTGGATATCTCTGGAAAATTAGAATTGGGATCAGAGAACATGGATATAGTACAAAAAGCTTTTAATACTGTTCAGCATTGCCCAGTATGTAACAGAATTGAGTAGATGCTCAGCGTGCTGCTGCTCTATGAGACCTTCAATAGGGGGGACCCCTTATTCATTGTGCAGGAAGATAAGAGTAGGACAGGTACAGTAGGTTCATGGTGCACTGGTTACCAACTTGTCTAAGTCTGGTAAGATAGAACACACTCATACACAACAAATTACAGGAAATGGATTTATTCCTTACAAAAAGCAGAAAAAAAAAAAAAACAGAAGCCTAGAATTTATTATGAGTCAGCCTCCAAAGCTCAGAAAAATGTCAGGGGCAGATAGCGTCTCAACTGTTTGTACCTCACAGCTAGGGGACCCTGAAAAGTAGCTTTCTCTAGGCTTTATACCACAGGGTCATCCAACTCACTGAGATACATTGTTGAAGGGCATTCTTTTTCTAGGGCAACGATGGAATGGTTTCCAAGCTGTTCCTGCTGGTCCCTCTCAATCTCAGGTTGTTATATTCCCAGCACATTCTAGTTATTCTTGAGAACTACAAGTGAGAAAGAAAGGTTGGTCAAAAACTGCCCAAAGAACTGTCCTTCAGGTAGGTGTAGAAAAAGAAAGCCTAGTGGTAATCATAGGGACTTCACATCTTCATCAAGATTCATATCCAATGTATTAATCCGTTCTCACACTGCTAATGAAGACATACCCAAGACTGAATAATTTACAAAGGAAAAAGGTTTAATGGACTCATGATTCCACATGACTAGGGAGGCCTCACAATCATGATGGAAGGCAAAGGAGAAGCAATGGCATGTCTTACATGGCAGCAGGCAGGAGAAGTTGTGCAGAGAAACGCCACTTTATAAAATCATCAGATCTCGTGAGACTTATTCACTATTATGAGAACAGCATGGGCAAGACTTCTCCCCATGATTCAATTACCTCCCATTGGGTCCTTCCCATGACACATGGGAATTATGGGACCTACAATTCAAGATAAGATTTGGGTGGGGACACAGGCAAACCATATCATCCCACCTCTGCAACTTATTAAGTATATGACCTCTGGTAAGTTACATTTTCTGTGCAATTGAGGATGATGACAAAAGTTCCCAAGGCATAGAGTGCCTACAATAATTTTTAAATTCCAGAAAATGCATGTGCCCAGCATGTAGTCTGTGCTTTAAAACAATGTTAGGTATTATCAGGGTCTTCCACTGTAATGAAGTTTTTTCTTTTATTCATCTATACACCCCCTGTATTATCTCTTCATTTTCCTAAAGTGTGACTTTTATAATTCTTGGTTTTCTTTATGTTACTTATTTCCATTCTTCGTAAAAACTCTATTTGATGAGATTTGTTGTACAGAAGCAAAGTCTTCCATCTTGTTCTCATGCACAGTGACTAATTTGCATTTAATGCAAGCATAGCTCTTTTCAAGCATAAGCATAAAGGCCCATATTAGAATGAACACATCTGTTTATCTGTCCATGAATAGATTTAACTTTGGCTTAAAATATGGCCTGTTTGGTTTTACTATCTAGCTTCTTAAACCAATCACTTCTCTATAAACTGGCACAATCAATTATCTTTTGGCAGTTGCTTCCAGATTTAAAAATATTTCAAGAGCCATATTCTACATCCACAATTCTAAAGTTAACTGTGTTTCAGAATGAAGCTGAGGCTATGAACAGAATTATGTTATGTGACAGACCAATTTTTATTTACAATTTATTTATTACCATGTTTTTACAAGTTTGCTTAATTCTCTGTGGATTGACAACAGGACAAAGAACATGGAAGGACTTAGGCATAACACCTTTCCTCACCTGTTTTAGCAAGGACAGACTTTGGCCTGATGTATTTTTCAGGTGGTAGGATATATTTTTCATAAGACAGTGATCTCTGTAATTCCTATTCATATACCAAATTAATATCTTAGAAATCTGTTGGAAATTACCAAAGATAACCCATTCTGAATATAATACTTGCTATAGCTTTATGTGCAGGTATGTGATTAAAACATAAATCAAATGTAAACTGTTTCTTGATGTTCTTCAATAAAGTTAAAAATCACAAGCAGTCAACTATCTCGAGCTATAATGGAACAAACACAATATAATAGTAATACCAATCATAAATATATCAAATATTGAAACAAAAACTTTATCCCATAGTTTAAAAGTCATTTAATTTCTATTTAAATATATGTTTAATGTCTCATTTTTCTCCTATACATTTCAAGTAAATTTTATTAAGGTTAATTTACCCATAATAAAATGAAACCATTTTAGAGTACAATTCTGTGAGTGTTGACAAATGTATACAGCTGGCTAATCACCACCACAACCTAGAACATTCCCACCATCCCAGAACACTTTTTCATGTTTCTTTTCTGTCAGTCCTTGCTTCCTTCAGGTTCACCCCCAACCAACAACTGATCTACTTAGGTCGCTATAGATCAGATTTATCTTTTCTAGAGGAACCATATTACATTACATGTACTCTCTTTTATATGGTTTCTTTTCCTCAGACTAATGATTTTGAGATTCACCCATATTAAATGTTGTTAGTTTATTCTTTGTTATTAGTGAACAGTATTCCCTTGGGTGAACATGATATAACGTTTATTCATTAATTGATAGTTTTTTGGTTTTTTTGGTTTTGTTTTGTTTTGTTTTGCTATTAGGTGTAAGACTGTTATAAACATCCAGTACTAGTCTCTGTGTAATCATAGATTTTCATTTACCTTGAGGAAATATCACTAGTGAAATTGCTCAGCCTTCTAATAATTATATGTTTAATTTTGCCTGTTGCTCCACATCTTCACCAACACTTAGATTTTTTAAAAAAATGTTACCCATCTAGAACTAGAAATTCCATTCGACCCAGCCATCCCATTACTCGGTATATACCCAAAGGACTATAAATCATGCTGCTATAAAGACACATGCACACGTATGTTTATGGCGGCATTATTCACAATAGCAAAGACTTGGAACCAACCCAAATGTCCAACAATGATAGACTGGATTAAGAAAATGTGGCACATATACACCATGGAATACTATGCAGCCATAAAAAATGATGAGTTCATGTCCTTTGTAGGGACATGGATGAAATTGGAAATCATCATTCTCAGTAAACTATCGCAAGAACAAAAAACCAAACACCACATATTCTCACTCATAGGTGGGAATTGAACAATGAGAACACATGGACACAGGAAGGGGAACATCACACTCTGGGGACTGTTGTGGGGTGGGGGGAGGGGGGAGGGATGGCATTGGGAGATATACCTAAAGTATAATAATAATAATAATAATAAAATAAAAATTAAAAAAAATAAAAATAAAATAAAATAAAAATAAAAATAAAAAATGTTACCCATTCAAGTGAATATTTAATGCTATTGAACCATGGTTGCATTTTCCTGCTGACTCTTGTGGTGTGCTGATGCAAGTCTTTTGCCCATTTTAAAATTAGATACTGTGTATTTTTCTTTGGAATTGTGTGAGTTCTTTATATGTTATGTATACACGTTTTGTCACATATATTTACTAAAAATAGTTTCTCCCAATCTGTTTTTTACTTCTCATTTCTTAGCGGTGTCTTTGAAGGGCAGAAATCATTAATTCTAATGATGAACAACTTATTTTTTTTCCTTTTGTGATTACTGCTTTTTGTTTGGTGTTTAAAGATTCTTTACTCACCTCAAGTTTAAAAAAATTTTCTCCCATATTTTCTTCTAGACGTTTTTTAGTTTTAGCACTTAACTTTAGGTATATAATCAATTTCTAGCTAATTTAATATTTGAAGTAAGCCAAAAGCTTCTTTTGAGGAAAAGAAGCCAAAAGTAAAAAATCATATTTTGAAGATGGGTATCTAATTTTTCCACTATTTGAGGGAAGATAATCCTTTCCTCCACTTTTTATATTTGTTAAAAATCAATTGGCCATATAGATATGGGTCAATTTCTGTACTCTCTATTTAATTCCATTGATATATTTTTTCTATATTTATGCTGGTATCTCATTGATTTTAATTTAATTACAATAATAAGTCTTAATATCAGCTATTAAAAGTCCTCAAATTTGTTCTTACTTTTCAAAATTGTTTTGGCTGCTCTGAGTTCTTTGAATTTCTGTATAAATTTTAGAAGCAGTTTGTTCATTTTTACAAAAAAAACTAATTATTTTTTAAAATCTTGATTTGGGTTACAATACATCTATAAATAAATTGGAGAGAATTGACACGTTAACGATGAATTTCCTAATAAATCTTCTTGATATTTTATCTTCATTTATTTAGGTCTTCTTTAAATTATCTTAGCAGTATGATAGTTTTCAGTATACAAGTCTAACATATATCTTGCTAAATTCATACAGAAGTATTTCTTGATTTTAGATGTATTTGTAGATGGTTTTGCATTTTAAATTTTATTTTTCAATTTTTCATTGCTATAATATTGACTTTTATATATTAATCTTTTGTCTTTGTGACTTTGTTAATCTCAATATTTTTTCAAGTTGCATAAAAGATATTTTGAAGCTATTTTAGAATTTTTGATGTATACAATTACATCATGTGCAGAGGCAATTGTAATTCCCTTTAATATACCTTCTAAACTTACTAGACACTCAAGCATAGTGTTGAATAAAAGAGGTAAAAATGGAATATTTTTGTCTTCTTCCCAAGAGAGTGAGTAGGTGAAGGTAATCATTTAGTCTCTCATTATTAAGTTTGATGTTAGCTATAGGTTTTCATAAATGGCCTTTATCAAATGGGGGAAATTTCTTTCTATTTGTAATAGGCTAAGAAGGTTTTTTTGTTTATTACCGATGAATGTTTAATTTTGTCAAATGCTTTTGCCACATCTATTGAGAAAATTATAATTTTTCTCATTATTTTATTAATACCATGTATTATTTTTTAATGCTTTTTTAATGTTAAGCTAATTTTGCATTCCTGGGACAAATTCCACTTGGTCATGATGTGTTAACAATTTTCTGTTTTGCTAGATTCACTTTCTTAATATTTGCTGAAGGGTTTTGAATCTATTTTATAATTTTCTTTTTATGTGATGCCTTTTTTGTTTTCATTATTAGGGTTATGTTAATCACATAAAATAAATCAGAAAGTGCATCGTAATCTTATTTCTTGAAAGAACTGTGTACATTGATTTATTCCTTAAATGTTGGCTGGAATGTTGGCTGGAATTGATCATTGAGGACATCTGGCCCTGAAGCCATCTTTGTGAAGAGGTTTTTTAGTTATGAATTCAATTTCTCTAACAGATATGTGGTCATCTAAGTTTTGTATTTGTTCTTGTGTTAGTTATGGTAATTTATAAGTTTATTTATTTCTAGGAATTTGTCCATTTCATCTATTTTTTCAAGTTTATTGATAAAAAGTATTAAATTCCTTACTATGTTTTAATGACTTTTGGAACCATGTGATATCTACTTTTTTACTCTTAATACTGATGACTTTGTATATTTTTTGTTTCCTAGTCCATCTAGATGTTTATCAGATCTATTGATTACAAAAAACACAAGTTTTTTGTAACCTTTTCAATTAAAATATAACATACAGATGTAGTAAAATATACAAATCTTCAACATATTCCACAGGAATATTTTACAAATGAATATACTTTCATAACCACCACCCTAGTTCAAACACACAATTTTATCAGCAATCAAGAGCCTTTATCTTATCGTCTTCCAGCCCATATTTCCCCCAAAGTTAACCACTCTTAACTTCTACTACCTTCAATTACTTTGCCTGTTTTAGAATCTTATATAAATGAAGTCATATGAACTATACTTTATATGCTTGGATTCTTGGTTAATATATTTTGAGATTCATCCATGTTACTATGCATAGCAGTAGTTAAGTTGCCCATGAAGAAAAAAAAAAATAAGCAAAAGAATGAAAAATAGACCCTGGGCTTCCTGTGTCCTTGTGGAGTGTTCTTTCCCACCATTCTCACACTCATTTGTGTGTGAATATCCACATTCTAAAACTCTTGAGAATACAGACTATTTTCTATACTTCCCAAACAATACATTCACAGTCCTGAATTTTTACTTTTTAATAGAAATGCATTGACCTAGCTGGAATGGTCAAGATTTATTAGGATTTTACCAGCAAGTAGAAAAAGAACAAAGCTGCGCATTACAGAGGAGTACTGAGTCTTTTCAACTTACCATCTTACTGACCTTGGATAAGTCACTTAATTTTTCCGAGCCTTACTTTGCTTCTCCATAAAGAAGAGTATGACTTGCCTTATCCTGTTCACAGAGACACAGTGGCACTCCAGTAAAAACATGTGAAAGTACTTTGTCAAGAGAAAATAAACACAAAATGTTTTGTTAATATAATAAATGAAGCATTGAAGCTTAACGCCCAAATCTTAAAAGCTAAAAAAAAAAATTCCCAGCAGTCTCTTTCTGCCAAGTCTGTGCCTGTATTCAACTGGGTAGGTGGTGAAGAATGGTTGGGCTGGGCTGGGTCCATTCCCTGAGACACAAACATGCTATGACAGCAGTTAAGTGCCAAGATGGGGCAAAGTGGAAAGACAGAAAGAAGTAGAAGTTCCAATATGGGGTTTGTTTTTAATTCATGAAATATATATTTCTATTAAATGCATTATCACAAAACCACTTCTAGCATTCGAAATTTTTATTTATTTTTAAGTTTACATACAGTAAAATTTACTCTTTCTGGCGCTAGCCACTGGTTTCACTAATTTTCTCTATTGTTTATCTAATTTTGAGTTCATTGTGTCCCCTCTTATCATCATAGATTTCATCTTTTTATTTACACAGAGGTTGGTTTTCTTTTCTTTTTTACTTTTCTTTTTTACCTTTTTTGGAAGGTGGGGTTAAAGCAGAAGCTTAGAACATTAATTTCAGACAATTTCTCTTTTCTAATGAAGCATTTAAATATATCAGTTTCTCCCTCAGCACTATATTATCTGCACCTCATAATTTCTGATAGGCTGTTTTCAGTGCTATCTAGGGTAAAATATTTTCTAATTTCTCTTGAGCTATCATTTTACTTATTAGTTTCATAGACTTACAACACTTAATTTCTAAATGCTTGAAAATCTTTCATATTTGTTTTATTTATATATGACTTAAATCTTTAATTTTTAGATATTATTACAGTTATTTGAAGTTTATTTTTTCTTTTATTGCTGAAATATAAAATTCTAACTTAATTTTGTATATTGATCTTTCTTTCTTTTTTCTTTTTCTTTTTTCTTTGAGATGAAGTGTCGCTCTGTCGCCCAGGCTGGAGTGCAGTGGCGCGATCTCAGCTCACTGCAAGCTCCGCCTCCTGGGTTTACGCCATTCTCCTGCCTCAGCCTCCCCAGTAGCTGGGAGTAGCTGGGACTAGCTGGGACTACAGGCGCCCGCCACCAAGCCCTAATTTTTTGTATTTTTAGTAGAGATGGAGTTTCACCATGTTGGCCAGGCTGGTCTCGAACTCATGACCTCAAGTGATCCTCCCACCTCATCCTCCCAAAATGCTGGGATTACAGGCATGAACCACTGCTCCCAGCTTGATCTTTCATACGGGGACTTTGCTAAACTCAAATATTTGTTCTAGTAGTACTTTTTTTTCTAAAAACTTAAGATTTTTTTTTATGTACACATTATGTTTCCTTCAAATAAAGAAAATTTTACTCATCTTTTCCAATCTGGATTATATTTATGTATATATCACATAACAGATTTGGTGTAATTTTCTGTCTTTTACATTTCTTGTAGTTTGTTTTATTGCTGTATATATATATTTTATGGGGAATAGTACGTGTGCTCTTGAAACTGATGTATATTTTATTGCTGTTGAATGAGGTGTTCTTTAAATGCCAATTGGTTCATGTTAAGTAATAATGTTCACATAGTCGAGATTCTTTATATTTTTTTTACTTGTTTTCTCAATTACAGGGAGAGGAGTGCTATAGTTTCTAATTGTAGAAACGTCGGTTTCTCCTTTCAGCTTTGTCAAGTTTTGCTATATGTGGTTTAAAGCTGTTTTCCATGCGTAATGTTTAGAATTCCTAGGTATTCTTGAAGAATTAATCCTTTGATCTTTATAAAATGATATTTATCCCTGGTTATATTTCTTTTTCTAAGTTTGACTTGGTCTGATATTAATATAGCAAATCAACTCCCTTATGTTTAGTGTTTGCATGGTATAGTTTTCTCCCATCATTTCACTGTTAACTTATTGTATGTTTGTATGTGAAATGCATTTTTCCTTCCCTTAGTGGTTAATTTTATGTTGTTTCCCAATGTCTGAAAACAGTTGTTGCGTAAATATTGCCCCCTTTGATTTTGTTTACAAAACAAAAATTTGTGTACAGTGGGATAACAAGTTCAGTACCATTATTCTCTCATGGCTGAATGTCTATATGTATATTATACATTTTAATCTTCTGATTGCTGTGTCCTGGCATTTTTAGTCTATACACAGTGTTACCATCATGTTAATGACTACTGTACCTCCAGAACGTAATACTTTTCTTATCCCTTAGTAATCCTCATTTACATGTTGAATAACAGCTTGCATTCTGCTTTATGATTCCAAGTGAAATGAGTATTGACTATATATAAATGGCATTTATCATCATGATGCATTTGGACAAACCTCAAAGAACTAAAATATATATATATCTACACATTTTAAAATACGAGCCACAAAATGGATGATAATCTAAGCTCTTCCAATAATGAAATATGGACAAAAAAGACATTCCATGCCTTAAGTGTAATGGTAAATACATTCAAAGGTGAATTACAAGTTGATGATAAAAAATTGCTGGCAACTAATTCCAAATGGAAAACATAATTATTTACTGAAATATTAAAAATTAAGTTTTTTATTGATTATTTAGATATACAAAATAAAATCTCAGTTATATTAAGAATTGCATGGAACTTATATTAAAAATCTTGTGATAGCAATTGTATTAGCAGTTGTTGTTTAAAAGGTCTTACACCACTATAATTGAATATGCCACATTTCATTTTAGCATGTCAGTATGGCTTCCATATTTGGGATTCTATTTTTTTACTTGAGCTAGTGAATTTATTCTGTAAAGCTTACATTTTCAAATTTGACCCTTAAACCTTATGAAATTATATATTCTTAATTCTAATAAAAGTTCTTAGTGAATAATTCCCTATATGTTCAAAAATTCTACTAATTTGTTTTGCATTCCTTTCATCTTTTTAATGTAATGATATAATACCTTCTTAATTATCTTCTTGGTGCACTGTCTACAGCATTTTTTAAGATAAGTTGATTTCTTACTACTCTAAAATTGATTTCCAGGCTGGATGATACTTATATTTTATATATACACACGTATAGTTTTAATGTATGTATATATGCACACATAAATGTGTATATTTAAACATATAGATAGCTATAGATATACAGATATAGGTCATTATTTTAAAATCAACATATTAAATCACACCAAAATTTTACAGGATGTGATCATTAGTACAAAAGTTATCTGCTATTATAGGTCATCTATTATTTACTATCTACTATTAATGAACAGATGAACAGAATATGATATACAAAAAATAAGTAATTGCATCTTCTAATTTCAGCCACAAAGAGCAGTTTCTGTAATATTTTAAAGTAGTTGACATAGAAAGAAATTCCAGTAAAAAAATCAAATTCTATGAGACCGAAAATTTCTTACATGTGCCCCTTTTTACAGAGAGCCTATAATTTTATGGAACACTGAACTGGAGATGCAGAAATAAAAGTGTTGGGAATATGGATTTTTAAAAAATAATATTTATTTTGAAATATTTTAAATTAGAGGAATTTTTTAAAATCACTATAATGAATACTACGTACAAATTCTTTTAAATTTTTTTTACACTTGTCTTAGTCCATCTGAGCTGCTATAACAAAGGGCCATAGACTGGGTTGTTATAAACAGCAGAACTTTATTTCTCACAGTCCTGGAGATTGGGAAATCCTACATCGAAGTGCTAGCAGATTCTATTTGATGAGGGCCCAGTCCCTGATTAATAAACAGCTGTCTTCTCTCTGTGTTCTTAGAAAGCCAAAATTGACAAATGGGATTTAATTAAACTAAAGAGCTTTTGCACAGCAAAAGAAACTACCATCAGAGTGAACAGGCAACCTACAGAATGGGAGAAAATTTTTGCAATCTACTCATCTGACAAAGGGCTAATATCCAGAATCTACAAAGAACTCAAACAAATTTACAAAAAAAAAAAACAACCCCATCAAAAAGTGGGTGAAGGATATGAACAGACACTTCTCAAAAGAAGACATTTATGCAGCCAACAGACACGTGAAAAAATGCTCATCATCACTGGCCATCAGAGATGCAAATCAAAACCACAGTGAGATACCATCTCACACCAGTTAGAATGGCAATCATTAAAAAGTCAGGAAACAACAGGTGCTGGAGAGGATGTGGAGAAATAGGAACACTTTGACACTGTTGGTGGGACTGTAAACTAGTTCAACCAGTGTGGAAGTCGGTGTGGCAATTCCTCAGGGATCTAGAACTAGAAACACCATTTGACCCAGCCATCCCATTACTGGGTATATACCCAAAGGATTATAAATCATGCTGCTGTAAAGACACATGCACACGTATGTTTATAGCGGCACTATTTACAATAGCAAAGACTTGGAACCAACCCAAATGTCCATCAATGATAGACTGGATTAAGAAAATGTGGCACATATACACCATGGAATACTATGCAGCCATAAAAAATGATGAGTTCATGTCCTTTGTAGGAACATGGATGAAGCTGGAAACCATCATTCTCAGCAAACTATCACAAGGACAAAAAAACCAAACACCACATGTTCTCACTCATAGGTGGGAACTGAACAATGAGAACACTTGGACACAGGAAGGGGAACATCACACACCAGGGCCTGTCGTGGAGTGGGGGGAGGGGGAAGGGATAGCATTAGGAGATATACCTAATGTAAATGACAAGTTAATGGGTGCAGCACACCAGCATGGCACATGTATACATATGTAACAAACTTGCACGTTGTGCACATGTACCCTAGAACTTAAAGTATAATAATAATAAAAAGAAGAAAGCAGTAGGGACAAGGAAGGGAGCTCTCTGAGATCTCATTTATAAGGGCACTAATCTCATTCATGACCTCATTGCCTAATCACCTTCCAAAGCTTCACACCTAAATACCATCACACTGGGCTTAGTAGTGAACATATTTTGGGGAAATAAACATTCAGTCTTTAGCAATATTCATATCATATTTTTAGTGAGTAAATTGTACAGATAAAGGTAAGCCCTTTATGTGCCTCAAATAGACTCCACTGCCTTTCCTTGCTCCCCAAAGGTAAACATTCTAAATTCACTATTTATAATTGAATACAGCACAACATATTCAAGAATCCATACATGTGTATGGATTCTTTGTATTATATTTTTAAATTTCTATAAGTGGTATCACACTATAGTCACAATTGTACAACTTGATTTTTTTTATTTTGCTAAAATATTTATTTGGGATTTGTGTAGTTTTAGTTTTTTACTTTAACTGCTATATATTATTCCAATTATATAAATGTACCCCAATATATGTATCTATTCTCTGGTTGTTAGACATTTAGATGATTTCTTATTTTTCTCTATTACAAAAAAATGTTAAAATGAACATTCTTGTAGGGACATCTTGTGCCATATTTGGGATACTCTCAGACTATAGATATAAAAGTGGAATTGCTGGTCCAGGTTATGTCCATCTAAAATATTTCTAAATACAGACAAGTGATTGTATAAATTTTCATGATCACCTACTGTAAAGGAGAATAAACAAATGAATCAATATTTTACAAGACTTATCTTTTTTTTTGGAGTCTCACCTGTCGCCCAGGCTGGAGTACAGTGGTGCGATGTCGGCTCACTGAAACCTCTGCCTCCTGGATTCAAGGGATTCTCTTGCCTCAGCCTCTCAAGTAGCTGGGATTACAAGTGTGCACCACCATGCTCAGCTAATTTTTGTATTTTTAGTAGAGATGGGGTTTCACCATATCGGCCAGGCTGGTCACAAACTCCTGACCTGAAGTGATCCACCTGCCTCAGCCTCCCAAAGTGCTGGGATTACAGGTGTGAGCCACTGCACCTGGTCATTTACAATATTTTTTATTGGAATATTTTCTTTATTATATGTAGGAATTTAAATACAATAAATATTTTTATGAGTCAAAGTATTTCAGAATAAAATTCGAAATTATTTTTTGGTACATGCTGATATAATTAATTAGCAGAATAATTCTTAGCAGTTAGTAATTCTTCATATGTTCAAAATTCTCCCTGATTCAATAATCTTTATTTATTCAATTAAAGTAGTACAACCCCTTTCTCTATATTATGTTTATTTCTTCTATAACAGTGTCAACATAAAAATTTTTTAGTGGCTAGTTTCTACACTGAAAATACTTGCAGATCACTTCAGTTTTTCATGGAAAGTTCTAAAAGTGCTAAGTGGAATGTTTCATACTTCCTGCTGCACACAGCCTTCTGACTTCTCAGTACCATGCTGCATTTTCTTCACACTGGGCTGCCCACTTGATTTGTGTTTCTTTTCATCTCAGGTTACTCCTGTGCTGTCTTTGGTCTCCTGAGATGGATGATGTCTCCTCTTTCCACATCAACTTCCTACAGTGTTCTATGTACTACAAAAGTAACATGATCAAAGGGACCTGAGGGCTTTATTCCTGATTATGATGTAATTATTTACTGCAGTGACATCTCATTTACCTGTATAATCCAGGTCCTCCCCAATCTGACTAATCAATCATTCACAAACTTAGATATTCTTAGCTACAAAGGAGATACACATTTGAAAAGTTTTGATCTAGACCCAAACAACTTTTAAATGTGTTTGCTTGAGTTTGCTTGAGTTTTTGTTGCCTCACATTATCTTGGCTAAGAAATTGGATATACTTATATTAACATAATTGCAATTCAATACTTTGCTTCCTAAATATTCCAGCCAACAGAGACTATTGAAGTTTAAAATACCAGCAAGACAACTCACTATATTCTGTTCTATTTATATTTATATTCTATTTTGTATATTTAATTCTCTATGATTCAAAGACTTGTCTATATTATGCACATTAGTCCACAAATAATTTACTCAAGAAATTGTTATAGGGTGATGGATTATACCATCATCACACACTAAGCAATGAAGCGAGTCATTGTTACATTACTTCAACAATCTCACTGGAAAAAAGTGAACAGACATTTAAAAATATCTTGTATAGCTCTGCTGTTTGATTGTTTCTTATGTTTCCAGATAAATAATGTTCTGTATTCAGAAAATCAAACCCTTTCTTCCTACGTATTTTATTTGATGGCTTTGAGCATTGATTCTGGAGACTGACCTGGAAAGAATTTTGGTGATATGTAACAAAATAAGATACTATGCAATTACCTTTTCATCCAGCAATTCCACTTCAAAGAATCTACCCTAAATGTATGCCTCAAAGAATATGAAACTATATATATGCACATGGTTATTCATATCAACATTGTTTATAATCACAAAATACTGGAAACAATCTAAATACTCAGATATGGAAGAATCGTTGGTTAAGTTATGTTATACACACAAAATAAAAGATTATACAGACATTTTTTATAAATTGGTATGAGATCATTTCCATGATATATTGTTAAGTAAAAAAAAGAAAACTAATTGCAAAAGAATAATTGTATCCTATTCTTCTTACAAGAAAGAAAGAAGCATAAGAAAATACATTTGATATGGTTTGGCTGTGTCCCCACCCAAATATCATCTTGAATTGTAGTTCCCATAATCCCCACATGTCGTGGGAAGGATCTGTGAGAGGTAATTGAATCATGAGAACGGTTACCCCCATGCTGTTCTCATGATAGTGAGTTCTCACGAGATCTGATGGTTTTATAAGGGGCTTTTTCCTCTTTGCTCAGCACTTCTCTCTCCTGCTGCCATATGAAGAAGGACATGCTTGCTTACTCTTCCACCATGATTGTAAGTTTCCTGAGGTCTCCCCAGCCATGCAGAACTGTGAGTCAATTAAACCCCTTTTCTTTATAAATTACTCAGTCTCAGGTATTTCTTCATAACAGCATGAGAACGTACTAATACACATTGATCTTCTAATTTATGCAAGATAAATACAAGAAGCACTAACCAGAAGCTCAAGAAATTGTTCCCTATAGAGGGTGGCAGAGAATGGAATAGAAAGCAGGGGGAAATAGGAATATGGTAGTAGGTATGCAGTAGAAACCACACGTCTATAAGTACACCTCTTTGTTTGTGTTTAACTCTTAGACTTCAGTAATTTTTCACATGCCCATAATAACAAATAATTGAAAGAAACCAGGGTTGGCCAGGTTGCATGATATGAACAGCAAAAAATGGACCTAATTATATTAGAAATGAATAACATAATAATATTTTCACACTGAAGAGGATGGAGGAGAAAATAATTTATCTAAGTAATTTTTGGGGACAATAAACATTTTTATTGGAAAGATGGAAGACTAAAAAAACAAAAAGGAAAAAGAATAACTGTACAAAACACTGTAGTCAGGTTAGTAAACCTTACAGAGATAAGGTTAACAATTATCTAACTGCCTGATGTGTATAATAAGATTGAACTCATAGGTAAATCTACTGTAGAAAATGAAGGCCCGGCAGTACACACAGTGGCTCTTGCCTGTAATCCCAGCACTTTGGGAGGCCAAGAGAGGAAGATTGCTTGAGCTCAGGAGTTTGAGATCAGGATGGGCAACACGGCAAGACAATTATCCCTACAAAATTTTAAAAAATTAGTCAAGCATGGTGGTGCCACGCCTGTGGTCCCAGCTGTCTGGAGACTGAGGGGAAGGGATCACTTAAGCCAGGAAAGTTGAGGCTGCAGTGAGCCATGTATATGCCACTGCACTACAGCCTGGGTGACAGAGCAGGATCTTGTCTCAAAAAAAGGAAAAAACAGAAAAGAAACTGAAAGCCCATTTTATCTCTACAGTGTAGGATTGAAATCAGAGATGTAAATATGAAATCTTGGTTTATTTTAAACAAAAACACACACAGAAAAAATAGATGTATAGCTATGCATGGGTTAGTATACACATATTCTAACTCTCTTGAGAAGTATTAGGAAGTAGTGCTTCCTGATAGTGGTGAGAACACCTAGGTATGGTCTGTCTTCACATTGCCTTCTCTCCTGTGAGTGTGAAATCTCTTTCTTCCTCTCTCTCTTATAAGAATGCATGTATAAGATACATGCATCTTGTAAGAATGCATGTAATCATCTTTAGGATTCACTGAGATTATCCCGGATAATTTATCATCTCAATGTCCTTACTGTAATCATGTATTTTGGCCATGTAAGATATCATTTGCCTCCAGGGTGTGATAGTTAATTTTTATGTGTCAACTTGTCTGAGTCACAGGATTTCCAGAAAGCTGGTTAAACATTATTTCTGGGTTTGTCTATGGGTGCGTTTCTGAAAATGATCAGGCACTGAATTGGTAGACTAAGTAAACATACGGCCCTCTCCAGTACAGGTGGGCATCACCGAATTTGTTACTGACCTGACTAGAAAATAAAGGTGGAGGAAGTTCAGATTAACTCTGTCTATCTTGCTGAGATGGGACATCAATCTTCTCCTGCCCTTGGAGCTCCAGGTTTCAGGCCTTTCAATGATACCTCCAGCTTTCCTGGGTTTCCAACTTGCAGATGGCACATAATGGGACCTTCCACTGTCCATAATCATTTAAGCAAATACCTTGTAATGTACCATGTGAGTCAAGAAAAGATTCTGTGTGTGTGTGTGTGTCTGGGTGTGTAATTTCCTATTGGTGCTCTGTCTGTAGAACCATTCATTACTAATGCACAGGCATAAGGACATGGATATCTGTTTTTGGAGAAGAGTGAATTTTCAGCATCCCACCATATTCGCGACTCCATACCAATGTAAATAATTAAAATAAATACATAAATTTTAGAGAAGACACAGCTCTTCATTAGAGATGAATTCATTTTTTTTTAAATGTAGAAGAAATGAACGAAATAGAAAATCACCTAGGGAAAACACTACATTAATAAATATAATACGAAAAATATCCAACTGGTAGATATGACATCAAGGGGAAAAAGTTCAAGGAAGACGTGGATATTTGCATAATGTGAAAGTATTGTAAAGTATTTCTTCAAAGTATATTATCAATTACAAAGTGAAAAATAACTTTATCTGGAGAAACCCAGCAGACACTACATAATGAACATATCAAAGCTAACAACATGAGTGAACTCCCATTCACAATTGCTACAAAGAGAATAAAATACTAGGAATACAACTTAAAGGGATGTGAAGGACCTCTTCAAGGAGAATTACAAACCACCACTCAAGGAAATAAGAGAGGACACAAGCAAATGGAAAAACATCCCATGCTCATGGATAGGAAGTATCAATATCATGAAAATGGCCACACTGCCCAAAGTAATTTATAGATTCAATGCTATCCCCATCAAGCTACCAATGACTTTCTTCACAGAATTAGAAAAACTACTTTAAATTTCATATGGAACCAAAAAAAAGTGCACATAGTGAAGACAATCCTAAGCAAAAGAACAAAGCTGGAAGCATCACGCTACCTGACTTCAAACTATACTACAAGGCTACAGTAACCAAAACAGCATGGTACTGGTATAAATATATAGACCAATGGAACAGAACAGAGGCCTCAGAAATAATGTCACACATCTACAACCATCTGATCTTTGACAAACCTAACAAAAACAAGCAATGGGGAAAGGTTTCCCTATTTAATAAATAGTGTTGGGAAAACTGGCTAGCCATATGCAGAAAACTGGACCCCTTCTTACACCTTATACAAAAATTAACTCAAGATGGATTAAAGACTTAAATGTAAGACCTAAAACCATAAAAACCCTAGAAGAAAACCTAGGCAATGCCATTCAGGACATAGGAATGGGCAAAGAATTCATGACTAAAACACCAAAAGCAAGGGCAACAAAAGCCAAAATTGACAAATGGGATCTAACTAAATGAAAGTGCTTCTGCACAGCAAAAGAAACTATAATCAGAGTGAACAGGCAACCTATAGAATAGGAGAAAATTTTTGCAATCTATCCATCTGACAAAGGGCTAGTATCCAGAGTCTACAAGTAACATAAACAAATTTACAAGAATAAAACAAACAACCCCATCAACTGTGGACAAAGAATATGAACAGACACTTCTCAGAAGAAGACATTTATGCAGCCAACAAACATATGAAAAAAACTCATCATCAGTGGTCACTAGATAAATGCAAATCAAAACCAGAATGAGAAACCATCTCATGCCAGTTTGAATGGCGATCATTAAAAAGTCAGGAAATAACAGATGCTGTAGAGAATGTGGAGAAATAGAAACACTTTTACACTGTTGGTGGGGTGTCAATTAGTTCACCCACTGTGGAAGACAGTGTGGGGATTCCTCAAGGATCTAGAACCAGAAATACCATTTGATCCAACAATCCCATTACTTGGCATATACCTAAAGGATTATAAATCATTCTACTATAAAGACACATGCACGCATATGTTTATTGCAGCACTATTCACAATAGCAAAGACTTGGAACCAACCCAAATGCCCATCAATGATAGACTGGATAAAGAAGATGTGGTACATATACACCATGGAATACCATGCAGCCATAAAAAAACGGATGAGTTCATGTCCTTTGCAGGGACATGGATGAACCTGGAAACCATCATTCTCAGCAAACTAACACAGAAACAGAAAACCAAACATTACATGTTCTCACTCATAACTGGGAGTTGAACAATGAGAATACGTGGACACAGGGAGGGGAACATCACACACAAAGGCCTGTAGGGGGCGTGGGGGGCTAGGGGAGGGATAGCATTAGGAGAAATACTTTATGTAGATGACGGGTTGATGGGGGCAGCAAACCACCATGACACGTGTATACCTATGTAACAAACCTGCACGTTCTGCACACGTATCCCAGTACTTAAAGTATAATAAAAAAAAATTTAACAATGAGGGTTGTCAAAGGAGATGTGTATATTAATATTAATGTTCATAACAGTTACAGCAAACTGAAAACAGCCCTAATATCCATTATGAATGATAACTGGACATTGGACATTGAATAAACTAATTTGTTATAATCATATAATGAAATACTACTCAGTGATTAAAAAAAAAGAGTGAACCACTGATATATCTGGATGAACCTTATAACATCACACTGAGCAAAAGAAGCCTGACACAATATTCATACCATATAAACCCAATCATATGCAATTCAGAAAAAGGAAAAATATACATACCATATATACATGCCATATAATTCCATATATACATGCCATATAATTCCAATTATATGTAATTCAGAAAAAGGAAAAATACATGAATAGATATAGAAATCAGAACAGGAAGCTTGAACAGAAGCAGAAAAGGAGATTGACAGAAAGTAAGTATGAAAAGACATTCTAGAATCATAGAAATGTTTTGTTTTTGATAGGAACATTGATGAAATGGCCATATGCATTTGTTCAAACTCAAAACTGCACATCTGAAATCAGCACATTTATTTTATGTATTTATACAATAAAGTGACAGCAAGGACTGAACTGAGAAGTGGATAGAAGAGAAAAAGAACCCACCACCCCAATTCCATTGCAAAATAAATTTCAGGCTTGTGCCTCTGTGGAAATTCCCCATACCCCAAACCCTGGAGTATGCTCGCTGGCATATGATCAAAAACAAGGTCACTCCAATAATCACAAATACATCTGAATTTCTGTCTTACTCAACATTACACTGTTTTGCTTTCTTTAAAAATTTCCATATCCCCAAAACATTCAAGAAAATATGTTCTATTGTTTTTACTGCTGGCAGTTTATGATACTACTCGCTAGCCACTACATACCTAGAGCTTATACGATCTGTTTGCAATCAATTTGGCAAAAACGATGACCTTGCTCCCCGATAATACTCTGGTAAATTATGGTTGTCTCATTTCATCCCTCTCCTCATCTTTCCAAATGAATTTACATAAAAATCCTATAGATTTCCAGTTCATAAAATTATGCTTTCAATACTCTGTACACCCATGTATACTTCCAGCCCTTCCAGGTCATCTTAGTCCAACGACCCAGAATATGTTTTTTATTTTCTTTCGTTTATTTTCATCATACGATTTTCAATTTGAATTTAACATGTTGTCAAGTGACCTTCTATTTTTTGTCCCCTGGCACTAGTTAAATCAGATTCTTTTGTGTATCCAGTTACCATTTTTCTTGGTTGGTCTCCCTGAAATTATTATTTTGTTTCTATTGGACAAATCAAGGCCTAAATTATTTCTCTTTTTTTAAGAAAAAAAAGTTAAAAAAGACTAGAGCTATACTGTTTTGTAAAGAAAAGAGTTAAGTTTACCTGTAACAAAAATAATAAGAAATGTAAATTATACTGAATTTTAAACAAATCATATACTTTGAATAAGATTCAAAAATATGTTAGACAACATAATTTGAGAAACCAAAAAAGAATAAAAATTATTCCTTAAATGTAGGAGGAAAAGGATTATTGAAAGTGAATAGCTGACAAAATTTGGATTGAATTTCCTACAATAAATGCTTCATGGAGGATCTGGAGGCCCAACTCCCCAATAATTGTAGTAACATGAAATCTGTGTGAGTTCTGAATTATACACCGAGGAGAATCTATAGGGATTTAAGTTGGGTTAGTAAGTGTCAACTTCCTGGGACTCTGAAATAAGCTGGAAATAATTTGCTAAGAATTTTCCTGAATATGAAGTGCCTTTAATAAGATAGTTTGATGAGTAAATGAATCAGAAAATTGAGGACTAAATTTTCCTTATGTTTTATACATTTTTGCAATGATAGCAAGGTCAAAACATTTGGATTACAATTTAAGAACCATCAACTCTTTAGGTAAAGACTAGTAAAACCAAGTCATTGTCAGGCACTAAAACAAAATCATGAATCATACTAATACAAATGCAGTTCATGGTCTTAGAGCTCACATTTGCGAAGAAAAAACTGGGCTGCGCTGTTGTGCATATTATGAAAATAGGAAGATCAGCAGCAACATTCTGACATTAATTGTGAGGTGTGCAGAAAATCACATGTACTAATAATCAAATATGCAAATTATTTTTAAAATAATATCAGGTGAATTTAAAGGTTTTTTATTAAACATTATATACTTCCTTTGATTGAATACAATAGAGTTACAGGGACCATTATGCATTTACACATGTTGGAAGCCTCTATTTTCTGTGCCAAAATCCTGTGTGGTTAATGTTTGCTATGATTACAACTTATTGTTATGTTTTATTTTCTTAAACATATTTTGATTAGCAATATAAGCAAATATCCAGAGCAAGGTATTGTCTTTATGAATGCCATCAATAAAGGTGTTACAGCTGAAAAGGACTTCAGATCATCATATATGACACTTTTTCATATATTAATATTTACTCACATACTCTAGCATATGGAGTACTTACAACGTTCCATACATTGTTCTAGGTACTGAGCACACAAAGCAAACATGAGAGACAAGGCAATGGCCTTGACTTCTCCACTGGAAACATTTCTGCTCTCTTCTCAATAGACAAAATCTATGAAGTCATGTTTTTCATGAGGATGTTGAAAACATGCACAAACAAATCTTTTTTTCTATCTATCAATGTATTTATTTATATCTGATAATGTTATAGTGACTTAGCCCATAACCAGACTAAACATTTCTCAATCATCTCTGCTTGTTCACTGTACTGCAATACAGAAAGATTTTGTTTGCCCTATGAAATTATTTATTATTATCTTCCATTTTCCTTCTGGATTACCCTGTGAGTGTGTAAAACCAGTATCTTCATCACTTATGCCCTCTTCACGTTCCTGAAAAGAATGAAACTCAGAGGTTACTCTACTAAAATCCAAGTTTATCATCAGGTAATCTTAGCCAGTGCCTGATATCTAAATATAATTCTTACACTAATATATAGTTCTGCCTTTCCTCTGGCCCACTCGCCTTCATTCCTGATGCAAATTCCCGCTGGAGGAGCATCAGGGTGGAACCAAAGGTTATAAAAAGTGAAGTAAATGCCCTAACATTTAATTTTACATAGTTGAAGGTTTTATTTGGTTCTCTGCATGTTTCATCTGCTGCATAAAAACAATTAATCTCTTTCAGACTAAGGCATCTTGCAATTTTGAATTTTATTTTGCAAAATAGAAAACAGTCTTTACTCTGTTGTTCTTTATTGGTGATTCATCAAGTTGATCTCCTCACCAGAATCTTTTATTTTAATATTTTATTGCAAAAATGAACAACAAACGATATTGAAAACTGAGAAATTTTTAATCACCGATTATCATAATAACTAATTAACATACAAACATGGCCTCTTAAACCTTTGATCACATAAATCGAAGCTCAGCAACCAGTTAGGTGCACATACATTAAAATAAAATTTTCTACCAAATTAATTGACTATTAAAAAATACACTAGTATATTTCATAGTATTAGAGAATTTCAATTTATCAAGAGTCAATATTATATTAAAGTTTCATTAAGGGCCGAAGAGAGTTGTCTTTCAAGTCTGCTCACATAAACATTTAGGTTATGTTTTATTTTCAAACCATAGCATTTAATTGGAGGAAAGGGAGAGGAGAGGGAGGTGTCAGTAGCTTTGCAAAGAAGTATTAATTATTAAATCAAAAACAAGTATGTTTGGAAAGAAAACTAACATTTTCCTTTGCACTAAAAATAATAATGCACCCCAGAAAGTATATACCTACATAGCAGTAAATAAAGGCTTCCAGGTGGAAATACTGCAAGGATTATCAGAATTTTTTTGTTTAAATTTTAACTGCCATGTCGGTGGGGAGGCTTTTTATGACAAACAGAATCTCCAGCGCAAAATGTATTAAAAATCATTAGCTTCCTTAACAGGAAGTCAAGAAGAAGACAGATGTCATAGATTGTGGATTCACTAGCTTAATGATGTCATCAGGGACTTAAGTTCTCTCCATCCCTTGGCTCTGCTGTTCACATTGTTGGCTTCATTTTAAGGCTAGTTACCCTTGGGATCATATAAAGGATCTCAGCAGCAACCAAGAATATGCTTTCTTAGTAACATCCAGTAGAAAGGAATCTCTTCCTTCCTCAGAGAATGTGGCCCTTGCCATAGGTTGAATAGCCAGAATTTTAATAATCTGGAAAATGGCATATGCTTGTTGATCAAAGCAAATCAGGAACGACCAAGCTTCTCCAACATAAAATGGGCTGATTAGTTTGACACCAACATCTTAACAAATTGAGGTTCTATTAGGAAGGAGAAAGTGGGGAACAGAGTCAGGATATGCAAATAGCTATGCTTTCTACAACTGTGGTTCTCTCCCCTCCATGTGATTTTAAGTACATTCCTGATATCCCTTCATCATGAGACTAACACAATAGTTCACATATGGTTGGTGCTCAACAGATGCTTTGTTGTCCTGCCTGATGGGGAATTTAAAGAGGCATTTTCATTATAGATAAGAAATAAGAAAGAAGTGAGTAGAGAAGAGTAAATATTAAAATGCTGAAAAACCTGACTTACTATCTTGGATTTAGTAATGGCCGTGCTGGGCATAATCAAAATGTGTATGAAAAGGTTTAGCAAAAAATGATGTGGTTCTGTCTCATAGAGGCACTGTGGACCATAAAACATATCCATGCAATCAAAAATAATTTCAACATAAATCAAATCCCTTACTTACATTTGTCAAATACCATGAAGGAATCAAAATCCCTAAAAATACTCTCTATGTTCCCCTTGTTTTTCTCAGCCAGCCTCAGCCTTTATGTACTTTTCCATTCCTTTGTCTCTCCCATCAGACAAACTGAGCACTCTTTTGCTTCCTTCAGTTTGTGGCACTTTAATTCCTTTTCTTCCTATCCAGACTTTCACACATAAAATTTTAGGGTCACTGCTTAGAAGGTGGAAAGGGCTGTTTATACTTGTACATTAATATTTTTGTCCTTATGACAAAAGAAAATTCAAAGGAGAATTGAATCATGAGAATGTGAGTAACCAAAAAAATTAAAACTCCCTGTTTACCAAAATTATTTATCCCCAAATAATAAAAACGATGAAATATTTGAACCAAACTAAGTGCTATTAGATAAATTAGGCAGAATGAGCATGATGTCAAACTTGTGGAAATTATATAGTTAGCATACACATATACATATTCTTATAACCACAGTTTTTTTTTTCTTTTCCTTTTTAGTAACACTCAAATCTGGTGATGATACAGAAACAGCAAGCAGTGGGACAGGAATTCTCATACCCCAGCTGCTTACAAGGTATGAGACTATTTCTAGACTAGAGCTTTAAATTGCTAATGTCTTTTGATTCTGCACTTTCACTTAGAGTCTAACTTAAAGAAAGACAAGGTAAAGAAGACAAGTCCAAATTTATTTTTCTTAATGTCATTGATAAGTACAAATAATTAGAAATAATCTAAATATAGAATACAAAGGTAATGGTTAAATAATTCTAGGTCATTCGTGGAACAGAACAGAATTTGGCTATTAACAATGGTATTTACAATGTTGAGCAGGGCACAACAAGAGATGAAAATAAATTGAGTTCTTAACAATGTTGTTTAGCACTTAACTCACCTAATTTTTAGCAGGTCCTACTTGGACTTCTTGTTTTGTTTGAATCAATTTGTAGATACTGTCAGCCTAAAGTATTTTAACTAATTCACAAACCAAATCTAAAAATATATTAGAAAAATTTCACATTATAACCAATAGATTTACATAGAAATTTAAGAGTCTTTAAAAATATGTGTTTTAAAATATATACATTTACATATACATTTGAATACACATTTCTCTAGACTTCATAAATAAATATTTATGAATATGCATATAAGGGAGAAATAATCTCCCTTGTATTTCCAACATGTTCATTTTACATATTCAATGCCCATTACTGAATAAAAAGTTATCTTAGTAATATACAAATAGAAAAATTTTTCTGAATATGATAAATATACCTATAAAAATATTACAGATATTTCTTAATATTTTAAATATTTTCTAACATTCCCTAATTTCTAACATTTAAAAGCTTAGAATAAAATAAGGATGTCTGCTATTACTTCTACTTTTCAATATTGTTTTTCAACATCACCACTTATATCAATAACTAAAAATAGTCCTAAAATTCGTAAGGATTGAGATAAAACTATGTTTTTATGTAATGTGATTTCCAACTCAATCAACTAAAAAATAAAAAACAAGACAAATTAGGAAGTAGACGTAGGTATCTAGATAAAAATACTAATATGGTTTGGCTTTGTGTCCCCACTCAAATCTCATCTAGAACTGTGGTCCCCATGTGTCTAGAGAGGGAGGTGATTGGATCATGGCGGTGGTTTCCCCTCATGCTGTTCTCATGATAATGAGTTCTCATGAAATCTGATGGTTTTATAAGGTAGTTTTCCCTGCTCTCTCTTGCTCTTCTTCTCTCTCCTGCCACCATATAAAGAATGTCCTTGCTTCTCCTCCATTTTCTACCATGATTGTAAGTTTCCTGAGGCCTCCTCAGCCATGTGGAACTATGAGTCATGTAATCTCTTTCCTTTATGAATTGCCCAGTATTGGATATTTCTTTATAGCAATGTGAAAACAAACTAATACAAATAGTATAATAACAACACATCCAACAAAAAAAAAATCAATGACTCCATCTAGGAGATGTGTGTGGGCTATGGAAATGAGGTAGTAAACTTCTAATACCAATAAAGTAGAATACAATTTTAATCTACAAAAAGGCATGTTTTACTATATAAAAATTGTTATTCTTAATATATGGGTCTATAAAAAGGATCTGAAAAAAGTGGAAAGATACAACCTGTTCTAGAAAGGGAAGAATCAACAGTGTAAGGATATCATTTCTCCCCAAATTAACTTTTAAATTAAATGTCTTCCCAATCAAAATCCCAGTGGGAAATTAAAACACTGGTTCAAAAGTTCATCTACTGAAAAAGTGTAAAAATGTAATTTTTTAAAAAAGTAAAATATTAATTGTTAAATATTAAAAATAGATGAAAAATATGCTACTATGTTAAAAGTTATAATCAATGAGTAGTAGGAGAATAAATGAATCTCATTTATTTCTTAAATGAATTTAGATTTTCTATAGTAGACATTTATCTTTTGAATTTTATTTGAAATATTAACAGAAATCTAAAGCAATAAAATATCTTTATTTCATGAGATAAAACGTAAGATACAGATTCAGCAATTAACAAAAAGCATTTAATTTAATTACAAAACACAATTCATAATGAATGGTTAATGTAAAAGATTGTGAAGCATTCAAATTTGCTGAAATATTCTAGAGAACCTTCTCTGTATAAGACATCTTTATACTGATATGATACTTCTAATAATATTAAAATGTTGACAATTTTTTATATGGATGAAAACTATAGATTTTCCTATTAAGAACAATTTCAAGTTTGTAAGAAGTTATATCAGAACACATCTACATTAATGAATAATTATTATTCTCTCTGAAGGTGTAGCTTTAAGTAAAAAACTACTCAAAATTTATTCCCATGTTTCTTGATCTCTCAAATATTTCATGTTTGGACAATTTGTATAAATCTAAATAAATCAAGAAATTAATTCAGAATAATGTCATATATAACAAGACCACTTATTATATCATTTGAATCCTCTTGAGTCCTCTCTCTGCTTTCTATTATAATTAAATCTTCAACTATTTAGGTATACTATACATTTTTGGTATCACATTTTGTGACCAAAGATTTTTAAATTTTAGTATTACATAAATATAAATAAAATGAGACACTCTTTTTAGTTATCTTTAGTATAAAATTAATATTCTTAGAGAAACAAATGAGCAAAGAAAGAAAAATTGTACTATATGTAAATAGGAAATAAGATATATTTTTAATGAGGCAAAGCTAGAAAGCACAAACAGTGGTATATAAATCTGCAGTTTTTAAACATGTAGTAGGTTAATAGAATAAACATGACTCTAAAACTGAAATAAGCAGAGACAACAGGATATACACAATAGGCAAGGAACATTGAACTCCTCAGATAATTAAGACAAAACTATTTATTTTGTTCTAATTATATCTCTGTCTGACCTTGGGGTCTGGTCATGTTCCCTTGACAAGCTATTAGATTCCTTTTCAGATATTCCAAAGGGCATCCAGGTTTCCGAAGCTGACAGAGAAGAATTTCAATATCAAGAAACAATAGAATATATCATAGCTGAATCATGTCACAAGATTTAGGAAACAAGATGCTGACAAGGGTGTTGTATTAGGCAGCAAACTGGATCAGATGCTTGAACTGAATATAAACCTTAGATTTTATTCAAATATCTTAGGAGACGATAAGTGTATCCTGGGCTGTATTAGTTCATTCTCAGGCTGCTAATGAAAACATACCTGAGACTGGGTAATTTATAAAAGAAAAAGGTTTAATTGCCTCACAATTCAACATCATGGTGGTAGGTGAAGGAAGAGCAAAGGCACATTTTACATGGTGGCAGAATGAGAAGTGAGAGCCAATCAAAGGGCGAAGCCCCTTATAAAACCATCAGATCTTGTGAGAACTCACTCACTATCACTAGAACAGTATGGGGGAAAATGCCCCCATGATTCAATTATCTCCACCTGGTCCTGCCCTTGACACATGGGAATTATTACAATTCAAGGTGAAATTAGGGTGGGGACACACAGCCAAACCATATTATTCTGCACCTGGCCCCTCCCAACTTTCATGTTTTCACACTTCAAAACCAATCATGCCTTCCCAACAGTCCCCCAAAGTCTTAATGCATTTCAACATTAACTAAAAAGTCCACAGTCCCAAGTCTTCTGTGAGACAAGTTTTCAAAACTAATTATGCCTTCCTCAAAATACCCCAAAGTTTTAGCTCATTTCAGCATTAACTCAACAGTTCACAATCCAAAGTCTCATCTGAGACAAGGCAAGTCCCTTTCCCCTATGAGCCTGTAAAATCAAAAGCAAGTTTGTTACTTCCTAGATACAATGGGGGTACAGGCATTGGGGAAATAAAGCTGTTCCAAATGGGAGAAATTAGCCAAAATAAAGGGACTACAGGCCCGATGCAAGTCAGAAATCCAGCAGAGCAGTCAAATCTTAAAGCTCCAAAATTATCTCCTTTGACTCCATGTCTTACTTATATCCATGTCATGCTGATGCAAGAGGTGGGTTCCCATGATCTTGGGCAGCTCCACCTCTGTGACTTTGCAGGGTATGGCCCCCCTCCTGGCTCCTTTCACAGGCTGGCATTGTCTGTGGCTTTTCCAGGTGCAAGCTGTTGATGGACCTAACATTCTGGGGTCTAGAGGATGGTGGTCCTCTTCTCACAGCTCCACTAGGCTGTGCCTCAGTGGGGACTCCATGTGGGGGCTCCCACCCTGCATTTTCCTTCTGCATGAGGTTATCCATGAGAGCTCTGCCCCTGCAGCACGCCTCTGCCTGAACTCCAGGCATTTTCATACATCCTCTGAAACCTAGGCGGAGGTTCCCAAACCTCAATACTTGACTTCTGTGCACTGCAGGCTCAACACCACGTGGAAGCCACCAAGTCTTGGGGCTTGCACCCTCTGAAGCAATGGCCTGAGCTCTACATTGGCCCCTTTTAGCCATGGCTGAGATGCAGGGCACCAAGTCAAGAGACTGCACAAAGCAACAAGACCCTGGGCCCAGCCCAGGAAACTACTTTTTTCCTCCTAGGCCTACAGGCTGGTGATGGGAGAGGCTGCCATGAAGACCTCTGATATCTCCTGGAGACGTTTCCCCCATTGTCTTCACAATTAATGTTTGGATCCTTGTTACTTACAAAAATTTCTGCATCTGACTTGAACTTCGCCTCAGAAAATGGGTTTTTCTTTTCTATTGCATTGTCAGGCTGCAAATTCTCTGAACTTTTATGTTCCTCTTGCCTTTTAAACATAAGTTTCAATTCCAAACCATATCCTTGTGAATACTTAAAACTGAATGCTTTTAACAGCGCCCAACCCATATCCTGAATGCTTTGCTGCTTGGAAATTTCTTCTGCCAGATACCCTAAATCATCTCTGTCAAGTTCAAAGTTCCACAGAGACTGGCAGGGGCAAAATACTGCCAGTCTCTTTGCTAAAGCATAACAAGAGTCACCTTTGCTCCAGTTCTAAACAAGTTTCTAACCTCAGCCTGGACTTTATTGTCCATATTATTATCAGCTTTCTGGTCAAAGCTATTAAACAAGTCTCTAGGAAGTTTCAAACTTTCCCACAACTTCCTTTCTTCTGAGCCCTCCAAACTGTTCAAAACTCTGCCTGTTACCCAGTTCCAAATTCACTTCCACATTTTCAGCTATCTTTTCAACAATGCCCCACTGTATTTATTGGTCCATTCTCATGCTGCTAATAAAGACATACCTGAGACTGGTTAATTTAAAAGGAAAAAGGTTTAATTGACTCATAGTTCAACATGGCTGTGGAGACCTCACAATTATGGCAGTAAGTGAAGGAAGAGCAAAGGCACATCTTACATGGTGGCAGGCAAGAGAAGTGAGAGCCAAGTGAATGGTCAAGCCCCTTATAAAACCATCAGATCTTGTGAGAACTCACTCACTATCACAAGAACAGTATGGGGGAAACTGCCCCCATGATTCAGTTATCTCCACCTGGTCCCACACTTGATACATAGGAATTATTACAATTGAAGGTGAAATTTGGGTGGGGATGCAGGGCCAAACCACATCATGCACAGAATCAGAGGTCTTCTGAAAACTAATCCGAAGCCAAAGTTGGATAAGACAGAAACCTCAAATATATTTACTCCAAGACATAAAACTAAAGAATGGGGATATAAGCCAGGGTCCAGGAAAAATTTTTAAATATATATTTTAAATTTTTTCTATTATTTATTAAAAATTTTGTGGATACATAGTAGGTACATATATTTATGGGGTGTATGAGATGTTTTCATCCAGGCATACAAAGAGAAGTAAGCGATTAATGGATAATGAGGTATTTATCCCCTCAAGCATTTATCCTTTGAGTTACAAACAATCCAATTACATTAGTTCGGTTATTTTAAAATATGCAATTAAGTTATTATTTACTATAGTCACCCTATTGTGCTATCACATAGAAGGTATTTTTCCTTTTTTTCTGTTTTTATTTCTTTGGTTTTTTTTTTTTTTTTTTTTTTTTTGGTACCTCTTAACCATCTCCATCTCTACCACAACCCCCCACTAACTTTCACAGCCTCTGGTAATTATCCTTTTAGTCTTTACATCCATGAGTTCAATTGATTTGATTTTTAGATCCTACAAATAAATGAGAACATGCGATATTTGTCTTTATGTGCCTGGCTTATTTCACTTAATCTAATGACCTTAATTTCCATCAATGTTGTTGCGAACGACTGGATCTCATTCTCTTATACGGCTGAATAGTACTCTATTGTGTATATGTACCACATTTTCTATATCCATTCATCTGTTGATGGACACTTAGGTTGCTTCCAAATCTTAGCTATTGTAAACAATGCTGCAACAACAGTCGGAGTTCAGCTATCTCTTCAATGTACTGATTTCATTTCCTTTGATATATACCCAGCAGTGGGATTGCTGAAGCATATAGTAGCTCAATTTTTAGTTTTTGGAGGAACCACCAAACTGTTTTCCATAGTAATTACACTAATTTACTTTCCCACCAACAGTGTGCAAGTGTTCCCTTTTCTCCTCAACAGCATTTGTTATTTCCTGTCTTTTGGATATAAGCCATTTTAACTGGGGTGAGGTGATATCTCATTGTAGTTTTGATTTGCATTTTCTGATGTTGAGCACCATTTTGTATGCCTCTTTGCCATCTGTATGTCTTCTTTTGAGAAATGTCTATTCAAATCTTTTGCCCATTTTTTTGTTTGAAATATCAGATTTTTTTCCCTATAGAGTTGTTTGAGCCCCTTATTCTGGTTAGTAATCCCTTTTCAGAGGAATAGTTTGCAAATACTTTCACACATTCTGTGAGTTGTCTCTTCACTTTGTTGATTGTATTCTTGACAGTATGGAAGCTTTTAAATTTGATGTTATTCCATTTGTCTGTGTTTGCTTTGTCTGTGCTTGTGGGAAATTGCTCAAGAAGTCTTTGCCCAGACCAATGTCCTGAAAATTTCCCCCAAAGTTTTCTTATACTAGATTTATAGTTTGAGGTCTTAGATTTAAGTCTTTAAATTATTTTAATTTGATTTTTGTATACGGTGAGAGATAAGGGTCTAGTTTTATTATTTTGTATATGGCTATCCAGTTTTTCCAGTTTTATTTTCCAGTTTTATTAAAGAGGCTGTCTTTCTCCCAGTGTACGTTCCTGACACCTTTGTCAAAAGTATGTTCACTGTAGGTGTGTGGGTTTGTTTCTGGATTCTCTATTCTGTTCCATTGGTGTATGTGTCTGTTTTTATGATAATAACATGCTGTTTTGGTTACTGTTAGCTCTGTGGTATAATCTGAGGTCAGGTAGTGTGATTTCTCCAGTTTTGTTCTTTTTGCTTAAGATAACTTTGGCTATTGTGGGTCTTTTGTGGTTCCATATAAAGTTTAGCATTTTTTTGTCTTATGTGAAGAATGTCATTAGTATTCTGATAGAGATTGTATTCAATCTGTAGATTGCCTTGGGTAGTGTGGACTTTTTAGCAATATTGATTCAGTCCATGAACATGGTGCATTTTTTTCATGTTTTGTGTCCTCTTCAATTTCTTTCATCGATGTTTTATAGTTTTCAATATTAGAAATCTCTCACTTTTTTGACTTATTCCTAGGTATTTGTGCTTGGCTATTCTTAATGGGATTACTTTTTAAATTTCTTTTTCACATAGTTCACTGTTGATATGTACAAATGCTACTGATTTCTGTATGTTTATTTTGTATCCTGCAACTTTACTGAATTTGATTACCAGTTCTAATAGTTTCCTTCTGTAGTTTTCGGTTTTTCCAAATATAAGATTATATCATCAGAAAACAAGGATAATTTGACTTCTTTCATTCTGATTTTGATGCCCTTTATATCTTTCTCTTGTGTGATTGTTCTAGCTAGGACTTCTAGTACCACGTTGCATAACAGAGGTGGTAGTGGGCATCCTTGTAATGTTCTAGGTCTTAGAGGAAAGGCTTTCAGTTTTTCCCCACTCAGTATGATACTAGCTGTGGGTCTATCATATATGGTTTTTATTATGTTGATGTAAGGTCCTTCTATATCCAGTTATTTGAGGGTTGGTTTTCTTTTTTATCATGAAGGGATGTTGAATTTTATCAAATGTTTTTTTCAGCATCAATTGAAATGGTCATATGGCTTTATCCTTCATTCTGTTGATATGATGTATCACATTAATGGTCACATGGTTTTATCCTTCATTCTATTGATATGATGTATCACATTTATTGATTTGCATATGTTGAATCATCCTTCAATCCCAGGGATAAATCTCACTTGGTCATAATGAATAATTTTTCTAATGTATTGTTGAATTCAATCTGATAGTATTTTGTTGATTTTTGCATCAATATTTGTCAGAGATATTGGGCTGCAGTTTTTTTAATGTGTCTGTGTCTGGTTTTAGTATCAGGGTAATACTTGGAAGTATACCCACCTTCTCTATTTTTCAGAATAGTTTGAGTAGGATTGGTATTAGTTCTTCTTTAAATGTGTGGTGGAGTTCAGCAGTGAAACCATCAAGTCTCAGGCTTTCTTTACTGGGAGACTTTTTCTTACAGCATTGATCTCATTACTTTTTATTGGTCAGTTCAGGTTTTTTATTTCTTCCTGATTCAGCCTTGGTAGGTTTTACATATGAAGGAATTTGTCCATCTCTTCTAGCTTTTCCAATTATTAGCATATAGTTGCTTGTAGTAGCCACTGATTAGCCTTTGAATTTCTGTAGTGTCAGTTGTAATGTCTCCTTTTTTATTTCTGATTTTATTTATTTGGGTCTTCTCTCTTTTTCCTTGATTAGTCTGGCTAAAAGTTTGTCAAATTTTGTTTAACTTTTCAAAAAAACCATTTTTTCTTTCATTGATCTTTTGTATTTTTTATTTCAATTTAAATTATTTCTTCTCTGGTCCTTATTTCTTTCCATCTACTAATTTTGGGTTTGGTTTGCTCTTCATTTTCTAGTTCTTTAAGATACATCATTAGATTTTCTATTTGAAGTTTCTTCTCTTATAAGATACAGGTACTTATAAGTTTCCCTCTGAGAACTGTTTTTGCTGTATCACATAGGTTTTGGTATGTTGTGTTTCCATTAATATTTATTTCAAGAATTTTTTAAAATTTTCTTCTTAATTTCTTTATTGATCTGCTGATCAGTCAAGAGAATATTGTTTAATTTTGATATATTTGTATAGTTTTGAAAATTCCTTGTTACTGATTTCTAGTTTTATTCCATTGTGGTCAGAGAGGGTGCTTGATATTATTTCAAAAAGTTTTTGAATCCTTTAAGACTTATTTTTTACCCTAATATATGGTCTATCCTTGAGAATGATCCATGTGCTGAGAGAAAAAATGTGTATTCTGTAGCTCTTGGATGAAATATTCTGTAAATATCTGTTAGCTCCATTTCATCTATAATGCAGATTCAGTCTGATTTTTTTTTTTAATTGTTGTTGATTTTCTGTTTGGAAGATCTGTCTAATGCTGCAAGTGGGGTGTTGAGGCCTCCAGCTACTATCTTACTGTGGCCTATCTCTCTCATTAGTTCTAATAATATTTCCTTTATATATCTAGGTGCTCCAATATTGGGTTCATATATATTTAAAATTGTTATATCCTCTTGATGAACTAACCCCTTTATCATTATACAGTGACCTTTTTATCTCTTCTTACAGTTTTTGTCTTGAAATCTATTTTGTCTAAGTATAGTGACTCCTGCTCTTATTTGGTTTCCATTGACATGGAACATGTCTTTCCATCCCCTTTTCAGTCTATGTGTTTCTTTATAGATGAAGGATGTTTCTTGCAGGCAACAGATCAATGGTTCTTTTTTTTATTATTATCTATTTAGCCAGTCTGTCTTTTGATTGGAGAGTTTGGTCCATTTATATTCAATGTTATTATTGATAACCTTACTCCTGCCATTTTGTTATTTGTTCTCTTGTTGTCTTCTCTCTTTCATTCCTGTCTTCCTCTAGTTAATATGATTTTCTCTGGTGATGTGACTTAGTGTCTTGATTTTTCATTTTTTGTGTAACCATTGTACGTTTTTTGGTTTGAGGTTACCATGAGGCTTGCAAATACTATCTTAAAACCCATTATTTTAATCTGATAACAACTTTACACTACTTGCATAAACAAGCAAAAAGAAATGTAATAAAAACTCTACCCCTTAACCTCATCCCCCACTTTTTAGCTTTTGTTATTTCTATTTATATATTATTGTATTGATTATATCTTAAAAAGTTGTTGTATTTATTAATTTTGATTGGTTCATTGCCTAGTCTTTCTACTTAGGATAAGAGTAGTTCACACACCACACAGTTACAGTGTTATAATATTCTGTTTTTCTGTGTACTTACTATTACCAGTGAATTTTGAACCTTCAGGTGATTATTTATTGCTCATTAGTGACTTTTTCTTTCTGATTGAAGTACTCCGTTTGGCATTTCTTGTTGGAGGGTCTGGTATTGATGAAATCCCACAGCTTTTGTTTGCCTGGAAAGGCCTTTATTTCTCCTTCATGTTTGAAATATATTTTCACTGGATATACTATTCTAGCATAAAAGTTATTTTCCTTCAGTACTTTAAATATGTCATGACACTGTCTCCTGGCCTGTAAGGTTTCCACTGAAAAGTCTGCTGCCGGACGTATTGGAACTCCATTGTATGTTATTTCTTTTCTTCTTCTTTTTTTTTTTCTTGCTGCTTTTAGAATCCTTGCTTTATTCTTAACCTTTGGGAGTTTAATTATTAAATGCCTTGAGGTAGTCTTCTTTTGGTTAATCTGCTTGGTGTTTTATAACCTTCTTGTACCTGGATATTGACATCTTTCTCTTGGGAAGCTCTGTGTTATTATTCCCTTGAATAAATTATCTACTCATCTCTTTCTTTACCTCCTCTTTAAGGCCAGTAATTGTTAGATTTGCCCTTTTGAGGCTATTTTCCAGATCCTCTAAGTGTCCTTTATTGCTTTTTATTGTTTTTTCTTTTGTCTCCTCTGACTGTGTACTTTCAAATAGCCTGTCTTCAAGCTCACTACTTCATTATGCTTGATCAATTCTGCTATTAAAAGACTCTAATGCATTCTTCAGTATGCCGATTGCATTTTTTAGCTCCAGAATTTTTACCTGATTTTTTTATTACTGTAATCTTTTTGTTAAATTTATCTGATAAAATTCTAAATTCCTTCTCTGCGTTGTCTTGAATTTCTCTGAGTTTTTTCAAAACAGCTAATTTGAATTCTCTGTCTGAAAGTTCACATATCTCTGTTTTTCCAGAATTGATCCTTGTTGCCTTATTTAGTTCAATTGGTGAGGTGAGGTCATGTTTTCCTGGATGGTGTTAATGCTACGATACGTTCTTTGGTGTCTGAGCATTAAAGGTTTAGGTGAACAACATTTTGCTTGAAAGGCTGCTGCTGTGGTTTAAAAAGGGTCAATTTTTTTAAAAAATTAAGTTATTCATAGTTTAGAGCATTTGAATAAAGTATGTTTTTGTAAGAAAATTTACTTTTCTCTTTATCTGAGTTCTCCAAAATTTTGATTGTTATTTTATGACAATACAGTTATTTGCATAAGTTTAATAAGAGTCTTTTAGAACAGAACATTTGGAGACACTGGTTATTTTACCAAGACTTTGACTAAAATAGCATATTTTAAGGTAAAGTTCCAGCAAAGCCAATTTAAGAGTAGCCTATATAAGCATCCAATTATTGCTGTACTTTATGTGACTAACCAGGCAAAGTATAATGAGTTCAAAACTTATTTTACACACAAATTGGTCTTATTGTAATTTCTCCTTAATAGAAAAGGAAGACTAGAATGAAAGATAGAAATTGTTTCAAAGGAAAAATGTAACACTTGATACTAGATTTTAGCCCTAGTTGTTTTTTTTTTTTTTGAGTGCAGATTGAATCATAAATTATTTCTTATTTCTTAGCTACAATAATTCTCTAGAGAGTGCCAGATTATAATTTTTCTTCATATCTTTTGTTGGTGCCCTAATGGAATAGGTTTCTATTTCCGTTCCGTCACACAAATATTCTTATGATTGTCAAAATATTAATGTTATTGATTTAACCTTGTTTTACTTCCAAGGAAACAAAAATCATGGCATTCTGAAGGCCAGAGATGTGACGCCCTCTCATTTGGCATCCCACCGGGCCCAATCTGGTTTTCACTGCAAATGCCCTGCCGCTAAAACTACACAATCACCTCCCTCTAGGCCCAAGGACTGTCATGGAAGAGGTGGGCATCTGAGATTGTAAGGGCTGGTTTTGACGGACAGAATTAGATCAAGATCAAAAACTCCAAATCAAGGATGGCTGCAAAGATGCCTACACAGCTGATAGAACAGGCGACTTTGCCTTCTTAGCTATTGTGTCTCACCCTCGCATCTGGTCAGTTTCATAACCTTGCCTTAATTTTAAGGGGTAAAAAATGCTTGTCCACATCCACATCCATTCCTATCTGGCCTAGTACAATTAATGGGCTGTAAGTTATTTTGTTGTGATTATATAGTTCCTAATTGAAAAAGTTTTGATTGAATATTGTTGAGGTGAAATAAAATGCTTAAATCTGTGCATCTCTTTAAACATTCAGTCATTCATTTTCTCATTAATTCAACCATTATTTATCAAGCACCAACTGTGCTTGAGTATGGGAATGCAACTGAGAACAAGAAAGTGATATTCTTTATCACAGAAAACCTAGAAGCAGTTTTCAAGAGTAAGTAAGGCAATCACAATTAAATGGTGATAGTTGAGATGACAGAGAATCACCAATCCCAGGCATGGTAGATCTTCCTAGAGGAGTGGAAGAATAATGTAAAACATGTGATTCAAAAATTAGCAACCATTAGTCCAGTAAATCATGTTCTCATGTGTGATGTGGGATGGAGGAGTAAGGGGAGGCATGCCATGAGAGGTGTTGGAGGCATAACCACAGGAACCCCTGAAGAACCAGAAATTAAAAAGGGTGTGGCTTGTTTGTGAGACTGAAATTCTCCACTCTGGCTGGATCTCAGAGTTTGATGTGAATGGTGAGAGTCTAAAGAGGAAAATAAAGCCAGATGCAAAGGGGTTTGTACATGCATTTTGTACACTTTGTACACCTCAAGATTATGGATTTTTTTTCTTGAGATAGGTGACAAGCTGTAGAAAGGTTTAAAGTCAGGGAGTGCCATGATCTACTTCACATTTGAGAGCAATCCCTCTGGCTGCAGCAGCACAGGTTACCTTCAAGAATGCAAGGGTGGAGTCAGGGAGACCAGACACTGGGGGCAGGAGTAACGTAGTACTTGTAGTAATGTAGTCAGTGTAGTCATTGTAACATGTAACATTGTAACATGTAATAGCTCAGTCACTATTACAGTGGCCGAAATTGATTATGGCCAAAAATACAAAATAATTATTGTACTTTCATATTTCAGAATTTAAAATCTGTATTATTTCTCTGCCTGGTCAATTATCAGCTATATAATTGTCTTCTAAAATTTCCCACGTTCATCAAATCTGGCCATGCTTTAATCAACACTCAAGAGAGTTACATTTAAAAAATAAAAATAGAATTGCATTACTCCCTCTTACGATTATTCACTGCTATCCCATCACTCTTTGGTAAAGACATTTTTAATGTCTTTCTGTATTCTGTACTACAGCAAACTCTTCAGCTTCTGGCATTATCGTTTACAATCTGCCCTCAACACTCCAACCACATTTACCTTTCCGTGGCCACTCTTATCCACCAGATTAGATTAGTTCCTTTCTCCTAGACAGTCTCATATCATTTGTCTTTTTCTTCTTATGACCGACTGGTATTTAAGCAATGATTGATAGTTCCAGAAATATAGTGAACTGAGCTGATATGAACCCTCCTTTCTTTTACAAACACACTAAAATGATGGATGAAGTATAACAACAAAAACGCTTAAATACATAAACAATCTCAAAGGAAGAAAAGTTAAATCCCTAGGCTTCAGCACTGAAGAAGAAAATATTAAAGCCAGAGAAATAAGCAAAAACTCACACTGCCATAGCCACTGTGATTTTTTTTAAACCCAAGTTTAGGATCTGAGGGCTGGTAGCTAGTCTTTCATGTCCATAAATGAATGCCAGGAGATAACTGTAGATAAAATTTATTTCTGTACATGAAGACTGAAGCTGCAAAAGTTGAAAAGAGAACCAGAAAAAGGTAGAAAAGACAATGAGAATATTTTTTATTTATTTCTAGACACTAAGGAAGCATTGAAAAAAAGTCACCTATGAAAAATAAAAACCTAAACCTCTTACATGCGTAATTATTCCAACTAAATCTTCATTTTTATTATGATGCTATAATTCTGAGGCACAAAATTAAATTGGAAACTGGTTTAAGACTGCTTCAGCCACAGCAGAAGTCCATACAAAAATCTTTTGAGACACTTGCAGGACCCCTAGCTTGCCACCAATATTAATATAAAGTCCCAGCTCTTGAGGTGTACAAGATGAGAGTACAGGACCCTTTGCATCGGGCTTTACTTTCCTCTTCAGATTAAACTCTCTCCACTGATATAAAACTTTGAGATCCAGCCAGAGTGAAGAATTTCAGTCCCACAAACAAGCCATACCCTCTTTTTTTAATATCCCTGGTACTTTAGATGTGCCTGTGGCTGTGCCCCGAAGGCTTGTGTTGACGTGTCCCTTTTCACAAGGTGTTTACTTCATGAGACTCCCATAAAACAAACATGTCTCCTGTACAGATTTAGTTTATGTATACCCCAGATTCAGGCTGGTCTTTCTGCTACCTGGGCCTCAGTTGCTTAATTCCTGCGTGAACAACCCTAATGATGACTCATACTCTTCTTATAGTAAAGTATCCCTGCCATTCGCTACAAATGTCACGCACTTCTATGTAGACCAAAGATGGCAATAATACATCAATTAACAAAGAAAGACTGCAACAGCAGCATATTCGCCAGAATGGACCTGCGAATATACTACCTTTCTCAGCAGCTTCCCAAAGTGCAAAGGGACACCTTCCCCTAGGAGTAGAATTTGATCAGTCAGAGAAAAAGACAGCAAGAAGACAGCAGATAAATTTCTCTCCCTTTATTTCTTTACCAATGGACTCTTCCAAAATGCAGCATCCCATGGAGGCTGCCTGGAGATAGCATGCATGACTGAGTACAAGCTGTGCTTTGTTGGAAAGCTGTGGACATCTCTGTAATGCATTATCTTATATTTGCTCCGATTCTTTCCCTAGCTCACTTTCCTCTTTCTTTCACCTCTCCTTCCCCAGGTGGTTGCCTTCCAATATAATACAGTCATGTGCTGCATAACAACATTTTGCTAATGATGGCCTGCATGGGTAGTCCTATAAAATTATAATGAAACTGAAAAATTCTCATTGTCTAGTGACATCATAGCCATCTTAACCTTCTACCGCAATGCAATATTCATGTATTTGTGGTGATGATGGCATAAACAAACCTACTGAGCTCCTGGTCATGTAAAGGTATAGCACATATAATTATGTATAGTACATAAAAGTTGATAATGATAATGAACAACTATGTTACTGGTTTATGTATTTACTATACTATGATTTTTAACATTATTTTAGAATGCATTCATTCTACTTACAAAAAAAAAAAAAGCTAACCGTAAAACAGCCTCAGACAGGTCCTTCAGGAAATATTTCAGAAGAAGGCATTGTTATCATAGGAGATGACAGCTCCATGTGTGTCATCGCTCCCGAAGACCTTCCAGTGGGACAAAACATGGAGACAGAAGAGTGATATTGATGATGCTGACCCAGTGTAGGCCTAGGCTAGTGTGTGTGTATTTGTGTCTTAGCTTTTACCAAAATGAAGTTTAAAAAATTGGTATGATTATTTTTTGTTCTGAATACTTACAAAGAAACAACTTACAAAGAGGAAGCATCAAGGCACCTCACTGTGTCTTTTTAAAGCTAACATCACTGAGAAAAAAAAATTAAAACACAGAAAAAGCTATTCTTCTTAAGAAAAAGTTTGAGTGTTTTTAACAAATTTATGAATTGATTTGCAATTTCATGATATCTTTATTGGTAATGTACCTTCAACTATCCAATCATGTGCACATATTTTACTGAGCAGGCACTTAATACAGGCTGAATCACCTAGATATATTCAACTGATTACCTGTCTCTATTAGAATACACAGGTGGTTGCTAACTACCTCTCTTAAACTCTAATGATGCATCAATAAATAGAAAGTTATGAAGCAAATTGAGACAATTATCTAAATCATCCTAGCAAAAATTACCTTTTACCTGGAATACTAGGCCAATAAAATATGATTAATTTCTGGAACTTGTGAAGTTTGCCTCTGTTCAGTTAATTAGGAAAATGAGTCTCTAAACAAATTAATAATGTAAACCTGCAGATTGTGGTCTCCACAAGAGTCAAGGGCAAATAACTGCTCTCATCTATGTGTAAATTCAGTCAAGGAAGGATAGTTTTGTCATCATAAAGAATATTTTATTATAAAATTTATTATATGATATTAATTGTATAAAATAAATTATCATTATAACATTAATTCATGTTATTAAGGAAAATCAGATTTTGAAATATTTTATTCTCATTGCTCTATCTTAACTACTATATTTATTTGAATGTTCTAGTAGCATGTAGAATCTAATAAAATATCAACTATACAGGGATCTGAAAATACATTGTAGCTATTATTCATCTCTGAATTTTCAATGTCAGAAAGTTCATTATCATAGGTAACCTAGTAAGCATAAATTAATAATTATTTTGAATTTAATTAATTTAAATAATTGTATCATGTACATTAACCAGTTCATGTAATCAAAGTTAAATTTTACATGCCTACTGCAAGAAGTTCTAAATCCCTAATGTACATCTCTAAAAGACCTGATTTCTTTCCCCAGATTTATCTCATCTTTTTATCCATCCATCTCTTTCTTCCACTAACTAAAAATTCTGTCTTAATAGCTATAAATCAATTGCATCACTAGTCCCACTCCATCTATGAGAAAACTCCAGTTCAGAGATGTTAAGTGACTTCATTAATGCCAACACAGCTAATCAGTAGGAAAGAGCCAGGAGTGGAGTCTAGAAACGTCTAACTCCAAATCTATAGTCTTAACATTGCACTACATTTGCCATGTACTGTCTGATATACAAGTCATAAAACTATTTCTCAATTCTCTGGGAAATTTCTACACGCCACTCTTGCTCAGCCTGTTCCATATACCCAGAGCCTATCACTTATGTCAGCCTTTTGAATTTTACAAATTCTTTTTATCTTATTAAAATAAGATACAATTTCTTATGCCTTTTCCAATTCTTCTCAATATAGAGTGATTTTTCTTTTTGTACAATTCTTAACCATTGGACCTATTCCCTTATTATGCCATTTGTCATTATTTACCAGCATTGTTTTTACATTTTTATAGGTATTCTCTCCTCCACTAATTTAAGGGCTCTTTGATAAGAATTACCTTGCTATACTTTATATACACCAAAATTTGTTATGATTGCTGAAGAAGTAAAACCAGAAAGTATAATCTACCAATTTTATTCAGTTTAAATAGTGGCATACCTCAGAGATATTGTGGATTCAATTCCAGGCCACTGCAACAAAGCAAGTCAGACGAAGTGTTTGGTTTCCCAATGCATATAAAAGTTATGTTTATACTACACTGTAGTCTAGTGAGGGTGCAATAGTATTATGTCCATCTTATCATTTCTGCCTATTCAATATGATATTGGCTATGGGTTTGTCATAAATAGCTCTTATTATTTTGAGATATGGTCCATCAATACCTAGTTTATTGAGAGTTTTTAACATAAAGGAATGTTGAATTTTATCAAAGGCCTTTTCTGCATCTGTTGAAATAATCATGTGGTTTTTGTCTTTGGTTTTGTTTATGTGATGGATTGTATTTACTGATTTGCGTATGTTTGAACCAGCCTTGCATCCCAGGGATGAAGCTGACTTAATGGTGGTGGATGAGCTTTTTGATGTACTGCTGGATTCGGTTTGCCAGTATTTTATTGAGGATTTTCACATTGATGTTCATCAGGGATATTGGTCTGAAGTTTTCTTTTTTTGGTGTGTCTCTTCCTAGTTTTGGTATCAGGATGATGCTGGCTTCATAAAATGACTTAGGGAGGAATTTCTCCTTTTCCATTGTTTGGAATAGTTTCAGAAGGAATGTTACCGGCTCCTCTTTGTACATGTGGTAGAATTCAGCTGTGAATCCATCTGGTCCTGGGCTTTTTTTGGTCAGTAGGCTATTAATTACTGCCTCAATTTCAGAACTCATTATTGCTCTATTCAGGAATTCAACTTCTTCCTGATTTAATCTTGGGAAGGTGTATGTGTCCAGGAATTTATTCATTTCTTCTAGATTTTCTAGATTACTTGCACAGAGGTGTTTATAGTATTCTCTGATGGGAGTTGGTATTTCTGTGGAGTTTATCAATTTTTATTGTGTCTATTCGATTCTTCCCTCTGTTCTTCTTTATTATTCTAGCTGGCAGTCTATTTATTTTGTTAATTTTTTCAAAACACCAGAGCCTAGATTCATTGATTTTTTTTTTTTGGAGAGTTTTTATTTCTCTGTCTCCTTCAGTTCTGCTCTGATCTTAGTTATTTCTTGTCTTCTTCTAGCTTTTGAATTAGTTTGCTCTTGCCTTTCTAGCTTTTTTAATTGTGATGTTAGGGTGTAAATTTTAAATCTTTCCCACTTTCTGATGTGGGCATTTAGTGACATAAATTTCCCCCTTAACACTGCTGTAGCTGTGTCCCAGAGATTCTGGTACATTGTCTCTTTGTTCTCATTGGTTTCAAATAACTTCTTGATTTCTGGCTTAATTTCATTATTTACCCAGGAGTCATTCAGGAGCAGGTTGTTCAATTTCCATGAAATTGTGTAGTTTTGAGTGAGTTTCTTAACCCTGAGTTCTAGTTTGGCTGCACTGAGGTCTGAGAGACTGTTTGATATAATTTCAGTTCTTTCGCATTTGCTGAGGAGTGTTTTACTTTCAATTATGTGGCTTATTTTAGAATGAGTGCCATGTGGTACTGAGAAGAATGTATATTCTGTTGATTTGGGTTGGAGAGTTCTGTAGATGTCTATTAGATCCACTTGATCCAGAGATGAGTTCAAGTCCTGAATATCTTTGTTAATTTTCTGTCTCCTTGATCTTTCTAATATTGACAGTGGGGTGTTAAAGTCTACCACTATTATTGTATTGGAGTCTAAGTCTCTTTGTAGGTCTCTAAGAACTCATTTTATGAATCTGGGTGCTACTGTAGTGGGTGCACATACATTTAGAATAGTTAGCTCTTCTTGTTTAATTGTTCCCTTTACCATTATGTAATGCCCTTTTTTGTCTTTATTTTTATCTTTGTTGGTTTAAAGTCTGTTTTGTCAGAGACTAGGATCGCAACTCCTGCTTTTTTTTTTTTTTTCTTTCCATTTGCTTGGTAAATTTTCCTTCATCTCTTTATTTTGAGCCTGTGTGTGTCACTGCACATAAGATGGGTTTCCTGAATACAGCACACCAATGGGTCTTGACTCCTTATCCAATTTGCCAGTCTGTGTCTCTTAATTTGGGCATTTAGCCCATTTACATTTAAGGTTAGTTTTGTTATGTATAAATTTGACCCTGTCATCATGATGCTAACTGGTTATTTTGCACACTAGTTGATGCAGGTTCTTTGTAGTGTCACTGGTCTTTATACTTTGGTGTGTTTTTGTAGTGGCTGGTACCAGTTTTTCCTTTCCATATTTCATGCTTCTCTCAGGAGCTCTTGCAAGGCAGGCCTGGTGGGAGTGAAATCCCTCAGCATTTGCTTGTCTGGAGAGAATTTTATTTCTTCTTTACTTATGAAGCTTAGTTTGGCTGGATGTGAAATTCTGGGTTGAAAATTATTTTCCTTAACAATGTTGAATATTGGCCCCCAATCTCTGCTGAGAGATCCACTGTTAGTCTGATGGACTTCCCTTTGTAGGTGACCTGGCCTTTCTTTCTGGCTGCCCTTGAAATGTTTTCCTTCATTTTGACCTCAAAGAATCTGATGATTAAGTATCTTGGGGTTGATCTTCTTGTGGAGTTTCTTGGTGTTGTTTTCTGTATTTCCTGAATTTGCATGTTGACCTGCCTTGCTAGGTCAGGGAAGTTCTCCTGGACAATATCCTGAAGTGTGTTTTCCAACTGGTTTCCATTCTCCTAACCTTCTGGTACTCCAATCAATTGTAGGTTGGTCTTTTTACAAAGTCTTATATTTCTTGGAGGCTTTGTTCATTGATTTGTATTCTTTTTTCTCTAGTCTTGTCTGCATGCCTTATTTCAGCAAGGTGGTCTTTGAACTCTTATATCCTTTCTTCCACTTGATCAATTTGGCTATTGGTCCTTGTGTATGCTTCATGAAGTTCTTGTGCTGTGTTTTTCAGCTCTATCAGGTCATTTATATTCCTCTCTAAACTGGTTATTCTAGTTAGCAGCTCCTCTAACCTTTTATCAAATTTCTTAGCTTCTTTGCATTGGGTAGAACATACTCCTTTAGCTCAGCATAGTTTTTTATTGCTCATCTCCTGAAGCCTACTTCTGTCAAATCATCCATCTCATCCTCCATCCAGTTCTGCACCCTTGCTGGAGAGATGCTGCAATCATCTGGAGGAGAAGAGGCTTTCTGGCCTTTTGGGTTTTCAGTGTTTTTTTGTTGATTCTTTCTCATCTTCGTGCATTTGTCTAGGTTTGATCTCTGAGGCTGTTGACATTTGGATGGGGCTTTTGTGGGGGCTTTTTGTTGTTGTTGTTGTTGATACTGTTTATGTTGCTTTCTGTTTGTTTCTTTTTCTTTCAATGGTCAGGTCCCCCTTCTGTAGGGATGCTGCGGTTTGCTGGGGACTCACTTCAGGATCTATTCATCTGGTTCACTCCTGTGCCTGGAGATGTCACTCAAGGAGGCTGGAGAACAGCAAAGATGGGTGCCTGCTCCTTCTTCTGGGATCTCTGACCTCGACGAGCACCAAGTTGATGCCGGCAGGATCACTCCTGTATAGGGTGTCCGACAACCTTTTTTGGAGAGTCTCACTCAGTTGGGTGGCACAGGGAACAGGACCTGCTTAACAAAGCATTTTGTCCCTTGGTGGAGGGGATGTGCTTCGCTGGGGTGAAACCCCATCATCTGGGCTGTCTGGATTCCTCAAAACTACCAAGAGGAAAGGCTAAATCTACTGAGCTGCAGAGACCATGGCCACCCCTCCCCCACCCTCTGGATCTCCCAAGGGGCTCAGGCCCAGGGAGATCCAGGTTCTGTCCCTGAGCCTCTGGCTGGAGTTATTGGAGTTGCTGCAGGGAAGCCCCACCCAGTGGGGAAGGATGAGTCAGGGTCAGGCCTGAAGAGGCACTCTGGCCACAGTCGGCCACAGCCAGTGTGTTGGGCTGTGGTGAACATGTCTTGGGAGCAAGTTGTCCAGCCTCCCTGGCTCCAGAAAGGGAAAAGCGTGGCCTGGAGCTACAGAGATGAATGTCGCCCTTCCCCCACCCAAGGAGATTAGCATGTTAAGCAGTTGTGAGTCCCAGTGCTGGCTGCTGCCCCTCTCCCAAAGAGCTCAACGGGCTTAGACAGCAGGCAGCTGCAGCTGTGGTGGTGGTTGCCCTTCCCCCCGGGAGCTCAGTAGGCTTGAGCAGATTCCAGCTGAGAGACCATTGAGAATCTGTGAGGCTCCAGGATTGGGATGCTGGGCCCCGGTGGTGTGGGTTCACGAGTGGGATCTTACGATCAGTGGATTGATCAGAGGATTGCCCAGTTCCATGGAAAATGCATGGCTTCCCCGGCTGGGTAGCACGCTCACTCACTGCCTCCCTTGGCTGAGGGGTGGGGCTCCCCTACCCCGTGTGGCTCTCAGGTGAGCGGTACACCGCTCTGCTCTTCCTCCCTCTCTGTGGATCACAACAGCCTCCTAGTCAGTTCTGATGAGAGAACCTAGATACCTTGGTTGCTGGAGAAGTATTCACATGCTTATTATGGTTCTTTTCGATGGGAGGCTCTGATTGCTGCTGTTTCTAGTCAGCCATCTTGCTGCCTCCCGCCTTGACTCCTTTAAGCCAGAGGTTTTTAATTTACCCATATACATCAGAAACATCACTATAGCACATATAGCATTACAGAATGTATTTGTTAAATAGTAATATTTGAAAGTCAAAAATATTACTTGTACCCTGGGCTACAGAATGGATGATAACAGTCATGAAAATCACATTAATCTCTTTGTATATTTCCATTAGAGCTCTTTGGTGCCCAGGTACATTGCCAATGAGTAGTAATATTATGAAGGTATCCTTTCTTCTGAGCAGGAGGTCTCAACAGAGTGCTTCAAATACTTAGTAAACCATGCTGTAAACAGATGTGCTGTCATCCAGGCATTCATCTTTCATTTCTAGAGCACAGGAAGAGTAAATTTAGCATTTTCAGAATGAAAAGTGAACGCTGGCTGCAAATAAAGTCACTAGCTACATTAGCTTGTAAAAAGAGGGTCTGTTCTTTAAAGCCTTGAAGCCAGGCATTGACTTCTCCTCTCTAGCTATGAAAGCCCTAGATAGCATCTTCTTGCAAGGCTGTTTTATCTACGTGGACAATCTGCTGTGCAGTGCAGCCACCTTCATCAATGATCTTTCCTAGGTCCTTGCTGCAGCTTCTACATTAGCACTTGCTGCTTCACTTTGCATTGTTACTTTTTGGAAACAGTTTCTTTCCTTAAACCTTAAGAACCAACCTGTGCTAGCTTCAAACATTTCTTTTGTGGCTTTTTCACCTCTCTCAGCCTTCCTATAATTGAAGAGTTAGGGCTTTGCCCTAGATTAAGCTCTATCTTAAGAGAATGTTGTGGCTTGTTTGATCTTCTATGCAGACCAGTAAAACTTTCTCCATGTCAGCAATAAAAGTGTTTTGCTTTCTTATTTGTATGTTCACTGGAGCAGCACGTTTAATTTCCCTCAAGAACTTTTCCCTTTACCACTTGGCTAACTGGCACAAGAGGCATAGCTTTGGGCCTCTCTTAGCTGTTTACATGCTTTCCTCCCTAAGCGTAATCATGCCTTACTTTTAATTTCAAGTGAGAGACTTGCAACTACCTTTCATTTGAACACTTAGAGGCCATTGTAGGGTTATTAACTGGCGTAATTTCAATATCGTTGAAATTAGGTAATAGGGATCCCCAAGGAGAGAAAGAGAGCTGGAAAAACAGCCAGTGGATGGAGCATTCAGAACATACACATTTATTAAGCTATTCAATGTATACGTGGATGGTTTATGATGTTCCAAAACAATTATAATTTTAACATCAAAAATCGTTGATCACACATCACCATAGCATGTGTAATAATAATTAATCATCATAAAAATAAATGTTTGAAATATTGTGGGAATTTCCAAAATGTGACAGATAGATGTGAAGTAAGCACATGCTTTTGGAAAAAATGGCACTCATAGACTTGTTCAGTGCACGGTTGCCATAAGCCTTCAATTTGCAAAAAAATACAGTATCTGTAAAGTTCAATAAAATAAGATATGCCTCTACAAATTTTAACTATATATTTTTGAAGACTAAAATGTTTTTCTTAACAATTTTTAAATTGCAAAAATGTGTTCACACCTATATTACACATATTTTCCTAGTTTAAACTGTAGTTCCTATATTATCTAAAAGTGCAAATGATATTTTTTAATGAACTGAGAATATTTAGTAATATTCTAAGTTTGGAAAGCAGGGATGAAAGAGAATTGGCATACACACTGTGATAACTTGAGAAATAGAGTGGATGTTATATTTGCTAAGAAGTCTGGGGGGTCTTCGGAGAGAAAATAGGAAAGGGATTAGACTTGACCTGCACTACACTGGACTCAGGTCCTGGGACATCACATTTAGACTACCATGAAGGAAGGTGGGTAGAAGCTCTTTTATTGTCTCAGGTGAGAAATGTATTCATTGAAGCAGAAAAGACTTAATGAATGTGAGTTGATTTTAGAATGAGAAGAATAATTTTAGAATGAAACTTGTTGATTTTTTTTTCCTATGCAAGTCTGAGGCAACTGTACACAAGTTTAACAAAAACAGGAGCTCTAAGAAACTGCAAAAGTCAATAAATATAAATGCTCTTCTGTTTAAAATATTGTTAAAAAATCAGAAACTTCTATCCTTATAGCGAGCTCAAGCATGATTCCAACACCTTGGTAGAAATGAAACCATTTGTTGTTTTAGTAAAAGAAACACAAGCAGTGATGAAGGTTAGCAGATTACTATCAGTAATAATAAGAAAAGGTGATTCTACAGTTAGAGCAAAATATTTTGGGCCACATAATGAGAAGCTAGAGCAGAGCAACAGAGCTTGGCTGTAACATTACGGGAAAAAGTGATACCCACAGGCAAACATCAAAGGCTGGTAAGTAGAATCAGCCAGGCGCCCAAATCCCTTATAGGAAATGGGAGGAACTACAAGAAGTAACTAGAATTCCAACAATTCTTCTTGGAAGAACTTAAAGACAAAAATTGTGTCTGCTATTATTATTGTTGTGATAAACCTTTCCTCATTGCCCCATTGTCTAATGCAAAAGTATGTGTTACACATGTAAAATAAGAAGTGCAACAACAATTACAATATCATTGTTATTAATTTTTTAATTTTTCTTTCAATTATTAAAAAAATAACAAATTAACAAAAATCTAACTTTTCTGAACCATAAGTGTGAGTTTAAAAATCAGCACAAGGGTTCTCTGTTGGGCTTTGACTTCCATAAGAACTTCATGATAAACTCCCTGACTGACACCGTCTTCGGAAAACATGCTTCTCCTCAGGAATGCCCTAGCATGTGCACAGTGTGACATGCTGACATTGACCATGACTATTTCCTGTCCTTTCCGTTTAGGCTTGAGTTCATTATATCATCTATTTTCTTACCCTTTCTGGCCTCTACACGTTGAATGTCAACTTCTAAACAGCATTAAAAAAAAAAAAAAATAGTACCACCTGTCTCTGTTCCCAGAAGTAGCCTCATTGGATAGGAAAAGGTCAAAATTAAATTTTCATCCTAGATGAATATTGTGCCCAGATGCTAGCAAGGAAGCCTAAAGTCATTATGAAAAACCTGAAGTGCATATATCAATCTCTAGATGAGCTGATTCATTTCAGATTGTACACTAGCATCCTTCTTTCTCCTGTGTACCTGTTTGGTTAATTATTTCTCCCTGTTATACTATAAATTCCACAAAGTAACCCTGTAGCACCTTTTTTTTTTTTTTGGAAAATAAATCATTATCTTTTGTCAAAGGCATGCATAATTGCAACAAAATAACAGTTCAAAACTGCTTACAGTTGGCTTTTTACATTTGACAAATACTGAAGAGAATAATTGCCTAAAGACAATGTATAACCTTGATTTAAATGACTTATTATGCATACTTCACACATATGCAGTGAAAATAATCTTCCTCCCTCAAAACAGTTCCTCCTGCTGACAAATGAATTTGTTAGGTGGAAAACAATGTACATTTATAATTCCCTTGTCTGTTTTATAACTTCATGTATCTTACATCTACTCCCCTTTTACCTCATTGTCCTACTTTTTAAGCCAAGAACTCATTTTTCATCTATGTTAACTTTGTATAATGAACACACAAGCCTAAGGAAAATAAAGTATATAATACAAACAGGGTAAGTAAATGAAAATAGGAGTAGTATTCATGTTCTTTCCCTCCCTGTAAATGTACGTAACATTGATGCTCTTGTGATGTCTAGATAGAGGGTAGGTAATAGCATGAACTACTGCCAAATAGCATTTAAAGTCCTATCGAACCTCACATTACATATATCCCAATTAAGTAAACTATAGTTTTACTTTTCCCCCCTTCCACAACAGACAAATGATTACTCTCTGAATGTTATGAGGGTTTTGCAAAAACATTTTCAGGATTTACAAATAGTCTGGTCGGTTCGTTTCTTGTGACTTTCAAGCTTTCTATCTTAAATGTTATCATATTGCTAATCAAATAAATTAAAAACCAAATGGGATATTGGGAGAGGGAGGTTTTATTCCCCTCACTTAAGAACATCATTAAACAGGAAAGGAAAATGCCTATTAGAGGGCAAACCAAAAAGACTTCAAAATAGTTGAGAATACCTGTCATGCTTTTTGGTTTTATTAGCTGCTTTTCGCTTAGTAAAATGTAGACTGCAACCATCATTACATTGTATTTAAAGTTGTGCAGATGGTGGTCAATATTAATAGATGCTTACTTGTATCAAGCTGTCAAAAAGTCCAAAGTAAAAATTGCTCAGTGATGGAATATAAGTAGAGAGGAGTGTTCCAATTGGTCTAAGCAGTTTGATATATGAAGATAGAAAGCCAAATAATTAAGGATCAGTGGTAGAGGGCAAAAGCAGCTGTCTCACAAGCAATGCATTTGGACCTTTGATACAAATATAATATGAATCTTACAGCATAGGAAGGAGGAAAAACACCTCTGCTAACTCAGTGTCTCTCAAATAGGAATCCATGAATGAAAACCTGGCAATCTTTATAGGGTTCTACAAATTTGGCATGACAAGTTTTTCAAAATTATATTCATATTTTTAAATAGTACATTTTTACAAGATGTAATTAATCACCATAAAATGTAGTATACTGAGGTACTTCAAAGGTGATGTTTGAATGTCATTGGATGTAATAGATAACCATTAGATCAGATAGATATGCCCACATATACATATATGCATATGTATGTATATGTGGGTCTATCTATATATCTGTATATACGTTTACATATACATGTATATATATGTACATATACATGTATATACATGTACATACATATAGTGTCTATGTGCCAGGTAGTAGCCTAAGACTAAGCGTACAACAGCAACAACACAGACAAAATCTTTGTTCCCGAAGCACTTGTATGTCTTCTGAGAATGTATGGGGTAGTAGCAAGTACTATCCAGGGAATCAAACAGGGCAATGTGATGACAGAACATGCCTGAGTATTAACAACAGAAAGGTAGTTCAGCAAATCCTCTACAAAGGGATGATATTTAAACTGAAACATACATGATGAGAAGGAGCAAGGCCAAGAAAAAAAAAAAAACAGAGTGAAGAGAAATCCAGTCTGAGACTTTCAGATCAAGGACGGTCAACAGGAACAAGTTTTATGTGTTTTAGAAGAACAGAGAAGTGTGTGGTTGGTGGGACTTGGTGAGTGCCCATATTAGATAGGTGGACAAAAATCAGGCCATGTGGTCCAGGATAAAAAGTTTTTGAATTATTGGAAAAGCATCCATGTTTTTAAATTTTAATATTGCTATTTAAAAGATCACTCTGGCTCCTAAGTGGGTAATGGATTATTGAAATGGAAGGGAAATGAAGACCCTATTCAGGGGTTGTAGCAATCTATTCAAGAAATAAGCATAGCTGATACTGCAAGGCTAATAGTAGATACAGAAAGAAGTAAGTGGATTGATTTGGTGAATGTGGGCGAAAGAGAGTAGGGTTTGGGTGACAAGTCTCTGGTAATCCTCTGCTCATGCGCATTTACCGAGTGGCAGAGAATCAGAGTTAATCAGTTTGATGGGAGAAAGGATGCTGAAAATAAGAAATTCAAGTTTAGACATTTCAATTTTGAAATGTCTATTACCGGTCATCTAAATGAAAAAGTCAAGTAGGCAAAAAAAAATGGTTCTCAAGTTTTATGGTAATGTCTAGGACGAATCAATGACATGAAAAAGAATGATAATGCCGTTGGAAGCTTTAGAATCGTTTAGGAGCCTGTGAGATACTCTTGGCAAAGTAAATGTCCTAATTTATGAACACAGTGCTAAGGTCCTTTGTAAAATGAAGAGCACAGTATCATTCTTTTAAACAACTCACTGGAATTGAAAACTTTTTAAAGCTAAAACCTAAAAAAGCCACACATGAATAACTTTTATTCAATTTAATAATGTGAACATACTTGCATTTATAATCTAAATGTTAATAAAATACAATAAAATGTAGTTGATTTTAAATTATCTTCAAGATATTTCCAAATAGTATTTTCTAAATAACATCTTTTGACATTTTGGTATCCATTTATATAGATTCACTTTAAATGTTCAATTTCCACTTACAAATTATTATTTTTTTTTTTGAGACAGAGTTTCACTCTTGTTGTTCAGGCTGGAGTGCAATGGCGTGATCTCAGCTCACCACAACCTTCACCTCCCTGATTCAAGTGATTCCCCTGCCTCAGCCTCCCAAGTAGCTGGGATTACAGGCATGAACCACCATGCCCAGCTAATTTATTTATTTTTATTTATTTATTTATTTATTTATTTATTTATTTTTGTATTTTTAGTAGAGATGGGGTTTCTCCGTGTTAGTCAGGCTGGTCTCAAACTCCCGACCTCAGGTGATCTGCCTGCCTTGGCTTCCCAAAGTGCTGGGATTACAGGTGTGAGCCACCACACCTGGCTCCAAATTTTTTAATATAATTAAGGACCTTCTGTATTAAAACTTATTTATGTATTCCCCTCTTGTTGGATATTTATGTTGTGTCCTAATTTTGGTAGGAAGTGTTAGATATTTTTGACATTTAAATGAATGTCATGTTTAAATTAAATGATTAGTTTCAGATAAAATGCTATCAGAAAGCTTGTCCTACTTTTATTAAATACCTTTTGCTCAATGATTGCTTTGTGTCAAAATATTATTCATTCTTCACTTTCCTCCCTCTTTCTACAGAAATTGCAGTTAACAAACTTTCACCAGTGATTTTTCAGTTAATCCGTTTATTGCAATTTATAAATGGGTTAGATTTATGTTGATGATCTTATTTAAATAAATTCCTTGTACTTTTTTCTCCTTCAAATTAAAATCTTAGCTCTTAAATAAAAATGTTGGAATGCAATTTAGTTTTAAGAGTTGAATGCTTTGAACAAGTCACAACCCATTATATTTTTGTGGATGGAATACAGGCAAAAGAGGGAAAAGCAGACACGTGCTGTTATTTTTAAAGTATGACTTTTAAAAAAATCAAATGTACAGCTGAATTTGGGGAAATAAACATTCTTTACGGATTTCCTCTGATGCTAAAAAATGACTTAATGATAGTTTCTAATAGGAAAGAATTCCTTTTATTAAATTACATGTTTCTTTGGTTAACATAAAGCCATGGTTTTTTAATTTAATTTACTTTTTTTTTTTAGATGGAGTTTTGCTCTGTTGCCCAGGCTAGAGTGCAGTGGCATGATCTCAGCTCACTGCAACCTCTGCCTCCTGGGTTCAAGCAATTCTCCTGCCTCAGCCTCCTGAGTAGCTGGGATTACAGGCACTCTGCCACTGCACCCTGTTGATTTTTGTACTTTTAGTAGAGACGGGGTTTCACCATCTTGGCCAGGCTCGTCTCAAACTCCTGACCTCATGATCCACCCGCCTCAGCCTCCCAAAGTGCTACCATTACAGGCGTGAGCCATCACACCTGGCCAGCCATGGTTTTTTTAACCAGCTCCTGCCACTGGTCTGCCACCCTCACTTAGGGGATCTTCTTAGCAGGAGGTTTTCCTTATGAGTAGATGGATGGTGTAACCCCAACCACTGCTCTATCACATCCAGTCTCCACAGAGAATCCAGAATGGCCTCATTAGGATATGCATCGCACCATCATTCCCCATCATGCTTCTACTTTAAATTTTCCAGGGATTTGTTAATTTTTTTTTTTTTTTTGAGACAGAGTCTCCCTCTGTCACCCAGGCTGGAGTGCAGTGGCGCGATCTCAGCTCACTGCAAGCTCCGCCTCCCGGGTTCACGCCATTCTCCTGCCTCAGCCTCCTGAGTAGCTGGGACTACAGACGCCCACCACTGCGCCCAGCTAATTTTTTTTGGTATTTTTAGTAGAGATGGGGTTTCACTGTGTTAGCCAGGATGGTCTCGATCTCCTGACCTCATGATCCTCGGCCTTTGTTAATTTTATTTAACAAAAAATCCAACTCTTTACCAAGATCTACAAGGTCATATACATTTTGTCCCTGCTCCCTTCCCAAATTCATCTCCCACCAGATCTCCCCCTGAAGCTCTGCATACACTGGCCTCCTTTCTCTTATTTGAAAACAAATGGACTGGCTTCTGCCTAAAGCATGCTTTCCTTTCTGCTTAGAATACTTGATCCCCAGTTCTCTGTGTGTCAGGCTTCTTCTCATCACTTAACTCTCCACTTAACTGTAATCTCCTCAGAGACCTATTTTCCTACCCAATGGAAAGGTACAACAGTACCTGGCACATTGAACAGAGTTGGCCAACATTTATTAAATCAATGATTGAAGGTTAGTGATATGGTTTGACTGCGCTCGCATCCAAATCTCATCTTGAATTCACACATGTTGTGGGAGGGAGCCAGTGGGAGGTAATTGAATCATGGCGGCAGGTCTTTTCAGTGCTGCTGTCATGATAATCAATCAGTCTCACGAGATCTGATGTTTTTGAAAAATGGAAGACTCCCTGCAAAAGCTCTCTCTTTGCCTGCTGGCATCCATGTAAGACTTGACTTGCTCCTCCTTGCTTCTGCCATGATTGTGAGGCCTCCCCAGCCATGTGGAAGTGTGAGTCCAATTAAACCTCTTTCTTTTGTAAATTACACAGTCTCGGGTACATCTTTATCAGCAGTGTGAAAACAGACTAATACAGTTAGCTTGAGAGAAATTTAAAAATGTTTTAATCTAGTAAAATTGGCTGCTATCACCTTTAGCAAAGGCTAATGAAATTATCACTTTGTACCCTTTTTAAAAACTGTCATTAAAATCCTCACATATTTCTCTGTTGATTTACTGCTATGAGGTAGATGATATCATCTGGTCACTTAGCTAGTTACCAAGAAAATTCTGGAATAATTATAGGCAATGAGAAGAGAATATATATCTAAAAACCCATTATGTTCTGAAATTTTGGATAGTTTAGTTCATTTATTAGACATAGTTCATTAAAACAGATATAACTACTCTATGGGCAGCACATAGTTCCCCTGGGCCTATCCTATAGGACATCTAGAGATGGCTTGACAAGTGGTTGATGCCTTGAACAAAGAAACTAGTTTTCCTTTTCTCTACTAGAGAGCTTTGTTTGAGAATGAAACGTGTCTGAGGTAGATATTATTTCCTTGCACACATAAAGAAACTGAAGCTTAGGAACCAATAACATCTCTAAGGTTAAAGGGTGTGAATGTCAGCACATTAATTCAATCTCTTCAGTCACATTTTCTTCACCTTGCCAGGCTTTGCTACCTCCTGAAATAATTCCTTGATATCTTCTCTGGAATGTTCTACACACGAATAAAAAACAAAGTGTTAAAAAATACTTGTCATCAGTGCTCCTCTTCATATTACGTCTATTTCAGAGAGTGAAACTGTCATTTACCTAGTGAATTACTCCCCATCTAAATAGACAGTTAGTTATAAAATCCTGTGTGCCCTGATTTCTAAGTATCCCCTGTTTTGGTAACAATTTTGCCAGGGACTTGCCTTCATTTCCTTTACCTCTACCATAGTTCAGTCTTTCATCTCTCAGATTTCAACATAGAACTAGAACTGATCCTTCACTTCTACTTTATTATCCCTCCAAACTCTACTCTCATGACTGAAATGGACCTTGCTAAAGGAAAATGTCCCTATTTTTTTTTTTTCCTTAAAATACTACTGGCAGCTTCCAATAGCCTCCAAGATAAAGTCTAAATGCCTTGGCTTAGTTTATAAAATTCTTCATTTTTAGGAGCCCAGCTTCTGCTCAGTACTACCCAACATTGAACTACTTGAAGTTTGTAGGATATTTTATAGGTTTCTAAGTATCCATTCTTTCATGCCCACAGTCTAGATATCTCATCCTCCTGACCGGTTTCCACTCTTGCAGCTATCAACTCAAATGTCATATCTTCGGGAACATTCCTGGACTTCTACATTTGAACTAGAGATCTTTTTTCTGTCCCTTTTCACCTTTGAATACCTATTTCTCAGCTTTTATATGCTGCATGGAAACGAAACAGCTAATGAGCTCCTGTGGGCAGAATGGTTCTCTTTCAGTTGAGTGTCCCAATACACAAGCACTTAGCATAATCCCTAGTTTAGAGACTCTTAAAACATGTTAATTAAAAGCATTAAAAGTGTGTAAATGAAAAAGTACTTTTTCATAATTCGCAATTTTGCCTAGTTATGATCCTTAGTAGACATCTAGGAAAGGTAAACCCACTGAATGAGACAATCACTCTATTTCTGCTAAGTCTAGTTACGCTTGTAGTTACCTCCTGGTTAAATTCAACTGGCTTCTAGGTGGTCCACCTGCTGCCTCATTGTCGTTCCTGCAACATTCTTCCTCAGAAATGAAGCTCCTTAAGGCCTCATGTCAGCCGTATCACAGAATCTCAGGAAAGTTGGGATTGAAGGGATAATGAGGTTACCTAGTCCAATCTTCAAAGGAGCCCATATCATCTATTTTGACAGGTGTAGTATTCAATGATAATTTATCTATCTGTAAATGTGCCATGACAAATTTTACGGAAGTAATGAAATTTTAGTAATCCAAGACAGCTCCACTGTGATCTCTGCTATTGCATATGTTTTCTTGGTGATAAGGAACCTAGGGAGGAGAGATTCAAACTGCTATTTTAATAAGATTTCAGGGGGAGAGCTCCAGATTTGTGATATGATAGTAAACTGGCTGCAAGTGAAAAAAAAAGAATATATGAAATTGGTTGTTATAAAACAGAAACATAGTGAGAGATTTGCTAATAATTTTATGATTGAGGGATCTGTATCACAGACTTTCTCTTCATTTAGAGACTTGTTATAATCCAAACAAAGAAAAGCTTGGCTGTTCATGCAGGAGGAGGGAGTAAAAGGTAAATAACACATTTAAATAATTGAAAGTTCTCAAGAAAGGTTAAAGGGAAGAAAGTCTGTAATCTTCTCTTAATACATTTCTTTCTTTGGTTCAAGACCCAGAGAGACAAATGTGATCATTCTAGCCAATTACAGGGATATATCCTAAACTTTCCTTACCTTTACCATTCTTCTTTCTATTTTTAACTTGCCAAGTTTTCCTTCTTTCTGAATCCCATACAAAAACCATTAACTAGGGTTGTTAATACACTTGGGCAATTTCTTTTATTTTCATGAATACGAAGTTAGAAATAAAAATTACCCCCAATACATTAAAAAGGGCATTGTAAGTTCTATAACTAAAGGACTTAAAAAAACAGTAAAAATGTTTTCATCCTGATTGCAAAATATCATCCCAATTTTATTGCCATATAACCTGGAACTTACACTTAAGGGGGAGACTAGAAGAAATTCCGAAAGTCAATATAAAAAAGATTATTCTAATTACCTAATTTTCTCACAATCTGCCAACTTTACTGCCATTGTTAAAGCGCAGACTCTCATCATGTCTTATCTATCCAAACACAATGTGATAGCTCAAAAGTGCAAAAATATATGTCATGTTAAAACATATTTTGCCATAGGAATATTTTCCCAGTTTCTTGTCTTATTAGCACAATTCATATTAAATGGAAACTAATAAATGCATTTTCCAGAAAGATTCAAAGAGAACCAAGCTTGCAAATGCACACATTAGCCCAATTTCAGAATGGTTTCCTCTCTGCGATTGCAATTGATAATTTCACTTTATTACAGACTTTAAGCAACTTCTTTCATATACAAAATCTTAGATGGATTTGGTGTTTTCAGCATCTTGAAACTAAAGCTATCATGTCTGTTTATTCCTTTCTTTCAAAAGGCTAACATCAATACATGATTTGGGTGTCAAAATAAGTCCTACATGTAAAACACAAAGAGATGAAGGAAAAGTATTCCTATGGCTAAAGAAAAAACAAATGTTGACGAGTTGGTCCTATCATCTCATAAGTGAATGCAAAATGGTAGAGAACTATAAATCAGAGATGAGGGTCTTTCCCTAGAGTGGACGGCACTTTAGGACACTATATCTTATATTGGGTAATCGGTTTCAATTACCTCAATTATTAGGGTCTGTTTTAAACCTTCCCAATAATATACTACTTAAACAGATACTGAAAATATCTCTGGTTTTTATAATAGGATAAATTTCTTTGCTGTCTCTACCGAGCTGTGATCCAAAGGAAAACAATCACTCAATACTATGGAAGAAACAGCATTTTTTGTTCATATTTGTTTCTTTCTTCCTGATGTATTTATTTATCAAGTAAATGAAACCAGTGAAAAACAATGTTACGCATTTCTGTGACAATGTCTTAATGCCAATTAAGGACAATGTCCTTAAATGCCAAAGACCTGGACACATACCCATGACTAGGAAAGAAGATTCTAGAAATGCCTGGTCACGCCAAGAGATGATTTAGTTGTTCTTGCTTTTCTCATTAAAACTTTCAAGGTGAATGAATATGTGCTCCTTAAAAAATCACCATTTAAAATCCTGCTTGTTTGAAACATTTTCAAAGTCAGCCCATTGATACCATCTTAACAGACACACAGCTGGAACTTTTCTCCTATAAATCTAATGACTTTTTCTTTAATACTTTACCTCCTTCAGTTCCGCCTTTCTGGACAGCACAACATACTGAGTGGTGATTTATACCAGGATACAGGCTGTTCTTGCCTTTTCTTTGTCCAGATTGTATGAAGGTCACAGTGAACAACAACTTCTCTCATGTACTTATGTGAGATTACAGAAGCCAGGGCTTCTCTCAGCTTGAGTTTATTATTTGGAGATTTGAGTCCAGACTTCTTTAGCTGCTTGATTTATTTTTTGCCTTCCCCTAAATTAAAAATACTGCTGATGCCTATATTTCACTGTATGTTTTCATCAAGTTTTCAAGTTTTATTTGCTTTTTCAGATTGCTTCTCCTATGACATTAAGGGGAATGGAAATTGCAGTGAGTTTCTTTATCATATTAAATAAATATCATCTCAATATTAAACACAACTCCAGTCTTTAGCCATTGGCTTTCTTCTATCTTTCTCTTTTAAGAAACATGGAAGTTTGAGATTGGAAGGAAACTAAAAGTCATCAACCTCAGGTTCTATTTAATGTTAAACATCTGGAGTTCTGCTCAAACACGTCCTGCAATGCGGATCTCATTTCCCCACTAAACACCACATTCCTCTTTCCGAAGTCTCTTATTGTTAAAAGGTTTAACTTTGTAGCAAAACTTAAACTGTTACTTTCATCCATTTTTTGGTACCTTTCCAGAAATATAGAACCTCTAAGTCATCTGTCCTAAAACATCCTTGAAGACAGTTCTTATATCTTCTTTCCTTTATCTGCTCCAAATACTTCCTCACCTACACCACAGGTCATTAAGCAACCCACCCAGGGGTAAAACTTTCCCTTATCAATTTGCTCTAGGTTATCGGCCTTCCTGACATATAAGCCACTAAATCCATACAGCTAAATGCAGAATAAGACATAATCATATCAACATTTCATACATTCTACGTATTATATTACAATTAGTGTAATCTAAACTTAGAATTACCTTTTTTAAAAACCACATTGTATTGTAATTTCTTGCCAATTAAAATCATTAAAATCAAATTATGTAACTTCTATCTTATGTAACTTAAGTAGGGTTCTGTACCTAAATTAGAACAATTGATCACATCTGTTTTGATTACATTTGCTCTTGTTGGGTTTAATCTAATCTTTCTTAGAGAATCCTACCAAAGTACCAGGTCGAGGCACAGTGGGAACTCAGGTCAGGATTATAAATCATGCTGCTATAAAGACACATGCACACATATGTTTACTGCAGCACTATTCACAATAGCAAAGACTTGGAACCAACCCATATGTCCATCAATGATAGACTGGATTAAGAAAATGTGGCACATATACACCATGGAATACTATGCAGCCATAAAAAATGATGAGTTCATGTCCTTTGTAGGGACATGGATGAAACTGGAAACCATCATTCTCAGCAAACTATCGCAAGGACAAAAAACCAGACACCCCATGTTCTTACTCATAGGTGGGAAGTGAACAATGAGAACACATGGACACAGGAAGGGGAACATCACACACCGGGGCATGTTGTGGGGTGGGGGGAGGGGGGAGGGATAGCATTTGGAGATATACCTAACCTTAAATGACGAGTTACTGGGTGCAGCACACCAACATGGCACATGTATACATATGTAACTAACCTGCATGTTGTGCACATGTACCCTAAAACTTAAAGTATAATAAAAAAAAAAAGAAAACTAAAGCAAGATATAATGAAGACCGAGAAGCCTTTAAAAATAGGCAACGTGTGAATAACCCTACCTTTTACTTGCTGATGGAAAATCTGAAAAAGAAATGAAATAAAAAGAGGAAGAGAATTCTTTCCCAGCCTTTAGACTAGAAAATGTGTGTGCTTTTGTGTGTAGCAGAAAATAGGAAAATATAGTGTCAGGCACTATAATTTAATCAACTATGTGTTAATTATTGTATGAACCTAGAAAAAGTTAAATCCTTATCCTTATAATACTTGTTTATGAGTCAGCAGTATAATTATTAGATATAAATCCAAAATATTGAGTCATAGAATTTAGTATTTCTATGTGTTGAATATAAGATATCCTAGGAAAAGCAGGTTATGTAATCCATGCACCATTCAGAGAAAAGAGCCAGTATGTAAATTTAGGTCTTTCTGTACATTTAATCAATTTCAAGAAAGTAAAAGAATTAGCATGACTATGTTGTTGTAAATAAATAAAGCAATGCAAATTTTCTCTTTGTGGAAGAGGTAGGGCAGAGTGGGCGTGGGTTCAATTATCTTACTAAACATAGAAAGTGGAAATTTTATTCCCAAAAAATTTTTTGAGTACCAATTATAGAATGTACCAGTCAGCATTCTAGTCACTAGGCTAACAAACTAACTCCTCACTGCATGGAGCTTACAATCAGAGAAATAACAGAAAAATTAAACAAATATTTACCAGATTATAAAAATGAGAAAAAGAAGAAAAAAGAATGAAATGTGGATAAAGAAATTCAAGTGGATGTGGTATTCCATTTTTAAATAGGATCATACAGTAGTAATGAAACGAAACATTAGAGTACTATTTGAAAGAGGAGGTAAAATGAGTCAAACAAATATCTGGAAGAAGAACATTCCAGGCAAAATGAACAGCCAATGCAAAGGCTGGAACATCCCTGGGGTATTTAGGAAACTGCAAGAAAGAAATTGTGTACTGAACCTGCTGATCAAGAGGCAAAATAATAATAAGATGAGGTGAGAGAGATAATGGTGGCCCCAACTGTAGGGCCTTATAGACCTTTGAAAAACAGGCTTGTACTTTGAGTGAGGTGAGAAGGCATGGACAGACTGACAGAAAAGTGATAATCTGACTTACATTTTAAGAGGATTATTCTGGCTGCCCTATTGAGCGTAGACTGCGGGGTGAGGGCAGAGGAACGGAATCAGGGAAAGAAATGAGAAAGCAATTGCAATAATCTATGTGAGAGGCGGTGGCGTCACAAAACAGAGTAGTAGCAATAGCGCTGGTGAACAGTTGCCAAAATTCCCGAAAATATTTAGAAGACAGAATATGTATTAATATCAATTATACTGGAAAGTGTCTGAGAAAGAGAATGATATCCATGTAGATCTTTACTCCTTTAATCTTATCCCTAAGAAAAGTTCAAATAAATCAACTTATGGAATAGTGAGATCTCCAAAAAAATTACAGAGCCAAGAATTCAGCTGTATTTTTTATAATATCAGAGAATCAATCTTTGATTAAGGTAAGAGCAAATAATGCCTCTCTACTTTTGCCCCACGTATTATTTATAATATGCTAAATATTAACCTGGTCTTATAATTATGTGACGGATAAAACTAAATCCAAAAATCTCATATAACATAACAAGTAAACATAAAAAATTAATGATTACAAAATTGCATATATGATTCTTAAATAACAAACTTCAGAGACTTTTTCTTCTATGGAAACCGCAAGACTGAAACTTTTCCGTTTTCTTCAGTTTTTTTTTTCCTCCTGCTGTCAGTGTGGTAAAACATATCTATTATTTCAAAATAGGAAAATATTTACTGTTGCTTTTTGGCAGTAGAGACTGACACTATACGCTTGTTTTATAGTCTAAAATTAAGGAAGAGATAAGTTACAAACAATGAAATCACATTCTGTTTTCCTGAAAGTTATAAACATGTATCATCTGGTAGGCAACTTTATAAACTGGCTCACGATAATTCCCACCTGCTTAATAGTATTCAACTTGTTGTAAAATCTCTTCCCTTTGAGTAAGAACTGGACCTTGTGACTTGCTTGTAACAAAGAATAGGTCAAAAGTGATAGAAACACTTCTCTGATTACGTTACAAAGTTCTGTGGCTTCCATCTTGCTAGCATTCTCTTGCTGGTACTCCCTTTTATACCCTCTCCTCAGCCAGCTGGTATGTTGTAAGATACTCTCTGGAAAAGCTCAAAGAACAAGGAAGTAAGAAAGGCCTCCAGGCAACAGCTCATGAGGGACTGAGTCCTGCCAATGATGGGGATTCTTTACAGAAGAGCCTTGAGATGACTGCAGCCCTGTGAGATTGCCAGAGCCAGAGGACCCAGATAAGCCACACCTAGACTCCAGACCCACATGTGAAATAATAAATCTGTATCAACTTAAACTGCTAGATTTTGGGGTAATATGTTATGCAGCGATAGGTAACTAACACACAGTACATTTAGTCCATAAATTAATTTAAAGAACTATGAAAACAAGAGTGAACAAACACTTTTAAGTAGATCACTTAATTACTTTAGTATCTTGACTTTTTAATGCCATTCCTAACAGAGAATGGTCAACTATAAATGAAGCAACAAAAATAGGCTTTGAGAACAATAAACTCAAGCATATTAAGTTGAGGGAATGATTCAGTCAGAATGAGAACATAGTAAACAGCTGAAATGGAAGCTATAGCTTTCCATTTTCATTTAATACCTATAGTTATACAATAAAAGTGTGGCAGCAACTATGAATTCATTATCATTCTACTCTGTTAATGTTTTGTGATTTTAAGACTCCTTAAACTCAGAGGAGTGTGTTAGACTCCTTTAAGAGTTTGACAAATGGATAGAAATCTTCCTCTTTGCTATTCCTTCCCCTTTTATCTCTGTTTCCATCCCCCAACTGCTAAAATTTAGTCTTACACTTAAATTATATTGAACAAGAAGACTCATTCCATACTAAGAGGCTATAAAGTACTATAAGGCAGATATAATTGTCTTCATCTATTATAAAGTTAGACATGGAATATAAGCAAAGTTTAATATAAATATTGAGTAAAACTATTAATGACATATTCTGAGAAGTGTGGTCCATCTCTAGTTACAAACAATGAAAGGATTATAAAGATGGGTTTTTCCTAAGGATTTGGTTTCTATGACTCAATGTAACATTCTTGCTTTACATTCAATTACCTTAAACAATAAATTCTTGTACAAGTTTAAAACAGAATATTATTCTCAATGCAACTAGCAACCACCCATTAACAGTGGGAAATGGGATAACTAGCTAGTTCTCGTGCCTATTTTCAATGTCTTTCACAAGATGTGTGTTAAATTGAGCTTTATTCTCCTATAGTATTTCTTCTGGCTATAATTCTCAAAATATAGAAGACTTCTTTATGCTACAGCTTACAGTTAGCTTATTTAGAAACCCAGTGCTGCTACTTGTTAGCAATGTAATGTTTGGGGAGTTACCTAATACCTTTGAACTTTAATTTTTGTATCTATAAGATGGTAATCATAAACTAGAGCACAAATGGTTTTTTTTAATGTTCATGCAAGATAATAAAAATGGGACTTACTAACTCAAATCTTAATTTAAAAGCATGAGAGTATTAATGTAATATTATGTACTGTGCCACACTACAGTGGAGGAGAAATGAGTACATGAATATTTGCTCTCTCATTTGTGGAACGAAAAGGGATTATTATAATAAATATGTATTAAACCTAGTAGCAGACTGGTCATTTTAAAATTTGTCTTTCTGCTGATATATTATTAGGATACATCATGGAAATGTACCTTATTCTAATAAAACCAGTAACATCAAGGAAGATAAGTTAATGTCTCACAAATAAAGAGTTAACAGTAAGTGGTCCAAATACATTGAATTAAAATAGCAGCTTGTGGTCTTTGCGTTCATATCTTTAAATTCAATCTCAGAATAAATTACTGGAAGTTTTCTCACAGAGCTCACTAAGTCCTTGGCCCTGGATTAGCTCTTGCCATGCACCCTAAGGAGAAGTTTCCTGTGCATTTGACTACACAGAGGCACAAGACCAGGTAAGCTTATTCAAAGTACATTTTTTTTTCCTTTAGTGAACAGGCAGTAAAGACCTCTGAGATCCTTGTATACTGCTTCTTAGATCACCTAGAATAACTACATATAGTCGAAGATGGAATTTGCTTAAGAATGGTAGCTAAGGAAAAATGACTTTAATAAGAATGAATCAGGTGTCAGTCAGTTTCTGGCACTGTAGGCTTATTTGGAACATTAAAAACCCATCACTTACTGCACATAGTTTATGATAATTAAGGCCTTCCAGACTGCCCACTTAGTCCTTTAAATAACTTTCTAAACCATACTGTCCTTTACGTCGATAAGAATGCCATAAACATTTAACAAGAAATTTTAGGTAAGAACTGTTTTTCTTCAACAATTTAGTTTTAATTTTTTAAATATATGTAAAAGAATCTTATTGTTAGAGGTGACAGAATAAAGGCATTTCTATGTCATTTTCTTCCCTGAAACCTATCAAACTACAAAATGCATGAAGCTCAAATAAGGATTTTCTATCTTCACTGAAGGCATGAAAAACCAACTTGATTGCAAGCCTCAATCTATAAATAACTGCCCAAAACAGTGATATTGGGACCAATTTGTGTCATGAGGCCTAAACTAGATCTCTATATATCTAGGTCTGTTTCTGTATGTCTGCGTCTGCGCCTGTGTCTGTGTGTCTGTCTTTGTCTATATCTACATCTACATCTATATGCTAATATGTAGCAAACTAGATATACACACTAGATGGTACACACTGAAATGTCTGTAACCCTAAATAGTTGAGGATGACTCATCATTTATTTGAGATGAGAAACTTAATGATCTGAATGGGTTATGAAAAAATCCGCAAGCCTTATTCCACGTTGCCGGGTGGCAGAAAATGAGGCCAAACAAGTCGTCATCAACACATATTCACAAGAACAAGGCTGCACAGAGAAGGAGTGAAGGGGACAATCAGTGTCATAATAGCTGAGCCTGGAACGCTACATGCAAAAATCTAAGGTAATTGAAAACAAAAGCTTATGAGAGAATGACTCACTCTAGTCCAAGCTTATTTCCGTTTCACCTGAAATGCTCAAAGCAGTGAGTTGATGATGGTGTACATACCTTCTCATATTTGATGGAGTAAGAAAGTATTCAGGGACATAATTCCTTCTCATGTTATTCTTCCGCAAAGAGCTTATCCTAACAGCAATTTTGGCCCTGTTAGAAAATGAGACAAAATCAGAACGGAATCTGCATCAAAACTAGATAGAGATATTTTAACATAAAAGGACGACAAATAAAGGGTTATCTATTCGAATACGAGTTTGTAATAAAAAATTTAAAATATTTTATATGAATGACATCAAATAAATCTAAAAAGGTGTTTGTTTAAGACAGAGTCTCACTCTGTCGCCCAGGCTGGGGTGTAGTGGCACAACCTCGGCTCACTGCAACTTCCTCCTCCAGGGTTCAGGCGATTCTCATGTCTCAGCCTCCAAGTAGCTGAGATTACAAGTGTGCGCCAACATGGCTGGCTCATTTTTGTATTTTTAGTAGAGAAGGGATTTTTCCATGTTGGCTTGTCTGGTCTCAAACTCCTGGACTCAGGTGGTCTGCTCACTTCAATCCTAAAGTGCTGGGATTATAGGCATGAGCCAACGCTCCTGGACAAAAAGGCCTTTTTAAGACAAAATATCAAAGAAAAGATAAAAATCAAATAAAAATAATAAACAAAGAGATAACTAAGCAAAGTAAATCAAAGGTCAGCAGAAAAAAAGAAAAAACAAATATGAAATTAAAAATCATCTTACAAACAGCAGGAATCGTAGTAGACAGAACTGAAAACATAGAATTGGACATAGAAAAAGAGTTGAGGTAATAGAAGTAGATCAAAGCATATTCACATATCACTGGCAGCCAAGAACTTTCAAATAACTTGTCCCTGCACAATACTTCATCACCCTAGGATAGCTCAGGTTCCGGGAGGGACTCATGAATGGCCAAGGATGAAATTACCAACACACACTGAGTTGGACACTCTCAGTCAAAGGTTGATATAATAGGATCAAAATACTTGTTCACATCACATCAAAAAAGCAAATAAAATGCAACTTAATTTTCCACAGCTAATGCAATTTTCCTCACATGTTTCTCAAGCTGTTGGACAATGGTGAAACTTTAACTTATCTGTTTATTTTCTCACTGTCTCTTCTGGTATATGCAGACTTTAAACAATCCCTTTCAGGTAAACACTGACTCCCTCACTCTGCGGCTTCTTTCTATGTCCTCTTTAGATGCCATCTTGCTCTGCGAAAGAGCTTACTGAGTCTTTATGGAGGTAAAACAGAGGGCCTCACATTCACATGTAGATCCTTTTGCTGCCCTTCAAGTCTTTGAAGTTCTCTTCAATGATGGTAGCCCTTGTCACCCTGTTACATCTTGCCCTAGGGCAGTGACACCACATACAACCCAACTATGAGGCTGTCAAAGTTGTGGCTAATACATCTTAGACCCAGAAAAGAAAAGTTTCTGCCTTGTGTCCTGCCTATACCTTAAAGAGTTCCACTCTGGAACTATTCTAACTGCACCTCTCTCCTGGGATGAAGAGTCCATTGAGTGATGGAGGCATGAGCCTGTGTGCTCACCTTCTAAAACATAGTCTAAGTACACTGGATCTCAGAATTCCACGACGAAACAGGCCCTGAGACCATTTCCAAGCTGAGCACAAGTCTCTTCGCCTGGTCCATCCTTCTAGGGACACTCTGTAGCACTTATGTACACACCTGCACTGACAAACCTTAAAGTGGCCACATGATCAATGCTTTCTGGTGTTCACACCTTGTATAATCCCCAACACTCTCCCCTTGACTGTAAGAGGAACCTGTGACTAATTCTAACCAAAAGAGTATGACAAAGGCAATGAGATGTCACTATGTGATAACCTTATGCTATATGATAAAAGTGGTGGTATATCACTGTCATGATTTAATTAGGTTAGACTGGAGTGATTAGATGTTGCTACCTGACTCATAAGAAAGCCTTATTCTCTTTATTGCCTTCTAGAAAACAAACTATGAATCCTATACCCTCAAGGAAATGAATTCTCTCAACATAACTGAGGGAGCTTGGAAGCGAATCCTTTCCTATTTATGCCTGAAGATGAAGATGCTGCTAGGCTGAACCTTAACTGCCACGATTGTAAACTCCTACTCAGAGCACCCAGCTAAACTGTGCCTTGATTACTAACTCAAAGAAACTGTGGGTATAGTTTGTGGTATTTTTTTGTGCAACATAGAAGACTATTACAGCATCCCTAGGCCAAAGAGGTGGCCAGGGGGAGGGTTGTTGGGAGAACCAAATGCAGTTTGGATATGTAGTACATAGGTGAGTACATTGTTTTTCTATCAAGAAAGTCAACTGTGAAAAACTGAAAAATGATCATTTTGTTGTAGGAGGAACTCTGCATTACTGGGGCTATAAACCTTATAGCTAAACGTTGAAGGCAAAAGTCTAAAAGGATACATTAAGGGGAAGTAAACATACTGATTTACTAGCAACCAAATGAAAAAAGAATTCAACTAAAATCAACAAAATATTTTCTTGTTACTTTAATAGAAAACTTTTTAAAATGTAAGTTTGTATGCTGAGTGTAGTTTGCTAGATGCAATTATAACTCATGATCTTAGCTAGCATTCCACCAAATGGTACAATTTTGAAAGTGCTGCATAGATAAATAACTTTGGAAAATGTCACGTTAGATTACCATGAAAGCAAAAATATCCTGAGGCTGTCTGTACAACAATCACTATAAAACATGTCTACCTACTTCAAAAAGGAAATCAAAGTTAGATCAAGTGGTCTAAATATAAACATATGTAAACATCTAGTAAAACCAGGAGAATTAACTGAAGTTGCAAGGTAAAGTGAAGAGGAGAATCCAAAGTTATTGTGGCTTCCTCTCTTCTTTCAAATAGTAGTAGACAAGGAAACAGGAGAGGAAAAAGAGGCGGACATAGTTAGTGCAAGGAGGTCATTTGTGTAAATAGTTAGGAAATTTAGTTTTGAGGATAAGCTGTGTTTACTTCAAGTGTCAGAGAAATCTAGACATGGCTGGTGGCCTAGTGAGGTAGAATGCATAAGGAGCTTTTTTATTGAAGGAACAATATGCCTCCTTGGACAGCCTGGAAAGAGAACCTAGCACATAGGTGTTGTCTAACCAAAATGCCCGAGATGTTTGTAAATGTCCAGTAAAAAAAAGAAACCTCCAAGTGCTGTTGCCCAGTGACTGACTAAATCTGAATAAATCTGGAGGGAGACTGGGTGGTTAGCAAAGAAAGCCTGTGAGAAGCCAAAAGGTGAATCAGCATCTTCTAAGTTTTGCAGAGAACACAGGACACGTGGTTTCACCAGCCATGCCCCAGTAGAGCGGCGAGTAGAACAACATCTGGTGGCAACACAGGTCTTTACCAGGAGGATAGGGTAAGAAAGTGCAGAGACTAATTTGTGAGCAACAGAAGAAATGTCCAAATTCTCCACCCAGCTTCAATGGGAGTGACTGAAGCGTGCAGACTCTGAGTGGCTGGGGTAAGCTGAGATGTGTTTGTCCACACAGGCAAAACACCACATATGGACTACAAAAGATAAGTGAAATGGACTTAAAGGGAGCTAGAAGCACAGAAATTCAGGCTGGCAAAAAAAAAAAAAAAAAAAAAACAGAAAAATAAGGGACATGACTCAGAATATGTCCCTATTTTGTATGCCCAAGATTAATGTGTCCCAGGAGCAGGGGTTAAATGGTCAAATGTAAGTCTTATTTAAAATCTGGCTTATAAATCAAAGTTAATTTTTACTTTAAAAATCCAATTACTTTTTCATGTTAGAATTTTATACATAGGGCAGTGCCATGTGTGTAAAGACATTATGTGTGTGTTTGTGTGTGTGTGTGTGTATTTGTTTATGCATAAAATATCTCCAGAAAGAAACTGGAGCTGATAAAAATGACTGCTTCTGGGGAAGGAAACTGGGAAGTGGTTTAGGAAGGGAAAGTTGACTTATTTTTAACTTTGTACACAATTATGTCTTTTGAACATTTTTACCATGCACGTATTTTCTGTTCACAAAATCCATAAAATTTAATTATGAACAAAATAGAGCTAAGTCACTGTGTTAATGACTTTTTCAGAAACTAAAAATATTTTATACATATATGTCAATAAATGAGAGAGCAGCTAATCCTTGTCTTTTATTTATTTATTTATTTTTAAATAGGAGTAAAGATGAGGTTACATGGGTAAACCTATTGTTTCAGAGTAGACAACAGTGTGATTATAAAGATCCCGTCTGGGCGCAGTGGCTCATGCCTGTAATCCCGGCACTTTGGGAGGCTGAGATTGGCAGATCATCAGAGTTCAGGAGTTCGAGACCAGCCTGGTCAATGTGGTGAAACCCCGTGTATACTAAAAATACAAAAATTGTCCAGGCATGGTGGCAGGTGCCTGTAAACCCAGCTACTCTGGTGGCTGAGACAGGAGAATCACTAGAACCCAGAAGGCAGAGGTTGCAGTGGGCCAAGATTGTGCCACTGCACTCCAGCCTGGGCGACAAGAGTGAAACTGTGCCTCAAAAAACAAACAAAAAGATTCCAAAATTCTTACCAGCCAAAATCCATTTCTCCCTTTAGCCTTCCTGGATCACCATAAAAATGATTTGATTATGGGATGATAACTTTTTAATGTCTCATTTTTATTTTTCCCTACCTTCTAGGAAACTCAGGTAGGCAATGCTAACTTGTAGTCTCTGGTACAAATAATTTTCTATTTCTTCTATACAAATTCTTATCTCTTTTTATCTTTTAGTTTAGAGTGGCTGTTTTATGTAGTGGTTTTTATTAGTAATCACCTTGAATATGCTCTGGTGGTAGAAACTGCTTAAATTTTAAGAAATAAAACCAAGTAAAATAATGGATTGGACAACCCATTCCAAGACAATATTTTCAAAAACTCTTAGCTAAAATTATATGTATTAAGCTCCCTAGAGTTCATATGGCAATGCGTATAAATTCTCTTTACAAAAATAGCGTTTAGTCCTCAGTAATCTATCTTCAGTCACTAGAGAAAAAAAAATGCTCTGTTGGTCAGTCTTAAAAAAAAGCTAATGACTTCCTGGGCAGGATAAATATAACAGGCACATCTTGAAGACATATTGAGCGCTGGCTTACTTTATAAGTTTGCTCACCTGGGAAGTTATAAACTTAAATTGGCCTTCAAGCATTTTCGAGAGACATTGAACCAGGCCTAAGCACTCAGCAGCATAGGCAAACGGAGTCTGTATTGGGACTTTTCAAGGTTTGATCTACCTGGTCATATGTGGTTCTCAACTAAGGGTGCTTTTGCCACACCACCCCTACTCAAGAGACATTTGGTAATTTCTGGATATATTTGTGGTTGTCACAACGTGGGGTGGAGGGCAAAATTGACATTTATTAGGTAGGGGCCAGGATTACTGCTAAACAACCTACAACGTATAGACTAGCCTCACCACAACAAAAGATTGTTCATTTCAAAATGTCAGTAACAGCCAGGTTGAGAAATCCTGGTCTAGATCTATTCTTCTCTTGGGTTTTGCTGCCTCTCTAGGTGTTGTGCAAGAGAATAGAGCACGCCTTTCTCTCTTTGCTTTGCTTGATAGTAAGGAGAAAGTGGAGAGCCAAGAGTGGACACACTTCTCACATTCGGCCTGCTTTGGGCTACAGTGCTGATATATCAATTCTCAGGAAAACTTTCACACTCTGAGGCTGAGGTATTGAAATCAACAAAATAGTTCTCTGCATGTCATTCTACCAGATTCCTTCCCTCAGGTAAGAGCTTACAGCATGCCATTTGCTTGAATAGAGGGGAAGAATAGGGCAAAATGCAGGCGGGTAAAAAAATGGATTAATATTGTTAACAAAATATTATTTCACTCCTCCAGTATGACAGAAATGTTACAAGGATTCAGTGAGAGAATGTGTGGAGCATCTGGTTTCTTCTGGCATATGAAGAAGAGTCTAAAGAAAAGGTGAGAACGGAATACATGTAATACAAAGGTGCTACTTTGGATGGCAGAATTAGGTGATTACGAAGTCACTGGATGAAATTTGGAAAGCTCAAAAACTCTAGATAATTAAATTCATGGTTCTACTTCAAACCAATGTTTTGTTTTTGGCATTATCTACTTACTCAAATATTTCTTTTAATTAGGGGAGGGAGTAGTATTAAGAGTCATCTTTTTTCTTTTTTCTACCTTGTATTTTCCTAGGGCTGCTAATGAATACAAAATTTTTAAGGAATTGAAAAGTAGATACACGGGTTTGGCTAATTTCCATATCTGCTAAAGCATTCTCTGAATGTGTAACACATTAGAAATATACATCATGTTTCCAAAGACAAGGTAAAAGTAGACATGAAACAGAACACACACAGATGTCGAAATTCTAAAATATCAGCAGTACACTTTCACTAATCTTCACGTACCTCATCTCTTTTTAAATTTTTCGTTAAAAATGATAGACAAATATTTAAGAACACTTTGATATTTCTTTTTAAAACAATGCATATCTAATAACTGCATGTAATGATATACAATCAATTTTTTTAGTGCTATGTGTTGGAAAACGGAACTCATTGATACGATAAACATACACTAGATGCTTCCTTATCATTAGATAAGGAAAGGACAAACAAAATTTTTTTATTAACACTTGCTTCTTCTAAGGAAGACTGTAGCAAGAAAATATATTCTAGATACAGGTATAAACAGAGATCATCATTCATGTAGAAAGACAAAGGAAGAAATACTAAGGATTACGGTACTTACAAAACTTCATTGTAATGTTCTTTAACTCACATAGACACTAGTAAGCTAGTAGTGTGGTAACCTACTGGATCTGGCACAATTGCCTTCCCAGAAAACTACTGAGAGGTGACAACGTGCCAGCAGCCTTCGCGCGCTCTCCGCGCCTCCCAGGCCTCCGCGTCCGCTCTGGCCGCGCTGGAGGAGCCCTTCCGCCTGCGCATGCGCTTTGGGGGCCCCTCTCCAGGGCTGGCCGAGGCGGGATCCGGCTCCCTCTGCTGGCGGGGAGGTGTGGAGGGAGCGGCTCAGGCGGAAACCCGGGTTGCGCGCGGCCCGCGCCGACCGGCGGGGGTTCCGGGTGGGCGCGGACTCGGCGGGCCCCGCCCTCGGTGCGGCCTGAGGGGCTTGATCGGCGCCTGCGGGGCTTGATCAGGGGAGGAGCTCCCTCTGGGCTGTCAGAGTGCCCGGGATTGGTGCTGCAAACTCCCGCGGCAAGTGCCAGTGAGAGGTGAAGCAGGCTGCGCTTCTGGGAAGGGTGGGGACTTGGAGAACTTTTCTGTCTAGCTAAAGGATTGTAAACGCACCAATCAGCTCTCTGTCAAAATGGACCAATCAGCTCGCTGTAAAATGGACCAATCTGCTCTCTGTAAAGCGGACCAATCAGCAGGATGTGGGTGGGGCCAGATAAGGGAATGAAAGCAGGCCACCCAAGCCAGTATTCAAGTTCTTCCTACTCAATGCCCTAAGGAAAAACAAAATAAACAAAATCTGGAAAATAAAACAAAATAGGATTTTATTTTATTTTAAGAGGCGACTTTTAAGACATGGGTTTTTCCAAAAAAAACCTTTCCCTGGAGGTTTCAACTATTCAGTATTTAGTCTGAAATTATGAAGATAAGAAAAGAACTAACAAAGCATACAAAAAATGTTAATTAATAATATTTTGCTCATGTCAAAGTGTGGTAAGGATTTTAAATGCAGCTATGTGCTTGACTGTTTGTAGCAAGGGCATGGCAAGAAGCTAACTACTGAGAGGTTATGTAGGGACAAGTTTCCTATATCTATATATTTTTTTCCTGACCCCATAGTGTAGGGACATAATAAAAATCTAAAGATGCTCAATTTTCATGATCTTTTGGAGCAGTGTTTTCTTCCTACTTTCTGAAATAGATCCTTCTAGGTACTTTTTAAAATATCCTTTTCAGTAGATCTTAATTACTGGACTTCCTCAAATGTGTCCTAGATTCTCATCTCTTTGTAAGGAACACTCTTTCTCAAAAAGACCTCAATGATCGTATTCTTTTGACATCCAAATACACACAACTCCCAAATTCAGATTTTAAGCTCAGATCTCAAGCATCCCTTGGTCTTGCATATCCAACTATTATGCTTCTGATAATGGTACTTGGGCTTGCAATTCCTCAAGCAAATGCCAGATGATGGTGATAATGTTGTTTGTTTGCACAAACTGTAGGTAAAATACCTTGTTTCCTCTCTATAATGAAATATGTCAGCAATTTAACAAAATCTAGGAAATTTGGTTTTATATTTCAAATAATGAAATCATATTAGTGATGGTGTTCAGGGCATACTGTCTCAAAATATGGCACCTTGGCATATGGCATATTGAATTTGAGAAAATGGCAGAAGCAGGAAGGTCTCAGACCTTCCTCTGACACTTTCCCCTGAAGCAGGTTATAAAACCTAGAAAGGATTTTCTGACCTTTTCCCAAAGCAAGTCATGAGACTCACATGTGAGAGGTGCCCTTGCTGTACTCAGAAAAAAAAAGAGCATCCTTTGCTCCAAAGACCAAAGAACACAGAGGAAACTGAACCAACCGGCCTTGCTAAGTTTCCCTCAGTATGCCACACTTAGTTCATATCTGTCCTATGGTATTTATTTACAACTGTTCACTCTTCATCAAACCTATTGTTTAAAAAATACCCAGGTTGAACTATTTCATTGGGTCTTCATTTTTTTGGAGCTTCCCATATAGGTAAAATTTATATTAAATAAACTATGGTTTTCACTTGTTTGTCTTTTGTCACAGGGGCCTCAGCCATGAACTTAGAAGCGTAGAAGGAAAAAACATTTTTCCTCCTCTCCATTTGGTTTTTATAAGAGACAATGAAAGGAACACTTATAGGAGAAAGACATGAAAATTCAGCAGCCTAGGCTTACAGCGCCTACCTCTAAATAACCCAATGACTTATAGAATAGCTATTTATCTCTGTCAGTGCATTTAGAGACTTATAGAAACCATCAGATATCAGAATTCAGTGCAAAACTAGAAGTGTCAGGTTTTTCTGTAACTCCTACGCTTGCAGTTTACTCTCCCCATAGACTTGTAATGTTTATCTTTATAATGATAAGGAAAAAACATCACTTTCTTTTATTGCTTTATGCCTATTTTATGTAGTACAGAATAAACCTAATAAAATGATGTTGGGATTCTTCCATAAATCATTCTAAAACCTCTTCTTCCTGGTAGTTGAATTAGAGTTTTTAGTCATTAATAAGACACATGGTATCATAAAAACACAAAATCTGAAATAAAAAGAAAGATTTTTTGTCCAGGATTCAGAAAAATATTTTGTCTCAATTTTGCCTTATGCTTCATGAGATCTTGTACTAAGCTTGTCTCACTTACTGCTGACTCTTCTGGGCATCACGGTACCATACCTAGCAGCTAGCACAGTAGCTAAGAATAAGTAGGTGCTTTGTTGACTAAATAATTAGATTTTGGAAATTTTACTTTCTATCAAAATACCACAAATTCCTCTTCCATAAAAATGGAAACATTTTCTTAGATCAAATCGTTACTATGAAGATCAAAGGAGACGATATATTATTTTTATGGTCTGTAAACCCTTAGTGTCATGCCAAATTCTTTGATGTTATTCTTTTTGTTACTAACTAAAGCAACTGGATTCAATAACAACAACAACAATACAAAATGCTAGAGCTAAAAGCTTTGTAACTAACTATGTCTTCTATCGTGTACACCCCCCACTGCCCTCCCTGCTTAGGCATATAACAGCTTTGAATGATCTGAGCTACCTACGTTCTGCTTTATTTTGCCTCTGCTCCTGAGCATGGACAAAAAGAATCAAACAGCTTATTTAATGAATGTCACTATAAATTCCTGGTTAGATTGCAATAATACCTCTAAAATCTCTATAGCTTAAGGCAAAGGCATATTTCTTCTTCACACTTTAGATTCATTGGTGTGGGTTCTTTTCCATGTCAAACTCAAGACACAGCAGCCACTGTTTGGACCATTTGTCAGTTGTTGTGACAGGAGAAGAGAGGTTTGGAGGGTTTTCAATGGATATTTAACTCTTCTTTCTAGAAGTGGCACTCAGACACTCAATTAATTCATTGTCTGGAAACAGTTACATGGGGAATAAGAAGTGAAAGTCTACCATGGTCTCAGAGGGAGAAGAACTCTGGGGAAATACAGGATGAAGAAAGCTAACAGCTACTGCACCTGGATCTTCAGAGAATCCCTCAAATCCTGCTTGTCCTTAATCTTTTCTCTTTGACTTCTGTTTCCCACAAAAGCAGTTTCCAACTTTCTCACTTGTTTTCAAACTTCCAGTTTACCAACTATCATCCAGTCTCTTAAGATGTCGGTCCACTAGTTCATGGAAAACTGGAAGCTATCAATACCCACTAGGTGGTAAGCTCTGTGAGAACAGGAATCATACCTGTCTCCTTTGCAATTATCCTTTCTGCCTACCATGGTAGCTGTTGTCAGGTAAATATTTATTGAAGGGTTTTTAATTATTACGTAAATCTGGACGCTTCTGTCTAGGTTTCAATGATCACTTTTCAATTATTACATAAATCTGTGGTAGGCTAATCAATGGCCCATCAAGAGATATCCAGGTCTGAATGCTTGCACCTTTTAAAAGTTAACTTACATGAACTAAAGAGGTCTTTGCAGATGTGATTAAGGATCTTGAGATGAGAAGACTTTCCTGAAAAATGTAACCATACACATTTTTATTATATGGAAACAAAGGGATATTGACACACATAAGCACAGAAGAGAACATGAGAAGAAGATGAAGATGAGAGAGATGTGAAGATGCTGGCCTTGAGGATTGAACTGTTGTGGCACCTTGGTGCCATCCAAGGAATGCTGGCACCCATCCAAACCTAGAAGAGGCAAGGAATAGACTCTTCCCTGGAGCCTCAGGATGGAGCTTGGCCCTGCTGACACCTCAATTCCTCCGCCAAGTGATAATCATTTTTAACTTCTGACCTTCAAAGTGTAATAGAATAAATATGTGTTACTTTAAGCCATGAATTTTGTGATAATTTTTTATAGGAAACTAATATACATTGGATAGATTTAACATTTTTATTTTCTAGAATTTGTGCACTGAGCAAAGAAAAAAATTCCTATACTTGAAAATGTTTAATACTAACCTGGAAGTAAAAAATGTGTTTTGATTTTTATCCACATATACTTGTTACATTTTGGGGAGTTACAACACTTGCAACATTGTCTTACTTCCTTGAAATGAGTAGATTTATAAACCTTAGAGTGGAGTCTTCAGAATATCAAAATCAGACTCTGTCTGAATGTACTTGACTGTCTCCCAAATTTCAATGGTTTAAAATATATTCATTATAATTGCTGTGGTTTGTGGAGGTAAAACTGTGTATGGTTAAATTTCCATAGTTGTGGTAGCATTGAGGCTTACCAAAATTATGAGTTTGTTTATTGGGTTAACTCCCAGCTCTCTGTTCTTCTCTTTTTACAAATTAATAATATTCTATATGTACTGGTTTTGCCTCTGCATCAGTTCCTAATTTTCTTTTCTTCAAATTACCAAAATATATTGACATTGCTACAATAAAATGAAAACCTAATACTTTGCAAAATATAAAGAATATGTAGAACTCTACAAAAGTCTTTCAGACTTTCTTTAGAAGCCAGGTTACAAGCATGTAATGTTTCTTTTTCAGGTATGAAAGCAAATGCGATAGTCACATTCAAATGACAGTCACAGAGTCTCATAAAAGCTAAAATACTGAATTGCAATTTAGGTAACTGTTGACAATGGGTTATGGGTTATGTGAAGAATTGAAACTTTCTCTTACACATCTGCTTACTTGCTCAGATACCTTTGCCCTAATTTTAAACTCTCAAAGTATGTATACTTACAATTCTCTAGTAGTATATAAAAATATTTACATCCTAGGCAAATTACTTTATATTCTAGTATTTGTCCATTAATGTTTTATTTGTTTCATTACAACAATATTTTATTTTTATAAAAAAGAAAGCATTTTTAGAAATCTACCATGATAGATTTGTAAAATGTAGATTTCTAAAAATCCTTTTTTTTTTTTTTGACTAATGCAATGCCTTTTTGTAACAATTGGATGCAATTGTAAGTTGCTTCCTAGAGGAATAAAAAAATAATTTGTTATGTGATACTTTGTTGGTTTATAAAAGTCATATTGCTGCTTTTGGAACGGATTTGCTAACAGCCATCAATGCATTGGGAGGTTTCAGCTTACTCTCCTATTTCTGGCTGGTCCCAAAACCAGCAGCACAGAGATAATTCCTTTGTTTCTATTTAGATTGTGAATCCCCTGTGCCTCCCGAATATTAATCAGTGTTTATTTCACTTCTCTTCCCCGCCTGCCCTCTACAGTCTTCTCGACAATATAAGACACAGCTGATACTGTTTGTTTATTCCTGTTGAGATATTTTTAACATCCGACTTTTTCTCTGTTACATTCAGCTTCACCCACTCTCACTCTAATGCTAGCTCTATTTCTCTTTGACTGGCCCCTGAGGGAGCCTCATATATGCACAAAACACCCTTTGAAGTTAAAGGGAGCTTCCCGTTTCAATAGTCTTCATTATCCAGGATGCCAAAAAAGAATAAGTGCCTCCCAAACAACTGAATATAGGAGCTGTGTCTCCTCTGTGTTGGACAGGACCCTCTTCTCCCCATTTCTTCCAGAACCTAGAGTGGTGCCAGCCCCCTATGGGTGTTCCTTAAATGTTAAATGAATGGATGAATGAAACCCAATGTGAGACTACAAGAAGAAAAACACAAAACTAAATGTTAAGCACAAAAGCAGTCACATTTTCCAGTTGAATCAAAAGCAGGCTGTTTCTGATCAAATAGTGAGGAATTTAACAAAAAGAAGCAATGGCAGATGGAGCCAGTAAAGTGATCCCAGAAGAGAACTGACTTCAAACAAAAAGGATCAGTCTCATTCTTACCATGTCTGTATTTCCCAAGAGAGCAAGACCCCTGGTTTTTTGTTTGTTTGTTTGTTTGTTTATTATTATTATTTTTGAAACAGATTTAATTCTTCTGGAATCTTTTAGATGCTATAAATCAGCAAAAAATTTTATCATGGAAAAGCTACAGTGAACCTAGAAAAATGACAGGTGACAGTGGGTGGCTGGTAAACTAAAATCCAGAAGAACTGTAGAGCGCAAATTGGTAACTGCTACGTGGACATCTTTTTCCACATTTTTGTTACCACAGCATGACAGCACTTTTTGAATGTTCATGAAGCAAGTACTAAGAAACAAGTTCCAGACATCATAAATGTTTCAAAAGCTATTGAGAAAATGAAAGGCTAAACATATGAGACAGAAATAAAGTGAGAAACAAGGGATGAATTCAGAAAACAGACACTATATCTAAACATGTCACCCAAAGATTAGAGTCTTTATTGCTCCAAATCAAAAAGTCGTGAAGGGAGGAAAAGAACCTCATTTATGGCACTCATCTGTACCTCTCAGTGCAGGCAGAGCAAAACCAGAATCATAGAGACAACCAAATACTGGCCACTGTGACAAGAAAGAATGTGATCAGCAAATCAAAATGCTACACATTCACAATAGTATCAGAAGAAGAATACACAGAGGTTTCTCAAAATCACGGGAGCAAACCAATAAGAAAGGCAGGGTATACAACTTGAAGGAGGTGGTTAATACATAAGGCACATGAAAACCAGCATTCAGATATCCAAATTCTCTTTTCTCACCAGCCTTTGTCACAGCAACAGAACGATGTTATCTTGGGAGCTATAGAGGCATCAAAGGGCAGTTGCTCTTATGGTTTACATGAGGAAATCTCAGGTGCTTCTTTCCTAGGGTGAATAATATGGTAGGATTTGAGCATTACGGAGGGAGAATTGTGAAACGCGCCACCTCTATCCCTGCCTATTTGCACTCTTCCTTTCTTAGGGTGCCCAAAAACTGACTAATGAAAGCAGTAAGACACTTCCTTCCCCCAACAGTTGTACATGGAGATGAAAACACCCACAGCTGAGAAAGGAAGCCTTTTAATTATTTCAATTGTACCAAAGCTGCCTATTTCCATATGCAAATCTCAGTCAACTCATTTCAGGAGTACTCTCCCAGAAAAAGTCCCATTTCTGCAACTCTACCATGTATACGAGTAGAGTTCTTCTAGTGATGACCCCTCTTTCAGGATCCCTACTTAATGCCATCTTCAAAGAAACTTCCTAATTTGGAATTAGTTTATCTTTACCCATGCATGAATTTCCTCTTTAATAGCTATTCTCTTTCATGGCACCCTCTATATGCCAGGCTTTACTATGCTGGACTAGAAAGCCATTCTCTCCCACCTCTGAATATTCTAGTACTACTCATCCTTTAAGACCTAACTGGACTAGTGCTTCCTCCAAGAACCTTTCCCTAGCTAACCTCTGCCTCCCACCCCCACCCCAGCTTCTTCAGGATTTAGCAACTTTTCTCTCTCTTTGTTCATGGCAGTTGCAGCCTTTGTTCTGTAGGCCAGAGATATTTACATAGGAGTTACTTTCTCCACTGTGTCATAAGCTTCTTGAAGGAGGATCAATGAATGATTCACCTTTAAGTGTGATTTATGAAAAAAAGAATAAACAAATAAAGAAGAGTTTATCATTCCCTTTACTTATGTTCAGTGACATGGTATCAGTGCTTCAGTGCTCGATACCAGGTCCATTGCAGACACCACTCTTTTCAACTTGGCCTAGATGTTCTGTTAACAGAAAGTGGTCCTGATCCATACCCCAAAAGAGGGTTCTTGGATCTCGTGCAAGAAAAAACTGAGGGTAAGTTCACAGAATAAAGTGAAAGTAGAGAAGTAAACAAATGAAACATTGGCTACTCCATAAACGGAGCAGTGGCATGGGCTGTTTGAATGAATATACTTATAGTTATTTCTTGATTATATGTTAAACGAGGGGTGGATTATTCATGAGTTTTCTGGAAAAGGGGAATAGATTTCCAGAACTGAGGTTTCCTCCTCTTTTTAGACTATATGAGTGACTTCTGGACATTGTCATGGCATTTGTATACTGCCATGGAGCTGGCGGGAGTGTCTTTTAGCATGCTAATGCATTATAATTAGCATATAATAAGCAGCGAGGACAAGCAGAGGTCCCTTTCATCACCATCTTGGTTTCGGTGGGGTTTGGCCAGCTTTTCTACCTCATTCTATTTTATCAGCAGGGTCTTTGTTACCTGTCTTTTGTGTCAAACTCCTATCTCATCCTGGGACTAAGAAAGCCTAGCCTCCTGGGAATGCAGCCCAGTAGGTCTCAGCTTTATTTTTACCTAGCCCTTATTCAAGATGCAGTCACTGTGGTTTGAACGCCTCTGACAATTTCAATAGCTAATGTAGGCTTTATTAATGGAAGGTATGATTCCCTTTACACGGATACACCTTCATTTTTGCATACCCTACGGGGCCTCCAAGTTTAGCCCCGTGTTTATTCTCCTTCCCTCTGTATCTTGTAACTTTCTCCCCCTTACATTCTGACTTCTGTATCTACTAGCTTTTAAAAAAATCCCCAATGTGCCATCAAGCCCTTGCAAAAGCTGTTTCCTTCCTCTTCCAAGGAAACAATTTCACTTCATTTTCCTGTTTTTTGTTTGTTTGTTTGTTTTTGTCTATTTAACTGTTAATCATCCTTCAGATCTCAATAATTACTATCTCAGGAAGCCTTCACTGACCTCTCAACCTGACCTCAGTTCCCTTTTTAATATTTTAATACACTTTTATAAAATTGTGTTCAGTTACTTCAGATCACTTTTTATATTCAGTAATTGTATATTACACATAGTCAACACCATGATTATTTGCAGAAAACTTGGCATCCCACTCTGCTATAAACTCCCAAACAGCAAGGACCATTTCTGTTTTCTTTCTGCTTATCTTCTCTACTTTCTGCATCTTGTAGAATACCTAGTAAGCAATTGGCATCCCACAAATATTTGTTGAAAAAATAAATGAATGAATAAACAAACACTTTGTATTATAAACATTGGCCATACCTGTAAGATAATACATTTCAATTTCATAAATTTTGGCTCTTCAAACCTATCTAGGATTGAATTCATGCTCTTTTACTTCTCACCTAGTTAACTTGAAAAATCAGTCAACCACTGTGATTCCCAATTAGCCTAACTGGAAAATGAGAATGATAACACCTGGCTCACAAGGTTGATGTGTACACAAATGTGCCTGACACTAATTGAGTATGGTAGATGTTCAATAAAAGCCAGTTCCCTTTTTCTTTCCCCAGTGAATTCTGCAGCTTAATTGCTATGGCTTATTTGACTCCATATAATCAATTACCAGGATTGGAAAAGAAGATTTTTAAACATATAGACTTCACAGTCAAAAGCCTTTGTATTTGTTTGTTTTCATTCATTTAATAGAGAAGTAGCTGTGGCTTTATAGGTGATGAAAATGAACTTTGATTTTATTCTGAGCACAATGGGAAGTGAAGAATTTTCTTAAGAGATGCAAGGAAGTTCTCAACTACTCAGTTTAGTTCTACAAACTGAGAACGACAATGAGATGCATAGAAATTTGTGGCATTAGACTTATGACAGAAACAAAAATAATCTAGAATGTGTTACACTAGTGAACTATCACTAGCCTAAATCTTTAAAAGAATAGGAGAACATAGCTATAATGGTACAATTGCAAACATGTTCTAAAAGTTTCTCAAACAGTTGGTACTACACCAGGTCAGTGGTACGAACAGTTAAATATGTCCAGTTCTCACAATGCCAAAGCTGAATAGGCCTACAATATTTTATGGTGAATTCAAGGGTACCCATTCCTTGCTATCTTCTCTCTTCTCTTTGTCTGAAAACCGTGGAACTCCAGAATAGACTTGCAAATGTAGCAGAAATGGCCATTTTAAATATTTAACCTGGAGACAGTAACAAGTTAGGCACAGGAGGCCTACATTGTTGGATTTGAGAAATTTTATGGAAAGCTATTTGCCTAAATTCTCTCCTCTCAGGTGCCACATTGACAAAAATATTGCCAGAAAAGATGCCACCTTTTAGGTAAGAATTTTTTTTCCTTCCCAAGAAAAGAGAAAATAAAGAAAAAAACAAATTACAACAATCTAGGATATAAACTTTTGAATTAATTACTCTTCTGAGTCAATTACACACAAAACAGTACTTAAACGTTTATTTTCCAACATTTTTTAATTGAGAAATTGCTAGGTGCTAATTACCATAATCAACAAGATAAAGGCTGTTCTTATGTCTTACATTAACAAGTAAAAAGATATATGTAAAAGACAATTTCAGAAATACATGTGATGATAACCAAGGGTAGCGTGATTAACCTGGATACCTGGTTACCTCAAAAAGAGAAGGGGTAATAAAAGTAGGTCCACAAGAGAGAAACAGATCAGGACAATTGTGTCAATAATTAGTCTTCTGGTATGATGTAGAAAGAAAAGAAACAAGTATTTTTTACATTATCCTTCTAAAGAAAATCTATCTTTCTCAGAAACAAATTTTCTCTTATCTTTAACTTCTGGTAGAAGCAGTATAAACTATTGTCTTGTTTTTTCATTTTTTCCTGTTACCTAGTTCTAATACAGAAAAGAAGCATAATTTCATTTTTTAATTCAATACTTTGAATTAAATGTTTGAGAAACTTACATAAAATGTTGTTAGAAAAATGGAGGAAAACATTATATAAATTCTTTTGTTAAAAGGAAATATTTGGATGCTTTCAAAATAAACAAGTTTATCAACAATAATACTAGCTGAGCAGAGTGGCTCATGCCTGTAATTCCAGCACTTTGAGAGGCCAAGGCAGGAGGATCACTTGAGTACAGGAATTCAAGACCAGTCTGAGCAATGTAGTGAGACCCCATCTCTAGAAGAAAATTAAAAATTAGCTGGGCGTGGTGGCATATGGCTGTAAACCCAGCTACTTAGGAGGCTGAGGTGGGAGGATGGCTTGAGCCCAGGAGGTTGGAGCTGCAGTAAGTCATGATGGTGCCACTGCACTCCAGCCTGGGAAACAGAGCATGACCTTGTCTCAAAAAACAAACAAGCAAGCAAAAAACAGTAGTACTAGAAAGATACTATAGTAAAAAAACAAAAAACAAAAAACAAAACTTCTTTAGTCTTATGAGGTGTAAACATGGTGTTTTTTTGTTTTGTTTTGTTTTGAGACAGAGTCTCGCTCTGTCGCCCAGGCTGGAGTGCAGTGGTGCAATCTCAGCTCACTGCAACCTCTGCCTCCCGGGTTCACATCATTCTCCTGCCTCAGCCTCCCGAGTAGCTGGGACTACAGGTGCCCGCCACCACGCCCCGCTAATTTTTTGTGTTTTTAGTAGAGACGGGGTTTCACCGTGTTAGCCAGGATGGTCTCGATCTCCTGACCTTGTTATCTGCCCGCCTCGGCCTCCCAAAGTGCTGGGATTACAGGCGTGAGTCACCACGCCAGGCAACATGGTCTTATTTAATATAGTTTTCTCATAAAAAGCTCACTTATATTTTAGAAATTACTTCAATAGCCTTCTAAAGATAGAGAAGTAGCACTACTATTTTTATTAGTCATTTTACAATAGACATAGAGTTTTTGGTGGAATTTAAAATAAAGTAGTCCAAACAATTATAACTAATTCATTTAATTACATATTTTTCATTACTTCCTATAACTGACCATCTTATTTTATTTCACATGATACATTTACCTTGCCTTTTATAGAAAAAAAAAGTTGAGAATGAAACTTCAAAATCTTTTTTCATTTATGCAAAGTGTAAGCTTGCTATAGATTTTTATACCCAAGTCTTCTCTCTTTGAGAGAGTTAGACAAGATTTTATCATATTTACTTACCCTTTCCTAAGAACAGATGTTTTTGTTTATTTGCCTGTTTTTGTGATACAAGTCCAAAATTTTTGAGTACTCACTAAGCCCCGTTCTTATTAGAGAGAATATATTTATATTACAACATAGAAAAATGACTGAATTGAATAAACTGTAAGCCAAAAAAATAAATTGTCTGATATCACATATTCCCTACCCCTAAATGTGCCTGAGATGTGAAGACATTGGTGGTTGAAACCAAATATGAGCAAGGAATATATCTGTTACATATATTTTAACCACCTCTGAAGCCAATTGAATGACCCCATTTTTTGCAAATTCTAACTTATTTCCCTTGGCTTATGTTTGGATAGCATTTAGTTTCCATAACTTCTTGAACTGATAGGTCATATTTAAGCACCTTTCTCACTGAAATAAAAATATAACACTAATTCACTTATAGATAATATTAAAGCTGGCTGGGCTCGGTGGCTCATGCCTGTAATCCTAGCACTTTGGGAGGCTGAGGCAGGCAGATCACTTGAGGCCAGGAGTTCAAGACCAGCCTGGCCAACAAGGTGGAACCCCATCTGTATTAAAAACACGAAAAATTAGCTGGGCATGATGGCATGCACCTGTAGTCCCAACTACTCCGGAGGCTGAGGCACGAGAATCGCTTGACCCTGAGAGGCAGAGGTTGCAGGGAGCCGAGATCACGCCACTGCACTCCAGCCTGGGTGACAGAGAGAGACTCTGTCTCCAAAGGGAAAAAAAAAAAAATTAAAACTATTAAATATGTAAAGTAGAGCTAAGCACCAAACAATGTGCAGGACAATGATTGTCTACAAGTATTTAAAGGTGTCAACATCACCAGGAAAGACAAATCATTTAACATAGAACGAGATTGTGGCAACATGAAAAGACTAGCATAATATTGACAGGATGTGGACAATGAATAAGAATTCATGAAGCAGAACTACTTTTGGAAATTGAGTTGTAAATTTTCTTCCCCTAGTTAAAAGACATGCTATGACACAAAAGTTCGTTCTGCAGGCAGAAGGGCCTGAGACAACTCTGTAAGTATTCATTAATAATTGCCCATGATTTGGCAACACACCATTTATTTCCTTTATGATCAATGATCCTACTCAGTATTTTTATTCTCAATAGTTTGCAGATCCTCTGTATACCCTTGTGAGGTAGAAGAAGATCATGTCAAACAAAGCAGCTCTAAACCGTGCAGTTGTCTAACTGGGAATGCACTTGGATACTAATTTTCCATCATCAATAGAGGAGGTTTAGCCAAACCAAAAATGTTTGGCTCTCTCCCAACACCACAGTTTTGTAAAACTGTGGTCAGGAATAGGACTTGGAACGTCTTCAAATCTGCATACCAAAGGTACAAAACAGCAATTACATTTCTTATGACTCTACAATGTCAAAATTCTTAGTTACCTTTTTTCTTTTTACTGTATTTTTATAGCAATTATATTTTAATTATCTCAAAATTCCTTCTGCTAATAACAAATGAGAAAAACAGTTTGAATTTAAAACAAAATCTCATTATTTAACTACGTGTAGCTCTATGGAGCAGTGCCTCTTACCATTCATTTTGGAGATGATATGGCTATGAGCTCACTCCCACAAGGTAATGTTGATTAAACAATCTAGCAATCCAATAAGGACATGAGAGTGTCCAAGTATTATTTGTTTTAACTGAGCTCATCCTGGTGCTCTCTGCATCCTTTTCGCAGCTAATTTTCTAAGGTGAAATTTATTCATACTTACCATGTATGCAAAGACGGTAGAGATAAGTGAATAAAGTGATTCGTCTTAGAGCTCTTGAGTCTTCCCCCAAAAGTTAAAAGACATTGTGTGGTTCTCTCCACTCTTGAATAAATATGAAAATAAAAATATATTGCTTAGTAGAGATAGCAAAAGCCCATATTATACACCTGTGCTCTTTGAAGACCAACTGGGCAAATTCAAGTGGTATATAAAACCCATGTAGAAATGAAGGTGAAATGAAAAGTGGTACCAGTTCCTAGGTTAAGAAACTGCCTCTCTCAACCCCACACCATAGCCCAATACCCACCAAAAATTCTCTGCAGCTCTGTAATAGTTAGTTTAGGTCATTGATGAATAAAGTACAGAGCCCTAAAAATATTTAGAAAAAGTTAGGTTTTTAAAAAGTCTCAAAAGTTGAAGTAAGTGATTTTTTTATTTTTAAAGTAATAATGTATAACTGTCTCATTTATCCATTTCACTTGAAACATGCTGATATAGACTTCAAAAAATGTTTTCAACCATGAGAAAAATCTCAGTTCTATTACTCATGAATTTTTTATATTGCTTTCAATTGCATAATGCGGGAGGTTTGCAATTTTCTTAAACAAAAATGCAAATTTAAAATCTAAGTTTTTATTTTTTCCCCTTCCCATTCATTTAGGAAATAACTGTAAAATCCATTTCATCAAGATCTTCGCAGGTATTCTGTAAGAACGAACTGAAAATAAAGCCTATATGTGGCTAGGATGGTTTTGAAGATTTTGGTGGCGATCAGGCCAGGGAAATTGTGATTGTTTGGGAGTACCTGTAGCATTTCTCAGGAGCAGTCTCAAAACCAATTTGATAAATACATAAAAACCCATCTCAAAGAACTGATATAAAATCATTTTGGTATTTCATTAGTCAATGTTTATGAAAGGGCCATTGGTTGTGAGATTAGTAATAAATATTTTGCCATTACTTTCAAAGGCAAAAACAGCAGTTACTTTTGCACTGACCTAATACTATTAAGACTTATAAAGATTTAGCAGAAAATTTTGAAGAAAACTGAGATAGCTATCCTACCAATTATTTACAGTATTTTAGCATCTCAATCAGTGATCATTTCTTTTCTGAAAGTCCTTACAAATTCACCTGTATCTAAAGACAATCAAGGTTTTAGTTGAAATGTTGTCACTGCCCAGTGTCAAGTATTTTCTCCTGGGACTTTTTGGAGCAATGAAGTATAATCTATAAATTTCCACTGAGCATATGATTTCTGTCAGCTCCATAGAGTGCAGCCACATGACATATGAACTGTAGTAAGCAGAAATTTTTTCCTTGTTTCTTGCCTGACTTGTCTTTCCAGTTATTATTTTGGGAAATTCTGAGCCACCATTATCACTTGATACACTTAGACAACTTTTAAAAAGCAGTTATTTTTCTGAATAATATCATATGTGTCCATTTCATTTCATTCTGCTTACAAATACCTTCTAGGAAAAAGTCACAGAATTCGAGGGCTTACAGTTCTCATAAGGTTGGGACGCACACACCACCTCTGTTTGAGAACCTTGCCCCAGCTCCTACAGGCCTGCTGGCTTAGACACTTCTGCATTCCTTTTCTCACCCTAGCACCTGCCTCCTATATTTGAGATTGAAGCAATGTACATATTCTCAGGTCTATGGATATGTATGAATATGTCTTGCTTAAGCATTGACAGCCTTAAAATGGGATAACTTCCTAAATGGATTGCTATGAGTTGTCCGTTTACTCATAGAGCTGCAACTATTAATTTTAATTAACCTGTCTCTATATTTATGACCCCTCAGTAAAAATGTATTGTTTCTAGGGCTTATACTTCATCCCGTAAAAACAACTTTATGCAAACCAAAAGGAGCAAAATTCAAGATCAGAAATTGACTTAAGAGTAAAAAGAAAAAGGAGTAGAAAGAATATACCACAGATTAGAGAAGGAAAAAGAGCAGTATGTCAAGAGCAAGTGGAATGTGGCTGAAAAAAAGGAAACGACAGACACTTCAGGGACAACTGGAAGGAGAGTCATTGCATTTTGAATATAAATGAATCTCAGGTAATTTCTATAACCCAGAAATAAGCACCTGCTCCAAAAGGGGAAACTGGTAGTTTGTGTGAGCTAGCAAAATATTAAAAGGGCAGTTAATCTATTACCAAGAGTCTAGTAGAGCCCAGATCATATTCTATGAGATCTGGTGGCTAAATATGACAGTATCCAAATGGGTTGACCATTATTTGCAGACTGGAATAAGTCACAGCAGCAAAGGGACCAAACTCTCTCTAGTATCGTTCAATTAGAACTAAAAGAGAAAAGCAGGGTGATTACTCTGAGACTAACGAGGGTCAGATCAAGAAATTATTCATGCGTTCTCTTGAGTGGAGGAAGGGAGAATTGGAAACAAAAGACAGCAGTACATTCTGTGAATGGGAAAGAGGAATTCAAGACGACTCCTGGGTTTTCGGCTTGAGCTGCTGTGTGGATGCTGCTACCATTTGCTGATACAAAGATAAGGTGGTAAAATCATGAGCTCCTTTGTGAACATTCTAAATGTGAAATGTTGAATAGATATTTATTGGAGATGTCAAGTAATATGACATCTACAGCTCTAAGTAGAGGTAAGTGAGACAGAGAGGTTTGCCAGTCATCAACAAATAGATTTAAAGTGACGGGAATCAATGAGATCATAAAATCATTTAGTGAAAAGAGACATGGGCCCATTTCAGCGTTTAAAGACAGGATATTAAACAAAGAGCCCTTGAAAAAGAAACGAAGATAGATGGAAAGAGAAGACCATGATGATATCATGAGAAGGCAAATGATGAAAAGGTTGTTGTTGTTGTCTGTTTTTGACCAGGAGGGATTGATCAACTCTTTCCAACAGTACTGAGAGGTTGTTTATGATGAAGCGTGACATGAAGATTGTTGCTGACCTGGATGCTTCAGTGGAGTTTTGAAGAGAGGAGCCAGATTCAAAAGAGGTAAAAAAAATGTGTTATAACATGGGATAATAAGGACAAAAATTTCATTTAAGAAATTTTATTGTAACAGTTGCAAAACAATGCAGCAATAGTCAGAGGTGGATATGGAGTAAAGGAATTTTTTTAAAGACAAACATGTTAAAACAGAGCAGTAGGAATGTAATGAAAATACGAAGAAATACTATCCCGATATATTTGAGTTTATGAAATAAGTTTCAGCATCAGAAAATGTAAATTCAACTGTCGCTAAACAAGAAATGGAAACTTCTTTCAACCTGGACCTGTCAGACTGTCATTCCTAAAAACTGGAAGTGGGATACTGAAATATCTAATAGAAATATCTGTAAGGCCTGACTGTATATTCGACCCTTATGTTACAACCCTTGTAGTTTTTAAAATGTCTCTTTTTTTGTTTTAATGAATTTGAGTGGTTTTCTCTGTAAAATGCAAAGATTACTAAGAACACTAAATTAAACTAAGTTAAACTTTCCCAAAATCCTCAAAATTTATGATATAAGATTTTACTACATGAACCTGAAATAAACAGACAAAAATACAACATATTAGACCATAAGACATTCTTTGGAGAATATTTCAGGAAACTAACGATTATATGATACAATTTGCAATATTATATAGTTGTTGCTTTTGTCTCAAGTTACTTAATGTTTCTTCTTCATATTTTGCTTCTGGCTTTGTTCCATTCTGGTGTAATGTCTGCATTCATCTTTTCACCTTCTACCTGTGTCACCCGAATTCCGTCTGTCAAACTTGTACTTTTTTCACTAATTTTTCCCCTGACTCCCTCTGAGACTTTGGGAGCCTTATTTAGATTTGCTATTTGAGATGAGAATGTCATTGTCTTGCATAAATCCTCTCAATTTTATGTTTGGGGAAGTGTCTCCTCAAAATATGGTGCTTAAGCCAATTTTTAAAAATCTAGTTAAGGAAAATATTTATATTTTCTTTAATATATAACAGAAGAGAGATGACATAAAACACATTAACCTTCTAAATCAATACTGTCATTTTCAATTTTCTTGAAGGAGAGATATCACACATCTCCCTTTATAGAACCCCCACATGCTCAATCTTTTATATCTTTCAGAAGCTTGGAATGCTCAAAAATGCAGTACATACAAACACTGATTTCTTTAAACCATGAGGTGGTATTTGCCTTTGTACTGCACAGTGACATGTTTCCGTTTTAACGATGTTTAAATTTAGCATAGGAATTGGATTCCCTTTTAAATCCACTACACATTTAAATTCCACCTGCTTATTTGTATCTCTTACTAAAGATTAAACAGTTAACGCTCACAATGAGGGAAAAACAATTAAGAACTTCCAAAAATGTACTGTTTAGTACTGACATTTATATCAAACACGTGTTGCAATGACTGGTGTTTTGCATTTCAAACCCTGGCTTATACACACTTCCGTGCATTTATAGTCTTAATCAAGGCAGAAACCATTTGCTTTTTACATAGCAATTAAAGCACAGAAAACACTCAGAATTTCGCGAAATGGCTTGCTCTAGTTTATTATAGTTTACCTTGTCTTTTTGTGAGGAGGAGATATTATTTCTGCTCCAAGCTCTTGATCTCCCTGGGGAGTGGAAAAGAGCATCTGTTCTGGAACAGAGCTGAAAGTAAATCCCTAGGAATGGGGATGCGGAGTGAAAAAAATAGGAAGAAAACTCTGAGGGCATCAGAAAGTCATAAAGAAGGCTCAGCACCATAATCAGCTTGCAGCTATCACAAAAGACTTCGAGAGCAAGCTCAAGTGGTTAGAAGTTAGTACACTCAGTTCTACAAAAACGAAAGAAGGGGTGAAGAAGGCAAAAACAAAAATACAGAAAATAAGAGAATCGAGTGTGAGGTAGAAAATGGAGAGGGAAAAAGAAATTGAGAAAAGAGGAGAAAGGAAAGAAGAAATGGATGAGAAAGAATTGTAAGATTTTATAGCTGAGTCTCAGTATAAGACAACTGGGAAAAATGGTTAGCCAATAACAGTCTGAATGGACATTTGGATTTTTCATGGCTAATATGACTGTATGGATCTAGACTGGTTAACTGTCTAGGCCAGACTGAATCATTTTATGAGTATAAAACATCAGTGGTCCATCCCGGTTTCAGCGTTAAAGTGATAATTTACTTATTTTAGGGAAATAAGGAAATATTTCTACTTGTTTTACAGAACTATAAATCAGTGTATTGAAAGAAATATGTACATATCTTATAATTACATATAAATATACGCACATGTATGTATGTATATACATACACACATGCACCCACACACACATCGCTGAAAGAAGGGCACCATATGCATGCAAGATTCTTTCCCCTTAAAAAAGGGTTAGCTACATTTAAAAATTGACATATATTTGTATACTTGGATTTTGATTCATGCAATTCCTACATGAAATCTTTGAGGTTAATATTTGCTCCCTTCTTATCTAAAACAGACTGTTTTCACAATAGCTACGTAAGCCTTCCTTCATTAATACCCCATTCAGTAAGAAAGGGCTTATTTTGATTTATATGAAACCATTTTGAAAGTACTGTAAAAGTTTCAAAATTAAAATGATTTCTTAATTTTAAAGATTATGCTTTATGAGGAATATAAAAGATTAGAATCAAAAGATAAGACTGACTTTGATCTTCAAAGCCAAGCTGTCTGCTTGCTGCATGAGGCTAGCAGGAAAATATGAGCACCTTCTCAATATTTGCATGGTATGTAACTAGCCCTTAACAACCTTACAGACTGCTGTTTATAGCACAAATCAGGCTTTTGGATAAGTTGATTGATGGGAATTTAAATTCATGGCTTACATGTGGTGGTTTCAGGTAGTTGAATAAATGAACATTAGAAAAATATGGTAAAATCTAAAGTTTCAATTTAGAAAAAGAAACATTGTTTTTACTAGATGTGTTTACACCATTTGTATGATCTGCGCTTACACACACAGGCACACACAGAAAATGTAATCACAATATTTCTAACCCATTTTTCTCTCCAAATAATGAGATTCACCTAACATTTCCCAGTAGCTCTGCTCATCTGATCTAATTCGTCATTGACATAACCAGGACTCATTTAATTACAAGAGCTAGAAACTCAATGCAAGGAATTCGAGCAAAATACAAAAATTTTGGCTCATAAAATTGGTACAGAGTGAACTGGTATAAAAGACATATCTGGTATCATTGACTTAATAAATACCAAGAGTGTGTGTGTGTCTGTCCCCATCTCTCTTTCTGTCTGTCTCATAGATGCCCACATCATGGATATTTTTTCTGCACAAAGTTTCATTTTCTTTTGTTGTTGATAGACTTTTCCCATATAAGGTAGACAGCGGCTCCCAGAGGCTGATTATTTGCACATAATTACAAGAATTTTCTCTATCCCTGCTCAGCCCCCTGCACAAAATTCCTGATGAGTATTTTGATTGCACTACCTGGTTTATGTGCCTTTTTCTGGACCAATCTTTGTGGCCATGAGCACGAGGTCCTCTGAGCCACTCATGAGCATGCGCCGCTCTGTTAGGTGCCTGGACTTGTAGTCAGAGCATGATCTACCTGCAAAAGGATGAGGAGTGAAAGTGAAAGAGAACAGACATGCCTTCCTGACTGCAATCATCATTTCTCCTTTGAAATATATGTTTCCCCAATGTTTACAACTGCCATGTGATCAATTCAGAAAGAAATTATTATTGAAAAACAGCTATGAATCACCACAGCTGTTACTAACACAAAAATAATAATAATAATAATAGCTATTTCTTATTTCAGGCAATTGCACAAGATATGTTCTTCTATTATCGCATGTGATTTTCCTCAAAATATTATGAAATAGACTATTTCTGTTTTACATAATAGAAAACTCAAATTGAGTTTATAAAGTGTATTCAATTTTGGATTGTATCTAGAACAATCAAAACCTCAGATAGCAGACATGGTGATAGTATAGCATAAATTTTAGGCTTCTGAGGGCCTTAATCAGCACTGTCAATGTGATGTCATGTAAGACAACACCAAAAACTTAGCAATAATTATAATGTAGTCAACACTACATGTAAGAATAAGACATAGTTTCTGTATTGGTTAGGATTAGGTTCAATTGAATGTGACTGAATCTGTAACAATATCGACTAAGACACAGTCTTATTGTTTTTTCATGAAAATGAAGTGTGGGGAGAGGGACATGGTCCTTGCTGGAACAGTGACTTTGTTATCATTGGAGATCCATCCCTAGTGTTTTGCTTCATGTTCCAGCATGACTCTTCAATAGGCAGCTGTAACAGTCAAGCTATCAGAAAGACTGACAGTTACAGAGTGCAGAGCGAGGTGTGTCTCCCTCCATCTCAAATACATTCCAGATGTTGTACATAGCACTTTTAGCCAGCACTTTATCACATTGCCACACCTAACTACAAGGGAAGCTTATAAATAGAGCCTTTGTTCCATTAGGTCATGTGCACAGCTAAAATTTGGGATTCCCTAAGAGAAGAAGAGGGAAATGGAGCAGGCAACTAGGAATCTCTGCCAAGAACTTTCATATACTTTCTTCTGCAAAGTGCCACTGATACCACTCTTGAAGCACAACTATTATTGCCCTGGTCCTGTTCCTTTATATAGTTAGGGAGCAACACTCTCACCTATCATATTAAACATAAGATTTTACTTTGCAGTTTACTAGAGTTACATTATGCTTTTTATTTATGAATTTAAGTAGTGTGTTCTCTCTAACTTCTTGGTAAAACCTGTTTAGCTCTACATACTGTCTCTCAAACCTGACTGCAAGAATATGTTCAACCATAGTAAAAAAACCGAAAACTTTACACTGTAGTAAATTGCATCAAAAAAAAATGGCTGCAAGGGCATTTCTTGTTTTGTGTATTCTTCCAGAAAAGTGTCACTCCCTGAAGAGGGGATGTCTATTTCCCCTTACTTTGAAGTTGGGAGGGTCTTTGTGACTATTTTGATGAACAGAATGAAGTAGAAGCAATGCTGAGGGTTTTCTGAAACTAAGTCACAAATGCTGAAAAAGCTTCCACCTGACTCTCTTTTGGAATGCTTGACCTTGGAACCTAGCAGCAATGTTGCAAGAAAGTCAAGCAGTTGTGTGGAAAAACCATGAATAAGTCTTTTGACCACAGCCTTAGCTGCTTGAAGTGTCCCAATTAACTGTATCAACCATCAGATTAGTAAATGAGTGAGCCTTCTGGTGATTATAAACTCCAGTTTTTGAGCTATCACAGCTGATACACACTGGAATGGAGAAAAGTTGTCCCCACTGAGCCCTGCCCAAAGTACATATGAGTAAGCAAACTGTATGTGTCATTGTTTTAAGCCATTAAGTTTTGGAGTGGTTAGTTATGTGATACTTGGTAACCAATTAAGGACTAGTAGAATAGAAATACGAGGGGGTAAACTAATAGAATAGAAGTATCATCCAATCATCTCATTTTAATGGTGAGAAAATCCTGGGAGAATTCACAGCAAGTAAGTTACTTACAGCCATACAATTATGCAGCATAATATATCCACGAGTCACTCTCAGGCATTCTAATTCTTCCTATGCAGTTTGTTTTTTTTCCTCTATGATAGCATATCTGAAATATTATTTGCAATTTTTCTATATCAGATTTATACTTTCAGATGTGAACTATAACTCAGTAATTCTCAACCCCGAGTGTATGTTTGAATTACTTACTGGTCCTCTGGAATCAGAATTCTCTGCCCCATTACAAGCCCATTGAATGGAAATCTCTGGGCGTGTGTGTGTGGGCGGGGGGGCAGGGGGTGCGCGCATGCAGACCCACACACCAATTCTACACCTAATTCTAAGGAGCAGACACTGTCGAGACTTCTTGGTATAGATCATATTCCTTGGCCGAATGTTTCTTTGTTTTTTGCTTTTTTTGCTTTATCTTTTTCTTTTTGTAGCGATCACGGCCTCACTGTATTGCCCAAGGAGGCCTTAAACTCCTAGGTCCGAACCACCCTCCTGCGTCTACCTCCCCACATGTTGGGATTACAGCTGTGAGCCACCACAGAACGTTTCTTTGTAACAGAGAATCAACAGGTAGCAAAAGTTTCATGCATTCAACTCTGGATCTGTCACTCCAAAGTCCTCAGACCCTATTGCTTTTATTTGCGTAAAATAAAATGGAATATTAACAAACTGTGTTTGGCAGAAAATGAAAAGATACTTGTTATATGATACAATCCCTTTCTAAATTATATTTTGCTAAGAATCTTCTGTGCATTAGTCCTTCTCTGACTCAATTCAGTTCAACACATTAGCCAAGAACTATGCTTGGCAATGGGAATTCAAAAATGAAAAAGATCTGCCAGCATAATGAGGAAGATTTTCCGAAAGCTGACATTCATTTTTGTGTGATAATGACATAATAGTACACACAGGCTGCTATGGGACCACAGAACAAAGGCCATGATTCCAACATAAAGGCACTTGAAAAAAATCATTTAGGAGACAACACCTGAGGTGACTCTTGAACGTCAATCATAGATGTTATCTAGACAAAATAACATGTTATTTTAGGGTATGTAATTCAAGAAAAGGCTAGTATACAGCAGGGGTCAGCAAACTTCATTCAGCCTATGGGCCAAATCTAGCCACTACCTATATTACAAATAAAGTTTTATTTGAACAGAGTCATGCCCCATTGTTACAACAGAGTTTAGTTGTCCTCACAGAGGCAGAACGACCCACAAAGGTGAAGATACGTACTAGCTGTGCCTTCACAGAAAAAGTTTTCTGACCTCTGGTTTACAGAGAACAGTATCTTACATATTATCACATATTCAATAAATTACAAATGTTAAATATACAAATAGAAAATTTAAAACAGAAAAGGGAAAAGTTTTGAGTATATAGTCATAGGTTGGAGACATGAAGGGCTGTTAGGGTAAGGTGCTTGTGGATTGTTTTTGTGTCACAGCGACCAGATTAAGAGTTTTAAGGAGCAGAGGGACATGATCAGATTTAGCAAGATTTCCCTGGTGCGTTGCGGAGATAATAAACCCAAGATAGGATAAAAGGAGCCTGTTAAAAAGTAAGGTATCTTAAGGACTTAAAATAGGAGAGAAAACAGATGAACAGAAAAGGATCTATAGAAATCCTTTAGTAGGTAAAATCAGCATGACTTATTGAATCTCATCTGTCCTCATTTTAAAACATGTTTGCAAATTATTGACACTCCTTCCTTCAAAAGGTGAAGCCTAATTACTCTTGCCTTAGTTGTAGGCCCAACCTAGGGACTCCTCTCCAACGAAAAGAATGCGACAGGAGTGATGCTGTGTGGCTTCCAAGGCTAGGTCACAAAGAACATAGCTTCTACTGGATTCTCTGTCTTTTGGATCTCTCTCTCTGACCCTCTGCTCTAAAAAAAAAAGCCAAACAACCTGTCATAAGAATAATAAAGCAGCCCTAGGACAGTTCCATGTAAAGAGAACCTGATGCTTTTCCCAAATTTGCCAGCAACATCAGTGAACCACGTTGGAATGGGATCTGATAGCATCTCTAAATCTTTGGCTGCCTCTAGGCCTGGACAACGTCCTGACTGTAATCTCATGAGAGACCCTGAGCCAGAATTGCTCCAACGAGCTGCTTCCAAATTCCTGACACAAAGAAACGGTGAAGGAAATAAATGTTTGTTGTTCTCAGTCATTGATTATGGGGATAATTTGTTATGGGGCAACATATAATTAATATATCACGATTTACTGAAATGGGTAATGCAGGAGGAGGAAAAAAATGGGGGTGGGGGGAGTGCTATGGCCCTGATGATTTGAAGCTCATGCGGGAGAGCATAATAAACATGTCAAGAGAAACTCTGATATTCTTCTCTATTCTGACAGTCAGGGAGAGGCCAAGGATTAAACTAGTATTCCTTAAGGTACCTGTAATGTACAATCTTGAAACTCTCTTCAGTGCATTTTTATTTTAGTGATGATATTTCCCTTTACACCAAGGTGTTTGTTCTTCTCTTTGCTTCTTTGTCCATTGGTGTGTAACATCTTTTGGGTCAGCAAATAACCGTTGTAAAAAGGAAACATTTCTAAAATAAGAAAACTGGCAAAGATAAAACTTTTAGTCTTTTAGCTTATATTTAAACACTCTGTTAAAGAAACAAGCTCTCAACTAACAACCAATGTACCTGAAAACTAGAAAAGGTTTCCACTGAAAGCTAAACTGCAGATGCTCTTAGTGAGTTGGAGAAATTCAGACACCAGGGTTTGATAGTATTTTCCTCAGATACTCCAAACATATTCAAATGCAATATTCTCCAGCTAGAATTTTCATGGATATGTGCACTAGATAAGGTCTGTGAGGTTGGGGAAGGGTCCAGATATAAGCATACCAAAGACAGAAAATGATTCTACTCTGTTATAATATTAGGCTCAACTTCTATCTTCCAGCATAAATGTATCCCTAACACCATAGTTTGAATGTCAGCAAAATTGCTCTCTGCCACGGTTGAGTGCACTGGCATAAAAATTATATAGTTTAATATTTATGAATCAACAAGGAATATCTACAGAAAATATGCTCACTCTAGTTCATAGAAGATTGAATGTGGACATCATAAGCAAGAAAATTACATATCTCAAAAACCATTACAGATTTAAGAAAATATAAAAGTCAATACAATTTCAAAAATTAGGAGTTACCAATTTAAATCTTTAAAAATTAGATATTTAAAAATTAGGCTGCATGGAGGCAGCCACTCAGATGTTGCCCCCTCAGTGAGTGATCCTCAGGTGACCCAAGGTTTTGGGTCTCTGGGGTGTCAGTTTGTGGAGAGGAACCCAGGCATGTTACACACCTTGGATTTTGTTTTCCTCGTCTACAAGGAAAATGCACTAAGTTGTCTCAGGGCAAAGGGGAATTGGGAATTTGTTAAATTTCTTTTCTTTGAATTGGTAGGGGCACAAGCACTTGGGGACTGAAAGTCTGGATGCTCTTCTGAGCTGTTGTTTAAATTTTTAACAAACATTTATTAAGTGACCCCTATTCATCAGGCATACTGGGCACTTTGGACATGTGTTGATAACTCAAGGTACTTCCCTTGAGTAGCTTATGGTCTCAGAAGATTGATCACCTTTTGGCGTTATTAAGGGCATTGTATTTTTCATCTTCACGCAATCAGATACACACACACTCACACACAATTAACAACAAACCAACTGAATCACTCCTGCCAGTGTCAGACACAATGAGTTCTGTTGATCCCCTTAACACCCACAAACTGTTGTGCCAATTTACAGCAATAACCATATGCAGCTTCACATTTCTTCAAACTTTTACTTGCCATTCTCTCTCTCCATGTTTCTCTTTATCTTCCATCTTATGTCCTCTCCTAAAATCCAAGAAAATCCTTAATGAACTACTAAAGACCTTTTTATCCTGGATTAACAGTTAAGCCTATTCTGTGGCTTGTTGGGGTCTGGGTGAGGAGCAGGATTTTATTTACTCAGTAGATCCAGAAGTTAGAGTAACTTTTTAATACTGAATAGAATAGAAATTAATTTCTCACCATCGTGGGAAATAGATGTGGTCAGCAAGGGGAAAGCTAGACTGACTTCCATTTGCTGTGGTCAAAAAAGAACATAGAGATTTTATTATCCAAGACTAGATGATGCTAATAGATGGAGCCTACTAGTTTATCCCAAGAACTGCCATTGTATTAGAATAGGGTCATCCCATCTGAGTTTAATTTTCTAATGAAAACAACACCAAAATGTTCCTGAGGTCCTTGTGAAGTTTTGAAATACTGTACCCCAAGTAGCGAAGTGGTGGGAGAGAGGGGGTAGCTGCCTGCAGGATTGTCTGAGGGGGGTGAAATTAACAGCTCGCCAATCTGCTCAGATGGAATTCCTGTGAAAGTAAATCATAAAAATGACACAGCACCCACACCACACATTCACTTGGAGATCTCTTCTTTACAGCCCACCTTCTCGTCCTCCAATACCAAAAATGCACAAATTAGCACTACATAGAATTTTGGTTGCATTTCTGAACACTGAAACTCTGAGATAGCTCTCAGTTAATTTAGAAAGTTTATGTTAGTTTATGTTGCCAAGGTTGAGGATGCGCACCTGTGACACAGTCTCAGGAAATTCCGCCAACATGTGCCCAAGGAGGCCAGGGCACAGCTTGGTTCTATGAATTTTAGGGAGACATGAGATATAAATCAATATATGTAAGAAGTACATTGGTTCCGTCCAGAAAGGCAGGGAAAACTAGAAGCAGGGAGGGGCTTTCCAGGTCACAGGTAGGTGAGGGACAAATGGTTGCATTCTTTTGAGTTTCTGATAAGCCTTTCCAAAGGAGGCAATCAGATAGGCATCTATCTCAGTGAACAGAGGGATGGCTTTGAATAGAATGGGAGGAAGGTTTTGCACTGAGTAGTTACCAGCTTGACTTTTCTCTTTAGCTTAGTAGTTTTGGGGCCCCAGGATTTTCCTTCCACACATTGCAACATGGTTTAAAGTCCAAATCCAAATCCAAATTGCAAGCAAAGGCAGTTATCCCCACGAGCCCTCAAACATGCCGAATGAAAAGTTCTTTCAGAAGACCTACAGGAGAATGATTTTTGAGCATTTGTATTCCAGTAGAATTGTTTTTGTAATTATCTACCCAATTTCCTTTAAAAGAGTCTCCTGAGGCACTTTTTGAAGACTAGAAGAAAATGAACAAAGGGTTCTTTTGGTTTATTAGAGAGGGAAAAACAACTCCTATTATTTAAAGGATCTCAAAGGCAAAAGAGGGATTTTAGGTTGAAGGATAATAACAAATATTGTGCAAAGATTTTAAAATTTGTTTTATTCCTAGGAAAAGAAAATATTAAAGTAACCCAACCAACATTTTCTTGGGCATTAAAAATAATGATGTTTATTGTAATTCATATTTTGTCTTTGCTTTTCATATCTGTATTATAAATATGCACCTTACAAATATATTGATATGGTTTGGCTGTGTCCCCACCCAAATCTCAACTTGAACTGTATCTCCCAGAATTCCCATGTGTTACGGGAGGGGCCCAAGGGGAGGCAATAGAATTATAGGGGCAGGTCTTTCCTGTGCTATTTTTGTGATAGTGAATAAGTCTCATGAGATCTGATGGGTCTACTACGGGTTTCTGCTTTTGCTTCCTCCTCATTTTCTCTTGTTGCCACCATGTAAGAAGCGCCTTTTACCACCTGCCATGATTCTGAGGCCTCCTCAGCCATGTGGAACTGTGAGTCCAATTAAACCTCTTTTTCCTCCCAGTCTCAGGTATGTCTTTATCAGCAACGTGAAAATGAACTAATACATTAATACATATATTTTTCAGAAAGCCGAAGCTGTACTTGTATAGCCAGTTATTTTTAAAAGTACTTTATGTTCTGAAAAAGTGCTATGACTTGTTCTCAATCTATGTGAAGAAAAAACTGAGTATATTAAAAAGTGTTTGCTCTCTGTCCTTAAATGAGTTGTTAGGTATTATGTGTTGAAAATTCTGACAGGGGCAAAGAGCTGATAGAAACGTGTGAGGACTTACATTATAACTCAAGTAAGTATCATTGCATTATGCTGTTAGACTTAAGGCTATAGTAGAATTGCATGAGCAAATTATATTTGTTGTCATAAATCAATGAATAATGCTTTTATTAATTATTTGTTGAGTCTTGCTTTCGGTCTCACACAGGACTTTAAATTTGGAATGATTTTGGGACAGAAAACAAAACCACACCCTCATTAGGTCGTAATTGCTTTCTAACTTGATCTCTGGAACATTATTTACATAAGTAGATTTCACTTGTTAGTCTTGTTAGCAATGAAGTAATCATATTTGTTATCCAAAGTTAAACATGATGTACTGTTGGCTTTTTGTCAATTTTCGAAGGGATGTAAAACCTTGGCATATAGCTGAAATGTTTTACATGATAGAAGATATTTTATTTTTCTTTATGTAACAGTCTAATATTCCTACATGCACAATAAATAGACTCTTCTGAGAGTGTATGGAAATAGAGGCCAGGTGGGGTGGCTCACGCCTCTAATCCTAGCACTTTGGGAGGCCAAGGCAGGCAGATCACTTGAGGCCAGGAGTTTGAAAGCAGCCTGGCCAACGTGGTGAAACCCCGTCTCTACCAAAAATACAAAACAATTAGCTGGGCGTGGTGGCAGGCACCTGTAATACCAGCTATTTGGGAGGCTGAGGCAGGAGAATCACTTGAACCAGGGAGGCAGAGGTTGCAGTGAGCCAAGATCGCAACCACTGTACTCCAGCCTGGGCGATAAAGTGAGACTTTGTCTCAAAAAACAAAACAAAACAAAACAAAAAACAGAAAAGGGGGGTAGAGGAAGCGGTTTTCAAATAGGTTAGAATAAAATGGGTTGGGTGAATTGATATCTCACTTTAATATTTTAATTTTGTTTCAGGAAATTTTAGGTGAGGCAGGAATTCATCAGCATATTTAACAAAGTCATGAAGTAAAAAGGCTATCATGGATTGACCAGCTAGGCAAAAGGCTAACAGTAGGTGGCTGTTGAAAGAGGTGAAGGTGGAAAAAGTAGCACTAGCTACACTATGCTAGGGAGAGCTGCACTGGTACAGTTACTCAACGGTATTTGTCAAGATCCAACCATTTGCAAAGCACCATTCCAGATGCTGTATGCCTTAATGTTCGGGTTATAAGGAAGGACAGAAAAATGAGCAGCTACTAAACACCTGTCTTTACATACTATTATTTAATTTCACAGCAGTCATAAGCTATTATAAGATAAATATTGATATTCTTATTTTCCATAGGTTCAGTGAAATCAGGCAACCTACTCACAGTTCATTCCCTACATAAAGCAATATATCTTGTACCTGTGATTTAAACAAGTTCTTATCCGAAGATCCAGACAGCTTTGTCAATAAGAATGAGGAAAATTTACAAATATTGTGGAAAATAGCAACCTTTGTACCCCAAATTACTTAATGGTACCTAGATAGTTTTTCAGACACAGACAAATTTGAGCATCTAATTATGCAGAGATAAAAGTTTTATGTAATAAATGAATATATACCCTGATTAATATCTCTATTTCTTTTATGAAAGATAAGTAGTGCATGGTAAGACTAAGATGTACAACTTTATAAATGTTTTCATTTATTCTATAAAAGATTTAATACAGCATGGCTCATGTATACATACGTAACTAACCTGCACATTGCGCACATGTACCCTAAAACCTAAAGTATAATAATAATAAATAAATAAATAAATAAAAAGATTTAATATCTAACTTTAGCCCTCAGTCTGACTGATACTTTAGCTACTACTGGAAAAATTCAGAAAATTTGACAGATATTAAAATTATCTTGGCTGTAAAACTTAATTTTTCTCAAAAATTGTCCCTGGGTTGATGTTAAGCTGTTAACCTTTGAGTAGGGGGTTTTAGAAGTTTATGAAAATAGTACTGAGTCACAGCTACGGGAGGAAGGTCTACCTCTAAATCCTGAAATGGGTGTTTAATTGGTTTAATGGGTTTACACCATTAAATGTTGGCCAGAGTAATGTTGGCCATTGCTCTGGATGTAACTTGTCCCAGTTTCTGTTGGCTGAGAGTGAGCCGTGTCCTCATCTAATCCCCTGTGGGACTCCTGCACCTAGAAACAGTGGAGTGCGGTTCCCCCGCCACTTATGCCTCATGGGAGACACGGGGGACTGCCTTTGACCCTCTTGTGCCTAAATATTTTGTGACGCCCTTTCCCCTTTCTATTGTGTGCCTAACACACACCACGACAACACATTAGAGTTTCCAATGAAGCTTGTCATCTCCTTAGTTTTCATCTAGGAAGTGGAGAACATATTATCTTAGCTTTGTGATGCCCAAACTTAAAAAGAATACTATGTAATTTTATTCTGTCTTTCAGACTTATCTATGAGTGAAGGTAGTTGTTGTGGAGGGGAGGTAGGATGTCTGCCTCTAACCTATAGAATATTCCACCTTCTTCTTTTCATCTGCCCCAAAAAGAAGGTATTTTATATCACATGGGAAGGGAATGGGACGTTGCTGACTCAGATCATTTGAGCTTAAAGGGTAGAAATTTGCCACTTTTGTTGTCTTGTCTGTTTTGACAACTCTACCCACAAGCCCCAGGGCAACAGTGGCTCTAAGAACCATACAGGGGACAGTCACAACTAAAAGGAAGTGTATGGTCAGCAATGAGCACTTGGAATCAAATTATATTTCTACCACCATTTGTCTTTTGCAACTTAATGCATATACTCAATCAGTAATGCAGATATTAATGAATTTTAAAAATATTCTATTTTAAACTCAGATCATTATATTCCAGACACCTGGATGGAAAGAGAAATATTTGATTAGTCATGCAGATGTTTCTAGATATTTATTTAGTATTGTATATACAATAAAAATGGTTGAATCTGTTTTCATTCTGGGGACTATTCGGGGACTGTGTATACTAACGACATGGAACGCATTATTTTAAATTTTGAAACCACTGGAGATGTAAGCAGCATCCTTGAAGGAACAAGACGGTAGGAGGAAATGATGTAATTTGTGAAAAATTATAAACAAAACAAACAATATTGACTTATTTTTATCTTCTACTATTCATTCTACCCAATGGCTAGCTATATTTTTTAAATTGCCTGTGATATTCATTTAATGAAGTCATTTTACAAAGACAAAAATACGATGCTGTTACTTTTCCTGTAAACCAAAACTATTTCTACATGCCTAAGTTCCTGGGATTATTTTAGACACAAAAGTCAGGAAAACAATTTCCAAAAATACAATATTTTCTACCTGCTTGTTTCATTTTTATGAAATTGAGTTCTTCTAAAAGGCCTGATACTACACTAGCCTCAAAAGGATCATATATCAGAAAAAGTCAATAATGCTTGGATGATTTAATCATTTGCATCCTAAAATTTTTGCAGAAATTTTTGAGTAATAAATATTTTGACAAACACACATAATTTTTCTTTTATGAAAACTGCAATCTTTTTTAGGGGACATAGAACATTTTTTAAAGGCAAAAATAAGTTTATGCCATAATCAATCACTCAGCTACAGCTTTAAAATGGTTATTTATAAATGGCTTAATCTGCTTGCCTTATTTAATGGGTATTTTCATTATTTATTTGATTAATGTTGTAAACACAGTATTGATTCCAGAGTAATGCTTTTCATAAAATATATCTGACCATAAAATTGGGCAGTAAAAGTTAATATATAAAAACTCCTAGATCGGTTTCATCATCCCTTTAGAAACGTATGTAAACCTTGTGCGTTGGGGTTATAGACACGGGAGAATTAAAATACCAGATGCATATATTCTCCTATGTGCGTGACTCATTAGGGGTAATTATTCTATTGAACATTTTTAATTCTGCTTTTAGGAAGATATTCTAATTTAGAATATTCTCTCTTCCTGTTTAATAAAAAGTTATTTCTTATATGCAAAGAATATGCATATTAGAATATAATTTTTGAGATTATTTTGTCCAATGCTTTTTTTTTTAAGAGACAGGACTTCGCTCTGTCGCCCATGCTGAGTACAGTGGTATGATCATAGCTCACTGCAGCATTGAATTCCTGGGATAAAGTGATCTTCCTGAGTAGCTGGGACAACAGGCACGCACCACTATGTCCAGCTAATTATTTTAATTTTTGTAGAGACAGGGTCTTGCATTGTCTCCCAGGCTGGTCTCAAATTCCTGGCTTCAAGCAGTTCTCCCACCTCTGCCTCCCAAAGTGCTGGTTTTACAAGTGTGAGTCACTATGCCTGGACCCAATACTCTTAATTTAAATTTGTGGATGCTGAGACTCAGAGAGATCAATGAACTTGTCCAAAGCATCACCATGTGTAATTAAGTAATTTAATTTTTCCCACTATACACACACCCTGTTATCTCTACACAAACACACAGTCTAATGCAGTTTTTAAAATGACTTATTTAATGGTGAGTTATTATCCTATTTCTCTTCCTTTGGATGAAGCTTCATTCCTAATACAATTTGTTCTGTACATTCAAACCGCCATCAAAATATTCTGCTGAACACACCTGTATGGGTTTGGCGTATGAGGGATTTTAGGTATTTATAAAATTTGAATCATTTCCAAACTATCTCTTGTGTAGATCTTTCTATTACCACTGCTAACTTAGTCCTGACCTTCTTAATTTCTCTTCTATATACTGCAATGGTCACCTTACTGGTCTCCGTCCCCAGTCAATACTACACACTACAGCTAGAGTTATTGTCCTTACCCTGTTGTAAAACATTCACTTCCTATTGCTTAGAATAAATGCCAATTACTTAGCCTAACATTTAAAAATCTCCATTATATGACCCCAACCTATATTTCAGCCTTCTCCCTCTACCTCTACTCTCGCGTGCCCTAACTCCCAAATCACATGTGGCTGTTATCTATTTGCCATTCCTTCTGTTTGCCCAATATGTTTTTCCTATTGATCTTAACTCAAGTTTTCTCATTCATTTGAAATTACGTAGTAGATTTATTTATGACTTAGACAAAATCTCACCTCCTTACAAGCCAGTCACAAATGTCACTATTCAAAATTCATCCCCTCACCTATACTGTCATATGATTGTTTAAATGTTAATCATAGCACCTACGATAGTCTTCTACTAAATGTATTCATGTATAGCTGTCTTTGTCCCTAAAATAACAGCAAGCATATGGAGGCAAGAGAAAATTTCCATTTTGTTTTTGTTAATCCACAGAGTATTCAACAACAAATTTATGTTGATTGAATTGATTTGATTGAAAATTTGGGTGGTTTTAAAATACATTACGTGTTTTCTTATCCTCTTAATATGCTATACCACATAATGTGTTTTTCTTGCTAACTCAGGACAACATTTATTAGCATTTATTGTACTAGGTTATAATGCCCTCAAGAGCCACTAAGGCATGTCAAATTCTTTGCCCCTAGAGTAAATAGCTACTGACTGCAGAGATTTGATTTGGGGAGTTTTATATCCTGGGGACTCCTTACGCCAGCAGCTTTATTTTAATCAGTCACCTGGGGGTAGGCCTGAAGGTGTTACTATACCTCTCCTACAGAAGGAACATCGAGGTCTTTGTAGTAGCAGTTTGCTTCTAAGACTTACTGTCCTTTCCGGTTGTTGGACGAAATGCTACATGCACCATTACTTCAAAAGAGTTAGACTTTTTCTCATTGAGAAATAAGAAACAACTTATTTAACTTTGGGCAAGAAAAAGTTGGAATTTGGGTTTTTACAGCCCCACTTCTCACTGGGATGGTTGCCCTCATTTTCACAGCAGGGGAGACTGCACTGAGGCTGAACGTCTTCAGGAGGGCAGGACAGTCATGCCACTGTGGCCCATTCCCTCACCCTCTTTCACGTGTACGGAAATGGAGTGGAACGTCTTTCTTGGGTTGGACATCCTCAGCCCTGCAGCCTAGCTATTCTTGCTTCCTCCTCAATTGAAGTGGAAATTGTGGCACTATTGTTTTTTGGCTAGAAGGTCATGGGGCATTAGGTCACTGGAGCCCTCAAGAGACATAAAATATAGCAAGGGCAAAAATCCAATGCCAGCTGAGAGAACAGGGATTTGATTTCCTATGGGAACTTCCAGTCATGTTCCAGTCCCTCCAATTATGTTCCCTGCTCCCCGCCACCCCGAGTTATAATTTCCTCAGGATTCAATAACAGTCATTGTTCATTTCTTTTTTGGCTTTTCCCTCCTGTACTTTTTCAAGCAGCCTCAGTTTTTCCAAGTGGATGTTTCTTTCTCCCCAGAAAGTTAATAGATGTATTTATTTTATCTGAGCTGTCAGAACAATTTATCAATCTTTTTGCTTTAGGTTTTTAATAAAATTTATATTTAAGATTTCTTTCAGAATTGTTTTCATGAATAAAAATCATCGCAGGTGGCAATTGGGAACACATAAATTGTATTCACCAAAGGAACAAGAAGCACTGATTTGTTCCTCTCCTCCATTTCCTCCTGGAGCTCAGCTCATGCTTGGCTGCCAGAAGGAAATGCTTTTCCGGAGTCATTTTTATGTGGTCATAGATTTAGTTCAGGCATTTCTGCTTCTTCAAAACAATGCTTTCTGTAAAAATAATGACAAGCCCAGAAATCTGGAAATCTGTTCTTATTCTGCCTTTGTTGCAAATTCTTAGCGACCTTTAGTAAGTTACTGATATCTGAGCCTCACTTTCCTTCAGATGAAGGTAACAATCTCTGGCCTCCTATCTTATGGAGTAATGTAATGATCAAGTGAGAACATCCAAGAAAAACATGGAAATCTATTAAATACTAAAGATGAAGAGGTAATTAATGTGACCATACTTCCTAAACTATAAAGAAATGTGTAAGAGCAATTAAGCTCATTGATTATAATTGTTCCCCAAGAGTCCTGAGCACATTGGCTGTGGGTCAGGAAGAGCAATACTGCACATTTAGTTGCCACTTTCTTGTCCTTGCTGTGCTAAGTTCACCTCCTACCTCCCTTCAGGAAAGCTTTCTCCTCACGACGGCCCAGTCAGTATCTCGCTTGCAGCCATAAAACTGAGCTTATCTCAAAGGCAAATATTCAGGTTTAGTAAATACAGAAACATTCCTGGAAACGCATCCAGAGTACCTTCCTGCCTCTATTTTCAGGGACCCAATGGCCCTCACATTATTTTGATATTTATGCCCTAGGAAGATTGTGGATATTTAAAGCTCACATGGCATGCAGATCAGTGGAGGGGGAGAAAAAGTCTTATACCTCCCTAGTTGGACCAACAGTTATTCTTCTGGAAAATTACAGAGTGGAAAAAATCTGAGGGCTTGAAGTAGATCTTGTACTTTATATCTGAAGAATCTTGATTTGTACGGAAAGGCTGATGTTTCCTGGCTAATTTTGTTCTGAAGAAATACTGCTAGCTTCCTGCCACATGGTAGTGACAAAATAATACCAGCAGACCTAAACACATAAAAATGTTGCTGTGAACACAGTCTTGCTTCTTTCCCAACCCCACCTCAAACTTGTCATTTATACAAGGCAAGTCCCAAGAACATGCATGTGATTTTGGATTGGCCTTTCAGAGAATGTTTCCTCCATTCATAGAACTTGAAAGATTTGCCATATTGTTTCAGATCCACTTTTCATTCAGGAATAAAACAGATATTTCAAGGGGGTTAAGTAGGTATAGTATCTCTATGACTGGTGTTTTGTAGTTTCTTATTTAAATACAAACAAAACAAACAGACAAAAAAAACCCCAAAACAACGTATTAGGTAGATTGCATTTTTCACTTTTCACATTAATTTTAAACAAATCAAGGCTTTAAATTAAGAGATATACATAACAGTCACAACTAGTGAAAGTTGAAGCCAAAAGTTAAAGTCCATACTCTTTCCCAAACATTACTGTGTCTCTCTGAATTCACTAATTAATGATGCTCATAAATAGCATATACCCACACAAGTTGTTCCCATTATATAGGAACACTGCAACCTCAGTAGTATACTCAGGGCCATTCAGGGATCCTGTTTCCCCTCCAAGTTTGCTTTATATTTTATACTGAGTGTGAATATTCTGAAATATTTCACTATCTCTAGATGCCAACTAGGTCTCTAACTCCACAGATATCTCCTGTGGGTAGAGCATGTACAGTAGTACTGTGATTTAAGTAAATACATTTTGACATTTTCTTATTATTCTTACTTTTTGTCTGTATTGGTTCCCAAGCATCAAATAATATTGATTCTCATTTGGCAATGTGTCTGTGTTCTTTCTGTTCTGCCTCCACAGTAACTGACCAACCCACTTTAGAAGACTCCTCTCTAGGGTCTCCTTGCCTCCAAACTGGATCTCCTCTAATCTGCCCTTCACATTGATTCCTGGGTAACTTCTCCTAAAACACAGGTCAGATAATATCTTTTACTTCCTCAGTTTTACTTCAAGAGCTCTCTGATGAAAAAAAAAAAAATTCCCAGCGTTGGAGGTGGGACGTGGCGGGAGGTGATTGGATCATCGGAGTGGGTTTCTCATGAATGGTTTTGCACCATCCTCTTGGTGTTGTTCTCATAATACTGAGTTCTTGCAAGATCTGATTGTTTAAAAGTGTGTGGCACCTCTCTCTCTCTTTCTTGCTGCTGCTCTCAACATGTGAGATGCCTGCTCCTGTGCCTTCCACCATAAATGTAAGCCTCCAGAGGCCTCCCTAGAGGCAAATGCCAGTGTTATGCTTCCAGTATAGCCTGCAGAACCATAACCCAATTAAACTTCTTTTCTTAATAAATTACTTAGTCTCAGGTAATTCTTTATCACAACTCAAGAACAGCCTAGTACACTCAGCTTTTTTTTTCTTTTATTTATTTATTTATTTATTATTATACTTTAGGTATATCTCCCAATGCTATCCCTCCCCCCTACCCCCACCCCACAACAGTCCCCAGAGTTGATGTTCCCCTTCCTGTGTCCATGTGTTCTCATTGTTCAATTCCCACCTATGAGTGAGAATATGCGGTGTTTGGTTTTTTGTTCTTGCGATAGTTTACTGAGAATGATGATTTCCAATTTCATCCATGTCCCTACAAAGGACATGAACTCATCATTTTTTATGGCTGCATAGTATTCCATGGTGTATATGTGCCACATTTTCTTAATCCAGTCTATCATTGTTGGACATTTGGGTTGGTTCCAAGTCTTTGCTATTGTGAATAATGCCGCAATAAACATACGTGTGCATGTGTCTTTATAGCAGCATGATTTACAGTCCTTTGGGTATATATCCAGTAATGGGATGGCTGGGTCAAATGGTATTTCTAGTTCTAGATCCCTGAGGAATCGCCACACTGACTTGCACAATGGTTGAACTAGTTTACAGTCCCACCAACAGTGTAAAAGTGTTCCTATTTCTCCACATCCTCTCCAGCACCTGTTGTTTCCTGATTTTTTAATGATTGCCATTCTAACTGGTGTGAGATGGTATCTCATTGTGGTTTTGATTTGCATTTCTCTGATGGCCAGTGATGGTGAGCATTTTTTCATGTGTTTTTTGGCTGCATAAATGTCTTCTTTTGAGAAGTGTCTCTTCATGTCCTTCACCCACTTTTTGATGGGGTTGTTTGTTTTTTTCTTGTAAATTTGTTTGAGTTCATTGTAGATTCTGGATATTAGCCCTTTGTCAGATAAGTAGGTTGCGAAAATTTTCTCCCATTTTGTAGGTTGGCTGTTTGCTCTGATGGTAGTTTCTTTTGCTGTGCAGAAGCTCTTGAGTTTAATTAGATCCCATTTGTCAATTTTGGCTTTTGTTGCCATTGCTTTTAGTGATTTAGACATGAAGTCCTTGCCCATGACTATGTCCTGAATGGTAATGCCTAGGTTTTTCTTCTAGGGTTTTTATGGTTTTAGGTCTAACGTTTAAGTCTTTAATCCATCTTGAACTGATTTTTGTATAAGGTGTAAGGAAGGGATCCAGTTTCAGCTTTCTGCATATAGCTAGCCAGTTTTCCCAGCACCATTTATTAAATAGGGAATCCTTTCCCCATTGCTTGTTTTTGTCAGGTTTCTCAAAGATCAGATAGCTGTAGATATGTGGCATTATTTCTGATGGCTCTGTTCTGTTCCATTGATCTATATCTCTGTTTTGGTACTGGTACCATGCGGTTTTGGTTACTGTAGCCTTCTAGTATAGTTTGAAGTCAGGTAGTGTGATGCCTCCAGCTCTGTTGTTTTTGCTTAGGATTGACTTGGCAATGCGGGCTCTTTCTTGGTTCCATATGAACTTTAAAGTATTTTTTTCCAATTCTGTGAAGAAAGTCATTGGTAGCTTGATGGGGATGGCATTGAATCTGTAAATTACCTTGGGCAGTATGGCCATTTTCACGATATTGATTCTTCCTACCCATGAGCATGAAATGTTCTTCCATTTGTTTGTGTCCTCTTTTATTTCCTTCAGCAGTGGTTTGTAGTTCTCCTAGAAGAGGTCCTTCACGTCCCTTGTAAGTTGGATTCCTAGGTATTTTATTCTCTTTGAAGCAATTGTGAATGGGAGTTCACTCATGATTTGGCTCTCTGTTTGTCTGTTGTTGGTGTCTAAGAATGCTTGTGATTTTTGTACATTGATTTTGTATCCTGAGACTTCGCTGAAGTTGCTTATCAGCTTAAGGAGATTTTGGGCTGAGACAATGGGGTTTTCTAGATATCCCATCATGTCGTCTGCAAACAGGGACAATTTGACTTCCTCTTTTCCTAATTGAATACCCTTTATTTCTTTCTCCTGCCCAATTGCCCTGGCCAGAACTTCCAACACTATGTTGAATAGGAGTGGTGAGAGAGGGCATCCCTGTCTTGTGCCAGTTTTCAAAGGGAATGCTTCCAGTTTTTGCCAATTCAGTATGATATTGGCTGTGGGTTTGTCATAGATAGCTCTTATTATTTTGAGATACGTCCCATCAATACCTAATTTATTGAGATATGTCCCATCAATACCTAATTTTTTAGCATGAAGGGTTGTTGAATTTTGTCAAAGGCCTTTTCTGCATCTGTTGAGATAATCATGTGGTTTTTGTCTTTGGTTCTGTTTATATGCTGGATTACATTTATTGATTTGCATATATTGAACCAGCCTTGCATCCCAGGGATGAAGCCCACTTGATCATGGTGGATAAGCTTTTTGATGTGCTGCTGGATTCAGTTTGCCAGTATTTTATTGAGGATTTTTGCATCAATGTTCATCAAGGATATTGGTCTAAAATTCCCTTTTTTAGTTGTGTCTCTGCCCGGCTTTGGTATCAGGATGATGCTGGCCTCATAAAATGAGTTGGGGAGGATTCCCTCTTTTTCTATTGATTGGAATAGTTTCAGAAGGAATGGTACCAGTTCCTCCTTGTACCTCTGGTAGAATTTGGCTGTGAATCCATCTGGTCCTGGACTCTTTTTGGTTGGTAAGCTATTGATTATTGCCACAATTTCAGAGCCTGTTATTGGTCTATTCAGAGATTCAACTTCTTCCTGGTTTAGTCTTGGGAGAGTGTATGTGTCAAGGAATTTATCCATTTCTTCTAGATTTTCTAGTTTATTTGCATAGAGATGTTTGTAATATTCTCTGATGGTAGTTTGTATTTCTGTGGGATCGGTGATGATATCTCCTTTATCATTTTTTATTGCATCTATTTGATTCTTGTCTCTTTTTTTCTTTATTAGTCTTGCTAGCGGTCTATCCAATTTGTTGATCCTTTCAAAAAACCAGCTCCTGGATTCATTAATTTTTTGAAGGGTTTTTTTGTCTCTCTATTTCCTTCAGTTCTGCTCTGATTTTAGTTATTTCTTGCCTTCTGCTAGCTTTTGAATGTGTTTGCTCTTGCTTTTCTAGTTCTTTTAATTGTGATGTTAGGGTGTCAATCTTGGATGTTTCTCTTGTGGGCATTTAGTGCTATAAATTTCCCCCTACACACTGCTTTGAATGCATCCCAGAGATTCTGGTATGTTGTGTCTTGGTTCTCGTTGGTTTCAAAGAACATCTTTATTTCTGCCTTCATTTCATTATGTACCCAGTAGTCATTCAGGAGCAGGTTGTTCAGTTTCCATGTAGTTGAGCGGTGTTGAGTGAGATTCTTAATCCTGAGTTCTAGCTTGATTGCACTGTGATCTGAGAGATAGTTTGTTATAATTTCTGTTCTTTTACATTTGCTGAGGGGAGCTTTACTTCCAAGTATGTGGTCAATTTTGGAATAGGTGTGGTGTGGTGCTGACAAAAAAGTATCTTCTGTTGATTTGGGGTGGAGAGTTCTGTAGATGTCTATTAGGTCCGCGTGGTGCAGAGCTGAGTTCAATTCCTGGGTATCCTTGTTGACTTTCTGTCTCGTTGATCTGTCTAATGTTGACAGTGGGGTGTTAAAGTCTCCCATTATTAATGTGTGGGAATCTAAGTCTCTGTGTAGGTCACTCAGGACTTGCTTTATGAATCTGGGTGCTCCCGTATTGGGTGCATATATATTTAGGATAGTTAGCTCTTCTTGTTGAATTGATCCCTTTACCATTATGTAATGGCCTTCTTTGTCTCTTTTGATCTTTGTTGGTTTAAAGTCTATTTTATCAGAGACTAGGATTGCAACCCCTGCCTTTTTTTGCTTTCCATTTGCTTGGTAGATCTTCCTCCATCCTTTTATTTTGAGCCTATGTGTGTCTCTGCACGTGAGATGGGTTTCCTGAATACAGCACACTGATGGGTCTTGACTCTTCATCCAATTTGCCAGTCTGTGTCTTTTAATTGGAGCATTTAGTCCATTTACATTTAAAGTTAATATTGTTATGTGTGAATTTGATCCTGTCATTATGATGTTGACTGGTTATTTTGCTCGTTAGTTGATGCAGTCTCTTCCTAGTGTCGATGGTCTTTACATTTTGGCATGATTTCGCAGTGGCTGGTACCGGTTGTGCCTTTCCATGTTTAGTGCTTCCTTCAGGAGCTCTTTTAGGGCAGGCCTGGTGGTGACAAAATCTCTCAGCATTTGCTTGTCTGTAAAGGATTTTATTTCTCCTTGACTTATGAAGCTTAGTTTGGCTGGATATGAAATTCTGGGTTGAAAATTCTTTTCTTTAAGAATGTTGAATATTGGCCCCCACTCTCTTCTTTCTTGTAGAGTTTCTGCCGAGAGATCTGCTGTTAGTCTGATGGGCTTCCCTTTGAGGGTAACCTGACCTTTCTCTCTGGCTGCTCTTAACATTTTTTCCTTCATTTCAACTTTGGTGAATCTGACAATGATGTGTCTTGGAGTTGCTCTTCTCGAGGAGTATGTTTGTGGTGTTCTCTGTATTTCCTGAATCTGAATGTTGGTCTGCCTTGCTAGATTGGGGAAGTTCTCCTGGATAATATCGTGCAGAGTGTTTTCCAACTTGGTTCCATTCTCCCCGTCCCTTTCAGGTACACCAATCAGACATAGATTTGGTCTTTTCACATAGTCCCATATTTCTTGGAGGCTTTGCTTGTTTCTTTTTATTCTTTTTTCTCTAAACTTCCCTTCTCACTTCATTTCATTCATTTCATCTTCCATCGCTGATACCCTTTCTTCCATTTGATCGCATCAGCTTCTGAGGCTTCTGCATTCTTCACGTAGTTCTCTAGCCTTGGTTTTCAGCTCCATCAGCTCCTTTAAGCACTTTTCTGTATTGGTTATTCTAGTTATACATTCTTCTAAATTTTTTTCAAAGTTTTCAACTTCTTTGCCTTTGGTTTGAATATCCTCCCATAGCTCAGAGTAATTTGATCGTCTGAAACCTTCTTCTCTCACCTCGTCAAAGTCATTCTCTGTCCAGCTTTGTTCCGTTGCTGGTGAGGAACTGCATTCCTTTGGAGGAGGAGAGGCGCTCTGCTTTTTAGAGTTTCCAATTTTTCTGCTCTGTTTTTTCCCCATCTTTGTGGTTTTATCTACTTTTGGTCTTTGATGATGGTGATGTACAGATGGGTTTTTGGTGTGGATGTCCTTCTGTTTGTTAATTTTCCTTCTAACAGACAGGACCCTCAGCTGCAGGTCTGTTGGAGTACCCGGCCGTGTGAGGTGTCAGTCTGCCCCTGCTGGGGGGTGCCTCCCAGTTAGGCTGCTGGTGGGTCAGGGGTCAGGGACCCACTTGAGGAGGCAATCTGCCCGTTCTCAGATCTCCAGCTGCGTGCTGGGAGAACCACTGCTCTCCTCAAAGCTGTCAGACAGGGACATTTAAGTCTGCAGAGGTTACTGCTGTCTTTTTGTTTGTCTGTGCCCTGCCCCCAGAGGTGGAGCCTACAGAGGCAGGCAGGCCTCCTTGAGCTGTGGTGGGCTCCACCCAGTTTGAGCTTCCCGGCTGCTTTGTTTACCTAAGTGAGCCTGGGCAATGGAGGGCGCCCCTCCCCAAGCCTCGCTGCTGCCTTGCAGTTTGATCTCAGACTGCTGTGCTAGCAATCAGCGAGACTCCGTGGGCATAGGACCCTCTGAGCCAGGTGCGGTATATAATCTCCTGGTGCGCCGTTTTTTAAGCCCGTCGGAAAAGTGCAGTATTCGGGTAGGAGTGACCCGATTTTCCAGGTGCCGTCTGTCACCCCTTTCTTTGACCAGGAAAGGGAACTCCCTGACCCCTTGCACTTCCAGAGTGAGGCAATGCCTCGCCCTTCTTCGGCTCACCCACGGTGCACGCACCCACTGACCTGCACCCACTGTCTGGCACTCCCTAGTGAGATGAACCCAGTACCTCAGATGGAAATGCAGAAATCACCCGTCTTCTGCATCTATAGCTGGGAGCTGTAGACCGAAGCTGTTCCTATTCGGCCATCTTGGCTCCTCCCTACGCTCAGCTTTTATCAAAAGTCAATGTCTCCTGAAGGAGACATGCTCATAGAGCCGATTGTAAGCTCTCTAACCTTAGGGGTTGGGTGTTTTTGAATCCCATTGACTCTCAGCACTGATCACAGTGCTTGAATCATAACTATTTGCAAAATAAATGGAGGGCGGGAAAAAAGAAAAACAAAAACTCAAATTCTGTTACAACATAAGCTACAAAATTCAAGTGAGTATAATGTACTATAAGAATACAGATGAGAAATAACTGATCAACTGTACATGAATCAAACATTACAACAGTTTTGATCACTTGCTGGGTATAAACTTAATGGAGAATAGGGAATCAGGAGTGTTTCATCAAGAACTGCTAAGGACTTAAGATTTTACCCTATTTGGAAAGTGATGAGTTAGTCTGAGCCATTTCCTGTATACTATCAAGAGACACAAGCCTCCAGGGTCAAAGATAAAGGGCAATTTTTTACTCACAGCAAAAGCAGTAGTGAGAGTGTCAACACTTTTGTAAGTTCCTGAGCCAAATTTCCCACAAGAAGGCCAGGTTATACCTGCACATTGCAGTGGGAGCTGAGTTAGAAAAGAGAAACTCTGGGCTTCAAGAACAATAATATTAAGATGAGTAGGGAGCATACCTTCCCTTTTGCTCTGGGAGAAGAAACTTTGTCTTTCAATACTCTAAGAAAATCTGCCCTTGTGAGCCAAGATTGCGCCACTGCACTCCAGCCTAGGCGACAGAGCGAGTCTCCATCTCAAAAAACAAAACAAAAAAAAAGAAAGAAAAAAGAAAACCTGTCCTTTGCTCCAGAACAAACACCACCTCTGTCTTCCAAAGTTGCTCACTGTCCAGATACCCTTAAAAAGATAATTGGGCAAAGGCAGTTAGCACCTCTGCTGGCAAGACTTGCAGAAGCATGAGAAACCCATGTAGAACTGTCTCCTAACTTGCCCTTTCTGGTTCTATGTCATAAACCCATGTGTGGTACATCAAACAGTTTTTATTTCCATTTTTAAGGGCAGCCCATATGTGGTTGAACAGGCAGGGGTAGATAACAGAGCAATCCCAGAGAGGCAGATTTACTATGAACCTGATGAAGCTTAAACTTCTGAGTTATTTACCTCTTCCAAGGCCCTGTAATTAATTATGTATGAATAATCTTTTATTCTTTTTCTTTGAGAGGGCTGTGCAAATTATGAAAACCTCACACTCCAAAAACTGGATCCACCAACCCTTGCCAGAGTGTATGCAGATCTCATTTAAAATGAGGGTGGGGTGCATGTGTGCTAGAAAAGGCAACAGGTGTGACTTCTGTTCATTGAGGAAGTGCTATAAAGAGTAGACTATGAACTCTAGTAATGCTATTTAGTTAGAAAGTGAAAATTATTAAAAGATAGTCAGAAAAATGTAAGTAAGTAGAGAAAGAAGATGTTTCTAAAAAATATTTCAAATGTAATAATCAATTGTTTTAATGGAAAGGATATAACATGTCTTATTTCACATAGGTAAATTCTATCTTTGTTTATTTTTCTCTTGTAAAATCTACTGCCCTACTCAGAATCACCTTCAGTTGATATCTAAGCCTCCCACAATCTAAAAATGTTTGTTATTAACACTTACTTAATACTTTTTAACATTAAGTGGACCTTTATGTGCATATCTGAGAGACTATAGATAAACATGGATGGGCCTTTTCATAATTAACAGAAAAATACATTTATAACTTACAGCCATCTTCTCTGAAGCTAAAGCTCTAGATCTGCATCTGTTCAGCAAGATAATTTCCCTAATTTATCTTCATACATTCCTTTGGTTGTATACATCCAAAGTTGTCTCTCAAGCCACTGAGTTTTGAATTTAAAAGATGAATGTTTATCACTCAAGGCAATAGTCATAATCATTTCCTTTCTTCAGTTCCATTAAGATGAAAAAAAGAAAATCTTAGCAAACAGAATATACATGCCCTTCACAGCATGTGATATTTTCAGCCTAACCTATTTTTAATTAAAAAGTCCATCAGTAAGTCATATCAATGGACTAATGTCTAGCTGAAGTTAAATACTTACGATTAATTCTAATAGATGTAAAAAGTAACTTTAGAAACATAGTTCTGCATATTCATTTAGCCCATTTTATTTTTAAAAATTCTAAAATATTTGCTATTCCAGGAGAAAAACACACTTAAATTTTTTCTTTAACTTATAGTAATTTTTCCAAATTTATTTATCAGGTTTATATGTAGTCTCTTAAAGTATAAGTAACATTTTTGCCTATAAAGTAGATCAACACCCAATCTTTCTAATACCATCCTCCAATATACAAAGAAGTGGTTGATTTTAGGACTGAGGCAGGAAATACACAGGATGGGCCTGGAGCATTTTTTAGTATCAGAAAGTAAGCAAGTGCTCAACACACACACAAACACACACACACACATACACACACTAATAGTATTGATACGGCTCCGATGTTTGGAGGAACGCCAGATTCTTCGTCTCCAGTCGGATTAGATAAAACCACACGGACACTCGTGAAGTTGTTTTAAGGAGCGGAGAGTTTAATAGGCAAGAAAGAAAAGAGAAGGCAGAAGGCAGAAGGAAGAGTCTCCCCCATACAGAGACAGAGGGAAGGGTGCTCCAAAGCAGAGAGAGGAGACCCCCAAGTTGGGGGGAAACCAGCCAGGTATATATAGAGGCTGGAGGAGGAGGTGTCTGATTTGCATAGGTCTCAGGGGATTGGTTTGACCAGGCATGACATTCACGTAGCCCTCGAAAAAACTGGCCCTCCCACTCTAGTCTTTTAATATGCAAATGCAGGGTGCCATGATGTTCTACACACGTGGGGATACGTGGGGGTGGCCATGTTGCCAGGCACATGTGGGACAAGGGCAAGAACACAAAGATGGGAATCGCCATGTGGGGTGGACCCAGTTTCTAAAGGCCTGTATTTGCATATCAAAGGTTGCCTGCGTTGCTCTAAGAGCCGGGACTTTCCTTCTAGACAAGAAACGTTTCTGGAGCAGCTTTAAAAGAAACAAAAACTTTTCCTCTCTATCTGCCTAAAATAATTTCTTAATAACTCCTACCACAGTATGTCAAAGAGAAAGGGAAGCCAATGAAAAGACCTCCCAAGATACAAGGCTAAAATAATACATATAGAGTATATACAGAAATATGCTATTATAAATCAAATTATAAAATAAATATTCATGCATTCATACTGAATACAAGTATATGATTGAATGAATACATAAGTAAATGGGGAAGAATACACAAATCTCCCTTGTAAGAGGCAGAACAGGACTCCCTTCTCTTTAAGTATGGGCTACACTTAAAGATGACAATGACACTTTATCTTTGTTGTCTTCCTCCTTCCTCCCCCAAACCTATAATTCTAGTCAAATCATGACTCGTTAAAAAAATTGGTCAAATCCAAATTGAGTAACATTTCACAAAATAACTGAGTGATACTCCTAAAAATTGTCAAAATTATTTAAAAAAAAGAAAATTAAGGCCAGGCACGGTGGCTCATGCTTGTAATCCCAGAACTTTAGGAGGCCTAAGCAGGTGGATCATATGAGGTCAGGAGTTTGAGACCAGCCTGGCTAACATGGTGAAACTTCGTCTCTACTAAAAATACAAAAAATTAGCTGGGCATGGTGGTGGGTGCCTGTAGTCCCAGCTACTCGGGAGGCTGGCGCAGGAGAATCGCCTGAACCCGGGAGGTGGAGGTTGCAGTGAGCCGAGATCGCGCCACTGCACTCTGGCTGGGGCAACAAGAGTGAAACTGCATCTCAAAAAAAAAAAAAAAAAAAAAAGAAGAAGAAGAAAAGAAAATCAAAGAAACTGTCACAGCCAAGATCCTAAGAACATGTGATGACTAAGTGTAACGTGATATCCTGGATGGGATTCTGGAACAGGAAAAAAATCAGGTAAAATCTAAGGTAATATGAACAAAATATAGACTTTAGACAACAGAATTTTCTCATCAGTTATAGAATTCAGAAAAAGAAAGCTCACTGTCAATCCTTAGGTAGCTGTTTAAATAAATACTTCATGAAAACCTCAAATTCTATTTTAAATAGAACTGTCATTTTCCATTACTCTTCTTTGCATTTTCTTCTCTATGTAGTTTACAGTTTACTGCAACATATGCTGAGTTACAGAAACATAATCCATATAAATCTAGTTAGATAAATAGAAGGATCAAAGATTTGAGATTAGAATAAGTATAGATAAAAAATAACAGCTTCTGAAAATAGGTATATTGAATGAAAGAATACTTAGAGGGATGAAAAATAAAACATAGAAAAGACAAAATGCCCATCTGACATAGGCTTGCTGCTGTTTGTGATTCTATATTCATAAGGTACTATAATTTGTGTTTACTATATGGTGGTCAAAATAGCAAATAAACTTAACAATTATTAAATTCTATTAGACATCATGAAACTGCTAACAAAACTAATAAAATGTGATATAGAATGGCAAAAACGGAAAAAGTAATATAAAACCAACTCTTGGTGACGACATGGAGCAACTGAAACTCTCCTACATTGCTAGAGGCAACTGTAAATTGGTACAGGTATATTGGAAAACTATTCACCAGTATTTACTAAGGGTGAAGCTATGCATACCTTATAACTGAATAATTTCACACCTAGGTGTATACTCATCAGTAACACACACATGTGTTCACTAAAAGACGTGTTCTAAAATGTTCATATCACTATTCATAATAACCAAAGCTATTGGTTATTCATAACAAACTATGAATCATTATTCACATGAAGCAACTATTCATGATGAATAGTAAATCACATCAATATTCATAATAACCAACTGAAATACTGTTTCCTGGATTCAATAACTACAGGTATTTTCATAATAATCCAAAAGAAGATTAAATTATTGTATATTCACACAATGGAATACAATGCAGCGATGATAATTGCTGTATACAAAATACATGTATTTTACATTACAGTATATAAAATATACACGAATCTCACAAATATATTGAACCATAGACACATAAGATTACATACAAGATTATATACTGTATGATTCCATGTATAAAAGGAAACAGTGAAAATAATCTATGCCGTTAGAAGTCAGAGTAGTGGGAAGAAGGATGACGGGCAGCTTCAGGGAGCAGGTTACAAAACATATTCAATGTGTGAAAATTCACAGAGCTTTATACTTATGATGTATATACTTTAATTTCTCTATGTCTGTGATTTTTTATTTAAAAAAATACGGTTGTCAAGACACCTGGCTTGAGTGGTATTTCTGTCTCACAATATGATTTACATATACGCAATAAGAACCTATATGTGAAGAGAACTATATTATATGAATACATCTACAATAATGATAATAATGAAAATAGATACATTTTTATTTTACTTTCTGCCATATCTCTCACCCCCTAACTTATTCTCCCACAGCCGCACCATTTACCTGTTTAGAACAGTCTTTGAAAAGTCCATAGACTCTAAAATCAGATGTTTTTCAGACCAGCTGTTTTTCAGGTCTTTAATATGTGAGGATGAATTTCGGTTTGTGTGTTAAAGATTCATTTCACATGCCTGTAAGCACAGACCTTGTAGTAATAATTCCAGAGAAACAACATCACAAGTACTTGATTCTAAGAGATAGTACTAAAAGGTTATGATAAACAATGCTTAAAAATGTTTCTATATTTTAGATACATGTTGCTAAACAACTTGAATACTATTTCCTGGACTCGATAACTACAGGTACTTTCATCGTAATAAAGCTAATCACATACTAAAGGAACAAACACTAAAGTTAGAATGACTGCAAGGCTTCCTTGGATAGACACAGGGACTCTGACAGGATGATAGGAATCTTAGCAGACAGCCCTTTCTGAGTTTCCCTGTTTATTACCTTCAGCTCATGCTCCTGGTCTTATCACGGTTAGGAGCTTATTAATATATCTCAGATAACTGAACATCAATAACAATAATTTATTCCAGCATAGCAGGTAAGAGACACTGTGCTAAATACTTTATATATTTTTTCATATTTAAATCTCATAAATCCTTTGTGATAATCTATTACAACTTTTTACTTATTAGATTACAATAATAAAGTTTACAGAAGTAAAGAGATTGACCTGGTATTTAAACATGTATTTGCCTCATAAAGGCTATGTACTTAATCACTAAACATATCTCATGTCTTCGTAAAACTGAATGGCAAAATTCTAATGGCAAAATTTATTTTGGATACCTAATACTAAGTTTGAAACTAAGATTGAACAAATAACCTCAATATAAACAGTATTCATTATAGTCTAATTTCTTAATACAAGCAAGTATTAACCTGGAGACATACCTATCTTATGTAAATATCAACGTAAATATCTGTGTAAGTTTTTATGCAATCATATCTTTGGTGCCACATTTTGTTATGCTTTGACAGTGTATAGAAAACAGCAGGATCTGTAGCTCCAATGAAATCATTATTACAACTTCTCACTCCTGCAAGCTATAGATCTCCCAGTGGGCAATGTTCTGGCAGCTTGTGCGTCCCAGCAGAACTTGCCGCGATTCCTCTGGACAGGAATTCCATAGGCAGGTCTCAGCAAATATAACCATATAGGTTGGCTTGGGTTTATCTCCTATTACCTGGGGTCATTTCTGAGAGAAAGCCATAGCTCTTTTTGAGGGCACCCATGGACCATCCTTTTATATTATAGATTCAAAAAAGCAAATCACATTTTCACAGTCCAAATATAGCCTTTGGTCTAAAGTCAACTGCTATTTGTAGTCAAATTGAATCGAGTGCTTGTTAGTGTAAGGATAGAGAATTCAACTAATTTATGGAACAGTCCAGTCATAAAGGGAGAAAGTCTCACAAAACTCTTGATGGAAGGGATCTCAGGACCTCAGAAAGGATATTTTCCTAGACTTCCTATCAAAACACTCACTGTGTAGGCTGCTGTGATGATTAGATGGCATTATAAAATTCTTAGCTCCATGTTACTAAGAAGTAAATAAATGTTAGCTATTAGTTTTTACATTTTCTCATTTCTGCTCCATACATTGCCTTTATCAACTTCCTTTAATTGAAACCTGTGTTCTCAAAAATTCCCTTAGGGCTGTGTGTGTGTGTGTGTGTGTATGTGTGTGTTCTCATAAAGTACTATTGGCTCTGCTGCCGAAAAAAATTGTGAATTCATTCACTTTATACTAAATTCGTCCTATCATTCTGATTCATCTACATAAATTAATCACATAAATTCCTAGCTAGTATCCTTTCATCCACTCAAACTTCCTTCTCATTTTTCACTACAAGAGGCCAAAATGATGTTTTCAAATACAAATCTGTTCATCGGTTTTCCTTATTTGTAAGTGATCAGTGATTTCCCTTTGCTGTTGGAGGATGTCCAACTCTCTACCATGGCCTTTCTGCTACGATTATTTCTACTCTAGCCACAGTGACTTTTCTACTGTGTCTTCCAAAACACCAGGAACTTCCAGTCAGCAGCCTAGAGGATTCTGTTACTTCTTTCTGGAAGCTCCATTTTCAAACCCTGTCTATATAATGTTTTTTATGCTTCATATTTAAGCGTAAATGTTCTCCTTTGGTTTCCTCTCCACTTAACCTTCAAGTTAGATCAGGATTCCATATTTATAATCCTAATGCACTCTTCACAATTGCCATTGATGGGCTTTAGAACATGCTACCCCAAAATGTACACACTTGATATATTGAATATTTTAAACTGAAGGAATTTGAGAAGTAGCAGGAAGACTCTGCCCTTCCTTTCCCTTCTTCTCTGAAGCAGGTCATAAGATTCTTATGTGAAAGATGCCTTCCTTATTCTCAGAGAAAAGGAGCATTCTTATCTCCAAAGACACAGGGACTCCAACAGCATGACAGGAGTCTTAGCAGACAGCCCTTGATAAGTTTCCCTGTTTATTACCTTCAGCTCATGCTCCTGGTCTTATCACATTTTGCCTTGACTCTCCACTCTTCTTTTTTTAAACTAGGTTCTACCAAACCTAGCATAACAACATTCCAGCTCAACTGTTTCTTTGGATCTCTGTTTCTTATGAAGGCTCCTGAGTCATGTAAAACTGATATTAAATGATGTTATATGCATTTGTATGCTTTTCTATTGTTATTATGTCCTTTGTTACAGTGGCCCTGACTGAGAGCATAGAAGGATAGAAGGAAAGATACTTTTCCTCCCCTATACCACCAGTTTATTAATTATGCATTCACTTTGTCTTATACCAATCTTCTGTGCTAGTCTCTGAGTTCCATCAGTTTCACACCCAAGTGCCCTGTATTAGTCTCTTTTTATGCTGCTGATAAAGACATTTCCAAGACTGGGAAGCAAACTAGGTTTCATTGGACTTACAGTTCCACATGGCTGGGGAGGCCTCAGAATCATGGTGGGAGGTGAAAGGCACTTCTTACATGGTGGCGGCAAGAGAAAATGAGGAAGAAGCAAAAGCAGAAACTCCTGATAAACCCATCAGATCTTGCGAGACTTACTCACTATCACAAGACTAGCATGGGAAAGACTGGCCCCCATGACTAAATTACCTCCCACTTGGTCCCTCCCACAACACCTGGGAATTCTGGGAGGTAAAATTCAAGTAGAGATTTGGGTGGGGACATGGCAAAACCATATCATGCCCCCATGTCTTGTCACCTAATACAATTCAGGCCAAATGGTAAATACACAAAACTATCTGGCAAATGAAAGAAAGTTTAACAAATAGATATTTAGAAGTCAAATATTTATTTATTATTTATATATTGTACTACATCACTGGCTTCAGAATGGTCTGTGATGAAAATATTTACTTATTTACAAAAGCTGGATCAACCTAATACCAAACCCAATTACACAAATACACATCACTATTAGCGTATTATGAGGTAGAAGGAAGAATTTTAAAACTGGACATTGTTTTTCATTTCCAAATGATATACAATAATTTCAACGTAAGTATAATGTGATACTTTAATCCAAGTTTATTTTTATAACACACAGCAGATAATTTATCTATTTGAAGAGAAAGGCAAATTATATCATATACATGTATGTATGAATGTGTGTGTGTGTGTGTGTATTTGCAGTTGTATTTTTTTGCTAGGGCTTCAATAAAATAATACCACAGATGGGGTGGCTTAAATAATAGAAATTTATTTTCTCTCAGTTCTAGAAATTGGAAGTCTAAGATCAAGGTGTCAGCAGCTTGGTTTCTCTTGAGTTCTCTCTCCACAGCTTGCAGGTTGCCACCTTCTTTCTTCATCTTTCTGTGGTCTTTTCTCTGTGGTAGCACATCCCTACTGTCTCCTCCTCCTTTAATAGTGACATCAGTCATATTGGATTAGGGATCCACCCTTATTAACTCATTTAACTTTAATTACCTCTTTAAAGGTACCATCTCCAGAGTCACTTTGGGGGCTAGGGCTTCAATGTATACATTTTAGGAGGACACAATTCAGTGTATTAACAGAAATTCAGATTCTTCCCTTATCTCATAAAAATGTTATAATTTTTTTAAAAAAATCCACCAGAATAGCAAAACAGTGTGATTGGTTACAATGAGTATATGCTATTTAGTCCTGCAGGGTTTATAAGGCCCAGAAGAATTCATTTTTTGTGGTTGTGCAATGATAGTGACAAACTCCCCTCATTATTATTATTATACCTGACATTTTGCACTCACAAGTTCATTTTTTAAGAAACCCAGCAGATCAATGTTGTAAATAATTATTACTGTTACTGTGTGCAGACTAACCCCTCGGGCTGCACAAACTGTGTGTGTGTCATTTTTTCCCCCTACTGTCACCCTCTTTTGACCCTTAGAGCTCTGCCATTCTCTTGGGTATCTGGTCTGAAAGCTGACAAAATAACAAATGTTAGAGTTCAGTTTAACATTGTGTTTGTCATTCATCTCCTATAAAAAGCCAACATTTCTCATTAAAATTAAAGGCATATATTTATGTAAAATTTTCAGTAATATTATATTTTTAAATTAGACATATTTCTTTATTAACTGCCACTTTCTAGTCTCCTAATAACTAGTCTATACATCACATCAAAATTTAATGATTATTTATTTACTTAATGGAATATTACTGTTTAGAATAACAGATTTCTATCTCCACACCCATATTTTATATTCCCCTAATGTTTTCCCAGTTGAATTTCTAATCCTTACTCCTAGACATCTTAACCTTAATCATGTTCATTTCAGTTATGTGCTCTGAATACAAATTGCTCATTTTGTAACACAAGCAAATAAATAATTTTATCTTTTTCTTCCTCTTTCCAAGCAAGTTTCTTATTTTGCAAATCCACCTTCCACATACAACCCTAGTTCAGATTGTATTTCCACATGGTTGTTAAGTAGTTATGAACATATGTTTTATGTGTTAGCCTGTGTAACAACACCACATTTATACCTTTGAACAAAGATGGATCCCCCTAACTTGGGAATGATTACTTTACCATCCTCATTTGACAATCATGTATCTCTAACCCCACATCCCTTACAATGTCATTTTTTATCTTTGCTGTTGTAGAAGAAGGTCTATTAAGTCATTCCGCTGGATATAAGACCCCAAATGTCTGTGCAGAAGCCAGTAAGGTTGTCCTCACTGTTGTTCCTGTTCCTTAGGTTCTATCAGCCTACTGCTTTCAAAAACTAGAATGTTTTTCATTCCTTGTCTCTGCCACTGCTTCCACAGAACATTTTTCCTGGACAGGCTATTCTGCTCCTTTGCTCATTGCTTCCTATGACTTAGTTTGCCGAGGTTGGGAGGGGAATTAGGAGGGAGATCCAAAAGCAACAGTTTCCCAAGATAAGCTCCCAGTTTGGAATTTCTTTGTGACATTGCAGATGTTAGAGAATACATGGATACAGCTGGGAGACACCAAGGTATAGTGAGTGCCAGAGTTCCCAACCATTTAATATACAGTGACACTCTTACAACATGAAAGAAAAAAAAATGAGCTCCCACACAATATCTGTATTTTTAGGACGTGTTTGTAAGAAAATACATGACTACAAAATTTTCACACACCAGAATTTTGAAATATAACAGTATTTCATTAGACAATAGGATCTATCCATTTTTGACAATTTGTACAGATAAGGATATATTGTGTAGTCACTCAACAGGTTATACTTTCTATCTGTCTAGAGTCTAACATTCCCTGAAATATCTATTTAGTTCTTTTCCTTACCCACACCCTCATATTTGAAGGCCACAACTTGGAAACAGCGGGAGAGAAAAGAGTACTGAATTATATGCTCTGCTTCGGTTGTATAACTTGAAGCAAATTACTTAACCTCTTAGGTCCTTTAGTTTCATGAGGCTTAAAATTAAATAAGAAAATATACATAAAAGTCCTCTATGTCAAATTGGTTATAAAGGCAAAGTATAAGAGAAAAAAAGGCCTAGATGAGAAATCCATGTGATGTGATCCAGAAAGCTAAAAATCTCTGGCAGTTTCTTTGGAGAAACACCATTTTGGAGACGCGTGACGGATGGCACAGTGTGCTTTCTGGATTCCTTCTTCCTGGCTTGAACTCTTGTTTCATTTGGGACAGGGGAAGCAAACTGGGGTAGCGCCCTCAACTTATCACAACCCTTCCTTCCCATAATGTCACAGAAGTTTAATGATGTGCCATTTTAGTGTCTTCCAAAAACAACTCTTACCTTGATTTTCCACTGAAACTCATTTTACATACATAAAAGCACAAAATAGTCCTCAGTGGTATTAGCATTTTCTTTGAAATATTATTGAAAGAACAAGGGAAAGATTTTGGAAAAATTTTATTTCCTTTCCTGTTGTAGTTTGGAAAATGAGCAGAAAAAGCAGTTTTCCCATGATAAGATCAGGCCATGCACTGAAATAAATCTATAAATTAAAATAAATACTTCAGTTATCAAAACCAAGCCTGAAATTCACCAAGGTCTTTCTTGAGTATGCCAAGTGAAACAGAAAATTTAATTTAGGCTCATTAGTATCATGGTTATAAGGATACTCACCAAAGTATGAAATATTTACATTGTTAGCTCAACAAAATCAGATTATACATTGATGGATATGATTCGTGAAGGGATCATGACTATATGGTTTCACTTTAGTAAATACTGAGCCAGTTTAATAAAATAACCAACAATGGTATCATTTGGTGCCATTGTGATCAAAGGTGTGTCACGAATGGTGTAACATGATTTGTCACCTGGGCACTTGTCAACTAGCAAAGAGAGTGCAACCAAGTCCACTGACTCATTTGTTGAGAACATTATGAGACCATTCACTGGTAATGATTTTCAGTTTTCGTTGATCTAGGCCAGATTTGAACTGCTGACCTGGAGGTGCAAGATCCCATATCCGGCTTCTCATTGCTTGTGGTTAAGATTGTTCCATTTCAAATAGTCTTGCTAAAGAAACTATTTAGGAACGGGAAATATATTGCTTCAGTGTCTTCAAAGGACTTCCTTAATATACAGCTTCAAAATACGTCCGTCTCACTGATTTGTTTCAGTGATTTACTCCTATGATTAATATTCAGAATTCTAAAAGAAGGTAGGGATTAGGGGATTGAATCAACCAATCCTGCTGTGAAATATAATCAGTATTTCTTTATTATTTAAATTTTCCTAAAGATTGATGGAAGGGAACAATTTATGAAAATATACACTTATAGTAGTCAGTCTTATTTATAATTCATTTAATGACTACCATATCTCTTTCAAATTTTGTAAATAGAAACCAGTCGGAAAAAGAAGAACAATATTGCACAAATCTTATTACATTGACAATCTAAAAATTATATATCTCACAAAAAAGATCAGAAACAAAGGATGTGAGTGGATAGATGAAAAATACATTGTAGCATTTGCCCACCCAGTCTGTGCCTCCTCCACAGCAGATTCTCATAACTTGGAAAGGGACTATATATTACCCTGGAGCAGTGATTAATTAGATATAACTTTTAGCAAGTGAATAGTTGAACACCTTTGAAAAAGAGATTTCATAAATACACTTTTATCATCGTCATGCTAAATTGTAAAATTATTTTCCCATATGTAAAAATCTTTTCTCACATTTTGTAAATTATTTTCTGACCCCTCTTTATAGATATGTTATTACTTTTCTTACTACTGGCATGACTTTCTGGGAAGATCTGCAGACACAATATTTTACTCCATGTTTCTTCAGTGTGAGAGATGTTTCTTTCAAATGTTCAGTTACAGACAGTGTAATGCTTGTAAAACTATGTCCCCCACATGTTCTAATGTCAAAAAGATATCACGTTTAAATGACTTAGATCAAAAGAAATTTTTTACAGGCATCTCTTTGAAACTAAGTAGCTTTAAGCACATGTTAGATGGCCACTCAGTAAAAATTTCTTTTCTTCTTCTAGAACCACTAAGCTCCAGAAGTTTCTCATTGTCTACCTTATAAAAACAATTTTTCAACATCAACTCATCTCATGCCTATGATCTTGCACTGTAAGTCACGTTTTGTTCTCTACTATGTGACCTTCCAAATACTGAGAATCTGACAAATCATATAATTCACTTCTGTGCCCTTTTAAGAAATGCATTTCATCTGCTGCCATCCAGTAAAAAACAAAACAAAACAAAACATCACAATAAGTGGATTTTTCTTGTCTGTTTTCAGAAGGTGAGAATGTGGGTTGGAGGACAAGGGTGTGTGCAGTGTTAGGTGATGGGTTAGGGTTATGCTGAAGGCAGGGGAATAGCTCACTCAAGACATTTTATGTCTTGTACATGCAACTGAAACTCAGGTTAAAAGAAACATTTTACTGTCTAACAGCAAGTCTAAAAAAAAAAAAAGCCTAGATGGCCTGTAGCTTGGTGAGTAAACTGGCCTTTTCTGTGTTTGATTATGTTATCTCTACAATACAGAGTTTTATGTTTACAAGAAAAAATGTTAGTAACAGTAAAATGATTGCTGAACAAATAACAATTACTAAAATGTAAACAATTAGTATGTGTTATGCAATGTGCCAAATGCTTTACCAGGTAAAGCTCTTTTTATTCACATTGCAATCTTGTCAAGTGAGTAATATTTTATCTCACATTTTATAGATCATGAAATTGGAGCTTAGATTAGTTAATAACTTGCTCATAACTAGGTAAGATATAAAATACTGGATTTAAAACAAGATTTTTTTTTGTCTAAAGCCTGAAATTTTAAAGACTGTGTTATCCTCCCTGGCCACTATAGAGGAAGGAACCCATACTAACTCCTGAAATAGGATGACATGATTTGTGGATAAACTAATAATACTTCCAGCATTAGCTCCAATTAGGAAGTCGCCATGAAACTTACAGTAGGTAGATAGTCAGGCATGAGCAGGGACAGGAGAGGCCTCCCCTTATACACCAAGGATATTAGGTAACCATCAGGTGATGGTCAGGCAGTTGTCACACTGCCTCTCTAAAATAATAATTGGTTGCAGCCAGCACCAGAGAGAGGCAGTTTCCCAATAGATAAAAATACCTGGAATTGGGAATCAGCAGCTTTCAGAAATTGGGCCAGTGGGCTTAAGCATGAGCAGTAAGAGGCAGAGCGGTGGACTACGACCTTCTGGGGGCATTCCACCTGAAAAGGGAAGAAAGCCTCAGGTGGGCATGCGTACAATTCCAGTAAACACACTGAGCATGCTCACCTTCCAAGCATTAGTAGGCCACCGTGCATGTGTACAGCTCACTCCAAGGGAGGAATCAAGGGAAAAGGGGTGCAAAATGCTGGAAGTGGGTCAGCATATAAAATCCGAGGTTCAAAGTCAAATGGGGCACTTGACCTCCAAGATGTCCACTTTGTCCTCTTCTAAGTATACTTGAATTTCTTTTCACTCCTGCTCTAAAGCTTTTTAATAAACTTCAACTCCTGCTCTGAAACTTGCCTTGGTCTCTTTTTCTGCCTTACGTCCCTCAATCAAATTCTTTCTTCTGAGGAGTCAAGAATTGAGGTTGCTGCAGACCCATATGGATTCACCTCCTCTAACGTATTTTGGTGCCATGTGACTCAGACAACTTTCACTGCTAACAAGACCATCTGCTCCTCCCATTCGACCCTTAATTTGTGTGGATAGAGTATGCTCACCCTTGTGGTATGATGTAGACTCTTATTCAAGAGCCATTGAAAAAATAAAGTTCTTTCTAATTCTAGAATGCTAAGATTTATGTTAGGAACAAATACAGTCTCTACCACAAAGTGATCAAGAAGATATTGAAACAAAGCTCAAGACAGGCAACAAAACTGTGTAACTTTAAACTGATATAATAAAGGGGGAAATGATGGTTCAGCGATCATTAATGAAGAGAGAAAGGGATTGGGCAATTGTGGCAAAGTGTAACACTTGATTGTCAGCCTGAACTTTAACAATGTCAACGCAATTTCCCACCTCAAGCTATGATCTTTGACAATAGTTCCAACAAAATTGTAGCTAAATTATAGTTAAAGTCTTGAAATTACTGTTACTATAAACCTGACCCCACAGGCAAATACCTACTTTGTCTTTGCCAAACCAATTTTTGAACTGGTATAAAATTCTGCAGGTAGAGCTGGGTTTTAGAAGTGGAGGTGAAGTGGGTGGATCACAAGGTCAGGAGTTCGAGACCAGCCTGGTCAATATGGTGAAACCTCGTTTCTACTAAAAATACAAAAATTAGCTGGGCATGGTGACGTGTGTCTGTAATCCCAGCCACTTGGGAGGCTGAGGCAGGAGAATCGCTGAACCCAGGGAGGCGGAGGTTGCATGAGCCAAAATCATGCCACTGCACTCCAGCCTGGGTGACAGAGCGAGACTCCATTTCAAAAAAAAAAAAAAAAAAAAAGAGGTGGAGGTGAAGCTGAACATATCCAATTAACTGCTTTAAGGAAATGACAGTGACAGCTGACAGGAATGAGGCAGGATGATAGAATACACTTGGGCTTTAACAAAGATTTTCATATTCTGTATCAAAGACAGGTTTGAGGTAAGTTGGGTACTCTCCTGGGAGGAAACAACAACAAAAAGAAAGGTATCAATTTTTGGATCACCCAGAGTGATCAGAGATGAATCAGTAAAATTTGGCAGTCTCCAAAAGAAATTTTAAGTAATATTAAAATGGATTTTTTTTTCCAATATTGCTCTTAACAGAGTCCAAAATTTTAAGTTTTCTATCACCTTTCTCTCCTTCCTATCTGGCATCTGTGAGAAAGTAACGTGCAGGTGAACATAAGAATGTAGATAACCATTGAAATGTTGAGATCTATGAAATACACCAAAATATTTTTTAAAATAATATAATAATATAGAAGATTCTACCTCTCCCTATCATAAAAATGATTTTTAAGCCCATTTTATTTTTATAAAAATGTAAGTTATGGACAGAGGAAAGCATTGAGTTTTCTTGGTTTCAAATGGGGGTGATCCAGGCCATTAGTGCTATTTAAACTCTTTTCCTTTGGTATTCAAGACTGCAGCATGCAGTCTTCAGGCAACGTAATGCTGAAAAATAAGACTTTCATGATAAAATAAAGGAACAAAGACAAGCTACTCTTGTCAGTGTCAGTAGGTAAATAGCACTAATCTGTCTTCATTATTGCTATGCATGCTGTAATACCAGGTGGGAGGGTGTGTAATACCTTTTACCATTATCCGAGAGCTAAGTACCATGCAGAAACATAAAGGCAGAATTATCTTTGATCAACAAAAATGTGGCAATCACTTCAATTTGAAAATTGCCCTCAGAAGATTTTGATATCTTTCTGTTAAAATGCCTAGACTTTTCACTTTCCCTCTTTGTCATTATTTCTCAAAATTATAAAGTTTGTTAGATTTGAATACTTAGTTAATACAAGCTTCTTCTCAAACAAAAACAAAAACAATAAAACACCTTGATCAGTAGATATTTTTATCCCCTTCAAGAGATAAGAATTAATTTAAAAGATATGGAGAAATCAGAAAATAAAAAATGCAACTACCTGCAGTGAAGAAATCTGTCATTTTAATATTACTTTTATCAGTTTCATTTCTGACATCTATATTCTTGATTTGCCTAGAAAATAGTGTTTCTCTTTACTTTTGAAATCTTACACATGACCGAAATTTGCTAAAACCCAACTAATCAACATTGGCTCCGTGCAGAGTTGATGACTAACATTTGTCTTTGGGCTCTTTTTTAGTGCTTCCTCCCACTGACTCCAGGACATATTCTTTAAACAACTTATCGTATCCAACACTCATATCAGTGTCTATCTCTTTCTTCCACCCAAGCCCCACTTCTCACCCCACCATCACCTGCTATTTTTTTTGTGTTCTCTATGTTAATAATTGGATTCATCAGTCACTGAGTTATTAAAGCAACAAATATGGAGGCTTCCTTACTTCTACATCCTATCAATGTTTATGTCTTATTGATTACACTTCTAGTTATTTCTTCCAATTTATCCACTTTCCTCCATTTACATATATTCTTTCCTAAGTAAGGTTTCTACCTCTCATGTGATAAGGCCCGGAACAGACTACTCCTTGGCAAATGGAATATTTTTAGCTGAAGGAATCTGAGGAAACCACAGAAGCAGGGAAGTCACTCTCAAGTTCTTCCCTAGAGCGGTTTATAAAATATAAGGAGGATTTTTTGACCTTCATGTGAGGTCATAAGACCTGTGAAGAATTTTCATAAGTCCCTCATGTGAGAAGTGCTTTCTCTATCTCAGAGGAAAGAAAGGAACATCCTTATCTCTTTCTAATGACAAAGGGTCACAGAGAAAAATTGAAACAGGCTTTGCTAAATTGTCAACAATGTATTGCATTTGATCACACCCTTTTTGTCCATGACTAGCCTCTCTTCATCAGTCCTCACATAAAAATACACAGGTTTAACTATTTCTTTGGGTCTTCATTTCCTTAAGGAAGCTCCTGTGTCACATAAAACTTATATTCAATAAATATGTTTGCTTTTATCTTGTTAATCTGTGTTTTGTTATAGGGGCCTTAGCTACGAACATAAGATAGGTAGAGAAAAAAGTTTCCTCCTCTGCACAAGTTCCCCTTGATTTGTTCATGACCAGGTAACAATGCTGATTTGGTTAAATAAAATCTAATCATCCCATTCTTTTTAAACTCTTCAGTTGCTCAGAATAAAAGCCACATCCTTCTATGTTGCTTAGAAGGCCTAAGGAGATCTAAATCCTGTTTGTATCTTCAGTCTCTTCTTTCAGCTCTGTATTCCTCCCAATTATTTCCAAAGCTATTTAGTAATTAAATACAATTAACAAAATTATAGATGTACACAGCAAATCTGGTAGCCTGTGAGGACTGTGATTTTAGTATATCTTATATGAGGAAGCATAGAGACAGATAAAATTGGACCAGCAGATTGAGACTAATTCACAGAGAGACAAATGACACTCTAAAGAATATGGAAGGAAGGGACCAAAGTAAGAGTTATTATGAGTAAAATCAATAGTTCTTGGCAAGTGATTGGCTGGTGAAGGCAAGAAAGAGGAAAGAGTTAAAGATGTCTGAGGATTTGACCATAATGAATAGGAGGAAGATGGTACCATTGACACCTAAAACATGCTGAAGAAGGATCATAATATGTCCAGCTTCAGGCATATTCATTTTGGAGAATATTGAGATATGCTCTTCAGGAACTGCTCATAATAAGAAACTAAACATTTGAGACTCACACTTTTGTATGTTAAGTCACAGATTTGCACTTGATTTTTTTGAACCATGTATTTCCTGTTGCTAGAAAGAATTTTTAATGTAATCTGGATATTTATAATTTTGTAAAAGAATGTTATTCAAATCCTAGTTGGTGAAGTGTAAGACAGGACTCACTACATAATTGACAAGGTCCAGTGCAAAATAAAAATGAGGGTTTCGTGGTTCAAATATCATTAGCAATTTTAAGACAGCAACATCAGAACTTTAAAACAAACCCAGGGTCTTTCTAAACACTGGTCCCTGTGTAACCGCATAGCCAGTACTGTGCAAGGATAAAGAGTTGTACCTCCTTACTTTCGTGATGACTGAGAGATGAGATTTCAAGTGTTTCTATGTTCTTTTGAAACACACTTACAATTCTGATGGGGCATAAACAGCTGTACTCAATTTGTATGTGCTTGATAGAATCAGAGTTAGTTCTAATGCATCTTTGATAGAACTTCTGACACATCTACTATTTGTAAACAAAGATAGTGATTAGGGAGAAAACAATTCTCACTGTTAGTAGATTTCGTCTTGCTACTTTATTAGGTAAGTGATACTAAGACTAATAACTTATCAAAATGAGATAAAAGAAGAAATTATATTATGGCTCTTCAGAAAAATAAAACGAGTACTATATCTAGATATGAGGTTCCATCATCAAGCCCTAGAACATGGAAAATTAGTGGTATAATTCAGCTTGAGTTGAAAGCCTGAGAACCAGGGGAGTGAACAGTGTAACTCTCACTCTGAGGACAAAAGCCTGAGAATCAAAGGGGGCTGCTGGTTTAAGCCCTGGAGTCTGAACTGCCAAGAACTTGGAGCTTTGATGTCTGGGGGCAGGGGAAAATGAATCTCCTAGCTCCAGAAGAGAGAATGAATTCACCCTTCCCCTGACTTTGTTCTAGTCAAGCCCTCAATGAATTGGAAAATGCCTGCTCACATCAGTGGGCAAGGCGGATTTTCTTTATTCAGTGTGTTAGTCCATTTTCACACTGCCAAAAAGAAATTCCTAAGACTGGGTAATTTACAAAGGAAAGAGGTTTAATTGGTTTACAGTTAATTAAACTGGGAAGGCCTCAGGAAACTTACAATCACGACAGAAGGGGAAGAGGCATGTCTTACATGGCGGCAGGCAAGAGAGAGAGCAAGTGTGTGAAGGAGAAACTGTCAGACACTTATAAAACCATCAGATCTAATGAGAACTCACTCATTATCATGAGAAAAGCATGGGGGAAACCACCCCCATGATCCAGTCACCTCCCACCAGGTCTCTCCCTCAACACATGGGGATTATGGGGATTACAAGTGAAGATGAGATTTGGGTGGGGACACAAGGTCTAATCACATCACTCAGTCTACTGGTTTAAATACTAATTTTGTCCAGAAGCACCCTCACAAACACATCCAGACACAGTGTTTTACCAGCGGTCTGGGTATTCCTTAACCCAGTTAGGTTGACACAAAGTTAACCATAACGTGTGTCACTCGAAAACCAATTCCAGGCAGTCACACTGCTCATCTAAAGGGAAATGCCTGCTATTTTATTGTTTAACAAACAGTCTCTAGTACGGTCATTTCTCTTTTGTCTTGGTTTGGCTTTCAGTTACCATGGTCAACCATGACTCAAAAAATTAAATACAAAGTTTCAAAAATAATTTATAAATTTTAAATTATACATCATTCTGAGTAGCATGATGAAATCTCATGCCATCCTGCTCCTTCCTGCCTGGGACATGAATCATCCCTTTGTCATGAACATTCACACTGTCCACACTACTTATTCCCCTTAGTCACTTAGTAGCCATCTTTGTTATTAAATGAAAAAAAAAAAGTACATTCATGGCATCCCTTAACGATTCAGGTAGGTCCTGAGAAATGCATCACTGTTTGAACATCATAGAGTGTACTTAAGTATTTGTGTATCTACACATATCTAAATAACTTTAAAGGTATAGTAATAATACAATATAAAAGATAAAAAGTGGTGCACCTGTATATGGCACTTACCAGGAATGGAGCTTGCAGGGCTGGACTCACCCAGAGTCAGTGAGTAAATGGTAAGTGAATGTGAAGGCCTAGGACGTTGCACTATTATAGACTTTATAAATACTTAGGCTACACTAAATTAATACAAAATTCTTTAATAATAAAGTAACCTTAGCTTACTATGAGTTTTTGCTTTATAAACATTTTAGTCTCTTTTTTAACTTTTCTACTTTTTTGTAATAACACTTAGCTTAAAACACATTGTACAGCTATACAAAAATATTTTCTTTTATATCTTTATTCTATAAGCTTTTTGCTATTTTGTTTATTTTACTTTTTAAACTTTTTTGTTTGTTTGTTAAAAACTAAAACACAAACACACACATTAGTCTTGGCCTGCATAGGGTCAGGATCAACAGTATCACTGTCTTCCACCTCTACGTCTTGTCCCACTGGAAGGTATTCAGGGGCAATAACACACATGGATCTGTCATCTCCTACAACAACGCCTCTTCTAAAATACTTCTTGAAGAACCTGCCTGAGGCTGTTTTATAGTTAACTTTTTAAAAAATATGTAGAAAGAGTACACCCTAAAGTAACAATAAAAAGTGCAGTAAATACATAAACCAGTAACATAATTGTTTATCGAATATTATCTACTGTATATATACACCGCATGTATAGTAGATGCATAGTGTGATGTGATTTATTACCCACAAACAAGTGAGTAATGCATCACCCTATGACATTACAGTGGCTACAGCACCACTAGAATTTTAGGTGATTAGAATTTTTCAGCTTCATTATAATCTTATGGGACTGCTGTTGTATATGTGGTTCGTCATTGACCAAGACATTGTGGCACATGACTGTTTACGTAGAGTTCACTACTATTTGCAGTTTCAAGCATCTACTGTGTGTCTTGGAACATATTCCCCCATGGATAAAGAGTGACTGTCATATATGTTACATGCTAAGCAATCTTCTAAACCTCTTACAAATATTAACTGATTGTTTATAACAAATCTGTGCAGCAGTCCTATTATTTCCATTTTACAGGTGAGGAAATCAAGGCATACAGAGGTTAATGACTTGTCCAAGGATATACATCAAGAAGTAGTAGAGCTGAAACTTAACCAGAGCTTTGTGGTTCCAGAATTCATGTTCTCACATAAAATACTTCACCATTCTTTCAACATGCTACCACCTACAAACTGAAGCTGGGGCAGAATGAAATGTTAATATAATTATTTTGAAAATACAATGAAAAATGATTATGTAGGGTAAGTTAGTATTACAAATATGTACTGCCTTTAATTTGAATTCCTGCAACTATCCACAATTTGAAATTTAAATTAGTATGCTGTCATCTAATGTATAAACTCCGATTTTACATGTTTTAGGGGAGGAGAGAAGGTTCTTTGGAATTTTTTAACTTATTACTTGGTTTCTTTCCATCTCCCTGCCCTATGTCTAATACAGTGAGAAATTAATAAACCCTTATTTTATTATTCAGTATTCAGTATTCGACTAGACTACCTTTAAACCAGAGGTCGGAACACCTTGCATTTTCAGGAACTTGGAAGTGCCTAAGGGAAGGTGTTGATGGGGCAAACACTGACTGGGAGGAAATATGAGATGTTGAGTAGTTGGGTTCCTAGAAGACAGTCAGACTTAAGTTGTTTAAGATATTTAACTCAACATAACACATGCATGACTTTCTAACATAGATGAAAGATAAACCAATAACTTACTGTTACCACCTACTTTAATTCACTCTATACCTACTTTCCAACTTTTCTGAAACAAGAGTGATCATCAAATTTATCTACCCAAATAGAAGACATTTTCAAAAGCAAAAAAGAGCATTACTAAAGATTATGCTGGAATAACAGGTGTAAACCAGAACTGTCCCAGGCAAATTAGGGTGTACAATCACTCAATAAGTAACCAATCAAATCTACCAATTTTTAGCATAACCATAGTATTTAATTGCTCATACCTGGCCACCAAAAAATTGTGAAATCTCATTAAACCCCCTCTCACTTAAAGCTGATGCCATTATCTAATTGACCAAAGTGTAGCCCAATGCATTTTAATTTATTTCATGTGACTCAAACAAAAGGTTTTCAGCTCATCCACTGTCACTTCTCAGACATAGGTAAGTAGGGCATAGAAGTTCAGAAAAGTCAAACTTTTCTTTTATCATGCTCATACCAATGTTGAAAGATATGCGGGGAAGAGGGACAGAGGCAGACAGAGATGTCAACTGCATGTTTGGTCAGATAAGGGTGATGGCAAATGGTAGTATTAAGGCCTATTAATATTTGATTCAGCATAATTTGATTTTTTTTCTTTTTTTAATTATACTTTAAGTTTTAGGGTACATGTGCACAATGTGCAGGTTAGTTACATACGATGTTCAAAATTAAGAAACACTAATCAATTTTAAAATCATGCCTTTGCATCCATCAGAAGTCAGTGTATACTCTAGAATTCTGGTAATTACAGATATAACATTTATGCTATTAACTACTTATATGAGACCCCAGCACTCTATGAAATATATCAAACTATGGTTTTGCTGAGCCACAGGTTTTATTTATAATCTGGATATGGGAGTAAACCATTTATTTTAGCCAGTGATCCTAGTTGACTATACTCACCACATCTATGCCTCAATATTGGCTCTATTATTCTTCCCTCATCATGAGGCATTTTATGGGTGAATTGTACCCAGTAAATTCAATGGCTTAGCGTTCTTTATAATAAAAATATTTCCCTTTCCCAAAAGCAGGGCCAATTGTGTATACAAACAGCTCCCTGCTAGTGGACCAGTCCATTCAGATTTGATAGTATAAGTCGTAAGACTGGAGAAAGTAAAATTTGAACAGGCAAAGTTGGATGATCTCACAGGGTATAAGCATGAAGCTTTGTGAATTGATGGATTGCCCTCCGCTCTAGGAATTTTTCTATGTAAAGAACTTTGGCCCCTTGAATTAGAGCACTACTTTTCCTGCACAGTGTTGGAAAAACAATGAGAATTCATGCTCTGCAGTGTTCTTTTTCTTTTCGAGTGCCCACAAGCACCATTATGTCAAGTCAAGCAAGGTACGACACGATTGAATAGCTTGCAATTTTCTTTTACGTCAATCACATTCCAGACATGACTACTTGAGGCTACAACCCTGATCACCTTGATCAGGCAAAGGCATATTCTAGGTCCCTACAATGAACCCACTTGTAAAACATCTCTTAGGGTATGCGCTGCTAACTTAAGCCTCCCCTACCTGCCTTTTTAAAACTGTAAGTTGCTTGTTTTCTGTTTTAGTCTCAGAATGAGATTTTATTTGCAAATTCTTAGGCCTTCTTATATAGTCACTATGTTTCAAATGCAGTTTTAGGGAAAATTCACTTCAGTATTTAAATCTATTCAGTCTTTTAATGATTTAAGCATGTCACTAGAAAAAAAAATCAAATTTCTAATCTATAAGCCATAATATAAATTGTTAATAATCACAAAAAGAGAGAATTGGGTTTGATATGAATAAAAAGAGGCAAAGAGAATGGCATAATAACAGACATTTTGGTGAAACAGCCTAAGAATTTTTAAGGTTTTGCTTTCTTAAAATATTTTTGTCTATTTTTTGGTAGGGGGCTTTGTTGTAAGAATGGAAATCGCTGCCACTACACAGGTTAGTTACATTAATTATATATTACTTTGTAACTAAGCACTCCCAAAACAGTTACCTAAAACGATGTTTTTTTGTTTTGTTTTTCTTCGTGGATTGTTGGGTCCAGCGGCAGGGTTCTTCTTTCCATGTGGTATTGGCTGGAGTTAGTCATGCAGCTGCCTTTAGCTATGCATGGTGTAGCCGGAAGTCTGGATGTCCAGGAAGCCCTGGTTCCTATGTCTCAGAGCTGGTGATGGCTCTCAGCTAGGCATCAGGTTGTCTTCCGCATGACCTCTCTCTCTCCACTAGCTTAGACTTGCTTCCTCACAGCATGGCAGCTGGATTCCAACAGCATGAAAGCAGAAGCTAACAGTCTTCTGACAGCCCAGATTCAGAACTGGCACAGAATCGCTTTCACCATGTCCTACTGGTCAAAGCAAGTCAGAGGGCTAACCCAGATTCCAGCTGAGCAGAAAGAGTGTTCATCATTTAATGAAAAGAGAGGCATACACAGGTCAGGATGAATGTAATTTTGACATCCTTCATTTGAGACAATTTACCACTCATGTGGTATTTCTTCTGTCATGAACTTGTCACTAGAGGGACAAATGCTATTAAAACTATGTATATTGAAACCAGGCATAAAATATACTGGATGCTTAACAAACTTTCCCTCCTAGTAATTCTGATACAAACTGTTTAGTGAAAGTTACTCCAAATTATCTTCTCCAAAGTTTGAAATAAATCTTACCCTCTGAGCCACTCTATGACCTAGAAGCTAATTTCTCCAGTTTAGTTTGGCACTTTAGTCATTTTCCCAGTTTCCCATTTATTGAAAAGCGTATGTTCTAGGGAAAAGGTGGTTTTTGACCAGGATGTAAAAGCAAGAAACCATTTCACCTTACTATATTTCGCAGGGATTTAACAACAACAAAAAAGGCATAAAGAATGTTTATCCAAACTTATTAGTTAAAATACTAAATTTAATCTATGTGGATTCATCTCTAACCCACAATTAAATATAGCAAATAATCATTAATTACAAGGCATGATAAATTAATACCACTTATGCCATATGAAAATCTAATCAAACAAATCTTAGTTCTGAAATGTTCTTAATAAAAAACATTTATTGTCTCAAGAATATTCTACTTTTAAAAATAAAACTCTATCCCTTCTGGCCACATTTAAAAAAAAATTAAAAATAAATAAATAAAAAATAAAAGTAAAATCTCATCTAAAACAAAACTCATGATGATGTTTCTTATTCTCTGATGTTGTATTATTTAAAAATTTTTTTCTTTTTTTCCCAAGAAGTATAATAAGGCTAGAAGCATTCAGAGCAACACATTCTGAAGATAAACTATCTGAAAAGAGACATGAGGAAATTCCTGCATCTCCAAATGGCAGACTAAACTCATACAATTGGGCGTGACTTGTTATCACCTGCTGGAATGTTTCAAGTGACCTGATTTGACAAGGCAAAGGTGATTTACGGTTAATGTTTTATTTGATTCCAATTTCTAACAATAAAACAGTCACTTCTGTTTATTTGGGCAACAGCAGAAATCTGACTTACTATGCAGAATAAATGCCTAGAAGACATAAAACATATTAAACATGTAGAAATAAAGTTCAACCTCATCTATGCCCTTACATTTTATATGTGGTGAGGGGTGTGAGTGGGAGGTGAAGGTAGGGAGTGTGCATGTGTGTGTGGTGTATGTTTGTGTGGTTTGTGTATGTATGTGTGTGTATAAAATACCAGTATAATTCACAGCAGGTGGGAAAAACCTTTTTTTATTTCAAAAGTTACGTGCATCTAATAAGATTTATTTTTAAATTATGAAATATTTTTCAGATTCTAAAGACAAAATAATAAAGCACACTTTTAAAATTATCGTTTCAGAATGGAACAGTGATATGGTTTGGCTCTGTCCCCACCCAAATCTCATCTTGAATTCCCATGTATTGCGAGAGGAACCCAGTGGGAGGTAATTGAATCACGAGGCCAGGTCTTGCCCCTGCTGTTCTCATGACAGTGAATAAGTCTCACAAGATCTGATGGTTTGAAAAAGGAGAGTTTCCCTGCAATAGTTCTCTTCTCTTGTCTGCCTCAACATGAGATGTGCCTTTCGTGCACCATGACTGTGAGGTCTCCCCAGCCATGTGAAACTGCAAGTCCATCAAACCTCTTTCTTTTGTAAATTGCCCAGTTTTGGGTATGTCTTTATCAGCAGTGTGAAAATGGACTAATACAGAAAATTGGTACCAGTAAAGTGGGGCGTTGATGAAAAGATACCTGAAATATGGAAGCAACTTTGGAACTGGGTAACAGGCAGAGTTTGGAACAGTTTGGAGGGCTCAGAAGAAGACAGGAAAATGTGGGAAATTTTGAAACTTCCTAGAGACTTGTTGAGTAGCTTTGCCCAAAATGCTGTCCAGGCTGAGGTGTTCTCAGATGGAAATGAGGAACTTGTTGGGAACTGGACCAAAGATGACTCATTATGTTTTAGCAAAGAGACTGGTGGCATTTTGCCCCTGTCCTAGAGATTTGTGGCAATTTGAACTTGAGGGAGATGATTTAGGGTATCTGGCAGAAGAAATTTCTAAGCAGCAAAGCATTCAAGAAGTGACTTGGATACTGTTAAAGCCATTCAGTTTTGTAAGGAAAGCAGAGCATAAAAGTTCAGAAAATTTGTAGCCTGACAATGCGATGGAAAAGAAGAGCCCATTTTCTGAGGAAAAATGCCAGCTGGCTGCAGAAATTTGTGTAAGTAATGAGGAGCCGAATGTTAATCCCCAAGACCATGAGGAAAATGTCTCCAGGGCATGTCAGAGGTCTACATGGAAGCCCCTCCCATCACAGGTCTGGAGGTCTATGAGGGAAAAATGGTTTTGTGGATGGGGCCAAGGGTCCTTCTGCTGTGTGAAGTCTAGGGACTTTGTGCCCTGAATTCCAGCCTCCACAGCTGTGACTAAAATGGGTCAAGGTACAGCTTGGGCTGTTTCTTCAGAGGGCAGAAGCCCCAACTCTTGGCAGCTTCCAAATGGTGTTGAGCCTATAAGTACACACAAGTCAAGAATTGAGGTTTGGGAACCTCTGCCTAGATTTCAGAGGATGTATGGAAATGCCTGGATGTCCAGGCAGAAGTCTGCTGCAAGGGCAGGGCCCTCACGGAGAACCTCTGCTAGGGCAGTGCCAAAGGGAAATGTGGGGTCAGAGCCCGAACACAGAGTCCCTGTTGGGGCAATGCCTAGTGGAGCTGTGAGAAGAGGGCCACCGTCCCCCAGACCGCGGAATGGTAGACCCACCAACATTTTGCACCTTACGCCTGGAAAAGCTGCACACATTCAATGTCAGCCCATGAAAGCAGCCAGGAGGGAAACTGTACCCTGCAAAGCCGCAGGGGTGGAGCTGCCTAAGAACATGGGAACCCACCTCTTGCATCAGCGTGATCTGGATATGAGACATGGGGTCAAAGGAGATCATTTGGGAGCTTTAATATTTGACTGCTCTGCTGAATTGCAGACTTGCATGGTGCCTGAAGTCCATTTGTTTTGGCCAATTTCTCCCATTTGGAATGGTTGTATTTACCCAATGCCTGTGCCCCCATTGTATCTAACAAGTAACTAACTTGCTTTTGATTTTACAGGCTAATGGGCAGAAGGGACTTGCCTTGTCTCAGATGAGACTTTGGACTGTGAGTTAATGGTGAAATGAGTTAAGACTCTGGGGGACTGTCTGGAAGGCATGACTGGTTTTGAAATATGAAGACATGAAATTCAGGAGGGGCTGGGGCAGAATGATATGGTTCGCCTCTGTGTACCCTCCCAACTTTCACCTTGAATTGTACTCTCATAATTCCCACGTGTTGTGAGAGAGAGACCTGGTGGGAGATAATTGAATTACGGGGGCAGTTTCCCCCGTATTATTCTCATGGTTGTAAATAAGTCTCATGGGATCTGATGGTTTTCTAAGTGGTTTCTGCTTTTGCTTCTTCCTCATTCTCTTCTCTTGTCTGCTGCCATGTGAGATGTGCCTTTCACCTTCTGCCATGGTTGTGAGGCCTCCCCAGCCACGTGGAACTGTGAAGCCAATAAACTTCTTCCTTTTGTAAACTGCCCAGTCTCAGGTATGTCTTTATCAGCAGCGTGAAAATGGACAAATAATGGTAAATATTTTTTTCATTGAGATTAGAAAAAGAAATGTCAACGTGCTAGGTAGAATGGTGCCCATCCCCACTCCCCTATTCACCCAATATATCCGTGCCTGAATCCCTGGACCTGTGTGGACATGTTACCTTACACAGGAATGGAGACTTTGTGCCGAAAATTAAGGATCATGAGATAGGGAAGATCATCCTGGATTATATGAGTGGGCCCTATCTAATCAGATGGGTCTGATTGAAGAATTGAAGAACCATTCTCACTTGTGGCCAGGGAGGGAAATATGATTATGGAAGAAATGTCAGAGAGATGTGATATGAAAATTACTCAACCTGCCATTGCTTGCTTTGAAGACAGAGGAGGAAGGATACCAACCAAGGAATGCAACCCCAAAAATCTGAAAGAGGCAAGAAAACAGACTTTCCCCATAAATTAGTCTATTCTCACACTGCTATAAAGAACTACCTAAGACTGGGTAATTTATGAAGAAAAGAGGTGTAAATGACTCACAGTTCTACAGGTTTAACAGGAAGCATAACTGCAAGGCCTCAGGAAACTTACAATAATGGCAGAAGCACATCTTAACCATGTGGAGCAGGGGAGAGAGAGAGAACAAAGGGGGAAATGCCACACACTTTCAAACAACCAGATCTCATGAGAATTCACTCACTATCATGAGAATAGCAAAAAGGAAGTCCATCCCCATGATTCAATCACCTCCCACTCGGCCCCTCCCCTGGAATGTGAGAATTATAATTCGAGATGAGATTTGCGTGGGGACACAGAGCCAAAGCATATCACCCCTAGAGCACCCAGAATGGAACAAAGTCCTGATATTATGTTAATTTTCTCTCAGTGAGATCTACATGAGATTTCTGTTCTATAAAACTGGAAGAAAATAAACTTGTATTGTTTTAAATCACCAAGTCTGTGGTAATTTGTTTCTTTCCTGCACCTCTCCCCACCCCCACCAGGCCCACAGCTTTGAGGTATGATTTGTTACAATAGTTACAACACATGGCTCTTTCCTTTCTTTGTAATTCTTGCAAAGTTTAATTCTAGGCTGTTTTTGTGAACAATTATTTAAATTATTTATACACAAGGCTATAATCAACTATCCCTGAAGATACATAAAATATTTAGGCAGTGCCAACCTTCAAATTTTTTTTACATTTTATATATTCTAATAATCTATGTTGAAACCAATATATTGATAAATCAAAATTGCTTAAGTGAACTCAAACTTCAACTGTTAATGCATTTATTTTAATTGTATTCGTTTCAAAGCACAGTAAACTTCCTACCTTGACTACTATTTTTTTTCCTTTCAGTAATAATATGGTAAATACTGTCATGGCTTAATAAAGGGTTATATCTACCTCTGTCTTCTTCTCTACTAACATCCTAATTTTCAAGCAGGTAGAACCTAACTTTGACCAGTTTCAGAGAATGGTTTACATGAGACTAAAACCATCAGTACTATGGCCCTATGCTGCTTGCCTGTGATGGGTCTAGAGTTGGATATATACCTAGTTGTAGCAAACAATATTCAAGAGGAAATCATTTAGGAGACTTTTCATTTCCAGAAAAGTTTTGCATCCTACTTGTCACCTATGGATGAAATGTTGATGTCATGAGCCATAGTCGCCATCTTTTCTTTATAAGGAGAGATGAGCACAAACCCAAAAGGCTTACATGGCCAGCACAGAGGAGTAAAAGGATAGAGAGACCTGCTTTGGACTGCCAACAATGGTCTTATTTATTCAGTAACTAAATGACTGCTTTCAATAAGTTAAAACTTTTAACATAAGTTACTACTCATCTGGCTTTCTGCTACTTACAGCCAAACACATGTTAACTGACATAGGTAGGAAGTTATTTCTTTAGACACTAACATAAACACAAGTAGTCACAAACAAACCTTTAAGTTAAAAAAAGATCTTATCTGTGGTTGTATCTACATTGGAGACTAAATAGGTTTTGAAAATTAAAACAGACAAGAAAACAGATCAGCGCTTTGGTAAATATTTGGAGTTCTCAAAAAACATTTTTTTCCACTACAGGAATATTTGAGCCAAATTCAATTTATGAATTTTCTTTAAGTTTTGTAGCAGATTCAGTGTTACTTATTAATTAGCTAGTGATTAATACTAATTGTTCAATACAGCACACGAAGAAAAATACTGTTTTAAATTGCTCTGTTTAGTTAAGATTGTTATGAGATGTAGACATGCCAAAATTCAGGGTCTGCTGTTACATGTATGTATATAATAAAGGGTTTTTTTTTTTTTTTTTTTTTGCTCCCATTACAAAAATCATGGTGGACACTCAGGTAACAAAAGACAGATTATCCAGGTTATCCAGAAGAAAGCAAAACAAATTTACTGAATAAAGTTTTGTATGCCCCCAAGCCTTTAGAAATGAAGACCCAAAGACCCAGGGAAAACTATTTTTATGCTTAGGTTTCATGAAGGATGGACAGCTACGTAGATATGTGGTTGGACGAAAAGTATATGCTCTAATGATGACAAACTCAGGGAAGATCAGCAAGGCCTATTTGTTCAGATTCTTCTTGGCCTGTGTAGCATTCCTTCCCCAAGTATGGGACAGGACTCTTCTGTATTGAGGGTCATGTGGCCTTATAATAATGAAAGTATTCAAGGGAGGTAGGGCAGAGAGTGACCTCTCTTGGTTTTATGGTTTGCTTTGGGAGAGAAGAGTTCTAGTTGACTCACCTTGAGAAAGGGGAATTCTAGTTTCTATAACCTACTTAATGGGAAAAAGGAAAAAGACAAAAGGAGGGTTGGGAGAAGGTGAAAGAGAAATGCTTGCTTCTGAGGTCCTTTCAATCTTCAATTCAAAGTACTCAGCATGCCAAAGCACCACATCAGGGGTATTGTGTTCTGAGCCCCACCACGTACATAGTATTCTACACTGTCATCCCCAATCCTCCCTACCTACTCAACCGTAGCCACCATGAACTCTCAGTTTGTTTCAAGTTTCAGGATACATGTGCAGAACGTGCAGGTTTGTTACATAGGTATCATGTGCCATGGTAGTTTGCTGCATCTATCAACCTATTATCTAGGTTTTAAGTCCCCCATGCATTAGGTATTGGTCTTAATGCTCTCCCTCCCCTTGCTCCCTACCCCCCAACAGGCCTCAGTGTGTGTTGTTCACCTCCCTGTGTCCATGTGTCATGAACTCTCATTTTTTCCTAATTCTGTCTACACCCCTCTCCTCCAAATCCTTTTTTTTTTTTCCTGAGACGGAGTCTTGCTGTGTCACCCAGGATAGAGGGCAGTTGTGCGATCTCGGCTCGCTGCAGCCTCTCCCTCTCAGGCCCAGCTATTCTCCGGCCTCAGCCTCCCCAGTTGCTGGGATTACAGGCATGTACCACCATGGCCAGCTAGGGTTTTGCTGTGTTGGCAAGGGTAGTCTTGAACTCCTGATCTCAAGTGATCCACCCACTTCGGCTTCCCAAAGTGCTGGGATTACAGGTGTGAGTGACCGCGCCTGCCTCCCCAAATCCTTTTCTAAGAAGGACAATGTGTTCGTTGGTATTGTATAGCATCATTATAAGACAAGCATGTGGTTAAAGCAATTTGACAAATAAGTTTCAACAGAAAATATGTTTTCCATCAGAGCCTTTGGCGAAATTGCAAAATAGATTAAGTTTGTGTTGGGTGCCCTTGGCTGGCCCCTTCCTTTTTAGATCTATCTATCTAGATAGATAGATATAGATCTATTCTGCAATTTTGCAAAATGTTTTATCTATATAGATTTAGATGGATAGATAGATTCAAATATAGATATCTATATAGACTGATAGATGATAGATTTTTAAACTCCAACCTTTTTCCCTTCCTCTGACTTTCAACAGTGTGTTTCCTCTGTTGAAGATCCAACAACCCTCTCCTCACATGAAAAGTGCTTGCTAGTCTTCTCATTTCTGCAACTGATATCATTTGAGAAGAAAATAATTTAAATTCATTCATATTAGAGAATGACTGGCTGATAGGCTCAACTACCCCTATAATTATTTTTATTTTAAAACAAGGAGATTATTAACCTAAATTACACTCATTAGAGAAGCAGCTGGCATATAGGACAAAGTTTCAGTCTAAGCTGTCTGCATGAAACTGACCGCCATGTCACTCATTCTAACCACGACTCACTTTTGTCATCTTTGAAAACACAAGTTTGAATTAGAAAAGTGTTAGTGCTTCTGAAAAATTTCAACATACTATGATTCTTCGCATAAGGAGAAGAATAATTTTGAATCAGGGGACCTCTTTATTATGTCTTGTCTAGAACACGTAGGAATAATCCGGCAAAGTGGTTCTACAAATTTTTTTAACTTCAATCAAAAGATGATAAAACTAAACATTTTTAAATAAACACATTTTTACCAATAAATAAAATGCTCACGGCCAAGTTTTTCTGCTTGGGAATTGGCTCTCCAAGAGAGTTTTTGAGAAATTGCCACACAGAGAATGAATAAAGAAAGATTTATGTGGTGGATGATATTTGATCATTGTGTTCATTTATTCTTTTAGAACAAACTTTAGCAATGTCAGAACCATTTGACGGGTGTGAAAGACCAGCAGCTGTAGAAACACACATTCGGCTGGAAGAAGCCACACATATAGCCCAACCTGCTTGTAGAAGGCACAGGTCCACATTGAAAACTGGAAACTTTGACTATAACCTATGCTTTTTCTTTGAAATTTGACTTGCTACTATGTCCTAAGTAAGCAATGACAGGAACTAAGGCTAGCATTCCTCTTTCAAGCAAAATCTATTTCAGTTATAAAAAGGCAAAAAAAAAAAATTGTCTCAATTTTAATTGGCCAGATTTGCCATCCGTCTATTGTATGTGCTGAAAGGTTACCAAATGAAGAAAAGCTGCAGTAAATTCAAGTTATCACTCAGATAATTGCTATAGCACTTAGTTTTAACTGCAATTTAAAGTGAAGTGCTATTAATAAAAAGGCTTGTGACAAGGAAAGTTTATTTTAGAGTGGTATGATACAATTTGGGGTGATGCTGGAGTTCGAGAGTGAGGTGTTAGACTATCTATAAAGCAAGAAATAATTTGCATTTGGGAGAATTTGAAAATAATTGAAATCAGTCAGGAAGTACAGATAACTGGGAATTTCAGTGTTTTTACAATATATTATTTCTCCTGCAGCATTCTCACTACTAAACAGCTGGGATAAAAGTTTTAAAACATAATTTACATCATAATAGGGAGCTTAGAAGTATATAGAATTTAAATTTAATTTGAAACTCATGTATGGCAGAATCTAGTATTGTGTTGATACATTTTTACAGAATGGTTCAAAAGGGTGGAACCACATTAGTTCTTACCTAAAATAAAACAATTGATCCTTGACTTTGCATACGTTTCTGGCATACATTCCAAGTTCTTCAAACACCCTTTAAACATATCCTATGGCATATTTTATGCAATATATTTGAATGCTAAGTTTTTGAGTGTTTTTTCTAAGATATCATTTGCATGAAGAAAATATTAACAGCCAAAATCTCAATCCAATTTCCGTTACAGTCAAGATCTTGATCTAATTTTCTATTGATCAAAATTTGAGATTATCTACTCATTTCAACATATAACATTAGAAGATACATATGTTAGATGATAGATACTTGATACCCACCTGGGGGTATAATGGAAAAATAAAACACAAAATAAGACTGTTCTATTTTTATATAAAAGTGATTTTTTTAATTTGGGCCTATTGCTTTCTTTGTGACAGGCTGCCTTCCTAATGTTACAACCATGTGGATAACTAAATATGTGTAAAAATGGAGAGGTTCTTCTCCTAAATGTACTCAACAGAACGCAATGGATATGTGCCAAATTTCCAATAATTTCATTGGCTGCTTTGGGAATGCCTGCAGATGCCGCTTTTATTTTTGTTTTGTTTTGTTTTTGAGACAGAGTCTCACTCTGTCATCCAGGCTGGAATGCAGTGGCACGATCTCAGCTCACTGCAACCTTCACCTCCCAGGTTCAAGTGATTCTCCTGCCTCAGTCTCCTGAGTAGCTGGGATTACAGGCATGCGCCACCACACCTGGCTAACTTTTGTATTTTTAGTAGAGACAGGGTTTTGCCATGTTGGTCAGGCTGGTCTCGAACTCCTGGCCTCAAGTGTTCTGCCCATCTAGGCCTCCCAAAGTGCTGGGATTACAGGCATGAGCCACTGCACCTGGCCCATCATTGCCTTTCTTTTTGAAGAAAAGGTGTATTGCCATTTGCTTCCCATGACACTCATTTGCACACTGCCATGGCTCCCATCAATGCTGTGACTTTTCTCCTGGACTTCAGCATGCCTTTCATCATTCGGCTTGCCGTCAAGACTCTGAACACACACAGTAGAGCTTACCCAAAAGAACTTCAGTCTTCCCTTCTTTTCTCACCATGATCTGGCTGTTTTAAGATTTCAGTTCATTGTAACTGTAGGCAGTAATGTAACATTTGAAGGAAATAATGGTCATCTACTTATGAAACTGCAAATAGCTACTATGATAGGTTCAAAATACAGGCATTGCTGTTAGGCGATTATTTTAAGCTTATTGTTAGTACAGTGAAGACTCTACCCTCCATCTCTCTGCCTAGAGGTGAATGTGCTAACATTTTGCACTTTCTTTGTTGCTCATCAAATCACAGAGTATCTTTTGTTTAAAGCACAGAATTCCATAGCAACTTTCATCTCTGCATTACTAATCACCTTGAAGACATGCAAGCTTTACTGTTATACATGGGACCAGTTCACAGTAATTCCTTTTTCCAAAGTTTTACAAAGCATGTTTTAATATTCCTATCTCATTTGATCTTCAAAAGAACTCTATGTCTATCCCCACTTCATGATGTGAAAAGTGACAAGACTTGCCTATTGTTACAATCTAGGAAGTGTTAGCACAAGTACAGCACAGTTCTCTATCGTGATAAAATGCTTTTTTCAGCATGTAACTCTGTCTATCAGAGCTGTTTAGTACTTAATGTTTAGCTGATGTAAAATTTATGGCATTTAACAGACCCTATACATTAGTTCATACTTTTATGCACGTCATCTTCAGTGCCCTATAAGGGAGACACTACTTGCCAGCATACAGTGGTTTCTGGCTTATTTTCACAGGCTTCTGAGGACAATTATAGCCTAATGACTCAAGAGTTTCCCAGAGCTGGAATTCTTTTCCGAAATGAGTTAACCAGATCCCTTTTATGCATGGCTGCATGAAATGAAATGAAAACAGAAGATCACCATTTTTCATTTTCCTGTTCAGATTCTGATCTGTAAGTACTCCCTGAGATCCTACTATGTGCCAGATGCCAGGTAATATGTTCTTAGATATGATTACTTGATAATATATAACCTGTAAAACACACACACACACGATATTTAACATATAACCTCTGGCTGGCCTCAAACTCCCTTCTGACCTAGTCTCTGAGTTTTGCTGTCTTCTTCAAAAAGAGAAACTTGCTTACCCATTGCTGAAGCTCAGGTTTACTGATGCTGAATGTTTTATAAATCCAATAAATACAATTCAGAAGTTTTGATGTTGATCTTTTTTTCTCTCTTATCTGTCAGGCTGCAGAGATCAGAAGCACTCTTGCATGGGGGTCAAGAGGCACATTGCCTGTCAATGTCTTCGTGGTTCATGATGCAGTCTTCAATCCAAAAAGAAGTATGTTCAAGTGTTGCCAGGAAAATAAATACAGGAGTTTAATGCCACAAGAGTCATATTTTTGACCTGTTTCTCTTAATAATCTTAATCAAATAAATATGACTAAATGTGTATATTTTCCTAAAATGTATAATCTCTGAGTAATATCTTTAAGGATTGTGATAGATTATACTCATATCTTAGAAAGATAGCTCTAATAGTTTGAGGAATAAATTGGGGAGTATAGAAACAGGATGTTGTTGCAATAATCTAAGCAAAATAATAGGGCCTCAAATAGCACAGAAGCAATGAGAACACGGAATAGCTAAAAAAAAAATTGGTCGTTTTTCAGGTAGATCTTGATTAGGGGTTAAATAAGGGTTGATATTTCAAGAATTTTAGTTGATACACTTAAGAGAAAATTATGTAATTAGCATGGATAACAAATACATGAAGAAAACTAGTTTAGATCCAAGATTACCTTGGGATACTTTGAAACATCTGTATTGGATGATGGTGGTCAAGAACTGGTCAAGGGTGATGATGTGGGGTCAACCACGTTTACACCAGAAAGAAAGTCAGGGGCATGTGGAGGATAAGAGAAGGCTAAGGGCCAAAAATAAAATCCTAAAGAATTACAACACTTAAAGACTGAAGGGAGAGCCAAAGAAAGAATCTGCAGAAAGATTCTGATAGCTAGGAGGAGAGGAAGAGTGCTAGTAAAAGAAGCTAAAGAGAGATTTTAAAAAAAATGTTAAATGCTACCAACTGCAATTAAGAAAAATTACTAAAAAGCATGATTTAGATTTAAAAGGGTTTTCCCAGGCAACTTACAGAACGTAGTTTATTTAGAGTGACCAAAACAGAAGGCAGATTGCAAGGAACTGGGGAATGGAAGGAAGACTAAGAAGTGGTGACAGCTCACAGAAGAGGAAAATTTCAGTAAGCTAATACAAAAAGCAACAAAGGGATGAACATTCATTGTTATGAAATAAAAATGAGGTTATCTGAAATATACATTTAAAGTATAAAAATAAAAGTCATAATTATCAAAACTTTCTGATTCTTTTTTCTGTATATTTTCTCTAAATATTATAAAAACAGTAGAGGTTAGTTTTGTGAAAGAATTCCCATTGTGCAAAAGAAAAGCTACATCCAAGTGTAGATCTCAGCTTGCCAGTTTTGAAGACAAAACTTTAAAGTTATTTAGGATACCTATCTGAACATAGTTAAACTAAAATCACTATAAATATTATTTTCATAGTCTTTTGAAAAGTAGCAAATATCAGGATTCTGGCACCATGAAGTAAAGGAAGGTAGATACATCTATCAAAACAATAGTAGCTAAAGTTGTTGAAACAAGCTAAAACTTAAATAGATGTTATTTAAACAAGATCTCTAGGGCATAGTGTTTAACTTATGAGGCATTTAGAAATTTCTTTGTTTTAAATAGATCAATGTAAAATTTTGTGGTTAGTACACAAAATATTATTTAGGGTAAAATGAATCTCTATTGGTCTCTTAGAACAAATTGCCCTTATTTTAACAAAAAAAAGTCTACAGAGGATTTTATAAATCTACACACATATACATGTACAGTTACTAAATTTTGTAGTTGTCTAAAATTGTCATTGATTTTTTCCAAGATAATAAAGTTCACTCTGGACATATGTTCCCCAGCTAGAGAAAACTCTTCCCACACTTCCTTGTAGCTAAGTAGGGCCTTATGACTTCATTTAATTAAATCTAAAGGAAAAGTTTTAAATTGTTTGGTCTTGCCTGCATTCTTTTTAGTTTACGTAAAGTAGAACAGTAATGTAGCTATGATCTAGCTTTGACTTTTGAGATATATTTTACATAGTGTAAAATGTATAAATTTTAAGTGGAGCATTCTGACAAAATATATACACCCATCTAACTATCACTCAATTGAGATGTGGAACATTTCCATTACTTCTAAAATTTTCTTATGCCACTTTTTCATCCATGTTGTTTCATGTTTCAGTAGGTTCTTTTTTTATTTCTTTGTGTGAGTATTTTTATCTATTCCACTATTAATGGGAATTTGGGTTGTTTCTAGTTTATGGCTATAATGAGAAGAGCTACTATACTATATTCTTGTTAAAATTTTTGTATAAACATATGTTTCCACTTTTCCCAAATAAATATGTAGAATTGCTGGGCTATGGGAAGAGTATGTTTAACTATTATAAAAACTCTCTGAACAATTTCCAAAGTGCTTGTACCATTTTAGATTCCCACCTGCAATATATATAAGGGCAAGCTTTTATCATGCAGATGATGACAATGCCCTAAGGGATGAAGAAGCAACTATATGGGAATAAACTTGGTCCCTGAATTGGGCCATTTTACCTTGTTTCCGTAAAACAGATGGACAGTGAGATGCTGAGGGGGTAAGCAACGGGTTTCGTCTGCTCAGTGTAGGTACGAACGGGGTACATATTTTGTAGTGAATGTCTAAACATTCAATCTGCCTTTAAAAAAAAGGCACCGTGTACTGCGTTACTAAACAATGTTAGGGAGGAAACTACTTCCCACCAGGGCATACCATTCATACACCCCCGCCCTTGGTATGTCACTGAAATAAATGACTGTCTTGCTCCAGCCACTGTATATTTTCAAAATTTACTTATTCTTGACCTTTTTCTTCAAAATAGCTGAATTCGAGGTATTACATACTTTCTTAAAACTGTGCATATACTGTATTAACATTTGACATTACTAATAAATACAAATTAGTTAACATTTAGGGCACATTCTTAAACATGAGATATGAACTGCAATTAATCAGCACTAGTAGCCTATTATGTACTTTTTATATTACACAGTCAGAATCTTTTCTGTTGGACTGATGAATACTTTCATAAAAATTTAGGGATACCTGACTTCTACAATGGAGACCTACATTACACAGTAGGATTTTAGGCCATCACCCTGATATCCTTGGGCAGTAGAGCTTATCTCAGTAGCACTTATTGAGCACCATATCACCAGGCACGCAAATATGCAACCTCTCTTTATAAATTCTCTCTCAGCTTGAACAAATAAAGTAAATGCAACACCCACATCAAACTTCATCCACAGCACTTTACTCTCTTGCCCAGTGGCCTTGATATTTGGCTGCCTTTAGCACCTTTACTTCAACTTTAGGATTAAATATGTCTTCACTTTTGAATTACAACTGTGGCTTCTCATAGGTGTAGTTTCTTAGTTTTTTTTTTTTTTTCCGTGATAAGGACATATCCATAGACTAGATTAGTGTACTCCAAACATACTCACTATTGGTGATACAAAACTAACATCTGCATGAGTGGAAGAAAGTAGGTACAAGAAAATCCTTGCTATTCTTTATAGAGTTTGGTTAACAGAATTTGTTACTTTTTGGACCTCTAATTATAGGATAAAAATCAATTCCAAAAAAACCTACCTGCTTTAAAAATGCGTGTGTGTGTGGGTGTGTGTGTGTGTGTGTGTGTCTGTGTGTATTTCTAGCCTATATACTCCAGGCCAAGTCCTCCGGGATCACACCTGTAGTTGAACAAAATTTTTTTTTTATTTATTCCAGAAAGGTAAACAACTTTCATCAACAATTGAGAGACATTTCAGTAAGTGTTTAAGAAAGGGCTATTAACAGATTCGAGCTTGTTTTAGGTGACTTGGGGGAACATTTAAAGACATGTGTCTTTACTATGAATAGCATACTGTCATGAAGTAAAATTTTTTGAACATTTTAATGGAGCTTATCTAGAAGCAAAGGCTAAGCAAATTAACATAATAATTCAAAAAGGAGAAGCTGTAACATATTAACCAGAATAAGGAGCATGGTTAGTCATTTTTATGACTTAGGTATGTGATTCACAATTTTCTCTGTGTTCAGACATGATTATAACGTGGTCTTTTTTCGTTTGTTTCAATCTATCACACTCACAGAGTGGCCTTGTCTAGTGTTGATGTTCTGAGAAGTTGTGTTCAACAGGACATCGAGCTCTACCTATGAGCACCAGGTCAGCTCCTTGATATCTGTAGTGGCTTTTGTTCTGTGGTATTGGTTTCCCGTGCTGCCATAGCAAATTATCACAAAATTAGTGGCATAAAATACAAAATTGTTTTTCATTTATGTAGCTCAGGAGTCCAAGTCAAAATAAAGGTGTCATCAGGGCTGTTTTCCTGTCTGTAGTCTCTAGGGGAGAATTTGTCTCCTTGAATTTTCTAGCTTCTAGAGGTCAGCTATATGTCTGGATTCTACTTCTTTCCTCCATCTTTAAAGCCAATAACAGCAGGCCAAGTCCTACTCACATCCCATCACTCTGACCTCTGCTAACTCCTTCCACTTTCATGGACACTTGTGATGACAATGGGCTAACCCAGATAATACAGGCGAATCTTGCCATACCCAGATTCTTAAATGTAATATATCTGCAAGGTCTTCACTGTCATGTAAGATAATGTATCCACAGGTTCTACGGGTTAGGACATGTGCATCTTTGGGGAACGATTATTCTGCTTACCATATCATCTCACTCTGATGCATAAGACTATTTGAAAGAGACAATATACAAGTAGAAAGAGTTCACAGACAAGAAAAAACATCCCAATCAAGGGGCCTTGGTTTGGTTGATGAAGTGGTTCAGCAATGTCACAGACACAGGTTCTTTTCATCTCTCAGACTTCTTGTCCATTTCATCCTTATCTTCTTATCATTGTTATCTGGGCTTCTGGTACCAATCCAGAGAACATCTTTCCTAGTTGTCAATTAAAAAATGAGCAAAGACTGGCTCCCAATGACTCTCTTAACTGTGGGAAACTGTTTTTCCAAATTCTCCAGCAAACCACTTCCGAGTTGATTGTTTCAAATCACCAAGACCTGCTCACTTTGAATTCATCATTGGCAAGAAGAATGGTCTGACTCTTTCGACATATCAACGAGGGTGGAGTGGGAAATCATTTCAATTTTCCTCATCACATAAGGCACTTGGCACGCTTTAATGGAGCTAAATAAGGAATTAAAATTATAAAAAACATACGAGTTCTGTTGTTTGGAGTGTAAGTCAGATGTGGCCAAACACCAGATTACTACTGATCAGAATATATCTTAGTGAATGGTCACAATAAAGTAATGTCATAACCTAGGCAGGTTTTAAAAATTAAAGACATACACAACAAATACACAGCTTGGTGCAAACAAACTGGGACTATTAATCAGTAATTAATAGAATACTTAAGAACTAGAAGTCATAAGTATCAATAGGCAGGACAAACAGTTTAAGTCAACAGACTCAGTAGTCAATAAGAAGAGACATGGGCATTGAATAGCCAGAGGCAAAGCTTTAATAACAATAAGGCCTTGTAACTGAGACTATCTTCTTTCTTAGTCCAGTGCCTGGCACAGAGAAATTGCTTAATAAATATTCTCAGGTCTAATGTAATTGACAGACTTTAACATAAGAACTTGTATTAGGGTTCACTTAGAGGGACAGAACTAATAGGATATATGGGGGTTTGTTAAGTATTAACTTACATGATCTCAAGATCCCACACTAGGCTGTCTGCAAGCTGAGGAGCAAAGAGAGCCAGTTCGAGTCCCAAAACTGAAGAACTTGGAGTTTGATGTCCCAGGGTGGGAAACATCCAGCACCGGAGAAAGATATAGGCTGGGAGGCTAGGCCCATCTCGTCACTTCATGTTTTTCTGCCTGCTTTAAATTGGCTGGTGGCTGATTAGATGGTGTCCACCCAATTAAAGGTGGGTCTGCCTTCCCCAGCCCACTGACTCAAATGTTAACCTCCTTTGGCAACACCCTCACAGGCACACCCAGGATCAATATTGCATCCTTCAATCCAATCAAGTCGACACTCAGTATTAACCATCACAGAACTTATTCTGAAGTGCTGCTAAACTGGAATGTTGAGCTGAAATAAGATAAATGAGATCACTTGTAACTTGTAGGCTATGAGGCTTATTATGCCAGGAAGCAAGAATGAGGAGGGACAGTGCAGGTAGCACAAATTGATAATACTTTCTCTTAAACTCAGCAGGAAATAAGAGCTTGTTTCTATATTTTTTTAGTTAAACTGTTATACTTTAGTTTGCATTTGTTGCTGAAAAGAAGAAAGAGATAAGAACAACAATACACTAAAGAGAATTCCATTTCTGGTCCAGCATGTAAGGAGCTTAGAAGTCACCACCCCATGCTAACAACAAGTAAAAAGCCAAACAAATGGAAAAATCAACACCTCTTCTTAGATTCATCAGATAAGTGAGGTCGTAGGCCAAACCACTGCTCCTAAAGCTGGAGAGACAGACAGAGAGAATCACAACTCACGTGAGCAGAAACCCCTGCATGAACAACTAGCTGCATGGATAGGAAAACCTGAACTAGTGATTGACTATTTATTGTAGACTCACAGTGGTCAAATCCAGGAGTTGAAAACTCTAGGGGCACCCAGTCATGAGAGGTCCCCTACACTTCTGTGAGTTTTAACTCTGGGAGCTCTACCAGGTTCTCACAGTAAATATTGGAGACGAATCCCCTTCATACTTCCAGCACAAAGAGGGGAAAAAAGTAACCATTGAAATATACCAGAGTACCCTGGTTTTCTTAACAAAGCCTGCACTCAGGAAACAGTTTCTTACTAGAGCTTAAACTACTGGGATTTTACCAGAGCCTAATCAGCCTGTGGAAAAACAAATATCCAACACTAGCCCTCTCTAGTTATTCTGCACTACCTAAGAGTGGGGGCAGGGAGTGGAGGGAAGTAAAGAAAGAACTGAAAACTGCTTGTGAAGTTCACAGCCCAAGGGTGAAATCTGACTAGAAGAATGACACCTAATCCTAAGACTACAGAACATTTTCCCTCTCTCCACCCCCTACCACTACATTACTAAAGGCCTATTTATGACATTCCTTTTACTCGGTTCCTTTAACCAAGTAGATTATGTCCCCTTTCAAAGAAAAAAAATGCAAGGAATACTAAAAGGCAAAAAAAAATTTTTTTTAACTGACATAGCAAGCATGAGTGCTAGACACAGATCTATCAGGGACATTGGAATTATTAGAACATGAGTTTAAAACAACTTTCATATGTTAAGAGCTCTCATGGAATGAGACAAAGGCCAGAATAGACAGATAATGTAAGCAAAGAGGTGAAAGATCTAAGAAAGAATTAACAAGAAATGCTAGAGATAAAAAAAAAAAAAAGCAACAATACTGCCAGCACAACAATGCTGTAACATAAATAAAGAATGCTTGCAATAGACTCATCACAGCTGAGAAATAATCCCTGAGCTTAAGGATATGTCAATAAAAACTTCCAAAAATGAAAATCCAAGGAAAAAAGACTAAAAGAATGAAACAAAACCCCAAAACCCAGAACAGAATATTCAAGAACTCTGAGACAACTATAAAAAGTGTAACATACATGTAATAACAATACCATGAGACGAGAAAGGGAAAGGAACAGAAGTAACATTTGAATAAATAATGATTGAGAATTTTCCCTAAATTAATGTCAGACACCCAATCACAGATCCAGTTATGTTCACAGAACACCAAGGAGAAGAAATGTCAACAAACTACATCTAGGCATGTCAAATTAAACTGCAGAAAAAAACAAAAACAAAGAAAAATACATTAAAAAGATAATTAAACTGTCCCCAAACGTCCTTCCCATTGGTTTTAGATAGTCTCTTACTCTTACAGTATCAATTCATCACTCTCATCCTAACAAGTAAAACACAAGAGATTATTTACTGAAGTCAAATAAACATTTAGCATACTATTAGGCATCAGATAAGTTATTTCACACGAATTTGAACTTACTGAAATAACTGGCTTTGAATTAAAGCAAACCTGAGTTTTATTTCCTGGTCACACTCTAAACACATTTGACATTTAAAAAAATACTACCTTAATTTCACTAAGCCTTTGTTTTTGATGCCATAAAAAAGCAGTATTTATTTAGCAGGGCTATTATATTATAAATTATGTCTGTAAAACTAGGTAATATCGAATAATAGTAGCTTCTTTGTACGCAATAGCTACTCTCTTTAGGAGTAGTGAAAAGTTACAGAAATATAGAAATATGAAGAGAAACAGAACAAGAAATATGTTCCTAATGTTATTTTCTAGCCTTCTAATCATATCTCAATTCCATAAAATTCATTTTGACAGAAAATCCAGTCCCAGTCATTTCAGGCAATCTAACAACAGGGCAGAGGCCAACATCACAAATCCACTCCAACTGGAGCATTTTTCTGTCCTTGATTTCTGTGAGATCAGTCTTCTCTCTAGATCATATAAACAGAAGCCTATAGCATTTCAAAAAATGTCTTGCTGATTCAGCAAGCAGAAGAATAAACATCAGAAAACAAGAGATAACATTATACAATTAAGCATATGAAGTCACATCTCTGGTCAAAATTTGATTGCAAAAATCTTTTGGCCTCAAAGGCCAGGAATTCCTCCCAGCATTTCCAGCAATGTTCTCTCCTTGGCCTCTTCTGTAGGGTCAGCAGCTTTAAGGCAATGTGTCTCAACTCTACTTGCATATTATAATCATCTGGAGTGTTTTTAAATAGACTGCTGCTTGGGCCCTGCCCTCAGAAAATTTGGGCTTAATTGGTCTCTGGTGAGGCCTTAGGTGTACTCTTGATGTTAAAGCTCCCCAGGTAATATTAATGAGCATTCAGGGCTCAGAGCCAGTGATTTCAAGCAAACTTTTACTTAAGCCTCAGGGCAATTCCTCTGTTCATCACCGGGCAACACTCTCTGTACTATGAGTCTGCATTCGATTCGCTTAGAATTGCCACTTTGCCTCCTGGGGTCCATGCTTGTTGCCTGATGCTAGTTTGTTCACTGATATGCTCCCAATTATTCATTCCATCGGTTGTGGATTGACTGCTCCACCACTTGTGCATCAATGCATCGCTGTATTCCTTGGTTATTCACTGATTCTTGGCATTGAGGAAATGGCTTCTTTGGTGTGGGATTCTCTGCACTGAGGCAAACTATGTGTTTTAAATGTCGGCTGTTTCTTGAACAAAGATCACCCGGCTCTAAAGTAGTGTGTAAAATGTGCTCTTCTCTTTAAGGAGATGATGTACATCAAGCACTTTGCATATGGAAGCACTCGAAAAAGGCCTCCTTTGTGAATGAAATTGGTTTCCTTGCCTGTATTTTTTACTGGGCTCAGTGTTCTATGGCTCTGGGGTCAAGTTCACAAGTACCATAACAATGATCTCTAACAACATTCCTCATATTACCTGTCTACACTTCAGCTCTAAGATTTATCAGATTTTCTTATTCACTAGGCATAGTTTAAATCTCTTTTCAATTAAAATGTACAAGTTCTCTTACGTAAATACCAAATTCCTTTGCTCCTAAGAACTGATCCTTTTGGGGTCTCATGGAGGCTGTGGCCATCACTTTTCTTGCACAGAAACAGTGAATTGTCCTTTACCCAAAATGAAAGCAGATCACCTATGAGATTAAAAGGACAGCCTTACTGAAAAACATTTCCTCATATTTAATGATAAATATATCCACTCCTACATCAATTTTGGGTTAAACTCTTAGCACTCCACAAAGATAATATTCATATGTGTCTGAGAATTTCTGTATTCACACTTACATTAAGACTTTTCTCCTTTATTTTGTTTGCAAGTTCATTGTAACATAAATACAAAATTCACATTTTTACAAACACTGTCAGAAATGTTCTAAGAGTCAGTAAGGACAGGGAATTAGCTCTCTTTATTTTGTGATCTGCCTGTGAATAACACCCCCAGCCATTTTCACAAGATGGTATATGGTTTTACCTTTGCACAATCCATTATTTTGGGAAGAGTATTATCAGTAAAGAAATATGATTACTACGAAACCACACTGTGAAGACCAGACCTGAATACTACAATAGAAAAGAGATTTCAATAACCATTCTCAATTTGTTTCCTTTTCCTTTTCCTTATGAAAATCCTAGTAACGAGTATTTTAAATCTAATTATCCTAGTAATTAGTCTACCTTTTCAAAATCAGCTCTAACCTGAGATGTCAATGATGTTTAAATTATTTTAGCTGATCAATTTCATAATTCAAGATTTGCCTTGTCTCACAGGAGATTCTAAGGAGAATCATGGTTAATTTCAATAAGAAATTGTTAACAAATGTTTAAGGAGATTTACATACAAAAGTTTTTACTTGGCTTTCCTCAGTCATAAAATGAACTTTAAGAAGCATCTTTATTTATATTTAGACACATGAAATCATCGTGGCTTACAACCAAAAGAAAAATTCTTTTTCTTGCTTATAAAAATTCTTTCAGCAAATGACAGCACTCAGTATCTAGATGTTGGCTAATATTTTCACTCTACAAATATGAAAAAAAGTTATTCCTCTCAATGGCAAAGGTGGCAAAAACTGGTAGCGTGGGTGTCTTTGATATTCTAACAATCCTTCTCTTAACTCTCATTCCCTAAAGACACTACACAGCACCAAATACATGCACACACACAGACATGCACACATACACTGAAAATATATCCACTAACACACCTTTACAACCTAGGAAGAGCTATTTACAGCTGGGTGGCCCCGTGAATATGGAAACTCTTTTGTCTCCGCAGTTACATTTTAGACTTTCCCTCCCTTTCTCAGACCTGTGTCGTCGCCTGTTCCTATCCAGAGATGTTCTCTCAGCTCTCAATGACATGTCTGCATAATCTCTCCAGTCCAAAATTATCTCAAGTCTTGGACCTATCCCACCCCCATTTTCAAACAGCCTTTACTCTGGAGAGGCCATAGGCAGCTCTTAACAACAGCCTGGTCTAATTTCCCTACAAAAATCTAGATGAATCTATTCCTGCCCATAGTGTATCCAGCCCCTCTCTAATATGAAACGCATGTGAATTTTGTCTAGGGAATTAACAGATCCCAGAGGGAGTGGGTCAGTGGTGGGAATGGAAGGCAGAGACAGTTGACAATAAAAGTAACTTTTACAAGTGGATTTATGTTTTCATCATGACTTATTGTCCAACCTTCCAAAAATCTAGTGTTTTTATGTTACCTTTAAGAATACACAAGTGTTGTCAGTTATAGTTGCACTCTCCTGTAGTCTCAGCTACTCAGGAGGCTGAGGCAGGAGGATTGCTTAAGCCTAGGTGTACTGGGCTGCAATGTGCTATGTCAAGTGGGTATCTGCACAAAGTTTGGAATCAATCTGATGAACTCTTGGGAGCCAGGAGACCACTAGGTTGCCTAAGAAGCGGTGAGCTAGCCAAGGTTGGAAACAAAGCAGGTCAAAATTTCAGTGCTGATCAGCTGCAGGATTGCACCTGTATATAGCCACTGTCCTCCAGCTTAGGCAACATAGGGAGACCCTGTCTCTTAAAAAAATTAATAAATAAGTAAATAAATAAAATTAAGCAAGTATTGGAAAAACCTAATTATATTTACAGACTATATAGGTAAGGGAGAGGAAAAGTCCTGACACAAGCTACAGGAAATTGAAACAGACAAATAAGCCCTTGAGTCTAATTGAAGAGCAAGGATCACTAGGAAGGAATCTTGGGCTTAGAAGCACTTAAAAGTGCTGCTCCTCAAACCTCTTCTCCCCCGCCCCCGCCCCCCGCCCCCATTTTCAAATCTAGAGTGCCTCAGATGCCAGGTTTTAACATCCAGGATCAGTCTCAGCCCTGCCAGAGACCTGCCTTGGGAGTTTGGAGCTGGAAACCTAAAATACTAGAAGCCTGGATAATAGGCTTCTAAACACAATAGACTAAAGTATGTTGCTAGACAACTAAATTAGCAGTTGATTTTTTGTCCCTCTTATGATGATTAGCTTTTACAAGAATATGAATAGAGTATCATACTTCAGGAACACTGTGATTTAAATTAGCTTCTACAAACTTGTACTTTGTTCATATAGTTGATTCTTGAGAAGTCCCAAGATTGAAGATCCTTGGAATGTAGAGAATTCTCCTTTATTTCCCATAAAAAGGAGACATTCGAGAACTTAACCACTTTCCCCACAGTATTTTGATAAGCATTGGAAGAATATAGAAGTTTGTTTCTCTATGAGTGAAACGTTCGTCATTGAGTAAATTTCTGTATTTGGCTGATGAGGGAGGATACAATTCCAGCCAGCCTGCAGACAGGCTATGGGGGAAATGGTAAATAAATAGATAAAGGATAATGTCCTAAGGCTGAAAATAGAGTTTTTGGAGTTGTCTTGAAAGCCATTTTAAGGAATACTACAGTCTTAGAAGGTTGATTTTCTCATCCTCATTTTATATTTTATTAGGGGAAGACACAAATTTATTAGTTTGCCCTGAATCCCATTACTTATAAATGGCAGAGGGGGGATTTAGCCCTACGTCAAACTCCATATTGTTTTAAGCAGGCACTGCTGCCTTTCAATGTTCAGAAATATGTGCTTCCTACAAGCTCATTTATTTCTATTTTTGAGTAGTTATTATTTTTCTCCTCTCTTACTTGCAAAGCTCCTTTTGAACAAGTTTAACTTTGCTTCAGCTAAATGAAGGGGAGCATTTTCTTTCTCCATAAAGAGAGTGGGTGTTCTAGTCCTATGGGGGTCCCTGCCACTAACTTGCTGTGTGACATCTGCAAAATATGTGTCTTTCAAGGCCCAGATTCTTCATGTGTCTGTTGATGGGGTTGGCCTGGAGGTCTCAAAAGGCTGTGATGTTTCATATGCTGGTGTTCCTGAGAGTTGTTCTGTCTCAGAACCGTGAGAAATCAGGGAAACTGGGACTGAAAGAAAGGTGAAAACGCAGCTGGGGAGAACTGTGGAAAACCATAAACGTGATCCCTTCCTGACTTCAGTTTTCCTTCACAGTTGGTATTCATTTGACTCAGTCCCTCAGATCCCAAAGGACAGTGTGTTATACAAACAGTATCAGTGGCCACTCTGGCCTATGCCTCACGAAGAAGAGGAAGGATAACTACATAAATAAATAATGTAACATTGGAATTGGGCAATTTTCTGTCCTTTGGGGACCACTGGAAAATGCCAATTTGGACCACACAAGACTCCAGGGGTTGTAAAACAGCAAACCACAACATGGTGTCCACTTGAAGCCTTTCACCGCAGTATGGTTGGCCAGGAGCTAAGTAACCAAACCTTTTACAGTGCACAGCACAGTCAATGCACACAGTCAATGCAGTCACTGGAAATTCTAACGTCACTCTCCACTTCAGGGTGGGCTCAGGAGTCTTATGGGTCTGTGGCTCCCAAAAGCCAGTCTGAGGACTTGCATCCATCAATGTCAAAGTCTTCAGAAGTTGGCTGTAAAATGCAAGGAAAAAAAGTACAAAAGAGAAAGAAAATAGGATGTTCTTTTCTAAAACTAAATTTATTGAAGAACTAAAGCTGTTAAGACTTTTCTCTTTTCTGTTTTTTCCTACTTTTTAAAAGTAAAATGTTCTTTCACTTGTGCGATTATAGTGATAATAAATGGTAAATTGTATATGTTGTTTATATGTTCATATGTTGTTTTGTTGTTTTTTTCTTGACAAACCTATATCAGATTCCAGGCCTATTGAAATTTTCCTGGCCCATGAAATTGAACACTGTGGATACTCTTGATTTAAAGTAGACAGGAGGGATGAAACCTTTGGACCCCCTTGCTACACAAAGAGGCTACAAAGCAGAAATCTGAAGAAAGAAAATCCCTGAACCACCTGTAAGGTTTGGAGATTTGGACCACTTGCCCTCGGTTCCTGTTGTTGGATCTCACTTTCTCTCTATTGTTCAACTGTGATTCAACAGGCTTAGAGAAAAACTAAGTTCATTAGTACTAAAAAACATATTTTTTCAAAAAACAGCCAAGAGTTAGAGATACTCAGATTTAACTATTATGCCTCTATAAGATAGAATGCTGTAATTTTCTGATTTCTTTTCACTTTGAAGAATGCCCTTGATATTCACTGCACTCTAATTTTACTGAATACAATTATGATATGGGTAAGAATAGGAGGTCAGTGATAAACAAGCTGCCAATTTCTTAGCACATATTATGTGAAAAATAGTTTTTCATGTATTTTCTCCATCTCATAATTACTGTAATTTAAAAAGATAGAACTGCCGCTTACAGTGATAGTGTAAAATAATATAAATAACAAGAATTTTGGCTTCCAATAAATCTGAACATGAATCCTACCTCTATGGCCTTGGTAAGCTAATTGAATTTTTTCCTCATTCATAAAATGAGGCCAACAATAATAATGCATGAAATTATTATGAGAAACATACAGTATAGTAAGTGTGAAATATCCAGATTAATGGCTGGTATATGGGAAGGACTCAATATTTGACTGAATAACTTTATCAAGTTCATGATTATTGTATGTAGCAGAGGTGAGAGCACCAGTCTCTGCCTCACAATCTATGAGCCTAGTACCATAGCAAGAATAACTGGTTTGTTGCACCGTCTTAGAAAGTTGGGGCATAAACATGACATTGTTGTATTTTCTCCATTTACCCCTTTAAATATTTTGTCAAATATCCCTCTCTCTCTTCCTTAAAAGTATCTTAGGAAGGATCCACAGCATTAGGCTCACAAATATAAAACTGTATCAACAAATTTAGTGTGGCCAGTTGGAACCACCAATATATCCCTTTTAGATTCTGACCTTGCAGTCTTTCTATTGTCACGTCAATATTTACGAAACTAACTTTTACAGCCACATTCCCAAAGACCCTCCCAGCTCCAATCAGCCTGCTGTACAAGTTTGGAGACATTTGAACAATGCTTTGAGGATGCAGAGTAGGTAGAAGAGTAATCTGGACTATGACTATACCATATTTCTGCTAATTTGGCAGAGTTTCTGTCTAAATTTATGTTCTCTCATCTAATACTCAATAATAGGCCTGTATTATCTATTGCTGTGTAACAAATTACTGTAAGTCTGGAGCTTAAAACTAAGCATATTCATTATTTCACAGTTTCTGTGATCAGGAGTCAGATGGATCTGCAGTCTCATCTGAGGCTTGACTGGGGAAGAATATGTTTTTGTTAGCACATTTCAGCTCCTTTATAACTTGAGGGCTTCAGTTTCTTCCTGCCTGTCAGCCGGAGGCTATACTCATTTTCTTGAGGCTGTCTTCAGCAACTTGTCACATGGCAGCCCAACATAGGCAGCCTCTGATAAGGCCTCTTACTTCTTCAAAGCCAGCTAAGAAGTGAGTAACTCCAGCAAGACAGGTGGTAGAATCTTATGTATCCTGTAGTCCCATATATGTGATCACATGCAGGCTGCTAATTTTGCCATAACTAGTTATTTATAAGCAAGTCACACCCAAAAAGAGAGAAATACAAAAAAGTATGAATATCAGGGTGTAGGACTCATGGTGTTGCGGGGGGAGGGGGGGACTCATGAGTCTCTAGGCTACAAGGCGGTATTATTAAAAATATAAGAATCCATTAATCTCTAATGAAAATTGTTAGTTAAAAAGAAGCTCAGAGGTCCACAGTGTCCCCACCAAACTACACACTCAAACTTTTGGGGGATTGGAAAGCACAGAATAGTAGAGAAACTAGTGACTTACAATAAGCCTACATTCTTATTAAATTCTACTTCAGTGCCCATTGAGCTAGATTCTCTTTTTATAGGAAATAACTTTCTATCTAAAAGTGCTTTAAATTCTGTAAGTTCTCTCACCAGAAGTGGTTCTAATTTGGCAGAATCAACATTGTGCATTTGAGTGATTGGGTAACAGAAGGAGATTGTAAAATTTCTGAGCACTGAATATCCAGCACATATGAATGTTTGATAGCTTTATTTTATTATCTAAAGTACATAGTAAGGAGTAAAGTTAGGGATAACGATCAGTTTAAATACATCATGAGGAGGTATGACCTTCTTAATCATATGAGAGTCATAATCACAAACCAAGCATATGTTGTTTATCATAGAATTAAGTGTAGAAGGGTTCTTTCCTTCTGGAAAATTATTATTTTCCCTGCTAGGGCCGTTTATTCTTTGGCTACTAATATGGCAATTATTCTCCTTTTTGTCTTGAGTACTTTTCCCACCTATCCCCCATTTCCCATAATATTATAAATGCCTATCTTTCTTCAGGTCCATTTTTATTACTAAGACAATATATCTGTTCTAAAAATAATTGAATATCTGGAGCTTATCTGGATTTAGGAAAGGATTTGTGTTTCTGCTTCTTAGAATTTCTTGAAGTGTACTTTAGAAAACTATTTTTTTAACAAATACAGTTATGTAAATCAAAACACAAACATAGCTTTTGTTCCTTTAAAGGCTTTTTCATAAATAAAACTGCAAGTTGTAAAATATGCTTACTTTGGCAGAATAATGCATCAAATTTTCGTTCAAAAATGTGTTCTCCATATTTTTAACGACTTGTCTAATTTCAAATTAATTTTATTTAATAACCTCACTCATTATATATACTTCTAGCTACATATCTTTAGGTTATATGGTTCAAAATAAAGAAGAGTCTTGATACTAAATTCAAACTCTCTTTTCTTATCCAAGAGTTTATATAAAATAATGTGTATAAAATCCTATACAAATGTTAGTAACTTACATAACATTTTTTTCGGATTGAGGAAATTCTTCAAAACATCTGAGACCTTGAGAAAATAATACTAACAAAACATAAGAGTGCAATACGTGAAGTTCAAAAAATCAGAGTTCCTTTCCATTTATAGCATTTAAGCAAAAAGTTTGAGGTGATATGTTTTTAATTTGTTACTTCAAATCTACATTTAGCAACACAGCTCTGACTTCTATGTTCAATATGAATATTTTATTTTATTGTCTCATGATAAAAGAACCTAGGAAATAGCCACTTGAAAGAGGACAGAAGCTACATGGACATCTGGTTTAATTTATAGCTCTTGTTCATTACCCTCATACCCAAATCTCAGAACATATGTGGTAAAGGCTTCTGAGAGGAAACCTGTAAACTGAACCTGAATTCTAATATTCTGAAGTTATGAACTAAAGCTGTTTAAAGTTAACAATAACTTTCTGTATTGCTATATTTTTAATGTAGTAGAATTCTATGTTAACTTTATGCATAACTATCTTTTTAATATAGTAGAATATTTTGGACACTGACTACTAAACTATACCCAACCAGGGATATGGAAAACATTATTAGCCTTACCTGATTTGGTTCCCATCCAAGTTCATTTCCCAGCTATCTCTAGGCAGTGAGGGCCAAATGCCAGTGGTGTAGGTAGTCAGGAGTACTCTCATCCACATACTCAGTGCAGTATGCTCTGAGGCATACTGACTTCCTATAATGAAGACCTATTTCCTACAGAATTCAGTACTAAATCCCCAACCTAGCTATCTTGTTATATAGAAATCAATTTGATAGTTAGATAAGATAAATACATTATATGAAAGACAGGCATATGTGCATGCATACAAATAGATAAACATATGTACACATCACCTATACATATACATATACGTGTGTGTGTGTGCACATATATGTGCCAATTTTATTACTGCTGACTGGTGGCCTGCAAAAGAGTATTACTTTTTTTTTTTTTTTGAGATGGAGTCTTGCTCTTGTCATCCGGGCTGGAGTGCAGTGGCATGATCTCAGCTCACTGCAACCTCTGCCTCACGGGTTCAAGCGATTCTCCTACTTCAGCCTCCTGAGTAGCTGGGATTACAGGTGCCCGCCACCATGCCAGGCTAATTTTTGTAATTTTAGTAGAGATAGGGTTTCGCCATGTTGCCCAGGCTGTTCTTGAACTTCTGACCTCAGGTGATCTGCCCAAAGTGCTGGGATTACAGGCATGAGCCACTGCAGCCGGCCGAGCATTACATTTTTTTAAAAAGCAAAATAAACAGAAAAAAAGTCTCCCTGCTATGGTTTTTAGCTTACATTTTAAATCTACCCTGCACAAACAGGCCTTAATATATGTATATATTTATCTGCATATTATTAAATATATCTTCACTATGTATTTCTGTGTAGATGTGTATGTTTGTATGGTGAGATACATGTGCTTTTAGAATAAATACAATAAATTTTACATACTGAGGAAGAAAATACTATTCTATTTATTCATTTATATTAGTACTTGGAGTGAAATATTAGATATAATCACAGAAGGTTTGAAATCTTATCAGAAAACTATTCATAATTGAAATGCCAAATCACAGACATCTATGTTGCTGCCACCCAGGACTATTTCCCTAAATAAGTCCTCTCAACTCAACAACTCATCTCAACTAACCACTCGGGAGCTTGAAAATTCTTACATGGTCCCACCACTCTGGCCACAGTTTATTCATTTAGGGATGGGAACCAGACACAGATTTAACCAATTATTCTATCCCTAGATTTTAGAACTTTAAATGTATAGAGCCAACATCAAGTAGGCTTTTTACTGCCATTTGAAATAAAAGTTAGTTTGCAGTGAAAGAAAATGAAGCAAATGTATGCAGAGAAGAAAGAAGAAAAAGAATTGTGCCTGGGTCCCATCTTACTCCCAACTGCATTCCTGCACTTTCGTTTTTTGTTTTTTTTTTTTGAGATGGAGTCTCGCTCTGTGCCCGGGCTGGAGTGCGGTGGCGCCATCTCGGCTCCCTGCAAGCTCCGCCTCCCGGGTTCCCGCCATTCTCCTGCCTCAGCCTCCCGAGTAGCTGGGACCACAGGCGCCGCCACCACGCCCGGATAATTTTTGTATTTTTAGTAGAGACGGGGTTTCACCGTGTTAGCCAGGATGGTCTTGATCTCCTGACCTTGTCATCCGTCCACCTCGGCCTCCCAAAGTGCTGGGATTACAGGCGTGAGCCACCGCGCCCGGCCCATTCCTGCACTTTCTAAAGTTTAGCTGTTTAACCCTTTTTTGGATTTCATAAGGAAATAAATTCTTTTTTTCCAAAATAATATTCATCATGCCTTTCTGTCACTTGCAGTGAAATAATCATAAAATATAGTGACATTCTCTGCATGGAAACAATTTCCTTGCTATTTTCCCAGTGTAATTTCCTTTTATCTTCTAAATTTAAGCTTCAACCATCATTCGTCTATGAAGTCTTCTAAACTGCTAAATACAAATTACTTGATTTTCTATGTGCCAGGCCCTCTACTGTCCTTATAATTCTTATTACTATTCAGAATGGTAATTGCCTCTAGTTTCTCTTTATCTTGTCTAGGTACATTAAACACAGGAACCATATTTATTGTTTCTACCTTTGTTTGTCTAATGCATAGTATGAATCCAAGAACAATAAGAGACAATAAGTAATTGTTGAATGCAAGAAACAATAAAGGAAATAATAAAAGATGTTTGATTTCATATCAGTTTCCTCCAATTTATGACTTTTAAAATTTGTCAGTGTTTTAACTCAGAGCATATGTTGTCAAACTGATATATACTGTATTAATCACTACTATTAATAAAGCCAATTTTCCATGTAGGAATTAATGGAACACTAACTTCCCATACAGCTTTTAAAAATACAATATTTTTAATAAATGGTGCAAGTAAAAAATGTTGGTAACAGAATTCTATAGTACAATCTTAGTTTACATTCTTTAAATTCCCCAAGCAACTCTCTCCAAACAACAATACCTACATGGTCAAAATTCAGATTTTCTTTGACAACCAAAACACAATTTGTACCTCTTAAGAGATGTGGAGCTAACTCAAAAATGTTGTATGCTTCGTTTTCCAAGAAAAACAGCACTTTTTGGTGAACTGAAGAAAGCGCACTTGGTTCACATGAGACTAACGGTTGTTCTCCGCACCTGGGAGGAACTGCCCTTTCAGGGAACAGTTTGTCTTGATCAGAAGCCGAGAAAAATACTTGTACTTAAAAACTCTTGCCTCAAATATTTCATATATTTAGAACCTTTTTGGGGGTCTTTGAATAGTGTTTTCAGTATACTTTGGGGGTATTGTTTATGGTGATTCTTGAAAAATATCTTTATAGACAGAGGGTTGTAAATGGTGCTTCTCAGTTGTCCAATCTAATAAAATGTCCCAAGTTGTGCTGTATTTTTAAATGTTGCCTTCCATACATTTATGTGCATAATGATTTGATTTTATTCTTCTTTTGTTAACAATTATCCACAAAATGTAATTGACATTCATGTTTAGGTAAAGAATAATAGCCTATTATGATTTTTAAATGTAATATTCTGCATTTTAAATATAATATTCTCCATTAAACAAGCCATAAACTGTCAATATTTACTCACACTGACCTAAACTGAAAGCCTCTCATTTTAGTTACTCTGGCACAAGATCTTAAATATACATTACTTATCTCCTGCCAATTTCCAAAGAAATACTATAAAAATGTTAATACAGTCTACAAATCACATTAATGTTTAGGAAAACCAAATTGTATATATCAATGTAATACAGGGTCGTGTGGCCTATTTGCATGGGATAGATTTAAAATATAACACTAAATCTACAGCAGAAAGGGTTTTTTTCTGTTTATTTATTTAGCTTTCTTTTTAATACAATATTGTTTTCTGATCGCCATTCAGCAACTGACAAAGGATGGTTATTATACTCGAGTAAACCATCTTTCTTTAGGACTTGGTATAAGATCACTTCTTGGTCAAACTCCATGTTTCCATCAGCAGGAGACATATGAGAGTTCCTGGTTCCTTACACTATTGATGGGACATGGCTGCACTCCCCGCTTCTCCTGCACTTTTCTCACTCATAGCTTGTCTATCATTTTGTACCAGAGGCCATCTGAACTTGTCATGAAGCCCTGATCTCTGTCCACGACAGTCACCAGAAAAAGACCAAGACTCTCAGGTCAACCCTAATCCATTGAATTCTAATCCACATATGACTCTGTTCATTTTTTTTTTTTTTAACTGGAGCTCCCACTCCTCCCCAGTTACTGAAACCTTCTTAGTACGCCTTTTGGAACTCAAGATGAAATCTTGTAAAATCACTTCTAAACTAACATTCCTCTCTAAACCATCTCTTACCCTTCATGTTCTAGGGAAACCATCTATGCCCACTGAGGATACTGATTCTCCTGTAATCCTCCCAAAATGGCAGCTATTTCTCTCCAGTGCTTTTTGTATCATGGGGCATAAGGGGTGCAGAAGTGTCCCTTTTACTACCCTTTACAGGCCCCCGTTTTGAATTTCATGTATTAAACTGCACTCCACTTTGATACATAATCTACTTCACCAACCACACCACACCCCTACATTGTTCTTTGAAAATTATAGATCTTTGGCCCACTGCCACCCATTCCATTGCTACTCCTCTCATAACTCTTAATGAATTCAAATTCATAAAACAGTCCTTTCAAGAGCCTAAACTTTCACTTCCTTAACCCTTTACCCTATAACGTTCTTCACCCTGCCTTAGCCACTCAATCGTGTGGTCATTTCTTTGAATAATAATGTGTCATTTCTTTGAACAATAAATAACCACGTGACTGAGTGGCTAAGGCAGGGTAAAGAACGTTATAGGGTAAAGGGTTAAGGAACTGATAGTTTAGGATATTGTAGTTGTAGCTACTAATAGCTACAAGTATTCCAGAATCTCAGTCTCAAATAGCTAACTGACACACCCAATTTTTTCAAATCAACCTCTTACATGTTATACTCCAACTCAGATATTCCTTTTACCCTACCAGGACCTTCAATATTTTTATACTAGCAACTTTTCACTATCTTTATCTCCATCTTATTTTCTCCCTCTTATCTTTAATCAGATGGCCAATCATAATTATTCCCTTGAATACGCTCTCAGTTTTTTTCCCTTTTCTCTTTTTTTGTATTTGTGTGGCTAAGCCATAGCCCTGACTAAATCCAGCTCTCCATATTACTACATTCCTGAACTTATGGTGGTGACCATAGTAAAGTAAAACAAAACCAAACATTGAAAAATCAAAAATTCAAAGTGTGACTAAATCATGAAGAATAGATTTAGTTCAAATATATAGTCACTGACCTTCGATACTTCCAGAAAATGATAGGAGTCTATTCCTCACCTCCTCTGCTGGCTAACCATTTTAGAGATTCACTAGTCAAGCTTCCAACAATGCTCCATTGCCCCTTTTGGCTGTTGACCTTGTGTATTAGTCTGAGTTCTCCAGAGAAACAGAACCAATAGAAATGTATATTGCCTTACATAATTATAGAGTCTGAGAAGGTCAAGGTCTGTAGTTAGTGAGCTAGAGACCCAGAAGAGTTGACGGTATAGCTCCAGCCCCTGTCTGAAGGCCCGAGAACAAGAACATCCACCAATGGTTCTGCCTTTACTCCTGTCACACTTGGATGCTACAATATAAGGCCAACTCTCAGAATTGTATAATAAATGATATCACAATTTATTGAGTGATTGCACAGTTGGCAATTTTCTCTATTTCCTTCAGTCATGCCATTTTTACCTTTATAGTGGATCATTCCCATCCCAATTTAGACATATACTTATTTCTCTTTTAATGCAATAAAACAAAATGAAACAAAAAACTTTCAACCCCATTTCCACTCCTCTATTTGAGATTTTGCCTCATTTCTTATTTAAGATAAAAGTTGTTTTTAACCAGTCTCTGATTTATTTTCTCTCATTTCTCTTAAATCTAATCTAATAAGTTTTTTGCCCCTAATACCCCATTGAATATTCTTTATATTCTTTTTTTTTCTTTTTTTTGAGACGGAGTCTCGCTCTGTCACCTAGGCTGAAGTGCAATGGCGCTCTATCTCAGCTCACTGCAACCTCCACCTCCTGGGTTCAAGTGATTCTCCTGCCTCAGTCTCCTGAGTAGCTGGGACTACAGGTGTGTGCCACCACGCCTGGCTAATTTTTTGTATTTTTAGTAGAGAGGGCATTTCACCGTGTTAGCCAGGATGGCCTCGATCTCCTGACCTTGTGATCTGCCACCTTGGCCTCCCAAGGTGCTGGGATTACAGGTGTGAGCCACCGCGCCCGCCCCTGAATATTCTTTCTATAGCAAATCCAATAGCCAGTTTTCAGTCCTGGCCTAGTAGTTCCATTTTACATGATTTGTCACTTTGTTCTTTCTGAAATATTTGTTCTTCTCATCTTCTAGGGTATCCTACCAGCCTAGCTTTCCTTCTACCTTCTACCTTGCTTGTCTTTCCTTCTCAGCCTCACTTGCTGGTACTTTCTCATGTCCCTAAATGTTAAATATAGGAGAACTCCAGGGTTCCATCCTTGAACTTCTTCTTTGTTCTATCTCCACTCATTCCCTGAATTATCTCAACTGATTTTATTATTTCAAATAGGAACTACAAGTTGTTAATTCCAAATTCATTTTTTACCTAAAGTTTATGTATCAAAGGACTACTTGACATCCCATTTGAATGTTTAAGAGCATCTGCAACTTAATATACTGGGAATTGAGCTTTGCTATCTTACCCTAACTTTTCCTTTTTCAATTTTCCTTAATTAATGGCAACATTTTTCTTTCAGGTGCTCAGGGTACAAATCTTAGGGTCACCTTTATTCTCCCCTTTCATTTATTCCTTTTATATTCAGAGGATGGCTATGTCTCTACTCCTTCCCTTTGCCATTCCCTCCAACTTCCCATGCCCCAAACATCAGTATCTCTTGCCCAAATTTTAGCAAAAGTGTCCAAAATTATCTCCTTTCACAATAGTCATAATGCAACTTGCTCAAAATACTTTATTAACTTTCCAATTCACTCAGAGTAAAAAAAAAATTTTGATCATTTCACACTGCTATATAGAACTATCTGAGACTGGGTAATTTATGAAAAGAAAAAAGAGGTTTAACCGAGTACAGTTCCACAGGCTTAACAGGAAGTATGACTGGTAGGACTCAGGAAACTTACAATCATGGTGGATGGCAAAGGGGAAGCAAGAACCTTCTTCACATGGTGGAAGGAGGTTGGGGGAGGGAAATGCCACACATTTTTAAACCATCAAATCTCGTGAGAACTCACTCACTATCATGAGAAGAGCATGAGGGAAATCTGCTCTTCCAAGATCCAATCATCTCCCACCAGGTACCTCCCACAACATTGGGAACACAATTTAACATGAGACTTGGGTGGGGACACAGAGATAAGCAATTATCAATCATCATCTGGAAGGCCCTATGTGATCCATCCCCACCATCCACCACTCCTCATTCATCTCACTCCAGGAGCTCTGGCTTTCTTGCCTTAAACTTGCTGGACTCTCTTTTTTATCTAGACTATCACTTTTTCTGTTTCCTCCTGGGCTTCTCCAGATAGCTACATGGCTATTTCTCTGCGATCCATCAGATCTCTATTCAAAGATTACCTCTAAATGTTTCTTACTCTAAACATTCCATTTAATATTTTAGTACTCTTTTCCCCATCCAATTCTTCTTGTCTACTTAAATTCTCTCCAAAACACACATCACTATATAACACAGTATATATATATTCTTATTTGTTGTGCTTTTTGTCTATCTTCCTCACCAGCAGTAAAGGCTCCAGGAGGGCAGTGACTTTTGTGTTTTGTTGGCTGTGTTATCCCTACCACCTAGAAACACAATGTAGACACTCAGAAGCTAGCTGATGAATGATTTGTTGAGTGAGAGAGGGAACAGCAAATGATAAAATAGTACCTGATTTTTGTTTGAGGAAGCCACTGAAAAGAAAAGCAAGAGAACCATTTACTCTATTTCATCTTCCATTTATAAACATATGACTCAAATAGCTTAGGAAGCTCCTACAGCTCTAAACCTCCATAGATCAGTGTTTTAAAAATATTTATGAGTAAAATAATTACTGGTTGCTAAAAAAACAGATTTCCTTGACCTGTCTGATATGGTCTGGCTTTGTGTCCCCGCCCAAATCTCATCTTGAATTGTAATCAGAATTGGAATCCCCAAGTACTGGGGGAGAGACCTCGTGGAAGGTGATTAGATTATGGGGGTGGTTCCCCCATGATGTTTTCATGATAGTGATTGAGTTCTCATGAGATATGATGGTTTTATAAGGGGCTTTTCTCTCCTTTGCTTGGCACTTCCCCTTCCTGACACCATTTGTAGAAGGACATGTTTGCTTCCCCTTCTGCCATAATTGTAAGTTTCCTGAGGCCTCCCCAGTCTTGCAGAACTATAAGCCAATTAAACCTCTTTTGTTTTTATTCAGTCTCAGGTATGTCCTTATAGTAATTTGAGAATAGACTAATACACTGTCTCAGAGATTCTGACTTAGTAGATTTATGAAAGAGCCAGTGCATTTACATTTTTAACAAGTGCTTCACTGATTTTGATACAGTTTTTTGAGAAGCTGCTGTAGGTTCAATCAGAAGTGATTCAAAATGAGTGACTTATGTAAATTCAGAGTGGGGAGAACATTCTTTATTGTTGTTAACATACTGGGTTAAAGAAAATGCGTCTGGCATAAATTTCTTGTGTGCATTATTTTCAGGAGAGAGTTTAAAGGAGAACAGCAATTTGCAAAACATACTACAAAAACTCAGTATGTATTCATCCTCAGGGGATATGAAGACTTGGCCTTTAAAAGTAAGATCTATGCCAAAGCATTCATAGAAAAGCAATTGTTTCTTTAAAACATTTATTTATGAGCACTATGAAAAACTTGAGTTCATTGGCTAAAAAAAAAGGTGCTTGGTTCCTGGTTCCTGTGAAGAGCTAATACTAGTCAGATGTACAGCATTCCATTCTTAGAGAATACTTTTATTATTTGGATCAAAACAGAACTGGGCCCATGATACTCTTTACCATAATTGTGACACTCAGTTCTTCTCATTGCTACCTGGTCTTCTGTAGACTTCTGCCTCTACCAAAGATATTTTTTTGTGTGCTTCATTCTGAGTTAATCACCTAACTCAGACAGATGGCATTGTAATACATGCTGTCTCATCAGCATTCAGAACTGTTCTCTAGCTTGAAGAGAAACAGAGTAAAGAAAAGACTTCTTAATTACACTCCGCATTCCCACTCATTAATTGACCTTCGTTCAATTAACCATAAATCAACTAATGTGGTATATGTTACAGATAAATTAACAAATGTCCACATAACACAGTATGTCTATCAAGAGAAATTTACCCATTTGTAATTAGTTTTGTTTCCCACCAGAATTTGGGGGTTAGCTGCTATCAATCTTATAAGAAAAAAAGCAGGCTTATTTTCCTTTTTTTCTTTATAAATCTGTGACTCCAAATGAGAACATCTCTTCCCCTGAAAATCTAAAATCAACATACGATTCTCCAATGGTTCTCTTTTCTTAGTCTACATTATTTCAAATATAAGAATAAAAGGGATTAAAGATAGACTGAGAGGGGCCTGGCACTACTTTGTTTCTGTGGCTGAAGCAGCTCTGACATTCTAAAATTACTAGCTTTAGATAGGGTGTAGCAGAAGGTAAGATGAAACATCAACCGATTTAATATTCTCCTTTTATTTAAAGAATAGCTTTTGGAACTCAGTATCAAGCGAGTCTGTTTTAAGACTGAAAGTATTTTAAAGGACAAGAGTCTCAGTCTATCGAGCAAGAATGAAAGTGTTAGTTAGCCAATTCATTTATGTAAAATAGTTTTTAAAAAATTTTTTTGCTGCTCTCAGACTTCAAACTCACATAGGATAAGAGCTAGGGAAGTGAAAGTCAGTGGGCAGAGTAAACTTGACCCTGCTGAGGTTCTTCGTGCAGATGCCTCTGCCCTGTTTTCCCTGCCTAGTCTTGGAGATAAAGGAGACTGAAGACAGAGAGGCCAGTGAACTATTTACTGTTTCTTTGCAGAGACAGAAAACCATCAGAGGCCCACAACATTTTTTAAAAATTAGTAAATCAAGACTTTTTTGTTGACTACTGGGATCACTCTATTTTTAAGTGAGATAACAATATCATCATTATGTAAGAAATATCCTTATATATTTAGACATATATTCTGAGCTATTTGGTGATGAAAAAACATGTTAGCTTATATACCTTAAAACATTTTAGCTAAAAAGTGTCAGAAAAAAGTGACAAAATGTGAATCAATGTTAATGTAGGTATAAGGAGGTCCATTATACTCAATTCCTTCCTTAATATATTAATAGAAAATTTGCTGTTAAAAGCATGAAAGAAGGTGATTCCGTGTCTTTGCTATTGTGAACAGTGCCACAATGAACATACGCATGCATGTGTCTTTATGAGAGAAGAATTTATATTCCTTGGTAGACTGGATAAAGAAAACGTGATACACACCATGGAATATGATGCAGCCATAAAAAAAGAGCGAGATCATGTTCTTTGTAGGAACATGGATGGAGCTGGAGGCCTTTATCCTTAGCAAACTAGTGCAGGAACAGAAAACAAAATATTGCTTGTTCTCACTTACAAGTGGGAGCCAAATGGTGAGAACACATGGACACAAAGAGGGGAACAACAGACACTGTGGCCTACCTGAAGGCAAAGGGTGGAAATAGGGAGAGGAGAAGCAAAAATAGCTAATGGGTTCTAGGCTTAATACCTGGGTGATGAAATCATCTGTACAACAAACCCTGTGACACAAGTTTACCTCTAGAACAAATCTGCACATGTACCCTGAACCTAAAATGAAAGTTTAATTGTTAAAAAAGCACGAAAAAGAACACAATATAAGTCAGCAATACTTAGATCACAGTTAGTTCTTCTTTATAACAGTATTTTACTCCATGTAAGCATTCTTGTATGTACCTTGTCATTCTACAAAACTCATTTGCTTTCAGATAATGATTTGGTGCCCTAAGTTCTACAATAAGAAAACACTTTTGTTTTTAGCAAATGCTGCCTTTTTTTATATATTAGTTCTTAGTCATCCAAGTTTTACCTACTCAGTGTTTTGGAAGATCAGTTTTTACCAGAAAAAAACAAATTATTCCTTGATTGTTGACACATTTTTATTTTCTCCCATCTCTATCTGATTGCAAAAATATCTAATCTGTTATACTAATTTATCTAATGTCTTGAACCCTAATATAAATGAACATAAGAAAATATAATATTTTATGTAAAATATGTAACTTATTGATAGAGCAATGTGAAACGAATAGTATTATTTTGTGATTAAACACATACATGGAAGAGTAGAAATGGTGCAGGATGTTGAATTAGAAATAAAACTCATTTATATAGCGATATTTTTAAAGAATGTCCACAATCATATTCATCCAAATGCCTAACTTCTCAATGTTGCATAGGTCAGTTTCCAGATATTAAAAAATTTCACAATCGTTTTCCAGGGTTGAAATTACAAGGGAAAAATGACTAGGTCAATTTAATTACAAAAATTCCTGTGTACATCTCCATGTATTTGGATTCATAATGTAAGTAATGCTCATGAGAATTAAACAAAATTAATAGACATTGTCTCTTCAATATGACTTAAAGTGAAAGCCATATTTCATTCTCTTACCCAGACTTCATCATATATATTTTTGGAAAGGGAATAACAGAAATTTATTAGGGATAAGACCTCCAAAATAATTCAGAATTGTATTCATCAGATGCTTCTAGATTGGAGCTTTCATCACAGGTCTGAAGAGGAGGTGAGCTGTTCAGCAGCAAATACTATTTATAGATTGGGCCAGGCTCAGTGACAGTAAGTTTGGTTGAGGATTAGATGTCATTAAAGTCTCTGAGCTACATCTTGAAAAGGGGAAGAACTTGCCTGTAGTAAACTGATAACCTTAAATAGTTTATAGTTGAATGCAAAAAATTAAATGTAAAGAAAAACCCTAACATTTCAAAGGTTTTTTTTCTATAAACATTCCCAAAATATGCCAAAACATCATGAAACTCTATTTTTTCCTCCACAGAGAAGGAAAACCCCTGCCATTACAGATAAAATAATTTCAATTCACCATCCATTTCTCTAAAAAATTTTCTAAAACATAAGTCAATTATATCCCAAACATTTTGATGTAAATACGAGTTTTCCTGGAGCAAAATAAGCAGTGGCAAATAGACTGAAAACTTCCACTCACCCATTTATATCCATGCAAATATATCCTGGCCATAATAAGTACTTGAAGTTTTTTTTTTTCATCTAATCTTTTTATTTCTATAAACAATTAAGGTTACAATTGGGAGATGAAATGAAATGAGCAAATCTTTATTCCAAACGTGGATTATTGCACATTTCTAAGTATTAAGTCTACTACACATTGCTGTAATTGATTATAATGGTGCTGCTCACAGTTAACACTTTGCCACCATTTCCATGCTTCAAGAGGTTTATAACTCAGCTATAAACATTTGCTCTATATTGAACTGCATATTGAAGATTTCAGCCTTTGAGAAATTGCTTTTGTGAGCTGAAAAAAGAAAAGTCAGACTAGACTTTTCTGTTACAACATTTTATTTGTAAAGTAACAAGCATTTTTGGATTAAAACATTTTTCAATTTCATGATAACTTTTTAAAGCAAGATTTGGCTGTGACAATACTCCATCAGAAAAAAAAAAAGATTTAAACTAAAAAATTACTTTTTTATTACTTTTTATTTTTTTTAAGACACAGTCTTGCACTGTCGCACAGGCTGGAGTGCAGTGAGGTGATCTTGGCTCACTGCAACCTCCACCTCCTGGGCTCCAGTGATCCTCCTGCCTCAGCCTTCCAAGTAGTTGGGATTACAGGCATGTGAAACCACATCTGGCTAATTTTTGTATTTTTTGTAAAGATGGGGTTTCTCCATGTTGGCCAGGCTGGTCTCCAACTCCTGGTCTCAAGTGATCCGCCTGCCTCGGCCTCCCAAAGTGCTGGGATTATAGGTGTGAACCACTGTGCCCAGCCAAAAATTACTTTGTTTTTTAATGGTCTCATGACAGTTCTCTGTACCACTTTGGTACAGACTATGAGTATCTATAATTTAAAGGCACGGTATACCTACAGCCATTTGAGACTTTCAGGTAACTTGTATTTAATTTACTAAAAGAACATTTCTTGTTAATTGCATGTTGCTACCCATGCATATATTCATTTGACAAACATCTAGTATATCTTCAACTTTGGTGATTGATATGGTTTGGCTGTGTCCCCACTTAAATGTCGTCTTGAATTGTAGTCCCCATAATACCTACGTGTTGTGGGAGGGACCCAGTAGGAGGTAATTGAATCATAGGGGCAGAGTCCCCCATGCTGTTCTCGTGACAGTAAGTGAGTTCTCACACCATCTGATGGTTTTATAAGTGTCTGGCATTTCCCCTGCTGGCACTCATTGTCTCTCCTGCTGCCCTGTGAAGAGATGCCCTCCACTATGATTTTAAGTTTCCTGAGGTCTCCCTAGCCATGTGGAACTGTAAATCACTTAAACCTTTTTTCTTTATAAATTACCCAGTCTTGGGTATTTCTTCACAGTAGCATGAGAACAGACTAATGGAGTAAAAAAAGTTGAATAAAACACAATCCTTGTGGATGAAAGAGATAGGTGAACTAATATTTATATAATAAACATTAAGCCTGGTATATGTAAGTACCTTAGTAAATTCCTGTTAAACTTATGTGTATGTGTGTGTGTGTCTTTACTGATTGTACAAATACAACACACATAAGATAATATGGTAGAACACAGGAGGAGTTGTTAAAGTCTGATTCAAATATCTAAACATTGAATAATTTCAAAGTTCTGCAAAAACTTGCATAAAGTTTAGATATTTTGAATTATCTATATTTATAGACAGTAGTTTTTAATATACTTTCTTGGGTTAACCTATAAATCAGAGGTGGCAAAATCAAATGTCCACAGGAATTTGATAGGTAACAGAAATGTGTGATCCTAAACCAGAAAGAGCCTGGGGCTGGGGGATATTGGTGAGGAGTTCCTGAATAAACCTTGAAATTACCAGTTCCATCAGCAAATTAACACTCTTAATTTGTAAATTTATAAAGCACCAGGCCTGCCAACCAAACATGTTTGGTTCCACATCCATATTTGGTCCAGCTGCTTGAGCTGTTAAATACAACTCAGTTTGTTTTCTCGATATTTTATATTAAGAATGCTATCCTCAATTTTAATCCTGATTTTTTTTTTTGCCATTAGTTGCTATCTGTAATTTATTTATACAGAACTTTATCCATATGCCAGTTTAAGCTGAAAATTGATTTTGTGTGTAATTGCTGAGGGAGGTAAAAGGTGATGGTAAAAAAGGTGAAGATTTAACAGACACACAGACATGACTTCATAAACAATAACAGTTTATTGACGCATTCATGAGTGATGGTTCAGAAACTCAAGTTAATTATTTCATTCAATTCCACCAGATTCTAGGACCTGAATAAAATTAACCATACTCAAAAGAAACTGGTAGACAACAAGAATGGTACCATTTATGGGTCACCTAATACGGACTCAGGCACTTGTGTCAAGTTTTTTAAAATTGTGGCAAAATAAACATAACAGAGAATTAACCATCTCAATAGTCTTTAAGTGCATAGTCCAGTAATGGTAAGCATACCTACATTGCTGTGCATCCAGTCTCCAAAGCTCTTTTCAGCTTGTGAAACTGACACTCTGGACCCATTAAATAACTCCCTGCTTTACCCACCTCCAGCCTCCAGCAATCATCATCCTATGTTCTCGAGCGATGTATCTGGCTACTACAGGGGCTTCATGTAAGCAGAATCATAGAGTATTTGTCATTCATGTGATTAACGTAATGTCCTAAGTTTCCTGCATGTTGTCACTCGCCAGAATTCCCTTTATTTTTAAGGCTGAATAATATTCCCTGTATGTGTACATTACATTTTGTTTCTACATTAATTCATCAATGAACACATGGGTTGCTTTCATCTTTTAGCTTTTGTTGGTACTACTATGAACACGGGTGTGTACTTATCTCTTTTATACCCTGCTTTCAATTTGGGAGGTATATACCTAAAAGTATAATTGCTGGATGATATGGCAATTCTATTTTTAATTTTTTCCACAATGGCTGCACTGTTTTACATTCCTGCCAATTTAATTTTAAAACAATTCTAAAAGTCTGTCAACTCCTGAGAGCCACGAGCTTTTGGACATTTCACAGAGGTTCCCCAAGTCTCAGTTTCCTCACCTATGAATGAGAATTGTTACCTCATAGTGCTTCTAGGAGTGGACTGAATGAGATTTTCCTTTAAAGGTATTTAGGCTTGTTGCATAGTAAGCACTTAATAATTAATTCCTGAGCAGACACATTAGGCTCTTTGATTTGTTTAAGTGTTTATTCCTGTAGAATCTTTCTTTAGTTGGCTAATATGAATTATTTTGTGTTAACTCTAGTTATGTTCTCTGAAATTAACATCCTCCTTCTGTTGTTCTGTATCCATTGTGGGCTTCTGTCATGCTGGTCTTGTTACCGGTGTTGAATCCATACGTGTCTGCAGCAACCTCAATTCTTGTCTCCTCAGAAAAGGAAGGGCATAAGGCAGCAAGAGAAACCGAGGCAAGTTTCAGAGCCAGGTTGAAAGTTTATTAAAAAGTTTAGAGCAGGAATGAAAGGAACTAAAGTACACTTGGAAGAGGGCCAAGTCGGTGACTTGAGAGCATCAATTGCCCTGTTTGACCTTTGACTTAGGGTTTTATATATTGGCATACTTCCAGGGTCTGGCATCCCATCTCCTCTGATTCTTCCCTTAGGGTGGGCTGTCCGCATGTGCAGTGTCCTGCTAGCACTTGGGAAGGGCCGCATGCCCACTGTGCTTGCTGGAGTTGTATGCATGCTCACTTGAGGTATTCTTCCCTTACCAGTCAAATCTGCCTCGTAGGTCACATACCAATTAAACTCCGCCATTTTGCCTCTTAATGTGCATGTTTGAGCCCATTCACTCAATTCCTGAGATCTTACTGGGAAGCTGCTGATCACCAGTTTCGGGATTTTTTCTATTTATTGAGAGTGCCTTTTCCTGGTGCTGACTGTAACCACGTATTTTAGGAGACTGTTTAACAATCGCCTGACCATCTCTGATGGTCATCTGAAAGTTCCAGTAGAAGTGGGAGGAAGCGCTCTCCTGTCCTGCTCATGCCTAACTAGCTACCTACTGTAACAGTCTGAGCTCTCATTGCTTCATCACAGTGACCAAGGAACGACCATTCTTTTCTGGAAATTTTAAACATTGCCTTGCACATATTGACTATCAGTAAAAGTTATCCCTCCTTGCATCCCAACAATGGCCATCCTGTTTCTAAGGCAACAAGTACTGGTTCAACAGGCTTTACATGAATAGTCACTAGGGATATTATGTTGTACTTTGGACTTTGGAAGAGTGCCAGTGATTTTGAGGTTCATACTTTAGACAGTTAAAGGAACAAAGGAGGAGAAACAAGATGTTTGTCCACCTTCCATCTCAGGTGTAATATCTGCCCATCCTGACCTGAATTAGAAGCAGGACTGGAAATTATTAAGGCAGTGTGGAAAAGCATTTGGGAGTTTTGTAAGGTTATCCCCCTCAGTCCCAAAGCCAATGGCCACGTTTTAGCAACATTGCTTATACCTTAGAGAAATAAATGCAAAGAATACATTTAGTTGAATCTTCTCAACAAATGGAATCATGTGTTAATACGTAGACCTTATTTTAATCCATTCACATATTTTGAGCCTAGTCAATTTTAAACCTTGTCCAATGACAGTTATTAAATAACAATGCAATTATTTGCATCAAAGGATATAAAATTATTTATTTACAATGATATTTAACTTTTCTCATAAAAATGTTTTTTGGGAATATACATTTATTGGTCTATTCGTAGCTATGAGAACAAAGTATAAAATATGTGAATTGTAAACTCCTCCTAGAGAAAAGTGATTGAAACTACTACTGGATTAATTCCTTTAACCATCTAAAGTATGAACCTCAAAATCACTGGCACTCTCCCAAAGTCCAAAGTACAACATAAAATCCCCCAGACATGGGCAGTTCCATCAAATAAATGAGTTATTGCTAATATGGGGAAGACTGCTGTGATCTCATTTAACCAAGAAACTGTTGAACATGAATGAAAAGCAGGATGGAATGCCACCCTTCCTGTCGATGCCACTCAGGACAGACCAGGAAAGTTCAAGGATAAGCAGAGGGATGCAGCTAATTTTTAGTAGAAGACAGAGGTTTCATGAGAGAGGAGAGAGGAGACTACAGTGCTGCAAAAACAAAGCTTTTAAAGCTATTTTTGAGGGAAATATATACACAAAATAAGCAACAACAAATTCTTTGTAAAATGCACATTGGCTTCTCTTTATACACAAATTCAAAACACAAGAAGACTCTTGAAATTCTGCAATAAAAGTTACGAATGACAATAAAAATAGACAAAAGATTTAAGCAAACACTTCAGAAAGGAAGATGCATAAGTGGCCAATGAACACATGAAAAAGTGCCCAACATCATTAATCATGAGGGAAATGCAAACTAAACTACAATGAAATATCACTATGTATGCATTAGAATAGTTAAGATGAAAAAAAAAAAAAAAAAGATTGGCAATGCCAAAATATTGGTGAGGATGTGATACAACCAGGTCCATTACTGTTAGAGATGGAAAATGATAGGACTGTTGTTTATTTTATGTCTTTCATTTAAAATGACATCTTTCAAATAAGGAAAAGTTGAGGGAGATCTGATAAACATAATGTCCAATATAAGCATGAGTAGAAATAATATAGGTTAGTATAAAGAAATGCGGTAAATTACATATAATTAGTTTTATTTAAAAAAATCTAGTTCAATGCTACAGTTGAAATGACTCCTAGTTCAGATGAGGGGTTCTACTCAAACTAGATGTAAATGCAATGTGAGCTTAACTCCTCTGATAAAGCAAAATTGATGTCATAAAGTATTATGTGGCTCTATTTATCTCCGTGGAATGACTCATATTTTAAAATATTTCCCTTTACTGACCTCAGTAAGGAACAGTTGATCACTTTCTCCTTCATCACTCACTTTAAAAAGGGCCTTCTGGGTACTCTCCTGAGTTGCTAGTGCTGTGACAGTCTGAGAAAACAGCAAAAAGACATAGTGATATCCAGTTTTTCCATAAGTATCTAGCCTTAAGTAGCCAATTAACTGAAATCACCACTACTGGATTAATTTCTTAGGCTTGAGGTATTTTCTCCAAAGAGAACTTGTTCAAATAAATCTATATTTCAAGATATGAAAGAAACATGAAATAAAAAGTCTTAAGTGGCAAGTTTCACATCAAAAGAAGACTTGGATATTTACTATATTCTCCTTGGAGATAGGGAAGCATACACCGACAAAAATTTGAAAGAAATGTCTTATGCTGTCATTGCTGGATGGAAAAAGAACCATAAAACTAATATTTTCATATCCTTAAGAAAAAGGAAAAGAAAAGTGGGTTAACAAGAGAATTAGTATTTATCTGTCACCAACTCCAAATAAAGGATCTTATATACTTTCTAATTGATGTACTATCTCATTTCCGTATCCACAGCATTTCTAAGAAAAACTTATGGTCCTCAATATACAGAAAAAGAATTTGTACCTTCTAAATTCCTTTGCTTACTAAGGCAAGAATTGGCAGAATTCTGATTTCTGTTATTTCTACTACATAAGCTCCACCAATGTCTATATCTTCCATCTGTATCCAGGAAACTCAAATCTTAGGTGTGAGAACTGGTTAACCATAGAAAATACACTTGTGGTTTCTGAAAAGACTATGAATTTAATCTGAGATTCTATTTCATAAAAGCAAGAAAAGGAAAGCAAATGAAACAAAGAGACAGACAACTGAGAATAATAGTGGAAAAATGTACCGTTGGACCATTGTTAGATCAGGAGATTATATTCTATCATAGTTTTTTCTTTATGATCTTTATATATATAAATTAAATATGTATGTGATATTAAAACATATCTCAGTAGTTTGGAGATAATTTTCTAAAGAATGAAAGAATTATGGTCTCTAGTATAGCTTCAATACACTTAACTGAACAGATTCTTACATTTGGTATATAAACCTGTGTTATCATCTAGTGGTAAAGTGTTAGAAATACAGACACAGACTCCCTGGATCCCCAGAAGAAGCTAATTCATGAACCCAGAAAATGCAACATATCATACCAACAATGTGGTCTAATTGCATTCAGCTTGGTTCTCAAATATATACAGATAAAGTTGGATCACAATGAAGCTTGATAAAAGCTTAAGTCTATGCATTTAATGTTCTGTGGAGGTGTGAATAATGCTACCTTCAGAGCTGGGTGGGAAAAGTTTTATTACTTTTATTTAAATTGTAAACAATTGTTAAGAAATAGCTTTCCTGATTAAGCACTGGAAAACCACAAAGCCTGTGAAACATTGATGCCAAAAAACATGCCCAAAAATGAAAGTGGGAAAATAAAAATAATGGACTATAACTTAGATACAAGTGCTATTCTTTCCTAAGAAGAGGAAAACACTGCCAACATGGTATAACAGACTTGGTCTTTCTCCTAGTATTTCCCTAAAATTCTGATGAGAAGGAACACTGATAAGATACAAAAATATCAGAAGGTACAATGTGGCACATAAGTCCATGAATGCAGTTTCTTTTGGATCAGGAATGAATATGAGACTAAGATAGGAAACGGGTACATTATCAATCCTTCCCACACACATTCTTTCAGCACCTGTCATGTCAGTCTCTCTATAAGTTACAAGAGCTAAAGCAAATAAGTAAAGATCTGATGGGGAAGAATTGACATACAATTACAATCCAAAATAAATGGCATGATAAAGACCTGCACAACGTCTGTGAGCAACAACTAAAAAGTAAAAAACTGAAATTGGGAGCAAAGAGAAGCTTATGAAAGAGGCACTAATTGAACCTGACATTGAATTATGAGTAAGAACTTAACAGCTATCTGAGATGGAGAAGATCAGAGGCCTAGAAACATTAAAAAAGCTGTTCTGCTAGAAAAACAGTAAGAAGCTTGAAGAAGGCAAGCTCATGTGTGATGCTGCAGTAGAAAATCCTGGGCAGTCAGAGAGTCATAGCTGATGTGCAATAGGTGGATTGTGGAAATGACTAACAGAGAAGATAATTAGGGAGGAAAAAGTCCATCTAAAACACAAGCTATTGACTTACTGTATGGTTTGTTTTGATATTTTTGTAATTTTATTTGTCATCAATTTAAAGGAAGAAACTTTTAGAAGTTAAACTCCTTGGAAACATTTTGTCTATTTTGGTCAGTGCTTAATTCCTCAATGCTTAGAAAAGTACCTGGCACATAGCAGCAGCTGAATGAATATGCAAATATTTGTAAATTGAAACTTAAAAATATTCAGTAAATATTTATTGAACCCTTGATGTGTGCTGGCACTGTAACTATATTAGGCATGTTGACCTTTTGCCAAAGAAGATTAAGTTAAAGATAAATTATAACTGGTGACAAACATGCTTTCTCAAATGCCTGGGAAATCTACCAGAAGGGCCCTATTCAATATAGTAGCCAATAACCACATGAGGCTCTTGATCACTTGAAATGTGTCTATTCCAATTTGAGATGTGCCATAAGTATAAAAGTCACACAAGATTTTGAAAGCTTGGTGCAAACAAAGAGAATAAAAATATCTCAGCAAATAATTTTGTATTGATTGCATGTTGAAATGATAAATATACCGTCTTAAATAAAATATCTCATTAAGAGTAATTTACCCCTTTCTTTTTACTATATATGTGGTTGCTAAAAAAACATAAAATTACATACATAGCTTGCTTTATATTTCTACCAGACAGTGCTCTGCTAAAAATCAAGGATTAAACTATTATTCTCAAAGTATGGGTTGAAAGGTCTCTTTATATTTAATTTTCACACTATATTAATTTTGAATACTGAGGCTACAGATGAATTTGCTAAACAGTTTGAGTGACTTAAGTGAGTTGTACAATTAAGAACAACTGTACTCAATTCTACAGGAAGTAACCTAATTCAATACTTGATGATTCAGGTATAGATATAGAGAACCAATCTTGAGCCTTCACAAAGCTTAAGATTTCTTGCTGACTGGAGGCAAAGTAAGAAACTTTCAATAGCTTTTTCTGCAGGTATTCAGATTTGACATAGTGCCCCAGTTTATAAATGGAATCAATTTCTTTGTGAAGTTCCACTACTTTCTGGATGCAGGAAAATAGCGCAAGCACTGAAATGGCAAAATTGGAGAATATGATCTATGCTGCTAGACCTCTCTGTCAGAGCTGTATGATTGTGACCCAGTGTGTGCTTCCTGATGGGAAATGTTTTCCCCTGGGCCAACTCTGCTGCCAGAAATTTCAGAATACTATTTGAGGTGTGTGCATTCATGTGAAAATTCAACTTGGAAATTCTATGCATTATGGAACCAGGAATCAAATAGATGAGGAAGAAATGGGGATGCTGGAGCATGGCTAACAGCAGGGATGGCTGGACAATGTTATTCTGGTCTAGGAAAGTTATGAAGGAGCTTTATCTAGGATGAACAAATAACTGTTTAAAGAGCGTGTAGACTCACTCAAGGCATTTGCAAGAGAGAAGGAATCAGAAATCCAACAAATTGCAATGTAACATGAGAAAAAATATTGGCAGATGATCTAGCTCTTAAAACTCTTTCTGTCAATGCAAAAATTGAGTTCACACATGGTCAACATTCAATCTGAATTTCAGGCAGGGAATTCACTGTTGGTTCACTGTAGTTATTAATGGTATTTGCCAAATAGTCCCAGTTCTCTCCACTTCCTGACACATAATAGGATTTTATTTCCTGGCAATCTTGTGGTTTGATGGAAACACGTAATTAACTGTATCCAACAATTTGTGTGTATTAGTCCCTTTTGAGAGAGAGCATTTTATTATCAATTCAAGCTTGTCAATACTGTGTGGAATCTAAGATCCACAATATGCTGAGTCACACTGATTATACTACCTTTGAATAATAAGTAGAAACTAACCAGAATTAGCCTTTCCATCTAACTTATTTATTATAGGGTTATTTGACATAACAAAAATCTATTTAATATAAAAGTTATTAAATATAAAAAGCTACCCAATCAACCAGACTAAAATTTTTCCATCTACACACAAACACATATGTTCTTTTGGACCAGAAGTAAGGGGAATACAGTGCCTTAACCTGTAGGCTTTATTCCCACAGACCCTCAACCAGTGGTAAAGTTTCCTGATAGGTATTTATCCTCTCTCTTTCTCTGGTCACTGTCTACTGTCTACTGACCTACACTGTCACCATGAATTGAATTCAGTATGAGGGCTCTCATCTGAATGATACCCAGGGTTCTGGGCTTTTTCAAATACTAGGAGAGTGGGGAGAGAGCATTCTCACCTGCAGTGGGAGCAAGAGCCATCCATCTAAGAAAGCCCAAGGTTTATATGTCTGTAGTGAGAATTTCCATTTCTGTGATTTTTTTCTCCTAAAGTTGGTGTTATTTCCTTGCTATGACTAGCTATTGCAAAACAGTTGGTATAATGTGTTGATCTGATATTTAATTCATGTACATCTAGCTTTGTGACCCCACCTTTCTGGTGGTAGATTTTAGCAATAATCAAATTACACAAAACTCATATATTGACACTAATAATATGATATTCCCTTATATGGGACTTCATAACATTTTAGACCCTTGTATACATTGAGGATAGTTCTAGAGCTCTCTTTTTTCTATGGCATAATAATCTTCAAGGTTCGAGACAGTGGCTTCTCCATCAGCTTTGGTCTCTGATCCACTAGAGTTAAACATTTCTGTCATTAGGCCGGGCGTGGTGGCTCACTCCTGTAATTCCAGCACTTTGGGAGGCTGAGGAGGGCAGATCATGAAGTCAGGAGATCTAGACCATCCTGGCTAACACGGTGAAACCCCGTCTCTACTAAAAATACAAAAAATTAGCCGGGCATGGTGGCGGGCACCAGTAGTCCCAGCTACTCTAGAAGCTGAGGCAGGAGAATGGCGTGAACTCAGGAGGTGAAGCTTGCAGTGAGCCGAGCGCCACTGCACTCCAGCCTGGGGGATAGAGCGAGACTCTGTCTCAAAAAAAAAAAAAAAGATTTCTGTCATTAGTAATCAGAATGGTATAGACAAATAAAAGAATATCATTTCTGGTGGATTATGATCTTGGTTACAATATTTACTAGTTGCGTTGCCATAGGAAAGTAAACTCTCCTTTCTGAGTCCTGATTCCTTCATCTTTAAAATAAAGCTAATCATGGCAACCCAATGAATGATTATGAAGAACAAATGAGATAAAATAAAGGAAAGCCATTCCACAGATGAATAGTAATTCATGTTATGATAAGCAGTAGATATGACATTTTCTTTTGTCTCCAGTTATAGATTTTCCATTTGGTTCTTTTTTTGTATTTTTCATTTTTTTTTTAATTTTTAATTTTGAATTTTAGTGGGTACATAGGTATATATTTCTCTGGGTACATAAGATATTTTGATACAGGTATGCAATGTGTAATAATCACATCATGGAGAATGGGGTATCCATCCCCTCGAGCATTTATCCTTTGTTCTACAAAAAATCCAATTACATTCTTTTAGTTATTTTAAAATGCATAATTAAATTATCATTAACTAGAGTCACCCTGTTGTGCTATCAAATATTAGGTCTTATTCATTCTTTCTAGCTAATCTTTTTGTACCCATTAACCATCCTCACCTTCTCCCACGCCCACTACCCTTTCTAGCCTCTGGTAATCATCCTTCTATTTCCATGAGTTCAATTGCTTTGATTTTTAGATCCCACAAATAAGTGAGAAAATGTGATGTTTGTCTTTCTGTGCCTGCCTCATTTCACTTAATATAACGATCTCCAGTTCCAGCCGTGTTGTTGCAAATGACAGGATTTTATTCTTTTATATGTCTGAATAGTACTCCATTGTGTACAGGTACAACTTTTTTTTATCCGTTCATCTGTTGAAGAACACTAGGTGGCTTCCAAATCTTGGCTATTGTGAAGGGTGCTGCAACACACATGGAAGTTCAATTATCTCTTTGATATGTTGATTTTCTTTCTTTTGGGTATATATGGAGTAGTGGGACTCCTGGGTCATATGGTAGCTCTATTTTTAGTTTTTTTGAGAAACTTTCAAGCTATTCTCCAAAATGGTTTTACTAATAAACATTCCCACCAACAGTGTACCAGGGTTCCCTTTTCTTCACACCCTCACCAGTGTTTGTTATTGCCTGTCTTTTCTATGTAAACCATTTTAACTGGGTTAAGATAACATCTCATTGTAGTTTTGATTTGCATTTCTGATGACTAATTACGTTTAGTACCTTTTCTTATGCCTGTTTGCCATTTTGATGTCTTCTTTTCAGAAATATCCATTCAAATCTTTTGCCCATTTTTTGACTGGATTATTAGATTTATTTCCAATAGAGTTGTTTGAGCCGCTTAGATATTCTGTTCATTAATTCCTTGTCAGATGGATAGCTTGCAAATATTTTCTCCCATTCTGTGGGTTGTCTCTTCACTTTGTTGATTGTTTTCTTTGCTGTACAGAAGCTTTTCAACTTGATGTGATTTCATCTATACATTTACTCAAGAAAATTTTGTCCAGACCAATGGCCCAGAGATTTTCCCCAATGTTTCTTGCAGTAGTTTCCTAGTTTAGGGTCTTTGATTTAGGTCTTTAATCCATCTTGATTTTTGTATACAGTAAGAGACAGGGGTCTAGTTTTATTCTTCGGCATATAGATATCCAGTTTTTTCAGCATCATCTATTAAACAGATTGTTTTTTCCCCAGTGTTTGTCCTTGACATCTTTGTCAAAAATAAGTTCAGTGTAGGGCTGTGGATTTTTTTCTGGGTTCTCTAGGCTGTGCCTTGGTCTATGTGTCTGTTTTTATTCCAGCACCGTTTTGTTTTGGTTACTATAACTCCATGGTATGATTTAAAGTCAGGTAATGTGATTCTTCCAGTTTTGTTCATTTTGCTTAGGATAGCTTTGGCTATTCTGGGTCTTTTGTCATTGCATATAAATTTTAGGATTGTGTTTTGTATTCTAAATTCTCTTTTCTTGTAAGACCTCTATATGCTCACTAGCATTCGAATAGCGGTAAAGTTAAAGTGAAGTTGAAGCTGTTCCTTAGCTTTTCAGTTAGATGATGTGGCCATCGAATGAAATACAGATTATGAAATAAGGGGAAGGTTGTGTCCTGCCGTTGTCTCATTGAATACAATAACTAATTTGCATGACTCGTTAAAAAATACGGGTATCCTTCCCCTACATTGCCTTTAGGAATGAAATTGCCCATTTACACCGTGGGTATTATTGTACTCAGTCTCCTTTTCTTCCCCAGTACAAAAATGCCTATATGAACTTCACGCCTGTCTAAATCTAGTAGACTGTTCTCTCCTAGCCTTAAAAACCCTTCTCACATCTTTTTTTTTTTTTTTTTTTTGAGCCGGAGTCTCCCGCTGTCTCCCAGGCTGGAGTGCGGCGGCGCCATCTTGGCTCCCTGCAAGCTCCGCCTCCCGGGTTCCCGCCATTCTCCTGCCTCGGCCTCCCGAGTAGCTGGGACCACAGGCGCCGCCACCACACCCGGAGAATTTTTTGTAGTTTTAGTAGAGACGGGGTTTCACCGTGTTAGCCAGGATGGTCTCGATCTCCTGACCTCGTGATCCGCCCGCCTCGGCCTCCCAAAGTGCTGGGATTACAGGCGTGAGCCACCGCGCCCGGCCCCACTTCTCATATAATTCTTTAAAATCGCTCACCCCTCTCTGCCCTGTCAGCAAATGTTAACTTTTAATTGTGAAGACCCACTGTATTTTGCCTCACATTACTTTTTTTCTGCCAAGGCTGCATAGCAAGAACACAGACTCTTGCTCCAGCATCTGCTTTACTTTCTGTTTTTCCTTTGACACCATTAGCTTTCTGTCTTTACACCTATTCTTGAATTTAGGAGAAGATCACCCCCTGAGCCAGTCACTGTGCATTTGTTGGTACAAAATTGGATGTTCTTTCTGCTCTATTTCACTTTTCACAGCATTTTGGCTCTGATAATCCTATCCCTGTCTTGCCCAAGTCTGAACAATACATAGTCTATAGACTAACAATATTTTGATTTTTAACTATGATGTAGCATTTTAGTAAGCATTTAGCTACGGTCTATATTTGGTCAACAGAAAGAAAGATGCTTAATTTATTTTCCTGGAAATTCTTCATTCATTCATTCAACAATAGTAGTTTACTTACTAAATACCTAACAGTAAAGGAGGTGTCCAAGAAGAAAAAAGAAAATTGTCCCTCAATGAATTTACAGTCTAGTTGAATAAAAAAGAATAGTCTATATATCGTTTTAGTTTCATTTTATTAAAAATACTTCAATTCCCTTTTTTTTCACCTTTAGATGAAATGAATTCAGCAACCGCCTAACATATTTGGGCTATGTACAGAGTCAATCTAAAATCATAAGATTTTAATGAAGAACATTCTAATAGTAATTATTAAAGTAAAAACTCTGTTTTCTTTATATCTTTATTTAATTTTCTTTAGGTAGAAATTAATTTTGAATATTTGTCAATTTAATATGTAGTTAAATAAAAATCTACTCATGACTTCTTAAATTCAGGACTCCACTGGATGTACAAATGAATAATTGAGGGAATTTACAAAGAATTCAAAGAAGAAAATAACCATTTGGATCTATTAATTTTATTGCCATCAAAGTTTACTTCAATTCTCAACTTAATTGTCCTATGGGTATCTATCCCTTTTTGCTTTTACATGCTTCACACACACTCACACACACACACAATACTCATATATCATGAACATCCACACATTTCAATTTAATCCAATAGAAAACTCTCATTCACCAAAAGCTTTCTTTGATTTCCATACCTTTGAAGGCCTCCTCAGATCTATTTTCCTGCTGTCCTATTTTCTTTCAGTTTTATCCTTAAGAAAGCTTCTCTGTGATTTGGAACATTTTCCACTGTCTATTGCAGTGGTTAATTTTTTATCATATTTATACCAATAATATGATGCAATTAAGCACTCTGCTGTGTTTTGATAAGATTCCATGGGGTCTAGGCATTTTCAGCTATATAAAAATGTTCAAAAAATAAAGCATGAGGGCAAAACTAAATGCCCTGCTGACCAAAAGAGTTCAGAAGACACGGTCGAATCCTGATCTAGAGAAGCATTTTCTGAAGATGGGAGCCACACAGAGGACTTCATTAACTTCCAAGCACTTCAAAATGAAAAATGGGAAGAAAGTATCTTGGAAAGATTGGACAGCAAGACGACACACTAAACAGCATACACATTATGATAAGTAAAGGGGGTTGTTTGATTTAAGGAGTATTGATTTCACTTTCCTTTTTAATGAAAATGGAGAATAAACTGGTAGTTTCAAGAGAGGAAAATAAAGTATTATATTTTTACCAGATATTGACCACTTATGCTTGCTTACTCATGCCTTCTAGCCCTCTAAGTTTCAACACGAAGAGAGAGGGAAAAATACTCTTCTCACACTATAATGAACAAAGAAAAAAGAGGAATAATGTAATTCTTAAAATTTCAGAAAAAAATAAGTAACAGTTGAAGCTTATCATCCTGTCCAAATATAATCTGTAAGAATAAATTATAGTTAGTGAGCCTTGCAGCATACACAGGACGCAGGATGTTGTAATTTTTATAATATTATCTTGATATATCATTAGTGATTTAGCAATTCTAAATGTTACATTTCTCACTTGCCCTTGGAGGTCATGCTATAAGCTATTTGAAAAGTAATTTATTCAGATATGTTAGGAAATGTCAGTTCAACAACGAATAACTTTTAAAAATATTTTATCAGAAAGGAACAGAAAAATCAACTGCAGAGCAGAGAAATATTCTATTCTCTACCACCTTTGCCAGGATAAAGACTATTTTTTAAACAATTAATTAGGAGGCCATTAGACTGAGGTGGCTCCAGTACCCTGGGTTTATATGTAAGCAAACCAAATCCAGTTCAATGTAAACAGTCATTTTCTAGGCCAATCAGAAACTGCCACCTAACTCCTAAGGAATTTCCACTCCTGAAGCTGAACCAATCAGAAACTGCAATTAACCGCTAAGTAGGAACTTTTCCCTGGAGTGCTCCCAATACTGCTACTGCTCCTCTTTAGTCAATCAAAAATTTTCTTTCTTGTTCTGATTCTGCAGAGACCTATTAAAGCCTTCCCTCTGTGGCCCTTTATTAGATCCCCAAACCGTCCGTGGTCTGGAGCTACACAATTCATGAATCACTGTCTGTTCAAATAAACTATTTAAAATTTCTATGTGCCTTAGTTTATGTTTTGGAACTGCCTAAAGGTCATTTCTTATGTCTAAAATTTGGCTGTGTCTTATACTAATTGAGGTAAATAAAAGATAGAATGTTCCTAACATCAAAATAATAAGTAAATAAATAAATAAATAACAACTACAAACTTCTCAGGACCAATTACATGACTACATTAGGTAAAATAATGTTTTTTTACTATTATTTTAACCCAAATCACTAATAAAAAAAAATTAGAGATGGGTTCTTGCTATGTTGCCCAGGCCATCTTCAAACTCCTATGCTCAAGTAATCCCTCCACCTCAGCCTTTAGAATAGCTGTGATTACAGGTGTATGCCATCATGCCTGGCTTTCCAAATCCCTAAATTTTAAGTCTCAGTTTTCTGATTTATTTTTCAACTGGTGACAGAACTTTTTAATGTTTTGGGATAGTTTTGATCGGCATTCCAACTATCCACGTAACAGAAGAGGCCCCTGGATGCACATCTTTTGTATTTCTCTTGACACTGTATACACCAGAGACTTTATGGCATCAGAAGCTGTGCCACAGAAAGTCATTCAAAATTGGCTCAAATTTTCTTTTCACTCTTATTAATGGAAACTAACACATCATACTATTAACATAATTAATTTGACCTAAAAGCTATATACAAACCTTTCTTAACAGAGGGAAATTATTTCTTTAAATATACTCAAACTAAACTTTAAATAGATATGCTTCATTACAACTCAAGAAAGAAAAATGAGGCTAAATTAAATTTGAATGAAGCTAATGTAAATTTGAAGTTATTACCTCTTTCCTTTTCACGTTAGGTGGATTCTGACAACAAAAACATTCAGACTTACAATTTAGTTCTGTGAAATACTAATGACAATTACCTTGGAAACAGTTACAGTTTCTCAGAAATCTACACACAAATACAAAACACAAATACAATCATAACATTGTCTCTTACAATAGAAGCACAGGAAGCAATAAATGGTTGGGTCTGGAAATAAACTATCTATAATTTTGGTAGATGTGCATTTCTACCCCTCAGTTACTGACCTATCACCAAGGAGAGAAAGGTCAACTCACTCCACCTGCTACAACTTGCCAATGGATTAAAAAAAGGAAAATGTAAGAATTAATGTGGAGAAGTAGAATATTTCAAAGGAAATATCAATGAGCCAGTATCCAAGTTTTTAAGTTAAATTCAGATGTTCATTGAGCCAATGACATTGTTATTTGGAGTGTGTGTGTGTGAGTGTGTGTGTGTGTGTGTGTGAATCTCAACAAATAGGTCAAACTATGGAAACTGGAAATTGCTAGCAGTCATTAGGCCACCCTTGAAAAACAACTTTTCAGTAAAAAAAAAAAAAAATCCACAAAAAAATAAATCAACTAATTCATCATCTTTGATCAAGATTTAGGGCTATAAATTTGCTCTTAATTATTTAAACTAATTGTGAGCAAAAGACTTGAATGCATTATGACAATTAGACTATGCCTTAAAACTGTAGAATCAGACAAACTTGCCAGTTGTTTCACTTGAACTATTGAGTCATTTCAGTTGCAAATATTCCTAAAAGAAGAAAAATTAATATTCTGTGGAGTTGCATGCAATATGGAAGCCCTCTGAACTACCTGAAGGGTTCAAGGCAGGTTTAGCCCTTCTGGTCTCTGACTGTGTCTACAAAAGCAAAGTGAAGTGAAGAAGTAAAGCAATTATCCTGATTAACCAAGCAAAAAATAATTCCCTGCAAGTCAGAAACAGGCAATTGGTGAAGCATGAATTATCCAGATTTACTATACTGTATATGCTGGTCAACTCATCAAACAATACTATTTTACCTTACATTGTTTGTGTAGACAATTTTAAAAACCTAATAATATTGTGAAAAGTAGCTAACCTCAAACCTTAAGTGTGACCACATTTCTTTTCATAACATGGAGATGAAGGAAAGGCTTATTTCAGGAGACCTAGCACATATTGAAATATGATGAAGATGAAGGAGCATTCCAATATTGTGAATTGAGAATGCTATGTCTCTAATGACCACGTAGTCTTCATAAGCACCCTAGGCTAGAAGGAAATATGAAGCTAGGTCAATAATAGAGAAGAGGCCATGGATAAATCAGTGATGTATATTTCACTTCAGCCTCAAAAAACTCACACTTATGTAGGGGAGCTTAACCAAATAAAGTATCCAAAGAGGAGGAGATAAAATAAATTCAAGTTTTGAATATGTTGCATTGGAACCAGATGAAAGGTTGAGTACAGAGAGATGTACCGTAGGGTAGTTAGTGAATTCCCCCCCGAGATGAATTAGGTATTTCAAATTGTCCATAACAAATGACCACAAATCGAGTAGCTTAATGCAACACCATTTATGCAATCCTGAGTCAGGAATCAGGGATCTGCTTAGTTTTGTTCTTTTAATTTAGGGTATCTCACAAGACTGTAATCAAGGTTTCAGCCAGAGCGAGGGTCCCATCTGGAAACTCGACTGAGAAAGGAATTTCTTCCAAGTTCATTTACGTGGTTGTTTACAAGATAAGGTTACATTTGAGTTATTGGACTGAGGGCTTCAGCCAATGGCTGCTGGCCAGGGGCTGCCCCAGGCCCTTCCCACATGGAAATGCAAACATAGCAACTTATTTAATCAAAGCCAGCAAGAGAAAGAACCTGCTAGCAAGACAAAAGTCAGACCTTTGTAATCTCATTGCAGCAGTGACAAACTCTCTGGGTTGAGATATGCTATTGGCTAGAAGAAAGTTACTAAAAGGAAGGAGATAACACAAGGTCATGCACACCAGAAGGCAGGGATCATGTGGGGCCATATCAGGCACAGTTTACCATAGAAGATGTCACCTAAACCTAACCCTTGGAAAAGTAAGGGAAAGAGAATCCCAGGCAACAGTAAATGCCAAAGGCCTGAGATTAAAAAAAAAAAAAAAAAATTAAAAGCTCTTTAGTGTTGAAGAAATTGAAATAAGACAGAATAATAGAAAATTATAAATGATGAGGAAGTGTTAAAAGATGAATTGGAGAGATAAGCTGAAGTCAGGCCATGAAAATCCTCTTAGACTATGGTCAACAGTTTAGTTTTATTCTAAGTGTGAGGCAATGTATTCACAGTTTTTAGCAGAGGAGTTGCATGATCTCGTTTACTTGCTAAGTGGATAACTGAGGCTGTTGTGTGAAAACTGGAAGGGATGTCACAGTAGTAGGGTAATGAGATGGTAATGAAGACAAGATAATTGAGACTATTCTGGACTGAGTGAGGTGACTGTGGCAATGGATAAAAGAAGAAACATTCAAGTTATATCTTAGAAGTAGAACTAACCTGGCTTGAATATGACAGGTGAGGAAAAGGGAGAATTTAATTACTGCTAAATTTCTAGAATAAACAGCATGATTGTATTATTAACTGAGATGCACAAGACTGTGGAGTGGGAATGAAAAAACAATTTGACCAGAAAAAAAATCCCAAGTTGAATTTTGGACATGTTAAATTTGAGATGTTGTAGGACTTCCAGTGGAGATGTCAAATAGGTAGTGGGAAATAATCTGAAACTCAGACAAAAGATCATGCTGCAAATTTATCTGCATAATATTAATGAATTTTAGATTTAATCACTCTAGAAGATAATGCACTATTAAATACATATATTAGATATGTGTATATACATATATATTTGATCATCATTTTCTTAAGATGGCAGATTAGAGGCATTGTTAGCATACCTCTCCCACTGGGAAGGACAAAATGGTGTTTAGAAATTCACACTGTGAACTTTTTTTCAAGAAGCAACACAGGAACTGAACAAGAAAACTGAAGGAATCTACAGACTCTTTGATGGAAGCAGGCGGCTATAGTTTACACTGTGAGTCGGGTGAAGTGCTGCAAGTCCCCAGTGTGACAGGGGGAGAGGCTGCCTCTGGGATACACCCCCAACCAAGGACCCTGAAAGTCCAGGCCATGGAGGAAAACCCTAACTCCACCCAGCACAGGAACTGACTTGCAGAGGGTTGTAGAATTTAAAAAAAGCAGCAGCATCAGGAAGACCCTTGCATGCACTCCCAGATTCTAGCATGGACCAAGTAAACCATTCCTTACCGTTCCTCACAGGGGACCCTGCAGAGGACAGCCAAAAAAGTGCAGGCAGTGGTCGCAGGTTGAAAGAAGTCCTGAATGGGGTTTCACAATATAACCCCCTGTGGTGACAAACTCCCTTGGCCAGGGCCAGGGCAGCAAAGAGTGAAAAGCAGGCTGCACCTGCAAGTGCAGGAGTCGCGGGTACAGTTGTGGGTACAGGAGCCAGGGGCCCAGCTTGGCAGTGGACAGGGAAAGGTGTGACCTGAAAGCTGTGGCTGCTGTCCCCAGAGGGAAAGCTTATGACTCGGGGTGGTTGAGAGTTCTGAGTACAGCCTGACTGGAACTCAGGTCACCTCTGCCAGCGGAACACTGCAGGAGAACATCTGCCTCCTCACATGTGTGGGAACCATGTGGGGCTTACCACTCACCGCTGCTCCCCACTCCCTGTGCAAACTCTTCTGTGCAGCAGAGGCAGTAACACTCCCCTCTGGAGTATCAACCCAGTGGCCCGAGAAATGTTCCTGCTGCTTGACCTGTAGGCAGAGACTCAGAGCAGAAACCTTCCTGATGCAGCCCCCACCTGGCTTTGCCCCACCACTTGCTCTGGTAGCTTCACACAAAAGACAGAAACTCTTGGGCGCTATATGGCCCTGACCATTATCTAAGAAACCAGAATACTCTCCCTGGGCAGCACAAGGGAAGCAAAAATCTCACTGCTACTACCACAGCTGGTTCTCTTGTGAAAGCACCACCTCCTGGCTGGAGGCCAACCAACACAGTCCATTACAGCATCTCCTGGTAGAATAACACTGTGCCCAGGAAGGAGAAAATGGCTGTGCAATCTCAGCTATCACCACTGCTTGCACCACTCTGGCTAACCAGGAGGTCCTGAGTCTGTCCACATGACCAGTTCATTACTATTATAACTGGCATTCAAGAAAGCCAACATACTAAGGCTATCAATAACCAAGAAATCTCATAAAGTCTATGGCATGCCCCTGCCATCTCAATTAGAGCTGATGCTGCCACCCACTGCTGGGAAATTTGAGAACATGTCACATCACCAGATCCCTTGCAGACATTTCTGAGCACCAGCCTGGATTGTGGCAAATTCGCTGGGCCTCTAGACCCAGAGGAGCAATAACACTCACAGTAGTCTGGCTCCCAGGGACTCCCACTCCTAGGGGAAGAGGGAGTGTACCACATCAAGGGAACACCCTGGGGGACAAAAGAATCTAGACGGCAGGCCTTAAGTACCAGATCTTTTCACTGGTGAGTAGTTTCTTTAACCAGAGCCGCAGTTGCAGTGCTGGGTTCACCAGGGTAAGTCTTCAGCTCTAACCCAACATTCAGACAACCTTGTTTCACTTGAAGGGTCTTGGAGAAGAGGATGTATTTCCCCCCTTACCCAACACCACTGGCACAGTTGAGACTCCTCCCATGTGAGCTTGGCATGGGTATGACCATAGACAGCCTTTCTGGGACACATCAGGGTGACTGCATCCCCACAGGAGCAGCCTCCAAGTACAGGCTTGCACGAGAGACAGAGTCACATTTGTTTCTACTTGGAACATCAACATTTCTACACATGAGAAGAAGTGCCTATCTGATCTGAATGGCTAGAGCTCTAGGACAGAAGTATCTGAGAAGTAGATAAATTTCCTGCTGACCTGGCAAGGGAGCTGAGGCGGACCCAACCCTTCCCCTGATAAGACCGTAGTGTGACTCCATGAGAGCTTCTCCAGCCACCTCTATCAAGGCTGAGACCTCTGCCCACTATTGGATATTGCATTTACCCACCTGCTTTAGCCACAACTGGTTCCTACAACCTCCCCTACTGAACTGAAGCCTGAACCATCAAACCGGTAAATAAAATACTGGGGGAAAATAAATAAATATAAAAATGCATGCCATGGAAGAATGAGAAAAGCTTTAAGAGACATCTACTATTCCAACCCCATAGGAGACAGTAAACTTGTGCACACACTGAGCACATTGCTACCAACATGTGAGAAAGCCATTATACAAACTCTCTATAACCAAGGAACTCGTACAGAGTCTTCACCTCTGAAAGCACCAAGAACCAAATTAGGCTATGATAAACTATAAACATTAAAGTCTTATCCTTAAGGGGAAAAAAGAATTTAACAACAAGCACAGGCAAATCAAAAACAAATTCAAGAACAACTAGAAGAAACAGTCTACACAAACACCCAAAATATCACACTACCTCTCCAACAATGGATGTAAACCAAGAGGAAATCTGTGAAATACTGGATAAAAAATTCAGAAGGTCGATTATTAAGCTACTCAAGGAGATATGAGAGAAAGGTGAAGACCATCATAAAGACATTTAAAAAGCAGTTCAGGGCCGGGTACGGGCTCACGTCTGTAATCCCAGCACTTTGGGAGGCCGAGGCAGGCGGATCACGAGGTCAAGAGATTGAGACCATCCTGGCCAACATGGTGAAACCCTGTCTCTACTAAAAATACAAAAATTATCTGGGTGTGGTGGCACGCGCTTGTAGTTCCAGCTACTCAGGAGGCTGAGGCAGGAGAATGGTGTGAACCCAGGAGGCAGAGGTTGCAGTGAGCCGAGATCACGCCACTGCACTCCAGCCTGGGGACAGAGTGAAACTCTGTCTCAAAAATTAATTAATTAATTAATTAATTAATTTAATTAATTTAATTAATTAATTAAATAAAAAACAGTTGAGGATATGAGTGAAAAATTTTTTAGAGAGATAGATATCATCAAGAAAAAACAATCAGAACTTCTGGAAATGAAATACATACTTAGAGAATTACAAAATACAGTGGAAAGTTTTAACAAGACTAGAACAAAGAGAAGAAATAATTTTAGAGCTCAAAGACAAGGCTTTTGATTTAACCCAATCAGAGAAAAATAAAGAAAAAAAGAATAAAAAGAAATGAACTAAATATCGAAGAAATATGGGATTATGTAAAATGGCCAAACCTAAGAATAATTGGTGTCCCTGAGGGAGAAGAGGAAATATAAGTCTAGAAAACTTATTTGAATAATTGAGGAAAAGTTCCCTGGTCTGGCTAGAGATCTAGATATCCAAACCCAAGAAGCTCAAAGAACACCTGGGAAATTCATTGCAAAAAGATCCTCACCAAGGCATATAGTCATCAGGTTATCTAAAGTCAACATGAAGGAAATAATTCTAAGAGCAGCAAGACAAAAACATCAGGTATCCTACAAAGGAAAACTTATCAGACTAACAGCAGTCTTCTCAGCAGAAACCTTACAAGCTAGAAGGGATTGGGGTCCTATATTCAGCTTCCCTAAACAGAATAACTGTCAGCCAAAAATTTTGTATCCTATAAAACTAAATTGCATAAATGAAGAAATAAAATCTTCTGAGACAAACAAATTCTGTGGGAATTTGTTACTACCAAACTAGCACTGCAAGAAATACTAACAGGAGTTCTAAACCTTGAAACAAAAGCCAGATATGCGCCAAAATAGAACATCTTGAAAGTATAAAATTCACAGGGTCTATAAAACAATAACACAACAACAACAACAATATCTAGGTGACAATAAATATGGTGAAGAGAACAGTACCTCACATCTTAATATTCACAGTGAATATAAATGGCCAAAATGCTGCACTTAAAAGATACAGAATGGCAGAATGAATTTAAAAAATCACAACCCAAATATCAGCTATATTCAAGAGACTCATTTGACATGGAAGGATTCATATAAACTCAAGGTTAAAGGGTGGAAAAAATATTCCATGCAAATAGAAACCAAAATCAAGCAGGAGTAGCTATTCTTATGTCAGACAAAATAGACTTCAAAGTCACAATAGCAAAAAAAGATAAAGATGGTCACTATGTAATTATAAAGGGATCAATTCAACAAAGAGATATTACAATGCTAAAAATATGCATTAAACACTGGAGGTCCCAGATTCATAGAATTATTACCCCTGGACCTAAGAAATGAGACAGACAGCAACACAATAACAGTGGGGGATTTCAATACACAATTGAACCACACTAGACAGATCTTCAAGACAGAAAGTCAACAGAGAAACAATGGACTTAAATGACACGCTAGAATAAATAAACTTTACAAGACATTCTACCCAAGAACTGCAGATATACATTCTTATCAGCACATGGAACATTCCCCAAGACAGATCATATGATAGGCCCCAAAACAAGTCTCAATAAATTTTAAAAACTCAAAATTATATCAAGTATCTTCTCAGAACACAGCGAAATAAAACTAGAAATAAACTCCAGAAGGAACCCTCAAAATTATACAAATACATGGAAATTAAATAATTTACTCCTGAATGATATATGGGTTAACATGACATCAAGATGGAAATTTAAAAATTCCCTGAACTGAATAATAGTGACACAAACTATCAAAACCTCTGGGATACAGCAAAAATGGTGCTAAGAGAAAAGTTTATAGCATTAAATGCCTACAACAAAAAGTTTGAAAGAGCACAAACATACAATCTAAGGTGACACCTCAAGGAACTAGAGAAACAAGAACAAATCAAACCCAAACCCAGAAGAAGAAAAGAAATAACAAAGATCAGAACAGAACTAAATAAAATTGGAACAAAAAAATACAAAAGATAAATGAAACGAAAAACTGGTTCTTTGAAAAAATAAATAAAATTGACAGACCATTAGCAAGATTAACCAAGAAAAGAAGAGAGAAGATTTAAATAAGCTAAATTAGAAGTAAAATGGGTGCTATTATAGCCAATACCACAGAAATACAAAAGATCATTCAAGGCTACTATGAACACCTTTACATGCACAAACTAGAAAATCTATAGGAAATGGATAAACTTCTGGAAATATACACTACTACAGTGACAGGTGAAATCAGATATCAGAATGTACCTCTTTACAATTCATCCATTTAACCAAATACCACTTGTACCTCAAAAAACTATTAAAATAAAAATTTACATACATATATACACACACACACACACACACTCATGATTGATTTTCAGATCTTCCAACATTTAGTTACCTGTCCTAAGACAAGTCACATTATCACTTTGAGTCTCTGTTTCTCATTTATAAATACATGTAATGATTTTACATTTGTGACATGTAAATATATATCTCCAAGGCATAATTATTTAATTAACTATGTGAATTTGGTCAAATTATGTAACCTCACTGAGCCTCAGTCCCCTTTCATGAAATATGAGCAGACAGAACCCTATGGGACCAGAAGTCACTTCGTTTTTCAAAATTCTGAGTCTATGTTTGAAATATATCACATATTCAGATTTAGATGGAACGATATCTGAAGCAGATTACTTTTAAATTGTTAAGAACTAAAATTGTTTCTAATGTTAAAAATAAACATTTAATATTAGCATCTAATTAGTATACTGAATATAATATACATGTATCTTCAAATACTTTATAGAATATAATATGCAAGCATCTTCAAATACGTTTAGAAATAAATAAGAACTGAAGTGAAGATAATCCATACAAGTTTTATCACATTTCCTGAGCAAAATATATATTCAATATTAGCTTGATAGCAATAATATACTTTCAAGATTTTCTTACCATCTTCAAGTCTATAATAATACACAATCAGAATATATTTAATAAATTCTACAAAAGAAGGTAAGTGAAAAGAAATAATCCCTTTTTCATTTTAGGTCAGGCCAAAAGAATCCAGCCCTTCTATTTAAAAACAAAAATTATTACATTGGTCTAAATTATCCAAATTGGCTATTTTTTTCTTTAACATTTACCTTCATTGCTTTCTTTACCAAAACCAGCCTTGATTAGCCCTATTATGATTATAGAGTTAACGTGCCTTTTACCAAAATTAACCTTATTGTAAAATAGACAATCATCTTAACAATATTTGCATATCTGTTTAGTATGAGAAGTTGTGAGTTGAAATGTTCATGACTTTTCAAAAAGCAACAAATTCATTATCTAAGCATTATAATTCACAGTGTAATATATAAACATTAGCAACTGCCTAAGCTATTAAGCAAATATTCTGATTTGAATTTAATTTCTCTTTGTTTTCTTCATCACAATGCTTCTTTTTCCACAGTGGTTCTTATGCATGTAGATTTTTTTCCATAGGCAATTAAAGTGTAGTTATTTTTAGGGACGTGATTATAAAATTTCCACAGTGGAATTCCATATATGATTTCCCTCAACAACATCTTAAGCCATTTTTTTTGGTTTATATTTTCAGGATAAAAAACAAGATAGAATCTAAAAATCATCATCCTGCTTTCTGCTTTTCTCTCCCCTAGCCCCATGGCAATTTGCTACACTCGTTTGCTAAAACGCTAAAGATTAATAAAAAGAAAAGATGGAAATAACTTCTCCCCACATAATATTATGGCTCCCACAAAAACATTAGCCACAGAGTTAAGTGACTCTGAAAATCCACCTATGGTAGCCGTCTTGCAACAGTTGGACTGTTCTATGAAGCTTTACAGTGAGAGAGTTATTCAGTTTTCATTATTTTTATCCAAATATATCGTGATAAAAAAAACAAGCATTTATCTCATACTTTCTTCCGATTGTAATCAGTATGATAAAGAACATGAATGTGACATACAAAGTGTGAGGCAAAGAATTTCAAATTATCTATTTAGTATGGTTTGAGATTCTAACAGAATGTTCTCTCTTGGCTGTGTCTCCACCTTAGAAGTCAGGATATTAGCACAAAATGTATGAAACCTGATAGAAAAGGAAACCCAACCTTTATTTATTGTATTTCTGTTTTGTAAACCATGATGAAATCTTCCCTCTCCCTGAGAACTCTTCTTTTAAGAATCATAAACTCGTGGGCATCCAAGTTAGAGGAGCAGACTCCTGAGAAGATGTGTTTGAATGCCAGAATTTAATACTTCAACGGGCTGCTAGTTCAGGTGTTTTTACAATTTAGTACCGATTTTCAACTTTCATTTGCCTCACTGCCTTAACTTTAAATCATGTGATTCTTTTTCTTCTCCCCTCAGGCATTAGAGCTATCAATCAGCACACTGAATTTTCCTTTGGATTTTTTCATTAGCGTTCGCCCAAAATGATGGAGCAGCTCATGGCATTTTCTGCATGTTGACCTTTCCAACACGGTGTCATCAGTTTCTCAACCTTTTCAGCTCCTGGAGCTTCAGCTGCATTTGCTTTTTGCTATCCACCATCAAAGCTACAGTTTGATTCTGGTATCATTCTGTATTTCTCCTCCTCCAAAATCTTCAGCCTGAAATTATCCTCAACTCTCTTATATTTTCAGTACTATCTTTATCTTGCTCTTACTGAAATTGTTTTATTTTTAAAAAGTCATAATTTTGTCAAGATTACAGTGAATTTTTTCAAGTCAAATAGTTGACATACCTTTTATGAATTCAGCCTCTCTAGTTTCCTGTTTCTCATATCTATTAACAAGTTTTAAAATATTTATCTCTTTTTCTCTAAAAACATTGATTATATCAGTACCTCTTGATTTTCTATTAGATATTACCCATTGATTTTTTTTTAATATATAAAAGCTTAGGATTTAACATCTTCACCATCCCCCTCTTAGGCACAAAATCCTTCCCAAATAGTGCTGATTTCATTTTTATTAATTATTATTCAGTGTTTGAAACAGCTTACTCCATTTAAGAATATTTATAGTTGGATGTGAAGGCGCTCTGGCTGCCACGTCTGTCACCCCAGTGATCACCAGGGTAGATTTACGCTGACCTGGCTGGCTAGGCCGGTGTCTCCTTTTTCCCTCACCAATCCCCATGCTTCCTTCCACCCTTTCAGAGGATGCCCTCCCTCCTGAGCCATGAGGATCTTTCTTCTGCGCTCTGCTGCTAGAGCCTCCAAACTCTCTAGGTCTGTCTGTAGAACACAGAGTAGTCCAGCTTCCAAGACTCCAGACACAGCAATGAGGTGCTGTATATGGCAGTCTGCCTTTCTTGGAGGGAAATATATATTTATAGCTGATCTGTGCAAAATGTTATACTTCTTTTGTCGAATTTTTTGTTTTCTCTTAATTGTATTGTTTTATGCATTTGCATTGCCTTTAATTTAACCTCAAATGCTCATCAATTTGAATATATTTTTTTCAATATCTTCAAATCTATTACTTGTTCTATCATTTTAATCCTCTTTTACCAATGTTCCATCATTTGTAATCCTTTTTTACAAATCTCTCACCACTGCTCCTACCACCTAAGGTGTGACTATGGTCTTGGGATGTCCCTTCGCCCTCATGTTGGGATTTTCTAGACTTTCCCTGTGTAGAATCTCCTTTTTCCTGGATCCCATGTCCCTTTTTCTAAGTTTACTCTTGGGTATCAGAGAAAGAAATCTTCCACCAGCTTTCTGGAAAAGGGTTCATTTAAATCATATTCTTTGATAGCCTTTATGCCCGAAAATATCTTTTACTACCCTCATTTTTAGTTGATTTCTTAACTAGGTATTTAATTTAGGGTTCTCACAGAATTTTAGAGCAATGTCTCATTGTCTTCTAGCTTCTAGTGTTGGCTACTATTGCAGTTTGATGCTGTTCTGTTTCTTGATCCTTTATATGAAAACAATTTCTTTTTCCAATTTGGAAATACATAGATTTAAATATTTGTCCACAGTGTTCTGAAATTTCACAATGATGTGCCTTATCATGTGTCTATTTTTATACTTTTTACTGGGTAATCAATGGGCCATCTAATTGGAGAACTCATATCAGAATTATGAGAACTTCTTGAATTAGTAATTTGATAATTTCCTCCTCTTCTTGATCCTCCCTTTCTTACACTCATATTATTCAGATATGAGGCCTCCTAGACTAATTATTTAATTTTCTTATCTTTTTAATTTCTCAGTCTCTTTTTAAAAAATTTACTTTCTGGTAGATTTCTTCAACTTTATATTCCATCACTTCTGTAAAGTTATTTAATTTTTGCTCTTATATTTTTAATTGCCAAAAGCTTTTTTTTTGGTAATTCATTCATACAGTTTTCATTTTTGAATGCAATATTTCTTGTCTCTCAATTTAAAAACAAAAATGTCTTTTATCCAAGTTTCTGATTGCACGGTCTCTCTTTTCTGAAACTTGTTTTTCTGCTACTACCTTAAGGCAAACTTTCAGGTCAGATTCTCTTCTTAATTTTGTGATGTTTCTTGACGGCCTGCTTATATTTATAAATGTAGCACTAAAACAATGTATGGAAACTTCCTTTGTGTTGTGGGGTGCTGACTGAGTATGGTTCTTTACTGTAGACTGACTTTTCTGATCCATTTCTGTGCAGAATGTCTGATTTTAGTTTTAGAGTTTTTTCATTTAGGCTGGTCAGTCCCTAGAGAAGTGTCAAAGATATCCTACCTGTGGGGCTTAGTGTGGTATTTGTGTGGGGGTTGAGGACTGAGAGCAAAACATTTAGTTTATAAACCTTGACTAAAATCCATCATTTTCATTAAAGTGTCTCTGTGTCTCTGTGCTCAGCTGTGCTTAGTGTCTCTGTTACTCACTCCAGAGAATGATGAACCCCTGGTGTTCTGCTGGCTCTAACAGAAGCAGTTATTAGACTGGGAAGAGTGGAGAAGGAGGAAGGGATTCCTAACAGCTTCTTGGTCTCCTAATACTGGTGAGATTAGACCAATAATTGTGCTTTGGAGGAATCTGTGATATAAACTGATTGCTTCTAAACTTTCTTAACTGTTGATTAGAGTTCTGCCTTCTCAAGATTGCTTCCCTTATATGAGCATAAGAGAATCAAAGAGAAACATAGTTTAAAAATCTTTAGCAAACTAATGTTTTTATATCTCAAAACTGGCTGCTGATATTTAGAAAATTGGGATGACAAATTCAAATGTTAATAGAGATTCATGGAAGTAGCAGTTAACCACGAGTCAGCTAGTCATGTAACTTTCTTCTTTCTTTAATTGCTTTAATAGAAGCAATTAATTAGTTTCTTGAATTGCTTTAATACAAGCTGCACAGTAATATATAAATAAAAAGTTTTTTTAAAAAACTGGGGAAACCGTTTGAAACAAACGTGACTAACAAAGGATTAATAGCCTACACATACACACACACACACACACACACACACACAAACACACTGACAGAGAAAAAGGGAGACCTAAGAATTCATAAAGAAACAAAAGAAACCACTCACTAAATGGACAAGGGACATAAACAGGCAAGTTATCATATATATGTAAATCAAATTGACGAATAAACATAGGAAAATAGATCTAATGTACAGAAAAATCAAAAAGCTTAAAAGTAGGACAATGCATTACTATTATATACTTATCAGTTGATGAGGTTTAAAAATAATTTTAATATCAGTATCGGAAAAGTTGTCACTTAACACACGTTTGATAAGAAAATTGGCACACATTTTCTGACAGGCAATTTAATGATAGAGATCACTAAACAATAAAAAGCAAAAAATGTCCATTTCTAATAGATAAAAATTTATAGAAAAATTTTACTGAGATCTTTTTAAGTTACATATGTTCTACTCAATACGGAGGTTTCAACCTGTTTTATCAATTATATAAGATATTTATTGCAATCACAGTCAATAGTCATCTTACTTAATCTATACAATTCTAGGTTTTTTCACTTCTTATAACTGAAAATTAAAATTACATGGTAGCTGATAATAAATAATTTTTATTAATATTTTTATTTTCATTAAATAAGCAGGAAAAGATTGCTATAGTATTTAACGAAACTGATGGAGATATTTCTGAACTTTATACATGATTAACTATTCCCCCAAAACTGAAAACTAGAATTCAAAATATAAATGTACATATATTCATAAAAAATATTATTATTTATCATACTTTTGCCTGCTAAATAACTGAAAGATATAGTTTCACATATAACATTAAATTATTATAACTTGTTTTAAAAGTAGTAATAAACATTCACTAGTTAATTATATTATATCAATTGCCTTTAGTAATCTATTTTATAGAATGTTTTCAATATTTAATTTAATTTTTTAATAATATTCCTTGAAATTTTCAATAATGTAATTGAGAAATTCCATGTTTGTTTGCTTGTATATGTTTGCTTTGTCCTGGCAGAAAGTAAGTCTGATCTGGTTGATTGGTTTGACAATGAAAACCAGCTTTAGGAAGTACGTTATATTGTAGATATTTTTCCATAATTGAATTAGTTAAATCTGAAGTTTCAAGATTTAAAAATATTTTAAGACATGCAATAAAAGTGTTTTATTAAAAACAAATACTGCTGGTGTTTAGAAATTAATAACATTTTAATTCTCCTAACACTTTCTGATTATGTTGATTTAAACATTGTCTCTAATTTTTTTTTAAATTATCAGTAATTTGATATATTTCAATAAAATATTTTTCACATTTTTTCCCCAAAATGAGAAAGTGAATGATCCAAATGTAATGTTTTGAGTCATTTGTTTTTAGGCAAGTTTAAAGAGAATCAGATAAAGTTGTCAGCTATTAATTTATAAAAAAATACTTTTTATAACAAATACTTTTTTATTTTGGACATAAAAATAAAAAGTTTATAAATTCTCATTGATTTAAAAAAATTCTTTTCCCATCTTTTAATTTACTTAAATATAAAATTTCAATGTTTGCATTTATAAACCACAACAAAATCAAAACAAAAGAGAAAAATTGATTTTGAACCTACATAGTTTTAAACACTATTCATTGGAAAATATATACATTGAAAAAGAATTTCCTTTTATTGCATTTCAAATAATTTTACTCTTCTTAAAATATTTAACAAAATTTCTAATACATTTATAGTTTACAATCAATTGTATACAAACATTAATTGAAACTAAAATTATTCAAAATTTATTTTCTAACTTTTTATTCTATGATCATTTTAGACATTACAAATATTGCAAAAATAGTAAATACAAATCTTGTGTATCCTCTCAGCTTTCTTAATGTTAATCTCATACATAATCACAAATGCAATAACAAAAATCTAGAAATAAGCATTGATTTAACACTAAGCAACAGATATTATTCAAGTGGCTCCCTCTATCTGCCTTACTCTTTTTCTGGTCTAGGATCTAAATCCTGATCACACGTTGCATTCAGTTAGCACATGTTCCTACTTACCTCTAATTTGGGAGAGGTCCTCATTCTTTCTTTGTCTCCCATTATCTCAACACTGTTAAAGAACATAGAAAAGTTATTTTCTAAACTGTTTCCTAATTGGGTTTTTATAATATTTCTCCATGATTAAATGCAGGTTATGCATTTGGGGCAGGAATATAATAGAACTGACGCTGCATGCTTCTCAAAGCATTGTATCCAGAGGCATATGATGGCAATATGTCTAATTATTGGTGTTTTATTTTAAAATGTTAATTTGCAAATATTTTGATCTTTGCAAATACTTACACTTATAATGAAAAAATTAAAGCTCAATTGAAACATACAAGGGGTGGATATACAGTTTTTCAAAATTCTTTTAAAAAAAGTTTTAAGATCATAGTAGTGTAGACAAATATTTTTAGATATTAATTTATAATGTGAAACAGATGACGGATGCAGAAAAGGGTGTGGTCAAGATTGTTTTTAAAAATATTTAAAAATATGTTTACATATTACAAATTATATTTATTCATTATTTTTATTATTTCATTTTTATATATTTTACATATATTTTCTTTATCAAAAATTTAAAATATTAACTCCATTAACATTTTTAATAAACTATTTTTAAAAATTAACTTTTTACATGAATAAAACTTTTTTTGCTATTGGGAACATATTTATTCGCTAGTGGGAATAATGCAATAAAAGGCAGAAATCCATTACTATTTTAAATCATTACTTATAAGAAACAAAATTGTCTATTAATATGGTATATCCACAAAGTAGAATCTTATACAACTTTTTAAAAAGCGATCATAATTGTTGACATATGTTTTTACTGTTTAGTGAAAATATAAAATTTCAAAATAACATGCAGAATATGAGTATACTTTTTAAGTGTGCATGTGTGTTTGTTTAGAATAACTTTTAGAAGAATGTTACTCTATTAGAAAGTTTAACAATGAATCCCTCTTCATGGTTAACATATATAGTTATCATAGTATTTTGTATTATCAGCTTAAGAATTCAAAATAAGAACCAAAGCCTTAAGGCTAGTTAAAAATTAAATATTTAGACTATACTTGAATATCTACGTGTACATATTAAACGTTCCCAGTGAAAATACAAATATTTTTCAAATGGTAAGCTTTCTCTTTCATCTAAAGAACATTAAATATTCAGATACATTATCCAGGCTTATATAGAAACCAGAACCAGTAGACTAATTTTATATCCACCAAGCATTTTACGTACACTTATTAGGCAGCAGTTATGTTTTTAGGTGCTGAGAATATGAAGAAGAATATGACATAGTTAACAGTAAAAGGAGGTCCAAACTTACATTATACAATATGCCTCAATGGACTAGATGCTGTAATAGACTTAACTAGAATCTAAATATTCTTATATGGGCTTCACACACATTAGCTTACTTAGTTTTCTTATGATGACACTGACAAGTTGGTAAGTAAATGATACTTATATTTATTCATCATAAAACTGGAGTTCAGAGAGGTTAAGTGATTTTCTTCACTTCATAGGCTACAAAGTGATGACTATAATTTTATCCTAGATCTTCAAATTAAAACATACACACTTACATTTGAATAACATTTTTATCTGTATTCCTGAAAGCTGGCTACTGTTCATTTTATGAATGATGATTTTTGGAAGATTAACTGCATGTTCAATACTCATATTGATGTTAGTAGTCCTTTGTTTCTTTAACATAAAAGTTTTAAATGAAAACACGAAATAATTATTTAATGCTTTTAAACGTCATAAATAAATAAATGGAATCCATTTTTGGACTTTCCATATTTAATATTTTTCTTTTGTTACTTCATTGTGCTATGAATGTACTCCCAGCATAAAATCCATAATATTTGGTTTAATTTATTTTTTGGTGAATCTATCAGCTCTTTGAGGGGAGGGGTTACTTCATATTAATCTCTTTTTCTTATCCTTTAGATTACTCTCTGGCATGCATTATATGCTCAAAAGTTGTTAAATATTTGAATGGATCCCTTGAACCTAACTACATTACATTATTACCAACAAAACATTAAAGGCATAATGATGTTCACTATATCTAGTTAAATTTTAATTTACATGGTTTATTAAAAGAAAACCTAAAATGTGTGTTTCTTGAAAGATTTCCCTTGATTTACTATTGAAATTATAATTTAATTTACTATTGTATTTTATAATTAAATCCTTATTTTGTTTTTTTAATTTGAACTTCTTGGGTAAAATCTTAACTGTTAGAAATATTTTAAACATTGGAATTACATGAGAACATAATTCATTATAATGCAGATGTTAGAATGTATCAGAAGTCAAATCATGGCTCAAATAGGCCACATACAATTGAAAGTGAATTTACCCTACAAAGCACCCTTCAACACCAAATTTACAAAGGGATTACCTTGTAGCTCTGAGCACATTAAAGTGGATTCGCATGATACACTCTTTATCTAATCAGCAACTGAAAATGCAGTTACAAATATAGGTCCTTGGAGATTGTAGTTTTGGAAACCCATTGCAAAATATAACCCTTAATTACCTTCACTGTTAAAAAAGCAATCCAGTGTAAGCTAACACATTTTTTTTCCCAGTAAAGAAAGGCTAGGAAAAGTAATTTTATTGACCTAAAGGTAGTGTGTGTCCATGAGGCTAGAAAATAATTATTTTTTTTTCAAAGATGTATTCAGGGAAACAGAGAAGAGATCAAATTTAAAACTCCTCTTAAATGGTTCATGGAACAGCATTAATAGGAAATCCAATGGGACTTATGCTAATCTACTTTCTTGGCTAAAACTGAGGATGTGAGCAAAGTGATTTCTACAATGGGTGGATAAAATACATTTTATTCTCTAAATGTTGTTTTGTCTTATAGGGAATATCACTATAGATGATATTACATAAGATTTTATTCAGCCCTCTTACATCATATTATCGGGCAGACATTAAGAAGCACGTATTTGTTTACAGAGTCATAAGGAATTCAGTTTTGGACTCTGCCCCCCAAAAATCCTAGGCTAGTTTTTGATAGCTCCCTTATTCTCTGGTGACACATGGGAATTGTATCCCAGGGCATTCTCCTTGGTCTTAGTGAAGCACTTTTCCATAGATCTAGGAGCAAAAGTACAGTAAAAATATCTGGATTGAAGGTACCTATTCATACCTGCTTCAATTCAGTAACCTCTCTCATTTTCCTGGTATCAGCTTCAGCTTCCGTGAGATTCTTTTTCTTCCTGCATCATGCTGTGCTCGGCTGTACCTCAGAATTTCAGCACGAACTGTTCCCTCTGCCTGCAATGTCTTCACCGCTTTGCATATTTGATTCCCTTCTCCTTGCATAGTTCATTCTTCAGGTCTCAGATGAAATATCAGCTCCTCATTCATTTAGTTCACTCTATGCTACTTATTCTCACATTTTCATTAACTCTATCAAAATTGTTTTAACTTTTTCTTGATTACACCACACTTGCCACTGATTTAATTATTTGTGTTATTGTTTGTTACTCTAATACAACTCCTTTCTGACCACCCAGGGACTAGCACTATACTTAGCACATAGTTAGGGGTTGACAAATATTTATATGGTTAAAACATATTTCTTAAGGTTTTTTCTTTTTTTTCCCCCTCTTCTTCTTCTTTCTCCTCCTTTGCAAACTCCTCCTACTCCTTCTTTTGCAGCAATGTAGTTTCAAATATAAAATCAACTTATTATTTTAAAAAGTTTGTAGCCCAAAATGTTACATACTGGCTATGCCCAAGAAAGCTTGAGGTTTAGCTCATATTCCTACACTGAATACACATTATATTTAATAGAATGAGAACTAACTCTGATTATTATAGACTTGAGATTAAAAGAACTTCAGATTAAAAATACAAATTATAATCAGTATACTGTTGTACCTGCTATCTCCCACTTCATAATATGCTTCACATGAACACATTACAATTATCATTAGTCTTCCCTGTTGTGAGGCACATGATACATAGTAGATGTTCAGTAAATATTTTCTGAATGCATGTGTTGGTATATAAATTGTGGAATTCAAGGCTGGAGAGCAGGCAAATAAGCTTTCAGAAAAATGTCTAACCACAAGGATTGAAGCAAAAATCATTTCTGATTAACTTAGTTATTTGGAAAATGCATTTCCCCACTTCAGTCTCAAAACATGTTTTAGATAGAGCTTGTAATATGATTTTCAGTGATATCTTAATTATGTTGGCAGAAAATAAAGTGCATTTGGAGCCAAAAATGTAATGTGATGTCACCAGAAGCCAGTTTCCTCTATGGTTCAGGGAAAGATGTGTCAAGTCCCATTGAATTGAGTTTGAAACACAGTTTTGACCATATTGGCTGGGTCCCTGCGCAGGTTACTTAGCCTCTAATCAAGAGTTTACTTGTTTTCAAAATGGAGATAACACCACACCTGGTATATCTGATTATCTGGAAATAACTTCAAAATCCCAATAGCTTCTGGATGGTCTCCTGGAATATTAAGGCATTGTCAAGACCTACGCACTAAAGGAAATATGACAGTTTAATGAGATAATTAATAGATAGCAACTTATGACAAATCATTTATTTTAAAACTAATTTTTCCAAAAATGGCATTGAAATAACATTATAGCAAGTATTATTTCAAGTTTAAAATAAAAGTCTTCAAGTGAACCAATAAATAATTATGTATTGCAATTATTTTTTAATATTTTGGGAGCACATATATGCCATTTCTAAGAAAGATAGAGGCCCCTTTTGTGTGTAATAGTAATAACTTTCATGATGGGAGTTTGAAGCTCCCAATAAAATGTCTCCATTCCCTAAAATATCTTTGACACTGACTACCATAAGCCTAATTCCCTATCATAGCCATACATTGGAATTCCACTGTTTATATGCAAATTTCAAAGTGTAAGTCTGAACCATATGAAATTGATGTGGTTTGAGCATGAAATTGATGGCCAAATACAGGCACTTTAATATGGTTCAACTTTTATATTTAATCCATAAGCAGGCATTAACGTCTATGTGAAATTATTTGCAATGGCATCACAAACACCAAACAAGTAAATAAAAATTAGATAAAATAACCTGGTTCTGGATGAGTTATAAAGAAATCAAAACCAAAGGTAAGACATTATAAAGAAAAAGAGAATCAAGAAAAGAGACTCTCAGGTTCTTCATAAATTTTCTTTGATTAGACCTTAGCTAGACATGGCATTTGTGGTACCATCCATCACATATTGATGCATTTATCTTTGAAAAACTGTGTAAGATAAAAAGTGCAGGCCGGGTGGCCGGGCGCGGTGGCTCACGCCTGTAATTCCAGCACTTTGGGAGGCCGAGGCGGGAGGATCACGAGGTCAGGAGATGGAGACCATCCTGGCTAACACAGTGAAATCCCATCTCCACTAAAAATACAAAAAATTATCCGGGGTGATGGCGGCGCCTGTGGTCCCAGCTGCTCGGGAGGCTGAGGCAGGAGAATGACGGGAACCCGGGAGGTGGAGCTTGCAGGGAGCCGAGATGGCGCCACCGCACTCCAGCCTGGGCGACAGAGCAATATTCTTGTCTCAAAAAAAAAAAAAAAAAAGAAAGAAAGAAAAGAAAAAAAAAAAAAAGTGCTGACAAGACTATCATGCCTTCTCCAGCACTGGCATATAGCATACATACATAACGCTGGGACTTAAAAAAATAATAATAATCTATAAACCTGACTTAGAAAGAAAATGTAATTTTCTGCTACAAAAAATTATGGTATCTTCAATGATCATTAAAAATAGCAAGCTATAGGTTGTACTAATGATTTATATTATTATGAAAAAAATGTAGGTATATTGAAGGATCGAGTATTTCTTTCCTCTAATTTCCCAGGGCTTCCCTTTCTGGTGTTCAATACACACAAACACACAAGCAACCAGCTTAATATACATTATTTAAAAAGTGGGTGAAGGTACTGCTGGACCCAATTAACATAACAACAAAATCAGAGCAAGCCGAGTTCTGAATAACCTGCCTCAAAGCTTCCTGAAAGTTTTTCTATTTCAATTCGGCACATCAAGTCTGAAAACAAAACAAAACAAAAAGCTTGTCATGGTGTTACTTTTCCTACCTGAGTTACCAGCGCCATTCCCTTTCTTGCCACCCAGGCACAGGTCCATCTGTCCTGCCACTGCTAAATTTGAAGGCTAGGGGGTATACACATCTGCCCTGGGCAAACACAATCAGTGTTTCCTCCACAAACACAGATTCCCATGACAGCCAAACAGAAAAGAGGGGGGAAAAAAAAGAGAAGCTGCGGATATTAAATGTCTCTTAGACCTACCACCTGATTCTCATTTGACCCACTCTCTCAGTCTTATAAGCCCACCTTCATCACTTTTTATTTACGTGGCTCTTTTACCAGCTGGGCATATGAAATTCTAAGCCTTCGTACTTTTCCAAGTTACTGCACAACAATCTTAGCAAGACAAGAGAATATTTAAGAAGTCCTTTGCTTTCCATCTTTTTTTAGGTTATTGGACTCTTTTGCAGAGGCTATCAACTCCAACTGTGTAAGAACACCTGTCTGCCAGAACAGGCTTGAGATTACTAATTCATTTCACATGGGTCACCAAAGTGATATCAAATAGCAGTAGCTCTTGTTTATTACCAGCTTAGATCAGATTCAAACGGGAGACTCAAAGCTAAAAGGCTTAACCTCCAGCCCCTTAACCCTGGGTCATTCCCAATCTGTCTCTGGGGCACTTTTAATTGATGGCAGACTGAAAAGCATTATAAATTCCAGAATTCCCATATACAATCCCTTATGAATGCCCAACTCACTAACAGTCAAGAAGCCTTCCAATCCACACATGTTTGTTCACATGATTATATCTATACAAACCAAATTAAGTGGAGACATGAGGAGGCAATCATCTTGAAAATTCAGGCTAAAATAGGAATACTTCAATTGAGGTTTGGGAATTTACCTTTTTAAGATAGGAAAAATGTGCCAGATGATGTCCCTGCATTAATTTTAACTTTGCATGTGCTAGTGCCAAAGGGCAAAAAAAAAAAAAAAAGGTAGAAAATTCAGGTAATTATCTAGACCATTAAAACCTAGCCATCTAATACTGAGAGAAAAATACATATAAAGAGAGGGGAAAGCCTTAAGCAACCAGCTTGAGAAAATTCAGCAATTAGCCAAAATCCAACATTGTCTTATGGTATAAATATAGTTAAGACTATTGCAGAGTGGAAAAGCAGGATTGGGGGACATCAGCTTTACAATTTTTCTATATTTTGGTTTTCTAATGGAATACCCCAAGGTAAAAGAAAGCTCTAGGACCACTAAATGTTCTTTTGGAGTCATGTGCTTCTTTTGGCCACTTCTATATATTTATGACTTCGTTTTAAACGATTGAGATTTGGTACTTCAGCAATTGTACAGAATATAATTAAATAATCCTTTTCTAAAGCTCTTCTGGAAATAATTATCTGAATTAAGTCTACTAATATTTATTGTACCTTAATCACACAGGTAACCGTGCCCTATGCTAGATCTTCCACCAGATGTTAAACTTCTAACATCTTGAATCTTATGAAGCAATCTTATGAAGGTAGTATCATTATCTCTATTATATAATGAAGAAACTGAGGCTTGTTTGTAAGAATATCAATTATTTGGTGTATTAAAAAACATAATCATCTGTTATAGGTTGAATTTTGCCCTCATCTAGAAAAAAAAAGATATTTTGAAGTCTTAATCCTCAATACCTATAAATGAGACCTTATTTGGAAATAAGTCTGTTGCATGTTTAATTAAGTTAAGAGAACGTCACTAGAGTGGGTCTTAATCCAGTATCATGTGTGTCCTTATAAGAAGAGGGAAATTTGGACACAGACCCAGAGACACAGGAAGAACACCATATGACGATGGAGGCAGAGAGTAGAGTGATACATCTACAGGCCAAGGAAGGCCAAGGTTTGTTGGCCATCAACATGTGCTAAGAGAGAGGCATGGAATATATTCTCTCTCAGAGTCCTCAGAAGGAACTAACCTTGCCCACACCTTTACTTTGGACTTTTAGGCACAACAATGAAGAGAGAATGCATTTATATTATTTTGAGCCAACCAGTTTGTAGTACTCTGATATGATGGCCCTAGGAATCTAATACATCATCCAATGAAGAAGAGATAAAATAACAAAGTGGGGAGTTAATTTTACATATTAAGCAAGTTTAGACAATACTAGCATAAATGTCTTTTATGTTTCTTTAGGTAAATACAGCTGGAATATTTCCAGCAGACAAATATAAAGTCTGGATTACAAAAGGGCTCTTACAAAGTTGTATCTTGAATGCCATTCTGAACACTGACACACACACACACACACACACAGATGAATCTGAATAAGGGAGACCTCATTACCTATGGAGTGAATGCCTAGCTTCTCAGCCTGGCAGTGTCTTTATGTTTTATACTCTTAGAAGATGTCTGATAATTAGATCTATGAATTCTCCTTCTTTCCCAACCTCACCGTGTGCTGCTACTATAAAAAAAAAACACACTATCCTCCAGCTAAACTGAATTCCTGGCTATTTGCCCAAACAGGCGTTCTGCTTTCCGACTTTCTTTCTTTTACTCATGCTGTGCCCATTATATTAAAGTACTGTCCTTCTTCCCTCTCCTTCACCTCACTATATTTAAATCCTTCCAGGCATTAAGACAATTTGATGAGCTATCTCCTGTACTCATCCTTTGCCAATCAGAGAGACTTGGGTTCAGTTATTCTCCTGTCCTGTACTTTTTGTGACTCTCCTGTGACTTTTCCAGTTTTGTGCTTTGCCATATAGTCATGTGTTCATCTTATCTCCACTACTGTATCAGAAATCTCTTGCAGCGGGTCGTATCCCTACTTGTCTTATACACCTTCCCTTTACCTCCAGCACCTAGTACAATGCCTTCCACATAGTCGGTCCTCTACAAATATTTGCTGGATTGATTTTAAGTTTGAATTAAACAGCACGGTATCTCTTGGGCTGAAAAATCACATTGCAGATGGCATGCTTCTATTGCTCAGTATTGCTGCACCAATGGAGCAAGGCGTATTGCTGCAAATTCTTCATCTAAATGATGGGAGCTGCAGAGGGAAAGGTTTTCTAAAAAAAGATTATCCACAAGCTAAAGCAACAAGAGAAACAGAAAAATGCTACAGAATTTTTTCCAGTTTATTCTATCCATCTAGCAGCAATTCATTTGTCTGGTAAGAATATCTGCTAGATTCCAGTGTTAGATTCAAAGTAAAGCTAATTTGCATTGGCATAGTGACTTAACTCACTAGTGTATTATTACTATGTAAGCAGGTGTACATGCAACTACAAATAAATGCTTGCTGATAGAATCCCAGCAGGGCTTCTGATGAGTTTTCATTTTGTTGAACCTTACCCAGGAAATTACTGTGTAAAAAGCTTTCTATTAGTTCTTTGCCTGAAATATCATTTAGCTACACCTGGCCAAATTCATGGCAATTATACTAACTATACAAGAAGACATTACAAAAATCTCATCAGTCTTTTATATTCATTTTCTCAAATTTATGACTGAGACTATAGAAATATACATACATATAGGCATACTCAAATACAGAAAAGCATACATTAAGAGAAACTTAGTATTTAAAAGTGAAGAAAGAAATATTAAAAGAGGATAACAGAAGTTAATCTTTCCTCAGTATGGTATCCACACTAAGAGTTATCAACTCCAAAATGCAAGTTACTGTTTACTAGTAGCCATAAAAATATGTACAAAATAAATTTATGCATGTTGATTGTAGCCCTAAACATGCTTAAATGGAAACAATATAAACTCTTCTACTATATTATAGGATACATGAAAAAGCTGACAATGAAAATTAGGATCCTCAGTGTCACAGCATATGACCATATATATCAGTTTCTTCCATAACAAGCTCTGTGATATGATCAAACCCATCATGTCTCCATAGCTGTGTAATAACGAATTTTGTTATATTTATTAAAATACATCAGTAGATCTGGAGTTTAAGAATATGTTAGTCAACAAATATTCATTGTGCGCCTCCTTTGTAGGAGGTTTTTCTGTGATAGATTCTGTAAGCAGAAAATGTAAGATAATCTCGCATTTCAAAATTGTCACTCTATTTTGAAATGAGAAATAAGAAATATTCACATGGAAGAAGATGTAAGGTAATGTATGTAATAATAAATGTAAAGTAATGTATGCCAACTGGCAAAATACTAGCTGCAATCAAGCAGTGCTATAGAAGTCCATGGTGGAGTGAGATTGCCAATGGTAGAGTCAATGGTGGTGTGGAAGAGGTCAGGAAAGTGTCGTGGGGAGGGTGACCATCTATGCTAGTTTGAATGAAAGAGTTTGAATTTATGCTTATACTCCTGGTGTAACAATGTGACCTGCTTTCACTCTCAAAAGCGTTTTAATCTATGGGATAATTATTTGTACATTCTACCGCAGGAGCAAATGAGCAAGTGTGGCCTTGAAGAATTCGAACAAGCAGAAGTGAATGTTTCTGGAAATCTGAGACAGGAAAAACGGTGTATGCAAAGGGACAAAAGACCACGAGGCCTAGAAATCAATAGGGTGGATGACAGCAGCTTTTGCGCAATGAGGCCTTGTCTGTATTGTGAACTACAAACAAAACATGCATTGGAGACCTAGCCTTCCGGATCCAGCTTTCTCCTGAGAAAACAATAAGGCTTTTTTTTCAGAGTATGCTTTAAAGACCATTACTATAGCCTGAATTTATGACAGAAAGAAGAATCATTTGGGAATATGCAGTGATTCCACTCAATGTTAAGTATCTCCTTCTGCCAAGGGTAACCAGATTTTACCAAAAGCAACAACAACAAAGATAGATCATTCCTAAATTTGAACTCCTATAATTGATGAATAATTTTCTAGTATAAGAATGTCCCAGATATTGCATGAGGCATAATGCAAACGCACTTTTTTAGTGTCAGTATGCTCCAATTATCTTACGTGGGACATACACTAAAATTCTGCTGCTTGTCTGGGATTCAAATTTGACTGGATATTCTATATTTTATCTGGCAATGGTATTTCTGCCTCATCAACCTTAAGGGGTTGCGAACTTAGTTACTTTTAGGGTTGACAAATCTCTCCAAGCCTTGACTCAAGACACCAGCTTCTTTAGCTTTCAAAGGTAATTGCTGTTTTGAATTTAGGTGTTAAGAGGGACTTGTATAATTATTTATTGATGTTTCTCTTATTTTTTTAGTTCCAAGTTTATTTATTATATGCTATGGATTAAAACTCAACTCTTAATTTCTAATTTGTATTATCCTCCAAAGTAACTAAAAATAAAGGTATGTAATGATCACATGAGTTCAACTGATGCTAATTTTTCATCATTGGGCACTTTAAAATTTGAGACAAAATCTTCAACCAAATAAATCATGTAACGTTTTCTGAGCTCCTGAATTTCCTCAGTTCCCTTTCACAATGGTCGTATGAGGCATTCCACAGAACATAAGTGAACAAACAGGCTTGGGCAGCTTGGGGATGCACTGCAAAGTCCCCTTAACTACTAATGGTGCTAAATTTGTACCTAGAACCCATAATGGCAAAGTTAGTCAATTTATTTACACTATAATATAACTGTCTCCCAAACAGCAATAAACATTCCTTGTCATTACTTTCCAATGGTTCTCAAAACTTCCTGATATGCAAGTGAAAATAAGTTGCTGCTTTCTGATTAACTACGTGGATATTCTCCTCATGTGTTTTCTCATTTGGCTAATAAATAATGAAAATGACAGTGACAATATTTTCACTTGTTGCAAGCACTATGCTAAGCATATTAACATGTTGCATTTTACTCGATGTCATTAAAATGTCATTGAATGATTGTGTTCAATAATCAGGAATTCTTAAGCCATTGGAAGTATGAAAAATGACAGCAGTTTACAATCTTCTGACACACGGATATAACCTTTTGACAGGTACTACAGGAGATAAACTTTTACATCTTAATGTTCTCTGTTTGATGGACAGATGGTGCTAGATCAAGAAACAGACTTTGAAGCCTGAAAAAGAACAATTCTCAACAAAAGGAAAAATGGTATTTATTCTCCATGAACACACACACACAAAAACCAATATCAAAAAATATTAAAATACTGAAGTAACAAGAATTTATCTTGGTGGTTACAGATATTTATAAGAAATTATTTTAGTGTTGGAGTTAATAGAAAGGAATCCTATAAATTCAATAAACAAATAGCCAGTAGCAGCTGATTCCGGAAATTGCTATAAACTCACAGTGATTCCAGAAATTGCTAAAAATTCACAATGATTCCAGAAATTGCTAAAAACTCACAACTTTGTTTTCAAAGTTTTCAAAGCTCTGATCCAACATCAGTTACCCTCTAGCCCTGAAAGTCTGTTACAACATCACAGACACCTTTCTTGGCTTTTTTCCCTTCCTGCTGCCTGCCTATCTGTGGGGAGTGAGAGGTATTTTCTCACCATTCCAAGCAATTATTTGGTTTCCCTGTATCCTTTGTGACCCACCACCCAACCCAAAAAACCCATTTCAAAGCTCCTCTTGGTTCCAGTCTTTAATCTGAATGGCTGGCCTTAATCAAATGCAATGGATTGTACAGGCAGTATGATGACCAATAAATTCTCTCACTTGTCAGGCAGGGCTCACTTCACACATATGTAGCAACGTGACAGTGAAAATACAGAGGACTAGCCTCCTTACTTTTAGGCCAACATAATAATGCATTAGCCACACAATTGTCAGAGTACGTAAGCCAATTATATGCACATATAGTAACCGGAAAATAATGTTCTTTCACTAGAGAATAAAAAAAAAGAAAGAAATCTATTAAGATATTTTCTAGTATAGGTAGTGAAATCTGAGATTACTTACAAGTGACATAAAAGGTAATGGCTTTCTTTCGATATATTTGTGAATCATTTAATAGAATGGCCCAAATAAATAAAGAGAAAAGCCTGGAACATATAGAGAAAGCCAAACATAAATGATTCATCACTGAATTATTTTTCTTTGGAATTTCAAATTTTAAAATTTATGAAATAAAACAGAACTTTGTAGAAAGTGAAATTTTAAATGAAAAATGTTTAAGCTGGAGCACATTGTTATAGACTATAACAAAATTTCACTGGGAAGTGTAAAGACCCAAACAAAACAGATCATACAGAGGTAGAGGATTGCTAGAATGGAAAACGTGTCTGTGATCTGACATTTGCAAATGATGCCGTTCAGTTTCTCCTTGCCTGCCGGCCTCTCTTTGTATGAAATAGTTGCAATGCTGGGATCGTCTGTCCACTTCCATTAACTTGCTAGTCTTACTTCTAAGTTCCATATTGCTGATAGGGGTATATTCCAAGATATGCTATCCATTGGGAATATTGTTCAAAGAGATGCTATCTATCAGGAATGTTGTTAAGAGGATTTCTGCACTGGTTTTGAGTTGGATTAGACATCTTTTAAGTTTCCTTTAAATTTCAGTGGCTTATAACTGTATTATGATTTTCTTCTAAATAACAGATCTTGTTGTCAAAGCACATTAAGACTGTGGCTATATAAAACAGATTAGCAAATGAATTGTTCTCTTTGCATAATAGCATTATCGAACTTTTTATGAATAATTAATTATGATCTTGATTTCAATTGTCCATGAAACATAAATTTCGTATTTCCAAAAGGGAGCATTTAGCCTCTATTTTGAAAACCAACATTGTCAGGCCGTTCCATGAGTATGTTAATTTCATTTCAGGACATATCTTCTTCATGAAACTCTTCTAGACACTCATCAACTCCAGACTAAATGGTTTTTTGATCTATATCAGCCATGACAGCAGATGTGAATCTTGGTTTATAAACTCAAGCTTTTCATTTATATTTATCATATTCCTTATATGTATTTAAAATAAAGGTTAGCATAAAATTCCATCTTAGGCATTACTAAAGTTTCCTCCCCAAGTACAAAGCTTCTTGAGCCTCATATAGCAAAAACACTGGCAGCCATCCTACCCGCTTCAATGGGGACTCACCTTTCTACATTGTTATCAGTACAAGGCTCTTTATCCTTGCTGAACTCTTCTGATGATTCTGCTGCTTCTGTGCTTAAGGCGTGAATTTTTGTTACAATGTTGGCAATCCCCATGTCTAGAGTTCTGCCTCCAAATGCACCATACCCTCAATGACACCACGTGCAGCTATCTGAGGACTTGCCATCTCACCTGGAGACTGTCACCATGAATCTCTGCTACACGCGGGAAAAAGCTGACCCTCAGCTTCTTTATAGTTTACCAGAAGTCTCTCTTCCTGCTGTCTACAATTGTATTTTCCTCTGTTTGTTGTTGTTGGTGGTGGTGGTGGTGGTGTTATTCCATGTCAGGCCTTCTCTGCCTAGTTACTTGCTTAAAGAAGAAAAAATAGAGATAGACCAAATGTAAACTAATAACTCAAGAAATAATACTTCATCAATGCCATTAGGCCATTTACCTCTAATGAACACTTGTTATTTCCCTGAGAAGAATGTACTGTATCATTTGATCTAATCATCTTTTACCTGATGTTTCTCACTGCTATCTATGTAACTAATATGGGAAATATCTGTGCCAGGGTTTATGTGATAATAAATCAATCTTCAGTATTCAGCCTGTGAGGGTTGTGGGGAGGAAAATGTGTTAGTGGTTCCCGTTACACAGCATCTAGCACTTATGTCTGGTCTTCTCTAAAACTGTTAAACCAACAATATTTCCTTAATGTGATGAATAACTTCTGTGATGACCATCTGCTCTATTAAATCAGGATAAGCACAAAATAAAATGTTGGTCACTAACCTTTTGTGTTTCTCATGTAGGACATAGCATTTCATCAGCAATCTTTACTTGCATTCATTTTGAATCATCTTTATTTTGTATGAAGCCCTATGTTTAATGTAACAAAAAATTTATCATTTACGAACTTAAATTCAAAACTCTGATCTTGAAGTAAAAGATAAATATTAGTGGTAAGAATAAATCTATATCCAGGAGTTTACTCAAAATTATCTAAACAATAGAATGACTGTAAAATGTTTTTCAAAAAATAATCATATGTTTTTTAAAGTGCACTGGTATAAAAAAATTGAAGAACAATTTGAGATAATGCCCAACAACCCACTGGGTTTGCGAATGACTAGGCTGTGATGTTTTGGGTCTGAATCTAGAGATGACAACAGGGCATTTTTATCTTAATGAAGGATAGTAATGATGGCACATTCTCACTGATGACATGAATTTTGACAGTTCTTGATAATTTATGTATTTTGTCCATATGTCATATTTATAGAGTTGAATTTATCTTGTACAAATTTATTGGATATACATCCCATTTCTTTTTCTTTTTTCTTTTTTGTTTTTTATTTCGTTTTGTTTTGTTTTGAGATGGAGTCCTGCTATGTGGACCAAGCTGGAGCACAGTGGTATAATCTCAGTTCACTGCAACCTCTACCTCCCAGGTTCAAGCGATTCTTCTGCTTCAGCATCTCAGGTAGCTAGGACTACAGGCATGCGCCACCACATCCTGCGAATTTTTGTATTTTTAGTAGAGACGTGGTTTCACCATGTTGGCCAGGCTGGTCTTGAACTCCTGACCTCAGGTGATCCACCCACCTTGGCCTCGCAAAGTGCTGGGAATACAGGAGTGGACCACCATGACTGGTCCATATTTCCTAATACATAACATGGAAAGAAAAAAAGGAGAAAGCATAGAGGAGATGACCTGGCTGAATCTGATCTGCTGTTTCAATCATTTAATCTTTTGGAATTAAGTTGTTTAAATTTCATCATTAATCCAAGCAATTCATGTGATAGATATGCAAAATAAACAATCAGCTACTATATAAACATCCATTGTATCTTATCTTGAGAAATATGTATTATACAGTGTACAATATATAACAGAAATGTATCCCAAATATACAGAGTTTATAAAATATTCTGGTTTGCAGATATATTTCTAAAATAAATGAGTATGAACAAGACACCACTGAGGTGCCATTGACGGAATATTCACACTGTTATTTTCTACCTAGTTTCAATATTGTACATGCACTGACTTTGCAATCCTTCTCATCTCACATCCATTAGGAAGACTTTCAGGGGAAGAGGGTGAGAATAAAAACCAGATAATATTGTTGGGTGTGAAAGTATCAGAAGGGACTGAAAAGACTTATAGATTAGGTATGTTTCAAACAGAAGAGTGAACACAGACACTGTGTGGTGGAGTGTAGAATCAGGACTCGCTGTGAGGCCACCATTTACTTCCAGAAATTATCTGACTCTAAAGCTGAAAAGAACATCCAAGGTAATTTTGTCCATCCTTTTCTCAAGGTAATTTATTCAAATTACCCACAGTAACTCATGATAGAATTAGGCCCACAACTATTATTATACAAGTTCTAAGGTTCTGTCTGAATTACAGGAGGGCCTTAATAATATATACCACTGCAATGGAGTATCTTGTGCATAATGGACACTTATGTGCATTAAATGTATGCATTAAATAATTAATTTTCTGGGAACTATTCATAAAATGAAAGAAAAAAAATTGTCATCATTTACAGAAAATGGTATCATTTTATAGACATAATTTCAGATTAGTGAATGCCAAATTAAAATTTCTCCTTTCACTCTCATCTCTCCCAATATTCATGGTCTCAGAACTTCATCTTTTCTATAAACTTAAGTACTTACTTTTTTATTCTTGTCTCTTTTTTTTTCCATTTACTCAATTAGGAAAACGAGATAATTCAGATTCTAAAGGTGAACATTGTTTCATTTTCCTTTGTTCAAAACCACTTACACTGACACGTTTCAGAGTCTATTTCTCTTATTTAAGACTCCCCTGCACTAGTTCTTTGTCTTTTATGAGGAAATTTCCTGAGATTTACTCCGTGCTGTGAAACAAAGCCTAAGCAGCTGTGTGTATGCTCCAGCAATACCAAACGGCCAGGGCCTTTGTTTCTCTTCTCATTGCCAGGCTCTTGTTTATTTGTTTGTTTGTATTGGAAAGGTCCGACGGGAACTAACAGGAGTCTACCTGCAAGGCCTGAGTCCTCCATGTTCTCAACATGAGCGTAAGAAGCCAGGCTCTGCACATGGCAATGCCAACAGCCTGCACAAGTCACCGCGGTTCCCATGGTACGGCTCTGCAAATTTTAAATATTCCTGTCGGGTTGCATTTTACACAACACTACCACAATACATAGAATAGATTTGGACATTTCTGAGGTGAGGGAAATGAATGCGATGACGAGGAATTAGGAGCAGTCAGGTTCACTAGCTGCCTGGAAGAACTACCCTTAGAGAGATCAGAAATCTAAACACACACACACACACACACACACACACCACACACCACACACCACACACCACACACACACCCCACACCACACACTCAATTAATAAGCCAGTCAGTCGTCCATGAAGATCCTTGTAAAGAAAGTGAGGCTATTTTGTCAAAATAATAATCACGTTTTCTGAAGGCTGTCCTGCTAAAAATATAGCTTCTCCAGAGAAACAGCTACATGCTCTCCCTAAATAGCTCCATTTGGCTTGCACCACTGCTTGTCCTTATCTTCACTGAATAAGAACTGTGTAATATATTTCTAAATGAAACTAATTTTTGGACTCAGTCGCATTGCACATTTGACAATCCCGTCCAGATGTGATTCTATAGAACTATCTATCACACTTACAAAATGGGCAAAGGGAATTTGGAGATGTCACATAGCAAATCACTTTTTCTGGCCCTTCCAGGATTGAAGAGGAGGGTGGTCCATATGACATTGAATATAGGTGAGTCACACGCTGGGCTTTGAAAAGAAAAGCATTCTCTTGAGCTGTGAATAGGAGCTCTGTATTCCCCTTTGAGGCTAACTGATGATACCCTGTGATGAAAAACACTGTATAAACCCAATAAGCTTTTGTTCACAGCACCAGCAGGTGTTGTTAAAGCCTTCTGTCCCAGCTCTGACAATGTTCCAGAAACCTGACCTGCCACAATAGGAAGGCCCTGAACAGAATAGTTAATTGTGCCAGATTGTGCAATTCCATTGTGATACCTAATAGACAAAAACAACAGATTTTTATGGTTTGATTTTTATATTGATAACCAGAGTAGATAAATGGACGTGTTTGGGCACACACACACACACACACACACAACTTCACATACACATATACACTCTTACAGTCCCCCACAATAATACCAGGCTGAGACTTCCATCTCGAAATGCAATGGCTCTTGAGAAGTTGTCGTGCAATTGCAGGACAGTTGATGAGAATGTTATGAATTAGCTCTTGAGAAGTTGTCATGCAATTGCAGGACAACTGATGAGAATGTTATGAATTAGCTCTGATTGCAATATGTCCAACTTTTTCAAGATCCAGTACTCCTCAATTTTAATCTTTATCAATACTTAGAGATATTTTTGTACAATTCAATTAAGCATAATCAACAATGGTATATCCAACTGTTTTGCTCTCATTGTTACCATCTTGGAACAATGATGTCAAGCTGCTTATTAAGATGGTAAAAAATACCTGTGGCAAAAAAACAGGTTTTATTAAACAGGCACTGTATAGGGATGTGGAAAATTGGGATAATTACTTGGAAAATGTAAGGCAAGTAAAGACTTACAAAGCAAATATGCAAATAAAATATACAAAAATAGCAATTTAATTCATTGTTATCTTCTGAAAAATTCCTTTAGCTATCACCCAGCCTAAAATGTTTTTCTTGAGCTTCACTGTTTATCTGTAGCAAAGAAAGTTTTGCAAAGTTTGAACCTCACTGACCACCTAGCTTATGGTTTTATAGCCAAAAATATCTGAGTTCAAATAATTATTCTACTTTTTAATCATATGTGGATCCGGTAAGTTACTTATCTGGTATAAGCCTTAATTTATGCATCAGATTCTTATAAATTTTTTTGGAAATATATTTATAATCTCACTTAATTTAAGTGCTTAGCCCAGTGCCTGGACCATAGTTAATGATACATTGTGACTATTAAACTATTTTCATAGAATTCCGCTCTACTGGGGGGTGTAGAGTAGGAAAAAGAACTCAAAAGATATATCTTAATAAATTTTATCACTTTTAGTTGTATGATTTTTCATTCTAAGATTAATACAGTTTGAGTTTTTATCAATAAAAAAGTAACAAAGAAGAAAAACAAAGAAAATATATAGCAACAAGTATGAGACGGATAGAAAGAAAGAAAAATGTAGCAATAAGTATGAGATGGATAGAAACTAAGATAGAAGATTTTCTCTTGCCTAAAAGTCTGAGTTGCTCCATGAAGTAAGAGTGGCTCTGCTTTAAGAGTCACTCAGGAGTCCAGACTCCTTCATTCTTATTGTGCCTAGAATGTTGCCTTCACTCATACTATGAAAAGGATGATCTTCTAGGCCGGGCCTGATGGCTCACACCTGTAATCCCAGCAGTTTGGGATACCAAGGCAGTCAGATCACTTGAGTCAGGAGTTCAAGACCAGCCTGGCCAAAATGGTGAAACCCCGTCGCTACTAAAAATACAAAAATTAGCTGGGCATGGTGGCGTGTGCCTATTGCTCCAGCTACTAGAGAGGCTGAGGCAGGAGAATCGCTTGAACCCAGAGGCAGAGATTGCGGTGAGCCAAGATCAGGCCACTGCATTCCAGCCTGGGTGACAGAGTGACTCCATCTAAAAAAGAAAAAGAATAAAGATCTTCTCCATGTCTGTGCTGTAGCCAGTAATCAGGTAGGAAGAGGAAATGGAAGCCAAGCACCTGGAAATTTTTCACTTTAGTTCTTACAATCCATTAGCCAGATTACATAAGCACATATGGCCATAAGAGCAGCTGAAAAGTATTGTCACTGCCATGTACCTCATAAAGCTCAGCAAGTCAAATTGCTAAAACAAAAGAAAGGGTAGATAGGGAAAGACAATTGTGAATTTATTTCAGAAAATGTATGCATCAGTTATCCATTGCTCCATGACAAACCATCCCACAATTTAGGAGCCTAGAACAATAATCGTTTGTTTAGCTCATGATTTTTTAAATTGGCAATTTAGACTGGACTCCACTGAGTGGTTTTAGCTGGCTTTGGTGGGACTCACTCATGTGTCTGTGGTTAGCGGAAGTTTTGCAGAGGGGCAGGGCTGGCTGTCAGCTGGAGTGCGTTGACTCTCCTCTTGTCCTCCAGCAGGCGATTTGGGTCTGTTCGCCTGGTGGCTGTGCAGGGTCTTTCACTTGTACGATGTCACTTCTGCTACATTCTGTGGGCCAAAGCAAGTCACAAGACCAGCAATGATTTAAAAGGTGGGCAATACATTATACCCCTTGATGGGAAGAGCCAAAGTTCACGTTGGCAGAGAACGTAGAGGAGAAGAACTTGTCCTAATTTGTGTAATCTATCACCGAGGATAATCAAATCGGGTTTGCTATTCATAAATTTACTGCAGTAGAAATATGAGAGAGCACTCTTATTGTAAAATGTGATATTAATTAGAGACATATCGAATTACTCAAGAATGGATATGGATACAAATGTAAAGTCCCTAGGTCCTACATAGTTATGAACATGTGCATGCACACTTGCATAATATTTAAATCTGATCTAGACCTTCTTCAGTATACACCTAAGCCATGTGTTAGGGGATAGCCAATCTCTGTTTTGGTGGTTATGGACTCTCCAGTGATCTGGAGGAAAGAAAAGAAAACATCTGTATCATCTAATGATAATAGAAGTCCAATAAATATTACAAAGTAGTGGCAAAAAAACTGGCCTGCATATCAGAATAGCTGAATTTTAATTCAAGCGAGGCCTCACAATTTAGATGATATTTACATTTGCTTTGAGCTCACTTTTCATTGTGCATTTTGTAAAGGTTTTACCAAATTAAATATAATATTCCTTCCTGTTTTGACTAGTGTTTCTGAATCACTAAGACTAGCAAAAAAAGTGACTTGTCCTTTCAGGTGACCACAAAACTATTAATATATGAGTGAAAAAAGAAATACAAATAATCAGGGTACCTAGTGTGAAATATCAAGATATATGGAAATGTATATACCTATCTAAGTTGTGTACAAAGGAACAAAAGTCCTAAAATATACCATGTCTGTATGCCAACTACAGACACGCTTTTTCTTCAGAAAAGACCAATGTTATTATTTAAAGTAATAATAAATCATTGATTTATGTATGGTAAATATCCCACAAAAATTATAATTAGAATTCAAATTCATTTATATAATTTATTATATAAAAAGGTTTCAACTGAATTTGTTTTTTAATAAATACATAATAATTGAGTTCTAGATATGACCCTCCTATATTTTCATAATTGCAGGATATATACACCTAGATAAGAATTTATTTTTTTCCTCATACCATATGGCCTTAGAAATCCAACACTAAGTCATTTTTCTTCCGCAAAACAGACACTAGAATGACAACCAATTTTTCGTTCAACAAGAAGTGTTATGTAATCCACAATGATGTGAGCAACACAATATTTGGCTACCTAAAACATATATTGATACCTCCATAGTTAGCTACATTTTAGGAAATGCCTCAAACTTTTAAAGAACCCCATAGATTGAACAGCCTAGTGGTTGTCGAACAGCGGTGGCAGAACAACAACCAGCGGCATAAGTATTGCCTAGGAACTTATTTGAAATGCTAATTATCCCACCATACCCAGACAAACTGAATCAGAAACCATTAGAAAGGATAAGGGTATTTTAACAAGCCCTACAAGTGATATTGATGCATGCTAAGGTTTGAGAACACTAAACTAGTGAATACTATTTGGCAAATTACCTAGGAAGTATATTTGGAAACATCTGAATGGAATCAGCTCATTATGCTGCCTTCTAATTATTACTATCTTCTGCTTTAAATAGATCAACAAAAGTTACCCATGTTCTCTACAAGAACAATGTCTTTGTGTACATTATGGCTCTCTGAAAAAAGTAATGCAACTTTACCTGGAGAAATGTGGGCCATATGCTTAGTATATAAAAGAAACCAAATAAATATTTGTTGACCTAGTTTATTATCATTTCATACAAGATCCAAAGAAAATTATTTTTAAAAATGCTGTAAGAAGATAACTTCAATATTTCAATGAAAAAGGGATTCCAACCAGTTATATTGTTTTAAAATCAGAAAGAACCATGTGGTTTGACAACTTCTTTTTACAAAGAAAGAAGTCACAGCTCACAGGGGGTCAGGTGATTTTTTCAAGGTCAAATCAGTTTGTAGTGATGGAATTTGGACAGGAATTGAGGTTTCTAACTCATAGTCTAGTATTCCCTTCTTTAAAATCCAGCTTTCCTGATGAAGTAGAGCTCCAGTGAAGAATTTCATTGTTTAAAATAATAACACAAAAACCAAATGAAAAAAATAAGACTTCATGTGAATAGAACAATAGCAGAGGATGCAATTAGTCCATACAATATGGAAGAAATAAAATTTTAGATTTTCCAAAGACTTTTTCTTTCTTTTCTTTTTTTTTTTTTTTTTTTTTTTTTTTTTACAGGAGATCGACTTTTTCATTTTAAATCTTAAATGAGACATGACACCCCGGAATGTGGAGGCTTTAACTAAAAGCTTTTTTTTTTTTATTTCTTAAAAATCCTTTAAGCATAAAGAAATCAAACTCCTTACCTAGAAAAAGTCTTTTTATAACATCAAAAGGAGATAAATCCACAAAAGAGAAAAAAAATAACTGTCAAAGGGGATTGTCATAGCAACCAGATAAAAACAAAGTTGGCATAGAAAGCAACGTGATTATTTCTTCTTTTTAATCAAAATTACATATCATCAGGATCTGAAGCAAAACAATTGGAAAACCAGCAAAATAATTTCAAAGTATATCACATGCACATTAGTGATTATTAACTCTCTCAACACCTGAGGCAGGTGCAATTATTAGTTAATACAGAAATCATTTATTTTCGTAAGATTTCCAGCCTAATTCCTTCCCTCTACTTCATGTATTTAAAAATTACTGAAGTGGTTTTTTCAAAAACATTTAAATTTATTTTTTATGTTCCTATGAAAAGTCAGTTCATACTGACTCTCAAGATTTTAAAACTGGTTTTATATAATATCCATATTTTACAGTTAGTGCCTTATGGACAATTAATACTGACTTACATAGCTTTCAAAAATGTTCATGTTTACTTGGCTTTGTAAAAACAGTATGTCGTTTATGAATCTGAGTTTAGTCTCCTACTTGTAGTGACCTCTTTGTAACAAGACATAGAACAGAAATCTGTGAGATAGACACTTATTTTCCCTTTTCTGCAGTGTCATATGTCTAGAGGAGTAGGCTGATGAAATGTAAGCTGCAGAGTACAATGACCCTCACAAAATAGCCTCAGCAAATTTCCATGAGGCCAAGACATGCCAACCATATTTCTTGGGTTGGTAGATCATTGCTGCCCTCTTCAACTGTGGTAAATTGCGAAAGATGTAGGTTATCCTAATGGCCCCTGGGTAGATGCTTACAAATCTCTAAAATAAAATGCTACCGCTGCAAAAAAGAACACTAATTCTTCTAAGAAAAAATTAGATGAGTTTCAATTCACAAAAATGTGTGTGAATATGCAAAATAAATTGCCATGAAGACACACCTTTAACCTCTCCATTTATTCCCATATCCACAACAAGTTGTTCAAGAAAAATGAAAATTCTCAGTTTACCTCAATATCCAATTCAAAGCTGCTGCTACCAATGGGACATGGCTGTCAGAAGGCATGAACAGGGAATGCCATAGCCAGAACAAAAGAGAATAAACATTATCCTTTTCCTTAGTGGACACTCGACTGTGCCTTGGAATGAGCACGGAAAGTTTCTCCTCTGAAAATAAAGTAGCAGCTACATAGTGCTGATCAATCAGACGGTTGCATTAGTGTATCTTACTTCTTGAGTTCTAACTGAATGTCTGAGAACCTGTATTCCTACTAAAAAGAAGAAATAAGAAAGTAAACCTAAATGAACACTGATTGCATAAAAAATAAGAATACTTTACAGATATGCTAAAAATTGTGTCTTAGATTTTATAGAAGCAGAGTCTGAGGTGAAATTCCTATGGAAATCATTTATTGCAAAGACTTTATTATGCTTCATTCAATAGCTAATAGAACAAATAACAAAAATGATATCAAGAAGGACATGCATCTAAATCTTAAAATTAGTTATGATTAGTATGCATGGCAAAATAAGACCACAAGAATAAGAAAGGTCAATGAAGTTAAAATGCTCTAAGTTATATGCATTGCATGCTGCATTTTAAAATTATTAACTTATTAAATCGAATTATTTTTAAATACATTCTAAGACTATTAATTTATCTAACAGTTGAGAATGAATATTGTAAGCTCTCGGATAACTGGTAAGAGGAAAGTAAAAGATTGATCAATATGTAACCCCAGAGATTGTCTTAAGTTGGCATCTCTAGAAGTAGCGCCTGAGTTGGGAATTCTGTGGAAGTGACTGTTGGGGAAGTAATTGCAAGTAAACCTGTGAGGCATGAGGAAAGTGGGAAAGTACAAGGGAGAAAACAAAACAAAGGTGTAGTTTCAGGAGTACCTTAGCTTCAAGATGATCCCACCCGGTATTCTTGAGCATAATGATGACAGAGTTATCCCAACTTTAAGTTAAGGGACTAGGTTTTTGTATGCTGCCATTTCAGCCAGGGATTGGCTGCTGTTGAGCTAGGGTTAGCTAATGTCCCAGGCATTTCGATCCATGTAGATCCCAACTTGCAGAGAGCACTTCTGAGAAGTGTGTAGCTTCAAGCCATGAGAAACCTACATTCACAGCAGATAGGAATTTGGCACACCTATCCAGAAAAGGATAACTAAGAAGGGAAGCATCAGCATCTAATGCAGAAGGGAAAATGAAATAATAGAAACATTTAATTAATCCAAAAAGGGCAAAAAATATTGTGAAAAAGTATATAGGTGGGACAAATAAGAAATAAAAAGTAAGATTAAAACTCAAATTGTTAGTAATTACATTAAATATAAACAGATTAATTTTTCCAATTGTAATACAAAGATTATCAGACTGGATCAAAATATATACAAGCTGCTTATAAGAGACCCACCTTAAGACTAAAGAAGACTAAAGAAAAGTTAAAAGAATAGATAGTAAAATCCTAAGAAAATGTTTACCAATAAAAACATGGTGTAAGCTCTACTAATATGAGGAAAAGTCAACTTTAAGGAAAGAGAATTATGAGAAAAAATAATTTCTATATTGTGAGAATGAATAATTCAAACAACCAGAAGCATATAAAAAGTTAATGACATAAGCTTGAAATTTATAAGGAAAAAGTTGACAGAACCAAAAACAGGAATATGTAAATCCATAATACTCCCATAATTGTAATGAAAAAATTTAACATGCATTGCTCAATAACTGTTAGAACATGCAGACAAAAATATCAGTAAGGATATAGATCTGACAATCAAAATTAACTAACCTGTCTTTATTGACATATATGTAATACTATATTCAACTCACAAAAGAATTCAACTCCCTTACAAATTCACAAACAACATTTACCAAAGTTGACCATATGTTGGGTCCATAAGCAGAAGATAATCAAAAAATCTGAAAATTTTAGACATGAAATGATAAACTTTTAAATAATTTTGCTTCAAAGAAGAAAGCAAAATAAAAGTCAGAAGGTATTTTAAACTGAACCATAATAGAAAATCAGACATATCAAATACTTTTGGGATATAGCTAAAACTGTGATTAAAAGAGAATGTATAACCTTAAATGTACAGGAAATAACACATGGAAAATCAATATTTTTAGTATCCATTCCAATAATTTAGAAAAAGAAAAGCTAATTAAATTCAAAGGAAGAAAGGAAGTATATAATACACAAGCATAAAAGCAGACGTTAATTAAAGATAGAAACATACCATAGAGAATATGAAGATTAGTTATTTGTAAAGACATATTACATTTATTACTGAGACCAATTAAGGGAATAAATGCAGAGGGAGAGAAGAAATCAAACTACCAAAATCAGAAATGAAAAGAAAGACACAACAAATGAAATTACACATCTTAAAATCAGATATTTGAAACATTTTAATATCAATTAATTTACAAACTTAAAGTCAACAAATTCTTTTTCAAAATGTACTATACCAAGGAAATAGATAATTCGAATACTATACCTATTTTTAAAATTGATTCTAGTTAGAACCTCTCCACAAAGAGATCCTCAGGATGAGATGAATTTACTTATGAATTCTACCAAACATTTAAGGAAAAAAAATAACAAAAATCATATGTAATTCTTAAGCACTGTTTTTTATGACACCAGCATGATCCTTATCCTAATCCTTAAAAATAATATCACAAAATAAAATTACATAACAAGGTTTATCATAAAAATAAATGCAAATATCCTAGAGAAAAACTGGTAAACCATGTAAGTGAGGTCTGGGCATTTGTGTGTGTGTTATTTTCTTCCTTAAATGTTGCTAGATACAAAAAGTCAGTGTGTACAACTCAGCTATATTTCTCTGTAGTAGCAAAATAAATTAGAAAACAAAATATAAAAATTATGCTATTTAAATGATACCAGAATTCACCAAATGTTTAGAAATAAATCTAACAAAAGTGTATGAGACTTCTTCCCAGAAAACACTAAACACTGCTGAGAAAAATTACAGAAGATTCCATTAAATGCTATTAAAGATAACCTAATAAAATGGTAAATTAAATACAATCTGCCCTCTAGATCCATGAGTTCTGCATTCACAGATCCAGCTAACCATGGATCAAAAATATTCAACAAATATAATAAAACCAGCAAAAAACACCAGCCATAAAAATAATACAAATAGAAAACAATACAGTATAACAACTATTTACACAGTATTTACATTGTATTAGGTATACAATACAGTGTATGATAGAGATGATTTAAAGTATACAGAAGGATTGCATAAGTTATATGCAAGTTCTGTGCCATTTTATACAAGCAACTTGAGCATCTGTGGGGGTCGTAGAACCAAGCCCCCTCAAATACTGAGGGATGACTAAAATGTTCTTGCTTTGGAACGAGTACTGAATAAATGTCAGTTTTCCCAACTTGACCTTTACTCTACCAATGCAAAATTTCTGCAAGCTTTTTTCAAGAAATAAAACTAGAACATTAAGAGATGAGCTATATGCTATTTATATGTTGACTATATCTTGATTTATATCTTGATTAGATTTGTGATATTGTCCTTACTTTCTATGTATTTTGTTACTATTGTTTAATGTTCAATTTATTAACCTCGTAAGCCCATAATATAATTATTATGACTTTCAACTTCAACCAGTATTTCTCTTCTTTTTTTCTTTCTTTCTTTCTTTTCTTTTTTTTTTTTTTTTTTCTTTTTTTAGACAGGGTCTCACTTTGTACTTTGTCATCCAGGCTGTAGTGCAGTGGTGCAAACACGGCCCACTGCAGCCTCAACCTCCTAGGCTCAAGTGATCCTCCCGCCTAGCTGGGACTACAGGCACGTGCCACCATGCCCTGCTAATTTTCATATGTTTTATAGAGCCGAGATTTTACCATGTTGTTCAGGCTGAATCAGTATTTCTGTAAATATTTATACACATTATATTTAATGAATAAAAACAGAATCAAAATGTTGTAAGATATTTAAAAATTTATAGCTTTTTCTTAAAAATCCTCTTAGAATCACAAATTTAATATATCAAATTGTCTGAAATGCTTTAGTCGTCCTAAGGAAGAAAAAATATGTAAATTATTCCATACATTACAAACTCATTACTATACACTTGCACATAAACACTGCATTTAAACATAGAGAATTTAAATGTGTTCTTTATCGTCACTATATTTACACTTTTACTTTCTTGAGATTGCCTTTCTAGGATTATTATTGACACTTTTCTAGTATAATATAATACATTATATTTATATCTGCTTAGGATTACTACAATCATAAGAACCAAAAATACAAAATCTCAGAACAAATACTATTCAGGTTTTCATTAACAACTGATTTTATTTCCAGGTTTTGGTTCTAGAAATTTTCGAATCTAAAAAACAATTTAAATGTTAGTGTTAACGAACCATTTTAAACTCTCTCCCTAAATTATTCAATATTTAGTGTTTTGCTGTATTTATGTTTCTCTTTGTGTGTATATAAGCGATGTGAAATTATTAAAAAGAAATTGCACACATTTTGAAACTTCATTCTTAAATAGTTCAACATTTCCTAAGGATTTTTTTAATAACCGTAAAATCAATATCACAACTAAGAAAATAAAAACAATAAAATCTAATATAAGGTCCACAGTTAAATTTTACAATTGCTCTTAAATGCCTTATATACCTGTTGAGTTTTAAAATTTGTATTGTTTTTGTTGTTGTTGGTTTTCTATAATCTGGTATCCAATAAGGTTCACACAATGTATTTAATTATTCTTTTTTATCTATTTCTAGCTAGAAGAGGCATCTTTCCCTTTTGGCTTATTTTTCATAACACTAATTTATAGAGTCCAATCAGTAGTTTTACAGAATTTCACATATTCTAGATATTTTCTTATTGTGTCTTCATGATTATGCTCAGGCCAAATATTTTCATTTTTTCCCACAAGAATTCTGCACAGTTAATGTTGTGTACTTCTTATTGTATATGCTAAGATCCAAGTAATCTTTGGAGATATTTTGAGATGATGTTAATGACCTTTTCTCCCGCAAACATTCACCTAATAGATTTAGGATTCATTGATGATCATTGCCTCAACCCTGTGATTTATGGAAGGCCTTGAAGTAATTTAAAGATGAACTCATTAAAAATAAAAACTATAGCCAGACAGACATTTTTAAAGGTTTACTAATGGAAGAAGTAGATAAATAATATATAATTCTGAGGGTTAATTTTATTGTTTATTTTGTTATTGTTGCTAAAAATTTACATATGGCTTTTAATATAAACCAGTTTCTAAGTCATTCAAGATTTTAAAATAAAGATGTAAATGATCATCAAAATGCATAATATCTAAGAATCACTTTCATTTCACTCAAAGCACATTAACAGATAACTGTTACAAATATATATTAATTTCATATGCCTATATGTAATTTGACTAAATTTAATGTTAGTTTCTAAGAGTTAAAAAGTATTATATATAAATTGAGTAAACCAATTTCCTTTCGGGATTTTCATAATTAATGAATGATTATAGACATTATTTCTTACGTCCTACCTTAAATTTAAGAAGTATTTTCTACACTTTACCTCAAATGCCTTTAATTATGGTTGAAATGAACAAGAACATTTACCTATGCACTTCAAATAGAGGAGCGTGAGCATGAGAATGGTGTTTGTCACAAGCAAATAATTACTTTGAGGATTTACAAATATGCTCAATGGATCCAAAATTATTCAAAAGTAGGAAAATAATAAAATGCCTGTTTGGAAAACATGATTTTGAGGAATAATCTGTCTTGCTCAGTAAAAATAGTTTGCATAACATTATCAGTTAACATTTAATCTCAGGATTGGTAACAATAAATCAGTAAGTGTAAAGGAAAGGTAGAAACCTTCCTCTTTCCCTCTTCCTCTCTCCCCATCGTTTTCTTCCTTACAGATTATTAGTTGAGTAGTACATAATGGAAAATAAAATACCGATCTTTAAATGAATGGTAACTAACACTTCTCAAGTAGGTATTATGCATCAATCATGGGGATAAGCCCTTTTATTAATTACAGAATCAGATTTAACATTCAGGAAAAGCTTACGTGGTAGACACTATTCCTCCACCCATTTTATAAATAGAGAAACTAAGGACCATCGGATGTAGTCAATTTGTGTATTGCAACTACCTACTCATTCCTACCTAAAAGAGTCACAATTTTTGTTAATTACCCAATCATCAAGCATGAGTTTGTATTCTCGGGATCTTATCCAATACCAATTTATTTCAATAGAACTGATACTAGTAATTGTATGAGACTCAGCTCCCCAATTCTTCAATCATGAAGAGAAGTTGTCTAATAAGCTTCTGGGAAAAAAAATTACTCATTAATACCAATGGACACAGAAAAAAAATGTTTTAGCTTCTTCCCCTGAATATGATTGTGTTTGGGTAATAACAGGATTACTTGCAGTATGAGCTGCAGTTTGAAGATGAAACTGACTATGAGCATGGTAGATTTGAGAGATAAAATAAATTCTGCATCTTTGATAAGATATGCATAAATGTTAGCCAGGGAATGAACCAGTCCTGAAAGTTGTGCTGCCTGTCCTTATTGTGTAATGAAGTTTAAATCAGTTTGACTCAGGGTGCTTTTATACATATTCAAAAGCATCCTAATTAAAACAGAGGTTGTATTAGTTAGAGTTCTTCAGAGGAAAATAGCCAAATATATATATTTCTGCCTATACTTAATATATATTTATATAAATATATTTCTGTATATATTATATGTAATATAGACAAAAATAGATTTTTTTTAACAAGGAATTGGCTCATGTGATTATGGAGGATGGTGCATCCCAATATCTGCAGGGTGATTCAGCAATCTGGAGACCCAGGAAATCTTATGGTTTAATTCTAGACTGAGTCCAAATGCCTGAGAACCATAGGAGCCAGTGTTGTATTTCCATTCCAAAAGCTGGGAGACTCAAGACCGAGGAAGAGCCCGTGTTTCCCTTTGAGTCCAAAAGCAGAGCAAAAGCTAGTGTCCCAGTCCGAATCCATCAGGCACAAAGAATTCTCGTTTACTTGGAGGAGAATCAGCTTTTTGTTCTATTCAGGCCTTCAACTGATTGGATAAAGTTGACTCACATTATGGAGGGCAGCTTCCTTTACTCAGTCTCCCGACTTAAATGTTAATCTCACCCAAAACACGCTGAGAAATAACCAGTGTCACGTTTGACCAAGTATTTGGTATCCCGTGGCCCAGTCAACACATAAAATTAACCATCACAAGTCTACCCATCGTCAACTTAGCACATACATACTTCTTAAACATATGAAATCTTCAAATAAAGACAATGACAAGGTCATGATCCTGCTTAACATGATACAACTCTCCTGTGTACAACCAAAAATGCGTTAACCCCCTCCCCAGAAAAGTGAAGTTCTTCAATGATGCCTACCCTTCTCCTTGATATCTCATAACTTAAACACTATATGTAACATTAAAAATACTTAAATACTATGTTATAAAGTCAATATATCTTATGTCACATGAAAAGTGAATATAAGAAAAAATAAAACAGATATTTGCTTAATATGTATGCATAATTTATACACACATATGTACATAGATATGCATATACACACACATTCATAACAAAATAAGGAGGATGTACTCATGACAACTATGGTCCTCATTCCTTTAACTCGTTTTGTGATTATAGCTGCTATTTATATCTACCTTCTTCCAATGTCCATTCCACATTATCTTTGCTTTCACCAAGCACTTCAGCTGGCCATGGTTCTTAACCTAGTAGGGTAACTCAGACTTCTATAAAAGACACTAGTAGAACTGTCTAGATGATTGAAGTTTTCAATTGACCTTAATTATAGGGCATGGTAATAGTAAAAGACACCTTAAGGGATGTCCTGTATTCCAGACGTACACTTTCTTACCTCCATTGTGGAGTGGTAGTCCAATTTCTTTTTGGCAGTCAGGATCAATCAGCCCAGCCAGCACAGTAACGTCCTTTCTTGCCTGATAGTGCAGAGAAATAAGAACCCCAAAGTGACAGAGTGGCAGTCTTAACCACCACTCATTAGCATCTTTAAATCTAATCAAAGACTAAATTTCAGAAACCAGAAAACAAATCCAGAAAACTCATCCTTAAAATTCTGTTCTAAGAAATAACAAGGATCAGAGCAGAAATAAAATAAAGACTAGAAAAAAAACACAGAAAAAAATTAATGAAAGTTTTGTCTTCCTGAAAGACAAAATTGACAAAACTTTAGCTAGATCAATAAAAAAAAAAGAGAAGAGCCAAATAACAAAATTAAAGTTGAAAGTGGGAACATTATCACTGATAGCAATGAAATACAAAAGATCCTAAGGGACTTTTATGAAGAGTTATTCCCAAATTGGATAACCTATACAAAAGTATAAATTCCAAGAAACATACAACATACCAAGGCTGCACCATGAAGGAATAGAAAATCTGTTCAGAATAATAATGAGTAAGGAGATAGCTTCACTGGTGACTCCTACCAAACATTTAAAGAAAATTAATACCAATCTTTCTCAAATTCTTTCACAAAAAAAAAAAAAGAAAGGCACACTTGCAAACTCATTTTATAAGGCCAGCATTACAGCATATCAAAAGTAGACAAGTAAGGACACTATAAGAAAAGAAAATTTCAGGCCAATATCCCTGATGAACATTGATGCAAATATCCTCCATAAAATACTAACAAGTTGAATTCAACAGCACATTGAAAGGATTATACACTAGAATCAAGAGGGATTTATTCCAGGATGCAAAATAGTTCAATGTACGCAAATTAATAAATGTGATACACATTAACTGAATGAAGGACAAAAATTATATAATCATTTTAATAGATGCAGAAAAGCATTTGACAAAATTCAATGTTTTTTAATGATAAAAGTCTTCACCCAGTTAAGTATGGAAGGGATGTTCTTCAACATAATAAAGGGCATACGTCACAAGTCCACAGCTAGCATCATACTTGAAGGGGGAAAGTTGAAATCTTTTTTCTCTAAGATCAGAAATAAGACAAGGATGCCAACTCTCATTGCTTCTACTCAACAAAATACTGGCAGTCCTAGCTAGAGCAATTAGGCAGGAAGAAGAAATAAAAGGCATCCAAATTAAAAAGAAAGAAGTAAAATTGTTTTGAGATGACATGATCTTACATATAGAAAACCCTAAAGACTTCATTAAAAATACTGTTAGAATTAAGAAATTCAAATCAAGATTCAAAATCAGTTAACACACTATCTGAAAAGGAAATTAAGAAGATAATACCATTTATAATAGAATCAAAAAGCAAAATAAAATACATAGGAATAAATTTAATCAAAAAGGTAAAAGATCTGAAAACTATAAAACACTGATGAAAGAAACTGAAGACACACATGCAGTCACGTGCCACATAAGGACATTTTGGTCAATGACAAGCCACATACACAACAGTGGTTCCATAAGATTACAATACTGTTTTTTTACTGTAACTTTTCTACAGCTAGACACATAAATACTTTCCATTGTGTTACAATTCCCTACAGTATTCAGTCCAGTAACATGCTGTGCATGTGTGTATCCTAGAAGCAATAGTCTATACCATATAACCTGGGTGTGTAGTAGACCATATATACTGTCTAGGTTTTGTTAAGTACACACCATATTGGCCATACAACAATAAAATTGCCTAAGTATGCATTTATCGTAAATGTCCTCATGACTAAGTGACCCATGACTGTAAATAAAAACATATGCTGTGTTCATGGATCAAAATCAATACTGTGAAAATATCCATGCTACCCTACTATCTGCCATACTACCCAAACTACCCTACCTACAGATTCAATGAAATACCTGTCAAAATTCCAATGACTTTTTTCACAGATATTTTTAAAAATCTTACAATAAGTACAGAACCACAAAAGACTGCAGATAGCTAAAGCGATCCTGAGAAAGAAGAACAAAGCTGGAGGTAGCACACTTCTTGATTTCCAGTTATATTACAAAGTTGTGGTAATCAAAACAGCCTAATACTGGCATAAAAACAGACACAAAGGCCAGCAGAACACAATAGAAAGCCCAGAAATAAATCCACATATATACAGTCAACTAATCTTTAACAAAGTTGCCAAGAAAACAAAATGGAGAAGGATGGTGTGTTCACTGAATGTGTTGTGGAAGCTGGATAACAACACACATACACACACACAAAATTATATTTTTACCTTACACCATATGTCAAAATAAGCTCAAAATGGATTAAAGATTTAAATGTCAGACCTAAAATTTTTAAATTCCTGGAAAAAATTCTAGGGGAAATTCTCTATTACATTGGTCTTGTCAATAATTTGTTTATATGATACAAAAATCATAAGCAACAAGAGCCAAACTAAATGAATTGCACTACATCAAACAAAAGAAGTTATACACAGCAAAGAAAACAAAATAAAAAAGTACCCCAAAGAATGGGGGAAAATATTTTCAAACCATATATCCAAGGAAATAAGAAGAGGAAATTAAAAAGATAATAGGACTTAGAATAGAATCAAAAAGCAAAGTAAATCAATATCCAAAATATTTAAGAATCACATAGAACCAAATAGCAAGAAAACAAATAACCTGATTTAAAAATAGGCAAAATAACCTGAACAGACATTTCTGAAAAGAAGACATGCGATGGCCAACAGGTATATAAAAATATGCTGAATTTCATTAATCATCAGGAAAGCATAAGTTAAGACCACCGTGAGATAATACCTCACACCTACTAAGATGGCTTTTATTAAAAAATTCAAAAGGTTAAAAGGTCTTCAAGCTTGTGGAGAAAAGAGAATCCCTTATACATCGTCGTTCCTCACAAAATAAAAAATAGAACTACCATATAATCCAGCAGTCATAGTTCTGGGCATATATCCAAAGGAAATAAAATCAGTATGTTGAAAAGAGATTGGCATTTCCATGTTCACTGAAGTATTATTCACTATGGTGAACATATGGAAATAACCTAAGTGTCAACTGAAAGATAAATGGATAAAGAAAATGTAATATATGTGCACAATGGAACACTATTTAGCCTTAACCAAAGAAGGACATTCTGCCATTTGTGAAAACATCGATGAATTTGGAGGATAGCATGCTATGTAAAAGAAGCCAGACACAGAAAAACAAGTAGTTCATGATCTCACTCATAGGTGGAATGTAAAAGACTTGAACTCATAGAAACAGAGGGCAGAAGTGTGGCTACAAGGAGTTTAGGGATGGGGGAAATGGGGATAGTGGTCAAAGCATACAAACTTGCAGGTATAAGATGAATAAGTTCTAGAGACATTCAGGAGGGTGACTACAGCTAATGAAAATATATAATTGATATTTGCCAAGAGAGTAGATCTTAAGTATTCTTACCATACACACACACACACACACACACACACACACACACACCCAGAAAGCTAACTATGTGAAGTGATGAAAACATGAATTGGCTTGATTTTGGTAAACATTTCACAATACATATGTACATCAAGACATCACATTGTACCCCTTGAATATATACTATTTTTATTTGCCAATTATATCTCAATAAAGCTAGGGGCAGGGGGAAAGACTTGAGAACCATAAGCCACTACCTAAAGCTATATAGAATCCACCTCTAAATCCAGCCACCTGCTCAGTACCGAGAACCTTCCTCAAAAAGCACGCTAAACCAGTATCTGCTCCCCACCCAAACTAGTAATGATTTTAAAGATCTGCTTTCTCAGAACCACTTTCAGTATCAAGATCTGGATTAATCAGGGTTCACCAGAGACACAAAAACATGAAAATGTTTATTCATTTATTTATTTTATCTATTTATTATAATAAACTGGGTCATATGATTATGGAGGCTGGCAAGTCCCAACGTCTGCAGAATGAGTCCATATGCTAGAGGTGCAGTAGAGCCCACGGTTTAGTTCTAGTTTGAATTCAAAGGCCTGGGAACCAGGAGAGCAAATTCCAAGCTGAAGGGTGGCAGGTTCGAGACCCAGGAAAAGCCAATGTTTCAATTTGAGTCTGAAGACAAGAAAAAAGCTGATGTATCAGTTCAAAGGCAGACAGACGAAATATTTATCTCTCACTTTGGTCAGTTTCTGTTTGTTTGTTTTATTCAATTCTTCAACTGATTGGATGAGGCCCACCAAATCATAAAGAGCAATGTTTGACTCAGTCTACTCATTTAAATGTTAATGTCTCCAGAAACACTCTTATTGAAACACCCAGAATAAAGTCTAACTAAATATCTTGGCACTCTGTGGCCCAGTTGAGTTAACACATAATATAATCACAGAGGTTAAGATTGTGAATAGTAGAGGCAGAATTTGAAACTGGATGCTCTGAGTCAAGAACTTTGGCTTACAAACACTAGTAAATATTGATATACATACTTCAGAGAAAAAGGAAAGTTATGTCTTAGGTGAATATAAATAAGCCTGAAAGGAGGCTCTGATACAAATTACCATCACCATGGATTTTCCATTTTTGCTTAAATTTCCCAACACTGTCATAAACACCAAAGAAATTTCTTAAGACTTGATTTTTTGGTAACCAGTTTATTCTATTGGAAAGTTGGGAGGATGAAGTCAAAGTTTCTTCCAAACGCTTCAAGTCTTCAGTGATTAGAATGTCAATAATATCAGTTTAAGAATAAGAATTTCGATGGAAGAATTTAATTTGGGGTTCTAGTGAGATATGCATATGGAAATATCCAACAGTGGCCAATCCACAATTCAATTGAAAGATTAGAACAAGGTATATAAACCTGTAATTGTGGGGTTACGTTTTTGTTTATTTTATATATATATGTGTGTATATATATATATATAATGCTTTAATAATATATACATATATGTAAATATATATAAGTATATATATATATGCTATACTGAGATATATTTCAGATGTCATACAATTCATCCATTTGAAGTGTGCAAGTCAATTGTTTTCAATGTATTCACAGAGTTATGCCACGGTCTCCACTGTCAACTTTAGAATATTTTCATTACCTGAAAAAGAAACCTGGGTCCAACAGCAGTCATTTCCCCTCTCCACCCAAACCCCCAGGCATGGGGAACCACCAATTTACTCTATCTTCAAAGATTTGGCCTACTATGGAGAGAAAATACCATGAAGATAATATCCACAGTGAAAGAAGAGCTGCAAGGAGGCCTCCAGGAAATACAGGGGAGCTTAACATGTCCCTTATGAAACATCTAAAGGACAAGAAGTGCACTCACTGTTTGGACATGGAAACAGAAATGTACCACTGAATTGGGATCGATTGCCCAAAGTGTGTTAGAACAAATGTGTCCCATGAATGAGAGAGTTTGGCTGAGGACATCTAGTCTGCTCTAACAGGCCACTTAGGGAGCAGATGGACCTACAACTACAAGGCCTAGAAGGGACCCCTGGGACTGTGGAACCAGTTGCAAGTAACACATAGATATACATTCATTCTTCACCTGAGGTCAGGAGTTCGAGACTAGCCTGGCCAACATGGCAAAACCCCGTCTCTACTAAAAATACAGAAATTAGCCGGGTGTGGTGGCACACGCCTGTAATGCCAGCTACTTGGGAGGCTGAGGCAGGATAATTGCTTGAACCTGGGAGGTGGAGGTTGCAGTGAGCTGATATCACGCCACTGCACTCCAGCTTGCATGACAAAGCAAGACTCCATCTCAAAACAAACAAGCAAACAACAAAAAGAAGATATGCATCCATTCTTGTTAAATGAACTACAGAAGAGAGAGCCCAGCAAGAGACCTTTAAGGAATCCTCAGAAGTTCCTTATCAAGAAAGTAGTAAACATAGTCCTGCCTCATGACCCATCTATCTTTTCTTCTAACAGAGAAAATATTCAGAGCTTTCCAGCTTGGTAAAACCCAGAAGGGCCTGCTAGATGGGACAGAAAGTAGGAGTAGCTAAACAATCTCGATATATACCCAGGGGAAAAAAACCTTCCTGGTACAATACGAGTGAGAATAAGATAGTTTTACATAAAAGCAGAGTGGTTCTCTGGCTTTTCCTCCAAGCTTCACAGATCCAAAAGGAAGGTTTGCTCACTGAAAGCAGTTTGGGCATATTCAGGCATCTCTAGAATAATTTTCAAGGATACAATGTCATTCTCTCTAAATTTGCCCTTAGAAGATGCACACTTCACAGTATCTCTTTGATGGTTTCCTTGCATTTCCCTGTAAGACGCTGATAAAACCCGTTCCTTAGATAATGATAGGAAGACAAAAATTAAGCCATGCCTGTAAATGCTTTTGCTCTTTATAAGTAAAAATTACGTTTTTGTTTTATTATTTTTGCCATTATTCTCTTCTCAGTACTACTTTAAAAAAAAAACACTGTGGTGGTTAAAAATAGTCTCTTTAATCAAACTACCTAAGGTAGAATCCTGGCTCCATCTTTTAGTAACCATTGCATGGGGGCAAGTAATTTTATCTCTCTTAGCCTCTTTTCTTTCGTCCATAGAGTAAGAATGACAATACAATATTTCTTGCAGAGTTTTGGTAAAAATTCAGTGAGCTACAACGGAAAAAAACATTCAGTAAATGTTAACCAGTTATTGAAACTTTAGTATTCATAGAGGCTGCTGGCACCACAGCTGGGGATTCTCTACTCTGGGTCCATGAAGCCTGGCTGGAGGGGCAAACAGAAAAAGCCACCAGCCAAGATCATGTGTAACTAGTGCCCTCTTGGGATCAAAGAAAAGAATCAAAATTACTGAGGAATTTGGAAAAGGAAGAGGCATGACGTGGGAACGCTAATCCCACAAGAGCTGTTTATCATGGACCCCACTCAGGGACCAGGATGCTATGGCGGCCAGTGAGTCAGTTGAATGAAGCTGAAAGTTATTTTTTGGTCTAAGAAAATAAATCGTCTGAATAGGGTCTCAATGTGGTTTTCACAAGGGTGGGGAAAGTTGATTTGGATTGTATGACGAAAAGAATACAAAATTTACAACCACAAAAGAGAGTACAAAGTTTCCAAAACTGGCAAGAGGAAACCAAGAATTTTGTAAATAGTTCATAATTCAGTTTCATTCACATCCTCAATCCAGCAGGATCTATGACTGAGATCAAGTTCCTCTCTCTCTCTCTTCCTTTTAATTTACTACTGTTTTTCCCTTTAGATCCATTCATCTTTTATTCTAAATAGAATATCCATGATTGATTAGGTTACTACCGTGCACTTTCTGTTTAAGAGCTGATGGGAATTTTCAGTGTATTAATAATTTGATATGACGCTCAAGTTATTTTATTCTTACTGCATTATTTTATTTAACCAAAGCTTAGTAAACTCTGCTGTAAGTTTGTTTTAAAAAGAAAAGAAAAAATAAAAATATTTTCTCATTACTTTGCCTTTTCTGTGTCCACTATATTAAATTACTTTCTTCTAAATTGTATTGCATTTTCCCTACAGGAATTGACTGCTGTCTAATGGATTTATGCAGTGTTTATATAAGGTAAAGAACACTTTAGTAAAAAATTGATTCAATGTATGTACACTGTAATTGTAGTAATGTAACACGACAGGATGAAGTTGCTTTTTTTTTTTAAGTGTGCTTTGTAAAGGCATTCTTGGAATGTTGAGGCTTTTCTCTTTGCAAAATGGTCTTCTTTTGTGGCTTGACTGTATACAAAGCAAAGAAAGCATAGGAAAATACAAGTCTCTTTCTCTCTCTCTCTCTCTATATATATCTATATATAGAAGTACAGACATATGTATGTGTATCTATACATTTAAAATTGAAGAAATTATCAAAATTTCTTATTTAAAAATTATAATAAAATTACTATAGCTAAAACATTTCACTTGAGATACTTCATGCTGATCATAAATGAGGAGCATGGATTTAGAAGCTAAAAATATATGGAGAAAAATCTTTCAGGATTACAGGACTTGTTTCCATGCATTCTGCAGGAACTGTAAACTTCTCCTTCTTTTCAATGTCCACGTAAGTTCACCCCTTTTTCCATAATGTAATTAGCCAAATCAAATAGAAATACAACTTTGCAATCTTTTCATATTAGGATGCTACATTATTAATTAAATAAGTACATAGAGCCCAATGGTGGATGATTGCTCCTAATCAATATATGTTATGGGATCATAATCTCTATTTTGAGGTCAAGATTAATAATCTGCAAATTGGATGTTGAATTTGTTTAGCTATCCATTATGATTTGATTTTGAAGCTGTTATAAAATTGTTCATTTGGCCAGCCGGAGTTGTCATTAGGACTCCTTACCTGCACTCCTGGCCCCACTCCCATTTCCAGGCCTTTAAGGTCCATAGTCCAAAACAAAGGTAGCCCCTTTCTGACACAACTGTGATAGCCAGGAACCTCCCTACTGCTACGTTTGCCTCCTGCTGTGAACTAATTCACAATATTGTACTTTCCATTAAATGACAACTCAGGATCCATCACTTTTATAAGAGCCTAACAACTTCAGCTAACTACTTCTCTGCACAAACATGACAACTTCTGTCTCATCCTTCCATTTCACCTTTCCCTTTCTATAATTGTAGGTTTTATAATTAGCCATATGTGTCCCTTCCTTGTCATTAGATGGTGAATCCACTTAGATAGGGACCATATCATCCCTCATTCTACACAACAAATGCATAGTTAAGGTGAACACTGCAGATAATGGCAGAGAGCCAACAGGCTGATGTGAGCAAATTTGAAATAGGAGCTTAAAATATGATGACTTTTTTTTTTCTAAAAGGCTGCCATAAGAGAATAAAGAGACTTCAAACCAGAAAAAGAGTATACTAAAACTAGGAAGCAAAGTGTCAAAAAAGAAATACTATAAACACAGGACATTGACCCAAGGCCACCTGACCTGTGAATTCACTTCTCATGTTCCTCTCTGTCTCCCCTTGGTGTGAACATTTGGCCCTCTACTGAACTCTTGTTAACCCAGTTGCTATGGTTTCGAAGTTTGTGTCTCCCCAAAGTTAGTATGTTGGAACCTAAGACCCAATGTGACAGAATTAGAAGGTGGGGCCTGGCTGGGCGCAGTGGCTTGCGCCTGTAATCCCAACACTTTGGGAGGCCAAGGCGGATGGATCACCTGAGGTCAGGAGTTAGAGAACAGCCTGGCCAACATGGTGAAACCCCATCTCTAATAAAAATACAAAAATTAGCCTGGTATGGTGGTGCACGCCTGTAATTCCAGCTACTCGGGAGGCTGAGGCAGGAGAATTGCTCGAACCTGGGAGGCAGAGGTTGCAGTGAGCCAAGATAGCGCCACTGCACTCCAGCCTGGGTGGCAGAGTGAAACTCTGTCTCAGAAAAAAAAATAGGAGGTAGAGCCTTTAAGAGGTGATTAAGTCATGGAGCTTCCACCCTCTTAAATAGCAACCACCTTAAAAACGGCTGGAAGGAGCTGGCTGGGCCTCCTATGTCGTTCTGCCTTCCACCATGTGAGGATACAACACTTGCCCTTTCAGCCACGTGAGGATGTAGCAAGAAGGCCTTCACCAGACGTAAAATGCCAACACTTTGACCTTAGACCTCCTAGCCTCCAGAACTGTAAGAAATAAATTTCTGTTGTTTACAAACTACCCAGTTTCAGGTATTTTGTTAAAACAGCACAAACAAAGACACCACTCCTTCCTATAAACCACTTTTTCTACATGCCTATTTTGTGCCAGCCACCTTCCACCAAATTTCAGACTGTCCACCTGATTTATATCCTGTGGTTTGTGGGGTCTTTTTCCTAATAATTTCACTACTCCTGCTTTTGAAAAAAATTCTACATACCTATGAATATACACGTTACCTCATTTTGTAAGAAAAACATCTCAATAGTAAACACATTGAGGAAAGTTCCTCCAAAACTTGCTACACATTTGTAAAGTTTAGATGACCAGGTAAAGAACTGGGATTAAAACAAACTAACATCTTTTTTGGGTGAAGGAGGTAAATCTAGAGCAAATGACACAGTCAGGGATGTAAAGCAGGAATGCTAAGCCAAACTCATCAATATTAAAACAAACAAGGAGGAACTCTAGACCAGACGTGTAAACTGAATCAGAGCACATCCTGTGATGCAAGTATATTTAGACAACGAATGGCCTTTGGAATCTAATAACCACATGTGTATATATGGAACTATAACTACCTGATAATGTAGAGACCAAATTACCTTGGGAATCTAATAACCTTGGGTGTATCCACATGATTATATCCACCTGACTGTATGCTTAAAATCACTGTTTTCCATGAGTTTCTGACACTCCCCAAATGGCATTTAATACACAGATATATCTTTTGCAATTTTTAGAAACTGATGATATTTATTACATGGAGAGACAGCAGATACCTTGAAGGTGAAGACTGTGATTCATTTTTCTTTAAGAGGCAATAGAGCAGGATAGTTAACAGCAAGGGTTCAAGCACGGGTGTGCTGAAGCCATTCACTCTGGTCCCAAGACTACATTGATAAATATTAAAAAATTTTATGACCCAGTTGTTAAACCTCTATTGATTGCTTGAAATCTGCTATGGTAGGAGTGTCTAAACAACGAAAACAGCAAACACTACAAACAAACACTTGTCTTAGAAAGCCCATTTACTATCACAGTATTGGATAATTTGGGACCCAGCTAAACCACATGTTATGGGGAAATTATGTAATTAATTGTGAAGAAATTATTTAAGCCATCTGGGCCTCAGTTTCCTCAAATGAAAAATAATGGTAAAACCTGTTTCAGAGTGTTATTGGGGAAATACCCAAACTGAGTGTTCTGTTTCCTGCCAAGAACTTTTACTCACATATTTCTACAAGTTTCTGCTATTCCTTCAAAATATATTTATTTTCATTTGGAGGCAATATTCTTTACCTAATTGATTACATTGATAATGACAGTATTTCAAATATGAACAACACTTTGAGGGGGTAATTATACCTCTCTAACAACTTTCAAATTATAGTCCATAAATATCTATCTACACAGGACAAACTTAAATTTGGGTATCATAACATTGAAAAGGCTAATATAACATTTCGTTAGATAGCAATGCCTACAAAAAATAATTTCAGTGGCATAGAACATATTAAACACCACATTTGAATTAAATATCTGGTTATATTTGAAATGAGATAAATATGAATGGAAATCTGAGTGCTGTCTTCATGAAGCTTGGGAAAGTGGAAAGCTTGTGAGATTGGAATCAGAAGACTTCAGGTTTGGCTTTAGCTTACTACTATATATTGTGACTTGTGGATAAATCATTCAACCTTAACTTTTAAGCACATATCTGAGGGCCAGAAATCCAAATATCTGTTATATTTACATGCAAGTTTATCTTGAAGATTGAATTAGATAATATCTTTATAATCATTTTATAGGATGTAAATTAATGTAAAAAAAAAAAGTTTGTTATACCTTAGCAGTTAGACTACCACTAATATGGTGTCTTTTTATTTTTAAAAATGTCAGATTGTCCTAAGCTATTTGATATAGTTTGGATGTTTGTCCCCTCCAAATCTCATGCTGAAATGTGGTTCCCAGTGTTGAAGGTGGGTCCTAGTGGGAGGTGTTGGATCGTGGGGGCAGATCTCTTATAAATGGCTTAGCACCAGCCCCTTGGTGAAAAGTGAGTTTTCGCTCTGTTAGTTCACATGAGGGTGGGCTGTTTAAAAGAAGTCTGGCAGCCTCTCCCATCTCTCTCTCGCTCTTCTCTGGCTATGTGACATGATGACTCCCCTCTGCCTTCTGCCATGATTGTACGTTTCCTGAGGCCCTCACCAGAAGTACTGTGCTTCCTGTGCAGCCTCCAGAACTGTGAGCCAAATAAATCTCTTTTCTTTATAAATTACCCAGTCTCAGGTATTCCTTCATAGCAGCACAGGACAAACTAATACACCATCTATAATGTACTGGTTTAGACAGATTTCTGACTAAAGGGATGAGTAAAGCAAAATGACCTTTAAGATTCTTCTTTGGTTTAAAATTGTGAAATTTTAAAATGCCTGTTCTTTGAATTGCAAACTGGTAAAATATGAGAGGAAAGAGTATTAATTTATGAAAAATTGGGATGATATAAATAATTTGGGATTTCCAAGTAAATCACATAGTGTGTCAAAAGAATTAAGAGCAATTAATTTCTTAGGTTTTTCAGGAAACAAAGGCCTCAAAATCCCAATGGAAAAAATGTTTATATCCTCAGGGAGCATCTTAAGTGGTGATAGTAGCTCTAATTAATTCTGAAATTCATCTTAATCTACCGGCCAAGGCACCCACAAGTGTTAAAGAAAAAGCTATTATAGGTAAATTAATAGTCCTACACTAGTAACAAAGCCACAGTTAGCATATTTAGATAAATATTCTTAAAAGGAAACCGGATTTCTTAACCTTTTATGAAGTTATCTTTAATTGAATGATAACATTACATAGTGGTTCAAAGCACATTATCACAGATTCTGGAGCCAGACTGTTCAGGTTCGAATCACAGATCAGCCTCTTGCCAGATGTATAATTTTGGGCAATGCGTCTAATTTTTCTGTGCCTCAGTTTCCTTATCTATAAAATGAGAACAATAATAGTACCTTTGTTATGGCCTTAGTGTTATAAAGATCAAATGAGTTCAATTACGCAAAGCACTTAGAACAATGTACGGCATGTTTTGTCATTGCTGTTGTAATAAGATGCTGATGCTGCCTCCTCCTCTAGCATGCTCCCTATCCCTGTTCTTCAAAAAAGCGCTCACAGAGTCACACATCTGTCTAACACTTTGTATTCCCTACTTTAATCCCTTTTTTTGAGAGGAATGCTTGACTCTAATAGCCTACAATTAAGGCTTTTCTCACTACCTATACAATGTATTCCATCAAATACTCTATTAATAGTTTACATATTTGATATAATTTAATGTTCACTAATACCTGTAATGTAAGCATATTATTGTCTCCATTACACAGAATCAAAAAAAGGACACACAAACACTTAAGTAACTTGCTCATGGTCACCTGTGTAGTATGTGTAAGCTAAAACTTCAACCCAGATTTGATTATTGAACAACTCATGCTTCTAAACTAAGCTGTGACGATGAAATCAGAACAGCAGTAGCCTGTGGGAGATAAAGAAAGGAGCAGGGCTGGTTGAAATTGGTAAGATGAAACTTACTGGGATGATAAAACATGGTCTGCATTGTGATGGGAGCAGTGGTTACATGGTATATGCCTTTTTCAAAACTACCAAACTGTACACTTAAGATTTGTGCACTTCTTTTTCCCACTTCTTTGTTAACTATGCAGTTTAAATATGTGCATTTTGTTGTATATAAATTATAAGCCTCCAAGTCTTTACGTTATTTATGCTACTATGCTTCCTTACTCCCAAGAAGCCTTAATAGTGACCCAAAGTATTTGTTCTCGTACTCTTTTATTATTGTGGTTACAGCAACTTTGTGCTACACGTTTACTTATATTCTCAAGTTTTTTAAGTATTTATAGATCTTGCTTACAGCATGTTTTTCTCAATAGCATAGAACGTAAGTTTTATTTCTTTTCTTCAGCAACTGCATCTAGCTATATATAAACTCATTTAGAAAAATGATATGTGGGCCAGGTGCAGTGGCTCTTGCCTGTAATCCCAACACTTTGGAAGGCCAAGGTGGGCAGATCACCTGAGGTCAAGAATTTGAGAACAACCGGGCCAGCATGGTGAAACCCCATCTCTACTAAAAATACAAAAAATTAGCCGGTTGTGGTGGTGCAGGCCTGTAATCCCAGCTACTTGGTAGGCTGAGGCATGTGAATCCCTTGAAGCTAGGAGGCAGATGTTGCAGTGGGCCGAGATCGTACCACTGCACTCCAGCCTGGGCGACAGAGCAAAGCCCCATCTCAGAAAAAAAAAAAAGATATGAGAGTATGTGAGGCAGGGGGACAAACATCTCATATTTTTGGCATGCATCTGTCTATTCAATCTCTCTATCCTTAACTGGTGAATAAAGTGTTAAAGCTATTTGAGAGGCTGAGGCAGGACAATCACTTGAACCCAGGAGGTGGAGGTTGCAGTGAGTGGAGATTGAGCCACTGCACTCCAGCCTGGGGATAGAGTGAGACTCCATCTCAAAAAATAAAATAAATTAATGTGTTAACGGTAAATAACTCTATGTTTTTATAGGACTAACACCATTAATTTAGGAATAAAATAATTTGCATTAATTTGTGAAGGACATTTTAATTTCTTCCTCATTATGATAATAACTGAAAATGCAAAACTCCCCCTATACACACACACATATACACAAACACACACACTCATGCATGCACATACACAGACACACAGGAGAAGGGGTTGCTTCAATAGGAGGATAATAACTTTTCATATTGTCTCTAATTTACTTACAAAATAATAATATGGAGGAGCCCTGATTTTGAATGTTATCCTGTGTAAAGTATAAAAACGTGGTCATTGGACTTGTTGTTCAGTCAGAGAGTGATCATCATCAAGAAGCAGATGACCCTACAGCTTGGAAACAGAATGCAGCACTAGGTCGTACTTTAATGCACCTATAGCTTTCCACCTATGGTTTAGAAACAGAAGGGTAACAAAATAAGGATGAAGGGCTGTCTCTAGCAATTTCTTTAAACATACGTATGAAGCTTTGTCCTTTATGTGGAAGAAACTATGTTGCATTTAGGGAAAAGATTGTTGAATCTGGACCTGTATTTACTGTCTCTAGAATTTGGTATTTGTTGTTGGGAGAGGGGTGTGTGTGTGTGTGTGTGTGTGTGTGTGTGTGTGTGTGTGTGTGTGTCCCAGATAACTAGAAATAATAAAGAAGAATATGCCAAACTCACATTGGCTGGGATAAATTAATGAGATCAAGACTTAGAGTGCTAAATTTCATCCTAGACAGACTTATTAAAAAGTACTGCAGCCTGTTCCATGTACTTTAGGATGAATATCTTAGACTTTGGCGTATATACTGCTGAGGCTATTTTATCCTAGAGAGTTTCCAAGTGGAAGAAGAAGAACTACACATAGACTAAGAAAAGCCCACGTGTATTCCTCTAAAGATGATAGGGGTGAGTTGGATATTTATGTAGTAGAAATTTGAAGAAAGGATACTGTCTCCGAAGTGGGGAGACTTTCGCAAAGCTAGGATCTAGAATGTATCTTAGGAGTAATCACTTCGAAATGGTTCGGATACTCTTTCTTGGCCTATGAGAAAATCTCATTTGGTTTTTACAGGGCTTTTCCATTCAGCAACTTCCAATCCTTCCTTCAAGTCTCAAGTACCTTTCATGGTGATGAAGTGCAGAATAAGAGGAAGGACCATCAAGGGAAATGCTGGTCACTCTGCTTGTGTCCTTTTACTGGGGAAATTTAGAAAAAGTTTTCATAGTTAATAATTAGCAGAGAAGGTCACTATGGCTCATAATAGATGGCCAAATGTCTGGCAGAGCTTCACATGGAATAACAATTCACACAAGGCAAATCTGAAATGGGTATTCAAAAGTTCCTTTCTTCCCAATATATTACAGTAAGATTACCTTTTAAGGAGATGAGAAAGATAATATAGCTCTGAATAAGTAAATACAGTAAAAATACAATATTATATTCTTATGACTTTTTGTCTCTTTTTAAAAATCTCAAATCTCAAGTGCAGTACTTTGATCTTTAAATGAAAAGATAAAAATATTCAAAGAGGCTTGTCTGCAATGGGTTAATATCTTTAGAATTGTCCTAGGTAAGACACATTGGCCAACTGTGAAGAAATAGTTGTATATGTGGGATGTCCAAACAGAATTGGGTTTTTGTTATTGTGCTTATTGAACTATAAAGTACCAGCATTGTCATGATTTTATTTTTATTACATGTCATCTGAAAAGAAAATCACATTCTTTCGACCCGCTGATGAATGAACATTTGAGCCACGCAAATGTATTTCCATTTGAACTTTATATTTCTTTATTACTTCAAGTGACATTGATTTCACTGCCCTCAATATAAACCACATACATTTCATTCAGAGGGAAAAAAAACTTCATATATGCAATGTCAATTTATACTGTAAAAGAACCAATAAACCCCTAAAATCTTATTATCTTTATAAATAACTTGATAATCTGTTGTGTGCAGGGCGTTAAACATCTCTGTTCTAAACTTGCTTATAATCTAGTTAGGGAGGCAAGAAAAAAATATCGAGATAAATAATGATGCAAGGCAGCATA